>NC_090927.1:1075277029-1076527029 GCF_040938575.1 Ambystoma mexicanum | reverse complement strand
GTCCTGAGGGACCAGAACTTGTATCCTCACTTTCATGCCAGTACGCTATGGTTAGGCTCTGGGAATCTTCATCTTCTTCCTTCTCTTTGGGACTGGCCTGAATTTCTGAGGCCATCTGGGCCACTTCTTGGTTTGGAGGCTCTCCATCCTCCTCATTCCCCTTTTCTTTTGAGCTAAAAACTACAGACGGTACAGTACTTGGCTCGGCAGGGGGTAACACTTCCCTGTGGAGTGACTCCGTTGTTGCGATCGGGTGATCTTCTTACTGGGCAAAAGAGGAATTTCGGCGACATCCGTATCCATTTCCACATCATCCCCTATGGGTAGGAGGTGATTCCGGTGGAGAGTCTTCACATCCATTGGGGTGCCTTGTTTTCTTAGTCTGAACACAGGCAACCCTGTCAACTGTCGCTCAATAATGTAGGGCTGAGACTCCCAACGGTCTCCCAACTTGTTGCGTCCTCTCTTCCCTAAAGTCCTTATGAGCACCCGATCACCGGTTGTAGATTATAGAATCGGACTTTATCATCATATCTCTTCTTGTTTTGCAGTGCATTCTGTTCGGCATTGGCTTGCGCCAGTTGGAAGGCTTGAGACAATTGTTCTTGAAGATCTTTCACATATTTGCAGTTGTTCTCCACACCAGTCCTTTCAGAAGAGTCTATGGGCAGCCTGGCATCTCTTCCAAATTTCAGCTGATACAGTGAACCCACTGCTGTCATTCTATGTACAATTGTATGCATGAACTAACGTCAACACATGCTGACTCCATTTGAGTTTTTCCTTGGCATTTAGCGTGGCCAGCATACCCAACAATGTGCAATTGAAACTTTCAGCTTGCACATTTCCCTGGGAGTGGTAGGTGGATGTCCGGGTTTTCATTACCCCAATCAAATGCATAAGTTTGTAATCCTGCCCTTGATCACAATGTAGGTGGGCAGGCCAGCCATAACGTACAAAGAATTTGTCCGAAAGTACTTTGGCTATTGTGGTAGCCTTCTGATCTTTAGTTGGATATGCTTGGGCACACCGGGTAAAATGATCAGTCACCATCCGCTGTTGTCTAGTTCAAGGCTCAGGAAGTTGACACAGACTAAATCCATGGATCCAGAGCTCTGTAAGTGTTGGAGTGCTGCGGCTGGACGTGGAAGTGTTTTCTGGGCGATGCATATGGCACAGTAGTGGCAATACTCTTCTACTTCTGGGCCCAAGTGAGGCCAGTAAAATCAGATTCGGACTAACTCCAGTGTTCGTTCACTTCACAGGTGCCCATGTTGACCATGAATGGTGCGCGGTGCCCGGGGATGTAATGAGCGTGGAAGCACATGCCGGTACATCAGTCGCCCTTGGATTCTATTCTCCTTGTACAGCACTCCACCCTTTATTACTAGAGATTTTAATGCTTTGCGGTAGATCTGTGTCAAACTTGTGTCTTGTTTGCTTGGAATGTCCCAACTTCCCTCCTCCTCCTCCTCACCTGTGTTGTCAAAGTCTTCGTCCACTGGGCTGAGGGATCTGCGGGCTCTGTAGTCCTTTTCTTTTTTTGTCTACGGCTTGTGTCTCACACGGGAGGAAGCCACAGTGAAGGCTATTGAAAGAAGCACTCCACAGTGACCCCTTTCCCGGAGGGACCAAAAAGGGGAAAAAGCCGAAAATGGCAGAAAAAAAACCTGTGGATTTAAGGTCACGGCAGGACTCCTCTTGGAAACTGGGCTCGTAGTAGTAGTAAGATTGCAATGGAATATGCAGCGTTAACAATCAGATTCCGTGGAACAAGGAATCAATGAATCCAAAAGTAGAAGCAGAAAAAACAGCAAGTTAGATAAATGGCAAGCCAGCGGGGCCCAGCAAGAAGAAAATAGGAGGAATCAAGAGTGAGAGAGTAGGAAGAAAGGAGGCGAGAGAGAGCACTGAATGGGGAAAAATGCCAAACAGTTAATAAGGGCGAAGAAAGTAGAAGAGAGGGCACAAGAATGAAAAGGGGAGCAGAAAAAGCTCCGAAAACTGAAACGGAGTGAAAGAAACGCATAGCGCAACAGCAGCAGCAAAGAGGCACAGCTGACCGTAGGGGTTGCAACGCGAGTTGCAGAAGGGTGGCGTGGCTAAAGAAGACCTACGTACATCCGAAGCGGAAAAGAACTAGACCGCTGGATGTACGTAGAGTACTGAATGTGATGGGAATCAGGAACTGTGAAAAAGAACTCGGAGGCAACAGGCACCAAGATCGAAGACGGCGCATGACAGTATGCCCCCCTCTCAGTCTCAAGCCCCCCCAGTTTGCCTGAATGAGCCTAGTGAAACTTCCTAAGAAGGACGGGGGCATGAATATGCGAAATGGGTTCCCAGGAATCCTCTGCATGAGAGAATACCTTCCAATGCACAAGGTATTCCAGCCGACCTTTTCGGTATCTGGAATCTCTCAGTTGCGAGACCTCATATTCAGGCACTCTGGAAGGGTGAGACGGTACAGGCAGAGGTTGAAGAATGCGTGACTGATCAGCACTCCTCAAAAGTGAGGCATGAAAGACAGGGTGGATGCGCTTTAAAGCCGAAGGTAGTTTGATGCGGAATGCCACTCGGTTAATTTTGGCAGTAATAGGATAGGGCCCAATGAACCGTGGTAACAGCTTAGACGGATGGGGCCACCGTGGTAGATATTTAGTGGAAAGCCATACTTTGGAGCCCACTTTCCAGTCAGGAACATCCTGCCGATGCCTGTCAGCCTGCTGTTTATATGCCTTGAGGCTCTCTGCCAGATTGAGTTTAGCCATTTCTTGGGCGTCTTTAAGACGGGATAACACTTCTTCCACCACAGGAAGAGAAGATTGAATGGGAGAGAGTGGAATGATGGAACGGGGATGAAACCCATACGAGCAGTAGAATGGAGACATCCCACTTGCAGAATGTCTGGCGTTGTTATATGCGAATTCCGCTGTGGCTAACAAGTCAACCCAGTTATCTTGTTCCAAATTGGTATAGCTCCGCAAATACTGTTCCAATGTAGAATTAAGTCACTCAGTCTGCCCATTAGTTTGGGGATGATAGCCTAAAGATAACGCTCTTTCGATGCCAAGGTTTTTACAAAGCGATTTCCAAAACTTGGATATGCATTGACTACCACGGTCCGAGATAACTTTGTCTGGGAGACCATATTGCTTAAATATATCCTTTATGAAAGTCAATGCCATTCCCTCTGCAGTGGGCAGACCAGGAAGAGGAGAGAAGTGAGCCGTTTTAGTGAGAGAATCCATGGACACCATAATGCAGGAACAACCTTGTGAAACTGGCAGATCTACTATAAAATCTGTTGTGACGTGGCTCCATGGGCGATCAGGGATGGTGTCTTCTTTTAACAAACCTATAGGTCTTTTTGTACCGTACTTGCTTTGGTTGCATACAGTACAGGTCTTAACATACTGTTTGACTTCTTTGGAGAACCCAGGCCAATAGAAATCCCTTTTGACTAAATCCAACGTCCCGGCTTGCCCTCTATGTCCAGCTGTTTTATGGTCGTGACACCATGACAGGATATTTTCTTGGAGCGCTTTGGAAGGCACCCATAACTGCTTTTACCTGAACAGTAGGCCATCCGTCTATGTCAAACCTCTTGGTTCCGGTTGATTGGCGACTGCCTCTTTGATTTGCTGCAAGAACGTGGAGACGTTACTGATGATCCGATTCCTTGGGAACAGTCTTTCTGGTGTACGGGGAGAAGTGTTTGAGGCATACAACTTCCTGGAAAGAGCATCGGCCAAGGTATTCCGACTCCCTGGGATGTAGGTGATACGAAAATCATACTGGGAAAAATAATGTGCCCACCATGCTTGTCTAGAATGTATACAATCCATGGACTATAGGACCTGTAGGTTTTTATGATCTGTCCTGATGATGAAGGGGTGACTACTCCCCTGTAGTAAGTGTCTCCATACTTCACATGCCTTTTTCATGGCTAGAAGCTCTCTTTCAATGACCGAATAGTTTTGTTGGCTTGCAGTGAGGATTTTAGACAAATATGCTATTGGGTGTTCTTCATTTTGATGTTTTTGTAGCACTACAGCCCCTATAGCGGCTGCAGAGGTGTCTGTTTTGTTGATGAAACGTTTACTTTGATTGGGCTGTCGTAATATGGGAGCACTACAAAACTGTCTCTTCAAATGTTGAAAACTGTTCTCGGCTTGTGTACTCCAGGTGAATGGCATAGATGATTTCTTGAGAAGACTAGTTATTGGCAGGACTATTTCAGAAAAATCGGATATAAAACGCCAGTAAAAATTAGTCATACCCAGAAATCTTTGCACCTCTTTAACCGAAGTAGGGGCAGGCCATTGGAGAATGGCGTCCATCTTCTTCTCGTCCATCTGGATATCTTGAGGCAACAGGATAAAGCCCAAATAGGGCCCTGAAGTAACTCCAAAAATACACTTCTCTCCCTTAGCCAGAAGATTATGTTTTTTGAGACGTCTCAATACTTCAGTAAGATGTACCATGTGATCTTGCATGTTTTGGGAGAAAATCAGAAAATTGTCAAGATATACGACAACTAATAGAAATAGGAGATCCGAAAAAATTCAGTCCATACACCTCTGGAATATGGCTAGGGCGTTTACAAGCCCAACCGGCATCACGTGGTACTCGTATAGACCAAAGGGTGTCCTGAACGCGGTCTTCCATTCATCCCCAGAACATATTCTAAGCAGGTGATAGGTGCTGCAGGATTAAGTTTGGAGAAAACAGAAGTACCCTGGGCGGCTTCTAAGATGTTGGGAATGAGGGGCATAGGGTATCTGTCCTTTTCAGTTAACTTATTAAGTCCCCTGTAGTCAATGCATGGCCAGAGGTCTGTAGAGTCCCGTTTTGGTATAAAGAACAATGGAGCTCCGGCAGGGGATTTGGAGGGCCTGATGAGACCATAGTATAGATTCTCGTCGAGGTACTTCCTAAGCGCTTCCTTTCCTTTTTTGATAACGCGAACATTCTGCCAAAAGGTACTGTTAGGCAGAATCCTGTGCAGTTCCCTTAGGGAGCACTACACAAGATTAGGACTACAGGTGAGAGCAATAAATCCCCTTTGGTATCAGTCTGTACCACAAAGATTTCATTGGTAGCTGTGGCTGAGCAGTCAGATTTATCTCAAGAGGGAGATGAGCAGTATTCAGGGTTTACACAATAGGCCCACTAGACTATGGAACAAGGAAACACTGACCAAAGCTTTGTATTAAAAAGTAGTTATATATTTATTGTATACACTTCTAATAAAACACATGTATCACAGTCATCAATCAAGTTAAATTAAGTCAAAGGAAAAATATACACACTCCCAAGTTAAATTGTAGACCAAGTGAACCAGAGTGAAAACTGAGCAAAACGGCACAGTGACAACTACACACAAGGGATCCTCTAACAATTCCTCACAAGGGAGGGAAAGCACAAGTTATATAGAAATAGTTTCTTCCACTCCCTAGCAACACTTCCCATCAGTTTGTGACCCAGTTTAAGCAAGGCAGTGCATCAGTATAAGCAATACTTAAATGAAAACTGAGCAAAATGGCATTTCACAATTGAAAATGGGAAGGAAAGGGTAGTTAAAAAAAATAGGTGCACCAACACAGTTCTCAGTGAGAATCAATCTAAAGAAGGCAGATCTAACAAATGTGACCAGAGTCAGTAGGCCTGTGCCAAAGTCAGTTGGTACAGGGCAAGGGCTCAGGAGCAAAAATGTTCTTGTAGCTGCAGTCAAGTCTTTGGTTAACGAAGTGGAAAAGGTGGATGCAGAAGTTGAAAAGACAAAGTTAAGAGAGAGGGGAGGCCAACCCAACAGATAGGTAAAGGATTTAAAACACCTTTAGTGCTACCGCGAAGAAAGGGCGGCCTGGCGGAACAATGTACCTTAAATGAAGAAGTGGCTCCTGCGGTGGCGGTTGCTCCTGGTAGTTCCTGCAGTTCGGGTGATCCAGCAGAGGAAGAGAGGCTCTCGTCGTGGAGGAAGGTTCAAGTTACTGCACTACCCAGGGATGAAACCATCCGCGGTGCTGCCCGACGAATAAAAGGTACGCTCCTTTAAATCGCGGTCTGGGTGGACTGGTGCCTGGCTATCCGGCCTCCGAGTACAGGGTACGGGAGATTCGACCAAGGCAGGTCCGGGAAGGCGATTGGCAAACTGGTTGGCCCCACCAGCTCAAGGGAAGAAGGCTCTTGCAGGTGAAGATCTTCTCTCGTCGTGTGGAGAAGTGGTGAGACGCTGCAGCAGGGCTTCACCGGTGGTTCAGTCGTTGCAGATGTCTTTGGCTTCTCTCCTCTTCGGCGTCTTAGTTCCAGTGGCAACGTCTTGCTCTTCCAGTCCTCAGGACCCTGCTTTTATGCAAAAAGATCCACATTCATACAGCCTACCTGTCACTCACACAGTGTAGTGGTCATCTTGGCGGGAGACCCTCTAGCCTATCAGGATAGAGTGCGACATGGGTTGCAGAGGCAACCCTGTCCATGGGTCCTACTCCCCCTCCCACACAAAGGACCCACCCCAGACTCAGTGGCACCGAAATGAGGGCTTCTCGGCAGAAGCCCACCAAAAGGACGAACAAAGGATCCCCGACCTGGGTTAGGAGTTTAGAGAAAGACACGAGAAAGAAGTTATATTAAAGTTCTGGTAAATAAAACCTACCGGAGTAAAGTTAATATTCAAATGCACCGGCGGTATGTTAGAGGCTGTCAGAAAAAGTGGTAGCCTCGAACAATGGGAAAATCCCATAAGGAAATATTCACGGTCGAATATTTATGGTAGTAACCACTGCCACCAGCCAGAAACTTTTGAGAGAGGGACTGTACGGTACCCTCTCGAACATTAACCCAGGGAAAAACTATTAACCCCTTCCAGTACCTCCATAGTAAGATGGGTTGTACTGGTTTAGTTCATAGGATTTGACTAGTAAAGTCAATGGGGACTTTACATGCCCTGGGAGACAGTAGTCAGTCCCAGGGTATGGAGTCTATGTTTGGGGATCGCTAAGACACCCCCGTGTCACTGCACTGAGGGTGCTGTGTAACACATGTGAATAAAGATGGTTCCTATGGGGTTGAGAAAGATCCCATAGGCATTAAACACAAAAATAGCCTAGAACACACATAGCAAAAATGCCTAAGAATGGGAAAAAGAGTCTCACTCTTAGCAGGTAAAAAGAAACAAACCCTTCAAATCCAGAAAAGCTGCTGGGGGACTCTATAGGTAAGGGAAATTAGTCATAGAATGAGAATTCTCCCTAACACTCGCCCCCCGCACCTCCCAGACTAAGGGACAGGAGGATCTAATCCACTCCTGGATGAATCTCTTACCTCTAGTCGGTCATTAACATCCTAGAGAGACCATCAGCATTTTGGTGGTGACATCCTGACCTGTGCTCAATGGTAAAATCAAACCCTTGTAGGCAGATTGACCATTTAAGCAGTTTGGGGTTTTCCCCTTTCATTTGCATCAACCATCTCAAGGGTTGGTGGTCTGTTTGAATGATGAAAGTAGATCCATACAAGTATGGTATAAACTTCTTCAAAGTCCACACAATGGCAAAACATTATCTCTCAATAGTTGCCCATCTTGTTTCAGGTTCATTCCGTTTCCTACTGATGAAGCAAATGGGGTGCTCCCTACCTTTATCATCCAGTTGACTGAGTACTGCACCTATACTTATATTGGAAGCATCTGTTTGTACAATGAAGGGTTGGTGGTAGTCAGGAGCTCTGAGAACTGGAGCTTGACAAAGGGCTTTCTTCAGGCTTTCAAAGGCCTGGTTGAACTCCTCATTCCATATGATCTTTTTAGGGAACTTAGGAGAAGAGATTACATTCAGTGGAGAAGCTATGGATCCATAGTTCTCCGTGAAAGTCCTGTAATACCCAGTATGGCCTAGGAAGGCTCTCACCTGGGTCTGAGTAGAAGGGGTGGTCCAATTTTGCAAAGCTTCAATCTTGCTGAGCAAAGGCCTTATTTCTCCACCTCCTACCTCATGCCCAAGGTAGACCACTTTACTCTGACCAATTTGGCATTTGCTTGCCCTTATAGGCCTGTTCAAGAGCCTGCAAAACATATCCTAGGTGGTCAACATGTTATTTCCAAGTAGGGCTGAATACTGCAATGTCATCCAAGTATGCCATGCAGAAGTCCTCCATCCCATTCAGAACTTGATTAACCATCCTGTGGAATGTAGCAGGTGCATTCTTTAATTCAAAAGGCATATCCTTAAATTGTTATAAGCCAACTGGGGTGGAGAATGCAGTTTTCTCCTTGGCATGGTCAGTCAGGGCTATTTGCCAATAGCCTGACGTGAGATCAAATGTGCTGAGGAACTTGGCTGAACCAAGTCTATCCACCAGCTCATCTGTCCTTGGCAAAGGATGGGCATCAGTCTTAGTGACTGCATTTAGAGCTCTGTAGTCCACACAGAATCTCAACTCCTTGGCCTTTGGTACTAACACAACTGGGCTAGGCCATGGACTAGTAGAGGGCTCTATTACCCCGAGATCAAGCATCTTGTTGACCTCTCCTTTGATGTGGGTTCTTACATTTTCTGACATCCTGTAGCCCCTGCTTTTGACAGATAAACAGTCACCAGTTTGAATATCATGCTGGCTCCAAGGGGTCAAGCCTGGTGCTAGAGAAAACAGGGAGGCAAATTGATTCAACAAAACTTTGCACACCTCCTGTTGCTCAGGTGTGAGATTAGAAGAGAGATTAACTCCTTCTATTTTCTCATCCAAAGGTTTGCCTCTGAGGAGGTCAGGTAGAGGTTCACTCTCCTCCTCCTCTTGAGCTGAAGCTAGAAGCAAAGCTCCCAGTTCTGGTCTCGAGACATAAGCTTTCAGACGGTTGATGTGAAAGACTCTAGGAGCCTCCTTAGGATTGCCTAAGTCCACCAGATAGTTCACCTCTGCAAGTTTTCCCACCCACAACCTTGAAGGGTCCCATCCATTTGTCCTGCAAGGCCCTCTGCCTTGTTGGGACTATAACAAGAACTAGCTGGTCTTGAGCGAACTCATTCATGTTGGCCTTCTGGTCATGCCAATGCTTGACCAGAGCCTGACCTGCTTTCAAGTTATCACTTGTCTCAGCCATCATGTGTGACATTCTCCTCCGGAGTCCTATCACATAGTCAGTGACTCTGACTGGCATGGGGGAAGGAGCACTCTCCAACCCCTCCTTGATCAGGGCCAATGGACCTCTGACCAGATGGCCATAGAGAAGTCCAAAGGGACTGTAACCCACTCCCTCCTGAGGGACTTCTCTATATGCAAAGAGAAGGCATGGCAGTAGAAGATCCCACTTTTTCTTAAGAGGGTCTTCTAAAGCTCCTATCATGCTCTTCATGGTTCTGTTAAACCTTTCTACCAACCCATTTGTCTGAGGGTGGTATGCTGTTGAGAACTTGTAGGTAACGCCACAGTTTTTCCACATGGCCTTCATGTAGTGGGACATAAAATTTGACCCCCTGTCAGATATTACCTCCTTAGGAAACCCGACCCTGGTAAAAATACCAAGGAGGGCCTTAGCTACAGCTGGAGCTGTAACAGTCCTCATAGGAATTGCTTCAGGAAACCTAGTAGCATGGTCTACTACAACAAGTATAAACCTGTTGCCTCAAGAAGTTGGAGGATCAAGGGGACCAACAATGTCGATTCCTACCCTCTCAAATGGTACTCCCACCACAGGGAGAGGCACTAGGGGTGCCACGTTCTTGGAGCCACTTTTACCAGAGGTTTGGCAAGTGTGGCAACTCTTGCAATACTTATTTACCTCAGCCCCCATTTTAGCCCAATAAAAGTAGAGAGAGAGCCTTTCCTTGGGCTCAAGTGACCAGCCAAAGGTATCTCATGGGCTAGTTGCAAGAATCGGAGTCCATTTGCTTGAGGCACTACAAGTCTTTTATAGTCCCCAGGGAGTGACTCTGTTGGTTCACTATAAAAGAGGCCATCTTCCCAGTGTAACCTATACTTCTCAGGCTCTTGCCCTTCAAACTGAGAAGCTGCCTGGTGGCGAAGACCTTCCAGAGTTGGACATTCTCTTTGTCCCTTACTGAAGTCTGCCCTTTGGGGTCCACCTTCTGCCAGTAAAGACTGCAGCTCAGGATGGTCCACAGGGTCAAGATCTCCAATGAGTTCCTGGCCTCCTACTAGATCTGAATCTTCAGGCTCCAGTTCAACCACACAGGGTTGTACCTCACTCTCAGCCTCAAGTGGAGGAGGAATCACAGGTGTGATTTTAGATAACTTAGGAGATTTCCTGGTTGGCAGCACTGGAGTGCCTTCTGCTGGTTTCTTCTTTGAAGCCTTGGGTCTCCCCTTTGCTTCTGGTTGCTTTGAAATAGCAGTTAGTAACTCCAGTGGAGTAGGAGGGATTTCTTTTTCTATCATCTCCTCAGGAGAGCCTCTCAAGGTCCTCCCCCTTACAGGTCTGGTAAGCTCCTGTAATCTCTTACTAGGAGGTCTGGGAGTACTTGACACTACTCCCAGGTCTTTCAGATCATTGCCCAACAGAACCCTTCCTGGTACTTCAGATTGTACACTCACAGGTATCCTGACAGTCATTTCATTGCACTAGATGAGAGCTGGTAATTGGGGATGCATCTGCATAGGCCCTCCAGCTAACTTCGTGAGGCGTTTGGGTGCCTTAGCAACATCCTCCACCTTGAAAAAAGATTTGTCCACCACAGTTATGCTGGCCCCAGTGTCTCTAATGGCAGGGGTTTCCTGACCATTGACTAGGACACTGTCTTTATAATACTCTTTAGTATTAGGCGGGATAGAATTATACACATCTAAATTCTGCTGTTCCCACAACCCTAGAGATACTAAAGATACACTAGCTGAGACTCCAATGGGATCTTCAGCTAGTAGTTGAAAGTTTCCACTGGCCATATCTACTTCCTCCTCTGGAGCGAAGGCTAAGGAGACAGTGTGGACCCCTGAAGGTTTACCCTTACATCTGGGATCCCCTTTCACATGATCAGTAGAGCCACAAACATAACATTTTCCAAATGTCTTTATGAATAGTGGCTTGTTCCGACCTCCTTCTGGTCTGGGACCAGAAGGTGCACTAGCCTGATTAGGTTTTCCTTGTGGCTTACCCTTAGAATTTTGTTTGGGGCCCTCTTTGGAATTGGAATTATTTGAATTCTCTTTGTTGTCTTTCTTCGGCTGCTTTCCCTCATCCTTTTTCTGAGTTACCCCTGAATCCTTGTGAGTAGCCCTGTTGGCAACCCACAAGTCAGCAGCGTTAGCTAGTTTCTTAGAATCTAATTCTTTTGAATAAGCCAAGTGCTGTCTGAGCCCAGGAGAGCAGGCATCATAGATAGACTCCATCATGACAAGATTTCACATTCCTTCATAAGTAACTCTATAACCCTTAATCCACCCCTCTAAGTTCTTCAAACACTCATTCACCCAAGTAGCCCAAGGGGTACTATCATGCTTTTTGAGGGTCCTAAACCTCTTAAGGTACTGGGAAGAAGTCTTCCCAAATCTAGCTATCAAAGCTAGCTTTACACATTCATAATCCATCCTATCCACCTCCCCCAACTCCATTACCACATCAGATGCAACAGGGGGGAGCCTAGCAAATAACCAGGGGATCAACCGATTCCCTGTGATATCCTGGAGCCCATGATTATATTCAAACATAGCAGGTCAATCTAATACATCCAACTTAGGTTCATACATACCCACAATCTCTTTAGGCATCTGGGGTCTTTTTGGACTGGAAGATCTAGAAGATTCGGGGAGAGAAGCATTTTCCAAAGACAATGTCTTCATCTCAAGCTCATGGTTGAGCTCCATTTCTTTGAGCCTTAGTTCTTGATGTCTCTTTTCAATTTGGGCACTAATTCTTTTGAATTCAAGTTCAAGTCTCATTTTTTCTAGAGAGATAAATTCAGGACTTAATGTGGGACCTGGTAAGGGTCCAGTAGCCACAGGTTGAGGCGTTTGAGTAGGTAGAGTGACAGAGGGGGTGACATTGTTATCCTCCTCTTCCTCATCTGTTTCAACAATAACATCCTCAACATTATTTTCCTCAAAATTTGCTACATTTGCTGGAGTAGGGGCCACTACAGCACCCCTATGCAGATTTTGTTTCTCTAACAGTCTATCAATCATTTCTAATTTCTTGCCTTTGACAGGAAGACCTTTCGGTCTACACAGATCCCTTAAATAATCAGCAGCATTAGTAAGGAGGGTCTCCTGGCTGTAACTTTCCATAATTTTGACTTTTGTTTAAAATAAACTTGTTCTGATAGTTAGCCTTGTGGTTATTTGAACCAAAGCACTAGCAGGACTCTAAAATGTAAATCCAATACTTTTATCCTCACCGCTGTACACGAGTGTTAGGCAGAATCCTGTGCAGTTCCCTTAGGGAGCACTACACACGATTAGGAAAACAGGTGAGAGCAATAAATCCCCTTTGGTATCAGTCTGTACCACAAAGATTTAGTTGCTAGCTGTGGCTGAGCAGTCAGACTTATCTCAAGAGGGAGATGAGCAGTTTTCAGGGTTTACACAATAGGCACACTAGACTATGGAACAAGGAAACACTGACCAAAGCTTTGTATTAAAAAGTAGTTATATATTTAGTTTATACACTTCTAATAAAACACATGTATCACAGTCATCAAGCAAGTTAAATTAAGTCAAAGGAAAAATATATACACTCCCAAGTTAAATTGTAGACCAAGTGAACCAGAGTGAAAACTGAGCAAAACGGCACAATGACAACTACACACAAGGGATCCTCTAACAATTCCTCACAAGGGAGGGAAAGCACAAGTTATATAGAAATAGTTTCTTCCACACCCTAGCAACACTTCCCATCAGTTTGTGACCCAGTTTAAGCAAGGCAGTGCATCAGTATAAGCAATACTTAAATGAAAACTGAGCAAAATGGCATTTCACAAGGTTTGAAAATGGGAAGGAAAGGGTAGTTAAAAGAAATAGGTGCACCAACACAGTTCTCAGTGAGAATCAATCTAAAGAAGGCAGATCTAACAAATGTGACCGTCAGTTGGTACAGGGCAAGGGCCCAGGAGCAAAAATGTTCTTGTAGCTGCAGTCAAGTCTTTGGTTAACGAAGTGGAAAAGGTGGATGCAGAAGTTGAAAAGACAAAGTTAAGAGAGAGGGGAGGCCAACCCAACAGGTAGGTAAAGGATTTAAAACACCTTTAGTGCTACTGCGAAGAAAGGGCGGCCTGGCGGAACAATGTACCTTAAATGAAGAAGTGGCTCCTGCGGTGGCGGTTGCTCCTGGTAGTTTCTGCAGTTCGGGTGATCCAGCAGAGGAAGAGAGGCTCTCGTCGTGGAGGAAGGTTCAAGTTACTGCACTACCCAGGGATGAAACCATCCGCGGTGCTGCCCGACGAATAAAAGGTACGCTCCTTTAAATCGCGGTCTGGGTGGACTGGTGCCTGGCTATCCGGCCTCCGAGTACAGGGTACGGGAGATTCGACCAAGGCAGGTCCGGGAAGGCGATTGGCAAACTGGTTGGCCCCACCAGCTCAAGGGAAGAAGGCTCTTGCAGGTGAAGATCTTCTCTCGTCGTGTGGAAAAGTGGTGAGACGCTGCAGCAGGGCTTCACCGGTGGTTCAGTCGTTGCAGATGACTTTGGCTTCCCTCCTCTTGGGCTTCTTAGTTCCAGTGGCGACGTCTTGCTCTTCCAGTCCTCAGGACCCTGCTTTTATGCAAAAAGATCCAAATTCATACAGCCTAGCTGTCACTCACACAGTGGAGTGGTCATCTTGGCGGGAGACCCTCCAGCCTATCAGTATAGAGTGCGACATGGGTTGCGAAGGCAACCCTGTCCAGGGGTCCTACTCCCCCTCCCACACAATGGACGCACCCCAGACTCAGTGGTGCCGAAAGGAGGGCTTCTCGGCAGAAGCCCGCCAAAAGGACGAACAAAGGATCCCTGACCTGGGTTAGGAGGTTAGAGAAAGACATGAGAAAGAAGTTATATTAAAGTTCTGGCAAATAAAACCTACCTGTGTAAAGTTAATATTAAAATGCACCGGCGGTATGTTAGAAGCTGTCAGAAAAAGTGGTAGCCTCGATCAATGGGAAATTCCCATAAGGAAATATTCACGGTCAAATATTTATGGTAGTAACCACTGCCACCAGCCAGAAACATTTGAGAGGGACTGTACGGTACCCTCTCAAACATGAACCTAGGGGAAAAACTATTAACCCCTTCCAGTACCTCCATAGTAAGATGGGTTGTACTGGTTTAGTTCATAGGATTTCACTAGTAAAGTCAATGGGGACTTTACATGCCCTGAGAGACAGTAGTCAGTCCCAGGGTATGGAGTCTATGTTTGGGGGTCGCTACGACACCCCTGTGTCACTGCACTGAGGGTGTTGTGTAACACATGTGAATAAAGATGGTTCCTATGGGGTTGAGAAAGATCCCATAGGCATTAAACACAAAAATAGCCTAGAACACACATAGCAAAAATGCCTAAGAGTGGGAAAAAGAGTCTCACTCTTAGCAGGTAAAAAGAAACAAACCCTTCAAATCCAGCAAAGCTGCTGGGGGACTCTATAGGTAAGGGAAATTAGCCATAGAATGAGAATTCTCCCTAACAGGTACCAATGCATTTGGCACTAGATTTATTGCACAATCCTCCGGTCTATGGGGAGGTAGTTCCAAAGGAGTAGTTTCAGCAAAAACTGTGTTGTATTCATCTAGCACTTGTGTAAGAGAGTGAATACTGACAGTTGTGTGAAGAGCGCTGGGAATGGTCCTTACATTTTGGTAGCGTACTTCCTGAAAACAATTTGTGTGACAATAGGTTGAGCTGAAATTCAAACAGTTGGATGTCCAGTCTATGCCCGGATTGTGTTGACGTAACCAGGTGATTCCTAGGATGAGCGGAAAGTGTGCAGCACGGATGATGTCAAATGTAATAACTTCTGAATGCTGGTGAATGATAAGTGGCAATGGTTCGGTAGTCTGAGTAATCGGCCCGGAGCTCAAGGGTTTTCCATCCACACCCTCCACCTTTTGACCTTGTCTGCGGTCAATACGCTTAGCTCCAACCTTATTCACCCAGAGAATGTCTTGCAAATTGCCTGCGGCTCCACAATCAAGCAATGCCAGAGCCTCAACGTGATTGCCATTGATAGTAACTTTTACTGTCAGTACCATGAGGCGAGAGTCCTCTGAAGTGTCTGTGGAGCCAATAGACATCGATATATAGGGACTACAGGATTTCCCTCGATATCCCGTCCCTTCTAGTATCGAGGGTTGTTGTTTTCTGACTGTTTACTGGGCAGTTCAGTGCAGTTTCGTACTGTATGTTGATCCGAACCACAATAGGCGCATAACCCTAGTGCCCTCCTTCTCTTCCTTTCTTCTGGAGTAAGGGATCGATGAGTTGCACCGATCTGCATAGGTTCGTCGAATCGTTTGACAGTGGACGGAGGAGGAGAGGGGTTCCTTCTCAAGGAAGGACGTGTCTTACGTCTCTTATGTCGCCTTCCTTGCATTCTAAATTCCATTTGGAGTGCGGCGGTCATCAATTCCGGCAGGGAGGCAGGTCATGGAAAGTGCACCAATTTGTCCTTTAGTTCTTCTCTGAGGCCGCGCCGAAACAAAATGAAATGGGATTGTTCAGACCAGCCTGTTTCCATAGCCAATCTTTTAAAAGAGATATATGACAGTACATCAGCTTGACCCTGACAGACGTCTAACAGGTCTTCCCCTGCTGCCATAGCAATTTCAGGTCTCCCAAAAGTGTGTTTTAGGAGATCCACAAACGCCCCAAAATCCTGGAGTACGGGATCAGTACCGGTCACTAAAGGGGTGGCCCAGGCCAGGGCATTACCCGACATGTTAGAGATCAGGAAACCTACTTTGGCATGATCAGAGGCATAGGTGCGGGCTCTAAACGTAAAGTACACCCTGCAGGCATCCAGGAATTCCTTTAATTTCTTGGGAGACCCGTCAAACTTGCCCGAGGACAGTGTCATTGGGGGAATGTCTGTGGTTGGTGGTTCACGAGCTACCACCATCTGTTTCAATAAGTTGTTCTCAGCCTTCATATTTTGCATCGGCTATTCATTCCTGCACTTGTTCAGCAGTAGCCATTTTTAGGATTGGGCGTTGAAAACTGTCAAACTCTGTGGGCCTCATTACGACTTTGGAGGCAGCCATAATAAGGGAATGGCTGCCTCCAAAATCGTGTCCGGGTTCCCTGAATGGGGAAATACCGGGCCATTCCGAGTATGGAGGGCCTGAAATGTCCTCCTTCAGGGAACCCGTGCCCGGTCCTTCCCCATTCCCATTCGAGCCTAACAAACTCCAGAAATCCAGCAAAGCTGCTGGGGGACTCACTAGGTTAGGAAATTCAGCCTAAACAGAGAATTCTCCCTAACACTCGCCACCCCCCAGACTAAGGGACAGGAGGATTTAATCCACTCCTGGATGAATCTCATACCTCTAGTCGATGACATACATCCTAGAGAGACCATCAGCATTTTGATACCCTGACCTGTGCTCAATGGTGAAATCAAACCCTTGCAGGCAGATTGACCATCTCAATAGTTTTGGGTTTTCCCCTTTCATTTGCATTAACCATCTCAAGGGTTGGTGGTCAGTCTGAATGACAAAAGTAGAACCATACAAGTATGGCCTAAACTTCTTCAGAGCCCACACAATAGCAAAACACTCTTGTTCAATGGTTGCCCATCTTGTTTCAGGATCCTTCAGTTTTCTACTGATGAAGCAAATGGGGTGCTCCCTACCTTTCCCATCCAGTTGACTGAGGACTGCACCTATTCCTACATTGGAATCATCTGTCTGCACAATGAAAGTTTGGTGGTAGTCAGGAGCTCTGATTACTGGGGCTTGGCAAAGAGCCTTTTTCAGAGTTTCAAAGGCCTGATTGCATTCCTCATTCCACCTAACCTTTTTAGGGAATTTAGGAGAGGACATGACATTCAGTGGAGAAGCTATGGACCCATAGTTTTCTATGAAATTCCTGTAGTACCCAGTGAGGCCTAAGAAGGCTCTCACCTGGGTCTGAGTAGTAGGTGTTGTCCAATTTTGCACAGCTTCAATCTTACTGGGCAAAGGCCTTATTTCTCCACCTCCTACCTCATGTCCAAAGTAGACCACTTTACTCCATCCCATTCAGAACCTGGTTTACCATCCTTTGAAATGTAGCAGGTGCATTTTTCAATCCAAAAGGCATAACCTTAAGCTGGTATAAGCCGACTGGGGTAGAAAATACAGTTTTCTCCTTGGCATGGTCTGTCAGGGCTATTTGCCAATAGCCTGACGTCAAGTCAAATGTGCTGAGGAACTTGGCTGCACCAAGTCTATCCACCAACTCATCTGTCCTTGGCAAAGGGTGGGCATCAGTCTTAGTGACTGCATTAAGAGCTCTGTAATCCACACAGAATCTAAGTTCTTTAGATCCTGCCTTTGGTACTAATACAACTGGGCTAGACCATGGACTAGTAGAGGGCTCTATTACCCCGAGATCAAGCATCTTGTTGACCTCACCTTTGATGTGGGTTCTTACATTCTCTGACATTCGATATCCTCTGCTTTTGACTGGCAGACAGTCACCAGTGAGTATGTCATGCTGTCCCCAAGGGGTCAAGCCTGGTGAAAGTGAGAACAGAGAGGCAAACTGATTTAACATAGATTTGCACTCTTCCTGTTGCTCAGGAGTCAGATTTGAAGAGAGATTTACTCCTTCAATCTTTTCGTCTAAAGGTAAGCCTCTGAGGAGATCAGGAAGAGCTTCACTCTCTTCTTCTTCCTCTGATGATGCTAGAAGCAAAGCTCCTACATCAGGTCTGGAGACATACGCTTTTAGTCTGTTGGTGTGGAAGACTGTTGGAGCCTCCTTGGGATTGCCCAGGTCCACCAGATAGTTGACCTCTCCAATTTTACCCACAACCTTGAAGGGTCCCATCCATTTGTCTTGCAAAGCCCTCTGCCTTGTTGGAACAATAACGAGAACTAGCTGGTCTTGAGTAAACTCAACCATGTTAGCCTTTTGATCATGCCAGTGCTTGACCAATGCTTGTCCAGCTTTCAAGTTGTCACTTGCTTCTGCCATCATGTGCGACATTCTCCTTCGGAGACCTATCACATTGTCAGTTACTCTGACTGGCTTGGGGGAAGGAGCACTCTCCAACCCCTCCTTGATCAGGGCCAATGGACCTCTGACCGGATGACCATAAAGTAGTTCAAATGGAAAATAACCTACTCCCTCCTGAGGGACTTCTCTATAAGCAAAGAGAAGGCATGGCAGTAGAAGGTCCCACTTTCTTTTAAGGGGGTCCTCTAAAGCACCTATCATGCTCTTCATGGTTCTGTTAAACCTTTCAACCAACCCATTTGTCTGAGGGTGGTATGCTGTTGAGAACTTGTAAGTAACTCTGCAGGTTTTCCACATGGCTTTCATGTAGTGGGGCATAAAATTCGACCCCCTGTCAGAGATTACTTCCTTAGGAAACCCAACCCTGGTAAAAATACCAAGGAGGGCCTTAGCCACAGCCGGAGCTGTAACAGTCCTCATAAGAATTGCCTCAGGGTACCTAGTAGCATGGTCTACAACAAGTATAAACCCGTTGCCTGAGGAGGTTGGAGGATCAAGGGGACCAACAATGTCGATCCCTACTCTCTCAAATGGGACTCCCACTACAGGGAGAGGCACTAAAAGGTGCCACATTCTTGGAGCCAACCTTACCAGAAGTCTGGCAGGTGTGTCAGCTCCTGCAGTACTTATCTACTTCAGCCCCCATCTTTGGCCAATAAAAGTAGAGTGAGAGCCTTTCCTTAGTCTTCATGAAACTCAAGTGACTGTCATGATGCCTACCTCTAAGGAGCCAGGCCGGGCCCAGCAACCCCAGAGGCAGACATCATTTTCCCCAGGGAAGTGTCAGCGGGCCCAAGTCAGGGCCCTTTGGACTCAGTCCTGGCGCCTTAGGTGCCAGGCTCATAGCGGACCCCAGTCCTGGCGCCTTAGGCGCCAGGCTCATAGAAGAGGATATGCGTTTAAGTGCTTGGGTGCACACTTACCTGATGCAGACCTTGCTGCTTCATCCAGGCCCTCTTGAGGCCTGAATGGGACTACTTAACCTGTAGATCTACTTCACCACCCGGGTGTGGTCGGGGAAGGATACATACCTGATTGGTGGAAGGATACATACCAGGAACTTCTTCCAAGGCTATTTAAACCCCACCCGAACAGCCACACATGCTTCGCGTTGTTCTGCACCTAGCAGCTGGACGCTCACCGTGTCAGCTCCTGCATCCTGACTTCAGCCACGCCTGCCAGCACCCTGGAACACCTGCAAGGGGAGAAAGGAAGAGAATAGGAGAAGAAAAGCCCTTACCTGCTAAATCTGCATCCCGGAGTCATTTCTCCAACAGCCCTGAAAAGGAAGACATCATTTTAAAGGCATTTCGTTTCGATCGCTGCAGCGCTGCATTTTACTCACCTTTGCAAGGCGCTTCCATCTTCAGCAGCGATCTTCCGGATTCAGCTACGCCCCGGCGCCTAGAGGAAAAAAGACAAGAACAAAGGTGAGAGGGAGAAAAGGAATAAGGAAAGCTCAGTTTCCTTTTAAGTCTTACCTGTTGGATTATTCCCACTGCATTTCGGGTCCTGCCGCTTCCTGGCATCTCCGGACCCCGGCCCCTATGGGGAAAAAAGACAAAGACATTGAATGAGCGAATGCAAAGACATTACCTGAGCGCTCATCCAGAACTGTTTCACTTCGGGTCGGCGCCATATCTCCGGCACTCCGAACCCCGGCCCCTAAGGGGAAAAAGACATAAGCATTAGCGCTTGCTGCAATTAGACAACGAACATTATTATTAAGCTTGAACTTTTGAACAGAACTTTTACAGCGCCTTACCTGAACAGTCAAGCTTACCTGAACTCCCATCAATCCTCAATCCAGTGAAGTAACTGGGTTTCAACGCGCCCCTGCATCAGAAGCAGGATGGAGAGCTCATCCTTCCAAACCCTAAGGTGAGGCTTCACGGGGAATCGTGGAGGAGGTATCGTGGAGGGTTGGAAGGGAGTGGGAGGCTTGAGCATTGTTCCACAGTGGTAATACTCCCTTTTCACGCACAGGAGGGTATCCAACGAGCCAGGGAAGCCAGAATAGAGGGGCCCTTCCTGTCCATCTTCAGAGTTCTGCGCCTTCGACGCCGCGCCTCCGTGGGAACCAGGTGAGCGTTACAGAACGCGAAGCCTTACCACAATTTCCCACCTGGGCGCTATGGAGACTTCCGAGACAGATCAGCTGGCCCATCTTTTAGGGGAATTACGGGCAGAAGTGCACTTAGCCCGCCAGGAGACTAATGCTCTCAGAAGGGAACTAATCCTATCCAAGGAAAGAACTGATGATCTGGCCAAAAGGTTATTGCAGGGCCAGGCAGAGCACACTCCTTTGCCTGTTTCCGGAGATATTTCTACAACAATGGGTTCGAATAACCCGGTACAAATCAATCTACCTGGACACATGCCTTTGGCCCCGCCGGAACGTTTTGCGGGGGATCCCAAGAAATATGCCGTTTTTTTGAACCAATGCCGTTTACACTTTTTATGCAGGCCCGGGGCCTTCCCCAACGACCAGACCAAAGTAGCCTTTGTACTATCTTACCTCAGTGGCTGTGCTGCCGATTGGTCTATTCCATTGGTAAATCAGGATGATCCCATTCTCCGGGATTTCCAGGGCTTCCAGGCCAGCATGGAAAGATTGTTCGCTCGACACTCGCAGGGACAGGCCCTTGACAACGAACTGCTATCCTTACGACAAGGTAATCAGGATCTTTTGTCCTATATCGCCACCTTTAATAGACTAGTTGTGGAAACCGGATGGCCTGAAAATAAAAGGATCACATTGTTTCATCGAGGCCTGCGCGGAGAGCTTAAAGATGTTATAGCTCAGATAGTAGATCCACCCCAGGCCTGCGCAGACTACATAGACTTAGTGGTTCAACTTGATCACAGACTTCAAAATAGAAAAGCAGATCGGCTCAAGTATGAAACCAGAGTACCTATCAAGACCCACGTTAACTCCAAGAGTACTGACGTTTCCGAACCTATGCAAATTGGCAGTGTTAAAGGACCATTAACGCAGAAGGAACGAGAGAGAAGGCGACAAATGCAACTTTGTCTGTATTGCGGAACTTCCGGTCACTTTCTTCAAAGTTGTCCAGTTAAACCACCCAAGAAGGTGGTTGGAGCCACTGATAACGAGTTATTGACACCTGGTTCGGGAAACGACCTAGCCCGACAAGCGTAGGGGTCCGCTTGCCGAGCTTGAAAACAAACTCTTTGACCTCGCATTTTGTCATGCCAATGGTGCTTGTGAACCCAAAACAGCCTCAGCAGTTGCATGCTATAAAAGCATACATAGACAGTGGAGCTATTGGAAATTACATAGACCGTGAATTGGCTTCCAGGATTAAGCTTCCTCTCCGCCCGAAAGTAACCCAAGATGTAATTACTACAGTTGATGGAACCGAAATAGCCTCAGGGCCTGTAACGCATTCCACAGTTGAAATCACTCTGGTGGGTCAGGACGGACATCGGGAAGCAATCGTGTTTGATGTGATCAAGGCCCCACAATTTCAAGTACTTCTTGGAATCCCTTGGTTAGAAACACACAATCCGAGAATAGACTGGCGAGCAAAGAAGATAACTTTTCCTGATTGTGAACCAACCTGTTACCCAAGGAATCCAGCTATGGGTCTAGCCTCTGTAACTTCCACCCCTGTACAGCTACCATCTGAATACCAAGAATTCCAAGACGTTTTTCAGAAAGAGCAGGCTAACACCTTACCTCCCCATCGATCTTACGATTGCCAAATCGACTTGGTACCCAATGCACAACTACCTTGTAGTAGGATTTATGCTCTTACTGAACCTGAGAACCTGCATTTGCGCCAGTATTTGGATCAATACCTGGCCAATGGTTTCATTCGCCCATCAAAGTCACCAGTCTCTTCCGCTTTGTTCTTCGTACCTAAAAAGGAAGGAGACCTTAGGGCCTGTATTGACTACCACACACTAAATCAGATAACGATTAAGAATCGTTACCCTTTGCCCCTGATACCTGAGCTTATCGACCAAGTAAAAGATGCTCGTGTGTACACCAAGCTAGATCTCCGAGGAGCTTACCACCTGGTACGTATAAAAGAGGGCGACGAGTGGAAGACTGCATTCCGCGCCAAATTTGGGCTCTTCGAATATCAAGTAATGCCCTTCGGTTTGTGCAACGCACCTGCCGCTTTTCAGTACTTCATGAATGATGTTCTTCTGGAACTTATCGATGTTTGTGTCATCGTTTATATTGACGACATCCTGGTGTATTCCTCCTCAGAATCTGATCACAGAAACCATGTTAGGGCAGTTCTTGAGAAATTGCGCCAGCACAAATTATTTGCCAAGCTCGAAAAATGCGTTTTTCATACCACAGAAGTGGAGTTTCTCGGATTCATCCTGACACCTCAAGGAATCCGAATGGACTCGCGGAAAGTGGACGCCATTCTCAAATGGCCATCTCCTAGCTCTGTGAAGGGAGTGCAAAGCATGCTTGGCTTTGCCAATTTCTATCGAAGGTTCATCCCGAAATTTTCTCGAACTGTTCAACCCGTCACAGCTCTCCTAAAGAAAAATAAACGCTTTGAATGGACTCTTGAGGCTGAACAAGCCTTTCAGGACCTGAAAACCAAATTCACCTCTGCACCTGTATTGAAGCACCCGCGCCCAGATCTCCCTTACATCGTGGAAACCGATGCATCCAGTTCGGCCATGGGAGCTGTCCTGTCGCAAAGAGACCCAGAAACTAACCAACTACACCCTGTAGCCTTTTGGTCCAGAAAATTCTCTCCACCTGAACTCAATTACGCAATTACCGACAAAGAACTACTGGCTATTAAATCAGCTTTCAAGGCTTGGCGTCACTATCTTCTCGGTGCAAGACACACCATCACCGTAATTACGGACCACAGAAATTTGCAGTATTTAAAGACGGCCAAAGCTCAATCTTCGCGACAACTCCGATGGGCTTTATTCTTTGCGGAATTTGATTTTGTAATTACCTATCGCCCTGGCTGCAAGAATGGTAAGGCAGATGCCTTATCCCGGATAGGCATGGAAGAACCCAATTCGAGTTTAGAACCTGTGCCAATCATACCGGAACAAAGAATTCTGGGCTTGACTTCATTACAAACCATTGAGGACATCCAAACTCAAGTAAAACAGCTTTTTGACTCTTCTGCCTTACTGGAATGGAGTCAAAAGGGTCCTCACTACACCGTTAAGGATGATTTACCCTACTTCCAAGAGCGGTTATTTCTGCCAAGTAAAGAATTGCAGGAACTTGTCATTACCCGTCATCATGAATCATTAATGGAAGGACACCCCGGTATCGCGAAAACAGAACAAAAGATCAAACGCCACTTCTGGTGGCCTTCTTGGAGAAAAGACATAAAGTCCTTTGTGTTGTCTTGCGGAATCTGTGCCCAAAATAAGAGTCAAAAGAAAAGGCCAGCCGGCCTACTTCAACCTTTGGACATTCCACCAGCACCTTGGCACACCTTGTCAATGGACTTTATAACTGACCTGCCTCCTTGTGGTGGTTACAACACGATTCTCGTAATAGTGGATCTATTCTCCAAAATGGCCCATTTTATCCCTTTAAAAGGATTGCCGTCAGCTTCCACCTTGGCCAAGGAATTTATGGAAAATATAGTGCGGTTACATGGTTTCCCTTCCATATTAGTCTCAGACCGTGGAAGTCAATTTATCTCCCACTTTTGGAAGAAATGTTGCCAACTAGCACAAATAGACGTGCGGTTATCCACCAGCCACCACCCCCAGACCGACGGACAAACCGAGAGAACCAATCAGACTCTCGAGCAATATCTGCGGTGCATGTTACACCAATCCGAGTTGAATTGGAAGGACATCCTTTGGATTGCAGAATATGCATACAACAATTCAGTGCATTCTGGAACCGGACAGACTCCTTTTTATACCCTGTATGGTCACCATCCTCGGACCTCTGACCTAGATCCACCTCTGACCCTGGAGATGCCTGTAGTAAATCACCTACATTCCACAATAACCCAAGCCTTCAAAGAAGCTACAACCCACTTACAGCAAGCCAAGAAAAAGTATAAAGAAAACGCTGATTTGCACCGAAGTAAAACTCCTCCTTACCAAGTAGGAGATCAGGTATGGCTAGCAACTAAACATCTACCCCTCAAGGGTCAGCGAACTTTTAATCCCAGATTCATTGGGCCTTACCCCATCAAAGCTATTATCAACCCAGTGGCCTTTAAACTCGATTTACCATCCAACATGCGGATTCATCCCGTTTTTCACGCATCTCTTCTAAAACCAGTACAACCTGGAACCAGACTGTCTGAACCCCCAGGCCCTGTCCAAATTGATGGAGAATTAGAATTCGAAGTGAAAGACATTTTAGATTCCAAGATAGTTAAGTCGAAACTCTTCTATCTTGTTGATTGGAAAGGATATGGACCTCAGGAAAGATCTTGGGAACCCAGTAACTATGTTCACGCACCACGATTAATTCAAAGATTCCATCGAAGATTCCCGCACAAACCAAAACCCCCGGAGGAAAAGACCTTGGGTGGGGCCTTGAGGGGGGGGGTACTGTCATGATGCCTACCTCTAAGGAGCCAGGCCGGGCCCAGCAACCCCAGAGGCAGACATCATTTTCCCCAGGGAAGTCTCAGCGGGCCCAAGTCGGGGCCCTTTGGACTCAGTCCTGGCGCCTTAGGTGCCAGGCTCATAGCGGACCCCAGTCCTGGCGCCTTAGGCGCCAGGCTCATAGAAGAGGATATGCGTTTAAGTGCTTGGGTGCACACTTACCTGATGCAGACCTTGCTGCTTCATCCAGGCCCTCTTGAGGCCTGAATGGGACTACTTAACCTGTAGGACTACTTCACCACCCGGGTGTGGTCGGGGAAGGATACATACCTGATTGGTGGAAGGATACATACCAGGAACTTCTTCCAAGGCTATTTAAACCCCACCCGAACAGCCACACATGCTTCGCGTTGTTCTGCACCTAGCAGCTGGACGCTCACCGTGTCAGCTCCTGCATCCTGACTTCAGCCACGCCTGCCAGCACCCTGGAACACCTGCAAGGGGAGAAAGGAAGAGAATAGGAGAAGAAAAGCCCTTACCTGCTAAATCTGCATCCCGGAGTCATTTCTCCAACAGTCCTGAAAAGGAAGACATCATTTTAAAGGCATTTCGTTTCGATCGCTGCAGCGCTGCATTTTACTCACCTTTGCAAGGCGCTTCCATCTTCAGCAGCGATCTTCCGGATTCAGCTACGCCCCGGCGCCTAGAGGAAAAAAGACAAGAACAAAGGTGAGAGGGAGAAAAGGAATAAGGAAAGCTCAGTTTCCTTTTAAGTCTTACCTGTTGGATTATTCCCACTGCATTTCGGGTCCTGCCGCTTCCTGGCATCTCCGGACCCCGGCCCCTATGGGGAAAAAAGACAAAGACATTGAATGAGCGAATGCAAAGACATTACCTGAGCGCTCATCCAGAACTGTTTCACTTCGGGTCGGCGCCATATCTCCGGCACTCCGAACCCCGGCCCCTAAGGGGAAAAAGACATAAGCATTAGCGCTTGCTGCAATTAGACAACGAACATTATTATTAAGCTTGAACTTTTGAACAGAACTTTTACAGCGCCTTACCTGAACAGTCAAGCTTCCCTGAACTCCCATCAATCCTCAATCCAGTGAAGTAACTGGGTTTCAACGCGCCCCTGCATCAGAAGCAGGATGGAGAGCTCATCCTTCCAAACCCTAAGGTGAGGCTTCACGGGGAATCGTGGAGGAGGTATCGTGGAGGGTTGGAAGGGAGTGGGAGGCTTGAGCATTGTTCCACAGTGGTAATACTCCCTTTTCACGCACAGGAGGGTATCCAACGAGCCAGGGAAGCCAAAATAGAGGGGCCCTTCCTGTCCATCTTCAGAGTTCTGCGCCTTCGACGCCGCGCCTCCGTGGGAACCAGGTGAGCGTTACAGTGACCAGCCAAAGGAATCTCATGGGCTAACTGCAAGAACTGTGGTCTGTTCTCTTGGGGTACTTGGGGTACAAGTCGTTTGTTGTCCCCAGGTGCAGACTCTGTTGGTTCACTGTAGAAGAGGCCATCTTCCCAGTGTAACCTATATTTCCCAGGCTCTTGCCCTTCAGCCTGAGCATCTGCCTGGTGGCGAAGACCTTCCAGAGTTGGACATTGTTAGGCCACTTACCTGGGGGGAGACGAGACGCTCCCGGTCCTGGCGGATCTATCCGAGGTTTCGGTTAGCAGGGAGAGGAGTCTCCCGGCGCCCGAGTCCTCGGATAGTATCCGTTGCGCGCATGCGCCTCAGCCCGCGGAGGCCAACGGCTTGCGCTTCAAGCCTCGTTGTGGCTCCGGGGTTACGGGCTGCGCATGCGCAAGGCGGCCTGCGTTCCACGCCTCGGCTTCATGCCGAGGGATGTAAATAGCGGCTGTGTCGGGAAACGAATCGCGTCTTAACGCGGTTCGTTCCTGACCAGCCGCAGCAGCGCCTACCTTCTGTTTCGCAACTGTTTTGCCTTCAGCCTGGGTTCCTGTTTTTGGTCTTCTTGCCTGCTTGCCTTCCTGGGTCCGGTCCAAGTTGGCTCTCCCGGATTCCAGCCCTCTTTTGGGTTATTGGGGAGCCTTTCCTTGCTGCCTACCAGGAATCAGTTTCCCTTGCCTTGTGGTCTCACAATGCATTCGCTCACCCCTTGGCTTCTAAGACTTTCCTGTTACCAACGGCAAGCCAATCCCAATACCCTGATCTCCTGCCTACTGGGTTTTCCTTTGGCTCTCTGTGGTACCTTGCCCCTTCATGTTATCCAACCTATTGGTTGTCCCCGCTCCCAGAAGAATCGGTGCACTTACCTGGTACCTTAAGCCAGTGATCAGTCCTTCAGTCTGGCCTCTAAAGTACAGACGTCTTCCAAAAGTCCCGCCACTACAGGTGTTGTCCGACCCAGGGACACACACCTTAACAGTTTAGGACGCCTACCAATCTGTACTGATCCAGGGATGGATGACATTGAGGAACTAAGAACTGAGATCCGAGCCTTACGAGCCGAGATGACGGCACTCCACCAAGAGAATTTGGCCTTACGGCAGATGGTTTCTCAAGGCTCCGGAGCTAATATTACGCCAGAGTCTGTGATGGCACAGACCAGCCCAGTGAAGTTTGATGGAGATCCCAGACGAGTAGCAGAGTTCTGCAATCATTGCCGGATTCATTTTTTGTGTCGCCCAACCCATTTCAACCAGGACAAAGCCAAGATTGGATATATATTAGGTAACCTGGTTGGGAATGCGTTGGCTTGGGCTACGCCCCTTGTTGTAGCCAAGAGTCCGATTCTGGAGGATTTTTTAGCCTTCGAAAAGGCCTTTTTGGACGTCTTCCAGTCACCAAACCTAGCAGCAACAGCACAGAACCAGTTAATGGACTTAAGACAAGGTACCAGTGATATCATTGCCTATATCAGTCGTTTCCGCCAGTTAGCCACAGATTCCCAGTGGCCAGAAGTTACCCAGAAAACCCTCTTTCGTAGAGGATTAAGGGAGGAGTACAAAGACGAATTGTTACATATCCCAGAACCGGAGACCTTACAGGCACTACAAGAACAAGTCCTACGTATTGATCATAGATTGACGGAGAGGCGAAATGAGCGACGCAGATCTGACAAACCGCTTCCCAGAATCCTGCCAGACTTTCCTAAAGCCCAAGGCTCACAAGAACCAGCATCCGAACCCATGCAATTGGGAGCTCTGAGAGGACCCCTGTCAGACGCCGAAAAGAAAAGAAGAAGAGATCTCCGGTTGTGCCTGTACTGTGGGGCCTCAGGGCATTACCTTTCTACGTGCCCACAACGTCCTCTCCGTAGGTCGGAAAACTAAACGGCCTGTCGTATGTAGGGAAGGCGACGACAGGCCCCTCTTCCTTGATATCAGTCCTTCCAGAGAACGACCGGGAGAAACAACCCATGCAGCCAGTAGTCCTCATGGCCTTGAGGATCAATGTTACTTGGGCAAGAAATGACCCTGTAGAAGTCCTCGGGCTGCTGGATTGTGGGGCTTCTGGAAATTATATCGATGCTGACTTCGCAGCCAAGACCGGGATAGCTTTGTTACAGAAAAGTTGCGCCTCCATGGTGGAGGTCATTGATGGCACTCCTCTGTCTTCTGGACCGGTCCATCAGCATACTGGGACTTTACAACTGCAAATCGAGGAGCACCGGGAATTGATTTCTCTTGACGTCATCAAGACTCCTTCGTATCCAATCATCCTGGGTTTGCCTTGGTTGTTACATCACAACCCCAGAATTAACTGGGAGACCAGGACACTGGAGTTCTGTTCAGTCCGTTGCAAGCAGGAATGCTTTGACCACTATCATCCGGCTCTGAAGGCCTCGTCTTCCACTCAGACCGAAGTAGGTAACAGAACTGGTCTCTACTCGGTCACTACGATACCAACTGAATACAGGGAATTCCACGAGGTATTCTCTGATCCCAAAGAGATTCCATTGCCTCCGCATAGAAGCTTCGATTGTTCGATAGAGCTCCTTCCAAACACAACAATACCACATGGCAAGGTCTACTCCCTAACTGTGCACGAAAAGGAAGCTCTCCAGGAATATCTACAAGATTGCCTCCAAAAGGGATACATCGTACCCTCCACTTCTCCTGCGGGATTTCCTTTGTTCTTTGTTAAGAAGAAGGAGGGCACTCTTCGGCCATGCATTGACTATCGTCAATTAAATGACATCACTAAGAAAGACCGGTATCCGCTCCCCTTAATACGTACCATTATGGAGTCATTACATGAAGCCCGGGTGTTCACGAAGCTGGACCTCAGAGGGGCCTATCATCTTGTGCGGATTCGAACCGGTGATGAGTGGAAAACCGCATTCAAGACTCCGATGGGCCATTATGAGTATCGCGTGATGCCTTTTGGGTTGTGCAATGCCCCCTCCATATTACAACGCTTTATGGATAACATCTTTGCTGATTTGATCGGAGTATCAGTCTGGGTTTATCTGGATGATATCCTTGTGTATTCCAAAGACCGCAATGAACACCTAGTTCAAGTCCAAGAGGTTCTCAAGAGGCTTCAGCAGAACCATCTGTATGTCAAGCCTGAAAAGTGCCTTTTTCATCAAGCCCAAGTGGAGTTCCTGGGTTATGTCGTCAGTGCTACGGGGATACATATGGACCCTGCGAACGTCCGTGCCATTTTGGAATGGAAGCCTCCCAGAGACCGACGATCCTTGCAACGCTTCCTTGGGTTTATAAACTTTTATCGGCGATTCATTCCATCATTTTCCAAGTGGGCAGCCCCGCTCTCTACCTTGACCAGCAATAAGAGATCCTTTTCGTGGGAACCGGAGGCCGCTGCTTCCTTTCTGAGGTTAAAAGAAGCCTTTAGCAACTCCCCCATTCTTCAACATTACGGGAGGATAGACCCTACATTGTTGAAGCAGATGCATCGGATTATGCTGTGGGAGCAGTATTATTGCAATTGGATCCAGATGTAGAGATGGAGCTTCCCTTAGCTTACTATTCCAGAAAACTTACCGCTGGTGAGCGAAATTATCCCATCATTGAGAAGGAGCTCCTTGCCATCAAGACTGCTTTCGAAGAGTGGCACCACCATTTATTGGGAGGACGTTTCCCTGTAGAGGTGCGTACCGACCACCGCAACCTACAGTTTCTACGTTCATTACAATGTAGAACATCTCGCCAGGCTCGATGGGCCTTCTTCTTTTCGCAATTTGATTTCCACATCACATACATTCCCCACAACAAGAACGTCAAGGCTGACGCGTTATCCCGCTCTTTGGAGGATGACATAGCACAAGAAAACAAGGGAGAGCTTGTGCTAGCCCCGAAACACTTTCTTCTGGCTCTTACACCTTACCTACAGAGAGTCGCTCAGGAGACTGCTGCGGATCCGAGACGTACAACTTTATTGAAGAAACCGCAAGTGAGCGAAAAGGACGGCCTCCTGCTCTTCCAGAATAGATTGTACGTACCCTCCGAAGACCTCCGTAAGGCCGTATTGCAAGGACTACATGATTCTAAAGTTGCAGGAGATCGTGGGGTACGCGCTAAACAGGAGAAGATAGCCCGTCAATTCTGGTGGCCTGGCTGGGCTAGTCAAATCAAGCAATATGTGGAGACCTGTCCAGTATGTGCCCAAGTAAAGACACCTAGACAGAAACCTGTAGGCCTATTGCAACCCACTGAAATTCCACCTTACCCCTGGCACACACTTGCCACAGACTTTATCGTGGATCTGCCAAGCTCCGAGGGTCAGACTTGCATCATGGTAGTAGTGGACTGCTTCACCAAGATGGCACATTTCGTCCCCTTTCCGAAAATACCCACAGCTACTCAGATGGCCCAGTCTTTCTTACAGAACATCTATCGTCTACATGGCTTGCCAGAGAAGATAATATCTGATCGGGGCTCTCAATTTGTTTCCGCCTTCTGGGGTCAACTCTGTCGCCATTTGAGTATACACAGGGCTCTCAGCTCTGGCCACCACCCACAGACCAACGGGCAGACGGAAAGAACCAATCAGACTTTGGAACAATACTTACGCTGTTTCACTAATGCTTCCCAATCCAATTGGGTGTCTAATCTAGCTTTGGCAGAGGTAGCCTACAACAACTCCATACACTCAGCTACTGGGTTTAGCCCTTTCTATTGTTCTTCCGGCCTACACCCCAAACTCCTACCACTCTCACCCGTGCAACCCAGTTCAGTTCCTTCGGCTGATCAGCTGATAGCCAACATACAAGGTTGTCATAGCCAGGTGTTGGGTGCCTTGCATCTGGCCAAGGCTAGTATGAAAAAGGCTGCTGACAGGCATCGCAATCTTGGTCCGGTTTTTCAAGTAGGAGACCTAGTGTGGCTATCATCCAGAAATCTCCCGGCCCGAAACCTTCTGTTAAAACTGGCCCCTAGGTTCCATGGCCCTTTTCGTATCATTAAACAAGTGTCACCGGTGGCTTTTAGACTGGCTTTACCAACTTCATGGCGTGTTCACCCGGTCTTTCATGTGTCCCTGCTAAAACCCTATCGTCCCGATTCCTTTGGTCGTTCCCACTCTCGACCAGCAGCCGTCGATGTTCAAGGTACGCCAGAGTTTGAGGTCCAGGAGATCTGTGACTCCCGTTTTTATAGGGGTAAATTGCAATTTCTAGTGGACTGGAAGGGCTATCCCCCCTGTGACCGCACCTGGGAACCGGTCGTCAATGTTCATGCCCCTCGTCTTGTTCGGGAGTTCTATCTCTCTCATCCTTGGAAACCCGGTTCTCCTGGTCTTCCTGTGGGGGGTTATGGTGTTAGGCCACTTACCTGGGGGGAGACGAGACGCTCCCGGTCCTGGCGGATCTACCCGAGGTTTCAGTTAGCAGGGAGAGGAGTCTCCCGGCGCCCGAGTCCTCGGATAGTATCCGTTGCGCGCATGCGCCTCAGCCCGCGGAGGCCAACGGCTTGCGCTTCAAGCCTCGTTGTCGCTCCGGGGTTACGGGCTGCGCATGCGCAAGGCGGCCTGCGTTCCACGCCTCGGCTTCATGCCGAGGGATGTAAATAGCGGCTGTGTCGGGAAACGAATCGCGTCTTAACGCGGTTCATTCCTGACCAGCCGCAGCAGCGCCTACCTTCTGTTTCGCAACTGTTTTGCCTCCAGCCTGGGTTCCTGTTTTTGGTCTTCTTGCCTGCTTGCCTTCCTGGGTCCGGTCCAAGTTGGCTCTCCCGGATTCCAGCCCTCTTTTGGGTTATTGGGGAGCCTTTCCTTGCTGCCTACCAGGAATCAGTTTCCCTTGCCTTTTGGTCTCACACTGCATTCGCTCACCCCTTGGCTTCTAAGACTTTCCTGTTACCATCGGCAAGCCAATCCCAATACCCTGATCTCCTGCCTACTGGGTTTTCCTTTGGCTCTCTGTGGTACCTTGCCCCTTCATGTTATCAAACCTATTGGTTGTCCCCGCTCCCAGAAGAATCGGTGCACTTACCTGGTACCTTAAGCCAGTGATCAGTCCTTCAGTCTGGCCTCTTCAGTACAGACGTCTTCCAAGAGTCCCGCCACTACAGGTGTTGTCCGACCCAGGGACACACACCTTAACAGACATTCTCTCTGTCCCTTATTGAAGACTGCCCTGTTGGGTCCACCTTCTGCCAGTAAAGACTGCAGCTCCGGATGGTCAACAGGATCCAGATCTCCAATGAGTTCCTGGCCTTCCACTAGCTCTTCCTCAGAGTCTAGTTCAACCACACATGGTTGTACCTCCCTCTCAGCCTCAGCTGGAGGGGGAGTTACTGGTGTAACTTTGGACAACTGAGGGGAAGTCCTTGTTAGCTGCACTGGAGTGCTGGCAGTGGGGTTCTTTTTAGAAGTTTTAGGTTTCCCTTTTGCTTCTAGTTTCTTAGATACAGCAGCTGACATCTCCAGTGGAGCAGGAGTGATCTCTTTCTTCATCATCTCCTTGGGAGCACCTCTCATGGTTCTCTCCCTTGCAGGTCTGGTGAGCTCCTGTAACCTTTTACTAGGAGGTCTGGGGGTATGTGACACTACTCCAAGAGTTTTCAAGTCATTACCCAACAGAACCCTTCCTGGTACCTCACTTTGTATGCTGACAGGTATCTTCACAGTCATGTCATTACAATGGATGAGAACTGGTAGTTGGGGAAGCATCTGCACAGGCCCTCCAACTAACTTGGTGAGGCGTTTGGGTGCCTTAGCAACATCCTCAGCCTGAAAAAACGATTTGTCCACCATAGTTATGCTGGCCCCAGTGTCCCTAATGGCAGGAGTCTCCTGACCATTCCCCTGGACACTGTCCTTATAATACTCTTTAGTATTATCTGGGATAGAATTATAGACATCTAAGTTCTGTTGTTCCCACAAACCCAGAGACACTAAAGAAACACTGGCTGAGACTCCAATGGGTTCATCAGCCAGTAATAGAAAGTTTCCACTTGACATTTGTACTTCCTCCTCTGGAGCGAAGGCTAAGGAGACAAGCTGGACCCCTGAAGGTTTACCCTTACATCTGGGATCTCCTTTCACATGGTCAGTAGAGCCACAGACAAAGCATTTACAAAATGCTTTCTGGAATGGTGGCTTGTTCTGACCTCCTTCTGGTTTGGCACCAGAAGGTACACTAGCATGATTTGGTTTCCCTTGTGGCTTACCCTTTTGGTTTTGTTTGGGGCCCTCCTTGGAATTGGAATTATTAGAATTCTCTTTGGAGTCCTTTTTTGGCTGTTTTCCCTCATCCTTTTTCTGAGTAGCCCCAGAATCCTTGTGAGTGGCCCTGTTGGCAACCCACAAGTCAGCAGCCTTAGCTAACTTCCTGGAATCCAATTCCTTTGAATCAGCCAAGTGCTGTCTGAGCTCAGGAGAGCAGGCATCATAAATTGACTCCAACATTACAAGATTCTTCGTTCCTTCATAAGTGTTATCCCTGTAACCCTTAATCCATCCCTCTAAGTTCTTCAAACTTTCACTCACCCAGGTAGCCCAAGGGGTACCATCATGCTTTTTGAGGGTCCTAAACCTCTTAAGGTACTGGGAAGGGGTCTTCCCAAATCTAGCTATTAAAGCTAGTTTCACACATTCATAATCCTTCTTATCCACCTCCCCCAACTCCATTACCACATCAGTTGCAACAGGGGGAAGCCTAGAGAACAACCAGGGAAGTAACTCATTCCCTGTGATGTCCTGGAGCCCATGATTATACTCAAACATTTTTAACCAATCTAACACATCCAACTTAGGTTCATACATACCCACTAATGCCTTAGGCATCCGGGGTCTTTTGGGACTGGAACTCCTAGAGGAACCAGAGGAGAGAGAAGCATTTTCCACAGACAACTTTTTCATTTCTAGTTCATGATTAAGCTCTATTTCTCTGAGTCTTAACTCAGCTTGCTTCTGCTCAGCCTGGGCATTCATTCTTCTGAACTCTAGCTCTTGGTTTCGTTCAGATTGAGCAATAAAACGTTTGTACTCTAATTCAAGCTTCATTTTTTCAAGTTCAAAATAAGCAGGGTTACATGTAGGACCTGGTATAGGCCCAGTAGGTACAGTAGGTAAGGCAGACGGAGGCTCAGAGTGGCTTACTTTATTAGATTCACTTTCCTCTTCTGACTCATTATCAAGACTCTGATCCAGATCAATACCATTACTGTGTTCTACATTTGCTGGGGGGGTAGATTCCTCTGTACCACCCAGACTTTGGTTTTCTAACAATCTTTCTACAAGTTCCATTTTCTTGCCCTTCTCAGAGAGATTCTTATGTCTACACAATACTTTTAAGCAATCAGCAGTTTTGGCAGACAATGATTCTAGGGTATAACTCTCCATAGCAGGCATAGTTAGAAAATCAGCTTTTTAGTGCCAAGCTTTGTGGTTAGTTGTCCTAAAGTATTCAAAAAGCACACTAAAGTGTATACTCAATACAAATCCCACCGCTGTACACCAGTGTTAGGCAGAAACCTTTGCAGTTCCCTCTGGGACCACTGCAAAAGAATTAAGACTACAGGTGGTTGGCAGTAAACCCAATTGGTAGCAGTCTGTACCACCCAGATTTACCTGGTAGCTGTGGCTGAGCAGTCAGACTTCTCTCAAGAAGAGTTAGGCAGTATACAGAGTATTCACAATAGGTCAAAAGAACACAGTAGAACAAGCAAACACTGACCAGAGCTTGGTGTAAAAGAGATATAATTATTTATTTAAAAACACATCTAGTAAAACACACTGGCACTAATATCAAGCAGTTCAAAAACACGGTCACTAAAAGATATACACTCCCTTCAATGATTAGTTAGACAAGTCTTAAGTAAAGCAACACTTATTTTCAGACAGCGGTGAGCGCTTAACGAAGATGGCACTCTAATCAATCAGTTCACAAGGGAGAGAAAGGCAGAGCAAAGATAGAAACAGATCCCAACACTTTCGGCAGAACACAGTAGGAGAAGAAGGCAGGTTAAAACCATAAAGTCAAAGTTAAGGCCGGACCCACTTTCAGAGGCTCCGGTCGAAATGTGTCCAAGGTCACACGGTTCATAGTGCCCAAAAGTCTCGCACAAGGTTCAGAAAGAGTTGGACCAAAAAGAAAGGGACCAGTTAGATGGTCAAGGCGGCCAGCCCAATCCAGAAGGTTAAGGGATTATTATTACCTTGTAGCAATCTTTAGAAAGGGAGGCCTGGCGGACACGGTACTTTAAAACTGGTGAGAACGCTCCAGCGGGGGCAGTTGTTCCTGGCAGCGGGTGCAAGTCGGTGCTTCGTCCGGAGGAAGAGAGCATCTCGTCGGGGAGGAAAGCAGGAGTCCGTTGCACTGCCAGGGAAGAAACCAGCCTCGGAGTTCTCAATTAAAAGGAGCGGTCCTTTTATTCGCGGTCCAGTGGTAAGTGGCTATCCAGTTGCCGGGGTGCTTGGCACGGGCAATTCGACCACAAGACGTCCTGGGATGCGAGAAAAGAAGGTAAACTGGTTGTGCCCACCAGTCAGGGGAAGAAGACTCTCCAGCAGGGAGATCTCCTCTGTCGTTGGGAAGTGGTGAGTCGATTCAACAGGGCTCCACCGGTGGTGTTGTCGTAGCAGGTCGGCTCAGCTTCTCCCTTGTTGGATTTTCAGGTCCTGTGGCGACTTCTGAAGTTCCAGTCCCAAAAGCCCTGCTTTTATGCAGCACACCCCCATTCACTCAGCCTAGCTGTCAATCAAACATGCTAAGTGGTGAGCTGGCCGGCTCACCACTTGGGCCAATCACACAAGAGTGCGACTTGAGTTACCAAGGTAACTCAGTCCAAGGTGCCTAAACCCCCTCCCACACCCCCTGTGGTACCCAGACAGAGTGGCACCACTCTTGGAGGCTTCTGTGGAGAAGCCCGCCAAAAAGTGGAACAAAGGGCTCGACCTTTGGTTTGGAGTTACAGAGGCGAACACAAACGCCATTTTAAAACCGAGTTCTGGCAGAAAATACCAACCGGTGAATTAATATTAAATAAATAAACCGGCTGTATGTCCGAGGCTATGTTAAAAAGTATTAGCCTCGAACAATGGGAAAATCCCATAGAGATATATTCGCAGTTGAATATAAAAAGTAGTATCCACTGCCACCAGCCAAAACTCGATGAGGGGGGACGGGACCGTGCCCCCTCGAATAACAGACCCAGGGGCAATCGAATTGCCCCTACCAGTACGTCCACAATATGATGGTTTGTACTGGTTATGTTAGTAATTTGGGACTAGTAAAGCCAGTGGTGACTTTACATGCCCTGGGAGACAGTAGTCAGTCCCAGGGTATGGAGTCTATGGTGGGGGGTCACTATGACACCCCAGTGTTACTGCACGGAGGGTGCTGTGTAACACATATAGAAAAAAACACATGAGACCCTATGGAGTAAAGGACCCCATAGCCCATAAAACACATTAACATTCAAAGGAACACCATAAATCATGTCCAAGAGTGGGAGAAAAAGAGTCTCACTCTTGGCAGGAGAAAAAAACAAACTCCAGAAATCCAGCAAAGCTGCTGGGGGACTCACTAGGTTAGGAAATTCAGCCTAAACAGAGAATTATCCCTAACACTTAGGTCATGTGGAGCGGTTCTGGTGCCAGGAGGCTTGTTGTATCGCAATAGCTCACTGGAACCCCTTTAGCTGTTCCCCCAAAGACAGTCGATAAGACGCACTGGCTCAGCTTGCTGGAAGGTTTCATTCTTACAAATAGCTTTCATCGCGGCCACAGACACCCTCTCGATGTGGATAGACTTGGGGCTGTCTTCAGCGGGGGGGGGGCTTCTGGACAGGCCGTCAGCGTTTATAAAATTGATTCCAGGGCGATACTCCAATTGAAAGTTTTGAATGGACAAGGCAGCTAACTAGAGATGTCCAGTAGCATCCAACTTGGCAGACTTAAGGATGTAGGTCAGTGAATTGGTGTCCGTTCTCACTGTGAAAGTGGCTCCGTAGCGATAGTCATGCAGTTTTTCAGCCACTGCCCCTTTTAGGGACAAGAATTCCAACTTGTGTGTGGGATAATGCATCTCGGAGGGGTTAGATCGACGGATGGCGAAGGCCACAGGCCTGACTGCAACCTGCTGTTCTTGATACAGTACTGCACCCAGTCCGGTGTAGCTGGCATCTACATGTAGGATATAAGGAAGTTGTGGGTGGATTGGCATACGCCAGGACAGGCGCTTCCGAGAGAGTTCTTTTTAGCCAGGCAAAGGCTTGCTCACACTCCTCCCTCCATCGTAGACTAAAATTCTCTTTGGGATGGAACAAGGCCTTGGAATGAGTTCCACCACTAGCCGCAGTTTGCTGTGGTGCGGGATAGCCCTTGGTCAGTTCGGTGAGTGGTCTGACTATGTTGGTGAAACCTGGCACGAACCTTCAGTAATAATTGCAGAACCCCAGGAAACTTCTCATCTCCCGCAGATTCTGTGGTCGGGGCCAGGTTTTGAGAGCTTCCATCTTGGCAGGATCCACACTTACTCCGTCGGCCGACACCACATAGCCAATATACTTATGGTTCGACAAAACTGGCCCTTTTCCAAAGACAACTTCAGTCCTTGCTGCTGGAGTCGATCCAAAACCTTCAGTTGCCTTTGGTGATGTTCTTCCTGAAAATGATCACATCATCCAGATAGATAGACCTTTGCTTCACCCAAGTCCCAGTCATTGGTTGAAAAAACATCTGCCTGCCTGGACATTTGGTTTCATAGATGATCTTTTTCACGTTCCGACAATGGTGACTCCCCAAAGTTTATCTTGCCAATATCCAAGGGACGATATATGCTTCTGGTACCAGCAGCCTGGGCCACCGAGTCGGCAAGGTAAAACTGTGCAATCGTCAAGACCTCCGAGTATGTGCACAATCTTGTCTATAATATTAGTGATGGTCTTCAGCCCGTTTCCATTGTCACTGAACAGCGTGCGTTGCACCGATAGACCTCCAGGCATTCCCTCACCCTCAGGAGCCTCCATCACTAATCTCCTATAACTTTTATGTCCTTGGAAGCATACATGACCAGGCACCATCATGGTCTGGCCAGGGTGTGTGTCAGTTTACCCATAGTTGGTGGTGGTCACATCCCCCACTGGCCCGTCAGGTTGGTCCCCCTTCTCTTTGCCTTTCTTGAGGTAGGCCTGTTGGCAAGTCGGGTGCATCTTCAAAGATTGTGCAAACTGTGGACCTGCCATTTCCATAGACATCTTGGCTAGCGTACAGAACAGGGCAGAGTTGGTGCCCATGCTAGGGATGCCTCTGGTTTTTCATGGTGCACACTAACGCCAAGGTGGTCAAGGTGGTGTTCACTCTGGCCACTTCTTGATTTAAATGGATCTTCACACAGGTATATCCCAGGTATCGGCAAGCAGCATCCCCTACTTCCATCAGATTTAGCCCCTCCAACGGTTCTAATGGCAGATGCGACATAAGTTGGTGATGGTAGGTCTCATATACAATGGTGACCTGGGAGCCACTGTCCAGTAATGATGTGGTCCTTCGCCCCTAAAGATCAACAGGGATGGTCATGGTGGGTCCAATGATGTCATGCCTGCTGGACATATCTCTGGACCAGGAACGACCTCTCCATACAAATTGAGTTACGCCCATAGAACCACTAGACCATTTTATTCGAAATGGAGGTTGTTCGATGCATTGCCCGGAAAACGACGTCTGCATTTTTCACGTCGTTAAATTTCACGTGACTTAGATTCGTCACGTGTATCACGGCAGTTCGTACATAAGCAGGGTGGAAACGTCGATCGCTGCTTCTGATTAATTCATTTTTGGCGTTTTGTAGCTGAACCCCGGACCTGCGTCCTCGCATTCCCTTCAGCAAATTCTTTGGCCTTTTTTGAGCGTGTTTTTCTCCACACGCTAATTCCTGGAGCCGTGTATCCTGGTTGCGTACCAAATCTCCACGCGGACGCTGTCTGCAAGCGCGGCTGTCCTGAGCTGCGTGTATCCTGTTTGCGTGCCAAATCTCCACGCGGACGCTGTCTGCAAGCGCGGCTGTCCTGAGCTGCGTGTATCCTGTTCGCGTGCCAAATCTCCACGCGGATGCTGTCTGCAAGCGCGGCTGTCCTGAGCTGCGTGTATCCTGTTTGCGTGCCAAATCTTTACACGTGGACGCTGTCTGCAAGCGCGACTGTCCTGGGCTGCGTGTATCCTGTTCGCGTGCCAAATCTCCACACGCGTACGCTGTTTTCAAGCGCGGCTGTCCTGGGCTGCGTGTATCCTGTTCGCTTGCTAATTCTCCACGCAGAAACGCTGTCTCCAAGCACGGCTGGCCTGTCTGCGTATATGCTGTCGCGTGCAATCCTGCACGTGGTTTTCTGAACTACTTTGAACCTTTGGTGCCTGTGACAGTTAACAGGTGAAAATCTAATTTTGTTCTTCGTGGGAAAGGAAGTATTTCATGAACTATTGGAAGGTGATTGTGCACAGTACTTTGGAAGCTATCCTGTGGTGCACCAACCCGGTATCTAGCGTGAGCCTCGTGCCGTTCGGGATAAGTCTCCCTTACTAATCTTCCCCTCCTTTTTCGTTGTTTCAACTCCTGGTTTTCTTCAAGAGACTTTCGTTGAATTCTTCAGTTTTACCATAAGGTCAGTGTTTTGAATTAATGCTAATACTGTGCTATCATAGTGATTTGACTTTGGGACAGTTTCTTATGATACTTTATCTATCCTAGGCATACTTACGATACAATACCCACGCCCTTTCCAGTGATCCATCTCTCTGCCTGTTTTATCAGTCAGAGAGTTGTATCATTTGGAAGGTCTAATTTGACCTACCTACAATCAAGTCGTGTGAAAAAGGATCCGGAAGAGCCCTACCAACTGTATCCTTTTTTGGTTACCATATCCTTTTCAATTGATACATTGGTGATTTATGACAAATGAGGCCAGCGGGATGCCTTGGTGAGTATGGACATGAGTCCGTAGCCTGTTACAGTTCGCTGGCAGTTCACTCCTGGTGTTTCAGAGCTCATGAACTAGACGCAGATGGTCAGCCGTGGGACCTTCCTGAGCCTTAATTTGATACTGGGTAGTTTGGAGTCCTGGATTCAATGTCCTTATTGAGTTGCTGGTGTTAGTTGTAGTGGAGCTCACTCCTGTAGTCAAGGTTCTAGCTGCTCCTCCGCTACAACCTCCTGTGCGTTTCCTGACAATGTCTGAGCTGGTGTGGGTTTAAGAGCATTAAAACAAGCAGCTACTCTGGCGTAATCTGGGTCTTGGTCACACAGTTGAGTTGAATGGCTGGCATCCCCACATTGATGACAAAATCTCCATGGTGGTAATGGTGCAGAGGATTGGTGGAAATATTCTTGAGGGTCTTGTGCTCATCGAAACGCCTGGTGTTCTCTTTCTCGAGAGGAGCAGAAAACTCTGCCTCGATTTTGATTTGCACTCAGGCTTTCCCTGATCAGCAACTGGGTCTGTAGCTTCCTGACTAACTGTTGCAGCTCTTCAATCTGCTTCTGCTGAGAAATGGTATTGCTGGGTGTTGGTATACTGCCTTGTACAGGGTGGATCTGTATATTGATATTGCCTGTTTCTTTGTCTGCATTGTCGGTACAATCCCTTTGAGCAATTAGTCCTGATCCAACTTCCCAGCAAGTGATCGGTGCACTGGAAGGAGCTTTTGGCACTACTGAGCAGTGCAGGGCCTCGCAGTGCCTCAATTACTCATCGTCTCTTCTCTTGATCAGACACTTTCCAGTCGTGCAACATAAACTGAGTGGGGTTGGCCCATTGTTCATACCCCGCCTCTTCTTTAGGCACAGGCTTCTTGCCTGCAAAGAGTCGTAATCAGTGTAGGTTCCATGTTCAGTTACCAACAGGGACGGGGATTGCCGTTTCATAGTTACTCTAACAGCCACAGCCACTGCACCAGCAATGACTATGGCATCTTTAGAGGGTGTAGTAGGATCCGGGCGTGGAGGTATTGCAGGCCAAGCGTCTACGGTCAAGACGGGGCAGGGAATCAAAGGCTCTCCACCTCGGATCTCAGTGGTCAGGGTTTTGCCGTAAGGGACATACCACTATAACATAGCATATACATTTTTTTATCTTGACCAGATATGTGCCCAACACTTTTCACTTTCTCAGTGATGGGTTTCAAGGGACCAGTCATAGCTAGTACTTCATCATTTGTGATATGTAAGGGGACCTCGCAACTATAAAGCAAGCCTCTGGACTGAGCTCTTCGGCTCATACCGAATGCACCACATATTTATGCGCCATTTTGACTAAGTATAATAAACCACCAATGTGTCACACACTGCTCTTGTTTGATAAACCAGAGCTCTCTCTAAGTCGAGTGAATGCCCCCTGGGATCTCAGCAGTGCCTCCAAAGTGTAAGGTGTTTCTCCCCTTAATTCTGTAGGAATGGAGTGAACAGCAACCTGTATGGGAGCGGAGTCGGGATACTTGCACCTTACTGCACGTATGTGCAAATGAAACCCAGGGGATAAGATTTGATCCATCTCGTACAGGCCTATTGCGGACCTATGGTATATGCAGGGTGAACTGCATGGAGGTTTGTTCCCTGTCCTATATTCGATCAGCCCTGATGACTGACAGTTGATTCCAAGAACCTTGTTAAATAAACAAACATAGCCTTATTTATTTGCCAATACTAGGACAGCATTTTTATATAAATGATGGTGTATAACAGGTCTTCCTTACAACACTAGTAACTTTACGCCTCTGGGCCCATATAGTAGCCGCAAAGGAGCGAAGGCCAGGAGGAAAGGCCAAGCTCACTCTCTGCAGCTCCGCTGCGAGTGAACCATCAGCTGATCCCTCCTCCATCAGCTGCTTCCATGAGGAATCCCGTGTCGCTCGCCGCTGTAGCACTGGAGTGCCCAGATATGCCACTAGACATACAGCAACGTCCAACAACAGCATCAGATGTTTATCATGCCGCCGTAGCACCGGAGTGCATAAATATGCCCCACACGGCCATTGCAGGCCACGAGATGCACGGAGAGGCTAAGATGGCCACCGCCGTGGCTGCAGTAGCAACAAGGAATTACCAAGCCTCTGCCGAGGCCCACAATTGGTCCCCTCCTCCTGCTCGCCCCTCCCCTCCTGCCTCTAATGGAGGGGGGCTCACCGCCAGGCAAAGCTGCAGAGGAGCGAAGGCCAGGAGGAAAGGCCAAGCTCACTCTCTGCAGCTCCGCTGCTCGAGGGCGCAGATGGCGCTCCAACGTTCTACCAAACCTACTCAAGGTAAGGCCAACAGCCTCAATGCCCCCTTAACCTATCCCTCATGTGCGCCTATCCTGCTAGAATCTGCACGCCCTCCGCTGCACAACAGCAGGAATGCGCGACTACGGTCCCGCACCCTGCCCACCAACCCCATCAGCCTTATCCCTAACGTTGGCTACTGCAACGCCACAAGAAGCCAGCCGCCAGTACTCTGGTGCACTGCCACCAAATGCGCCTTGGGACCCAGGGCTGCCCCGCAGTCCGCTGCCACAACACGAAAGGTCTTCAAGGGCCGTCCCAGCAAACACTACCCCTTTAATAGCATCAACTTTGTATCTCAACCTCCGCCCCTCCGCCCCACTGTACTCACTGTACTCACCGCCAGCGATCCCATTGCCACACTGGATTGTGTGCATTGTACTGATGTCCTCATGCCTACTGGTCCCACTGCTGGTGCCCACATTGATTGTGTGCAATGTACTGATGTTCTCCTGCCTACTGGTCCCACTGCTGGTGCCCCCATTGATTGTGTGCAATGTACTGATGTCCTCATGCCTACTGGTCCCACTGCTGGTGCCACCATTGATTGTGTGCAATGTACTGATGTTCTCCTGCCTACTGGTCCCACTGCTGGTGCCCCCATTGATTGTGTGCAATGTACTGATGTCCTCATGCCTACTGGTCCCACTGCTGGTGCCACCATTGATTGTGTGCAATGTACTGATGTTCTCCTGCCTACTGGTCCCACTGCTGGTGCCACCATTGATTGTGTGCAATGTACTGATGTTCTCCTGCCTCCTGGTCCCACTGCTGGTGCCCCCATTGATTGTGTGCAATGTACTGATGTTCTCCTGCCTACTGGTCCTACTGCTGTTGCCCCCATTGATTGTGTGCAATTTATTGATGTTCCTGTGCCCTTTGACCCTATCCTTGACACTCCCTTGACCGCACCACTTAGTTCTTCTGACCCTCCAACACCTACCAGCCCACCCCTCCCCCTAACCCCCTCTACCCACACGCTGAGAGGCGCACGGCTCAATGCCCGCTCAATACCAGCCCACTCCCTCGACATCAACGACCTGCTCATAAAAGACAAGCTCGACCTCTTCATCCTTACTGAAACCTGGCTGAATGAAAGCTCAGGCCCAGCCTTATCACTGGCCATCCCACCTGGTTATTCCATCCTTAGGAAACACTGCACCTCTCAGAGAGGTGGAGGCGTCGCCCTCATCGCCAGAGACACCTTCTCCATCAGAGAAGCGGAAGGCACTCTTGACATCAACAGCGATTAGCTCCCTGTAAAAATGAATGTCTCACCCAACTGCACCATATCCATGCACATTGTATACAGACCCCCAGGACCTTGCACTGACTTCCATGACACCCTTATCACTGCACTGTCTCACAACATCAAAAAGACCTCACAGGTTCTTCTCCTTGGTGACCTCAACCTAGGGCTGAACGACCCCAAAGACTCCCCTGCGAAACACCTCAAAAAGGCAGTCTCTAACCTAGGCTTCGCACATTCCATTTCCCAGCCCACACACATCAAAGGACGCACCCTTGACTGGGTCAGCCATCATAACTGCTCCCTCCGTATCACGGACAACAACCCTGTTCCCTGGTCAGACCATCACTACATCCAATTCAACCTCGGAACCAACAAAGTGGCCCGCTCTCCGCCACCACCATGCCCCGCCACCTACGCCAGGAGCTCACGCCTTCTCACAGTCGAGAACCTGGCACCTTACCTCCTTAACCCAGCCCTTCAAGTCCCCTCCTCAAACAACCCTGATACCCTAGCTAACATCTTCAAGGATGTCATCACGTCAGCTGTGGATGCCATTGCACCCCTGACTCTCAAAAAAACTAAAAAGGCCAAACATGCCAACTCATGGTTCTCCAAAGAACTCCTTGACCAACGTGCGCAGAAGAGGATTGCACTATCCACATGGAAAGCAAACCCTTCTGAAGCAACTAAACAGAAGTTCAAAGCCATCTCCAAATCATACAAGACCAACATCACCCTGGCAAAGGCTGCCTCCTTCAACACTAGGATCGCTGATGCCAAGTCAGGATCTAAGGAACTGTTCACCATCTTTAGGGAACTCGAAAAACTATCTGCCCCCCCCCCCCACAATCATCAAAGACGACAAATGGTGTAACAGCATTCAATCTGCCATGCTAGAGAAGCTTGACACCCTCCAAACTAAAATTTGAGGCCATCAAAAAGCCCTCTCCGACATTATAGCGAAGATGCACGTCAAGCCACCCACCAAGACCACGTCTTCCCCCCCTGTTCGAATTCAAAAACATTACCGAGCAAGAGGTCATCACCCTGCTCAATTCTATTAAACCTTCCAATTGCAAAGGTGACACCTGCCCAGCCAGCCTCATCAAAGACTACGCTCTCAGCCTAGCCCCCTTCCTTACAGCCTTTATCAACTCATCCTTCCAATCAGGTCATGTCCCATTAGGACTAAAGGAAGCATGGGTACGCCCACTCCTCAAGAAACCCTCTTTCGACTCTACCCTCCCTGGGAATTACAGGCCCATCACGACTGTACCTTTCATACTCAAAATCTCGGACAAAGCAGCTTACCTGCAAGTCCAGAAGTTCCTAGAGGACAACCGTCTCCTCGGCCTACGGCAATCTGGGTTCCGCCCCCAACATGGCACTGAAACGGCCCTCCTAGACCTTAAAAACCAAATGGATGATCTCAGAGACACAAGCAAACCTACCCTCCTATTGCTCCTTGACCTTTCCGCAGCGTTTGATTTGGTTGACCATAATACCCTGTGTCACCACCTAGCCACCCAAGCCAACTTCTCCCCTAAAGCCTGCCAGTGGATCACCTCCTTTCTTCAAGAAAGGGCCATGAAAGTCTTTTCTGAAGTTGCCGCCGCCACCCCCAGCCTCCTCACCTGCGGTGTTCCCCAGGGATCCTGTATCGCACCTACACTCTACAACGTCTTTACTAGGCCTCTGTTTAGATCCTGGACTCCCTTGGTATATCATATACCAACTATGCGGACGATACGCAGGTACTCATCCCACTCACAGGCGACTACCTAGCTGACTCCAACACCCTCTCCAAGATCTACTCCACCATCCAATCCTGGATGGCGGAGAATTGGCTTTGCCTCAAGCAAAAAAAACGAACTCCTTCTTATTGGCTCACCGGCCACCCTCGGTAACCTTGGAGTACAGTACGCCTCTTTCACTATTGATAACATTCCAATTACTGTCTCAAACCATGTTAAGACACTCGGAGTCTACCTCGACTCCGACCTGTCCATGGACAGACAGGTCAATGCCATCGCCACCTCCTCAGCCTACTACTCCAAAGTACTTAACGCAGCCAGACCTTTCTTGGCCCGTCAAAGCTGCCTCACGATTACCAGGGCAATCATCGGGTCTAGACTTGAGTATTGTAATGCCCTTCTCGTGGAGACATCCAACAAAAACGTGGCCAAACTTCAGCTAGCCCAAAACAATGCACTAAGGGCAGCCACCGGTACTGCAAGAAGAAACCATATCTCTGAAATCAGAAGGCAAGTACACTGGCTCCCTGTCAAACAGAGAATTGTCTTTAAAACTCTTGCCCTCACCAACAAATGCCTTCACGAACTTGCCCCCCCCACCTGACTAACAGAATCAAAAGGCATTCCGCCACAAGACCGCTCAGATCCATCTATGCCAACACCATTGTTACGCCTACCTCACGGAACGTGCGGGCCGGTGGCTCCAGCTTCCCCACCTTAGCAGCCACGCACTGGAATGCCCTGCCTCCTCACCTAGCCTTTCGTAAGGCTGTCAAAACAAGACTTTTTGTGTAAATCTAAATCTGTATCCTCCATTGCCTATATGCCTGCCAATACTGTAACTAAGAGCCTTCTGGCACCTGTATGTTATCTCAAATCTGTGTTTCCTCTGTAACAGTGCCTCAATGCCTTATGGGCTGCAAGTGCGCTTAACAAATGCAAATAAATAAATAGTGGGGCGCTCCCAGTTAACGCATGGAATGAATAAATACTTAACTGACATCCTTTCATTACATTAGATACAACTTACTTAAATAGCATCAATTCAGTGACCTGGGAGGATGGGTGTTTGGATGAGTATATTTCATATAGGAATAAATAAGTAGCTAAGTAACATTAGTTCCTTGGCATCTAATGATTATTAATTAAATAGCATCAATTCAGTCACCTGGGCAGAGGGGTGTTTGAATGGGTACACTTCATACATAAAATAATTAACTAAGTAGCATGAGTTCATTGGCATTGGATAATAAATAATTAAATAGCATCAATTTAGTCACCTGGGCAGAGGGGTGTTTGAATGGGTACACTTCATACATAAAATAATTAGCTAAACAGCATGAGTTCATTGGCATCTGATAATAAATAATTAAATAGCATCAATTCAGTCACCTGGGCAGAGGGGTGTTTGAATGGGTACACTTCATACATACATAAAATAAATATTTAAAATGTAGCAAATCCTTTACATTTGATGATGGATGTCATAGTGCAGGGATTTCAGACCTAGAACAGCTGTGTGCTTAGATAACTCCAATTAGTTTGCATTTGTTGGAGAATGATTTAATTCCCCCTAGCACAACCCTACTCTATTGGTAGCTGCAGACTGCAACTCAGGTCACTTACTTACCACAGGACAAATATTACACACACACAACTAGGTGCCCAATAACCGAGATGCGTCACCTGGAAGAGGCGGTAAGATAGGTAAACTCAGAGCACAGCTTTATCTCCAGCCTCAATCAGTAACCCTTCCTTTGGCTCCGTTAAGTAACGTTAGCACTGCGTGCTGGGTAACAGCCACTTTATTGACACCTGCGGCCCGAACCTCCCACCGTCTGTCAACTTACTCTCAGGAGGTCTCTCCTAACCTGTTATGGGGTACAAATGTACCAACTTCAAAACATGATGCTCTCAGGACAGCGGATGCCCAAAGGACCTAAACACATACGGAGCACCCATGCAGGAGGCCCGATTCCTTTTTATCTCTCTTTTTTCTTTTCCCTCAGAGTTTTTTCTTTACCGGGCACAAGCGTGAAGCAGAGTCCTGAACCCTGCCCCTCAGATCTACGCCCGTACTTTTAAAAAACAACAAAAAAAACAGATGGCAAATTTGTCGACTGGGTCGCCTGGAGGGAGAGAGAGGTTACTTCCTCTCTTTTTTTTCATTTAATGAATTGGGCTAACACCTCCTACCTTCCTTTCTGTCGACCACGGAAAGTACACACTCACACCAAACGCGGGTGAGTAGCGATACAAAGCTTGTCGGAGCAGACGTGACAGGAGCCGGTCTGGGCCCAAACACGGCCTGCCGTACATCGCCACACGTCTCGCACACCACTAGACTGTGTGCGAGGGCTCGTAGAACACAGCCCGGGGAGGCCTGTGATGCAAGCTTTAAGGGCCTAACAGACAGGCAAGACTGCCTGCCCTGATCCCAGTCTCTCACGCTTCCCTCTCTGGCGCACCAAGTTTCTTTTTATCTAACTCCTCGGGCGTTCCCACGTCAGTCTCCACGGGGCCGTGCTGACAGAAAAATATCCTCAGACACGTCCCGGCTCCCCCCTTGCTGGTTGGGAGAAACCGATATCCTTACGTTGATGTCGACTTCCATAAAGAAGAACTACGGATGCCTGCCTGAGACAAAATTGAACAGAAAACAAATGGGGCCAAGCGCCTATTCAGTGGGCACAAACAACACCAAACATATGAAGTGCATAACTTACACTCCTGGCATGTAATAACATAAAACACCCCCACGAAAAACAATACCTTACAGGTAACATATAACCATGTATTTGTTTGATTTCCTTTTCCTTTTTTTTTTCTTCAGGCATATTGCCCAACACCACATACATTATCCTTCCATTTATTCAGAGTGGTCTATATCAACCCCCAAATTAAATACGGGTTTACCCTTAGTTATCGTTTGAACAACGTAAACTTTTAATTTGAATTGTCATTTTTTTACTGTACAGTTTGTGCAGCCGCCACTCCAATTGCCTGTGTCGACTGTGTAACAGTGCAGTGCCATATGCGTGACACTTTTAGGAGACTTGCACTCTTTGCTGTATTTACTTGTATTGAATTCAATTGTAATTTGCCAGAAATGTGTGGTGCCCGCCCACAACCACTGTAGGGCTGGGAAAGTGGCCTGGCACGGAGAGACAACTGCTTCAGATCTCATGCAAGTCATTATTGAATCATCTTTGTCTGTGTAAATAATATATGGGATAAAGTACTTCCTACCATAAATTATAAGGCTATTGCAAGCCACTCATCCTTTTTACATACAGTATTTGATATTGTATTCCTTATAGTACATGGCTACACATTGTCACTCCTGTTTAATACCTGTCCTCTTGTGTAATCTAATGTAAGAGATCTTCCAGTTTTGGATACATATTGTTAGCTTCATGCCGGTATCGTGCTATGCTGTTAATGATGCAGTACGGGAGTAAATAAATAAAACGTAATAATTCAAGGAGCCCAATAAGTTACATCTGTATCTTCTTTAATCCAGGCATCAACTGAACTCTTGGTGGTAACCCAGCCTCTTCTCTAACAAGCACAGTGCTATAGAAAGAAGACTATGGCGTCTTTACACTTATTAGTTATAACAATAGAAATGGGACATGACATCTCCCCTTTGCTTAACATCTAACTGGGGTTTTTCAGTTCATTTCTTCTATCCATCTGGATGGTTTACGTATTGTTCTCCGCGATGGGCTGCATGCTGGCGGAGGTGCCTGTGCAGTGAGGTTGTCACTGTTGCTATCGTCTGCGTCTCTGTTTTCACCTCTGTACTCATAGTCTAGATCGGAAGATTCATCTGCGGCGTCTTTTGTATTGCTCACACGTTCTTGATCCCCTCTTAGACTTCTGAAGAATGATGAATTTCGTGTGATGGTCCCTTGTGGACTGGCCGCCGTTATCATAGATCCATTTACATGGGTTACGATCATGGGTTCAGGCTTGAACGCCAGAGTGTCTTTAGCACTTTGATTTTGTTTGACCAGTACTTGATCACCCACTGGAATGTGGCTTGGTGTCGCTTGTCTCCGATGATCAGCGTATTCTTTCATCTTCATCTTGCTTGTTTTGTCTTTTGTCCGTGCGTCGTCAATGTAGGTGGTGGGAAGCACAGCGCTCGGGTTGTGAGGTAGCCTGGTTCTTATCATCCGGCCAAACATTAAAGCCGATGGACATTCACCTGTCGAGCTGTGGGGAGTATTCCTATATTCCCACAGAAGCGTACAGATGGCTTGCATGAATGACCCATTTGTGATGGGACAGATTTGAGGGCCCGTTTTAGATTACTCATGAATTTTTCTGCCATTCCATTGGCTTGCGGCCAGAGTGGCGTGATTTTCCTGTGTTGGAAACCTAGATGTTCTGCAAACATGGCAAAGTCCTGGCTGCTAAAAGGTGGTCCATTGTCGAATTTCACAGTCGATGGAATCCCGTAGTCTGCAAATGTTTTGTCCAGTGCTGGTATTACTGCCTGAGCACTTGTGGAGTGGATGAGGTGGACTTCAGGGAAACGCGACATCTCATCAACAATCATTAGTGCATATTGGCCATTGGCTAGGGGTCCAAACATGTCGACTGCCACTTCGTCCCATACTTGCAGGGGCGTTTCTGATGGTTTCAGCGGCGCTGGAAAAGTGCGTGGGGCAACCGATTGGCATGCGAGACATTTCCTCCATAGTGCTTCCACCTTCTCATCCATTCTGGGAAACCATACTTTGGTTCTAAGCTGTCGCTTTGTTGACACCCCCCCCCCGGTTTCCCAAGTGAGCGATGGCTAGTATTTGTTCTTGTAGACAGGATGGTATGACAAGCTTATTTTCCTTCAGTAGGAGGCCTTCCGGTGATGTGGATAACGTGTGTCGGATGAGCTTGAAAATGTGCAGCTGTTCCTCATCTTTTGACGATAGGTTGTGTTTATGACTGCTATTTCTGAGCCACTGGCCCGACTTCAGGCACTCCTGAACTGTCTGAAGCAGGAGATCACTCTGTGTTGCTTCTGCCAGTTGGGCTGTTTTGATGGATTTGGGGAGTGTGTATAAATAAAGGAGTCAGATGATTTTTTCTACACAATCACCTCACCACCCAGAACCGGCAGTACGGTGCGGACCCGGCACACAACGTCCTGAAAAAAGTGACTATGTGCAGTTATTCAAAAACTTTTTCATCAAATGTATTTATTCTAATCAATTCAAATATCTAAAACATATAATAGACCCTAACATCAGACACAGTGAATTAACAACACTAAAACTGAATCTGAAACAGCATAACGAAAAATGTACAGGACATAAAAAATATTATATCAAAACATACAATATTCTAAATGTGTCATAAAAAACATCATCATTCCCGACATGTTTCTGTTCATCAAGCTCAATATAGGGAGACCATTCTTCAGGGGAATATTTATAAAATGTGTACATTTCTTCAACACCATGTTGAGAGGGTCTTTTCTAACATCAACATTGGAAGGCCACTGTACCTAAAAATCAAAGAAAGGCATATACTAAATGATTCTGGGGCAAGGTTCACAACAAACAAATGTATTTCTATAGATCCATTACACTGGAAATGAATATCAGAGTAACGGAACACAGAAAAGGGCCCACTGGTTAACCCACCTCTACCCATTCCAAGGTTGAAACGAAAAGATGAACTTCAATGGTATTTCTTTAACAGGCGTCTTCTAATCAGTAATCACCTTATGTACCACATATGGGACACATATCATTTCAAAACGGCGCACCAAATTGCCTGGGTATTCTAGAGGTCCTGTAGTAACAAACAACAGACAGAGCCACCATGCTCTGTATAAGTACCATGATTCACCATACAACAGTAGTTAATTCGTCTGCAAGACTGCATGAGATAATAACAAAATTACCTCCACAGAGATCGTATGTGACACCCAGGTCCCTATGATCACGATAGAACTATGCAGGCAACAAATTGTAAATTTCTCAATATCCAGATGACCCGCACTCACACCTAGGGATAAAGACAAATGTAAATCTTCCACAGGGTGATGCAGTGCAACAACGCTATAAAAACATGCTGACATCAGCACCTTGTGGTGGGCTCATTCGCATCAAAAAAGTGCAACACATATCACCGAACTCCAGACTCATCATAGGTCATCAAAAAATGATGACTCCACTTGGCCAGTTACTAATTAAATATAAACTGGTGCGCTCCATGTGTTGACACCTATCCTGACATGCCGCCAAAATAGGAACAACCTCTCTGAGTGTCTCAACAACATGTGGGTCTCTAAGCCATGGGACACTGTGATGTGAATTTACACCATTAAATGCCCATCAAAAGGACCATTAAACTAGCAACATGAAACCTGAAAATTGCGGGCTCACCTGTGTGCTAAACAACTGCTATTCACTCCCGTGACGGTCAAACTGCCTGAAAGTGGCTCTAACGGGAGCAGGCACCACACTCTAAATTCAAACGAAGACGCGGGGTTGCCGACATAGAAGACAGCCCCACACACATCGGCCACATAAACATTGAAGGGGTGACTGGCTGGAGACATGATGCAGAGCGCCATATTGAAACAGGACGCTCAGCATAGGGGGACCTTCCAGGGTATAAACAAAACGTGTAAAGGCATCCCAAAAAGGGATTTGGAGTCCAACTCAAGGCTATAGTTTTGAAGAAATCTATTGAGCGCCACATACTGTAAACACACATTTTTTATCCCCACAATATGTTGCGCCCCAATGTGCTATCAACAAATTGCTTTCAACATTAATGCATCAAGGACATTTGTATATGGTCATGTATAAAGCATTAGTGCTACAACAGTAATACACAGGAAGCCATCACCCGATAGATTACATTATCTGACATTATCTGCATGTATGCATCTATGTACCTACTTGATACCACTACATACACATTGTGTGATTAATGTCTCAGCATGGCACAATTTTTCAACACAGTATTCAGCATAAATTATACATTGGGCTCTAGCACCAAACACGGTGGAAGCTGTGCCAGTACAGTGTTACAGGATTGCATATACATATTACAACTGTCATTCGTTTGCTGCTCACAGGTATGGTATATGAATGGCATGGCTATACGTGAAAATACAAGAAGCGCATCACTAACATGAAGCACCACATTACAATATTTAATATTCATGTTAAACTAACCACATGCCAATCAATGCTTTCATTTAGCCCCAATACGTGACTTTGTAATCTGAAAATGGTTTTCTGTTCAAAATGTAATAGTTTCCGATCAATCTCTGCCTTACTGATCCCACAGATCATTTTTAATATGAGCCAAGTGAAATCATTGTGGCCATGTTTCAGTTCAACAAAGTGCTTAACCATAGAATGGACCAACCCTACCCTAGCTTCAGGCGGAAAGTCCTCACCTGGTTACGTTCCAATGACACTTAGCTCGACCTCTCCCATTGCCACCTGCTCTAGAGACCCTTTGATGATTGTAACTAGATTAATTGGTTTCTGGTCAACTAGCCTTAACTGTATTTCCGCATTTGCTTGTACATGCACCTTTGTTATTAATGTTAACTGTATAACTGTATTTTTCTGTAACCAAGTACTCAAGTATTGTTGTATTGTCTGCGCCCAGCTACCCTTTGGGTTTGGTTTTGCGCTATACCAAATAAACAAACAAACAAACAAACAAATAGGTGCTGTGATCACTTTGTTTTTAATACAACTCCGATGTTCCACCATGCAAACCCGGCATTTCCTATTTGTCTTGCCTATATAATGTAGGCCACACGGACACGTGATCATATACACAACATTCTGGGTGTTACAGTTGATAATTTCATTAAGATCCCAAACCAAATTAGGCAGGATTTGGATAGATCTCCTTTCTTCTGTTTGTGCGCACATGCTGCACTGCCCACAGGGAAAGTGTCCCTTTACTTCTGGAAGACCCCACAATCTGGAATGTGTACAGGACTTATCTGGACTTCTGTTACATCATTTCTGATTAGCATGGTTCATAAACTTTGACTCTTTTTGAAAGCCACCAGGTGGGGTAGAGCATCTTTTCCATGATACACTTTCTTCCACATTTTCTTAATTATAGTTTTGATCTTATACGATAAATTGGAATAAGTATTGACAAAAACTGTACCAATCTCTGTTTTTTTTTATTGGTTTTCTCTAAAGGAGCTTCACGGTTGTTATTGTATGCTCTTTTTGAACCATTTCTGATCACACGGGATGGATATCCCTTCACCAGTAGTTCCTGAGTCAGAGCATTGGCACTCTTACTAAAGTGCTCTTTCAAACTACTATTTCGTTTAAGCCTCAGAAATTGTCCAAAAGGCAAATTCATCTTCATATGTTTTGCATGATGGCTGTTAAAATGCGACTACGCATTTGTGTCTGTAGTCTTATTATATGGTTTTATTTTCAATAACCCCATTGAATGAAAAATTGTGATATCCAAAAAATTGGTCTCAAGTTAATTTATGGACCTGGTGAACTTGAGAAACCGATTTTGTTGGTTTAACCAATCCACAAAAAGATTGGCTTCTTCCATAGAGCCTTCCCATATGATCAACACGTCTTCAATATGCCGTAGCCATTTTCTCAATCGATGGCCAAACAGATTGGTGGCAGGGTATATGACAGATTTCTCAAAAAAATTGACGTATAGGTTGGCTAAATTGGGGGCCATGGCTGCCCGCATTGCCGTTCCCTCGATTTATTGAAAGAAAGTGCCTTGAAACTGGAAAAAATTCAGAGTTAGAGCGAATTCAGTGCACCATAGGATACAACCGTTGTTTGCAGGATGTCCTTCTTCTCTATTCAGCAGTACTTCTTCAACCACATCAAGGGTGGCTTTTTGGGGTATCATGGTATATAGGGATTCGATATCCAAACACATCAGCAGAGAGTTTCCTGGGGTAAATGAAGAATGTTCTATATTGTTAATGGCGTCAGTAGTATCCCTGAGGTGGCTCTCCATCTTCAGGACAAAGGGTCTTAGATAAAAGTCAGCAAATTTGGACAGGGGTTGTTCCAAAATGGAATTCACACCGGACACTATAGGTCGTCAGGGGGGGTTGTCAGGCTGTTATGTATCTTAGGTAAGATTTAAAATACCGGGACTCTACCCTGTTCCCTAATGAGGTACTCGTATTCTTGTTTACTGATCATTTCCGATTCAAACACCCTCGAGACTTTTTCATTGATGATCCTCATGAGCTCAACAGTGGGATTGCTGGTCAATCTTAAATAGCTGGTCTCATCAGATAACAACCTCTCGCATTCACTCACATAATCACTCTGATTCATGAGCACTATGGCACCACCTTTGTCAGCCTGTCTGATAATGAGGGTCTTATCCTTAGCAAGCTTCGTAGTCAGTGCTTTTTGGGCACTGCTAAAATTAAAATTGTGAAGTCTCTCTCGAGACTCTAGTTTTTTTACTTCCGCTAACACTTGTCTTTCAAAAACCACTGATTCAGGAGTATAAGAAAGGAAGGGAGCACAAAAAGTGGAACAATTACAAAGACCACTGCAGTTGTTATTAGTGTATTCCCCATTCTCGCTAAAAAAACAAATTGAGATGGACTTTGCGCATAAACGCATAAAATTCAGTTCTGAATTCAAAAGGATTGTGTGATTTGGTAATGACAAAATTGAGCCCTTTATTGGGGTGGCTTCCTCTTCATGGCTTAAGGTATGGTGGGAAAGGTTGATTACCACTGATTCCTTGATCGACTTCTTGCCCTGATCTGGTTGTCCCAGTCCCCTCGATTCAGACCCTGTCATAAAAAAGGCATCCTTTCTCTCTCTCTATTGGCCCCTCTCTGACCTCTTCCTCTCCCTCTGCTCGGGTTCTGTTGTATATCAGGTCCACTTGCACCTGTACTTCCTTCGTCACTGGAGCTATAAGACGTTTCCCGAAAGTGCACTCATCTGGTGTTTTTGGGAGCTTGAAACGTATTTCCAAATTTGTAACCATCTACCACATAGGGGAATGATTTTTTGTGACAAAGATTGGTAAGATCTTTTTTCATCCTTTTAACTCTTTCTAGAGTTGTATCATTTTGGAAATCTATTTACCCCTTCAGATGTTGTTCCAATTTTACTTTAAACGTTTCTAGATCTAAATCTTTATCTCTTCTTGCACTCTGTTGATATCTATCTCTGTTTGTTTAGAGACCTCAGTGGCCGTGTCGATGATTAGGACTAGCCAATTTCTCCCGCACTTTTTGGATATGTAGCTCCATTTTATTTTAAAGTCTTTATTGTCTAAGAACAAACAGGGCTCATTTCTTACTATTAGGCCTTGTGGAAGCACCCGGTTCTTTAAGTACTCGAGGATAATTGCTCCATGTAACTCTGTACGTATGAGACGTTTCCTTAGTTGGATGGATTCATCCCACTGATCATTATTATTGATACTGGCCTCCTTTTCACTCGTCCCTGATAATACTGACAAAGAGTCTAACCATTTTTTTAACATAATCCTCACAGTAAGCTAGGCATTTATGTGATGATGTAGCCATAATGGCTGGTACTAATGGAAACTTCTGAAAGTTACAACCTTAGGTAATACCTCTTGTTGTATACCTACGAGACCACAAAGAGCCTCAGAAAACAGTATGCTTAAATAGGGTTATCCAACACAATCCCTATTCAAAATAACTCATCTGGCTCCACCAACAGGGAAATGGATCATGTGTATAAATAAAGAACGAGTCAGATGATTTTTTTCTACACAATCACCTCATCACCCAGAACCGGCAGTACGCTGCTGACTCAGCACACAAAATCCTGAAAAAATGGACTGTGTGCAGTTATTGAAAAACGTTTTTCATCAAATGTATTTATTCAAATCAATTCAAATATCTAAAACATATAATAGACACTAACATCACACACAGTGAACTAACAACACTAAAACTGAATCTAAAACAGCATAACCAAAAATGTACAGGACACAAAAGATATTACATCAAACCCTACAACATTCTAAATGTGTCATAAAACACATCATCATTCCCGACATGTTTCTGTTCATCAAGCCCAATGTAGGGAGAACATTCTTCAGGGGAATATTTATAAAATTTGTAGATTTCTTCAACACTGTGTTCAGAGGGTCTTTACTAACATCAACAATGGAAGGCCACTGTACCTAAAAATCAAAGAAAAGCATATACTAAATGATTCTGGGGCAAGGTTCACAACAAACAAATGTATTTCTATAGATCCATTACAGTGTAAATGAATATCAGAGTAACGGTACACAAGGAAGGGCCCGCTGGTTAACCCACCTCCACTAGTTCCAAGGTTGAAACTAAAAGACTACCTTCAATGGTATTTCTTTAACAGGCGTCTTCTAATCAGTAATCACCTTATGTACCACATATGGGACACATATCATTTCAAAACAGTTCACCAAATCGCCTGGGTATTCTAGAGGTCCTGTAGTAACAAACAACAGACAGCCTTGGAACTGGTAGAGGTGGGTTAACCAGTGGGCCCTTCTGTCAGGATCCAAGATTGGAAACATTGGAATCGCTGGCGGTTCCGGCGGTGAGCGGTCGAGTCCTCACCCAACATGGCGCCGGAGCTTATATAATCTGGCTCCGCCCACTTCTCGGCGCGTTGTATCTGTTGTTTCACTCTCTCAATGCTCCGACTTTTGGATTATCGCCATCCCGTGTATTACTCTTCTAGTCTTTATTCCCCTTGTTCCTTCCCCGTATCTCTTTTCCTCTACCTTTACTGTTGTCTTCGTGCTCGCTAACTTTCTACTTTTTGTTCGAGGTTGCCGCCGCTAATTCTGGTACGTTGCCTCTCCGCTTCCCTGTTCTTCCCTCGCTCTAACTTTCAATCTACCTTTTTTCTTAACGCCACTGCTGCCTGGTCTACATCCTTACTCCAGCCGCGAGGGTGCTTCTTCGCACTGTGCTCAGCGTCCGTGAACAGGAGCTTCCCAGCTGGTCTCGCTATCGGCTGTTCTCTCAGCCCTTCTGTCTGGTGTTTTCTTTCTTTAACGGGCGCGGAGGCGCTGCGCATCGCCGCTTCGGCGTTCCCTTGAGCCCCTGTTGCTAATCCTACCTTCCTGCCTTTTCGGCGTGCTGCCTTCCGGCGGGTTGTTCCTTTCCGCTCCGCCGTGGTGGTTCAGCGCTGCTTCTGACTCCTTGGGGCATTCCTGCTTTCCTCTCCCTGACTTGGCACAGTAGTCCCGTCCTGTTGTATCTAACTCCTGTGTCTCTTTTCTTTACTATACCTTCCCTTACCTACCTTTCTCCTAGGGTCTGATACCCTTCCACTCTGTATCTTGGCATTTGCTTCTTGGATTCCTGCCTTCAGCTACATTGAGTATGTCATCATAACTGGTATCTTGGAACTGCAACCTAAAGATCTGTACCATCAAAAGGACCTGTCTTCTGAACCCATCTACGGACTAGGGTTTTTTCTGCCTTCGGGCTTTTTCCCTAGAGCTGAGGCTGGCCCCCTGGGGTTCCCCGGTGACAGGTCCACTCCTCTTACCTTACCTTCACGAAAAGAAGACCAGAACACTGAAAGACAAGGGGCCAAGGGCTAAGGAGAAGCCCGGCAGGATTGAGACGGACCCTTGCGAACTTACCTCGGAGGAGTCAGGTGAGGAGAAAGGGGAGGTGGACTCGGATCTAGACAGTATACAACGCCTGAACCCTAACATGGCCTCCTTGGAACAATACCAAGAACTGGTGGCGGCAATGCAGAACCTCACAGTCGAAGTCCAGGCTTTGAGGACAGAGAACATAGCACTCCGACAGCAGGTAGTCCTACATAGAGACGACCGTGGAGATCTACCAGCGATGCCCCTTTCCTTCGGCAAATACGACGGTCATCCGGGAGGAATGAAGGAATTCCTTGATGCCTGTGGTGTATATTTTGCCTTCCGTACCCATGCCTATGAATCGGCAAGATCTAGGGTTGGATTCATCATTGCCAATCTCATAGGAAATACTCTGGCCTGGGCCACTCCTTTTGTGGCCAGAAACGACCCTTCCTTGATTGATTATGATCGTTTCGTAGAGAGCTTCAAGGAACGATTCGACAGACCTGAGGTGTTCTACTCCTCTTTAGAAGCTATCCTGGATGTCAAACAAGAGAACATAGATGTCCAGACTAACATCTCCCGCTTCCAGAGACTAGCGGCTAAGGCAGATTGGCCTGATTCAGCCCAACAAACAATATTCCGGAGAGGACTCCACGACGAGCTCAAGGACGAGTTAGCTCGTGTAGTCCGACCAGTATCTTGCCAAGAACTGATGACCTTGTCGTTACAGATCGAGTTCCGGCTAACAGAAAGGCGGCAAGAAAGAAGACGACTCAGGAGCAATCCTCCCTCTATCAGTCTACCGACCCCCTCTCCTGCAACCCGGACCAACGTCTCATCTGAAGAACCCATGCAAGTCAGAACTACCCGGGGACCCCTTACACCGGAAGAGCGTAAACGAAGAAGAGAGACCGGGTTATGCATGTATTGTGGTTCCGCCAAACACTTCCATTTCCATCCAGGCTTGAGCAGGTGAGTGTGTGCGTCTTGCTGCTCTCCCCTCCCCCCGAGGACTTGACCTTTGTTTTTGGTGCCTTTCTGGTGCCCCCAGGCCCTTGTGTGTTCTCGTTCCCCCAGTGCTCCTTCACGCTCCCACTTCTTCCCGGACGGCCCCAGCACTGTAGTTGGCCCATCCATCGGCCTCCCTGCCTACTCTGAACCATGCTCGCCATTTCCATCCAAGCTTGAGAAGGTGAGTGTAGTGTGTTGTGTTGTTGCGCCCCCCCCAGAGAACTTGACCTGTGTTTTTGGTGCCTTTCTGCTGCCCCCAGGCACTTGTGTGTTCTCGTTTCCCCCCAGTGCTCCTTCCCGCTCCCACTTCCTCCCGACTGCCCCTGCACTGTAAATTGGCCCATCCATCGGCCATCCTGCCTACACTGAACCATGCTCGCCATTTACATCCAGGCTTGAGCAGGTGAGTGTGGTGGGTTGTTGCTGCTCTAACCTCCCCCCCCGAGGACCTGACCCTTGTTTTTGGTGCCTTTCTGCTGGCCCCAGGCCCTTGTGTGTTCTCGTTTCCCCCAATGCTCCTCCCCGCTCCCACTTCCTCCCGGACTGCCCCTGCACTATAATTGGCCCATCCATCGGCCTCCCTGCCTACACTGAACCATGCTCGCCATTTCCATCCAGGCTTGAGCAGGTGAGTGTGTGCGTCTTGCTGCTCTCCCCTCCCCCCGAGGACTTCACCTGTGTTTTGGTGCCTTTCTGCTGCCCTCAGGCCCTTGTGTGTTCTCGTTTCCCCCAGTGCTCCTTCCCGCTTCCATTTCCTCCCGGACTGCCCCTGCACTGTAATTGGCCCATCCATCAGCCTCCCTGCCTACACTGAACCATGCTCGCCATTTCCATCCAGGCTTGAGCAGGTGAGTGTGGTGTGTTGTTGCGCCCCGCCCCCCCCCCAGAGGACTTGACCTGTGTTTTTGGTGCCTTTCTGCTGCCCCCAGGCCCTTGTGTGTTTTCATTTCCCCCAGTGCTCCTTCCCACTCCCACTTCCTCCCGGACTGCAAATTGGCCCATCCATCGGCCTCCCTGCCTGCACTGAACCATGCTCGCCATTTCCATCCAGGCTTGAGCAGGTAAGTGTGGTGTGTTGTTGCTGCTCTCCCCTCACCCCCCGAGGACCTGACCCGTGTTTTTGGTGCCTTTCTGCTGCCCCCAGGCCCTTGTGTGTTCTCGTTTCCCCCAGTGCTCCTTCCCGCTCCCACTTCCTCCTGGACTGCCCCTGCACTGTAAATTGGCCCATCCATCGGCCTCCCTGCCTACACTGAACCATGCTCGCCATTTCCATCCAGGCTTGAGCAGCTGAGTGTGGTGTGTTGTTGCTGCTCTCCCCTCCCCCGAGGACCTGGCCCGTGTTTTTTGGTGCCTTTCTAGTGCCCCCAGGCCCTTGTGTGTTCTCGTTTCCCCCAGTGCTCCTCCCCGCTCCCACTTCCTCCCGGACTGCCCGTGCACTGCAATTGGCCCATCCATCGGCCTCCCTGCTACACTGAACCATGCTCGCCATTTCCATCCAGGCTTGAGCAGGTGAGTGTGGTGTGTTGTTGCTGCTCTCCCCTCCCCCCGAGGACCTGACCCGTGTTTTTGGTGCCTTTTTCCTGCCCCCAGGCCATTGTGTGTTCTCGTTTCCCCCAGTGCTCCTCCCCGCTCGAACTTCCTCCCGGACTGCCCCTGCACTATAATTGGCCCATCCATCGGCCTCAATGCCTACACTGAACCATGCTCGCCATTTCCATCCAGGCTTGAGCAGGTGAGTGTGTGCGTCTTGCTGCTCTCCCCCCCAGGACTTGACCTGTGTTTTGGTGCCTTTCTGGTGCCCCCAGGCCCTTGTGTGTTCTCGTTCCCCCAGTGCTCCTTCCCACTCCCACCTCCTCCCGGACTACACCTGCACTGTAAATTGGCCCATCCATCGGCCTCCCTGCCTACACTGAACCATGCTCGCCATTTCCATCCAGGCTTGAGCAGGTGAGTGTGGTGTGTTGTTGCTGCTCTCCCCTCCCCCGAGGACCTGGCCCGTGTTTTTGGTGCCTTTCTGGTGCCCCCAGGCCCTTGTTGTTCTCGTTTCGCCCAGTGCTCCTCCCTGCTCCCACTTCCTCCCGGACTGCCCCTGCACTGTAATTGGCCCGTCCATCGGCCTCCCTGCCTACACTGAACCATTCTCACCATTTCCATCCAGGCTTGAGCAGGTGAGTGTGTGCGTCTTGCTGCTCTTCCCTCCCCCTGAGGACTTGACCTTGTTTTTGGTGCCTTTCTGGTGCCCCCAGGCCCTTGTGTGTTCCCGTTCCCCCAGTGCTCCTTCACACTCCCACTTCTTCCCAGATGGCCCCAGCACTGTAATTGGCCCATCCATCGGCCTCCCTGCCTACACTGAACCATGCTCGCCATTTCCATCCAGGCTTGAGCAGGTGAGTGTGTGCGTCTTGCTGCTCCCCCCCCCTCTACCCCCAGGACTTGACCTGTGTTTTTGTGCCTTTCTGGTGCCCCCAGGTCCTTGTGTGTTCTCGTTCCCCCAGTGCTCCTTCCCGCTCCCACTTCCTCCCGGACTGCCCCTGCACTGTAATTGGCCCATCCATCGTCCTCCCTGCCTACTCTGAACCATGCTCGCCATTTCCATCGAAGCTTGAGCAGGTGAGTGTGGTGTGTTGTGTTGTTGCGCCCCCCCCCCCAGAGAACTTGACCTGTGTTTTTGGTGCCTTTCTGCTGCCCCCAGGCCCTTGTGTGTTCTCGTTTCCCCCCAGTGCTCCTTCCCGCTCCCACTTCCTCCCGGACTGCCCCTGCACTGTAAATTGGCCCATCCATCGGCCTCCCTGCCTACACTGAACCATGCTCGCCATTTCCATCCAGGCTTGAGCAGGTGAGTGTGTGCGTCTTGCTGCTCTCCCCTCCCCCCGAGGAGTGATTGGCTGCCCCTCATCTCGTAACCATCCCTCCCAGGACAGCCCTCTGACCGGCAGCCCCTGCGGCTAAGGGCCCCAAGGCCAAGGGCGGCTCCCACTATGGCGGCTCCAGAGAGTGTCTGCAGGTGTCAGCAGGGGAAGCCAATGAAGCCACCAGACACCGACAAAACTGTAAGTGCTGGCATGGGTGAGGAGTAGAGCAATTACTCTACTCCAGAAAGCTCCTGCCACTAACTTACCTTTCAATGGCCTGCAGTATAATGTTAACCAGTACCACACCCCGAGAGAACCACAAAGATTAGCCTGCACCAAATCTAGACAAAATGTGACTGCTAGCATATGCCACACTTAGATAGAACTCTCAACCTTAGCCTGCGTCGCATCTAGGTAGAAATATGATTGTTAGCAAAAACCGCACCTAGATGGAATTTCAGAAATGTGATTGTTAGCATATGTGATTCTTAGCATGCACCACAATTAGAATTATGAACCTAGCTTGCGCAGCATCTAGATAGAAATGTGACTTGGAGAAAAGCTGCATTTAGAAGTTGTGCCCAATAACATGTGTATTTAGAAGTTGTGCCCAATAGCCTCTCTGAGGAAGTTGCATTAAGAAGTTGTGCCCAGTAGCCTCTCTGGGGAAGCTGCATTAGAAGTGTACCCAATAGCCTATGTGTATTTAGAAGTTGTGCCCAATAGCCTCTCTGAGGAAAGTTGCATTTAGAAGTGTACCCAATAGCCTATGTGTATTTAGAAGTTGTGCCCAATAGCCTCTGTGAAAAGTTGCATTTAGAAGTTGTGCCCAATAGCCTCTCTGAGGAAAGTTGCCTATGTGCATTTAGAAGTTGCGCCCAATAGCCTCTGAGAAAAGTTGCATTTAGAAGTTGTGCCCAATAGCCTCTCTGAGGAAAGTTGCCTATGTGTATTTAGAAGTTGCGCCCAATAGCCTCTATGTATTTAGAAGTGTACCCAATAGCCTCTCTGAGAAAAATAGCATTAAGAAGTGTACCCAATAGCCTATGTGTATTTAGAAGTTGTGCCCATTAGCCTCTCTGAGAAAGTTGCATTTAGAAGCTGTGCCCAATAGCCTTTCTGGGGAAGCTGCATTTAGAAGTGTACCAAATAGCCTATGTGTATTTAGATGTTGTGCCCAATAGCCTCTCTGAGAAAGTTGCATTTAGAAGTGTACTCAATAGCCTATGTGTATTTAGAAGTTGTGCCCAATAGCCTCTCTGAAAAAGCTACATTTAGAAGCTGTGCCCAATAGCCTCTCTGAGAAAGTTGCATTTAGAAGTTGTGCCCAATAGGCTCTCTGAGGAAAGTTGCATTTAGAAGTGTACCCAATAGCCTATGTGTATTTAGAAGTTGTGCCCAATAGCCTCTCTGAGAAAAGCTGCACTTAGAAGTTGTGCCCAATAGCCTCTGAGAAAGTTGCATTTAGAAGTTGTGCCCAATAGCCTCTCCGAGGAAAGTTGCATTTAGAAGTGTACCCAACAGCCTGTGTATTTAAAAGTTGCGCCCAATAGCCTCTATGTATTTAGAAGTGTACTCAATAGCCTCTCTGAGAAAAGTTGCATTAAGAAGTGTACCCAATAGCCTATGTGTATTTAGAAGTTGTGCCCAATAGCCTCTCTGAGAAAGTTGCATTTAGAAGTGTACCCAATAGCCTATGTGTATTTAGAGGTTGCGCCCAATAGCCTCTCACCTACCTCTGAGAAAGTTGCATTTAGAAGTGTACCCAATAGCCTATGTGTATTTGGAAGTTGCGCCCAATAGCCTCTATGTATTTAGAAGTGTACCCAATAGCCTCTCTGAGAAAAATAGCATTAAGAAGTGTACCCAATAGCCTATGTGTATTTAGAAGTTGTGCCCAATAGCCTCTCTGAGAAAGTTGCATTTAGAAGCTGTGCCAATAGCCTCTCTGAGAAAAGTTGGATTTAGAAGTGTACCCAATAGCCTATGTGTATTTAGAAGTTGCGCCCAATAGCCTCTATGTATTTAGAAGTGTACCCAATAGCCGCTCTGAGAAAAGTTGCATTAAGAAGTATACCCAATAGCCTTTGTGTATTTAGAAGTTGTGCCCAATAGCCTCTCTGAGAAAGCTACGTTTAGAAGTTGTGCCCAATAGCCTCTCTGAGAAAGTTGCATTTAGAAGTTGTGCCCAATAGCCTCTCTGAGGAAAGTTTCATTTAGAAGTGTACCCAATAGCCTATGTGTATTTAGAAGTTGTGCCCAATAGCCTCTCTGAGAAAAGCTGCATTTAGAAGTTGTGCCCAATAGCCTCTGAGAAAGTTGCATTTAGAAGTTGTGCCCACTAGCCTCTCCGAGGAAAGTTGCATTTAGAAGTGTACCCAATAGCCTGTGTGTTTAAAAGTTGCGCCCAATAGCCTCTATGTATTTAGAAGTGTACCCAATAGCCTCTCTGAGAAAGGTTGCATTAAGACATGTACCCAATAGCCTATGTGTATTTAGAAGTTGTGCCCAGTAGCCTCTCTGAGAAAGTTGCATTTAGAAGTGTACCCAATAGCCTATGTGTATTTAGAGGTTGCGCCCAATAGCCTCTCACCTACCTCTGAGAAAGTTGCATTTAGAAGTGTACCCAATAGCCTATGTGTATTTGGAAGTTGCGCCCAATAGCCTCTATGTATTTAGAAGTGTACCCAATAGCCTCTCTGAGAAAAATAGCATTAAGAAGTGTACCCAATAGCCAATGTGTATTTAGAAGTTGTGCCCAATAGCCTCTCTGAGAAAGTTGCATTTAGAAGCTGTGCCCAATAGCCTCTCTGAGAAAAGTTGGACTTAGAAGTGTACCCAAAAGCCTATGTGTATTTAGAAGTTGCGCCCAATAGCCTCTATGTATTTAGAAGTGTACCCAATAGCCGCTCTGAGAAAAGTTGCAATAAGAAGTATACCCAATAGCCTTTGTGTATTTAGAAGTTGTGCCCAATAGCCTCTCTGAGAAAGCTGCATTTAGAAGTTGTGCCCAATAGCCTCTCTGAGAAAGTGACATTTAGAAGTTGTGCCCAATAGCCTCTCTGAGAAAAATTGCATGTAGAAGTGTACCCAACAGCCTATGTGTATTTAGAAGTGTGGCTGGTTCCAGTATGGTCTGGAATGCAGGGAACGTTTGGAAGAGCATGTAACCCACCATATCACACCCCACGCTTACTCTCTCCTCTACATCACCACCCAAATAGAACACAGAGATACTATGACACCATTCGCTTTAACTGTTCTCATACCAACACTTCTCGCTCACTCCCCATCACTCTAAGTAAACACTGCTGGTTACACCCCCCCCCAGCCAGGCGTTCTCCTCAGGCCTAACGCAGCCACAGTCGGTCTGGATAAATCCTGCCAGAACGAACACATACCCCTGATATCAACCACCACACCTACCGCTAAGAAGCAGCTATTTCACGAATATCGCACCAGCTACACACATACCCGGTGCGCACACGCGCCGTTTGACCCTCCCCACTCTCTCTACTGACCTGAACTTCGGTTCCCAAGGGTGTTCAACATACCAGCGCCTTCAGACCATACCAATGGTATACAAGGCGCTATATAAGTGCAAAATAACATAACATAACATAACTTACTGAGAAACTGTCCGGAAGTACCACCCCGGAGGAAGGAAAACTTCAACCCCCGATCTACAGCAAGGGAAGTCTCGGGGGAAGTGCCAAGTACCCTTGCAACCACCCAAGAACCATGAACAACCCTGAGGAAAACAGCCTGATGGTGTTCCAGGTCAGGTTATGGTTATCACCTTCGAGTCCCATTGAGGTACTTGCCATGCTGGACTGTGGAGCTGCAGGTAACTTCATGGATGCAAACTGGGCTAGAGAACACCACGTATCTACCAAACCTAAGACGACTCCCATTCCGGTAGAGGGCGTTGACGATAGACCTTTGTCATCCGGACCTATCACCACAGAATCAATACCACTAAGGATGGAGATGAGCCATCACTCGGAATATCTGGTCTTTGATCAGATCAGAGCGGCCCATTTCCCTCTGGTCATAGGTATTCCGTGGCTAAGGAAACACAATCCCCACATCGATTGGAAGGCCAATATAGTGAGCTTCAACTCACTCTTTTGTAAGTCAACTTGTATGGACAGCATGGTTTCCTCCACTCACCCCGAAGCAGAACCACTTCCTACACAGAGTCCAACAATCATAGCCTCGGTTCAACCTCAATATCTCGAGTTCTCTGAGGTATTCATAGACATCCAACCACGTGATCTTCCTCCCCACAGACCAGAAGACTGCGGCATCGACATAGTACCAGAAGCAGTGATCCCATTCGGGCGGATGTACCCTTTATCACTCCCAGAAAGGAAGTTCCTGCGAGAATATCTGGACTCCAATCTCCAAAACGGGCTCATTCAAGAGTCGAGATCAGCCTGTGGAGCCTCCTTATTCTTCATACCAAAGAAAGACAGTGCTGAACTGCGTCCATGTATCGACTACAGAGGGCTGAATAAGGTGACGATCAGAGACCGGTATCCTATGCCATTGATCCGAGACATCTTGGAGGCGGTGCAAGGAGCCATATATTTTACCAAACTGGACTTAAGAGGCGCCTACCATCTCCTAAGAATAAGACAAGGCGACGAGTGGAAAACCGCGTTCCGCACTACTTTCGGGTTATTCGAATACCGGGTGATGCCGTTCGGCCTGGTCAACGCCCCAGCCATCTTTCAGAGGTATATGGACAAGGTGTTTGCAGACATGTTGTTTGTCTCGGTTGTGGTGTATCTGGACGATATCCTGGTATACTCTCGGTCATTAACCGAACACAGGTCACTGGTGAGGAAGGTACTCCAACGTCTTCTTGAACACCAGCTTTTGGTGAAACCGGAAAAATGTAAATTCGAGACCACTTCTGTATCCTACCTGGGATTCATTTTATCCGGCGAAGGCATAGAGATGGACCCAACTAAGGTCAAGGCCATCATGGAGTGGAGAGAACCCAGCACTATCAAAGAGCTACAAAGCTTCTTAGGATTAGCCAACTTTTATAGAAGATTTATACCCACCTTTTCCAACCTAGTGCTTCCTCTCACATCCCTGCTCAAGAAGGGAGTCAAGTTTGCCTTGGGGGATGAACAAAAGAGAGCTATTCAGACCCTTAAGGAATGTTTCTCCTCCGCTCCCATTTTGGTACAGCCGGACCAGACCATACCATACATCCTGGAGACGGATGCTTCGATAGGAGCAGTAGGTGCCATCCTATTACAGAAGACAGCTGATAGCTACGAACACCCGGTGGCGTATTTCTCGAAGACCCTCACCAGTAGTGAACGGAACTACTCCGTCTTGGAGAGAGAACTCTTAGCCATCAAGTTAGCCTGCCAAGAATGGCGGCATCTCTTACAGGGCACAACCCATCCCTTCGTGATCAGAACTCACCACCGCAATCTCCGAGTTCTACAACAAATGGAGTGCACCAATGCCCGGCATGCTTGGTGGGCATATTTCTTCCTACAGTTCAACTTCATAATAACCTACATCCCAGGCACAGAAAACAAAAAGGCAGACGCCTTATCACGAAGTATCGGGGACAGTTCAGGAACCTACAATGGACATGACCGCCTTTTTCCCAATCTCAAAGTCTTAGCCTCCACTGTCTCCTTTTTCCGAGATCTGATACCTCATTATCAGTCCGGTACAGAACTACCCGCCACGGTCATCCAAGGCAAGGATGGACTGTACTATCATGATAACGCCCTTTTCATTCCCACCAAGGATCTCCAGAAGCTTGTCCTATCGTGGTGCCATGATACTCCCTTGTCGGGTCACCCCGGCATCAGAAAGACCTATGAACTCTTGCAAAGAGGCTTTTGGTGGCCTAAATTGAAGACTGATGTATATCAGTATGTTACCTCTTGCTCAATTTGTGCCTCTAACAAATACCGAACTGGTAAACTGCTCGGACTCCTACAACAACATTCCCTACCGTCACGACCATGGGAACATATATCTACGGATTTCATCGTCGATCTTCCCCCTTCTGAGGGTATGACGGTGGTTATGGTCACAATAGATTCATTCAGCAAACTGGCCCATTTTTCAGCCTTTAAACAAATACCCTCTGCTTCTGAGACTGCTGAAAACTTTCTCAGAGACATAGTTCGTCTACACGGTCTACCCCAGACCATTGTATCTGACCGAGGACCTCAGTTCACGTCCAAATTCTGGGCTTCGCTTTGCCAAACCCTGTGTATCAACAGAGCCCTTTCTTTGGGATACCACCCCCAGAGTAACGGACAAACCGAGAGGTTAAACGTGAGCCTGGAGCAGTACTTGAGGTGTTTCTGCAGTACACAACAAGAGAGATGGCACTGTTTCCTTTCCCAAGCTGAGTTCGCTTACAATAATACCCTGCATACCACTATCCAAATGAGTCCTTTTTTCTGCACTTATGGTTTTCATCCCCAACATCTACCCGGGTTTGGCTCCCTAGCCACTAAGATTCCGGCTTTGGACGGCGTTTTACAGGAACTTCAGGAGGTTCATGAACTCGCCAAGAAGGCACACCAACTCAGCCAACAATCACAGAAGAGATGGGCAGATAAGAGTAGGGCTTCCAATCCTACATGGGGACCAGGACAACTAGTCTGGTTATCAACCAGATTTCTTCCTAGATGGGTTCATGCTGGAAAATTCTCCCCCCGTTATCTTGGACCGTTTTCCGTTCTCCAACAGGTCAACCCGGTTGCCTTTCGGCTCAAACTTCCTGACTATCTCAAAAGGGTTCACCCGGTGTTTCACGTCTCCTTGCTCAAGGAATACAAGGTAGACCCGTTCCTTAGTCCCATCCGCAAGAGTCGAGCCCGGGTACATTCTGTTCCAGAAGAATACGAAGTGGCATACCTGGTGGACTCCAGATACCACAGAGGTCGGCTCCAATACCTGGTTCACTGGAAAGGCTATCCCGTGGAGGAGAGGTCTTGGGAACCGGTTAGCCATGTTCATGCCCCTAGGCTCTTAAGAAGATTTCATCGCCTTCACCGGGGCAAGCCGGGGCGGTACCCCGAGAGGAAGGGGGTATACTGTCAGGATCCAAGATTGGAAACATTGGAATCGCTGGCGGTTCCGGCGGTGAGCGGTCGAGTCCTCACCCAACATGGCGCCGGAGCTTATATCATCTGGCTCCGCCCACTTCTCGGCGCGTTGTATCTGTTGTTTCACTCTCTCAACGCTCCGACTTTTGGATTATCGCCATCCCGTGTATTACTCTTCTAGTCTTTATTCCCCTTGTTCCTTCCCTGTATCTCTTTTCCTCTACCTTTACTGTTGTCTTCGTGCTCGCTAACTTTCTACTTTTTGTTCGAGGTTGCCGCCACTAATTCTGGTATGGTGCCTCTCCGCTTCCCTGTTCTTCCCTCGCTCTAACTTTCAATCTACCTTTTTTCTTAACGCCACTGCTGCCTGATCTACATCCTTACTCCGGCCGCGAGGGTGCTTCTTCGCACTGTGCTCAGCGTCCGTGAACAGGAGCTTCCCAGCTGGTCTTGCTATCGGCTGTTCTCTCAGCCCTTCTGTTTGGTGTTTTCTTTCTTTAACGGGTGCGGAGGCGCTGCGCTTCGCCGCGTTCCCTTGAGCCCCTGTTGCTAATCCTACCTTCCTGCCTTTTCGGCGTGCTGCCTTCCGGCGGGTTGTTCCTTTCCGCTCCGCCGTGGTGGTTCCACGCTGCTTCTGACTACTTGGGGCATTCCTGCTTTCCTCTCCCTGACTTGGGACAGTAGTCCCTTCCTGTTGTATCTAACTCCTGTGTATCTTTTCTTTACTATACCTTCCCTTACCTACCTTTCTCCCATGGTCTGATACCCTTCCACTCCGTATCTTGGCATTTGCTTCTTGGATTCCTGCCTTCAGCTACATTGAGTACGTCATCATACCTGGTATCTTGGAACTGCAACCTAAAGATCTGTACCATCTAAAGGACCTGTCTTCTGAACCCATCTACGGACTAGGGTTTTTTCTGCCTTTGGGCTTTTTCCCTAGAGCTGAGGCTGGATCCCTGGGGTTCCCCGGTGACAGGTCCACTCCTCTGTCAAGGTGGCCTCCAGAGGGGCCAGACCTTACCTTCACGAAAAGAAGACCAGAACACCGAAAAAGGCAAGGGGCCAAGGGCTAAGGAGAAGCCCGGCAAGATTGAGACGGACCCTTGCGAACTTACCTCGGAGGAGTCAGGTGAGGAGAAAGGGGAGGTGGACTCGGATCTTGACACCTTCTCTGTGTTCCGTTACTCTGATATTCATTTCCAGTGTAATGGATCTATAGAAATAAATTTGTTTGTTGTGAACCTTGCCCCAGAATCATTTAGTATACGCTTTTCTTTGATTTTTAGGTACAGTGGCCTTCCATTGTTGATGTTAGAAAAGACCCTATCAACACGGTGTTGAAGAAATCTACACATTTTATAAATATTCCCCTGAAGAATGTTCTCCCTACATTGGGCTTGAAGAACAGAAACATGTTTAATGTTTTTTATGACACATTTAGAATGTTGTATGTTTTAATGTAATATCTTTTGTGTCCTGTACATTTTTGTTTATGCTGTTTTAGATTCAGTTTTAGTGTTGTTAGCACACTGTGTGTGATGTTACAGCCTATTATATGTTCTAGATATTTGAATTGATTTGAATAAATACATTTGATGAAAAATGTTTTTGAATAACTGCACACAGTCCATTTTTTCAGGATGTTGTGTGCCGGGTCAGCAGCGTACTGCCGGTTCTGGGTGATGAGGTGATTGTTTAGAAAAAATCATCTGACTCCTTCTCTATTTATACACATGATCCATTTCCCTGTTGGTCCTTGATTGATTGTCGTTCATCCTGGGCTGGAAGTGGGTATCTGGATAGGAAATCGGCTGGGTTGTTGTCTTTGCCCGGCCTGTGCACAATCTTGAATAAATATTCCTGTAGACTTAGTCCCCACATAGCTATTTGTGGCAGCATTTTGGCAGTGGGTTTGCCGTAGATGGTGGTGAGAGCCTGATGGTCGGTAACAATCGTGAAAGGGCATCCACATAAAAACAAATGATAGTGCTTGCATGCCCATACGACTGCGAGTCTTTCCTTTTCTGATTGGGAGTAGGCATATTCAGTTGTCGATAGGCTGCGACTCGCATATACTACTATGCGTCTCGCCGCGTTTGGTGGTGTTCCTGGTTTTGATTGCGCTAGAATGGCTCCTAACCCTGCCGGGCTGGCATCTACGGTTAGTTCAGTGTCGTAGTCAGGGTCATAATAAACCATGCAGGAGGCTGATGCGATCCGTCTTTTGATTTCCTGGAAGGCTTCTTCACATTCATTTGTCCAGTGAAATTCTTGGTGTTTCCCCGTGAGTAGTCTGGGAGGGGTGCTTACTGACGCGAAATCTTGGATGTAGCGTGTACAGTAGCTTGCCATTCCCAAGAAAGAGCGTACTGCTGATGTTGACGTGGGAGCTTCCACCAGGGCCTGTACCTTTACCGGATCTGGTTGTAGTCCGTTGCTCGAAAATATGTGTCCAAAGAATTTTAGGGTAGTTTTGCTAATTTCACACTTGTCTGGGTTAAGTGTTAGATGTGCATTTTCAAGCACCATGCATACTCTTCTGAGAGTGTCGTCATGCATTTCCTGAGTGGTGCCAAATATTAAGATGTCATCACTGTAATTTAGGCAATTTGGAATATGTTTAATCACTTGATGGATCTCATTTTGGAAAACCTCAGCCGCGGATGATACTCCTAAGCTGAGTCTTTTATATCTGAATAGGCCTAGATGAGTTGAGAATGTGGTGAAGTATCTCGATGACGGATGCAGTTGAAGCTGATGGTAGCCTTTGTTCAAGTCCAATTTGGAGAATGCTTTTGCACCATGCAGTAGGTTGATCATGTCTGTCATTCTTGGGGTCGAGATGCCACTCTCTTTCAATTGCTACATTTGGGCCCTCATGTCTACGCAGATGCGTATGCTGGTTTTTCAGGTACGATTGGGGATGCCCATGGCGTTGGTCCGGATGCCGGTTCGATAATGTATTGTTGTAATAGGGACTGAATTTCATCCTCTACTTGTCTCGGGATATTGAGGGGAATGCCCCTGTAGTGTTGAGCCGTTGGTGGTGTATATGGGTTGATGTGTAGTTTGATTTGTCTGTCCTTTAGCTTACCTAGTCCCTTCAAGAGGGCTGGAAACATTTTTTGTATCATCTCCTTCGGATTGGTGGTGTAAGCGGACATGATTTGGTACATTATGTGAATGAGACCCATTTGTATGGCTGTCTTGAAACTTAATATGCTTCCACCTGGAACTTCTCCCTTGGTGACATATATTTTTGTCTTTTGATATTGATCCTTGTTTTGGCACTTGGCAGTGTACATGCCTTGACAGTTGAGTGGTTTGTTGGAGCCGTAGGGGTATATTAGAGTGTCATCTTGTTTCAAGTCTTTCTTCCTGGTGGGAGACTTGTAGATGTTGTCGTTAATTACATTTACCGTAGCACCAGTGTCAATAAGAAATTCTTGGTTTTGTCCATTTAATTGAAGCAGTAATGTTGCGCTATATTTGACAGCTGCAGTGTTGGCAAAAGCGTGAACGTAGGCGCTCTTGAGGTCCCCACTGGACGATGATGATTGGATTGCGTGTCTCCCTTGCAGTGATTCATTTAGATATCTGATTTTCTGTCTCGACTTCCTTTGTTGCGAATCATGTCTGCTCTTTTGGCGGCTGTTGCTGTCTCTCCTCTCCTTACGTCGTCTGGAGTCATGGGAGTGTTCCCGTGATGAGCTATGAGAGCGACGCCGGCTGGACGTGGAGAAATAACTTGTGCGAGGACGCAGGCTTTCTATCCTTGAATTTCGGCCATCTTGTTTCCAAGATTCTTTGCCGGAGTCCGGTGATTGAAAGAATTTAATGTTTTTACAGGCGGACTGGATGTGGTTTTCACCTCCGCATTTGTCGCAGTGATGTCCTATTGCAGGGCAGGGGCCAAAGTGAGGAAATTTGAATCGCACCGGTAGCATTTCTTTTGCTCTATTGTCTCTGCCGGAGTGCGGATGGGGCACACTGTGGCTGTTGTGGCGGACTGTGTAATTGTGATTTTGCCAAGCGATTCAGTCTGTAGTGCCAGTGCTGAATCAGCTCTTGCTAGCTGAAGTATTTCCTCGAGTATCCTGCTTTTCTGAAGAGGTTTTTGTGGAATTCTGGCGATCCACAGCCGGCAATGGCTTGCGATTTGAGAGCTTCATCAGTGCCGGCAATTGCTTGCGATTTGAGAGCTTCATCAGTGGATTATCTGTCAAAGTCACAATATTTTGCCCTTTTCCCTAGCCTCATTACAAAATTGGCCATGTTTTCACCCTTTTCTTGCGTGGTAGTGTGGAAAATGTGTCTTTCGTAATCAACATTTCTTAATGGCGCAAAGTAGGTGTTTAATGAGTCAATTATGCCTTGAAATGAGTCTGTATTTCTTTCTGGCATTTCAAACACGATATCACGACCTGTGGGACCATACCTCGTAGTCGGCGTTCTTCTCTCACGCCGGATGCGTCAATGTATATATGGAGTTCTTTCAGCCACCTGGCCCACCTGGGTGCAAGCTACTGGTGCCTGACATGTCGAAGTGGGGCACAGCATGAAGTTGTAAGAACTCTGGCCCACCCTCTTCTCTGGGGGTGGCATGACCTGGTGTGGAGCTGGCCTGTGGGCTTTGAAGGCCATTGTCTGCATTACTTTCAGCCATCGTGTGAATGAGGATGTTCAGAGACTCAATAAAAATCACTTGATTTGTTCAGCAGTGTAGTATGGATATTACAGTCAGAGTCATAATACGTTTCTTAATGCAGCAAGATTCTAAATGAAACGAGAAATGCGTCTTGATTGTACCTTGAAAATGAGGCCTTGTTTGTATTATGCGTGCGCAGCGTGATGATTGGAACGCTCAGCTCATGTAGGATTTCCTCCGTGGTGGCGCCTTTGTGTAGTGGGCCTGCTCTGCGGTGACGCATAATGTGTGGATCAAACACTCGCATGGGATTTCCTCCGTGGCGGCGCCTTTGAAGCAAAACTTTCTCGATGAAAATGGCCTGCAGCTTGAGTTCCGGAGGTTTGCTTGTGGAAAAGTCGTGCCGCGTGTGCCTGCCTCGGGCACTGCAGCGTGTCCAACGAATGCAGGGTTTACTGGGGTCTTAGTGGCGGGTTCGCGGCGAACGCACTTAGTGAATCCCACCTTCGTCGCCATTGTTAGCTTCATGCCTGTATCGTGCTATGCTGTTAATGATGCAGTACGCATACATGCCAACCCTCCCGATTTAGGCTGGAGACTCCCGACTTTTAAGTAAAAAATGCATCTATTTTTCACGTTCTCCCGCCTGTAATCAATCTAGCCCCAATGTATTCCTATGGGAAAAAGTACATCTCCCGAATTCCCTGACAAAATCTCCCTACCAGGTGCGTCGGAATGTTGGCATGTATGAGTAGGGGAGTAAATGAATAAAACTTAATAATTCAAGGAGCCCAATATGTTACGTCTGAATCTTCTTTAATCCAGGCATCAAATGAACTCTTGGCAGTAACCCCTCCTCTTCTCTAACACGTGGGGCACAGCCCACCAAACACAGTGCAATAGAAAGAAGACTATGGCGTCTTTACACTTATTAGTTATAACAATAGAAATGGGACATGACACATAGAATCAAAGTATAATCAGTTTGAATTAAAAGTATGGAGCTTCTAATGTGCTTCAGAAAAATGATGAGAGCAGTTTAATAAAATGCATCAAAAAACTGTGCTTTAAAATAAGCAATAACGTGTGTCCCTTATGTTGACGTCCTTATGTTGACGTCCAGCATTGCACACAATAAAAATACTAACATAAACAGTTCCTTATCCACCAATTCCTGTAAAGCTTCACAGAAATCTATTTTAGAAAAAAATAAACGGAAAAGCTTGTCAAAACTTCAATTAAGTTATTCAGTGGCAGCAGGAATTCTGCTCTGTGCTGCCTCAAGCGGCAGGCATTGATATAATGTCACAACTGAAGTGCAATAACGGAATACAGTGCAGTAGTGGTGTCATGTTCGTACTAAATGTCAGTGACATCACAACTAGCCTGTACAAAGAACATGTTTTACAGGCTCTTAAATGGTAGTGCAGGCTGCCATGAATCATAGGCACACCTCTCAAATCAAATACTATCCTTGTAAATGTTGTACATAATTTATATATGTTTATGTATACATAAGTGTAACCTCTAACTACCTGTTGTAACACTTTCTTGTAACCACCTTTCTAAACATGCGCCCTGATGCCCGTGGGTAGGCTGCGCAATACAAATAAATAAATAAATAAATAAATGCTTTTGGCGGATATCACCCGCCCTGTAATAAGTTCAATCATCTAGCAAGCTCATTAGGTGTTTATAAACTTCAAAGGGCTCCCACACGCCAAAAACGAAATCGTTTATTTTCACTCACCCTGGGGACACAAAAGATTGAGAGTTATATCTAATGTTCCTAATAAATTAGCACCAACTAACTAAACATTAGCCATCATTTCAGAAGCCACCTTATACGTGGAGCTGGAACTGGCACTTTTCAACCTTCATGCTGTGTGATGCTAGAAGCTACATCTCCCAATATGAATTGTGCAGGGCTTCTGGGAGCCACGGAGTTAAAATCACTTCCAGCGATTTCTACAAACAACCTAAAGCAACATTCACTCAGACAAGTTTGGGGTGGGCAATTGTGCCCTTATTAAAGGGATTCAACAACTGTAAACGTGCAGTGTTCCCTTTATTATTGTACTTTGGAAGAAATCAAACATAGAAGAGCAAATAAATCAACTACTGACAACTACTTAGAAATTATTGCATCCTATCTGTTTTCAGAAGTCGAGTGTAAGACCTAGCCACTTCGTTGTATGGGTTGTATTTGTTCTGGGCGTTTTTTTTCCAGACAGTCTTGCCTGTTTTACTGGCAGGGCTAGCAAACGCCACCCTGTGCTCCTTCAAGTGAGCGTCCAGAAAAGGGCACGGGGTACTGCTGTCTCTGCTGGTGGCACAACTATTCGGGTGAGTGTTGACGGAATTTTAGTGCATGTGTGGGGAGTGGTTGCACAGAAGCGCATTGTCACCGAAAGGCATGTAGTAGGGCTGGGCTGGGGAATAATCAGTCGCAAATCGTGCTGAAACAACCCTAACTCTTCAGACATAGGCTTGTTTCAATGTCGAATGATAAAGCAATCAATCATTGTGGGAGGAAATATTAGGAGTGTAGGGGGTACTGACCGGGCATGCGCGGCAGCTGAGAAAAGTACAGTAGGTTGTTTCTTGTGACGAGAGTACAGATAGGGTAGAGGGGAATATGACAGCCGAGGTGGGCTGATAGTCTTGGACTCTAGTAGGTGTGGTGGGTAATGAAAGAACAGTGACTGGCGAAAGGAATGACAGGAGAACTGCGATTGACAAATAGATCGGATATGACAGGATAGGGCAGGTTAGAGAAGACTGACGAGGAGTGACTGAAAACCGCCTGTATAGGTGGGCAGTGACAGGAAAGGGATCAGCACTGCAGAGATTGGCCAGTAACGAGATACGTGGGCAGTGCAGGTGGAGGTCCATTGATAAGAGGGAGGTCTTTTTTTTAATTTATTGGGCATTTGTTAGGTGCTTATACAAGTAAATTGCGTTTCAAAGCGCCCACAGGGCAACAGGGCTGGAGCATGGGATAGAAAACAACGAAGTCACTGGAAGATAAAGACTAACCTACTAGGCCTTGTAAGCATTCAGGGGGAGAGGGGGTGCTTTCTGGTGTGCCCATGCTTGTGAGTGATTAGCAGGTTTAAGTGCCCAGAGTAAGAAGTGCTATGGAACTATCATCTGTAAAAAAAAAAAAAAAAAAAAAGGTAAGTGCAGGCCTATAGTGGCGAAGGCCAGTAGGTGCGAAGGCAAGTGCTGTGTGTAGGTGGAGGCTGAAGGCGATTGGGTGTGGGAGGACAGGACCCCGAAGGACACATAAGGGCCATGGTCACCAATCATACTGACTGTTAGATTAAGAAAGTCTTGATGAGCTTCTGGAATTTGAGGAGGTCCAGCTCAAGAGGAAGGGGGAGGCTGTTCCATAAGAGGGAGCCAGCTGAGGAAAGAGATCGGCCTCCGGCCCTTTGTTTAGCGAAACGCTTGATGCACAGAGAGTTTGTTTGTTCATTTATAATGCGCACCAGACCCGAAGGTATCAGGGCGCAGCAGTTACAGAATATGCAAAGTTTAAGTACAGGCGTGGACAGGGTAGTACAGGTAACCGGCGTGGATACATCAAAATATACAGAAGCATACAGCCAGGATATTATATACCAGAGGAACGTAGAGGTCTAGAGGGAGAGTATTTAGTAAGAGCAAGTTGCGGATACAAGTTTCTTTGCCTTTTGCTAATTTTTTACAAGCTATTTTAAACACATATTCATATTTGGGCCTAGTACTTTATACAATGAAGGTGGCACATTGCATAGATGGTGCTTTGTCAGGAAAGGATTCAAAATGAAGGTAGTCAGCATTGACAGAAGAGAAGGGATGTGACATGGGGAAACAACCACGTCCTCTCTACCTGGCCTCTTCTTGGAGGTCATATTCCTTCTGCGAATCTCTTCAAATAATACCCTTTTTTTATCACCGTTGCCGCTCAACCCTCACCGGATATATAAGGGATTAATTTACCCATATGGCTCCTGTTCTTTCTCCTGTCACAGCCTGACAGCTCTTATTGGAGGGAGCCTGCTGTGCTGGTCTTCCCAAGTTTTCTCGAACAGAAGCAACAGCTCTTTTGGCCCCCTGCTAGGCTTGAGTCTCTCGGTGGAGCAGGAATGGCAGGGGAAAAAACTGGTGTGTAGGCGGGGCCCACGTATGTAGTTATTGGGATACCTGCTACATGTTAGGTGATGATCTGCATTGGAGCGAGACCCTGCAGAAAACCCAGGGACAACCGAATGCACCGAGGTTATAATTCAGTCAAATTCATTAACCACAAAACTTGCTGTACCCCCAAAAATTAAGGGTGGAGATTTTATTGAAGAATCCTCGTTGCCATGGCCTCAGGGGGAGTCGCAGGCTATTGTTGAACCTGAAAGATGTAAACAAATAGGTATCCAACATAACATTAAAGATGGAAACACTAGAACATATTGATAGCTTGGTCTGGACAGGGGCCTGCCCTGCATCGTTGGATCTCATGAATGCATGCATACCTGCGTGTGCCAATATGACCTTCCGACCACAGGTACCTGATCTGGACCATTTTTTCCAGTTTACAGTGCTCTCCTTAAACCTGAGCTGTAATGTAAATGGTCTTGTATAGCCCCTGTCTGCTGCCAATATTGGTGGCCTCTTTGCACTTGGCATTGTAAGAATAGGGGGTTGGGGTTAATTAGTAGGACAGGCAGAAGCGAAACCTGCAGTGTTGATGGGTGCAGGTCACTATTAGTGGCCTCGTTGCACTGGAGTCGGGGGCCATCCATCAAGCTCTGTAGCTGTTATTCCCCCTTGTTCAGGAATAAAGCGGTGCAGTTACTGACTGGCAATACCACAGTAGTTGCTTGCGTAAATCGCCAATGGGGAAAGTTTCCCTCCTCAAATTTCAGCTTGTCTTCAGTTTGAGTTCTTGGGCCAAACTAAAGATTTTGTGTCTCGAGGATTTTTACATAAGTAGAAATCACACTACCCTGGTAGACTCCATCAGCAGGGTATTTCCTACATGCCGGGAGATGTTCCCCAGCACTGTAGTTTTTTTTTGGAGCTCACAACGCACATCTGTCTCCCAGAAATGGACATGGTTGCCTCTTCAAACCACCCAAATCTCCTATTGTTCTGATCCAGACTTCCAAAGGAGAGAGCTTAGGGGACTGACAAACTTTCTGTTATGTGTAGATGAAATATATCCGTCTTCCATCCTATCACCTGACCACTACAACCCGGAGGAGGATCAGGTGCAGAAGAGCATGTGTACTGATGGTAACACCTTATTGGGCCTAGGGAATGTGCAATGGCCCACCTCTTGCACCTAGTGACTGCTCCCTCTTGTTTCCAGAGTCCCTTCCAATGGGGGATTCAATGCTGAGCAGCAACTGGCTATGGGTGGCCTGGACACTGAACGGGGGGCCTCAATAGACGGAGTATCACCTTAACCCCCCTAAAAGTCCAAGGCTCTTACACCTGTCATTGGCAGATGTATGTCTCAGTGTGTGGCAGAAATAACCTCCGATTGTAGCTTACCTTTGATTGCTCGCTTTCTCCAAGAGGGATTTAACGGGTCTTGCCAGCTCCGCAATCCGGACAGTGGGCGTCCAGACAGGATTTCAGAGATCCCATTGTGCAGGCCACTCACCTGACGACAGCATCCTCTGGTGGCTTATGCACAGTTTCTACATTTTCTGCCCTAGGATCAAATCCATTTCACCACCATGGGATTGTCCCCTGGCTCTTAGGACTCTGCAGGGTCCTCCCTTCAAGCCTCTCCTTCTGACTGATTTAAAATACTATATCATGAAGCCAGTTTTTCCTGTTGCTATAACTGCCAGAGGGATTTGGGAACTTGAAGCCCTTCTCTGCAACCACCCCTACCTGGGGGTTATGCCGGAAGCATTCACCCTCCAGTGCGATCCAACCTTCCATTCCCAAGGTGATCTCCATGTTCCGTAAGTCGCAGTAAGTCTTCCTACTGGCTCGTCTTGTGGATCTCTCAAAGGAGTATGGTGTTCTACTTTCCACCCTGATCGTTAGATATGTCATCTTTGGATACCTCGACAGAACCTCTGAATTTGTACCCTCTAACTGTCTCTTTGTGTCCTAAGCAAGGGGCAAGGACCATAAGATCTCCTTTTGTGTCAGTCGTCTGACCCCCTGTCTGGCACTTCTCCCCCAGAAAGAATCCTGGGGAGATCAGCTAGCGGGATGGTTACTTCCTGGGAGGGGGCTAGATTAAGGTGACCAGACAGCAGAGCTGGCCTTAGGGCAAGGCGGGGAAGGCGACTGCCCGTGGCGCCATTAGCCCCCAGGACACCAGCTCGGGGGAGCCATTCAAGGGCTACCCCGAGCGGGCGTGGTTGGAAAAGTGCCGTTTTGAAATAAAATGTGCTTGCGGCACCAGGCGCATTTAACAACAATAGGGTGTTGGCACTCTATTCAGATAACTACCAACTCTGCTCCTGCGTAGGAATAGGGCGATAAAGCACCCTATTGTTAAATGCACCGGCTCCTGCAAGCGCATTTAATTTTAAAATGACACTTCTCCCACCACAAAAAGACATTTGGTGCCTCCAGTTTCCCCTACCCCAATTGACCAGGGGCGGTGCGGGAGGGGGGCGCCAAATTGTTCTTTTTCTGCCTGGGGCGCTGCTGACACTAAGGTCGGTGTAACGTCGAAATCTGCTCATCGTCAAAAAATGCTTAGGGTGCTACTGTGTTGACAGAGCATTTCAATGTGAGCCATTAGGCACTGATGGGACAGAGGGGGTACCCTATTAGCAGGGACTTTTGTCCCTTTAGAAATGGGCATGGGAGGGAGTGGTCAGCAGTGAGAAGGAAAGGTTGCATAATGTTGTATGCTTTATTTGTGTTTTTTTTTACAATGTGCACAATACCTGAGTGAAATAATGACTATGGCTTTACCCAAGTGGCTCACATTAACCTGCATGAGGCTATTGTGACTTTGCATGCAGGATGGGGAGAATAAAACTAAAGCCATACTCTTATTGCTCAACATATTTCTATGATGATGTATATAATGTAAAGCTAATTATGAAAGGCATTGCTACAAATAAAGTATTATTTAAGGACATGAAATGCAATGGGAAACCTCAATGAATATCTATATCAACTAAACATGTGAAGATGTGGTCAGTTGCTTACATTTGTGAGCATCCCAGTTCCACCATTTAACCAAAGTGCGTGATCCTGGGCAGATCTGCAGCTCTCTAAATGTACTCTGTCAGTGTTTTACTTCAGAGCGTATGTTAATATATCATGCTGTTAATTTAAAAAGGCCTGACTATAGAGTTGCTCCATATATAACAAGGGTGCAATTTAGGTATTTTGAACCACAAAGTTATTTGCCACTTGGCTTACTTATGGAAACTTATTCTAAGTCACTTCCATGGTGCGTCAAAGTATCAAAGACTGACGCGAAGTCCTTTTCTGTGAAGTCACTTCTGTTGGTGCGATCCAGATGCAAATTAGGTTTCTATGTATTTTGCCCCATAGCGCATGGACAGAGCTCTAATAGGTGTGTACCCTGCATCTGTAATGATTTGCCGTTTTTTTGTTTTTGTTATGTGTTAAAATACCATCTAGCACTAATGTTACCAAAAAGGTAGATTGGGGTAGGCGGTTTGTGGTTGCTTACCTAATTTAAAACAATATGAACTGCTTCCAAAGCCTTTCGATATCTGTGGTATGAAGTTTATTATGTAATGTGAAGTCACACAATACCGAACGTGTTCCCAAAGCCAGATTGAAATGCCACAGGTGTGTGTATACAGTGTGCAGGGCCTTGACATTGTCGTGAGCCCTCACCGCTGCAAAGTGAAGCAGCCAGTCGGATCCTCACAGGCAGCACGAAGCGGAAGGTCAGAGAGGCAAAATGCTTGCCTGCAAGAGACCCTGAGGAAATGCTTGCCTGCAATAGACCCTGAGGAGAATGTTATTTTCTCGCGGCGCTGGCTCTTTTAGTGCAGCCAGCGCCTGCTTAGTAGAGTAATGCGAGTGTCAAGGCGGGTGAAAGAAAGGCACATAAGAGGGGACGCTGGTGGGCAGGCAAAGCATTTTTCGACGCAAAGCAAAATTCGACATTACACTGGCACTGCCAGACATCCCAGTATTTGGTGATCTGTCTTCCTTTCTCAAGACTATGTTCTCATTGGAAAATGCAGTGGTCCCGGTTTTTTGTAGTATGTCTTCATAGATGGCAGGCAGGAATGCACAATCTCGCACAGAATAAATGCTGCATTTTACAACTTAAGATAGTGTTACTTCTGATACATTAATTATGTGTTTTTGAACAGTAACCTTAAACCCCCTTCTTTTCCAAACTCTGCTTAAGTGCAGTGCTTTGATAGGCACTTTCCAGAATTCGTTCTACTTTTATGTTAGTTGCCCTGTCCCGGTTTAAAAAAACCGGGACAGGGCCAATCTAGATGCGCATCTCAAGGGTTGTCTCCTGGGCTACCCGAGCAGATGTATCCACCATTATCTGCACATGTATCCATCGTTATCGACTTTGTCACCTCAGTCCCCCCACTTGCATTAATTGGTAATAAAACTGCATTGGGCTTTGCAGTATATATGGCGTTGTCTTCTTTTCAGGAATCCAGCTATCAATGATTTTATTTGGCATATTTCAAGCAGTAACGACTGGGAGGAGGAATAGAGGATGTATTTTTTATTAGAGCCCGGGAAATCGCAATGCCTCCAATAAATTAGGACTGTGGCAGGGAAGGCAGGATTGACATTAAATACGTTGACTGGTAATAAAAGCATTGACAGGAGAGGGTGGTGACAAGAAAGGTGGAATTGACGGGGTGACGGCACGCCCCCCTTTTGTATTTTCGGTGTTGTGTGATATCCTGCATCCCCATGGCAGCATGAGGGAAGCAGTGTTTGGCAATCTTCGGTGACACGCTGGCTGGATACCCCGCCCACAGATGGCTACAGCTATACAAACAGCAGCGTAAAATGAAAATATGAAACCGGCGTCCCTTGGAACGCATGCATGTTGGTAAACTGTAAGAAACGACATGCTTGGCATGTAGGGATGTTCTATTCCGTCAGCGTTGTCTCCGTTGCATCGTGTCTTTTTTTGCGTGTTATTTCGCACCCGGCTTAAGCAGCTGGCAGTGAACGTTTTTAAAATATATCATTGCTTCGCTTCATGATGGTATTCGTGGAAAATGGATGTTTTGAAATCCGCGCTTTTTGGTAGCCATCCCCGGAGGCAGCCTCTGCGCGCGCAGCAAGGGATCTTTCTTAAAAGGCGATGGCGTGGCGCGCTGCAGCTCTCCGGGAGGCGTGGTTCTGTTACCAAGGAATCCCCTCTTTCACTTTCGTTTCCGCGGCCAGTGTGCAGTTTCGATGCCAGGAAACGAAACCTTGTGTCATGCTCTGTGATGCCTCCCAATAAGCGCGCGCCCACACTTAGTCACACTTTCGTGATTTTACTTTATCTGAATGGCGCGTGCACAGTGGCCACGCTCGCAGTCACGTGCTGCGTCTGGTTTTACTGTAGTCATGACTGAAGTGTGATAGGTGCCGTTCATGTTGTGTACGTTTCTAGGCGGTTATGCCTGTTCTCCTAAAGGTGGTTTGTTAGCTTAGGGTGGCACCCATTGTGCTATCGATTTCAGCTACGGCGCATCGTTTAGGACAGCATTGCTGTAAAGGTATGTTGCATACACCAGAATGTTATCCAAAAGATACTAGTCCCGTCCTGGTTTTAGCCTTGCATTTTGGATTTTCTCAGTCTACTTCAGGATTACACGTCACAGGATGCTTTTTGATTTTTTTTTTGTTGATTTTTTACAAAGACCTAAATAGTGTCTCCCAGATGGAATGGATAATGTTGGCATATGTGGTGTTTGGATGCATGCACAAATAAAAGCAAGCCTGCAAAATAGTCACTGGGAGCTACCATGCTCCCAGGAGCTGTGACATACAACTACCACTTAAAGTTTTTTTTATTAAGCATTTAGTCCTTATTGTGGTCCATTTTATATGCACTCACAATTTAGCAAAATAGGTGCACTGAGGCACAGAAAATTAAGTTGCGCCCAAGATCACACAATTTTGATGATGTGGCGAAGCGAGGATTGGTCTCCTGGTCCCAGTATTATATATTTGCTTACAAGCTATCCAGAGGCCAAGAAAGGGTGCGATAAGTAGAGGAGCATAGTGAGGAGTGTCAGGGATAAAGTTTAGGGCCCAAACGGGTGGACGGCGTCCGCCCTCTTTTGTGAGAGGGCTGACGCTGTCCAGTGCCGCGAACAGGAATCGATCCCTGTCCTCGCACCTCTGAAACCAGAAACGTGACCACGGGATTAGTTGCTTCTATGCTCTAAAATGTCTAATATTGACATCTTCTCACGCGGTATGTTTTGTTACAGGTTCTTAGATTTTAAAGGGGCATGCCTTTTATACTTAGCAGCAAGTTAATTTGAAAATCGGTTTTCTTGTCAAATGCTTCTTTGTCGTGTGTGTGTTTTTTTTTTTTTTTTCCAACCGTGAAAGACGAGCAGAATTAAATTTGCACATTTCACTTTGACGTCCAGTGACATCACTTCCCAATGTGCGTCAGAGTCCCCCCCTCCCCGACCCCCCACACTTTTACTTTTAGGACTTGAGCCCTTAGGAGGGGGCTGTGTGACAGAATGCCATCTTTGCTGTTGTTGCGATCTGGAAACATTTTAATTATTCTATTGTATATTTATGTAGCGCTCTTTCCCCACTTGTGTGGCCTCAATACGCTTTTTCCTCGGTTGAACGCCCTTGGTGACTTTAGTCTGTGTGGTTGGAAAGTTCTAGGGGGTTTAGTTTAGTAGATACGTGTGTGCATGTTGCCGTTCTATGACTTGGGTGGCTGGCAAGGCGCGACTAAGCAGCCCAAGAGAGGACAGACGCATGGGTGGGTGCTGGTGGGGGTTAGAGATAGCTTGCTATTGTTGAGAGAGTCTATAGGAGGCCAGCTATACCAAGTTCCTTTCGCGTGGTGGTCGCCGTATGCTAGTGGCAGAGGTGTTGATGTACATCAGATGTTTCAGTCTGGACGGCTATGTGTGCACTAGACCGGATAGACTATGCAAAATGATGCTGGTTTTCTCTCCCAGAAAGTGAGCCCTGCTCACTGCGCCCCTTGTCTGACATACTAACCTTTGGCTCACCACTTTATTTTTTTCCTGTGTCTGCCACTCGACCACCATGTAACCTGGTCATTTGCACTTACTTTTATTATCTTGTATGTCTATAATCTGTTGTAACATGCTATAAGTCTGTGGTGCCCAGTTACCTGCGGGTTCGGGCACGCGGTACAAATAAAGAAACTAAACTAAACTAACCAGAGCTCACTATCCAACGTGCCATGCTAAAAAAAAAAGTGCAGTACACTTGTTGAACCCTGTCTATTGTCGTCGTAGCTGCTGCATTGTGATTTGGCACCATAGCTGTGATAGAGTAACTTACTTTCCTTAAACAGTCTGTTGACATCCACATCTTTTCAGTAGCTATGGGCTGCCTTTAACAATGGGCACCAAATGCCCAGCTAAAGTCAGAAGTTCCAAAAAGCTCACCAAACAAAACCTCCTCCCCCTCCTAGATATCACTGAACTTAAACCACCCATTGCCAACAACCCCTCCTCTCTTGCCAACAACCCCTCCTCTCTTGCCAATATATACTCCCTCACCCTCACTAAAGACATTGATGCCATAGCTCTTATCGAGGACAAAAAAGAAAAGAAATCTATGCATACCAACTCCTTGTTTACGGAAGAGCTATCTGCTCTACGCACCAACAAACGCATAGCCCTAGCTAAGTGGCAATCCATGCCCAACGACTTCACCCTGTCAGAATTGAAAAGCATCTCCTCCACATACAAAAAAGCCATATTTAAAGCCATAGCAGAATCCTTCAACCTACGAATCTCTACAGCCAACTCTAAATCTAAGGAAATGTTCTCTATTTTCAAAGATCTCATCACCCCCTCCACTAGCCCAGACAAAATCACCAAAGATGAAGTGTGGCGTTCAAGAATTCAAGCAGCCCTCCTAAAAATCAAACTTCTCCAAGATAAAATTAATTCACAATGCAAAGGACTCCACAAACAGGACAGAATGCCACTGCCCATCTCCCCTCTCTCCACCCAGATACCCCTCTCTTCTCCTTCAGAGACGTCTCACAGACAGAAGTCGCAGACCTCCTCAAACACATCAAACCATCCACATGTAAAGGCTAAATTTGCCCTCCGGCCATCATTAAAGAAGAAGCCGTCGCATTAACCGCAATCATTACAGAATTCATCAATGCTTCCTTCTCCACGGGCAATGTACCTCAAAGCCTAAAAGAAGCCTGGGTCCGCCCCCTCATTAAAAAAAAAAAACATCCCTAGATCCTGCATGCCTCAACAACTATTGTCCCATCACTACAGTCCCCTTCCTTTTCAAAATTCTAGATAAAGCTGCCCACATCCAAATACAACAATACCTTGAATTAAACGCTATTTTAGGCAAAAGACAATCCGGCTTCCGCAGAGGCCACGGCACAGAAACCGCCCTCCTAGAGTTAAAAAATCAAATCACTGAAATAATGGCCAAAGGCAAACAGCACTCCTGCTACTCCTAGATCTCCCTGCTGCGTTTTGATCTTGTAGATCACAACATCCTTAACTACTATCACTCAAACGCAGCCCATGTCTCTAAAGACGCTCTATCATGGATAACATCTTTCCTAGAGGGTAGAGCCATGAAGGTCTACTCGGATCAGGCTAACGCAACTCCCACCACGATCCACTGCGGAGTTCACCAGGGTTCCTGTACTGCTCCGGCCCTGTACAACCTATTCACGAAGCCACTGTTCGACAAACTCAGCATAGCCTACACAAACTATGCCGACGATGCGCAAGTACTTCTCCCTTTTAACAGGATCATACGACCAAGACACAGCAGTCCTCCTTCAAATCTACACTACCATCCAAACCTGGATGGCAGTCAGTAGTCTGCCTAAACGGGGACAAAAACCGAGATCATCCTCCTAGGTCCTAAGGAAATACTGCCCAAACTCAGAAACACAGCCAGAAATACATACATTTCACCATCGACCGCACCATCATACCCGTCTCCTCCTCCATAAAGACCCTTGGAGTCTATCTTGACTCGACCCTCTCGATGACCCGACGGGTTAGTGCCATTGCTTCTGCCTCTGCCCACACCACCAAACTTATAAATGCCACTAAACCTTTTCTAACCACCCAAAACCGCCTCTCCATCACCCAAACCACGATCGGAGGTAAACTGGACTACTGTAATGCACTCCTTGCAGGCACCTCAACAAAAAAAGTTCACAGGCTCCAAACAGTACAAAACAACACGCTCCGTGCAGCCCTCAGCATTCCAAAAAAGAGACCACATCTCACAGGCCAGGCGAGATGCCCACTGGCTCCCAGTCAAGGAAAGGGTCAACTTGAAGATCCTCACTTTAACGCACAGGTGCCTCAGTCTCTCTGCCCCTTCCTACTTATCAGAAACCATCACCAGAGACTCATCCACAGGCCCTAAAAGAAGTCACCACGCCAACCAACTCTGCGTACCCCATATTAAAAGAACAAACGCTGGTGGTATTGGCTTTCCATACATAGCACCCAAACTATGGAATGCCCTACCCAATGCACCCAGAGCTGAACCCTCCCTTTTGACCTTCCGCAAATCCCTCAAAACCACACTCTTCTTTTTTTGCTTTCCTAGCGTGATCCCTGTACCCTTTGTATACTACTGTCCACTTCACATATCTTTACGAACTATATATGTATTCCTGTAACTAAATTTGTTGCATTCTCTGTAACCGGCAGGTGGCTGTAACATTGGCACGATGCCCCAGGGCTGCTGCATGCTTTATAAATGTTAATAAATAAGTAAAATAAATAAAAATATACAGCCATGTATCCCTATGGACTGGTGGCAGAATTGTGATTAATTTATGTTGACCAATGAGGCGATATAGTTATAACTGCCAAAGCCCATCTGTTGTCATTTTATTATCAACTGGTTTCCAGTGACTCCTGCAGCTGTCAGAACACTTTGTGTATTGTTATCTGGGAGCTTCAACAAAGGCAAGAGACCATGTATGAATACAGGGTCACACAGCCGCTCTCAAAATGGCCTTGATTGGGGCATCAGGTTTTTAAGTTCAAAAACCTTCTTGTATCCCCAGGTATTTCAAAGTTTAAAAAAAGTCAAAGAAATGATGACTGCATGGAGTGATTCTGTTGGTTTTCCAAAATATAAGTTTATCCACAAAATCAAACTGTCACTAATAAAAAGCTTAGTGAGAGGAAGGTTGCCGCAACACATATATATACAAAGACTATAGCCAATGCATTTCGGAAAGATTTCCTTCTTCAGGGCAAGTCTATGTGGTTACAGACAACAAAAGCAAGTAAAAAAACACGTAAAGAAACAAAATGCAAGTTATAAAAAAACGAGTGAGGTGAAAAGAAGCAAGCTGGAGGAGTGAAAATATGGACAGGTGAAAAAAAGCGTGTGAAGTGAAAAAAAGCAAGCTAGAGCAATACAAATATGGACAGCATAACCCAAAATGGGATAATGTATATCTAATGTTGAATACAGCGATTCACATATAGAGATGTACAGTGCAAGTACTACCATGTAGTCCGAGAAGACAATAAATGTGGAAGAAGACACATTACAGAAAGGACTGAGCTTTGTTCCAACTTATGGTACCACACTATTTAACAGCAAGATCGAACTGTACAAATTTGTTAGGAATTTGAAACTCAAGGTGTTTTTCGCAGAACTTGAAACTGTGGACAAACCTACTCCAATGCCTGACTTTCAAGAATTTAGGATAAAGAGCGGCTTTGTACCACCGATCAACGTACCTATTGAAATCTTTCAAAGACTGTTTACCCGTGATCTCGATATTTTTTGATTTTTTTGCCAAATTGCTTTTTTAGGGAGTATATAGTGTGTACATGCCCCATAATTTAATATTACTCTTTAATTTGCAGGCTTACCCCTGCTTGTCATCCTTGTTACTTGACCATCGGTCACTCGAGGCCGCGGCGATGGTCACGTGCACATTAAACATGTGGTTACCAGGGCGACCGCCTAACTCGGCATTTCGCTGTCGGTAACCGGCTACTCTTTGCAGGAGCATCCACTCGCTCCGTGCAAATCCAGGTAAGAGACGCGCTCGCGTCCCGTTACATTGAATAGAGGTTTTCACCTCTCTACACCATACTTACCCTGATCCTTATCTTCTCACCAGATCACGGGATCGTTTACAATTGCATCGCGGCTGTATGCACGCTATAACGTTGCGCCCCGTTCTTCCTGTGGGCTATTCAACGCTTGTTTGTATCTATGCAACACAATTAAGGTAACCTTACCTTTGGTCTCCCTTTCATTCTTTCTGCGTTGCTTTTTCAATCCACTCATTATTTCCTTTTTTACCCTTTTTTTTCTATATTCTGCTCTGTCCATTGGATTGTCCACCAACTGGTATGTGTATGTTTTTGTTACTCTTCATGATGTACATGTAATGGCAATACTATTATTGGTGCATTTTGTTTCTTTAGGTGTTTTTTTACTTGCTTTTTGTCTGTAACCACATAGACTTGCCCTGAAGAAGGAAATCTTTCCGAAATGCATTGGCTATAGTCTTTGTGTTTATATATGTGTTGCGGCAACCTTCCTCTCACTAAGATTTTTATTAGTGACAGTTTGATTTTGTGGTTAAACTTATATTTTGGAAAACCAACAGAATCACTCCATGCAGTCATCATTTCTTTGACTTTTTTAAAACTTTGAAATACCTGTGGATACAAGACGGTTTTTGAACTTAATAACCTGATGCCCCAATCGGGGTCATTTTGAGAGCGGCTGTGTGACCCTGTATTCATACATGGTCTCTTGCCTTTGTTGTATTTTTAAGTCCGGGTGTCTCCAGACTTGTCGCAGCCAGCTCCTGTTGAACTTCAATGAACATTATTTTTCATTTATATTTTGAATTTAAGAATATTTTTTCAATTGGTGGTGCCCACTAACTTCTCTGTTTGCTCTATCTGGGAGCTTCACCCACAAAAGATGTTGGAACAAGCCCTGGATATCCATTTATTCATTGCTTGGAAGGCTTGACATTTTTCCAGGTGAACGGGACATACCGACAGAAGGGATTGTGGCAGCTGACGACATCAAAGAGATATCTGCGGCTAAAATGGGGAAGTCGCACCAAGGAGCTAATTACTGTTGTGTTTTTTTTTTTATCTTGGGTACACAGGAAAGGGGGGAAGTGTTTAGTTGCAGAGGGGATCTGTAGCCAGGAAAAGGGTCCTGCCATCTTGAAAATGCTTAGAGTACCCTTTATGTGCCTGCTCCTAACTTCCTGCAAACAAGTCACACTGGGAGATGACATCCAAGGAAAACACTCTTGTTACAATAGCAAGGATTCACACCTTACAGAATGTTTGAAATGCACCAATCCGCTGTGGCAAAATGATCATATAAGAATAAGAGAGTGAGACAACGCCCCTGAGGTAAATCATCTTTAAAATGATTTTGCTGGAATTCTGTTGTGGTAAAGACTGTCCCTAGTCCTCATCCACTATGGAAAAGCTAAGTATTTCCAAGGAGTGAGAAAGGGCCTCCATCTTCCCATTTCAAGTGAACAGTTGAAGTGTCCTACTGTGGGAATAGGTCAGCCTGCTGCTTGGATACTGGTACCCAGGTCTTTTCCTGCTGACGTGGAAAACACTGCAAGTGTCCTTGGCAACCTTCCAGGCTGGGAACAACAGAAGAAGGGCTTGCTCTCACTTCAGACACATAGGACAGGGCCTCAATGATCAAATAAAGCTGCCTCTGGGCCGTCATACATCTTCAAACCACTGAAGTTTGAGATTCGATTCAAGCACCTTCAAGACCCCTCAAGCTGCTTCAAATACCCATGGGAGGTCCTTTTGACATTTTATGTTTTTGAAGTGCTTCGAGGTGTGCTGACTTGACATTGCCTGCTTGTTTCCCAGTATTTGTTAGCTGTTGCTGGCGCTGAACAGTACTGCGTTGTTGGACCGAGTCATGCCAGCTCGCTGCTGAAATTGATTGGCCGTGTTCACGCATCGCGAACTGTCAAGCCTTCCAATTGGGTGGATCTATTCTTCAAGCCTCTAGCTGTTGCCGCTTGTTGAATTGCACTGCATTGAATCCCATTGAACCAGCTCGATAACTCAAAAACCAACTGGGCCCATCACAAAGCGCCCAGAAGCTGGGCTAGATGCTGCCAATTTCCATCAAGGGGGGGGGGGTAAGGTACCTACAGTGGTTCTGCCCCCTTGCCTTTTTTCTATTTCCTTAAAATACATATTCTTGTACTTGCGATAAAGACTATTTTCATGCATACCCCTGCCCTTCGTACCCAGATGGTCCCTTTTCTCCAAAATTCTGCATTATTTGGATTTCCTTACAGAGGTGAGTTGCTTTTGTTTTTTTAATACTTTATAGTTTTTCCTTTTGATTGAACATTTATTTTATTTTGTTACTGCAGTGCTATTGTTTTGCATGCTTCCCTGTTGGCTCACATCTTCTGAGTATAGCCTCTTCTCTGCACATTCTGTCTTAAATAGGCGAAGGAGGTATATCATGCCTATTGTTCCTGTTTCACCTTTATGATTGAGTTTAGTGGTAGGGTTGAGTAAGAGTTAGAAACCGCTACTCCTGCCTGTACACCTGCAAAGCAGTAGTCATTTTGTCACAGGTTGTCTATTGCAAAATAACTGCTCCAATTACTTACCGATAATTTTAATTTCCTCCAACAGTACCTACATTTGGGGTAGCAACCTTCTTTTACCCAGGCTTTCTTTTTTTAAATGTTGTAACGTTTCTGCTCCTTATGAAGACAAAGGACCGCCAGTATCCCACAATTCCACAGTTACATAACCAAGAGGCTTATGTGCGCTCCATCTAGTGAAGGCTGGCTGTGGTGGTTTGTAAGTACTTTGACGAGGAGTAACGAGGAGTAAGCATAGGATTAGGCTTTGTGACGATTACTGGTAAGTAATTGGAGCATCCCCCTCCATGTCTCTCTCCCATCTCCCAGTACTTAACATTGAAGCATACCAAAGCTAGCAATGGAAATAGACAACCACATATGCTGCTGCATATGCCATCAGGAATGTAATTGAAATCCTGATAGCTGTCAACAATAGTTCTGTCAGTGTCTGATGGATTACAGGACATGGTACGAAAAGTACTGGTCAATTGATTGCTTTCAGGCAATAATGATTAACTTTTTTTAGGGTCTGACCATTTTGCTGCACTAAAGATGTTTACTCTTCTTCTTGAATCTAAAACACATTTTTTGATGTTTATCAATTCCTCATAATCTTGCGAGAATTACAGTGTTGGCTAATGCATTTTGGACTATAAAGCCCATCTTCAGGGCATCCAACTGTAAATAACAATAATATATGTAATGACGTTTACAGTTGAAATATTCCAACAGATGAATAATATTCTAAGTAAACTTCATACCTGTCTTTTATCCAAAATGGAAAGCGTCTTTGTGAGACACGCAAAAGAACATGCTCTCTTAAGATGACCTGGAAGGATCTTTAAAAGCACATAAAGTTGATATTGGCCCGTGCCACCAAAAGAATTTAACACACTAAATCAATCCAAAATATCCAAGTCAGTTGTAATGATGTGAAACCATTACTTACGCCATTGCCACCTAAGTAAGCACACTTGTTCATGTGATGAAAATAAACAGACACAAAATACGCTCTTATTCGACTGTGCCAAAAGAGGGTAATGAAGAAAAATAAACTACTAAGTATATGCCTAGTAGAACCTACACAGTAACAGTAAAAGATATGATGAATGACAACTCGCCAAAGGAGTCTCCCTCTTATCTTCAAAGCAAATGCTGCATCCCAATACTAATGGAAGAATCAGGCGATGACGTCCCACTGCCAACATGCAGTGACGTCATAGCACGAGGCCCATGACGCAAGGCAAATGATGTCACACCTCGGGCCCATGCTGTATACCAATCGTGATTTGCTTATTATAATGAAAGAATAGCCAAACTTTAGAGGACCATACTCTGACATGTATGACCTCCGGAGGATAGCTCAGTGGCAACACGCTCGCCTTTGAAGCACAACGACATGGAGCAACACAGGTTCGATCCCCGGGTGCACGCTTAGAAACCTCTGGGTATTAAGCGCATTATAAATAACCTATCATATCCTAACTCCTGTCCACACTAAAATATTGCATGTGAATGTTATAAATGAAAATACAATAGAGTCCAACAAGACAATCATCTTGTTACAGTACACATGAAAATGTTATCCATATGTAGTCAATAAACATACTGTACAAATATATCTTGTGTAAGCACTGCCTTTTTATTGATTCGCAACCATTTTTAAAAACATCTTGCAGGGAATCCCTCCGACAAAGTGGTAAGAACTTCCACGTATGCAATCAATAAACATACTATTCACATAGACCTAATGTAAGCACAGTCATATTGTGGATTCTTGGCAATGATTGAAAGCATCTTGCAAGCAATCCCTACAAAAGAATGGTATGGACTTACACATATGTACTAAACCATACAAAATTATAACAGATACAATGTTGTGACATTGAACAAAATGTGATAACGAGATCTGTCAAATTACCGCCAAGCTCAATTACTGTTACCATCACTTGGTCTTATGGGCTTACCACAAGATTACAAGTGGTGGTAGGGCAGTGTAATTCCCCGTTTTTGCAATCTATAGGACTTCGTAGGGATTTCGGCAGAATTACTGCCTCAGTAATTCTGCAGATTTTTGTCAGTAAGGTGGAAGATTTGCCTCCAGATTTTTGCTGGAGGTGAATTTTCCATAATGCGGCCAAACATGTAGTGCAGCGGAGCCTTAATGCAGCGATAAACCGGAGGTAACATAATTACCCTCACTTTACCACCACATTTACCTGCACCTCCATACTTGTAATGAGGCCCATTGTGTCTAATCCACAAAACTGAAAAGTCAACCATTCAGACACAGCGTCTACTTTAGTGTTCAACCAGGAACCTGAGGTCACAGTATACTTGTCTGTAAATAATTCCTACATTAAAAAAAATTAAAGTCGTATGAAGATATTTTGCAGTTAAAACCAATAGAAAATGCAATAGCCTTCCATTACACTTGTATAGTTAAAGCAATTTGTTAACTTTTAGGAAGGAACTGAAGACATGTCTTTTTAAAGAAAATCTTAATTGCCTTGACCTCTCTTTAACCTTGGCGGGCAGTTGAAGACCCAAAGAGGTATAAGCCAGGGCAAGCGTTGCACAAATCACTCTGCTTTTGTATACCACAAGACTTTTCTCCCTTTAACTGAAAAGCCAAATAAGAAAATACAAATAAACTCTCATGCCACCTGTGAGTAGCTGGTATGTCCAGGTAAAAAAATACTACGCTCCTTACATTCAGGTGCTGTCAACCTGCCTCTTCTTCTGGTTTCAGATTTGGGTAGAGTGCTGGCAAAACAGTCTCCAATGATTGAGGAAGTTTCAACAACCTCTATGGGAGATATACTGCATCTGTTCTAATTTCAATGCCCCTGTTTGTACTGCTAAGAACAGAGTCGAGCCCCTGTTTCACCCAGCCTGAGAGCAAATGTAATGGTCACCAAAAACGTAAAGGTTCAACACTTCATGTTTATAGATTCCACTTGTTAAAGGGATGCACTTGACAAGCTTTTACAGCTAAATTGAGGTCCCGGTGGGAATACTCATGAGTGAGCAATGGTACTTGATAATAGTTCCTTTTTTTAAAATTTATTTTTTATTTTTTTAAATCTCCTTCTGATCTACTGATCCACCTATCCACAGTTTACTGAAGGCTTCTGGACCCACAGTGATCTAAGGGCAGATACCGCTAGTCGCAAGGAGAAGCAGTCCTCTAAATCTGAAGGAATCCCACACTCAAAAGCTGTACCCTCCCTCTTTGTACACCATATTTGGAACCTGAGCCAGTGTTTGTTTTAAACCTTGAGGCTCAGCACCCTCCTGGGCTGTTCAATAGCCCTGCTACCGGCCTTGCCTGACCCCTGCTTTGTTGTCTGCCTCTCAACTTCCAGATCGACCATTGCTTGTGATTGACTGGAGATCTACCCCGGGGCGTGAGGAGGGGAGGTGGGTATGTGGTGAGACTCCACAAAAGGGCTACTGCTAGTTTAATCAGTAGATGAACAATGATCTTCTCAACCAGAATGGGAACCACTAGAGTTACTTCTGCCCCACATTCCCCAATCTTTAATATGACCCTGGGGATCAAGTGGAATAGGGGGAATGCATACAGTAGACTGTGGCCTGCCAGAAGAAAGACACGAATCAGAAGACATGTTATTAAAGGGTTTTATTTAAATTAAAGAAAATGCTTTATCAACCCTATTGCCAAAAAGGGATTTCCCTTCCTAACACACTATACTAAAGGTGGTCATCAAGTAGTCAAAATAACAAACATGGTCCTCTGTCCAAACCCTAGCGTCTAAACCGTCCCTACCACTAAAAGAAACGCACTAAAAGGAAGCTGGGCAGTGTATCCTGCCCTTGGCGTTCTTAACCCTGACCTCTCCCAGGGTTTCCAGGAATCGTTCCTAGCTTCAGATCCAACGTTTATCAATAGAAAACAGATATTCTTGGTTTATCATTTCTTGCCCATATTATCAAAGTTCAAAAAGTCTCCTCAGGTTTACAAAATAAAGTCTCAAGTTCCAAAAAAGGTCACCTGTCTCAGTTGTCGTAGGTGAAGGGATCTCTTCTTAATCCCTCCCCACCACTTGGCTTTCTCCACACTAGGTTAAAATCTTGCTTGGTTCTGTGTTCACCTTGGATTTATTCGTCACTTGCTTTATTGGGCTTATCTGTCTCTCTTGCCGCTCTTGTTCCCAATATCTCATTTGCCTCACATGGGTATTGGTGACCCCTCCTTATTTATTTTATTTATTTATATATATATATATATATTCTCTTGGTTCTCTGGAGTTGCTGTGAGCCGTTTGGCTGATTGCAATGTTTGGGTTTCTTAGCCCCGCCCCCCTGCCCCCAACCCTTATCGTTACTTTTGTCCATCTCCTCTCCGGACCTTGCTGCCCTTCATAGGGATTTATGCTATGGGTTCTTTCTCCCACTTTCCCTCTTTGGTCTCTGTGCCCCCCTCACTAAGAGCAACTCGGGTATCTTCTCCGTTGCAGGGCCTGCTCCAGCGAGGTGACATCAACCCGGCAGCAGTGGCTTTCTCTGCAACATCTGTGTCCTCTTGGCATTGTTTCCTGGGACCCAGGCCCACCGTGTCCTACACGTGGTCATGCTTCTAGAGAAGGCCTTGCTGACTCCGCACTGCTCTGTGCCTCGTCGGCAGCCTCTCTCTCTGGTTTCTTTCCCGGACTCTGTCTGTGCCATAGTTGGCTCTTTTGTGCAGCATGGCTCTGCCCCTTAACGAGGTTGGTACAGAGGCTCTCCTCTGTGTATCGCGTCTCTTCCTTCATTCAGTGGGGATAGTCCTTTTTTATTCTAGCTCCAAAACTCAAAAGGAGCGTGTTGTTGATGTTTAGCAGACCAGCATTGCCTTGAGCCAAACAGCCAAATGCAATTTCAATGTTGTTTGGAGTCCCACAGTGGACTATAAGATCTGTTTCTGATTCCCATGTATGAGGCCAAAGTCCTAGTTTTAGGGAGTTCCTTATAGGAATGGGAGTCCTCGTCCCCTTGGGGGGAGAGGGAGGAGTCACTTTCAGTGAGGTCCCACTTTCCCAAACCACTAGGCAGGGTTTTGCTAAGCGGGCTCTCCTACCTAGCCCTAAAGGATATCCAGATTTGTCACAGGACCCTCTGGGCACATGGTGGTTATAACGTCCACTGCCATGATCTTGTGTTCAGAAACCTTGAGCAGAACCTGCCTAGCCTCATATTCTCTTGGGATGCAAACAAGTCCATCAACAGCTGCTGACAAACTTCCCATATAATTTCTGGAATGTCTGGGGATTCAGGGACTTTTCCTGGGATGAAAGAACTAGCCAACTCACTTGGTCCACCATTATGTTGCCAGTTTCACTTCTCGTGGTGTCAGTTCTGACCACCAACATTTTCCCTTGGACTTTGACCCATGGGGTCTGTAGAACCTTGAAGACAGCCACCATTTCCCTCCGCCTTCTGTGGACTTCCACTTCTCCTGGTGTGAGAGATCCTTGAATGTTGCACCCCATTCAAAGCTGCAGCCATTGATTGTTAGAAACAATGGATTAGTAGGAGTCGGTGGGAACCCTTCACATGATCCAGTGACCAACCACCACTGAAGGTTCTATTAGCATCTGATCTATTGGGACCAGGGCTTCAAAGTTGCCTCCTGGATCCATTATCCAGTGCCTTTTGTAGGTATGACAATAACTGACAGATATCTAATCTTGTCAATGGAACCCACAAAGACACATGAGACCATATATCGTTGGATTGCAGGATGCTTCTTCCCTCTAGAGTAGATCTTGTAGAGTGTTCTTCAGTATCACAGCTCTGTTCCCTGGCTCATGTTGAAGTAAGCTCAGATAACAAAATCAGGGTTTGGGTTGGTTTCACGTGTGCCTTTTGTCCAGTTTATAGTAACCCCACTGACGGCAGTATGCATGCATGTCTTTTAGAAATTGGTTATTTTATTCTTTTTTTAAATACTTTTATTTTTGTATTTTATACAACCAAACAAGTACAAAAGTGAAGTTCGATTCCCCCCACATTGCCCGCCAAGCGTGAGTACACATTCAGCAAAAATCCACAATTTAAGCATTCTTAGGGTTGCATGCAACATCATCAATCCACGGTGCGATCAAGTATTGGTCATACAGGTCCCACGCCTCTGGGGGGTGGGCATGCATGCAGTGGCAGAGTCTGTATGAAGGCAGTCTCAAAATCATAACAGTAGGCAATGTCCTGTAGCCCCCCTTCCACCACTGGAGGATGACCCTTCCCCCCCGAGCCCATAGCCACCTTTCTACGCGCTAGTATCAATAATAATAATAATAATAAATGCCTTTCATCCCAAGCTCTTATACCCGCCTCACTGTACTCGTCCCTTAAATAAACCGTTAATGGTTCCAATGCTAGAATAAAGAGCATCGGGGACCATGGGCAACCCTGCCTCGTGCATTTGGAGCCCGTTTTGACTCTTGCTATCGGTGCATTTTACAACAGCCGCACCCATTTAATGTACGTGGACCCCATGACAAATTCTTTCAGGACCGCTAGTAGCCATGGCCATCTGACTGAATCAAACGCTTTTACTGCATCTAGTGACACTACTGCTACTTCCTGTGCCGCTCTAGGGGTATAATGTATTATGTGATGTAATCTTCGTAGGTTGTAATATTTCTGGGTGGGACGTATTCTGTCTGATCAGGGTAAATGAGCCTGTCTATGAGCGGTCTAAGCCTCTTTGCCATAACTGCCGTAAGAATCTTTCCATCCTGGTTCAGCAATGAAGGGGGCCTATACGAGCCACACTCCGTATCCGGCTTATTTGGTTTTAGTAGGGGGATAATTATCGACTCCCGCAGGGACCCAGACAATTTTACCTTTCTAGCACCTCGTTTAGCATTGCTAGTAGTGAGAGAAGGATGTCGGCTCAATATATTCTTCATAGAATTCGCTGGGAAGCCCATCCGACCCGGGACTTTATTGGTCGTTAGTTCTTTTATCACATTTTCTAGTTCCTCTATCGTGATAGGTATCTCTAGGCTGTCACTCTCTTGCTTGCTCAGTTTGGGAAGATTGATCTCGCTCAATGCCTCTTGTAAATCCACCTCTTCCCCCCCCCCACCCCTCCTCCGTGGATTCCTTATACAATTGTGTACAATAATTATAAAAACCCTTATTTACTTCTTGTGTCTCGCGCAGCTTTCCATCCGTCCCCATCACTGCTCTGCTTGTCTTCCGTGTGGTCTCACTTTTAGACAAGCAGGCCAGCAGTCTGCCCGGCTTGTCTCCCTCTGCGTGCTGTCTCTCAATGTATTTCCTGTAGCTTAGTTTACCTAATCTTTCCCAGTGTTCCCTGCATTCCTGTTGTAGTCGGGACACTTCCCTGGCCTCCTTTTAAGGATCTATTACCTGCCCGCATTATTATTTTTTTTTATTTTTTTTTTAATACTTTATTTAACCCAAGGGTTTTTAAAAGTTTTGCATTTCGTTCCTTTCAGTTTACAAGTTGTTTGCCTACTTTCATTTTTCTACAGTTGACAGAATTGTGTCTAGAATTTTCGCTGTTGCAGTGACCCAGGTAGTTCGTCCACCGCCAGTTAACCTCGACCACCACGTCTCTACGTCAAAGGTGTAAGCCGCATCTAATAAGTATTTCAGGTAAGGACCTCTGATAGCCTCTACTCCAGGGCACATTAGCAACAGATGTTTTGTCCTTTCCACAGTAGCTGGATCTTTGCAGAATCTACACATATTTGTGGTGGCCAGACCTCGTATCTTCAGGATTTCATTTGTATGTAGTAAGTTGAGGCATGCTCTTTGAAAGATGTTCCTCAACTTACGATTTGGATATTTTTTCACATAATGTTGTAGTTCGTGCAGTTTGTGGGTCGTCTGTGGCAGGTGCAAGGTTAACTTGTATGAAGCGGCCTGATCGAGAGTGAGTATCCAGTCGAGCTCGTTTAATTTTTTGGGGATTTTCATCGGGTTGTCCATTAGCTCTTTTTTGGAACAATGGATGGAGACCAGTTTCTCTTCTTGAACCTTGTACCATTTGCTCAAAACAGCCAAACGACCTCATTCTGCCTTTTTTGTTTATTGCTTCCAAGAGCTTAGGGCGAGTTTCCAACAATAGTTTTCTGTACATCATGCTGTTCCTTTCCACTATCGAGACTAGTGAAAGTTGGCTCATTTCACGTCTGATCAGGACCAATGGTGTTGAGCTTGGTAGATTTAGAACTTCTCTCCAAAATTGGCTTTCAAGTTTGGTCCAGATGTGAAGTGGTAGCCCAGGCATAGCTTCTGCTCCGTACACCAGTGTAGGAACGATCTTGGCCCTATAAAAGTCAACAATTGGTATAAGGGAGAAGCAACCATATTTTCTGTCTATCGCTTTTGCCTGCGATGTTAGGTTCTTTATTTTTAGCAGCAGATTTTTTTGCTTTGCAATCTCCTTTGGCGAATTGTCCACCGTAATGCCCAGATATTTAAATTCTGTGACCGTTTGGATGTGTTCCCCTTCCAAAGACCATACAAATGAGTCGCTTTTGCTTCTTCCTTTTTCAAAGAACATGATTTTGGTCTTGGGCTTATTTATTTCGAGACCATTTGTGTTGATGTATTCAGCAAAATTGTTAAGTTGTCTCTGCAGCCCTATTGCGGTTTGATCTGCGATGATGATGTCATCCGCGTACATGATTCTTGAGATTTTCATTTGACCAATTTGCGGCGGAAATGATCTAACCTTGTCTTCTGTTTCTTTGTAGTCTCCATTGAAGCTCAGGAAGAGAGCCGGGGCCAGCGGGCATCCTTGCTTCACCCCCTGGTTGGTTGCAATCTCATCCGAAAGTGCCTCTTGGTTGTCGAGCCTCACTTGTATCCTTGTAGCCGTGTGTAGTGCAATGATCGGTTGTAATATGGATACTGGGCACTTCCAAGACCTTAGCTTATCCCAGAGCCTCGCTCTGTTGACTTGGTCGAAGGCTTGTCTTAGGTCAATAAAAGCCATGTATGTTCGGGTGCCACCCGCGAGACTTTTGTTTTTCAGGATATTTACCGTTAGAATGTTAATTGTTGTTCCCATATTCTTTTTGAAACCAAATTGAAGCGGATCTTCACAGGGTGCGTCCTTTGCTCATCTTTGAAAGTGTTGTAGAAGTAAGGACCCGTACACCTTGCCGATCACGTTCAACAAGGCGATGGGCCTAAAGTTTTTAGGATCGTCTCTCGACCCTCTCTTGTATATGGGTACGACAACTGCATTGGTCCAAGATTCTGGGAGAACCTTAGCCGTTGTCAATCTTCGGAAGACCGCAGAGATAAGTTTAGTCCATGCCTCCGGATGTTCTTTTAGATGCCTGTTGGTCAGGCCATCCGGCCCGGGGGCCCTTGAGTTTTTCAGATTTTTCAAGGTATATGCTATGTCTTAGGGATCATGAAGCTCCACCCAGGGTTCAGTGCTTTGGACATGTGTTGTTTCAGTGCCAACCTTTGGATCGCAAAAGGGGTTTTCAAAGTGGCTATCCATTTGGCTTCTGCAATGCCATTGATTAAATCGTCAGAGTTGATCCGCTCAGTTGCGTTTATCAAAGCCCAGAATACTCGCAGGCTTTTGGTGGACACACTTCGCAACATGTCTTCCGAATCTTTTTGATACATGGCGAGACGATGGTCTCTCAGCCATGACTCGTAAGCTTTTAGCTCGCTGGTCCACAGCTGTTTAACGTTAGAGCTGGTTTTCACAAATCTTCTCCTAACTTTCCTAAATTGGCGTCTTTTCTCAACCAGAATTTGGTCGTAAGTGTGAATTGATTTACTCATAGTTGTAGTGTTCTTCAATCTCGGTTTCTTGAAGATGTTCAGAAGGTCACTGTAGTCTGGAATAAAAGAGGCGTACTCCGAAGGCTCTGAATTGATATAGCTGTTCGTCAAAGAGATTACGTTGTTTAGGCTCAATGCAAGTCGGTTTCTTTTCGCATTCGATGCAAGCTTTGAGGCAACAACTATTTTTTCAGTTGAAATGACTGGCCAGGACAGACATATGAGATTTTGGTCGCTTTCCTTGGTTTTAACTACGTCAAACGATGAAATAATTGACAGTAAAGCTGACAAGGCGTAGATGTAGTCTATTGTTGCCTCTGTACCACGGCCTTCCCATGTTGGGATCTGGTCTGAATTCTGGAATGTTGTATCCACATTAACCAAGTCTTTGGATTTCATCAGTAGCGACCATGCTTCACCCCTGGCTTCTGCTTTGTTTTTGGTCTTGTCGGTCGATTTCTTTGCGCATACAGCGTTCAAGTCTCCGCAAATATATAAATGAACTTCCGAGTATTCGATGTATGCTTTGTTGATTTCGTGTTCGACCATGTCCAGAAAATCTTTGTTTTAGATAGCTTGGGGGTTCCAGTACAAGTAGCGTCCTCTGCGTCCATGGCTGCCATAGACTGCCTGAGATTGCTACTCTGCCGCTACTCCGCGGCCGCTCCGCGGGCTCAAGGGGTTTTTGAATGCTGGTCAGCTGGTCTAGCACAAACACTGTAGACAGACTGGAGAAAAGAGTAGCCTCAGTCACTGCCACTGCCTGAGACTGCTACTCTTCCGCGGCCGCTCCGCGGGCTCAAGGGGTTTTTGAATGCTGGTCAGCTGGTCTAGCACAAACACTGTAGACAGACTGGAGAAAAGAGTAGCCTCAGTCACTGCCACTGCCTGAGACTGCTACTCTGCTGCTACTCCGCTATAGTTTCTAGTTTACTTTCTGTCTTTTCTAGATTCCGCAGGATCACATCTTGTATCCCTTTCGACTTAGCTCTAGCCGCACCTCTCACCACCACCTTGAAGGCCACCGACAGCGTCCAAGCTGAATCCACACTGCCTGTGTGGTGCTCAACATATTCCTTCACCTCAGCCCTCAAATGGTCCCTAAACTCAGTATCCTTTAGCGCTTCGACCCTCAGTCTCCAGGTTGGGAATTTTAGCCTGGGGGGAGAACCTGCCAAGTAACAACCAGAGGGGCATGATCTGAAAGAACCCTTGCTTTGTACTCCGCCTGTGTGAACTCACTCAGCTCCTCCTCCCCCACAAACACATAGTCTAACCTTGTGTGCAGGTTCTGCGGGACGGCATAATGCAAATATACTCGATCTTGTGGGTACATTATCCTCCATATATCCGCTAACTTAAACCTGCGCAGCAACCTATTCAAAGCTTTGGCCGAAGGGGTTGGACAAGCAAGTTTATCATCTGATCTATCTATCATCGCGTCCAAAGTACAATTAAAATCCCCTCCCCATATCGCTGTGCAATCTCTATATGGACTAATCTTAGGATACAAAGATCTGAAATAAGCTGCCGTATCATGATTCGGGGCATACATATTAATAACACATATTTCTTTACTCTCCACCAATCCCCAAATTATTACCATCCTACCATCTTTGTTTAGAGAGGTCTGAAGGACCTTGAATGGGACTGTCAGTGCCACCCAGATTAGTACTCCGCAGGCGTACACCGAATACGCTGACCACAGGGTCACTATTTCCTTGCTAACATGCCTTGTTCTTTGGTCGGGTGGATTTCTTGTAGGAGCGCTATGTCTAGTTTTTGGCGTCTCAGATATGCCATAACCCGGTACATTTTTAATGTAGCTATTCAAGCCTCTCACAGTCCAGGTTGCTATTTTGAGTCACCCATATTCGTCAATAATTCCATCCCCACCCTCATACATAGTTCTCACTCCATTATTTTCCAGTGCGTATAACTCCCACCCCACCCGTTCCCCCAATTATTCCCAACATTTGCCTAGCTCCAACTCTGGATCTCAGGCATCCCTGCATCTCGCTTTTTTCCCAGATCCGTGCCGGTACTAGAAGTGCAGCAGCAGGATACTGATCTACTAGTATCCTGACTACTGTAAACTAATGTGGGTAATAGTATAATTCCCAGCGCTGCTTAAACTAAGCAGCACCTGTGCTTCCTGCATTTAGCTAGCAGTGAAACTCACATTTGCTTTGCTACTTCAATGTCGCTGTCAGATTGTTGTGTATATACATCCCCATGTTACTCCAAAGTACATTAATTACAAAGATCGGTTTCACTTATCGCTTCCATTCCCTGTCTGGTCTTGTTTCTCCAACGGTATATTCTGCGTGTCCATCCACTTGCTCATGTCTTCTGGAGTCTCGAAGAAGACAGCAAAGTCTATATATGACTTTCATTTTTGCTGGTTACAGCAACATGTATTTAAGATTGGCGGTGCGTAGCCTCCTCTTCACAGCTCCATTGTTCATCCTTTGTTTTTGCACCAAAAAAGTATAATCGGGCTATGCTGTGATGGACGCTGATGCTCGGTGGATCGTACCACCTTTCCGGAAATGTTACAGGATTCTTTCTCTGTCCTTGTAATTAAATATCTTGGCAGTTATCGCCAGGGGCGGGGCTCCGTGCGGTGGTTTCCGTGTCGGGGCCCTATGCGCCCTTTCCACTGTAAACCCTTGGGTGAGCGTTCCAGGCCCTATTTCCTGCAGGAACATATCTTCTATGTAGGTGGTCTTGTTCGTACCCTCCTCGCCTTCAAGGAGTCCAATTATCCGTACATTGTTCCTACGTGCCTGTCCTTCCGCCTCTTCTCTGTTTTCCAGATTCCTCACTTGCTGTTTCAGTATGCAGACTTCCTGGGAGTTTTCATTGCAACTGCTGGTGTTTGCCTTCACCTCCTTCTCTAACAAACCCGTACGTTCCGACTTTGCTCTGATATCCTGTCTCGGGAGGTTCACATCCACACCGTTTGCGTCGATTTTGAATTCCAGCGTCACCTTCAACTCTGCTCTGGCCTCCTAGTATTTGTTGATTAATTCGTCCTGGCACTTCCCCTTCACGTGCTGGTGTGGTGAATGTGTCAATTGCCGACTGTTTCCCTTTGCCTTTATTAGATTTAGATGCCATTGTCACACTCCCTTGCACTGTAGCTCTCTCTCTTTTTATTTTTTTTTTACTCCGGTTAACATGCAGCAGTACCTCGGCTACCCCGGTGCTATAGTGGGGAAAGTCTCAGCTGTCAGCCCAGAAGCACTTTCTGTGTCTTATCTGTACAGGGTCCTATTCTGGCACTTGTGTATCCCCTTTACTCTGGCCCTTCTTTCAGTTGCCTCAGCCCTTAGGGTTGTTGTGTTACGTGCACTTTGTGTGTTACTTGCCCTCTCTTTTTGACCGTGGGCTCCCCACTGGGTGCAACTGGGTTTGCTGGTGGATTTGCAATCTTTACTGACTTCACAAGTCCTCAGGTCTTAACGCTTCCCCCGGGCACTACTCCTTCGTGCTTTGTAATTGCACTCCACTCTGAACTGCCCAGCCAGGTACTCCCGTCCTGTGATTGCCCTTGTATTCAGTTGGTACTCAGTGTACAGTTTTGACTGCTGCATGCTCCTAACAGACCTATCTTGGCTTTCTCCCGGGAGGGCCAGTTTCCAGCAATCAGCCCTGGGTTCACACCCCTCTTGTTGTGGGCCTGCTCTGCATCTACGGAGTCTTTGTGTATCCAACACCCTGAGTAGTCTTCTACCCCTAGGATTTTTGTTCCTTCACTGGAGTGGTTGCTGGGATTCTACAGCAGGGGGCTCGGCTCGCTGGGTAGCAATTTGGCCTGTGTTAACCTTCGCTGCTCAGCGTATACACTACCGGGCCTATATTGTGGCAGCTCTAATTAAATGGCCCAGTTACAGCGTTTGGTCTGTGCTGTTTGTCTTATTCCGGACCCTCTCGCGTGTCCTCCTTCAGCATCGCAGTGTCTTAGCTGTCTTGCTTGGCTCCTACTTTTACTGGTGCCGGGCCTCCGTATTTCCTTCTGTTCCACTCTTTCCCAGAATCTTTATCCAGCTTTGTACTGTTTGCACACACGCTGTGCTAGCCCTCCAGTGGCCGTGCTCCTCAGCGAGCGTTCAGTGTATTCCCAGCTCAGGTAGTATTTTGTGTGTACAGCAAGCCAGCCCATGTTGTGCTTCGGCCTTTCAGTTGTTGTATACAAGCTTTCCATCTTCTTTTTCCATGTCAGTTTCACATTTACGGAAGGACGCTCTCGGCCCTTCCCGCGTTTGCTTATGCAGACTGTCTTTGTAACAATGTTCGCTTCGTATATGGAGGGATTACGTCACAGGGCCATTTTCTCTTGACAAAGGGCGCCACTTTAGGATACTTTTATAATTTCAATTACATTCTGCCCCTGACTTTGCGAATATACTCTGTGCGCTTGGGGCTGTACACTTAATCTCGGAAGCTTGTTACTTCTCCGGTCTGCTTTGCGAGCCCGCGCCGTTATTCCTCCACTGTGTCTCAGTTCCATGCAAACCGTATTCTATGTTCCGGTTCACTCGTATTAATCGCACGAGTCTCCAGCTGGAACTTTGCCATCCCGCAGACTTGAGCTAGCTTTCCACTCTGCTTCTGCAGCGTCCTCCGTTCCAGTCAAACTCGTGCACGGCAGTTGTTACCTCTCCTCTCTGTCTGAACCTTCTTCATTCACCAGTCAGGTTCCGCCTTTGTTTGGCTACGGCATGACTCTTCTTACTTCGTTGTAGCTGTCACCCAGCTAATTTCTTTGATCCCCAACAGCTGCCATCTTGTTCGTTTTGCCGAACGAATACTGCCAACTACGATAGCTTGCAGTTCCCATTCTGTGCTTCGATTCTCACCGCTGTTACAACCGTAACATGTCCTGTAACTTCATGCTTCTGTAGTTTCCAATTTGCTCTTCATAGCTGCCTCAGAGCATGTGTAAACGTCAGGATTGCGAACGGATCGGCAGGTGCACCTCAGGACCACGTTCCGTGGCTACATGACCACGGAATAGAACGTGGCCATGTAGCCACACCCCCTATATAGTATAATGTTATGTTCCATACAGATGCTTTAGGATTAATTTACTCCATCGTTATGGCATGAATAAAAGCACTTGAACACAGCAACTAATGCAAACCTAAGAAATCTCATGTGTTTTTGTATTGCATTCTGACCCACAGACATGGCTATTCATTATATTTCAATAGTGTAAAAACGAAGAAAAACTTTTATTGTGACAAATAAGGCCTGTAAATAGGCTTGTCACTGGTTTGTGATATTAACCTTTGTAGACCTTGACCCAACACTTAGCAAGTGTCTTCTTGACATGGTTCTTATGGCAAGATAAAAAAACACATCTGATGGAAATTATAGTATACTGCTATCAATTCTGCAAATCTCTGTTCATGGAATCTCATAATGCTACTGCAAGCACAGGAACAAATTCAAGCAAGTGAAACTGATCAAAATGGATTTCTAAAAAATCATCATATCTCACAGATGATAGACGATGCACTGTTGTCAAATGAATCTTGACATGCCTTCCCTATTTTTGATCAATTGTGCTGCACTCGCTACTTTGAAAGAGGCTTTGTAAAGCTTCTGCACAATTTGCCAGCACTTTTTGAAGCAATTTGAACTCTCAAATACCCTATATGAACAAAATGGGATTAAATGCCAACGTTTTGAGAGAATCCTCAGACAAAATAGTCTTTCACACGATCAACGAATACCTAACAAAGTATGTCCTTCCACCATCATCGCCATCGGTTCAAGCACATTTTTGATCAATCGTAACTAATATTCAAAGAAATGGCTTTCTAATATATGCACACGCTAGCCGTTGATATGTGAATGGACTAAACAAGTTGGTTCCAGTTACAACAAATAGGGCCGCATTATGAGTAAATTCTGCCAAAATATGGCCAAACGCAGTTACTGTTACCGCCACTTGGTCCCGTGGGTTTACCACAGGATTTCAAGTGATGGCAGGCAGTGTAAATCTCCATCTTTTGGAGTCTGCAGGACTCCATTGGGGACTGTTGGCTGATTTACCACCGACGGAATTACCGAGTGGTAAAAACGCTGATATTTGAAGGAAAAGTGAAGAATTTCCTCCACTTTTCCTCCAAAAAGCGGCAGATTTACGATTTGGTAACTCTGCCAGGTGGGAAATCTGGCAGATATTATAATTTGGCAGTGTGGGACAATTGGTGGTAAGTTACAGCCACTTTTCTCCCAACAACGTCAACCTTGTAATGAGGCCCATAGTATATACATGACACACAAATGGCATTTTAATGTTTGTAAAGGACATTGCGGTCAGTGGAACCAAATGAAATCCAGTTTTTAGACAATGGATTTCCATTGTCAATACTGTTAACGTGAGATTGCGCACAAACTCAAATTCTATTTATTCGAACAAAGGCTTGGCTAGCCACTTGTTTTTTTTTTGTTATCGGTAGGCCAACGCTTAATGCAATTTACCCCTTCCGTTCCCATTGAACCACCGCCAGTTCTGGTCTGTTGCCTACCCACATTTTCATTGTGTGCCAGCACAGCTAGCTGTGCCCTCGACTCCATGCTATTGATGCTGAAATGCAACCTTTTGGGAGCATGTTTGAGGCACATATTATGTAACGCCTCCAAATCCCCAGTTTTGCAACATTCTGTAAGGCCCTTCAAATCTCCAGTAAGTGTTTTGTCCCACGCAATCTCTACAAGGACTGTATAAGGTGGCAACCCAAGCTCTAGCCATTTAATCCTCCTGTGCTGTTCATCGCTTGGTGAATATGCACAGGAATTATAGTGTATGTTGGCCTCACATGGACGTTTTCTGGCAGCATCCAGCAGAAGTGATTGTAACTATTCAACCAGTATGTCCTCTGATTGTTCACAATAGCTAGAACTGCACTAGAATCAATCACTTATGAACTGTGACCATTTCTGTAGTTCCTCAGCATTTACTTTCATGGCCACAGATTTGGCCGATGCCATAAATCAAACTGATGTCAGATCTTTGGCATTCTCTCTTGCATGACTTGGTCAATTCTGACATGTATGTTGGTGGCTAAAATTTCAACTTGCAATCCTTGGACTGCAGAAGTTCAATGGATTTCACAAAACCATGTTTCTCCATTGCAACAAAGGAAGTACATTTTGTGAGCTGGACCACCACAGAGATTACATTTGGTTTAGTGAAAAAATCCTGGAGATGATGCAATACTGCCACTAAACCCAGGACTGTCGCACCGCCCTTCACCTGGTAACCAAAGCCTTTTCCCAGCGAGAGGATAGTCCAGTGATGCCTATGCTTGTAGCCAAGAACCATGTATTGCAGGAAAGACGTATTTTCTCTGGTATTTGTAGTAGGAGTTCTTCGACATGAAGTAGAGTCCCAAAAAGATACAAAAACGAGAGAATTTTGAGAATGTCGATCTGCTAAACATAAATGCGCATGAAACAGCAGATCCCTGCCGTAACATGCCCAAGCAGTTGTTGCGTGGACCATGAAAGACTGTAGAGTTCGTTCTCGCAGATACCTTGAATGATCAAGTTTGTTCCATTTAGGTTTCTCATAAAATCACTAATTGGTTTGCCACAAGCGTAAAAGTGAGTTAATGTGCATCATTAAAATATCGAGCAGGCAGTAGTCAAACACAATATATTTAGGTACCCACAGAATCAATTTGTTTGTCAAATCACTTTCTTCAGCCGCAAACATGATGGTCATTTCCCCCACACTTAGCCTATTGATGTCTGGGTCTATAGCTTTTATTATCAGTAATGTCTTATTTGATGGGGCAACATTATAAAAAGGGCATAGTTAGTACATTGTGACATTGCCTGTAAGAATTATAACTGACGGGGTCAGGGACCTGACCTGATCATTGGGCCATGGGGAACCCCTCTTAGCCTGGGGCCGGAAGCATACCAGGGTGTTTTCCAGAGCCAACCCTGCCGCAGAGGTGGGATGTAGGGGGGCAGTCCCTGTTGCAAGAAGAAAGTACCACCTGTTATTACACCCTGCCTGCCGTAAACACGCTGCCCAGGGCTGTCCCTGCTTTATTTCTGATTCCTCTATGACAAGCCTGAAGCAATATGATCCCAGAGAGAGTGAGGGCAGCTGCGAGAACACCAGCTACTAAATGATGCTCTGACATACGTGACGGAGGAATGAAGTAAGAAGAAAAGAAAGTACGAGAGTACTTTGCTGCAGCCTGGCAACGACACAGAGACTGGCAATCCTGAGGCCGGGCTTGAAGTCTGGAGTCCCAGTGGATCTGCTCTGGAAAAAGGGGTGGGGCTATAAAGACATTTTATGCATTTCCTGCTGCACAACTTGGCCCCCAGGGGAAAAGGCAGTCAGGGCTTAGCTTACAAGGGCAAGTGAGAGCGGCAGCCAATGGAGGGGTAGGAAAGGGTTACATCAAGAAAGAAGTACAATAAAAATGGGACGGGAGAGACTGCCTGTGGTTTATTGGGGTGCGGTCAAGCAAGGACAAAAAGCAGACTGAGAGACCAGGCAGAGGAAGGATGGTGGAGCAGAGCATGGAAGATACTTACAGAGAGTGGTGCAAGGTGAGGTTTTGGTTGGTGAGAGGAAGTGGAACTAGGGTGTGAGAGTGCATGTACGGCAAGGAAGGCAAGTGAGTGAGATTAAGTGGAACTGTATGGGAGTAAGTGAGGCTGAGTGAGAAAGGTGATTAAGGGAATGAAAGGAGGGTACCTGTAGAAGGAGAGGTGGAATGTGAAGTGGTGAGTAGTGTGAGTGCAGAGTAGTGGGGAGGGGACTGGAAAGTAGAGGAGTGGAGAGTAGGAGTAGAATAACACTGGACGGAGGGAGGGAGGAAGGGTGATGTGAGGGGGAGAGAGCTATGTATCTCTGTTGGAGTGAACATTATAGAAATTGTTGGATAAGTGTCATGAATTGGTCAATAAATAAAATGGGTCAGAAAACAAAGTTGAAATTTAAGCAAACTTTATCAGGCCTCAAACATTCTTAAAAATCCCACTAGACCTGCGAGGTGAGTACCTTAGTTTACATACACGACCTAAGAGAAATGCACACTCTCCATGGTCACCAGTGACAAAATATTGACTGGTGATTTCTGTAAAATGGTGCATGTCACCATAGCCACACCTCATATTTTGTGCAATGCTGCCACCCATGCACAGTGAAACTTTTATTTGCCATTTACAAAGTTTGTTTGCCGTAAGTGTCAAATGAAGTTTAAAACTTCCCCATACTCGCCAGCAAGGTTGAGTACTGTGCAAATGGCATTTGCCTTTTATAAAATGTCCTTGCCAATACGAGTGGGCTAGTAGATTTTGGGATCCTGAATCTCCTTGAAAAGGAGCAATACCTATGCCTTTGCGCCTTTTGTTCTGTATTATACTCACTCGTCCATGGCAATGCACAAAGATATTAGGAACAACTCTTGCCAGTAAACTCTGAGTCAGTCTGTGGCGGCATTTCTTTGTATATTCTAAAGACTCGTACATCTCAGCTGTAAACTGTTGACTGCAGATGCAGGATACATTTTCTTGCACATCTGTCAAGACCTCATTGGCATGGCTATTGGTTTAATTGTGTTGAAAGCCATAGACGAGCAGCCATTGTGATGTCCACACCTCTTCTTGTGGGTAGAACAGTCCCGGGCGCCTTCTGATGTGTGCTGTTGGGACATTCCATGGCAATGCAAATTATCTTATGTCGGAAGGAAGTTCTGAAATTGTTTTTTTCCTTATAACGCAATGCAGTTGCATCAAATAAAATTACATAACAAAGAATGTTTGTAGAGTCGGGCGATTAATGAAAAATAATATTGTTTTTTAGGGGTAAATCGAACGAAAATTAAAATTCCCATATGGTGATCAGGAGTAAACTGTAACCAAACGTGTCATCTGGCCACCTCAAAGAATTGCACCACACCCTGTTTGTACCACAACATGGTGCAACATTACGCTGAATTCATTCTGCAAGCAATATTATTTATGGTCATCTCTTAATGTAAATAGGGGAGTATTTGGCGGAGAAAGCATCAGTGCATTGACCGCCTTCATTTGGCCATTAAGGGACTGTGAACCGGGTGAGGGGGGGCAGATATTTGCAAGCCATTGAAGATTATATCTATTTGAGTAGTCAGTTGACTTAGAAAAGATGCCACTAATGGCACCTTCGATGACTTGGGGCACACTCCAGTGTATGATCCTGCCCAATAGAATTAGCTCATGCTATTGTTCAGTGTTTGTGGTGGTCTGTACATGATTCAAGGTAGGTTTTGGCTTGGTCCAGGATGGTCGATTTCAGATATTTTTGTATATTCACCCTGTCTGCATTTGAGCAGCAGGAGACGCCGGATCTGTGGGGGAAGATGTTTGCATGCCATTGAAGATTGTATCCCTTTGAGTAGTCAATTGACTGTGAAAAGAACACTGTTTTCGCATCTTCTAGATTTGTGGCCCATCCTAATGTAAGATTCTGCCAAATTCAAATAGCTTGTGCTATTGTTTAGTGTTTGTGGTGGTATATAGTTGATGTGAGGTGACCTTTGGCTGGACTCAGTACTTTATGTTCACATGTGTTTTTATTTACACTGTCTGCATTCGGCTAGCAAGAGGCAAAGTGCTGGTCGGGAAGATATTTGCATGCCACATAAGCTTGTATAAGTTTGAGTAGTCAATTAACTGAAAAGAGGACTTTCGGAACTGTGAAACATGCTGCAGAACTATTTTAAATACTGCTATTGTGTGCCATGTGGGTATGTCTCTATGATGATGTCAGGAGACTTCTACCTGGAGGCCAGATGGTTAGTTGACATATCCTTTTGACAAGCAAGAGACACCTTGGGCCTCATAACAAGGTTGGCAGAAACCCTGTTAGCGCCACCTGAGATACCGGTGCTACCGGGATATTAGAAGCAGTGGCAGTACTGTAAATCCCTATTCCCATGGAGTCCTGTGGGAATGGGGACACTGAAGCACCAGCATCAGTGAAAACCATGCCGCTAGGGGCCTGAACTCCTAGCAGGTCAGGCCTGCCGGTAGTTCAGTGACCCCTCCTGGCATACCTATAGTTTGGATGTCCTGAAAGGGTGCTGTTACGCGGCTACCGGCACCTGTATTTCCAGACCGCCAAACTTGTAATGAGGCCCCTTGTCTGTGGAGGCGTTTACTTGCATGCCATTAAAGTTACATCCCTTTGACAAATACATTTTAGGGTGAAATGTGCAGTGCTGGTACATTAACTGAGACTTCAACCATCGAGCATGGCTGCAAATCCAGCTGAATTTATTTAGCTAGTGCTATTGTGTTGCGTGGTATATTGATCAACTTATCCAAAATGTGTTCAGCCATGAGTGTTAGTTTGTTACTTTTTAGAAAATGTGATCTCCCACCTATTGACGGCTTGAGACCCCATTTGTAAAGCTGCATAGTGGTGTGGACGTTCATATTGTGAGTTGTTCCAGTAGAATATATGCATTTTACAAGAAAATAGAATGAAGAGCATAATGCACATAATTGCTTCCGTTTCAAGATCAGGCAACGATGCTGCATGAAATTTTGCGGTGCAATTCTCAAATTCCATTGCTAAAAATTGATAAAAACATGCGCCACATAATAAATGGGAGTTATTTTTTTAAGTCTAGAACTGGAAAATAATATTCTTTGTAAAAACAGTCCAGAACATTTGCCAACTCACAGTAGTGTCAGCAATTGGAATTATTGTGATGTGATATACAGTCAATGAAACTGGTTGAATCATGCTTTTGTATGTGACACGGGTATGTTTTCCATGTCCAACAATTTTACATTTCGTTCATCTGTCGTCTAGATGCAGAAAACTGTGTTATTAAAGGAAGCAGAGAATGTTTAAATCAAGTTCAATGGTGAAGCTCTGAAATATTGTAACAAACCACTTTTCTCCTAGTAAGCATCATGTTATAGGATCCACGCCCCTTTTTTTATACATTAATTGCTTGACATTACTTTGGAAGGTTAAACTGTAAAGTTATCTATTTTTTTTTTTCGTTTTGTTGTCACGTGTTTAGAACATATATACATTGTGACCCTCAACGTGGCATACAGAAAAGCCAATACTGCACCCGGCCACCACATATTAAACAAACTGCAGATTGGCGGTGCCCTCATTGCTTCTGTGGAAGGATGTAGGGATAGGTCATCTTTTTGATTTGATGCGACAATGTATGATGAGACCCAAATCTTTTCTAAGCCAACAGCATGCGTGGTATGGGATGTAGATGACTACGGAAAGAAAACACAGCTCGCAAATGACTCATTACTGCAAACCAATTTCTATACCAATTAAGAAAAAAATGGGAATATGTATAGTTGGAAGTACACACATCAGCCAAGTAATCACACATACACAGTGTGTTTATTGTAGCATTTTGTGGTGGTCAATGTAATAAATGAGATCCAGCCTATTACTGGAGTCTGATCTTTTTTGGAGATCCTAGATGTACATTTAGTTTTTCTTGGGTCCAGTAGACATGCTAATTCCCCAACATATTGAAAATTACCTCTTGGCATCAACGTTTGCCCATATGTAACAGCATTGGAGTTTTTCGCTGTCAGTTTGTTGCTGTGCGTGCTTTTCATCTTTGAGTTATGTTTAGATAAATAAGGGACCAGTCAGGGAATACAAAGAATATCCATAAAATGTATAATATACTTAATTGCATTGTCTCCAGCAATGTAAAAGGAACATTTGGCAGTAAATTATTGATTTTCATACTAATGATAAATACAAGGTTTTTCTATTCAAAGCTCGTTGAATGTTTTGCATGCTCCTGAAGCCGACATATTAACCAGTCAAGCTTGGAAATTCTTCCCTAATGGCAAATATAACGTATGCTAGTATAACTCTATGCACTTTGACTTCGTCTGTATATGCTTTCTAAGCTACAAGACAGCCATCTGTTGATAGAATGGAAACTGTTCAGTTGACTTTTTACACTGCTGAAAGCTAATATTTTAAAGTGTAAGCATGCCTAGATGCTACAAATATAGAATAAAAGGAATCCAAAAGACTGCTGTCAGGCCGTGGGATTCACATGGTGAATATGAATATGATTGTTGATAATTAATATGTTTCTATGAAAACATGGTTATATCGGTGCTTCTTATAATGTAGCTTTCGCGACCCGGCTGGGGGTGGGCGGATATGGCGTTTAATGGCCCGCAAGCCTGAGCTTTGGTAGGCCCAAGCTGTAAGCCGTTAAACACCATATCCGCCCCCCAGCTAGGGCGTCAAAGCTTTTGTTTACAATTATTTTTATTTCGACGCAAGATGTGCTCAGCGCGGGTACATCTCCCATCGGAATGGAAAAAAATAGCTGCTGACATTAAAATAGAAAAGGGACTAGGTTCCTTTTTGGATGACGGGGCCATGGAAAACGGGTTCCAAAATGGCCACCGTCATCCAAAAAGGGACCTAGTCGCGTTTCTATTTTACAGAGTTGGCCATTTTTATTTATTTATTTTTAGTTTTCTTCCACCGCGGGCGGTGAATGCACAATCACACCCAGGAAAGGCAGGTTGTGTTGGCCAATCCGCCTTTCCCAGATGCGAATAAAAAATGTAAACTTTTAGATTCCTAAATTGTAAAGAAAGAAATTTCACATTACCGGATGAGGATGAGTGGGTGACAGGATAAGGAACACCCAACTACCAGTGCCATCAAGAGAATAGATATGGTGGTGCATGATCAAAGTACAGTATTGTTAATAATGCTCTAGTTTGGCAAATATTTGCAGTAACTTTTTTTTTTAATTAAAAAAAACAAAAACTTTATTAATTAATTAATTCAACAAACAATACAAACCAAACAGGCAATGCATATATCGTCAGTTTCATCATACTTTTTCATTACTAATCCCTGCTTCCCTTATCCCACCCCCCTTTACGAGTCTATAACTTTTCACATTCTGTTTCTACATCCTCTGGTACAGTCTCCCCTACTACAGGTTCTGCCGGGTCTAATATTGACCCAAACAGTTGGGCTATCAGTGATTTCCAGGCCATCAGGGACTCGGTCTCCTCCTCCCCCCTCGCATTGCTCGTTTCTTGCCATACCATGGTTTCTGCCTCCGCCCATTTCTGCAAGTCTCTCCACCACACCTCCACTCTTGGTTTATGGCAAGTCTTCCAATCCATGGCAATTCTTCTTTTAGCAAGCACATAAGCCAGATCTTTCAATTTGCCCACATGCTTTAAGTTTTTGTGATCTTGGGAACTCCCCCAGCAGACAAGCCCACACCGTGTCCACTACCAGCTGGACCCCCTTTTTTTCAAGTTTCTCTTTTACTTCGCTCCAGAAGCGTTCAATGACCGGGCATGACCAGAACATATGCACCATTCCCGCGTTTTCCTCATCGCACTTAGGGCATGCCTGCCGCCCCGCATTCACAAACCTCGATATCCTGCGGGGCGTCATATACGCCCTGTGTGTAATCTACAGTTGTATCTGTCGCAGCCTCGCATTTCTAGATACTTTCTTATGATATACCTGCGCCCTTTCCCACATCCCGTCCTCCATCGGGGCTCTAACTTCCGTTTCCCACTCTGATCTCAACTGCGTGACCTCCTTCCCCACTTTGGAGATCAACATCTCATATATTCTGGATATCTCATGGCCCCCTTCTGCTATATCGTATATCATGTCTATGATAGCATCTGGCTCCTCCTCCAGCACAGTTTCGGGCCATATTTTCTTGATTCTCCGCACCAATGTATAGTATGTAATATACTGTCTCTCGTGCTACCCAGTTTCTTCCCGCAGCCCCTCAAAAGTGATGCTAGAGCCCTCCCGCCAAATGTCACCCATTGTTGCGACTCCAACAAGTTCCCAGTGGTTTCTAATTATTCTCCTTAGCTGTACATCTGTTCCCGTTAATATAACCAATGGTACCTGCCGTGAGCAGGGGGATGGGCTCTCCATCATCTGGCACCCCCAATGCCACATCTTCCACCCTAATAGCATCATCTTGGGGCGCCCTACCATTTCCGTCTTGGGTACCCATATCGTCTCTTTCAAATAAAATGGTGCACAGTCACATCCAAACAGCCTGGATTCAGAGGTCTCTTCATCAGAGAGCCATTTAGCAACATATTGCAGCGGGCTTGCTACATAGTACACCTCATAATTGGACAATTTTATCTCTCCTTAGTCGTAGAAATTCTGTAGTTTCCACATTGCCACTCTGTTCCGCGTGCCATGCCACAAGAAATCCCTGCACATGCTATTCAGTTTAATGAAGAACTTCTTAGGGATCAAGTATGGTATATTTCCAAAGTAGTGTAATAGCCTAGGCAGAACCACCATCTTGAGCATTGCTCCCCGCCCCATCATTGCCAAAGGTAGCTTAACCCAGAATTGCATGCACTTCTCGATTTTTCTTTTTAATGGCTACCTCTGTGTTGAACCTATGCTCCTCTTCCGCTGTGTGGTATATGTCTATTCCCAAGTACCGAAACGTGCTGACCGCCCATGGCACTTGCAACACGGGCAAGCGCTCCGATGTGATCCCCATATACCCCCTAATGGGAACATGCTGGACTTCTGGGGGTTCACCGCTATACTGGACAGCTCTGCGTATCTTTCCATCACCCCTAGAATGTACTGGAGATTTTCATCCGGGTGTCGCAAGTACAGTAGCATGTCATCTGCGTATAGGGAGATCAAATGTCGCTCCCCTTTCACCTCGATACCTATAGTGTCATATTGTTGTCTCAAATATATTGCTAGAGGTTCTAGGGCCAATATGTAGAGCATTGGAGACCACGGACATCCTTGTCTGGTGCCCCTGATGAGCTGCCACCTTCCCGATATCACTGATCCTGTCTTAACTCTAGCCAGTGGTTTGCTATACAATATTTTTGCCCATCGTACATATCCCGGCCCCAACCCATAGCACTCCAGGGCCTCGAGCAGCCATGGCCATTTGACTGAATCAAAGGCCTTTATTGCGTCCAAGGACACAATTGCCATTTCACCATTGTTTCCGTTGCCGCTCTCAATAATTATCTGGAGTCGTCTATGGTTATTGGTGATGTTTCTGTTTGGAACATAACCTGTATGGCAGATTAATACACCCTGACCAATCACCTTCTTCAATCTATTAGCTAAGACAGCGGTCAATATCTTGCTGTCTTGATTCAGCATGGACAAGGGTCTATAGGAGCTGCAGCTGTGCCCAGGCTTATTAGGTTTGGGAAGCGGTATTATGATTGCTTCTCTCAGTGACTCTGGTAAACTTCCCGTCTCAAACACTTCATTTAACATTTCTAATAGTGGGGGGAGGACCTCCTCCATGTACACTTTATAAAACTTGCTTGGAAGTCCATCTGCCCCCGGGGTTTTGCTAGTAGGCAACTGCTTCACCACCTCCCCTAGCTCTTCTAAAGTAATTGGTGCATCTAGCTCCTCTTTCTCTTCTTTACTTATCTTGGGCAATCCTATGTCCTCCAATGTCTCTCTTATCATAGTGCGATTGCTCACACCTCCGTCCTCGTATAATACCTTATAATAGTCTGCAAATGCTTGATTAACTCCTTTTTGGGTATCTGCTACGCTACCATCGTCTCTCTCTCTATAGTTCTGATTGTAACTCTGGGGGTCTCGCTCTTATATAGCCACGCCAAGAGTCTTCCTAGTTTATCCCCTCCCGCATGCTGTCTCTACATGTTTTTTATAATTGAGGTTGCACAGTCTATCCCAGCATTCTGCGCATTTTTGCTGTAACCTGAGTGTCAATTCTAACTTCTCTGCTGTATCCTCTTTGCCCTTCAAAGCCTCTTCTAGTTTCATCTCCGTCTCCTGTAGATCTGCTAAAATCCCACCTTGTCGGTACTTTGATTTTGCTATGGCTACTCCCCTCATTACCACTTTAAAGGCCTCCCATAGTGTTCCTGCTGAATCCACACTTCCAGTATTCGTCTCAAAATAATTTACAATCTCCTCTCTCAAGTCCTCTCTAAAGAAGGGGTCTCTCAATGCTTCCGCTCGTAGGTGCCATGTCGGGATCCTCGCTCTCGGGGGGGCAATATTGCCATCCGAGAATCAAGGGCGAGTGGTCCGACAGGACCCTAGCTTTATATTCTATTTGTGTAATCTCTGCTATCATCTCAGGTGTAGTGAAGACATAGTCCAACCTAGTGAATAACTGCTGTGGGGCGGAATAATGTGAGTATTGCCTCTCCTGGGGGTGTCTCACTCTCCATGCGTCCTCCAAGCCAAAGTCACTCAGCAATGTCTGCAACGCTTTAGCGGCAGGGGCAGGTCTATCTATCTTCCCATCCGATCTGTCTACCCTTGGGTTCAGTACGCAGTTGAAGTCCCCTCCCCAGATCATCGCGCTTCCCACACACATGCTCAGATTAGTACACAAAGTTCTGATGTATGCCGCTGTGTTCTGGTTCGGGGCATACGTGTTGACTATACTTATCTCCTCATTCTCCACCAGTCCTCTCAGTGTAACCATCCTCCCATCTGTCTCAGCTAACACCTGCAATCGCTGGAAAGGTATATGTGGCGCCACCCAGATAAGCACACCCCTGGCATAAGCAGAATATGATGAGCCCACCAACACTCCCTTCCACTTCCCAGCAATCCCATCCATTCTCTCCCTTGTCAGGTGAGTTTCTTGCAGCAGCGCAATATCTACTTTTTGCCTACCAGGTACAACATAACGTTATGCCTCTTTAAGTAACTATTGAGCCCTCGTACGTTCCATCTAACTATTTTAAGGTCTCCCATGGCCAATTCGATTTCCATTCCTCCTCCCACAGGTGCAATCTAACACTAAGTCCCTCTCCAGTCTATATAGGCTCGTACCCCTATTTAAACTCCCTTTAACAAAAAACACCCCAAACTCCCCGTTCCTCCCAACTCCCGTCCCTTTCCCAACATCACTCCCCTCAACTGTTGCCCAGCTCCATCCCTGGATCTCGGGCATCCCTGCATCTAGCTCTTTCTGGCTTTCGCCTGTACTGGAAGCTCTGCAGGGTGAGGCCGCCCTATTGGCTAACCTACTGCTACTATGACTATAGTTCGAGGGGTAGGGTGTTTCCGCCCTGCCGCTCCAGTTTTACTTCAGGTCAACTACACATTGCTACCCAATTTACGTATATATACTTGCTGCTATATTCCAGTTCCTCAAATTCTTTACAGTCAATGATGTCCCAGCCAAGTATCCACCTTACCTAGCCACACCCCTTAATCTCAATCTTTATCTTAGGCTCTGCTGGGTGCTCTCGCTCTGCGCCATAATGGTATGAAAACAGTGCACTAGTCACTTATCATGTTCCTTTTGAGCCTGCTCCTCGTCTCGTCCCGGGTAGCCCTGCAGGTCCAACCATGACGTTGCTTCCTCCGGAGTATCAAAAAAAAACATTTTGCTCTTATGCACCACCTTCAATTTAGCTGGGTACAGAAGCATGTATTTTATCCCAGCCATGCGTAGTCTCCTTTTGATTGCCACATAACTGTACCGTAGCCTCTGGACCAGCATTGTATAGTCAGAATACGCCGTGATGACGCTTGAAGCCCTTTCAATCGTTCCCCCCTTTACGAAAGTGCTCCAGTATCTACTCGCAATCTTTATAGTTCAGTATTTTTGCAATTATCGGCCGGGGAGGGGCCCCAGGCCTCGGTTTTCTCATGAGGGCTCTGTGTGCGCGCTCCACAGCAAATCCTTGCGAAAGTTTTTCGGCCCCTATTTCTTCTAAGAGGAGGTTCTCCACATAGTTTGTCGGATCTTGTCCTTCTTCCCCCTCTGGCAGGCCGACCACGCGGATGTTGTTCCTTCTTGCTCTCCCTTCTGCTTCCTCCGCCCAATTCTCCAGGTTAGCTACCTGTTCTTTCAGTACATGAATCTCCTTTGTGTTGTTTGCGCTAGTGTCCGTGTTGATTTGCACTGCACTCTCCAGGCTGCTAGTTCTCTCTGCCAACCCCCTGACATCTTGCCTCAGCAGGGTGACTTCTACACCTACTGCGTCTATTTTGGCTTTCGGGGAAGTGCGCAGGTCTGACATCGCTATCCCCCATGAGTCTCTCAGCTCTGCAATGGCCGCCAGTATCTGATGATTTTCAGTCGCTGCGGTGCTCTCTGCTGGTGCCATCACGCCTTTGGGCACTATGGCCGCAGGAGATTGTTGTGTTTTGGCGAATGTTTCCATTGTGGTTTGCTTGTTCTTATTCTTGCTCACTGCCCCTCGCCCCGCCATCGTGCGGCCTCAGGTAGGCGCCTGAGGTTACCTGTCTCAGATGTGGCAGTTCTACTCCTCTGTGTTGATTCGACACCAGTGTGTCTGTTCAGGTCTGGGGCAATTATCTTGGTAAAGCCCCAACGTGCGCATATTTTTGCTGGGCTCTTTATCAGAGTGGGTTGCGTCCTCCCACGTATCAGTGTCTCGCCGCGTCCTGAAGACCACACTTTCCTTTGACGTAATCCCCAGCTTCCAGGCGCTTTATATTTTACTCTTCCCTATCTGCATTCACATCCGTCTGAACTCGCCCCATTTATGTGGTGGCATCCACTGTTTACCTCTTTGGCTACTCGTAGGTCATCTGCATGTGTTCTGTCCCCCTGAGTGCCACCAGCTCCCTTTTGTTTTATTTCTTCTCGCCGTCAGGAGCACAAGAACTCTACATTGGAGTCAGTTCAATGCTCTTTCGCTGTGTCTCCAGGTAATCCGCACTACCAAGTGCCCCTTTTCCCCAATTGTCAGCCACTTTATGATCCCTGAGCAGCAGTCGTTTGCTCTACGCCGCTTATGTTTGCAATCTTCCGGTCATTAAACTGTGCCAAGGAACGTCTTGTGTGCTTTACATTACAGATGCAGCCAGCCCGATCATATCGGCGGCGCTGCGCGGGGTCATGCAGTTCGCCTGTTTTGTGGACGCGCACCTCGCGCCACTGCTGTCTTCGGGTGCACGCAGCCTGCTTTATTCTTCAAGTGGTCCCGCGCACACCTGCATCCGTGCGCCGCTTTGGCACCCGCCGCGTGCGATCGCGGGTTGCTCAGCACAGTGAGCCAGTCGCGTGTCTCACGCTTTCACTGCCGTGGGACCCACGCTTTCACGGCCGGCCCGCCTTCGCCAAGGGCCCCGACGCAGGCCAGCACTTTTTCTTCCAATCGCTTGGCTTGCAGCCTCAGGAGCTCCACGTTGTTCCCGCAAGCCGGCGTCCGTCACTTTGTTCGTCTGCCAGCCTTTTGCAGCCGCTCCGGTTGTATCCGCTGCGTTTCCTTTGTTGGCGGCCATTTTGGGGAAACAATGTATCCAGCGCCGCATCCTTAATCAAGTGTTTTCTTCCCAACGCCGTACCCGATTCTCCTGTTCTTTACACTGTGTACAGAGCACACATTCCGACACCTTTAGAGCTAATCCTGGAACTTGTAAATCATTTTAAAGGTAGTTTTCGCAGATCTTTTGTCGGATCGTCTGGAGCCATGCAGGAAAGGTCGTCCTACTCCATGGCCGTCCAAGCCAAGCCCCTTCTTGCAGTAACTTGATACTATACTCGTTAATTAGTGGGAACAAGCGGAAGAAGAGTGCTACGAAGTTCGTGCCTCAAGGCATCAGCATTCGAAGAACTAAATGGGTAAGACATGCAACCCTGAAGTCACCTCGATGTGTTTTGCACAGTTAAGGAGGATTGTAATTGATAATGTTTTTATTGTTTTCCGTTATATAGGGTCTACAGGCATTTGTAAGGCAATAGGTTTTCTTCTAATGTTGGTATCAGCCTACAATAATGGCATTCCATTTGACTTGGTCCAGGGTCAGTAGAATCGTCCTTGGTGTCACTGTCTTCCCCTGATTCTTTTTGACTGTTGTCTTGCATTCACTGCTTCTCTTATGTATTTGGGTTCGGACATGGATCCATTAAGCCCTACCATTGGTACTTTCAAATATGCTTGGTAGCTACAAGATACGGAGGGGATGACAACAAAGAACAGACCTATTGTAAAAAATATAGATAAAAGGAGTATTAGATTACAAATTATATTCAAAACATTTACTTGCAAACCCGGTTACATATTAAGTAACAATGCCAATCAAGCAGTTTGTTATAATTCAAAGAAGATATGTTGGGAAAATGGCGAACACAAAAGCATTTTCCAATACTAAAGTTAGCAAATGTCTGGCTTATTCGAAAGCAATTTACAATACTAAAGTTAATACATCTCAGTGGATCATCGATAGAAACAAAACACATCAGCAGAGGGAGATTGGGATAAATGTGGACAAGAGTGCAAAATCCTTTCATTGTTGATAATGGTAGAAACTAATGTCATTGGATGCGAATGTACATTCCTACAAAAACCAGTTGGTGCGTCGGTAACAGTAATATTGTAAAACACTTAGACTAGCGTAGCAGGTAGGCGAATAATTGGTTATTTTAAAAAAGATGTAGGGACGGATATGGCAGATTGAAAAATCACGAACAACAAGACTGATATGTGATTAATAAAGCAACTAGGGAGAAAGGCTTGGTTGATATGTATTGCAAGCCAAAGGATCTTGTGCAACATATGATTGTGTAAATGCATCAAGTGTTTTTCTCCAGGGACCTGAAATGTCACGATTAGAGTGTATGCTGCCAGGGCATTTGACCGTAAACAGATCACATTGGAGATAGTCGGTGCTCCATATCACATTTTGATGTGCGAGTATTTTACTTCCTAATGGGAGAATTTTTATTGACGAGTAAAACAAATTTTTAACTGGAAAATGGAGTGTTTTGTAATAATTATTTTTTTGTACCTAGTTTTTCATGCACATTAAGAGGCATGTTTACCTCTGTGTATCAGGCAGTAATAATAGTAGTTTCTTTCTGTACAACTACGTACACTACTGGTAGCAACATATCCACTGAGCTGTGTCTATGAAAATGGGTTCACAAGTTTCCATGTGCCAGTTTATTATTTTTTGTTGGGGTATTTTTACACCCAAAAAATAAAAATATGGAGGATTTGCCTATTTTTAGGGAGTAAAAATGGCTGATATACTTATTATCTGTAGGGCTGGAGATAGTTATTACAAGAGGGCCGCAAGGAACACGTGCTGCGATAAGTGCTTTGAAATGCAAGTGATGCTCAATGGGAATTGTATTTGAATACATCACTATGTGGTACGGAAGGTGTGTAAGGATAATTAGTGAAAAAAAGCACACAGGTTGACTATTCTTTTAACCATTCACACTTCCCATTTTAAAACATGTTAAAATGTCACCACTTGGATCATGCTATTCTTACCAGTTGTCATGTATGCTTTGCATTAGCATAACATCTCAGAATCAAATCTTCACTCACTGGAGCTTATGCCATCCTCCCTATCCATCACCTGGCAAGTACATGCCCCAAATGACAATATGTGTAGAGTGTGCTTGCACCGACTCTTCTATTGCTGCCCCCGCAATGCCCTGACCTCTTTTGGGTACATTTACTATGGAAGTATATGTTGGAAAGGGTGTGTGAGTAGTCTTCTCTACACAGCAAGTTATGCTGCTCAGGGAAGTTCTCCATACAATGGGCCTCATTACGAGGTAGGAGGTAACCATGGAGCTAATAGCTCCATGGCTGCCTCCAAACCCTTACCGACTCTGCCCTGGTGAATGGAGCAATTACGGGCCCATTCCAAGGTTGGCGGGACCGGTAATTCCCCATTCACCAGGGCCCTGGGAATGGGGAAGGCGCTAATAACGGTACCGCAAATTGCCAGGCGGCCTTAGCGGGACCCGCAAAGGGACCTCGTAGTAGGGCGGTAAGGGATTACCGGCACCGGTGCCCTTACCGGTGCCGGTAATCCCTTACCGCCCATCTTGTAATGAGGCCCAATATCTTTACTAAGCCCCTCTTTGACCTCCTAGACGACCCGAGTGTCACCTACACTAACTATGCGGATGACACCCAAATCTTCCGACCTCCAGCAACTATGACACTGACTGCAACGCACCGAGCAAAATCTACCAAACCATTCAGGCCTGGATGGCATGACACGGACTATGCCTAAATGATGAGAAAACCGAACTGCTCCTTGTTGGCACACAATCTCGGTTAAACAAACTCAACGACTCCTACCAATCCTTTATTTTCGATGGGGACATCATTACCGTTGCTAAAGAGGTGAAAACACTAGGAGAATACTTAGACTCTGGACTATCCTTAACTAGACGGGTAAATGCTATTTCATCGGCGGCAGCAACATCTCTAAACTGACCAATGCCTCAGGCCCTCCCTGACCGCCGATAGCTGCATCACATTTGCTCGAGCCCTTATACTATCCAGGATTGATTATTTTAACTCCCTCTTTGCAGGCTCCAACTCCCGTAATATAAAGGAATTACAGGTCATCCAGAATAACGCTGTAAGAGCCGCGCAAAACATCCCTAAAAAAGAGTACATCTCCACAGCTAGACGAAATATCCACTGGCTCCCTGTCCAAGATCGCATTATGTTCAAAATGCTGTCTCTGACCCACAAATGCCTATCGAACACTGCCCCGACTTACTTGTCCAGAAGATTCTCCAAGGCCCAATCCATCGGACCTACGCGGGCTGTTTACTCGCACTTATTTGCCATTCCCTGATACAGGCGTTAGAAGGCTGGAGGCAGCAGCTTCCCTGTGATCGCTGCCAAACACTGGATTGTCCTGCCTCTAGCTCTAAGATGAGATGCCTGCTTCTGGTCCTTCCGCAACGGCCTAAAAAACCTGGCTCTTCTCCCAATATCTCCAAAAGTAATTGAACTCTCAGAACTCTATAAGCATGTGTGAAATGTCACCTCCACTTAGACCAGAAACTCAGATCTATGCACCATGTATGTACCACCTATTTTTGTGTAACCACTACTTTCATGTAAACCAGCAACCAGATGCAATGGGTTCAATGTGCTTTATAAATATCTAAATAAATCGTGACCCCGGAAAGGTCTTTTCCCTCTTTAAAGGACTGATGAAATATAACAATTATGCTGTTTGTTTTGTAGGTCTTACACATCAGAATGGCTAATAGTTCCATGCCAAATAACTTCCACGAGCTGCTTCTAACAGAATGCCGACGCAGAAAGGTTACTATGAATATTTCTGAAGGTCCTCAAAGTGGACCCCCTCATGATCCTACGTAAGTCCATTGTGAAAATGCTTCACAATAAGTTTGCATTTACTATTGTGTACTAAATCACTGCAGCCGAGTGGGGGCCCTAGGATTTCAAAAAAAGTCCTTTTCATGATTGGTCACATGATTTATTGTTCACACATTATTCACAAGGGAAGGCCAGGAGTTCCGCAGATTATTCGCTTGAAAATTAAGTTATTGGTGAAGTGCTCTTATTAACCAAGCAAATGGTTTATTGTGTTGGCCTTGAAGGGAAGACAAGTGGAGAGCCTCTGCAGGGTTTGGAGCATGTGATTTGCAAAAATAGGCACCATAAGCACTCAACCCACTGAACTACTTAATTCATGAAGCATTTCAGACAGGCATGTTTATGCTTCTTGCAGAAATAGTGCCAAAACTCTTCAGAAAACTGATCTGACTCCGATCTGTCTCGGGAGGATAGCTTAGGGGCAACGTGCTCGCCTTGGAAGCAAGACGGCACGGAGCAACACAAGTTCGATCCCCGGGTCCGCGCTTGGAAACCTCTGGGTATCAAGCCTGTTATAAATAACCTATCATATCCTATCAAAGAAAAGTATGCTGGTTTGGAGAGCTGGCATTGATTTGGTAGTTATTTCAATTAGGTGTTGAGTCCCCATGTTGAGCTCTCGTGCCAGCCACATATTGCCTGCACATCCACTGGAACATTTGCAGTGGTTTGAAGAAGCTCAAATTTCGAAAGGCACAAATCTTTGCTGAAAACAAGTAAAGAAATTTGCAGCATAATATCCAGAAAATAAATATCAGTGAATTCAATTATTTCTTTGTATTTGCTCGACATTATTTAAAAAAGGTTCCAGTGACATCCAATAACATCAATAATTATAAGAAAATTGATGAGATCCATTTATTGGAATATTGGTTCCAATATCATAGCTGATTACAGTGGATATTAAATGAGGCATCTATCAAATATTTATTGCCGTTTCAATAATAGCGTTGTACTTGATACTGTAATCATTTGTTGAACTGTATGTTGCCTTAAACTGTATGATGCAGACACGTGTTTACGCTTTGGGCTTTTTCAAGGCATAACATTGGGTACTGATTGTTCACATAAAAATATACATAGTACAAATAATTAAGTATTACAAACCGATCAATAAGAATATAGTACAATTGTAATTTCAGGGAGGTGGAAAAACGGGAGGAAGAGAAGAGAAAAAAAAACAATTTCATATTTAAAAACCTTTGACCGGTCATCTATATCCAGTGCTACTGTGATTATGTGATATTTGTATTATGCTCTTGGATTTATTGGATTTATAATTTGCTATGATTAATAATTGTTCATTTGAATCCGAAAACACCTTCAAATTCATGGACTATTAATAGTCTGTGATCACATCATGTTGGTATTTTGCCTATTCCTTATAATCTTCTGGTCGGAAAAGTTTTGTTTGTTGACATCTATTTTATAAGGCATGTATATGTTTAATTTGAGTGAACCCATTAAGATGTAAATGTGTCTTAATTAGAATGTACAGAGAAAATCACTTGCCTAAATATGTTCAATGTAATACATTCTGTTAAGATATGTGATTTGTGTTGCCAAATTTAGTTTGTCACAGATGGCACACAAATCACTACGGGTCTCAAGGACGGTTGAAGGTTTTTTTTATTAATATTTGTGGGCTATATGTCCGTCTCTCCCTCTCCCTCTCGTCTCCTTTTGGGATCTCTTCCCTAACGCAGTCGTCCACAACCCCAGGTTAATACTTTCGAAAGCTAACCCCTACTGCCTAATAACTTCCTTTGGTTGTGGATGGTCCCCAAAGCAAAGGCTCTCTGAACTCCCTCAGGGACTTTCTAGCTGTCCTTACTCTAGCCAGATGTAGTATTCTACATGGAATTGGGAGGTGCCTTGCAGACACTCTGTAAGATTCATATCATCTTCCACACCCAATCTCTACTCTCCCTTCGTCTCTCTTTCCCTCTACACTGCTCACCACTCCTGTCCCTCTGATCTATTTCTCGTAATCTAAGCCTTGCTTCCACCCTTTGACGTTACCTCTCTTCTGCTTCCCTCCTCTACACTACCTTCCCCCCCTCCCACTACTACACTTTTCCCTCCCACTACTAAACTCTTCCCTGCCACTACTACACTCCCCCTCCCTACCCATATTTTTTCACTTCACATACACTCCTTACACATACACATTCCTTATGCAAGGAAAGAAGTCAGTGTTGGAATGGAATTGTTGACCAATGGATTAGGTAATGAACTTTTTAGCATACAATAGTTATGCAATAATCTCTGACAATTTGCCGCCAATATTATAATGACAATCCCTTGTGGAGACTCTGCATGAAAATTAAGAGCACATGTGATGTCATCAATGACATTTTTGATGTCATCTTTGATGATCTGGGTGTTAGTTTTAGCAATGCAGGTAGGTGGTGCGAGTTATGGTTGTTTAAGTAACAAAGTCTTTTCACTAAATATATATATATATATATATATATATATAAAGAAAAACAAAGGGGCGAAACATGTCATGTCTTCAGTGGTGTCCTCAATGGCATTTGTAATGGCATCCTTCATGTTCTGGGGGATAGTGGTAGCAGTGCACAGTGCTAATGGCAGGAGTGGGTGCTTAGCCTACCACAAATGGCGAATTTCAGGGGTTTTTAGGTTGTAATGTGAACTGTAATGGCAGGCCGGAAAAGTTTTTGTTTACTGAAGTGCAAAGGTTTTTGGTATGTCAACTTAACCATAATGTCCCTTTAACAAAGTTTTTGTCACTGAATTCCATAGGTTTTTAGTAGTGTAATGGAATCATAACATTACTTTAACAACATTTGTCTACTACATTTATCAGGGTTCTAATAGTAACACATAATCATACTACTGTAAAGGAACATTTGAAGTAAGTGCCCAGCTTCCGAAGAATTCCACGTTATCATATGCTGGCGCACAGCATGGGGGCGTGTTCAAAAACTCATACGCACTTCACAATAACATGTGTGACTGGTTGATAGTGCGGAAGTACATTGTATATTCTTGTAGGTACTTCTAACTGCAAAATTTCTGGCGCACAACTTCACAGGGCAAGTTTGCAGCACAATAGAAACAAGAGTGCATACCAACGTATCTGGTTCATTAACCCCCATTCCTTCTCAAAAATGGGGGATGAATGCCATTAGCAATCGATATTTTACAGCAGTAACCCATGCTACCAAAAAAGAGGATTTTTTGTCTTCAACCGGAACGCCTCCGGCGTTCCCGGCTGAAGAAAACAAATCCTTTTCCAAGATGGCCACCATAGAAAGGGAAGACGGGTGTTGGATAGAAACCCTTCTTCGCTTTCCATTACAGCCTGCAGAAAGCAAAAATGAAACCGTGTGACCGTAATGGCAGCACCACATTTTTGTTCCTTGAGAAATGTGTCGTTATGAGCAAGACCTTTACCAGAAAGCCAGTCGCTGGTGGACATGGCGACTTCAATGCAATGTTGTGTCCCTTCCAGTAATGGCCAGTAGCCACATCCCCAACATTGTAGCCACTAACCATACATAGAGCCTACCCCTCAGAGATGGAAGCTGTACCGTTGATTTGTTATGTACATGATGACACTTCTTAAATATCAAAACACTACCACATGCACAACACAAAGCTTTTCGTTTGTTGTCAATGACTTTTACATACATGTGTTGTACATGCAGGAATTTGTTTCAGTAAAAATGCGCGGAGAAAATGCAAAGGAGTAGTCTTCTTGCGTCTACACAAAATCCCAACAAACTCTGTGATGGCAAGCGCAATCACGTCAGAAAAACTGCAAGCAACACCATTACCACTCACCTTTCGACACATAATTTCGTAAGTGGCACAGGTCGAAAGGTGTGAAGATATGTGTATTGGGAGGGTGCAACCATGTATTATTTTACAAACAGTTCTGTACAGAAAACACTTTCAGTGCACCTTACCTCATGTTTCCTCTTTCAGAATGATACTAATCATTCTGAACTATTGTTTGTTAATGGGGCATTTGGGTGACAGAAATTGGCCTGATGGCACTAAAGCATATGAGATGGGCCTGACCCTCCTATAGCCAAAGCAAGTGGTATGCAATACCTTTCTCCATAATGTTCCTTGGCGGCGTAAACAAATGCGTCCATAAGGACTTACGTGCCGCGATGCAGCACCTACAAAAGAACACATTAAGACCTGCAACGTAGCAAGCTACATTTTGAAATAGAAAATTTAAGAATTAGTAAAGTAGCTTTATTTCACAATAAACTGATCGAAAGCATCGCCCTATGCAATTAGTGAAGTAGGTTTGTTTCACAATAAACTGTGCGAAATGATCGCCCTATTCACAGTTCCATAGAAGTAGTACGTTTGTCTCTTTGGTCGACAATGAAAATGTTAATGGTAATGGGCACGTTGTTTTTTTTTACACACAGAAAGTAAGTGTTGCTGGCACAGTAGTCGTTTTCCTCGCACATTGATTTGCAAGACGACGTCAATTGCTGTGATCTACACCACCACAAAGGATGGAATGTTACTCCTTATGGCGACAGCAGCGTAAGGACATAGAGGTCCGACACGGTCATCCCACTGAATTATGACGCACAGACAACCGGTGACGAACAGTTGCATTGGACGGTTAAAAAAGCTGTCACTCGGCAGCTGCAATCCGTGACAATCACAATAGGGAAGGAAGTTGCTGAGGGGGAAAAGGGAAATAAAACATGTATCAATACGCAATCTTTGGACAAACCAAAGTTGTAATACATAACATTTTCAGTAAAAATTAATTCAATTGGTGGAAATGTTGTGGGACCCTATGGACGGCGACAATGTGCAATCTCCATAATGGGGGAAAAATATGTCAGCGGCACAGAAAGCTGGAACGTCTTTATTAATAATAACATTTTTGTTTGGAACTAGCTGAGCGGTGAAAGGGGAAATAAAACGTGTATCAATATGCAACCTCTACACAAAACAAAGTTGTAACGCATACCATATTTACTAAATATTAATTTAATTTGGGGAAATGTAGTGGCACCCTACAAACAGCGACAATGTGCAATGTCCATAATGGGGGAAAAAAATGTCAACGGCACAGAAAACTTGTAATTCATTAGCAAAAAGTACATGTTTTCTTTTCGAAATTAAAAATTTAACGCCAGTTCGGTATACAGGCGTCAAAAATAAACGTACATGATGTGGACCGCCTCCATTGCGTTCAGTTCAGTCAGACAGTAGTGTATTTGGAAGAGTGCCTCTTCGAGAACTGATATTTCATGTTCGTTACAAATGTTTTTGAAGCATAACCTTATCAAACGATAAGTTTTTCAAACTGTTACTCCCTGCATTCTTTCTGCTTTTTCCTTTAGCTCAAGGTTAAAAAACAAGTGACCCTTATGGGTGCCGACAAATATGTGGCCGTACTGAGCTCGTATTGAAAAGAGAAAATCAAGTGACATTCACTCCAAATGCAAATACATTCTCATTTTGCAACAACATATCAGCAGCTATGCATGAGAACCGCTACTTGCGTACACGTGCAGAAGTGCTGTGTGTACGAAATAGTGCAGGTGGCTGCCTTAGATTTCAAACTGTAGTGCGCCAGTCTGACCGCAGTAATTTTTGTTTTTAAACGGTTTTTATTAATTTTTAAAACAAACAATACAAACCAAACTGGCAGCGCTTTTTGCAACAATCACATGAACATCAATTAGCCAAGACCACTGCTCCCCCGATCCCTCCCCCCTCAAGAGCTTGTTTGTCCTTCACTTTCCGTATCTGGTTCGTGTGGCAGGGTATCATCTCCTTCTGAGTCTGCAGAATCCGTTATTGTTCCAAACAGTCCTGCTATTAATACACTCCATGCCATCAGGGTACCCACTTCTTCTTCCCCACTCATGCTACATGCCTCCTGCCATACCACCGTTTCAGCCTCCGCCCATTTCTGCAATTCCCGCCACCATACCTCCACCCGTGGCTTATGACATCGGTTCCATCCCATGGCAATCCTCCGTTTTGCAAGCACATATGCCAAGTCCTTCAATTTCCCAACATGTTTAAGTTTCCGTGGTCTGGGAAACCCTCCCAACAGGCAGGCCCAGGCCGTATCTATAATGAGCTTGACCCCTTTGTCCGCTAGTGTTTGCGCCACTTCTCCCCAGAAACTCTCAATCACTGGGCAAGACCAAAACATGTGTGTCATATCAGCATTTTCCTTGTCGCATTTCGGGGCACGCTTGTCGTCCCGCATTTCCGAACTTAGATATTCTCATCGGGGTCATTTAAGCTCTGTGTGTTATATACAACTGTATTTGTTGTAATCTAGCATTTCTTGACACCTTCTTGTAGTATCCCATAGCACGCTCCCACATCCCATCCTCCATCTGTGCTCCCACCTCTGTTTCCCAATACAACCTCAAATGCGTCAACTCCTTCCCAACCCGGGTCATCACCATCTCATACAATCTAGAGATCTCGTGCCCCCCTTCTGATATGTCATATATTGTCCCCATAGTGGCGTCTGGGTCCTCCGCCAATACAGTCTCAGGCCAGATCTTACGAATATTCTGCACCAGCCTTAGGTACATGACATACTGGCCCCTATGCAAACCTGTCTCTTCCCCTAGTCCTTCAAAATCCCTAATGGTCCCCTCTTGCCAAACATCCCCCAATGTAACCAGCCCGACCGACTCCCAGTAGGTCCTGATTATCATCCTTAGCTGCTTGTATTCCCACGCCAAAGCAACCAACGGCACCTGCGGAGAACACGGGTACGTGTCCTCCATCATTCGACATACTCTACGCCACATCTTCCACCCCAGCAACATCATTCCCGGGCGCTCCTTCATTTCTGAACTAGGCAACCAAATAATTTCCTTCAGGTAAAACGGAGTGCAGTCCTGTCCAAACAGCCTAAATTCGGGAGTTGCCTCATCAGAGAGCCATTTGGCCACATATTGCAACTGACCAGCTACATAATAGGCCTCAAAATTAGGCAGCTTAATATCCCCCCTCGCATGGAAATTCTGCAACTTCTATAGCGCCACTCTATTCCGGGTGCCATGCCATAGGAAGTCTCTGCACATACTATTCAGCTTGGCAAAAAACTTCTTAGGTATCATATACGGAATATTGCTGAAAAAATGTAAGAGCCTAGGCACGACCACCATTTTAAGCATCGCCCCCCGTCCCATCATTGCCAACGGCAACTTCTCCCAAAACTTCATGCTTATACGGATTTTTCCCACAGCCACCTCGGTGTTATGCAAATGTTCCTCCTCTACCGTATGATACACATCTATTCTGAGGTAGCGGAAGGAACCAACCGCCCATGGTATCGGCAACACCGGCAAACGCTCCGGAAGGGTTCCTCTGTAGCTACCCAATGGGAATATGCTCGATTTTTGGGGGTTCACCGCTATGCCAGACAGTTCCGCATACCTTTCCATTACCTCCAGAATATATTGAAGATTTTCCTCCGGATATTTCAAATATAATAGCAAATCGTCAGCATACAGGGATATTAGGTGTTTCTCACCCCCTGCCTCGATGCCTATCATGTCATATTGTTGCCGAAGGTACACTGCCAGGGGCTCCAGGGCCAGAATATATAACATCGGGGACCAGGGGCACCCTTGTCTGGTGCCTCTGCTAAGTTGCCACCTCTCGGATATCACCGCTCCTGTACGAACCCTAGCTAGCGGCTCACTGTACAGCAACTTCGCCCACCTAATGTAGCCCGGCCCCATTCCGTATTCCCTCAGGGCCTCCAGCAACCACGACCACCTGACTGAATCGAAAGCTTTGACTGCATCTAAGGACACAACCGCCATTTCACCCTCGCTCTTGCTCCCCCATTCAACCACCCGGTGGAGTCGCCTATGGTTGTGGGTTATATTCCTGTTGGGGACATAACCTGTTTGGTCCGGATGTATCAATTTACTAATAACTCTCCGCAATCTATTAGCCAGGACCGCCGTCAATATCTTGCCATCCTGATTCAGCATTGACAAGGGACTGTAGGAGCCATAGCTATGCCCTGGTTTGTTGGGTTGAGGGAGCGGTATTATGATCGCTTCTCTAAGCGATTCCGGCAACCGGCCCACCTCAAACGATTCATTAAGCATTTCTAGCATGGGGGTGGGGGGGGGGGGGGAGTACCTCCTCTCTATATGCTTTATAAAATTCGCTAGGAAGTCCGTCCGCTCCCGGGGTCTTACTGGTGGGCAGCTGCTTCACCACCTCTTCCAATTCCTCCAAAGTAATCAGTGCATCCAGCTCTTCTCTTTCTTCGGCACTAATCTTAGGTAATCCAATATCTCTTAAAGTTTCCCTTATCTCCTCTCGGCTGCCCCCCCTTTGTCCTCATATAGTGCCCTGTAATAATCCAAGAATGCCTCATGGACTCCTTCTTCGGTGTCCGCTACCTCTCCATCCTCTCTGGTTATCGTCCTAATCGGGGGCCTAGGGGTTTCACTCTTGTATAGCCACGCTAAGAGGCGGCCCGTTTTATCCCCACCTGCATGCTGCCTCTCAACATACTTCTTATAGTTAAGGTTGCAGAGCCTTTCCCAAAGTTCCGCACACCGCTGCTGTAGTTTAAGTATTAGCTCTGCATCCCCCCCTCCACTATTGAGTTCCCTTTCCAGTTCATCCTCATCTCCCCCTAACTCCGTCAGGACCCCATCCTGCAGGCCCTTTGATTTAGCGATGGCAGCACACCGCAACACCACCTTTAAAGGCTTCCCATAGCGTGCCCGCCGAGTCCACACTGCCGGTGTTGTCTTTGAAATAATGTATAATCTCGTCTCTGATATCCTCTCTGAAGACCGGATCCTTGAGCGCCTCAGCCCGGAGGCGCCACGTCGGTATCCGCGCCCTGGGGCGGCAGTACTGCCACCCCAGGACCAGAGGCGAGTGGTCTGACAGAACCCTCGCTTTGTACTCTATTTGGGTGGTCTCTACCACTACATCTGGCGTGGCAAAAAAAATCAAGTCTCGTATGCAGTTGTTGCGGGGCTGAGTAATGCGAATACTGCTCCCCATTAGGATGTTTCAGTCTCCAAACATCTGCCAGCCCGAAGTCGTCGAGCAGCGTCTGCAACGCTATGGCTGCTGGGGTGGGCCTATCAATCTTATCGTCAGATCTGTCTTCCCTGGGGTTCAGCACACAATTAAAATCCCCCCCCCCAAATAACCGCCCCACCCACACACGTACCCAGGTTGGTACACAAAGTCCTAAAATATGCCGCCGTGTTTTGATTGGGGGCATACGTATTTACAATGCACACCTCTTTATTCTCCACTAGCGCCTTCAGTATAACCATCCTCCCCTCTGTATCCACCATCTCCTGTGTAAGTTGGAGCGGAACGTGCGGTGCCACCCAGACCAACACTCCCCTAGCGTAGGCGGAATACGGAGAACCCACTACAATACCTCTCCACTTCTTCCCCACCAGCTCCAACTTTTCCCACGTCAGATGCGTCTCCTGCAACAGTGCAATATCAATCTTCTGTCTTTTCAAATACATCATGACCTTGTTCCTCTTTAAGTAACTATTGAGTCCCCTGACATTCCATGTTACGATCTTAAGATCCCCCATAGCTCATAAGTATCCTCCCCCCTTCGTGCAGCCAATCCCACCTGCCCATGCGATACAGATACAACCCTCTAGCTCTTTCTTGTAGCCTCATGTACAAACTCGAACTCCCCATAACTATGTACACCCCAAACTCCCCACTTCCCTCCCCACCCTCCACCCATCCCTACCCCAGCACCACACTCCCCAACTGCTGCCCAGCTCCATCCATGGAACTCGGGCACCCCCACATCTAGCCCTGCAAGCACCAACCAATGCCCAGAGCTCAGTAGGGTATAGTCTCCCTAATGGCCACTTAACTAAGGTTACTAAGTGGGGTAAAGAGATCCGCTCTGCAAGGCTCCCCTAAAAACAGCAATAGTCACAGTGCTCTTAACATGTTGTTTAACGGTCTGGCCTTCTCTGCCTAAGGTTCAAATGACTATAATCAAGTCCCAGAGTCCTATTCCGCGCCATCTTGTAGCGCCCTCCTCGTGCACTACTTATCTCCTCCATCTCCTCTTCCCGTCCGAACGTCAGGCTCCTGGGGGCATCCCTGCGCGTCAAGCCATCCCATGGCGTCCTCCGGAGTCTCAGAAAACAAAGTCCTGTGTTTATGAAGAACTATCAATTTCGCCGGATACAGCAACATGTATTTATGGCCCGCCTATCTCAATCTCCGCTTTACCGTCCCAAAGTTCATACGGCTACGCTGCACAATCAGGGTATAGTCCGGGTAGGGCGTTATGTTTGCCGCCCCTCGTTTAATCGTTCCACCCTTGCGGAAGTGTTCTTGTATCCTCTCCCGATCCCGGTAATTAAGGATTTTGGCAATTACTGGCCTAGGTGGGTTTCCCGGCAGCGGCTTCCTTGTCAGAGCTCTATGCGCACGTTCCACCGTGAATCCCTGAGATAAAGCTCCTCCGGGTATCTCCTGCAACAGCATAGATTCGATGAACTCTGTGGGATCGTGGCCCTCTGATCCTTCTGGCAGGCCCACGATGCGAATGTTATTCCGTCGGGCGCGTCCTTCCGCCTCCTCCGCCCTATTCTCCAAGTTGCCCACTCTCTGCACCAGGGCATGCAATTCGGCCTTATGGGAGGCACAATCCGCGGTGTTCGGGCTCACCTCTTTCTCGAGGGTCTCAGTGCGCTCCGCCAGAGACCTGACGTCCTGTCGAAGTAAATTCACCTCTTCCTGCATCTCACCGACCTTAAGGTCCAATGCCGTTTTCAGCTCAGTAACGGCCAGTTCAAGTTTAGCCTCCCAGGCCGCCTTCAGGTCCACAATCGCAGCCAGGACCTCCTGGTTAGTGCCCGTCACAGGCATGCCGCTTGCAGGCGACTTATCCTTGCTCTTGAACTTTCCGGACCAGGGGACATCCTGGTGAAGTCGTCCAACGTGGGCTGCTTCGCTTTCGGTCTCACGGTTCTATTAGACATGATTCTGCAGCCGCTGGGCACATTCCAGGGGGCCACTCTCGAGCCACCCTCAGGCGAGACCTGTCCGCTACCATGGGTCGTGCTTTCCCATGTAGCCGCATAAGCCCCACTCCGGCAGCTCCACGGGGTGGGGGGGGGGCACGCACAGGCCACAAACTGTGAGCTTCTCACGCCGAGCTTTCCATGCACAGTGTCTCGCTACTTCGATGCGTCGTAGTGCGGCCTAAGCCCTCTATCACATGCCCAAAGGCCTACGCCAGTAGTAGAACACTCTAGAAATACAGGCCGATTCATGTTCGTATCCCAGCATAGGGGACCTGCGTTCCACGCAAGTTACAAATACGCACGTAGTCCGCTCCTGTCGCCCGACCACCGTGCGGCCTGCTCCTTCCTTTGTTCCGGTCGTTGATCAGCCATTTTGTTTCGTCTTCCATCTCCAGCGCTCCTTATCTTTTTCACACAAAACTCCACCGCCATTCCTCCCACGCATTCCAAAAGTTCACCAAGCACAGTCAGTCCGTTCACACACCGACGTGTGTTTTCAGCAGTCATAGGCACGTTGTTATGCACTATTTTGCCCGGATCGTTTCAGGATCTCTGGAGCTCCTCCAGATTGCGTCCTCCTACATGGCCCTCGTAGCCATGCAACTGCAGTAATGTTGTTTAAGTATTGTAACATGGACGCGGTAAGTTCATTTCGTACAATGAGTAGCAAGTCCCACTCTACCGTATGACAGTAGTAACAAGAATACACCAATATTTGAATTTCTACTGCCACATCTCATTAACACTCACCTTTCGAAACAGTGTTCCATAAGTGTAACAAGTGCATTGGTGTCTTCGTTTATGTATGTTAGCGGCGATGTCCGCGTACAACAGAAAACGAAGTAAACATGGCGGACGTATCGTTAGATTATGACGCACTTCACGCTGTGGCACAACCAATCGGTGAAAGCGCAACGTGGTTGCGGGCAGCACGCCACGGAATAGCCAATTGAAATCTTCTCCACGGAGCGAACAGGGAAGTGTGACCGCGGAGCGGACATAGATATCACAAATTTTTAGAGACATACTTTTTGATCCTTTTTAAGGAAACTACTGGATGGATTGTCACAAAATTTACAAAAGCACGCTTTCGCGACCAACCCCCTGCTGCAAATTAGGTGCAAATCCGTCCAGCGGTTTGGCCTGTAGGTACGTGTGACATCATAGTGGTAAGACCAAAAACCATACAAGTAGTTTCTCTCATCGTGTTCACAGCGGCTGCCTTATTGAAAATTGAGCATTTTAATTGTATATCATTTCATTGTCTACAGTTATTGGATTCTCAAAATGTGTTGGATTTTGTTAGTTAAGGTGCCAATTAAATATTCAATGTCTATGTATGTTCAGACCAAATTTTGTCAATTACTGAGAACAAGCCTGTAGTGATGTCCTCAGAGGGCAGGGTCTTTGGAGCAATATTTCCATTGATTTGGAAACATAATAGTTGATCACTTGCCTTGATATGTAGAAGCATTTGTATTTGGGATTGTGCTGTAGAACAAGACATGCACTTTCAGTCTTTTAATATGCGTAGAAGTTTGCTGACTGCTGCTTGTTTATCTCTTGAAAGAAAACATTGCAGACATTGTTTAATTGGCTATAACACTTAAGGATGTTAGAACATGTAGTCTGCTCGCAAATTGCAGACTTTGGAACTAGAAAAACCTGGGCTCAATTCTGGACTTTGGGGTTTTTGCAACTTCGAAAGTCACAAATCGGTTTGCTCACTGAGCCCCAATCCCTGCATAATGGCTATAACGATGTGCAGTCATGTCGAAAAAATGTCGAATTACAAAAAAAGTCGAAAACACAATGTCGAAAAAAAATTTGAATGCTTTATTTTTTCATTTATGTTTTTTTTGTTGGGGGTTCCGCATGTAAAAAAAAAAGGTTAAAACAGAAAGACATTCGAATTTTTTTTTTTCGACATTAAGTTTTCGACTTTTTGACTTTCGACATGTGTTTAGACATTATGACTATAAACCGGCTATACCCGCTACTGGGCTCTTAGGCTGGTGGAGAGTGGGTAGAAGCATCTTCCCGGTGTGTTGCTGAAGGATGACTTGCCTTATATGGACATCAGTAACGGCGTGATTCGTACAACTTCTATCACAGTGGTTTGGAGTAGAAGATGTTACAAGTAGCTGCCTCAACCTGTTCACGCACCTATGGCAATACAAGCACAAAGGCAGTTGAAGTAAATAGAACATATACAGCATAGGCAACAGTGTAAGCTTCCCTCGCGCTTAGTGTAGCAATTACACAGGACTGTTGTAGGGATCAGTAAAGGCGTCCCCGCCACACAACATGGAACATCATGGGCAACAGCACCGTGCACTCATTCTTTTCCATTCCAGGATTCCGCCATGGTCACCAGCACATGCTGCACACTCCCAGGGCGAAGCAACAGGGCACAGAGTGCATGCACAGCCAGCACGCTCTCCTCGGCACCATAGTGCTCCTCTACCGCGGATTTAGATCATTAGGAACAGAGTAATATACAAAGTGTTAGTCACTCTCAACCCGCGCCACTGATGTAAAACGACACCATGTCACATCTGAAAGTGGGTAATATTGTGTAGTATCAGCCTACACATGTTTTTTGACCCAATGTGGTCTTCATCAGCGCTTGATTTAGTGATTACGCGTTAATGTTGAAAAAGGCAGGTCGCCCAAATGCAGACCGTTTGCTAGCGTGACAACTGTCAACTGTTAAAGAAATGCGAAAGTTCACCAGCTAACTATATAGGCGTGATGCCGCGAGTGCAGTATCTCTTATAGAAGTGTCCCCCAAGTCCTGAGAAAGACCTTATTGGGTCGAAACACGTGTAGGCGGATACTACACAATAAATCCTATTACCCACTATCAGTTGCGGCATTGTCTCGTTTTACATCAGTGGCTCGGGTTCAGAGTGACTAACACTACTTTGGAATGTTGGCCTGAGTTCCTTTGCATCACTCCCCTTGCAGCCATCAAAAATTGTGATAACCTTAACTATTACAGTGAGCTCAGACCCAGGGAAGGGCCTCTGTCCTTTTGAACCTGGACTAGGAACAGAGTACTCTCCCAGTGAAGGAGCCACCACACATGAGCAATTCAGTACAGAACGTACTGCCGGCGCATCACCATTCCCAAACAGACTCGAAATCCAGCCTTGGATCCGGCTTCTGAAGCATCAATGGAAGGAGTGCATACTTGTCACGCATGGATGACTCCCTGAAGCTGAAACCGGGTTGCAGGCAGGTTCTGAATGATCGCACTTGACATCACCTCCGACCCAGCTTATTACTGGACAGAGGGGGATAATTGCAACTCTCCTGGCAGGCATGCTCTGTTGTATTTGAAGATCTGCCTAGGGTTAGTTCCTTTACTCTACCCTCACGTCACTGTTTCGAGCTCCACTTGAGTCACAAAGATGCTCATACACTTTGTTGCTGTATAATACATGTGCAGCTCTGTGCCTGGCCTGGCCTCATTCATTCTATGAGAGTTTTTTATTGGGGCAGAGCCCAAACACCCTTAAAGTAATGGGCACCCATTACCTTGTCCTTTCTTTAAACAACTAGAAGTCTGCATGCTCACCCAGGCTGCCTCTTGAAACTCTTTGGAGGAAGGCGGTATTTGCAAATGTATTCTCTGCATGAAAAATGTCCTTCTTTGTTATACAAGAACGTTCTATTAAATAGTCTTATGTCATGTCATATTAGGTAATTTTTTTGTTATGTAAAATTTGCAGTGTCATGCTGCTTTGTAGGAAGGCCTCAAAGCCTGTGCTTAAGGTGCTAGTACGCCTATGCATATGATCCTTATAATGAACAGTTGATCGCCCAGAGTGTTGTACTCATACTTCACCTTAATTTAATTCATTCATATTGCCAGTGCTCCAGATAACATTTTGACGTGGAGTATTTTACGTTTTTTAAAGTTGGGAGTAAAATGATTTTTGGGGGAGTAAAAAAGTAAGTCCAATTCCCAATGGGAGTATTTTTATAAACGAGTAAAAACATGTTTTAACTGGAAAATGGAATGTTTTGGAATGATTTCTTTGTAACTAGTTTTTCATGCACATTAAAAGAGGCATGTTTGAGGGGGCGCTGTTGCGCGCTTGGCGACATGCAAGTCCCTGCGTGAGCTCCGCTGGTATGCTGCGGAACCCGGTGTAATTCTGGCTGAATAAAGCTCTGGTTTTACACCAAACTGCTCTGAGAGTGACGTAAGGAGGGCTGGCACACCCTGACCGAAAATTAAGCATATTGTCCCAGCAATTTCCGAAAAAATGGAAGAAGCCTGAGATCGGCCCTAGTTGGGCGAGCGTGCTCCTCCTGCAGGGGCGGATCGGACAACTACTGGAAGACGTTGCGGATCTGCTGCAACAGCCCATAACAGGTTGGAAATATATGTGCACCCTCGTTTTGGCCCTCCCCAGCCCACTGATCATTGAACCGTTGCTCGCAGCCTGTACCTTGTGGGAGGGTGCAGAGGACACAGATCCTGAACCAGGATCCAGACGCACCGCATCTGGGCCTGGAAGCATAGACCCTGGTGTCCGCTCCGACACCTTCCCCCCCCTCCCCGTCCCCACGATGTGATGGGAAGGGAACACCAACCTGAGAACATTAAAGAATCAAGCGTCGGAAAAGGCTGGAACCTGACCCGGCTCAACGCCGCCGACATACACGTTCGCACATGGTGAACGCTGTCCACGGGATCCCAAGAGGGACGTACTATACTTCAGAACTAACCGGTACGAACTGCGAGATCGTCATCACGTCCCCCCCACAATTTACCCAGCAGTGGGTCGCAACATTTATACTCTTCCTTGATGCCCAACAAAACCAGCATACGGGCACCACACGTATTCATTGCGAAGCGCAGCCATTAAGGAAGCTGGTGAAAGCAGCCACTGTAGACTTCAGATTACATTGAAAACTGAATACCCTCAACAGACCAACTCGGAGGACCTGCTCCTGCCCAGCGCTCATCAGCAGGGGGAACCCATGGCATAGTGCGCTGCAGGCTCCCGCCAACAACGCCTGTATACGCAGGCACTGGCTCACAGACTGCAGAGCAGGGTTTTCTCCCGCTTTAGGCTGAGTAGTGTGGGTTCACTTTGCTTCTCTTACCAGATCCCTACCTAAGTAATAAATCACAGACTACTTGTGTGTATGGAAAAGTTGTAGGCCGTAGGCATTTTATTTTCTTACAGAAAATAGAACACAACAAAATAATTACACTGCCATATGCTTTCGGGCACCTTGTGTCCAGTCCTGAAGTTGCCCAAGGCTCTTCCTGAGTCCTTGTTATCCCTGGGCCTTCGTTCCTGGGCGCATGCCGCCTACGACGTATCTGGACCGTGTACCGAAAGAGTATTCAGCGTTCCTTCTTCTGCCTGCTCCTTCGTTTCTTGGACCATGTACCGAGAGAGTACTCGGCGTACCTGCTCCTGCCTGCACCCTTCTTCTTCCGTTATTCCTGTAGGGTGGGTTGGGTGGCAAACGTTTTTCCTTCCCCTTAACCAGGCACTAAGAGCCTACCCGAGAGAGGTGAGCTCTTACCTGGTTTGTGCCGCCTCTCCTTTTCCAGGCTTACATATACCTCCCCGGCCTTTTGTTCGTTCTTGGGGGCGGCCGTGTTAGCCCCCTGACCCCTTGATGTTACATTTCGCACCTTCCCAGGTGCTGTTTCCTGCCCTTCCTGGGCTTTTGTTTCTTGCGGCACCTGTTCGGACGCCCCTCCCTACGCTTTCGCGCCGTTTTCCCCCACCCCGCGCCTAAACTCCCAGACCCTCTATCGTCCCGCATTTCATGTGGCCCGGGGCCTGGGTCATAGGCTGAGTAGTGTGGGTTCACTTTGCTTCTCTTACCAGATCCCTACCTAAGTAATCAATCACAGACTACTTATGTGTATGGAAAAGTTGTAGGCCGTAGGCATTTTATTTTCTTACAGAAAATACAACACAACAAAATAATTACACTGCTATATGCTTTTGGGCACCTTGTGTCCAGTCCCGAAGTTGCCCAAGGCTCTTCCTGAGTCCTTGTTATCCCTGGGCCTTTGTTCCTGGGCACATGCCGCCACACCTGAGCGGGTGTTCTTTACGCCCGCTCAGGTCCCCCCAAAAGCACCCTACCTACAGCCTCGTTCTACGAGTGCCCTAAAAATGTTGTCGAAAAAAAACCCATCCCCTTCCTTGATAGGTGTACCCCATCCTGGTGAAACCTGTCCGGAGCAAGCCATGTCTTATGAAGTGCAGCCCTGTGTTCTTGCAGTACTTTTCTACTGATTTATGTAGTTTCTTTCTGGTTATTTCAATTGCGTGCCTCTTCTGTGCCCCATACCAGACCCTTGGTATTATTTCTGACATGAAAATCTCGGTTTTCCACCAGCTGCGAGCTATGCTATGCAGCGACTCGCAAATGTTCCTTTGTAATTACCAGGTCGTTCCCTCCGAGATGTATGACTAGGTACTCGGGGGGCGGGGGGGGGTCCCTGAAACCTATCAGGTCCGACAGCCTGTCGTGGATGTCGTGGATGTCCTCCCAGTGCATCCCCGGGAGGCCCCACCAGGACGTAATTGTGTTCCTGAAATGTAGTCCTTGCTTCTCCTCTTCCAGCCACCTGCCTGCCCGGGTCACGAAAGAGTGCCACACTATCCATGTCGATTTGTAGGGTCCGGCCTCTATGGAAAACACGGGAGATAAGTGTCATATCAGTTCCTCCCTTATGTATTTTTTAAAGCATTGCGACTTCCATCCCCCAATCCTTCTCACCCCCTTTGCACCCAGTCCCCCCGCCCACGCAGAGGTAGATGCTCCTATCCTGAAAGAGAACTCGGCTGGATCCCATCCTGCTTTTGCCACCGCTTGTTTCAATACTGACTGAAACTGGTACCTGCTGAGTGCGCTGCCGTCCCAATGTATTAACTGTCCGTCTACCTCTGGTCGCAGATCTAGGAATTCTTGGGTGATGCATCTGGGACAGTGGTCCTTCTCTCTGATGCAATTGAGATCTATTGCTCTCCCCTTCCCCGTTTGGTCTGTCTTAGATTTCTTTAACATTATAGACATCCCCTTGTTACCCATAATAATGTCTTTCCTTGCCAGGCCGTCTCCTGCCACTGTGTTCCTGGCCACCAGTTCCCCTAATCTGAAGGCCCCGTAGTATGCTAGCGCAAATGCTGCCCTGAACAGCGCGGTTTCGTACGTGCTGCTGCATGTGTCTCACAGCACTTTTAACAGAATTATCAACTTCCCAAAATTTACCGGCCTTCTGTTATCTGGTTTCTTCCCCTCTAACTTCGCCCATCCTCTCATAGCGTATTTTATTTTAGCGCTGTCGGTCGGGTCCGGTATGCCTGCCACTTTTGTGGTATATGCCACCGCCGCTAGGTGCGCTGCTGCCCAGCTTTTCTTTTTCCCTTTGGCAAATGCCCCTTCGAGAAATTCAGATTCTTTCCGTTTAAATTTTTTCCACCTCTTTTCCACCTGTTTCCATCAACACATCTTTTACATGCTTTTCGTACTGCTTACCGGTTTTGTACCTTAGGGCGTTCCTGGTCAGCTTGTCTATGACCCTTTCTTTTCTCCGTTCTTCTCCCACTTCTTTTAAGTCGACCTTGTGGCCAACCGTGCTTTCCTCTCTAGTGCCTCCAATGGGAGCCATGCCTTCCGCGGCGTGGGCGTTCTTTCCTTGTCGGCGTCCGGTCTCAGCTCCCTGAATTTCTCCCACTGAAAGCGAGAGATTGCATTAGCCACCACATTTTCTTCCCCAGCGATATGCCTCGCCTTTATGCATGCATTCATTTTTAGGCTTTCCAGTGTGATAGCAAATCTGCCAATATTGAATAAAAAACAGAAAGAAAGTAGCAAACCTGCTAATATTGAATCACGCACTGGAAGAAAATAGTAAACCAAGTCCATTTGAGGACTCTGACTAGTGTGAGAAACTGTTTTTGAAGCTACATTTGAAAAACGATTTATTTGTTGAATATCGAACTGATAAAAACCCCGAACCATGCTTAAAGGACAGTAATATCAATATTCTCCTTTTTCTCTTCCTGACACATTACATGGGGCCTCATTGTGAGTGTGGCGGTAAGTGGTAAAATTGGTGGTAAATCTGTTACTGTTAACATTTACGACTATGCCAAATACTTGGAGGAAGCTAAGCATTCACCAGAAGTGAAGTGTGAATTAAGACCCTGAAATACAGCATGACATTGAATGTTTACAAAATAAGGAAGTCAAACTAAGGAACTTGCAACACAGAGGCATTACACTGAGGAGCCTATGTGTGAACTAAGGGTTCCTGGTTGCGTGACCTGTGATGGGTGCACCGTGTGGTTGGACAGCTGCACCAAGACCAGAGAACCCCTACGTTTTGGCAAGGAAACCTACTATTGTGTCAAAAGGAAAACTACTATTGGTGCATTTAAAGCTTGGGGAAGTGAACCATGAGCTGTGAAGGATTGTTGGAACTTATCTCAAAGATGGAGCCTCAAGGTACTTCCTTTTGTGATAACTGTTACATTGAACTTGAGGAAGGGAACCTTGAGACTTGCTGCAATTAAACTGTATTGGACTTGGGGAAGGGAATCTCGAGAAAGGTGTGGAACTGTATGACCTTAAATCTACTAGGGTAACTTGAACACTGTGGTGATCTGGTTGGTACTTGGGGAGAAGGAGCTGAAGACGAAATGCAAGCTGGAATTGGCTCAGAAGTTTACTTTTGGAACACTGTTTAGTTTATGGTTGACACCCCTACACATTGTTTTTTTTTAGTTGTGAGGGCAAGCATAGGTTTTGGACACAGAAAGGAGTTTAAATTGAACTCACTGACGCAGACTATCCTTGGTTTCTTTAGGTAGAGAAATCCCACCTCAGCATAGAGCAATTTAGGCTTCACACCATCCTGACATTTAAGTTAACAAAGGTATTTCTGTTACATTGAATCTGTTGTCTGTGTCTCCGTTATTTCTAATACAACTCACTTTATTGTGCAGTGACCAAAGTGATTCAGGGACCATATGCATTATTTCTTCTAAATCCTGGGACCAATTGCCTGTAACCCACAGTGCTGGCTTCTCTTTTACGACATTGTGACACACTTAGTGTCTTTCCACGCAAGTTACAGAACGGCCTCTCTCTACACACCAGCAGGAAAGGGATCCCTTCTACATGCACTGACCCAGGATCGACAACGAGAACGGTAGAGCTGCGGTGTCTGCCCGGACCACGGGGAACACCAACTCCAATCCCCTTACAGCCACAGTCCCTACATGTCAGCCAAAAGATCCCGAACCTCTGGGAGCCAGCAACCCAGCCCAAAGGCATACAAACTACTCGTGCAGACAGTGCAACGGGCCCGGCTGACCGACTTACCAAGTCTGTCTCAACAGCTTAGAATATTCAAACTGGATAGTCGCTAGACCGAATGTCACATTTAGATATACCGATATCTCAACCAACGTAATGACTAGTGGCTGCATTAACGATCCTCCCCCCTCATGAAGCTATCGGGCCACAGCAGGCAGGACGGCTGGCATCATGGCAAATACCCGCAATAAGTGAAGTTGGAGGGCGGGGCCTCTACACCCAAAGTGTTCTACCGGGGTAGCAACCTTACTCCTCATATTGGTGCGGCTATCCAAACACAACTACAGAAGGTGACTCAACCGATACTTTGTGTCTGTTGTATCCTTTTAGGTAGAAGACAAGGAACGAAGCCTGGAAGGCTATGACTGGGCTTATTGCGCCCTGGAGGAAGGAAACTGTGAGACTATTGCTGGTCAAGTGGCACAGCGAGTAGAGCGCTCGCTTTGACATCCGTGCAGAGCTTGCTAACGCAGGTTCGAATCACGGCAGGGCCAAACTCGGCCTTTCATCCTTCTGAGGTCGATAAATGAGCACCACACACCGTGGGTAATAATAAGCAGCGCTCAGATACCTGAGGGTTCGTAGCGCTATATAAATGCCAAATTATTATTATTATTACATCCATATAATTCAAAGGATCGAAAAGCATAATTCGTTCATTTTTAAACCTGAATAAAGGATATTTTTGGTTCAGCAACGTTACGTTTCCAGACTCCTCTGTAACGTGGCTACGACTGCTTCAGTATTTTTATAGGCATACTTAACACTCCACCAGGGTACAGTAAATAGTGGAGTTAAGATTACATAATAAACGTTGTCCCAACAGATTAACGGGAGCTGATGGGCTTAGAAGGGACGCGTGGGTGTCCGTAATGGCACTAGGGTATAATCATTACTGGTTCAGTGACATGGTGAGGGATTGGAATATTAGGTACACCTATTGCTTTCCCTGTTTCAGAGGATAAAGGTATATCTGAAACGGTCCACTGAAATGGCTGATAGACTAGCTCCTGTGTCTACCAAATGGTACAGCTTGCCCATCTACTTCGCACTGAATATTTGACCCTTCTTGGTCTACAGGTTTCCTGGGATACATAATACGGTCGTCACTTAGCCTGTCTCAGTATTGCTCTTCTTTTTTGTGTGTTTTTGGTGGTTTTTGGGGGATGATTAGGGTTTGGGAAAGTGCACTTTCCTGGAGGGGAATGATTTTGCAGAGTTCTTTATGTATACTTGTTCTTCCAGTGTCCCGGTTGTTTGCAATATTTACAGGCCATTGGAGCTACATACCTCACAGGCAGTCCATTCATATTCCCATTCACCTCTACCTGCTAGGGGGCCTGGCCCCTGCAAGTTTTGTAACTGTAGTGCCATAACTTTAATCTCAATATTCTCCTTTTTATCTTGCTGACACATTACATGGGGCCTCATTGTGAGTGTGGCGGTAAGTGGTCAAATTGGTGGTAAATCCGTTACCGTTAACTTTACGACTATGCCAAATTATGACCTACAGAATAATCCGCGGATTTAACTCTGGTGGAATTACCTCCAAAAAACAAAAACCCATTTCCGCCACATTACCAGTCCAAAACCAGTGGAATTGCCACCAAACATCAGTGGTAATTCCACCAAAAACACATCACAGTTACCTCCACAGGAAAAGGTAAATGCATACAGGTGCAAGAAATCAAGGCACAGGTGCACCAGAACCACTGAGGAGGAGTATATAAGGGCCACACCTACCCCAAACACACATCCAAGCAACATGCAGCCACAAGCAGACATCGATTATGGGCTCCACAACCTGCTACTATACTTCCAGCTACAGCAGCATGCAGGGCCACAACAGGGAATGAGACAGGCACCACAAAGGCGCAGGAGACGTATGCTGCAGAGGGCACCCATACCATGTGTCCGCCCATCCCCATGGACACTGACGGACAGCCAATTAGTGACCCTATATTTATTGGACTGTACCACCATCACAGAACTGCTCACCCTGATCCAGGTAGAACTACAGAGTGCCATTGCTATCAGAACTGCCACCACCCCACCCTCCCTGCTGATGCGTTTGGCAGTCTTACACCTGTGTGGCATGGGTGGATTCCAGGACACAGGTGGGACACTGCATGGGATGTCACAGCCCACCTTCTCCAAGGTACTGGACCAAGACCTGGATGCGCTCATGGGGCATGCTCATCTGCACACCACCCATGCGCAGGTGCATGCAGAAAGGGCACGTTTCTACAACATTGCCCATTTCCCCAATACCTTAGTGGCATTGGATTGCACACATGTGGCATTGGTAACCCTCACGAAACGGAACAGGCATACCAGAACAGGAAACCGTACCATTCCATGAATGTGCAAGTTACATGCAATGCTGACCTCACAATCAGCCACCGGTGCCACACATGATTCTATGATAATGAGGAACAGTACCCTACCTGCGTACATGGAGAGGCACAGAGGACAGCTCACCTGGTTTGTGGGTAAGTAGTAGTTAGACCTGACTGCCAAAATCACAGAGACACCCCTGGGGTACGTAAGCAGTAGCAAAGTGAAACTACAAGTCCCATTATGCAACAACAGTAACGCACAGAACATGTCTAGAACCCTGACTGACCCTCCCCAGCACACAGACTTGAACCACGTGACGACACAGGGCATCCTGCCATGCAAGACAGCACAACGCAATCAGGGAAATGTCCAACCCATAAAAGCATTGCCATGGACCCTACTGCACACCATAGTTGACCAGTGCATTGCTAATGACATAGCATTAACATATACTTCATGACTGCTGACTCCAACGCGAATGACTGCAAGTGAACCATATAGGCCAAGCCTCATCAACCTCGATGCACACAAGGTGCACCCTGCACAACCACTGAGTTTTGCATATAGGGGTAGACCCATCAGGACTATTAGCATGTCCCCGACCCACACACCGCCATGTCTCACACAGTTCATTCATGTTTTGCAGGTGACACTGGCTACCTGCATTTACCATGGCTGATGACACCTGTGAGAAACCCTGCCATACCACAGGAGATATCCTACAATGAGGAGCAGATGAGGTCATGCGTTGAGCGCACATTTAGATTGCTCAAATCAAGATTTAGGTGCCTTCACCACACAGGCGGTACCCTCATGTACAGCCCAGAGAAAGTTGGCAAAAGTAGTCGTATGCGCAATGCTGCACAACTTACGTAGGAACATTGAAATGCCTCCAGATGAAGACCATAACCCCCCGTGGCTTAGATGAGGAAGACGTTGATGGTGTGAACAGGGCACCACAGGATATACGTGGGTATGTGAGGGAAGGACGAATGGTTTGCCAGGACCTCGTGGACAATTTATTTTGACTTGGGACACATGCAGCCCATACATGCAATGAATGCACATATCTCAATTGCATTTAATATAAACTATCAAGATGATCATGATTCAACAGTGTTTATTCTTGACAAAAAGGACCCCCAACACCACCTCCCACCCCCAGTCCCAACACCATGTCCCACTAGCACTTACTCTTGTCCCCTTTGTCCTTAGGCAGGGAAGCATGTGATGTGAGGCACTGCAAACGCCTGTGTGGTGTGCCTGCCATCAACCCCTCTGTACGGGTGGCGCATATGGAGCTCCCCATTACACTGCCCTGGAGGTGTTCCATTGTGAGGTTGATGCCCCTGGCCATTTTCTTATTGGAGGCCGATAGCTGCTCGGCCAGTTCCCTCACCCTCTGGCTCACAAGGATGTGGCTGGCATTACTGTGTACTGTGCTTGTGCATAGTCGTTCCATGGTCCAGGACATCCGGCTAGCTGACGCCTGAATGACATCCTGCATTGCCTGGGAATGCTCTAATTGTTCTGGCGCGATTGCGTGCATCTGGGCCTGCCCCTGCTCAATGTGGTTGAGTCGGTCCCAGATGTCCTGCATTGTGGGAGCCGGAACTGGCTGCAGGGATTGTGCACGACCAGGGGCAACATCCCATGATGGATGTTGGGTTGGCTCGGCCTGATCATCAGTGGACGTGTCTGAACTCCGGTGCACGGCGGGATGACCATGGGGAAGGAGGTGAGTGTAGTGTCGAGAGGCTGCGCAGGGGTGAGGACTCGGGGGAGAAATGCCAGAAAGGTGAATGTGCATGGCTTGATGGTGTGATAGGTAACTTGGTGTGCACATCTGCTGTGGCAGCCATGGGCTGTTGGCCTTGCAGGCTGTCATCCACACTCAGGCCCATGTGTGCGTCCGCCGACTACCCAGCTGTGGTGGATGCCCCTGTTGCCGGTGGCACTGCATGCACATTAGTGGCCTGTTGAGGCCATGTGCCTGTATCCTTTGCAACAGTGGATGTGGCAGTAGGTGGCCCAGTCCCATGGAGCCTTTTCTTTGGTGGCATGCTGCTGATCCGTGGAGACACCCGTTTGTGCTGGTGTAGTTGACAGTCCGGGCTCCTCTGTTTCCTGGGTGTCTTGAGTGCGTGTTGGGAGACATTGATATGTACATAAGTACATTGGTATTGTAGTGCATGACAAGTCAACATTCACTGTTACTTGTACTTTGCCCTCAGTGTATTGCTCCTGCAGTAACTGGCAGTGTTGGAGTAGCAAACGTTGAGTCAGGACATCCATGTGGTTGGTGTGGGGTGGCTTGCTTGTTCCCTTCATCCAGACCTGGGCTTGATTGTCCCACTGGGTAACCTGTGCACATGAACGCCGTGACTGTTGATGCATTGTATGCATGTGGCGCAGTCAGTTGATTGGTCGCTATCATGTTCTGTGAGGGTCATGTTGACTTGATGTCGGTCATCATCATGTTGATGTGTGGTACGTTAGTTGCTGGGCTCGTAGGGCTGACACACATGTCCACTGGTGTTCAGTGTTGGACATTGACTCGGTCATTGTTGTGTTGACTGTGCATGGGTGACCAGTCTTCGGCCAAGGGGTTGCTGTGTAGTGCGTCGTGGATGTGCACTATTTCTTCATGTAGTCATGGCCTGCTTGCTGTGTAGTGCGTCGTGGATGTGCACTATTTCTTCATGTAGTCATGGCCTGCTGTCTCGCATGAATGTTTCATGCATTGTAGCGGTTGCTGTTGCATGCATTCATGCCAGTCACTGCATTTGTGTATGCCTTCATGGTTGGACATCTAGGAGGTCCTCGTTCACTCATTCACTAAGGTACTCACCAAATTCACCCTGGCTGCAGGCTCCGATCTCTGCCGTGCCCAAGCTTGCAATGCCAGCCATGTGTAGTATTCTACTGTCCATCTCCTGCCAGGGTGTGAGTTGGAGGGGTTCCACAATCACGCCACCCGTGGCTGCTGTCTCCCTTCGGTGTTTGGATATGAGACTCTTTACCCTGGCCTTCAGGTCATTCCACCTTTGCTTCATCACTGTAGTTTCATGTTGCACATGGCCCACAGCCACCACCTTGTCTCTGATGTCGCCTCATAACACGTTATTTCGCTGCTGGCTTGTTTTTCTGTGGTGTGCCCCATATAACTCCTCCGAGTGGGCCACCACCTGCTCAGCGAGTACTGTGAGCTTGTGCTCCGAGAATTTGGGCTTCCTGAGCTTCATATCTGGGACCAGGCTTTTCCCCTTCCCTCCTGACATGATTTTGATTCTCTAGATGTTTGGATGGCACTCCTGTAACGTGATATCCGATGGATTGTGTTTTCCAAAATGGCCGCCACTGTGCTTCCTTTTATAGCTGTGATGTTTTTCCATCAGTGGAATTTCTGTTGGCGGAATTTCCGCTGTCCTACGCGGCGGTAACAGTAATATTGCTAATTTATGGAGGAAAGTCTGCTTCATCCTGGGTGTTTGGCAGTAATTACACTAAGCGGAATTACCGTTACTGCGAGGGTTGTGTGCGTGCACCTGCCATGTTGGAATACGGTGGTGATTCGGCTGTACAATACAGCGTTAACGGTACTTCCGATTCCTGACCAGACTCTTAATGAGGCCAATAGTATTTTGCTACCAAAACCAGCTCAGATGATGGTTTATTCGCACTCGGGGAAGGGCGCTGCTCCAATAAGGTAGCTGGGCACATGGGCAAGAACTGACAGAGGATCGCACATGCTTTTCCAGCCACCCAAGGCCCTTTTCCGGGTGCTGTCTATTTCTTTAGGACTTATCACCTTGACCCCCATCCGCTCCCCTGACCCACCTCCCCATCACCACTCCCCTACCCCTTATCCCCCATCTGCCCCCGAATCGCCTGCTGGGCTACTATCCCCTTCCTGTCACGGCTGAGAGTTGGCTGGCATAATGTGAGCGTAACCTGTCTCCTGTTAAAACGTTTTAAAAAACGATTTGCACCTAGATGGAGCTCTGGGGTTTGAATGGCTATCACCCTCGGGGTCATACAGGGCCGGTCCTGAGCCCTCACTTCATTGTGGCCTCGGACTTGCAGGCAGTTTCCGGCTCTGTATGCCCCTGAAAAGGGGGCGATTGCTATATTCCCCCACCCTAAGCGAATCATCTTCAGTTGGTCATATTATCTTAGGTTGCAGACCAGAGACAAAAGTGTTGGAATACTCCTTCTAAGCAGGTTCATCTGGCTTAGTAATGCCTGAATGATGAGTGAACACTGTTTTCAATCAGTTAAAATGATCTCCCGGCGATGCTCATTTATTCTGTCTGGAATTGGTTTCCTGCTCAATCTGTCTTTCTAGGGCCTACTTCTGGAATGACAATTATGATTCTCCTTTGGGCTTGATCTAATAGATCCCCTATGCCTGGGTTTGCAGCTGCCCAGTTGGCGTACTGCTTGAGTCTGTCTAACCTCTGGAGACATACCCACGCTCATGAGCTGGCCCAGGCCAGCTTAAGTGGGGTTGTAACACTGTATCATGGTCTGGAGTCCTATGATGAAACCTACCTAAGGGGAGCTTGGGGAATCGAAATTTCCCATCCATACTTTATGCCGCCCCTCGTCACAGATGATGTATAAGAGGGAGGCGAAATGGGTATCTGTACGAATCTTGGCCCTGTAGCCTCTCCCGTTATAGGGGATAAAGAATCTTGAGCGCTCTCAGTGGGCTGGGAATTCATCAGTACCACAGCTGACAGGTGGCACCGGTGCAGTTGGAACAACTGGCGGGACTGGAGGAGCTGCTTGAGGCCCCTGTGGGGCCGGTGTGTGCACATTAGTGAAAGTATCTATTTAGCCTTCTGCAGTCTCGTCATCCTGTTCTGTCATGTATAATTTGGGGGCATAAAAGAGAGTCTGTCTTGGTATTTTCTGCCTTTACCCAGTTTCTTAAGAATTTAATTTGGTTTTTCAATTGATCATTTGACTCCTTCAACCCCTTTAATTTTAAGGAGTTCTGCCATTCTGATTCTTCTTCGAACCAAGTAGCATATGCTCGCTACTGTCTTGGAACTACTTTTCCTTTTGATGATTCCAAGGGTGTGTCTCCAAGCAGGTAACGGTCCCAAATGAAAGGTTCCTTTGAGTGTTTACTCCCGCGTTAAGTGGTGCCAGGCTTTGACAAATTCACACGTGGAACTGTTAGAATTATGCAAACACAGGCAGGCGTGCCTTTGGGTGATGTATGAGATTGCTTATACTGACCCTTGTTTATTCCGAACCCTTGTTTTATCGCCACTCCTTAAACTCAATTGCCCCTGTTACACGATAACATGGGACTTCACTTTCTATGCAATCTGAGTGGGAAGGCAAGCAGTGAGGTGAGACATCGCTGAGGTGTCCTGAAAAAGTTTGGGGGCACGCTCTGAACTCTCCCCCTGTTGCCCTTTTTAAGGTGGGCAACCAAAAATAATCTCATTCCCGTTACTTAGTTAAGTCGCTTTTTGTTACCTAATTTACAGACCAGAATTACCAGAAGCCCTTAAGAACTTTACCAGATAAGAATTACTAGAGGGTTACTAGCTGTATATCAGACCAGATATATTAAAATTGCCAACTTTTTGGCAGATCAATGTCCGATCCAGATACTTGTTAAAACCCCAGCAGCCCCGGCTGGGGGCTGTTTGGGTTCAGTCCTGGCGCCTTAGGCGCCAGGCTCATCTTAGAAACCAGTCCTGGCACCATAGGTGCCAGGCTCATGGACATTACTTACCTCATGCAGACCATGCTGCAAATGAATCCAAGCCAACGTGAGGCCTGGATGGGACTATTTTGTTACAGGGACTATTTTTTACTCGGGTGTGGTTCTGGGGAACTTCTTACCTGGAACTACTTTGGAGGCTATTTAAACCACGCCCGAACAGCAGCACACGCTTCGCGTTATTCTGCATCCTGCAGCGTAACGCTCACCGTGTCTGCAAGTCAGCATCCTGTCTTCTGCCACGCCAGCCTCGAATCCGGAGCTCCTAGAAAAAGGGGAAAAAGGAAGAAAAGGTTAGATCACGGACATTATTTTAATTCCTTACCTGTATCCGGATCCAGCACGTCTCCGAGCCTGGAAAGGACATTATTCCAGCACGCATCGCATCACCAGCAGCAGCGCCGCGTTATACTCACCAGTCCACAGCATCTTTCGACTCGACGCTGCCTCCATCATTTTCTTCGTCGAACTCCAGCACCTGGGGGAAAACAAAAGAAACAACAAGGTGAGCCAAGAGAGCCGACAAATACAATCTCTTACCACCATAGGCTTACCTGATTTACCACCGGAGGCATTACCCTTTAATACGCCTCATCTTCATATGCCGCACCTATAAAGGGAGAGAAAACAACAAGTTAAACTCATGCAACTTTTACCGGACAGTGTTGGGTAATACAGACTCTTACCTGAACGCCATCAGCTGCCTCCAGGCAACATTCTTTTGAACCAGCTGCAATTCAACAAGGGAATGGAACAAGAGTGAACATCGGACATATTGAACTCTTTGAACTTTTATAACCCCAGAGTTAATATTCCTCCGGAACCCCTTCCAGTACCTTCAAACCAGTGAAGTAACTGTTATTTACGCGCCCCTGCATGCCATGCAGGATGGAGAGCTCCTCATTTAAAAACCTAAGGTGAGGTTACTAAAAGGGGATATCGGAGGTGACAAGTGGGGAGAACGAGAACAGTGGGAGAGGGCCATCACTAAAATCCATGTGTGGCTAAATCCCTTTCTCCACTTGCAGGAGAATACTTCTACGGATCAAGCAGACGAGATTAGGCGGGCCAGTCCAGTCATCTCGGCACTACGCATCACGTTGGTGGAGACCGCAGCTGTCCGGGTCCGATCGACGCCCCTGTAGGAACCAGGTGAGCGTAACACAGTGTCATAACAATGAGTCAGACAAATACGAAGACCAGACACCTCTTCCCAGAACTCTCAACCCATATTCTCCAGCATGGGGTCTGGCATGGATTCACATGCTCATGAATATTCCCCGTCGTCAGGCTGGGAATCCTCGGTAAAGAAAAATCAGTATCAGTTTCGTTTCTGATCTGTCTTTCATAGTAGTAACCAATCACTGATCTCTGCGTCATAGTGACCACAGCCAATGACTGCCATCTCCCTAAACCCCGCCTCTGGCAGCCATCTTCAGATTTTTACTGCACGTTCAAGTGTTGGGATCCTCGCGCTATTGCTCTCGAGCTTTAGTGCTTTTTTTCGCGCTTTTTCTTAGGAAAATGTTCTCTTTTTCGGTCAAAAGAGCCTCAAGCTCCACCGTTTCTTTATCCGATCAACGGGGACCCGTGTCGGATTCTTCTACGCCCCTCAAGGGTGAAGATTTCGTCGAGCCACGCTTTTGGAGGACTCCAGAAGTTTCTCAGGCCCATCTCGGCATGGCCCAGGAGAAGGGAAGCTCGACGCCCGGAAAGCTGTTCAGGGTCTGCCCTGGATGCCAGCTTCAAAATGTCTTTAAGGAGGATGAACACTCCTTTTGCCTCTACTGCCTGCATGAGGACAAGACGCACGTGGAGAAGGACTGTGCGTTTTGCGGCAATATGTCGGAGCGGACCATGAAGGACCGCCATCTGCGTCTCGCCAACTGGCTGGAAGGGAAGAGCCCGTCAGGCGAGAAAAAGAAGTCGTCCGAGCGGTCTTCTAAGACCTCTGAGGGCGCCCCGGCGACGGGGGCCCAACAGAAGGCCAAGCACCGCGAGTCCGCTGGCACCGGGAGCGCCGAACGGTCGGGCTCTACGGGCGCCAGGCAGGGCGCATCCTCCCCAGCGCCATCAACCACGAGCCAACGCTCTGGCTCGGGTAAGAGGAAGGCCGAGCACCCGGCGAAGCTCCTGGAGAGACCCCGGTCGAGCTCGAAGGCCCCATCGGAGGGGGAGCGAGGCGGTGACCCTCCCCCCAAGGAGAAGGCGGTGAGCGCACCTAAGGTGGTGAAAGCCTTGATCCACCCGGCCAAGGCCTTTATCGAGACAGTCGCGGCGGCCTGTGGAGGCTACACCAGTGGTGGCGACCGGTTACCAGTCAATTGGTCGAAAACATTTGGTCGACGGGACAACTGGTCGACACCATTTGGTTGAATGCTAAATGGTCGAAATTTTTTTTTTTTTAGCCCTTTTTTGTTTTTTTGGGGGGGGCCCCCCCAACCCCCTTTTTTTTCTTTTTTTTTTTTTCCCCCACACGAAAACCCACAAAACACATATATAAATTAAAAAAAAAAATTCGACCATTTGGCATTCGACCAAATTTTGTCGACCAAATTGCAGTCGACCAGTTTGTTGTCGACCAATTGACCGGACACCGTGGCGACCTCGGGGCCCAGAGTCTCCCTGCCACCGCGGAGGGAGTCCTCTTTCATGCCCATCGACAGGACCCCCGTGAAACCTCTGACGGAGAAGAAAAAGCGGGGGCAGGAGGTCGTCGTGGATTCGGCCTCAACCTCTGAGGAGGAGCTGATCGAAGTCTTAAGCCACGGCGTTGGCGTGGAAGAAGACTAGCCCGTCGGGAGGGACCCCGACGTCGGAGACGACGATAACGTCGGGGGTGCTGACGGGGCTCCTGACCGCCCGTCGGAATCCCCTCAACCAGTGCCGCAAGACAACTCGGCGGCCATTTTGTTGGCTATACAGTCCTTATGCTCGGAGATAAGGACGAGGTTGCCGTTACCACCAACGGAGGAACCGCTCCCGATGGGGGACCCGGAGCCAGGCCCTTCTGGGAGCCCTCCTCCTAAGAGAAGAAGGATTCATCCTCCACCTCCTTTTCAACTATCGCGCCCTGCTCAGCCCTCCTCCCCGTCCACGTCCCGTGGGGATGATACGGGGACTGACACGGCCGCGACGGGTACAGACAACAAGGTTTACGACGAGGATCTCCTGTCGTCACCTCCACCCCGGGCTTCCCCGCCCGACGAGATTGGATCGTTTCATGCCATGATCGCCAGGCCATCCGAGCTTTTCCAGCTCTGCCCGGAAGAGAAGTAGAAGGAAGGTTTCCTTTATCAACGGCGCGAGACCAAGAGGAAGACAGTCCTCGCTGTACCTCTACTGGACGATATCTGGGATGAGGGTCTCGCCCTCCTCAAGAACCCATCCACAACGCCTGCGAGAAGGGATCGGTACGAGAAGAAGTACCGGGTCCTGGATGCGGCCCCCTTGTGCCTTCGGGCACAGCCGACCCCGGACTCGGTCGTCTCAGCGGCGGCCAGGAAAAAAGCGGGGGGGGCCTCGGCCTCTACGTCAACCTCCCCACCGGACGGTGAGGGAAAGAAATTGGACACGATGGGACGCAGAGTCATCTCATCGGCAGCGACGACGATTAAGGCTGCCAACGCCTAGGCTATCGTAGCCCGCTACGATGGAGAGTTGTGGTCCAAAATCACCCCCCTGCTGGACTTCTTACCAGACGACAAGAGGGCGGAGGCCCTAGAGATCTTGCAGGAAGGGGAAGTGGCGTCGGACCACGCCATTACGATAGCGACGGACATCGCTGACACTGGATTTCGCCAGTTGGGCAACGGCGTGTGCCTTAGACGGCGTGGATGGCTCAAGGCAACTGACTTCCGTCAGGACGTGCAGACCAGAGTCTTGGACATGCCGGTTGACGGGAACAACCTGTTTGGGAAAATAGTGGACGATTCCCTACAAGCCATCAAGACGGATACGGAGATGGCCCGGGCTCTTGGTGTTCTCCAGCAACGAAGGCCGCCCTTTCGGAGCGGCGGAGGCAAGCAGGGTGCCTCCAAAGGTTCCGGCGGCGGATTTTCCACCTATCGTCAAGCGGCCCGTTCTTCGTCGCAGGAAGCCTACAGGGGACGAGGCAAGTCGGGCGGACCCCGCCGTCGTCGCCAAGGAGGACAAGGCAGCAAAGCCTTGTCGAAGCAGGACTGAACCAGCCGTGGGGTCGGGCCCCCACCGAAGCACCCCGGTGGGAGGCCGGCTGGCGAGCTTCGTCAGCGTGTGGGAGTCCATCTCCACCGACAGTTGGGTGCTGGACGCCCTAGCCCAGGGTCACGCGCTCGCGTCCCCCCCGTGGCCAGGAAGGAACATCACGTCCCTCAACTTCTCTTGGAGGTAAAGGCGATGCTCAAGAAAGGCGCCATCGAGCTCGTCCCAAAGAGGCTTTGGGGCTCCGGAGTTTACTCAAGATACTTCCTCGTGAAGAAGAAGACTGGAGGATGGCGTCCCATCCTGGACCTACGACGACTGAACAAATTCATCAAGGCACAGAAGTTCCGGATGGTCATCCTCCAGCACGTCCTGGGTCAGCTGGAGGAGGGCAATTTCCTGTCGTCGTTGGATTTGGAGGATGCTTACTTCCATATCCCCATCCTAAAGGGACACCGAAAGTTTCTCAGATTCGTGGTCCTAGGGCATCAGTACCAGTTCAGAGCCCTTCCCTTCGGATTGAGGTCGGCACCCAGGGTGTTCACCAAGTGCCTCGCACCGGTGGCGGCGTGGCTGCGCCTGGAGGGGATCCACGTCTACCCCTATTTGGACGACTGGCTCATCCGAGCAAAGACAAGGGAACTCGCCGCGGAGCACACGGCGAGGACCGTCCAACTACTCACGGACCTGGGATTCTCCATAAACTACGCCAAGTCCCACCTGGTGCCCGCGCAAGACGCACTGTTTCTGGGAGCGAAACTCGACACAGTGGCGCTTCTGGCCTCTCCGTCGGAGGAAAGGACGAGGGCCATCTTGGGCAAGGTGCAGCGGATGCTGGTTGCGGACGTGGCCAGGGTGAGGTCCATCAAATCCTTCCTCGGAATGATGTCTTCTTGCATTTATCTCATCCGCCTGTGCAGGCTTCGGATGCGCCCGTTAGCGGAGTTCCTGGACGCGCGCTGGATTCAGACGACGGGCAGCTTTGAGGACAGGATCACACTCGAGGAGAGCTTCCGACGAGCGATCCGGTGGTGGGGCACCCGTGCGCATCTGACGGCGGGCATGGACTTCCAGACCCCGGGCCACCAGAAGACAGTGACCACAGATGCCTCCCTGGAAGGGTGGGGAGCGCACACCGAAAATCTGCACGCGAGAGGCCTTTGGCTCCCGACGGAGAAGTCCCTCCATATCAACGTCTTGGAGCTCCGGGCAGCGATTTGGGCCCTCAGGTCCTTTCTTCCATCCCTCAAGGGCAAGGTGGTGAGGATCTTCACCGACAACACCACCACCATGTTCTACATCAGGAAGCAGGGCGGTACCAGATCCCCAGCCCTGTGCAAGGAGGCGCAGGTTCTGTGGCATTGGGCCGTCGCCCAAGGGATGTTTCTGGTGCCGTTTCATCTGGCAGGAATAAAAAACACCATTGCCGACTTGCTCAGCAGAGAGCTGCGCTCGTGCCACGAGTGGGAGCTACGACAGGATCTAGTGGACCACCTCGTCCGAGGGTGGGGCACTCCTCAGATCAATCTGTTCGCGACGGCAACAAACTCGCAGTGCCGGAGGTTCGCTAGCAGGTTTCCCCAGCCGAGGAGCATGGGCGATGCTTTCTCGTTCCCCTGGGAGGGCCTGTTTCTTTACGCATTCCCTCCATTGCCGTTGCTGATCCGGCTCATCAACCAGCTCAAGAGGTCACGGTGCAGGATGATCCTCGTCGCACCTGCGTGGCTGAGGCAGATATGGTTCCCGGACCTTCTGGACTTGTCGGCGTCCCCGTCAATCAAGCTGCCAGTGGACGCAGATCTTCTCTCCAGGGAAGGAGGCGCCATCCTCCATCACGACCCGAACTCGCTGAACTTGCAGGCCTGGCTCCTGCAGCGTTAGAGTTTGGAGGCTACGACATACCGGCCGACTGCAGAGAGGTTCTTGCAAAGGCCAGGGCGTCCTCAACTCTTAAATGCTACGGACACAAATGGAAGAGGTTCTCTGTCTGGTGCCATGCTTAGAAGATTAACCCTCTACGGATTACGGCTCCTCAAGTACTGCCGTGCTTACTGACGCTGGCCAAGGCTGGACTGGCGCACGCTTCCATCAAGATTCATCTTGCTGCGATCTCCCGATACACCAGAACCACGGGACGGACGTCTTTGTGGTCTCATCGTCTGGTGAAAGAATTCATGAAGGGACTGTTCAGATCGTTCCCGCCGGTGAAGGCTCCGGCCCCGGCCCCGGCGTAGGAGCTCAACGTGGTGCTGACCAAGCTCATGGGACCTCCGTTTGAGCCTCTGCACTCAGCTCCGTTGAAGTTCCTGTCGTGGAAAACAGCGTTTCTTGTGGCCATCACCTCTGCACGACGAGTGGGAGAGATCCAGGCCCTTTGCTGCAAGCCCCCGTACTTGACTTTTCACGACACAAGGGTAGTGCTCAGGACGCACCCCTCCTTCATGCCCAAGGTGCCGTCGGACTTCCACCTCAACGAACCCTTGGTGTTGCCTGTTTTCTTCCCGTCGCCTTCGTCGCCGGCTGAAAGGACTTTGCACTCGCTGGATGTAGCTAGAGCGCTGAAGTTCTACGTGGACGGCACAAAGAGTTTTCGAAAGACGTCACAACTTTTTGTGAACTTTGGACCTGTCAATCGGGGGAAGGCTCTCTCAAAGGCTTCCATTTCCAGATGGCTCTCCGGCTGTTTCATGTACTGTCATCGGTTGGCAAACTGACCGCTGCCCTGCCGTCCGAGAGCCCTCTCCACCAGAGCGATCGCAGCTACCACGGCTTTCCTATCTGGTGTGCCCCTGCTGGACATCTGCAGGGCTGCTACGTGCAGGACGACGCACACCTTCACGAAATTCTACTGCGTCGACCGGGATTCCAGGGAGGAGTCCAGTGTCGGCCAAGCAGTGCTGCGCAACCTGTTTGCCTAAGGTGAGCCTGGTGAGGAGGTAAAAGATGCTTAATGTTGAGTTGTTGTACTGCTTAATGTTGAGCCTGTTGCCACCTCCCGTGGTTGTGCATGTGTGTACTGCTATGTATTCTTTTATTCATGAGCATGTGAATCCATGCCAGACCCCATGCTGGAGAAGGAACAAGTTACTTACCTGTAACTGTTGTTCTCCAGCATGGGTCTGGCATGGATTCACATGCGAACCCTCCCGCCTTCGCCTCTGCTGCTCTTCACTTGGTCATACTCCCACTTCACGTGCTACCAAATCTGAAGATGGCTGCCAGAGGCGGGGCTTAGGGAGATGGCAGTCATTGGCTGTGGTCAGTATGACGCAGAGATCAGTGATTGGTTACTACTACGAAAGACCGATCAGAAACGAAACTGATACTGATTTTTCTTTACCGAGGATTCCCAGCCTGACGACGGGGAATATTCATGAGCATGTGAATCCATGCCAGACCCATGCTGGAGAACAACAGTTACAGCTAAGTAACTTGTTCCTTATCATAACCCTGAAACTATCTGTCTTGTTTAACCATCATGAAAACACTCGGCTCCCCTGAGCAGCCATGCAAGTGCACCACTTATGGCCGGCCTTCTCCCGACCACCCCTCTAGAGTTTTTTAAACCATACTCCTTATTCTCCAGCATGGGGTCTGGCATGGATTCACATGCTCATGAATATTCCCCGTCGTCAGGCTGGGAATCCTCGGTAAAGAAAATAATCAGTATCAGTTTCGTTTCTGATCTGACTTTCGTACTAGTAACCAATCACTGATTTCTGCGTCATACTGACCACAGCCAATGACTGCCCTCTCCCTAAGCCCCGCCTCTGGCCACCATCCTGAGATTTTTACCGCACGTTCAAGTGTTGGGATCCTCGTGCTAATGATCTTGAGCTTTGGTGCGTTTTCGCGCTTTTTTCATAGGAAAATTCTCTTTTTTCGGTCAAAGAGCCTCAAGCTCCACCGTTTCTATATCCGATCAACGGGGACCCGTGTCGAATTCTTCTACGCCCCTCAAGGGGGAAGATTTCGTCGAGCCACGCTTTTGGAGGACTCCAGAACTTTCTCAGGCCAACTCGGACATGGCCCAGGAGAAGGGAAGCTCGACGTCCGGGAAGCTGTTCAGGGTCTGTCCTGCATGCCAGCTTCAGAATGTCTTCAAGGAGGACGAACACTCCCTTTGCCTCTACTGCCTGCATGAGGACAAGACGCACGTGGAAAAGGACTGTGCATTTTGCGGGAACATGTCGGAGCGGACCATAAAGGACCGCCATCTGCGTCTCGCCAACTGGCTGGAAGGGAAGAGCCCGTCAGGCGAGAAAAAGAAGAAGTCTGAGCGGTCTTCTAAGACCTTTGAGGGCGCCCGGCGACGGGGGCCCAACGGAAGGGCAAGCACCGCGAGTCCGCGGGCACCGGGAGCGCCGAACGGTCGTGCTCTTCGATTGCCAGGCAGGGCGCAACCTCCCCGGCGCCATCAACCACGAGCCAACGCTCTGGCTCGGGTAAGAGGAAGTCCGAGCACCCGGCAAAGCTTCTGGAGAGGCCCCGGTCGAGCTCGAAGGCCAATTCGGAGGGGGAGCGAGGCGGTGACCCCCCCCAAGGAGAAGGCGGTGAGCGCACCTAAGGTGACGAAAGTCTTGATCCACCCGGCCAAGGCCTCTATCAAGACAGTTGTGGCGGCCCTGGCTCAGCCTGTGGAGCCTATGCCAGTGGAGGCGACCTCGGGGCCCAGAGTCTCCCTGCCACCGCGGAGGGAGTCCTCTTTCAAGCCCATCGACAGGACCCCCGTGAAAACTCCGACGGAGAAGAAAAAGGGGGGGCAGGAGGCCATCGTGGATTCGGCCTCAACCTCTGAAGAGGAGCTGATCGAAGTCTTAAGCCACGGCATTGGCGTGGAGAAAGACCAGCCCTTCGGGAGGGACCCCGACGAGGGGGACGACGAGAACGTCGAGGGTACTGACGAGGTTCCTGTCCGCCCGTCGGAACCCCCCTCAGCCAGTGCCGCAAGACAACTTGGTGGCCTTTTTGTTGGCTATACAGTCCTTCTGCTCGGAGATAAGGACGAGATTGCCGTTGCCACTGACGGAGGAACCGCTCCCGACCGGGGACCCGGAGCCGGGCCCTTCTGGGAGCCCTCCTCCTAAGAGAAGAAGGATTTATCCTCCACCTCCTTTTCAACCATCGCGCCCGTCTCAGCCCTCCTCCCCGTCCATGACCCGGGGGGATGACATGGGGACGGACACGGCCACGACGGGTACAGACGACGAAGTTTACGGCGAGGATCCTCCGTCGTCACCTCCTCCCCGGGCTTCCCCACCTGACGAGATTGGATCGTTTCATGCCATGATTGCCAGGGCATCCGAGCTTTTCCAGCTCTGCCCGGAAGAGAAGAAGAAGGAAGGCTTCCTTTATCAACGGCGCGAGACCAAGAGGAAGACGGTCCTCGCTGTACCCCTAATGGACGATATCTGGAATGAGGGTCTCTCCCTCCTCAAGAACCCATCCACACCGCCTGCGAGAAGGGATCGGTACGAGAAGAAGTACCTGGTCCCGGACGCGGCCCCCTTGTGCCTTCGAGCACAGCCAACCCCGGACTCGGTCGTCTCCGCGGCAGCCAGGAAGAAAGCGGGGGGGGGCATCGGCCTCCACATCAACTTCCCCCCCGGACGGCGAGGGAAAGAAATTGGACACGATGGGACGCAGAGTCATCTCATCGGCAGCGACGACGATTAAGGCTGCCAACGCCTTGGCTATCGTAGCACGCTACGACAGGGAGTTGTGGTACAAGATCGCCCCCCTGCTGGACTTCCTACCGGACGACAAGAGGGTGACGCCCTGGAGATCTTGCAGGAAGGGGAAGTGGCGTCGGACCACGCCATTACGGTAGCGACGGACATCGCTGATACTGGTTTTCGCCAGTTGGGCAACGGCGTGTGCCTTAGACGGCGTGGATGGCTCAAGGCAACAGACTTCCGGCAGGACGTGCAGACCAGAGTTTTGGACATGCCGTTCGATGAGAACAACCTGTTTGGGAAAACAGTGGACGATTCCCTGCAAGCCATCAAGGCGGACACGGAGACGGCCCGGGCTCTTGGTTTTCTCCAGCAACGACGGCCGCCCTTTCGGAGCACCGGAGGCAAGCAGGGTGCCTCCAAAGGTTCCGGCGGCGGATATTCCACCTACCGTCAAGCGGCCCGTTCGTCGTCACAGGAAGCCTACAGGGGACGAGGCAAGTCGGGCGGACCCCGCCGTCGTCGCCAGGGAGGACAAGGCGGCAAAGCCTCGTCGAAGCAGGACTGAACCGGCCGTGGGGTCGGGCCCCCACCGAAGCACCCCGGTGGGAGGCCGGCTGGCGAACTTTGTCAGCGTGTGGAAGTCCATCTCCACCGACCGTTGGGTGCTGGACGCCCTGGCCCAGGGTCACGCGCTCAAGTTTCTAAAGAAGTGCCCGCGTGTCCCCCCCCCCCCCGTGGCCTGGAAGGAACATCACGTCCCTCAACTTCTCTTGGAGGTAAAGGCGATGCTCAAGAAAGGCGCCATCGAGCTCGTCCCAAAGAGGCTTCGGGGCTCCGGAGTTTACTCAAGATACTTCCTCGTGAAGAAGAAGACAGGAGTATGGCGTCCCATCCTGGACCTACGACGACTGAACAAATTCATCAAGGCACAGAAGTTCCGGATGGTCACCCTCCAGCACGTCCTGGGTCAGCTGGAGGAGGGCAATTTCCTGTCGTCGTTGGATTTGGAGGATGCCTACTTCCATATCCCCATCCTAAAGGGACACCGAACGTTTCTCAGATTCGTGGTCCAGGGGCGGCACTACCAGTTCAGAGCCCTTCTCTTCGGATTGAGGTCGGCACCCAGGGTGTTCACCAAGTGCCTCGCACCGGTGGCGGCGCGGCTGCGCCTGGAGGGGATCCACATCTACCCCTACCTGGACGACTGGCTCATCAGAGCAAAGACAAGGGAGCTCGCCGCGGAACACACGGCGAGGACCGTCCAACTACTCACGGACCTGGGATTCTCCATAAACTATGCCAAGTCCCACCTGGTGCCCGCGCAAGACGCACTGTTTCTGGGAGCGGAACTCGACACAGTGGCGCTTCTGGCGTCGCCGTCGGAGGAAAGAACGAGGGCCATCTTCGGCAAGGTGCAGCGGATGCTGGTTGCGGACGCGGCCAAGGTGAGGTCCATCAAATCCCTCCTCGGGATGATGTCTTCTTGCATTTATCTCATCCGCCTGTGCAGGCTTCGGATGCGCCTGTTGCAGGAGTTCCTGGACGCTCGCTGGGTCCAGACGACGGGCAGCTTCGAGGACAGAATCACACTCGACGAGAGTTTCCGACGAGCAATCCAGTGGTGGGGCACCTGCGCGCATCTGACGGCGGGCATGGACTTCCAGACCCCGGGCCACCAGAAGACGGTGACCACGGATGCCTCCTTGGAAGGGTGGGGAGCGCACACCGAAAATCTGCACGCGAGAGGCCTTTGGCTTCCGACGGAGAAATCCCTCCATATCAACGTCCTGGAGCTCCGTGCAGTGTTTTGGACCCTCAGGCCCTTCCTTCCGTCCCTCAAGGGCAAGGTGGTGAGGATCTTCACCGACAACACCACCACCATGTTCTACATCAGGAAGCAGGGCGGTACCAGATCCCCAGCCCTGTCCAAGGAAGTGCAGGATCTGTGGCATTGGGCCGTCGCCCAAGGGATGTTCCTGGTGCCGTTTCATCTGGCAGGAATAAAAAACACCATCGCCGACTCGCTCAGCAGAGGGCTGCGCTCTTGCCACGAGTGGGAACTACGACAGGATCTAGTGGACCACCTCTTCCGACGCTGGGGCACACCCCAGACCGATCTGTTCGCGACGGCGACGAACTCCAAGTGCCGGAGGTTCGCCAGCAGGTTTCCCCAGCCGAGGAGCATGGGCGATGCTTTCTCGTTCCCCACGGACGGCCTGTTCCTTTATGCATTCCCGCCGTTGCCGTTGCCGATCCGGCTCATCAACCAGCTCAAGAGGTCACGGTGCAGGATGATACTCGTCGCACCCGCGTGGCCGAGGCAGATACGGTTCCCGGACCTTCTGGACTTGTCAGCGTCCCCGTCAATCAAGCTGCCAGTGGACGCGGATCTTCTCTCCAGGGAAGGAGGCGCCATCCTCCATCACGACCCGAAGTCGCTGAACTTGCAGGCCTGGCTCCTGCAGCGTTAGAGTTTGGAGGTTACGACATACCGGCCGACTGCAGAGAGGTTCTTGCAAAGGCCAGGGCGTCCTCAACTCTTAAATGCTACGGACACAAATGGAAGAGGTTCTCTGTCTGGTGCCACGCACAGAAGATTAACCCTCTACGGATTACGGTTCCGCAAGTACTGCCGTACCTACTGATGCTGGCCAAGGCTGGACTAGCGCACACTTCCATCAAGATTCATCTTGCTGCGATCTCCCGATACACCAGAACCACGGGACAGACGTCCTTGTGGTCTCATCGTCTGGTGAAAGAGTTCATGAAGGGACTGTTCAGATCGTGGGAGCTCAACGTGGTGCTGACCAAGCTCATGGGACCTCCGTTCGAGCCTCTGCACTCAGCTTCTTTGAAGTTCTTGTCGTGGAAAACAGCGTTCCTTGTGGCCATTACCTCCGCACGACGAGTGGGAGAGATCCAGGCCCTTTCCTGCAAGCCCCCGTACTTGACTTTTCACGACACGAGGGTAGTGTTCAGGATGCACCCCTCCTTCATGCCCAAGGTGCCGTCGGACTTCCACCTCAACGAACCCTTGGTGTTGCCGGTCTTCTTCCCGTTGCCTTCGTCGCCGGCTGAAAGGACTTTGCACTCGCTGGATGTGGCTAGAGCGCTGAAGTTCTACGTGGACCGCATGAAGAGCTTTCGGAAGACATCACAACTTTTTGTGAACTTTGGACCTGTCAATCAGGGGAAGGCTCTCTCAAAGGCTTCCATTTCCAGATGGCTTTCCGGCTGTATCATGTACTGTCATCGGTTGGCAAACGGACCGCTGCCCGGCCGTCTGAGAGCCCATTCCACCAGAGCGATCGCAGCTACCACGGCGTTCCTATCTGGTGTGCCCCTGCTGGACATCTGCAGGGCTGCTACGTGGAGGTCGACGCACACCTTCACGAAATTCTACTGCGTCGACCGGGATTCCAGGGAGGAGTCCAGGGTCGGCCAAGCAGTGCTGCGCAACCTGTTCGCCTAAGGTGAGCCTGGTGAGGAGGTAAGAGATGCTTAATGTTGAATTGTTGTATTGCTTAATGTTGAGCCTGTTGCCACCTCCCGTGGTTGTGCATGTGTGTACTGCTATGTATTCTCTTATTCATGAGCATGTGAATCCATGCCAGACCCCATGCTGGAGAAGGAACAAGTTACTTACCTGTAACTGTTGTTCTCCAGCATGGGTCTGGCATGGATTCACATGCGAACCCTCCCTCCTACCCCTCTGTGGCTCTTCACTTGGTCATACTGCCACTTCACGTGCTACCAAATCTGAGGATGGCTGCCAGAGGCGGGGCTTAAGGAGAGGGCAGTCATTGGCTGTGGTCAGTATGACGCAGAAATCAGTGATTGGTTACTACTACGAAAGTTAGATCAGAAACGAAACTGATACTGATTTTTTTCTTTACCGAGGATTCCCAGCCTGACGACGGGGAATATTCATGAGCATGTGAATCCATGCCATACCCATGCTGGAGAACAACAGTTACAGGTAAGTAACTTGTTCCTTTCTTGGTTTGTGCGCCACGTTTGTTCGGCAGAAGGCAACCTGCAAGTTCGGCAGTGCTCGGGTGATGCGTGATAGATCTGAGTCGTGGTGCCAAACTGTTGGAGAAACTAAGCTCATGCATCAACTTCGGGTGACGACCAAACAGATGCAGCTTTCTTGTCTTTCAAGTCAAGGAAAACCGCATCCTCCAGCTGATGTGTATGTATTGCTCTAATTGGGCACGTCCTCTACGCACCTTGCCTTTATAGATCACTGGTCACCTGACAAAACTGAAAACTAAAAACAATCTAGAACCATCAGCAGACCTTCCCTGGCACACATCCCGCCTCCCTCAAGAACAACCAATCGTGTCTTTTGTTAGTCTACAGGCTATTTTCAGGGTTGTTTTCGGGTTAGGACGTCAGATGACCGCTTTGGGTATGGAAGATCCCAGTGAGGGGCGTAAGCGCTCTACCTACATGACGACCTTCGGTCATTTGAGTTAACCTATTGTCTTTTCTAGTATTTACCAGCAGGCCTGCAGGTAAGTGTCGTACCAAGCCTTTTTATGCATTAAAATCTTGTAAATATGACGCCTTTTATCTTTCAATATCATTTATGCACTAGTTGAGAGCAGAGGGTAGATGAAATCTGTCTCAAAGGAAAGAAATCGGACTCCGCTACTGCATTTTGTATCTATCATTTGTGAAAGCCATTTGAGTATTTGCATTGGATGGGTAGTGTGCTGTTATGAACCTAGTCAATTCTTTTTTGTGTAGTGTTTACTCATGGGGACGTTAGGGAAGTGTAGCGTAACTCCACAAGAACCAGACATAGAAAAAACAACCTGCTCGGAAAAAGGCAAGTGCACCCTTTTTCGAGAAGAACAAGAGCTTTATTTTGTATACAAAAAAGGAAGATGGCGACATGGTATTTATAAGTCCATGCCACAGAGCTCTCTCTCTTCTTCGAAGCAAACACTGTGTTATAAATGCCAGAATCGTCACTCATGACATGTACAACATACAGTGTTCATCTGCCACCCTCATTGGCTATCACCTATTTACATGCTAATAATTATATATAGATCCTTTGCCAATTGGTCGTATTGTCTTCTCTGTCATCTTCTCCACATGTGGGTGACAAGCTCTTCACTTTGGAGTGCGTCAAGGTAATTGGTTAAACTTAACCAACGACACCCTATCTTTACTCCTAATCACGTGATGTGCACCTAGTCATCAACATGAACTCTGCAGAGAACTTCGAGGTCAGCCTGGTCCTTGCAACTCTTTTCTCATCCCAGACACATTGGCGCCCCCATCATGCCTCCCTGTCACAATCTTATAATTTGTTATCACCCTTTGCTCTCCCTGGTACAAATCACGGACCTTGTTGTGCTCTGCTCCCCCCAGTATCAATTGACCCTCTTGAAAAACACACCTTGTGTTCCACCATTCCGTCCAATTCATGAAAGATTTAAGAGCACTATTCTTGTACATCTGGTAGTTCAAATAGAATGACCATTCTTCTGAGCAGGGCTAGTGCCCTAAATCTCGTTTCCTGTTTTGACAACCCAAGACCTCCGCGCTGGCTACCATGGGTATGGCCTTCGTACTGGGCCGCAGCCCGTCTCCCAGTCAACTTCTGACATTCCTACCTAATTGTTCAAGAGGCTGACTTGATACATTCATATGTGGGTGTACATGCATGTTCCTTGCCGCGCCTGGGGTTGGAATGTGATAATCCAGCAAGAAATGAGGCCTTGTTGTTCTGTGTCTCCAACACAGCCTGCAAGGATTCAGGCTTACTCTTAACTAATTTGTGTTATAAATGTCGCACACATGTAAGGCAATGGTTAGTCTTCCCCTATTTATTTATTTTAAAATGTTTTTTTTGGCATTTCAATAATCACAATCCAGTATTGAATTATCTTAGTGAAAGTAACGCCACAGGATAAAAACAAAAAGGAAACATTAAAACAAACAACAAGGCTTGCATTCAAAATACATTCTGTCTGTGAACATAGTAATATGGGGGGGTTCCAGTGGGTGTGGCAGTAGGATGGGACAGATCTCAAAACACAAACGGGGATAAGGCGTGCAATATGTGTAGATGTTCAAGTATCAAGACAACGCAACACTTGTGGTATATTTAGGGCGGTTTGTCCTCCGAGGGATGAAACATTGTCAAAGTGAGTAGTTTCCATGCGTCTAATGCATAAACTGAATTATCGTCATGCATCCGCAAAGCCCAAAACCATGATTTAGTCTCAGCTGCACACCAAGTCTGAAAGTCATTGCAACCAAGTACATATTGTGAACCCAAGTTTCCATGCCATAGCAAAGCGCCTCTTCGCCAAGACACATGCAAGTTCCATAAATTTAACTTTGCGTTTGTATTTGCTCGTCCTGGAGTATATACCCAATAAACAACCGAGTGGGATCTCCAGTAGTATTTGGTAATTCCAACCGCTATACAAACCCGTTCAATTTGAGCCCAATACTCCTGTGCCTTATTGCACTTCCAAAACATATGTATTAAGTCAGCGTCCTCTTGTTCACACCAGGGACAGGCTGATATAATGTTCGGGTTAAATTTAGCCACCCTACTTGGGGTAAAATAAGTGCAGTGAAGAACATTAATTTGGATCAATCGGAATCTCGCATTTCGAGAAACATTTTTTGTAAAAATCAATGCCAGATCCCATTGTGCATCCAATGTTTCGAAGTCGACATCTGTCTACCAGCGCAGCTTCAACACAGCATTCCTAGTACTGGTGCCCTTTTAATAAACATTCATACAGTCTAGATATGGGCCTCCAGCCATCTTCCAGGTTATACATTAGAGCCATAAACGTGTTTTCCTCCGGCTCAGCAGGCCATACATCCCATTGGCATCTAGCTGCTTTCACCAACCGCATATATCTCAAAAACCTGCCTTTAGGGAAACCTTCCTGTGATAACGGGCTCACCAGGTCTCTAAATGTCACTTTGTCATACATATCCCTCCAGGTGGCTTTACCCATGGCTTCTCAGTGCCTTGGCAGCATTCAGTGTGAAAGGACGCACCAAGCATCTTTCTATGCGTACGTTGGGGTAATATGGGGCATTCGGCATCCAGTAGGATGCAAAGTATACCTGTGTCACAAGGAAATGTAACTCCACATCTAGTGCACCAATGCCACCGGGCTCCCATGGGAGAAGCAGAGTGTCCCAACTAGCTACCCGACCCAGCAGCAAGAGGGGAAGTCTGCACCACCCCTCCACCATGGACCTCAGAATGTTCAGCTACCTTATGTGGTTATCTTCCAATAATGTCCGTGAATCACGACTTATCCACACCCCTAGGTAAATAACTGACATTTGTTCCCATCTGTAACCTTCAGTATCAGGGGGCTTAACAGTGGTGTCGTTCAGTGGGAATAAGATCAACTTTGACCAGTTTATTCTGAAGCCAGAGGCCCGACCAAACTTTGCTTTCTCCTGTGATAGCGGTTGCAAGTTGATCGCAGGATATTGAAAGTTTAGAATCTCATCGTCCACATACAGCGACACCAATTCCCTAGCTCCGCCCAGTGCAAGACCATGCCAGGTGGAATTTATGTAGCCAGGCCACCAGTGGTTCAATCGCGATTGCGAAGAGCAGTGGTGACAGCAGACAGCCTTGCCTGGTTCCGCGACTCAAGTCAAAGGCCCTGGATCACTTGCTGTCTAGTCCTATTTGAGCGCTTGCTCCAGCATACAGGAGACACACCGCCGTTAGGTAGTACTCGGGTATACACACCTGTCGCAGTACCTCAAATAGGTAGCTCCACTCGACAGAGTCAAATGCTTTCTCCAGGTCGAGTACCGCCGCCATTTCCTGCACATTGGGGTCAATCTGAGCCAGGATTGCGAAGAGGCTGCACAGGTTCAGTGAGGTCGATCTTCCAGGGCTTAATCCCGACTCGTCTGAATGCACAACGGTTGAGACGTACAGAAGCAATCGGTCTGCTAATACCTTAGCAAAAATGTTGGTTTCTAGGTTCAGCAGTGAGATAGGGCGATCTGAGGAGCTGTCCAGGGGGTCATTCTTAGGCTTCAAGATCAGAGTGATCACAGCCTCTCGCCTTGTTGCGGGGAGCTGGCCCACCTTCATCTCCTCGTCCACACTGACAGCAGGTGTTGAACTAGCTCTGGGCCAAACTCCTTGTAGAATTCAGCCGTTATTCCGTCTGTGCCGGGTGCTTTGGCGGAAGGCAGGGCACGTATTGCAAGCAAGATATGGTTATGCGTAATAGGCTCAGCCAGTGCTTCAATCGCCTCCTGTTGCAATACAGGCAGGGAAGCCTCGCTCACATATCGTACTAGCTCTTCTGCTGATACAGACCCCCTAGATGCATATAGGCGTTCATAGTATTGGCGGAAGACGTCCAGTATGGCGTCTGGTTTTACAACCACATCGCCATCCTCATTCCTCACAGCAGCAATATTTGTGGCCCCCCTTTCGCGTCTGATCATTGCTGCTAACAGTCTACTCGGTCTGCCCTCCTACCCATATTGAGGAGCCATTGCCAGAGGCGCCAGATACTTGACCTCTCGTTCGGCCAGATTATTGAAGCAATCCAGGGCGTCTCTCAAGTCGGCCCTGGAGTCAGCATCCTCCCTTTCCTCAAGTACGCTCTTGTGGCTCTTGATTTCCAGCTCTGTTTCAGATAGTTGCCTGCGTATCATCTTAAACACTCCCAGTTCCCGAGACAGACACCCCCCTGCAGTACCACCTTGAATGCCTCCCACGTGCAGCTCATTGTGGGAACAGAACCCAAGTTCTCCTGGAAGTATGAATTAACAAGGCTAAGCACTTCACTTCTGAATACTTTGTCCGATAAAGCTGTGGGTTTGAATCTCCAGAATGGCGTGGGGAAACCTTCACCACATGAGTCTAGTGACCAGAGGACAGGCGAGTGGTCCGATAGTGTTCTAGGGAGAAGGATACAGTCGATTGTTCTATGTACAAGAGGTGGGCTCGCTAGGATATAAATCTATGCGTGAGGAGGTGTTGTGGACTGTTGAGTGGAACGAAAATTCCCTACCCTCTGGCCGGAGTAACCTCCATACATCCCCGAACTCCAGCTCCGCCATGCACCTCTGCACCGTTTCCGCAGGCGTGTGCTCCCAGCTGATCTATCTCTTACTGGGTCTAGGGTGATATTGAGATCTCCTGCCCACACAATGTTGGTGTGCAAGTACTGTGATTCTATAATTGTACTGCCTGGCGAACTAGCCTACTTACTAGCCTACTTTGATTTTATAATTGTACTGCCTGGCGAACTAGCCTACTTAGCATTGTTGCTCCCTCTGTGATTCTACACTATATACTGCCTGGCGAACTAGCATACTGAGATTTGTGGCCCCCCTCCTGAGATAGCCACACTGTTTTAGAGTATGTTTGTCATCATCCCTTACCTAACTGTTCCTTGGTCTATATCGTCTTTAGCAAGCGCATATACGACCACAAAAATGCTGAATAGTAATACTAGATTGTCCACAACCACTCCAGATATTGAACGGCTCCCAGGAAAGTCACCCATTCACAACTACATACCTAACACCCTAAGAACAAACATCCCGTGTGACCTTAAGCAGAGGAATACCAAACTACGCTCGAGACTACCAAAAATATTCGAGCTGCCTGCCAGGTACCACACTGTCCATCATAGGGATCAACATGTGGCTACCTCTACCAAACTAAATTGCGCCCTACCAAGCATCGCCACCAATCGCAATCACAAAATAGACAAATACTTCAAACCACTAACTAGTCCAGCTGAACGCAACAGCTCTCCCCCCACTAACTCAACTAATATCAAGCCTTGCCCTTAAAGGAGCCCTGATTAATGCCAGGTCATTAATAGCCCATGCTACAGAAATGTCCGACCTTATACAAATAGGCAACTATGACTTCTTAGCCATTACTGAAACTTGGCTGCACCAAGCAGCTGGCCCTGCCTTGATGTTTGCAGTGCCTGCCAACTACACTATCTTTAGAGAAGGCAGAACCAACACCCGCGGAGGAGGCATAGCTTTCATAGCTAAAACCAACTTGTCAATAAGAATAGCAACACCCCTGCACTCCAAATCTTGTGAGTCTTTAACAGTCAAGCTTCTCACATCTAACTCCCAAACTATTACTATACATCTTATCTATAGGCCACCAGGCCCCATCGGTTCTTCGAAGAGGACATATCCATGATCCTCTCGGACAACTTAAAAAGCTCACCACAAGCCCTTCTACTAGGAGACCTGAACTTGGGCTTTAACGATCATAATCATGTACAAGCCACAAACATAGCCAATGGCCTCTCGGAGATCGGCTTTACCCAAAAAGTGACACAGCCCACCCATGAGAAAGGCCAAACACTCGAGTGGGGGGCTGACTTTAATTGCAATACTACCATTCCCTCCATCAGTCCACAGGCATGGCCAGACCACGCCCTTAAAGACTTCACTATAGATGCTAAAATCCTCCTGGCCCATAATAACCCATTAGCACCTCCCACACTAACAAGAAATAAAAAGAATATAACTACACACCGTTTACTACCGCTAATCCTCCCTACCATAAACTCACTGCCAGACACACTAGACCCATCCACCCTAGTTAATGAATTTAACAGTCATGGCCACTGCCCTTGATACTATTGCCCCATTAAAAATGAGAAACAGTAAACCTAGAGCACACCTAAATGCCTGGTTTTCCCCATACCTAAAATCCTTAAGGAAAGAAAAACGCAAGTGTGAAACCACCTGGAGACTATCACCTTCGGAGGCGAATAAAGTTATCCTTATTAATACCTCCACAAAATACAAAACTGAAATACGAGCCAAAAAAGAAAGCTTTGACAATAGAATATTGCAAGCTAAATCAGGCACCAAGGTGCTTTTCACAATACTAAAGGAACTGGAGAACCCTATCCCAGTACCTGACAACTGTGTCAAAAATAAAATGTGGTGCTCCAACATACAGAAGGCACTTAGTGACAAAATTGCTGCCCTCCAAGTTAAAATTGACAAGAAAAAACTAAACATACCACCTTCTACTGTTCAAATCGACAAACTACATACTGCTGCCAAACCAAGACAGCAATTCAACTTTACTAAAGTATCCATACTAGAGGTTGAAAAAATAATACTATTGCTTAAACCTTCAAACTGTCGAGGCGATAATTGCCCCGCACAAATAATAAAAGACGCGGTAAGAGATTTATCTCCCTTTATTTGTAAACATATCAATGCTTCATTTACCTCAGGTACCATACCGAGCAATGTCAAGGAATCTTGGGTCCTCCCTCGCCTTAAGAAGCAATCGCTGGACCCAGCGATACCTACAAATTACAGGCCAATCACCATGGTGCCATTCCTACTAAAGATATTAGAGTGGCCTATTTACAGATCCAGAAATTCCTGGAGATGAACCAACTCCTAGGCATTCAGCAATCGGGTTTCAGACCACAGCACGGCACTGAAACAGCACTTATTGATCTTAAGGCCCAGGTCGATGAGCTCAGAGACCAGGGAAAAACAGCCTTACTGCTCCTCCTGGATCTCTCAGCAGCGTTTGACTTGGTGGACCACAAGGTACTCTGCAACCACTTAGAATCAGCAGCACACTTCTCGCCCCAAGCCATAGCGTGGATCAAATCCTTTTTAAGTGATAGAACCACGAGGGTCTTCTCCACCTCAGCTGCTGCAGACCCCGTTCCCATCACGTGTGGCGTACCCCAGGGATCATTCGTCTCCCCTATTATGTATAACATCTTTACCCAAGCCCCTGTTTGATGATTTGGACTATCTAGGTGTCACCTACATTAACTATGCAAATGCCAGCCAGATTCTTATCCCACTTTCTGGGGATTACAAACAGGAGTTGGCCTTGGTGAATAGGATATACCTCATCATCCAGGCATGGATGGCCCTTCACGGTCTATGCCTGAATGATGACAAAACGGAACTCATCATTCTGGGCACTACACCCAACATTAAGAAACTCAGCTGTGACTACACATCCTTTGTCATAGATGGCAATACAATCAAAGTCGCTAAGGAGGTAAAAACACTTGGTTTTTACCTCGATTCCAGCCTAACTTTGGTTAAACAAGTGAACGCTATGGCGTCATCTACAGCCTATACTTGTAAGCTGATTAGATCAGCGAAACCATACCTTTCCACAAACAGTTGTACCACTTTTTCAAGAGCACTTGTGCTGTCCAAATTAGATTACTGTAACGCTCTCTACTTGGGATCCAATAAATACATTACGAAGAAAATTCAAATACTTCAAAATAACACCCTTAGAGCAGCCCTAGGATTGTCCAACAGTGAACACATATATCAACGACTAGGAGACAATCTAACTGGCTCTCCACTATTGATAAAATCAAACTTAAAACTGCTTCCCTAACCTTCAAATGCCTCAACAACTCAGCACCTAGCTACCTAACAGAGGGGTTCAAAAGAAGAGTCACGTCTAGACTCATCAGAGCAGCCTACACCGACTGTTTATTAGTTCCCCCTTTCAAAATGACTACAATCGGAGGGAATAGCTTCCCCGTCAAAGCGGCCCAATTGTGGAATGCCCTCCCACCTACTTTAAGGACTGACCAATCTTACACCCACTTTAGATTAAACATCATCAAGTGGCTTAAAGAGAATGATCTGTAGCTCTAGCTTTACCTGCTCTCCCTATTATTTGACTCTGTAACCCAGACCGGACCCCCGCTTCTCAGTTGTGGCACCTTACCTGTAATTGAATATGTATTACATGTTGTTTTGTTGTACTGACCTGTAATTGTGTGACTATGTGACTTTGTAACCATGTAAGCTTAAAGTATTCTTGTTTCGCGCCCTGATACCTTCAGGTCTGGTGCGTGCTATAAATAAACAAACAAACAAACCTGTGGCACCTAGAAAGTAATGACTCAAAGAAAGAGGGGTCGTCCACATTGGGGCCATAGATGTTGACAAACGTCACCAGTGTGTGCCCCAAGCATCCCGTTGGGTTAATCACTGTTTCCGTGGTACGAAACCGAAATGACTTGTGTATGACTATCATGACCCCACCCGAGTATGTGGAGTAAGAGGTGTAGTATTTTTTTTTTTTTTAAAACCTATTTTTATTGATGGTCTCGACAGTTGCATTGGCACAGTGAACACAATATACAATCGCATACATAACAATATCTTTGTTAAATGATTAACAGTTGTCATTTAAATAGTCGCTTCAGTATCTGAAAGTATATCACAGAGGTATGCCCTGAATGGGCCCCAGATGTCTTTTTGCCTACTCATGCTCGGTTGGGTCAGCACATATTGCTCCTCGCATTCGTTTATGTAGGTTAACTCCCGTAGGAAGGCGTCCATTGTGGGGGCGGCCGGGCTCTTCCATGCCTTCAATATACATCGTTTAGCTATGACACATGACACATTAAACAGCCTTCTGAGTTTTTCGGAACATTTACCAATATCACCGAATAAGTATTTTTGTGGGGTCAAGTGCGGGGGGATCTGTGACATTTCATTTAGCATATTTGCAACTCCTCCCCAGAACCGCGCCACGGCTGGACACTCCCAGTACATATGATAGGACCCCGCTGCCGGGGACCCACACTTGGGACACTTGCCTGGGTCGTCAGGCGTGAATGTAGCTATCCTAGCAGGGGTATAGTGCAGCCTGTTTAGAATTTTAAACTGTATTTGACGAAGCCCGGCATTAAGGGAGACTCTTTTCGTGAGCGCACAGTATCTTGCCCACTTTTCTTCTGGTATTGGCATTTTCATGTCAGTTTCCCATTTCTCCCTCACCTGGTTTACCAAAACGGAGTGAGTCTGTATTGCCTTATAAAGTTTGGGAATTCCCAACCCGCCCTGTGTAGTGGCCAGCCGCAAACATGGGTGAGAAGGGGGTTCGTCTGGAAATGACGGCCAGCGCCTTTGATATGCAGATCTCATTCGATAATACTGCAATGTCTTGAGCTGCCCACCTCCCATGCCTCTAGTGAACTCCACAAGGGTCGCAAACTTCCCCTCTATGTACATGTCACCTATTTTCATCTCCATGCCCGGGTCCCAGGTTTCCTGTATGTCGGTATCAAACGTGGGGGGGAGGCCAGGGTATTTCCACAGGGGTGCATCGGGGTTATACGGGGTCTCTATTTTCAGTCTTTTGTATATTGCTCCGCAGGCTTTCACCGTACAACTCACAGGGTCGAATTCGCAAGAGTCTTTATGTCTAGTATTAAAAATCACTGACCTGATGTTCGTGGGCTCGGTGGTGTATTCTTCTATTTGTGTATGAGGGGAGTTGTCCCAGCTGATTCTGGCCGTCTTCCCGTTCCACAGGAAGGACACCGCCATGGAGCGAAGTCTAGAGAAGAACTCTCTCCCCGGCCATATAGGGATATTTACAGATAAGTATAATAGTTTCGGAAGTACAATCATTTTAAGAATGGCAATTCTACCGTGTAATGAAATTGGGAGACGCCTCCAGACCTGCAATTTAATGTTAAGCGTATGCAGCGCCTGGTCATGGTTATCAATGTATAATGTTTGTTTATTACAAGAGACCAGCACCCCAAGGTACCTGATGTGGTGTTCAGACCATTTAAGGCCGCACATGTGAGCTGGGCATTTTGTGGAGGGGGTGAGCGGGAACACTTCTGATTTGGAGCTGTTGACCGTGTATCCCGAGTATTCTGCAAATTCGTTGATGTTTGTCATGATGGGGACAATGTTTTTATCGGGTTCTCGAACATAGAGTAGCGTGTCATCCGCATATAATGATATTATTTGGGTGGCTCCCTTCAGCGTTATGCCCCTGTTGCCATGTCTCAACCGTATCGCCGCTGCAATGGGTTCAATTGTCAAAGCAAAAAGGATAGGGGAGAAGGGGCACCCCTGTCTGGTACCTCTGCCCAGTTCAAACCTTTGAGACATAGTTCTATTTGTGTATACTTTCGCACATGGAGCTGTATAAAGCAATTTGACGTATTGAATGAAATATGGGCCAACCCCAAATGCCTCCAACACCAAGAACAAATACTCCCAGGAAACCGAATCAAACGCTTTCTCGGCGTCAAGGGAGATTGCCACTGCTTGTTTGTTCGGATTAAGCTGTGATATTATGCCGAATAGCCTACGCAAATTTAGGGCGGTGGACCTTTGGGGAATAAATCCGCTTTGATCTGTGTGTACTAATAATGGCGTGATGGGTAGCATACGGTTTGCCAGCACTTTCGCAAAGATTTTTGCGTCCACATTTATCAGGGACAGAGGTCTATAGGATGACATATCTTGCAGCAGGCGTCGAGGTTTGGGCAACACCGTGATTATGGCCTCGCGCATTGTTTGTGGCAACGTTTGTTTACCCAGGGCCTCCCCCCACACCTCCAGCAAAACAGGGACCAGTTCTTCCCGGAATTCCTTGTAGAATTCCACTCCCAGGCCGTCCTAGCCCGGCGCCTTACCAGACGCGAGCCCTTTGATCGCCTCAGTGAGCTCCTCTGCCGTGACAGGTTGATCCAATATCAGCCTATTTTGTTCTGTGAGTTTGGGGAGCTCCAAGGTGGCCAAATAAGCTTTGATCTCATCAGGGGATTTCCTATCTTTATTCGCATATCGTGTTTTGTAGAACTCTACAAATTCATCGTTTATTCCCTGTTCGCTTGTTACCATCACATTTTGCGCCGTATGGATCGATGCAATCGGGGCCGCATGATGTTCCAGCTTAACCAGGTTGGCCAGCATTTTCCCTGCCTTATTCCCCTCCCCGTACCAGCGAGCTCTGGAAGGGGCTGCTATATAATGTACTTCCCTTACCGCCAGTTTGTCAAATTCCCTGAGAGATTTATGTATTTCAGCAAGGGTGTCGCCTCCATGTGTCCGAGCATATGTCTCCTCCAGTACGTTCAGATCCCTCTCCACCCTCTCCATGTCTCGGCGTACCTCCCTTAGAAGGCCCGTTGCTTTGGATATTAGGACCCCTCTTACCCACACCTTGAAAGTTTCCCAGACTGACGAGATATGGTCAACAGACCCTATGTTGTCTGCAAAGAAATTGGCGATGTCTGTGTGTAGGCCTTCCGCTACGTTTGGGTCCTTTAATATACCAATAGGCATTCTCCACCTTCTAGCCGGCTTAGGGGCGTCCCCGAGGGTAATTTCCATGGTCACGGGGGAGTGATCAGATAATGTACGGGGGAGGATTTCGCAACTCTGTAGGGCGTGTGTCGTATTTGAGGGGACAAACCAATAGTCTATACGTGACTCACTATCATGTACGGAGGAATAGAACGTGTAGCGCTTGCTTGTTGGGTGGAGCCCTCTCCAGGCATCTAGCAGGGACAGCTGCTGTGTTATCTGTTTCAAAGCAAGTGCCGTCCTAGACGGTGGCCTAGGTGTCTTGACGGACCTGTCCAAGGTCTGGTCTAGCACCACATTAAAGTCCCCTCCCCATAGTATGGTTGTCGCTTCATGTTTAGCAAGGATTTCAAATAAGTGTAAGTAGAAGTCTGGATCTTCAAGATTAGGACCATAGGTATTTACCAGGGTTGTCTGTTCTCCAGCGATTTTCCCCCCAGACAAGCACATATCTGCCCGTCGAATCCACCAGGTGGCCTTTCTCGATGAACCCTAACGATTTGTGAATCAAAATGCTTACCCCCCTGGATTGTGAGGAGTAGTTTGTATAATAGCGCTGCTTGCCCCATTTTTACCAGTATCTGATCATTAATGGAGCCCTGCGCATGTTTCCTGTAGCATTAAAATTTGGGGCCCGTGCCTGCTAACGTAATTGCCCACCTTTCTGGCTTTCATTGGATTGTTTAGGCCCCGGACATTCCATGTCATTAGTTTAACCTTTAACCCATCACCCATTTCCTACGTATATGCATTGTAATGTATTATGACAACCATAGATGCATGTGCAATCAGGACTGGAATGGTGGCTGCATCTGTGAGACCTTTTTCCAACAAACCTGCAACCTTCAACTGCGCAACCTCTCCTCCCAGACTTAAACTCATCTGGGCGGTGATCACAACAAGAAAACTTCCCCTTTTGCCCTTTCCCGCCCGCCACCCACATCATCTGCCCCAACATGACGATGAACCCAATTAACTGATTGGAACGTTCCTGGGGGTGCTTTGTCGCAGATCAATGCCCAGCCGTCTGGCCACCCACGCGGGAGACTCTACGGCCCGGTTACATCGGGTTTTGGTCCAGTTTAGCTGTGTCGACTGTACAGCGAAGAGAGCATGTTTCAGTTAGCAGGGGGGATGCCTCATCCGTCCACCGGATCGCCTCTGCCTTCACCCGGGCAGGGTCTTGCATTTGGGTCTCTTGCACGATCTCTAGGGGGCAGCGGAATAGAGGCCTCAATATATGCCATCGCCTCTGCAGGGTTTTCAAAAAAGTGGGCTCTGCCCCCATGCTGGATTCTCATTTTCGCAGGGAAAATCAAGGCATAGGGTGTATTGCGGAGTCGTAACTGTTTTTTGACCATCTCGTAGGATCTACGCTGTGCTTGTATACTTGCAGAAAAGTCCGGATAAAGGCGTGTCTGTAACACTATCCCTATAGTGACGTGCGTTGTGCCCACAATCCCTCACGCATCGAGGTCCCTCAAATTGTTTTTTTCCGCCCAGCTACTGGTCGCCTTTATGCGGAGCTCCTCGAGAGACATTGCCAAATAGTTTCTTCGACCTTTGGTCGTTTGTTATTAATATCAATAACGTAGATTCCTCCCTCCACGCAGAGCCGTTTCTCTGCCGAGCAAGATCTTCGACAGAAGGACGAGCGGAGGAGATCCTTCGGCACTGCCAAACACGTGGCCTGGCCTCGCCGGCCATACACAGTAGGGAGAGTGGGGTTTTGTGGTCTTTCTTTCTTTTCTTTAAGAATGCCTTTCTCTTTCCCCTCCCTCTCTTTCGAGGTCGTAGTCACACTTATTACCCTCAGCTATGGAGAGGACGCCATTTAGGTTTTGCCCGCTTTGCAAGGGTAAATATACCTGGAAGGATGAGCACAAACGGTGCAACCGTTGCTTACCCCTCGATCACCAGGAGGACGGCTGTGCGGCCTGTAAATTACTAAAGCCCAAAACTCTAAAAGACCGCAGGGTCAAAAGGTAGGCGGCCTACGCCATGTCTAGGCCTGACTCCTCGCCCGCTGCCGCCGCCGCCGAGTGTGACGAGGACAGTGACTACACGGCCCTCGTAACGGAGGCTGTAGACCTCTCAAAGGAGCGTTCACGCTCCTCGTCGTCCGTCCCCGGCCCCGACAAGCCCGGCTCACGCCCAGCTTATGGGGATGAACACCCCGGCGACAAGGACGCACACAGAAAAACACCAAAGCACATACCCCAGGCACACATTCGTCGAAGACGAAGGCAGCCATAGCGCCAACGGGGACGCCGGGCCCACCGACGTCTTCTGCCGACCGTAAGGGTCGTCAGCCCTCCCCGCCACCGCTTCCGCGGCAGGCGACTGGGCACTCTAAAAATAAGGGCGCTAACACCAAAATTTCCGGCGACGCGAAATCGCAAGAGCGCTCACGTTGCCAACAAGGACTCGACGGGCAAGGACTCGACGGGCAAGGACTCGACGAGCAAGGACTCGACGAGCAAAGGCTCGACGTTTCATAGCGCGACGGCGACCGATTCCCTCGGAAGAGAGAGTGATCGCCGAAAGCCTCGCACGCATAGCAAGGACGGCCAAAGACGTACGGCGAGTGAAACGCCGAAAACCGTCCACAAGGCCAAAGATACGCCAAAGGCGCCGGAAAACAGATCAGGCCAGTTCCCGACGCTGACAGAAGGCCCTAGCCAGCAAGAAGGCTACTCAGAAGGCGAAGGCTCTCTTTCTTCGACGTTATGGGACAGAACCAGACCATTACAGGAGGAAGAAACCCCCTTTTCTTTCCCAGACCGTCCTGGCCGACCTCAGTGGACCTTTGAAAGGTTCCAGACCTGTATGGACAAACTAGATAAGTTCATGTCCATCCCAGAAGACAGGGCACCCAAGAGACCAAGGGAGGCACCCCTGGAGAGTCCAAGGGCTAAATACCAGAAGTTTTATAACTCCATACAGGAGGACATAAACTCTTACAATCCCACTGAGGAAGACACCTTCTTCCAAGAGGAAGATGAGTTCACCTATGTTGAGGACCAACAAGAAGAGGAAGGTTTTCACGAGGAAACTAACCTATGTGAGGAAGGATTCCAGGAAGACACAGGCGAGGGCGACCCAAATCCCTGGCAGTCACCGGCTAGGTCGACTGACACAGTCAGTAGCAGTATAGTCATCTGGTCTACTGAAACTATACCAGTCAGGAACCCTTCGCCTGTCGATGATCAGCCCACCTTCAATGCACTGCTGAAGAAGGCAGCAGCACATTTCGAAATCGAAACTGGGGAGGTCACCCCAGACACCGATTTTGTGGAGAGGATTATCAAAGAAAACCCCCCCCACTAGCCAGGTTATACCCATCCTCGCCTCAGTTAAGAGACGTATTACACCTTCTCTTTCCACTCCTGCATTGGTGAGAGGGGTCAATCCGAGGATTGAGAAACTGTTCTCTCCCTCTCAATCAGACCCATTATATATTAAGGGTCACTCAATCCCGGACTCCCTGGTCGTGACCAACACCAGGAAAAGGGCAGGAGTCCCACTATCTACTAGCGAGGCACCCCCAGATAAAGAGGGGAAGAAGCTGTATGCCCTAGCCAAGAGAATCACCACCTCTGCAGCATTCTCTACCAGAATCGCCAATAATAATACCCTATTGGCAAGCTACGCCGATGCTCAATGGGCTAAGCTCAGACAGGACATCGAAGACGCTCCCGAACCCCTAAGGACTCGTTTACTGGCTAGAGTTAACGAGGGCTCTCTGGTCAATCAAAGCATCGTCAAGAATACCCTCGATGCAGCAGAGACGGCTGGCCGCACTTTGGTACAAGGAATTTTACTGAAGCGTCACGTCTGGCTTCGCAATTCCGGATTTAAGGCGGAAACACAAGCGTCCCTTATTAATAAACCCATAGAGGAGTCCAACCTCTTTGGGAGAGCAGTGGATGACGCGCTGGAGAACGCGAAGAAAGAATTTGATACAATAAAGACCTTAGACCGAAATTTCAAAACCCCCTAACAGGCGGGGATTTGGTAATAAGCGCTTATTTCGTGGACAACGCCAGCAACAAAACCAACAACAACAGTACTCTGCCAGCAACTACCAGAGTAATAGCGGCCAGTACAATCAGAGGGGTCAACGTCGTGGCAAGGGAAGAGGCCGGGGTTCCACCCCCAGAGGCTCCAAAGCCAACAACACCACCAAGTGACGCGAAGATTCACGTCCCCTCCCATGCAACGCCGGTCGGGGGCCGGTTAACATCCTTTCTTCCAGCATGGGAGGAAATAACATCAGACCGCTGGGTACTTTCCACCGTAGCCCGCGGCTACTGTATAGAGTTCAACAGTTCCCCAACATACAGACCCCCGAGGGGACGCCGCATGACACCAGAACACCTCGCCATCCTTCTCCAAGAAGTGGACCAACTGCTGGAAAAAGGAGCCATAGAGGTCGTGCCTCTATCTCAGGTAATGGAAGGTATTTATTCAGTGTACTTCCTTGTACCCAAAAAGGATCTAACCATGCGCCCTGGATTAGATCTGCGCCCAGCGAACAAGTTTGTCAAACCCCAAAAGTTTCGTATGGTGACCTTACAGGAAGTGATCCCACTGCTATCACAGGGAGATTACATGACAACACTGGACATGAAAGATGCATACTTTCATATTTTAATGTTGCCAGCGCACAGAAAATACCTCAGGTTCATGATAGAGGGCAAACCCTATCAGTTCAGAGTGCTACCCTTCGGCATAGCATCTGCACCAAGGGTATTCACGAAAGTACTGGCTGTGGAAGCGGCCCACCTGCGCAGGTTATCCATCCCAGTATACCCTTACCTCGACGACTGGCTCATAACAGGGGATTCTTACGAGACATGCTTCTCAAACACCCAAAAGACTGTAGACCTTTTGTTCCAACTGGGCTTCTCCATCAACGAGAAGAAGTCCAGCTTAGACCCCAGCCAAGTGAAACAATTCCCAGGGGCTCTAATTCAAACAAAGGACTGCCTCGTCTTCCCCTCCAACGAGAGGGTCCAAAACATGCTGTTTCAGATCCCCCAATATGTGGCAGGTCGAGAGGTGACGGTGCGCAAAGCGATGCGATTGCTAGGAATGATGGCGTCATGTATTTATTTGGTACCTCACGCGCGCCTGCGCATGCGCCCAATGCAAGAGTGGCTCAACAGCCAGTAGTGTCAGGCCAGCGGACAATGGGACGATCTAGTGGTGGTCTCGCAAGCCTTGGTTCTCTCGCTACGGTGGTGGACAAAAGAAAGCCTGATAATAGGGAAACCCTTTGCCACACCCGCGGTGGAGGCCACTCTAACCACGGACGCATCCCTCACAGGATGGGGGGCTCACCTATCCCATCAGACTGCTCACGGAGTGTGGACTCCGAACGTAGCATCCAAACACATAAACCTACTAGAGCTACTGGCGGTGTTCAAAGCACTAAAAGCCTTCCAGGAACACCTACCAGGGAAGACAGTGATGGTCCTTACAGACAGAACCACAGCCATGTACTACATCAACAAGCAGGGGGGACACCCACTCTCCAGGACTGTCCAAGCTGTCCCAGAATATATGGAAGTGGGCTCTCAAACACAACATGTTCCTACTGTCACAACACGCACCAGGCCCCCACACATGTCCCCCAGCCACATCTGCTAGCAGACGAACTCGGCAGAGACTTCCCCCTGCCCGAAGAGTACGAATGGCAATTGCACGAAGACATCGTCTTAGACGTCTTCACGCAATGGGGATTCCCGGAAATAGACCTGTTCGCAACTCTGGAGAACTCACAATGCCAAAGTTACGCCTCCAGGTACCCCCAGAACCAGTCCAAGGGGAACGGTCTGTCGATTCAATGGTCAGGGAAATTTGTTTACGCCTTTCCCCCGACTCCCCTTCTCAACAAAGTGGTGCACAAGATGCACCAGGAGCAGGTTACCATGATACTAGTGGCCCCAATGTGGGCCCGGCAGCCATGGTTCGCTCACTTGATGGAGATGTCCCTATCTCCCCCAGTGAAACTTCCCTGCCCGTACAACATGCTGTCACAGGACAAGGGCAGGACACTGCATCCATTCCCTCAGACCATGAACTTAGCAGCCTGGCTCCTGAGATCATAGAATTTGGACATCTACAACTCCCGCAGAGATGTATGGACATCCTCAGGGAAGCCAGAAAACCTAATACTCGCCACTGCTATTCTAGCAAGTGGAAAAGATTTGTCATCTGGTGTAGAGGTAAGAGCATCAACCCGGTTGACTGCTCTCCCACACACATTGTTCTGTACTTGACCCATTTACTGGATTCAGGTCTAGTGTTCAATTCCATTAAAGTCCACCTGGCGGCACTTTCTGCATACACCACTTCCCAACTTAAAGGATAGTTCCGGGACTTTTTTTTTATTGTTCCTATGGTTCGGCCATGTGTTTTTAAGCATAAATCGGTAGATCGTAGAAAACTTTCCTATGGACCTTACCCGACTTTTCGTCCATTAACGCACTCGAAAACATCCGCCATTTTATGATAATCCTCTCACTTGCCGCATCGCCCTGGCTCACCTGCTTTTGCGGCACTAAATCAAATCCCCCGCCCCTGAAACAGACTTGATCAAAACATTCATATTCCCCGCCTCTATCCGTGACGTGACTGAGCTGCGTAGGCAAACGCGCCCAGGTGTCTTCTACGCGACTCCACACAGAACCAGGAAATCAACACAGATGAGCTCAAACAACACAGCGCGCCACAATTGGGAATATGAAACTGTGCTTTTAAATTAAACCGCAAGATTGTAAATTTGGTAAAGTACATTTATTTGACATCAAATGTTTTGAGAATATTCAGCGATTAGCATTTTTATTTGCTCACGTTCCAAAAAGTTCGTTTCGAGGCACACGATGTTCCTTTGCTGTACACAGGGTCTTAGATCATCTCACAATACAGCGCCACAATTCGGAATATGAAACAGTGGTTTAAAAGCAAACGGCAAGATTGTACATTTGGCAAAGTACATTTATTTGACATCAAATGTTTTGAGAATATTCAGCGATTTGCATTTTTATTTGCTCACGTTCCGAAAAGTTCGTTTCGAGGCACACAATGTTCCTTTGCTGTACACAGGGTCTTAGATAAATGAATTTTTATTTGCTCTCGATCCAAAATATTTCGTCTTGAGGCAAGCGATGTTCGTGTGCAGTAGACAGGGTGTTGGTTTACGATAAAATAAGCTCTTCGGTCGCACTGATAATCGCATGGCTATTCCAACAACGAGGCACTAGGGCACCACAACGGTCTGTATGTTGCATCTAGCCGTTAGTACCGCGTAAGGGCATACTTGTACTTGGCGATCGTCCCACAAAATGGTCAGGGTGCTAACGTTGTTCACGCGGAGAAGCAACTGGCGATTATAGAAGCCATCCGCCGGTGTCTGGTACTCGTGACACAGACAATAATGGACGATGTATCTATTTGAAAAACATAAAAAAAGGAAATTAGTCTCACCATCAGATCTTTATTAAAATTATTCATTTTATATATTAGGTCTGGAAATTATTTCATAGCTAGGACAGTGCAACTGGGTTTTATACGTCAAGGGGGGCTGTAGGATACTGAGACAGTCCCCCAGTGCAGGGGTTGACAGGGAGTGCAGGTGGAGAGTGGAAGGGCCCAGGACCGAGGTCGCAGACAGTGGACAAGTTGTAGCAGGGGAGAGGGAGAGAGAAAGCAGAAGCAAAGAGCAAGGTTTGGAGGTGCTTCCGTAAAAGGAGACGGTTCTCCCCAAGATAGTGCGCGGTACAAAACAATATGCCACATAGAATGAACAAGTACAACTTAACCCGTCTTTAAAGCTACTGTATAGTAATTAAATTGCGGTATAAACTCATCTAAAGAGTTACTTACATTATATTTGCATTTTCCATTGTGTCTGTGCGTAGGGCAGCCCCGAAATACCACTCCTTCTATGCCGACGTTTTATTTCTTCTAATGAACGAACATGAAATGGCTTTCGTTTCTGAAATTATATTCATTATCGTTTCTTACGTGGTCCCGGCCTGTCAAGGTCAAATAACAATAGAACCTTATACTGAGTCGTGGGCCATTCTGGCACCCGAGAAAAAATCAAAGCAGCTGACCTTCACTTTGAACGAACACACATTCCTAGTTAGCTACATTCAGTGTAAGGTCGTCTTACAGGACTTGAAATTTACACTCCATCTTTGCATTTTGTCTGCGTGCTTTGCTGCCCCACAGAACCATAAATACGGAGACATTCTATATTTTTGGAAAAATCATTTATATTACTGTTTGGTTTAATTTAATGCGCAAATGAACAAGGTTGGATATATAAACATATTCAATGGGCCTGCGACATGAGGAGACTCGAGAGAACAGACAATCAAATTACAATCATTTAAACCGTGATGTGTATTTCTCAATGAGCTCTTCTTTAGGTGGACATGGAACAGAGGCAATGTTGGGTGGCAATGCAGTTGTCACCTGCACAGGTTCGTTCACAACTCCATTTATGTGCCTATCTAGGACGTCAACAATAAGTCTCTCAATAAACTCATATTGCATATCCTCAAACACTGGTTTGATCACCCATTGTTTACTTCTTTTAGTGAAGGCCTTATTGTAGCGAAGCGTCCCTAAAGTTCCGGTCGTCCTACTTTGTTGACGGCCGACATTATGGTTATGTGCCAAGACCGCTAAAAGAGTCCGATTTATCATGCCCTCCATGCCAAAATGCAATCGTTTTGGCCTGTACTTTAGGCACATATTGTGGAACACCTCCAAATCTCCTGTGTGGCAGAATTCCGTGAGTCCCCTCAAATCTCTTGTTATAGTTTTATCAAATACAATCTTTTCAATGGCTTTGTGAGTGGGTGATGAAGGAATCAACCACTTCTTCTTCCGTGCCTCCTCTGTGGACAAATGGCCATGTTCACAATTGTGGAAATGTTGGTTCGTGTTCCAGCTGTGCACGTTTGTACAGTGTAGCAGTACTGACCGCCATTTTTCCAGTAGAATTTCCAACGACCCTCCACATGTTTTTGAGCTCCACCAAAGATGGTTGCTGATTGACTTGGACCACTGTGAAATACCTTGCATATCTTTTTTTTCTACCTGCAGCCGACAATTTTTTATTGATTGTTTTTGCAAGATGCCAAACGTCAAATTGGTGATTTATATTTTTGTACTCTTCTCTCATTGTCTTGGCAATTGAAACGTGTCTGTCCGTGGCTATCAGGTCGATCACCATTCCCCGCGATTGTAGTTCTTGCAATGATGCTACAAAGCCAACTTTCTCCATGGCCACTGAGGATGTACTTTGTGACACCTGCACAACCACCGAACTCACAATTTTCTTACTTTCCATGTCCTGAAAGTGGTAGGTGCAGTACTTGGCTGAAAATCCTGGGCTGTCGCACTGTCCATCACCGGCTAGCCTGAACCGTTTGCCCGCGAATGTACTATCAATAGACATTTTTTCCATTCTCCAAGCTTCGCTAATGGCTGGAAATAGATAATCGGTTTGGTATTTGTAGAACTGAGTTTTCGCAATGAAACGGATTCCCACAAACTGAAAGAAAGACTCTAATTTTTTAAAACTTGAACCACTAAAAAGTGCAGCCGCTGCACAAAGTAGATTGCCTGCTGGCAGTTGTCCCAGCATGGGTTGTGCAGACCATGAGAAAGGATGATATTTTGTACAGGTGGCATGTATTTTAAGGTTAGTGCCTCGAATTGCACGAGTCACATTAATCAATGGCTCCCCACATACTTCCCCACCTACCGAATGCCCACATTTCAACCGAATAATAATATCAATCAAACAACTATCGAATACAATGAATTTGGCCTCTTTCCTTATAGTGTCACTCTGCATCCCAGCTGGTTCGGCCTGTAACGTTGAGGACATGTCACTCACATGAAAGGTAGAATCTCTGATATCGTCTTCCGCTATGTTCAGTGATATTGAAGGCGTTTCATTGTAGTCCACTTCATTCTCTTCCATTGCAACATCTGTTCCTTCTCCGGCAATGGGTGAATAGGACAATTTCTTCAACTTTCTCGCGGTCTTAGTTTTTGCGGGTGTGGATTCTGTGAATTTATCTCCAACTGCATCCGAACTACCAGGAGGACATTCACTATCAATGGCTGGTGGTGGTATAGCTCCGTTGTCAATCACTTCATATTCTTCCCATTGGCACGATGCATCTCCAGTCTCAAGTCCCTGCCAAAAGGTTTGACAAGCAACATCTCTCGTTCGCTTCACTGTCTGTGTAGATCTAGTTCGTACACCCACTCGCAACTAGAGGACAGATTGGAAAAGGGATGTTCAGTTTAAACACAACTTACAGTATTGAACTATTAACAGTGAAAAACAACATAATATAGTGACCAGGACACTAACCTTCTTTTGCTTTCTTTTCTTTGAAACTTTCTTGCCTCGAACTTCAACATCAGGACGCTGTTGCTCCGACTCGTGTGTGCATGTCTCCACTTCCTCTTGCGCTGCAACGACTACATTTTCATGATAAGCACATCCATCACGCACTGACGCTCCCATCAACTCCCTGAAACATAGAACTTTCATTAGTATGTATAATAATATTGAAAACACAAAATGTACTTGGGTACCAATACCCACGTACATCTCAATAGCAAAACACAAATGAACACTTTGTGTAGAACATTCAAACGACAATTATTCACGCATTGTTGATCTAGTTAGATGGAACTGTCAAGATCCATACCTCGGGCTCCTCATAGACTTCCATTGATGATATTATTGAAGATGATGCTTCAGTGACTCCCTGAAACACAGTAATTGCATTAGTATGGTTTTCTATTTTGATAAAAAGAACAGAAACTTTGTGCAGGCGTGAACGGCTCATCTAAATAGACCTGCACAAATGATCAGTTGTCTAAAATAAATAATGGATATGTAAATATGATTCGATTTGCTTGATCGTTGGAAGTGTCACCACCCAGAGATCTGCATCAACTACTAGGGGTGATGTTCTTGTAGAAGAAGCTCCGTCATCTCCCTGAAACATAGTACTAGCGTTAATAAAGAAGGAAGTACAGCGGATGTAATCACGTCATATGATTTCGCTTGATCGAACTGTCAGTATCCATACCTCGAAATGCATAAGAACATCAAGGGACGATGTAACTGCGGTGCACACTTCTGCAAGCTGTTGCGCCGACCCGTAACTGCATGCTCCCCCTTCTTCTTGGACTAATGCTCCATCGACTCCCTGAAACATAGGACTTTCATTAGTAATGAACACAAAATTGAAAAAAGAAGACACATAGGAGGGCGAAGGAACTGTCCTGAAACGTACTTCGAGCATCTGAGTGACATCAACGGTAGTCGTCAATACGTTGGACTCCTCAGCATCTCCCTGAAAGACAGTACTTGTGTTATCTTGGATAACAATAATTATAACTGAAAACAAAGACTAGAGGACGAGTACAAGGGTGTACCATTAGGTAACATAATTACACGATAAATTAAAACTATTGATTTACATGCCTAAAACAAGTCAGTGGCAGAATAGCCAAGTAAGATTACCCGATAGGCGCTTGAAGTGGCTGATGACTGCAATAATGACACGGATGGAGAATCTTCCGCCTTCATATTGAGTGGATACATAAATGGGGAAATTATTGTTAGCTAATGCTACACACTACCGCAAGGCCAAGAGATAAATACGTAAACTTGACTCACCAGTGGAGGGATGTGGACGAATAGAGTGGGAATAGCGGTTGAGAGCAATTTTCGCCTCGCTCGCGGTGTGTTCTTCTTTATTAGCAATGATGTGGAGTACATGTCAGAGGTAAAGTGCCTGCTGCAGATGCGGTATCGATCACCCCTCTTGTCCGCAAAGACCTCTAGGACTCTACTTTCAAGCTCAGACGGTGGATATCCGCAATATCGGACCCATTCTCTTATCTGATCTATTGTCTTAGGGAAAACATGCATTATAGTACCTTCTGATTTATTATGGGTCTTCGAAGGACAACCGCCAATGGAACAGGCAGGCATTGTGGAAAGTTCTGAAAAGAAAAGATCAACAATTCTCTATGAATACCAATGTAAACTCAGAACATGTGACTAGTTCCTTGCATGTACTGTCTTGAACGAAAAGAAATTGGACGCAAAATGATTATGGTACATGGCCTTACCTTGACGAACAAACAGTTAGATGCAGGGATCAGAGTAGTTTCTTGTCGTAGAACAGGGAGCAGTTCACAGGTTGCAAACTGACGAGTTTCCTCGAAGTGGTCACGGAAGTTCACAGAGACGAAGAGCAGATAACCAGCACCTTCACGGGTTGACTAGCAAAGCGCAAAGAAGTGCTCATTAGAAATATGAAGTTCGTTATAAAGAATTCGAAACAGGGGTGTGTTTGTGAATGAATGACGTGTATATGTCGTGGCATTATGTGGATTGCAGGGGGCCGTCCAGCGTGAGGGGGGATGCTTGGCAGGAGACACGGGGTCTGGAGGTAGACATGGGAACAACAACCCATGCTCTGTAGACCACTTTGAAGTGTACATGGTCTTTGGCACCTCTTGGCCTTTATCGCTCCCTGACTGCTCCAGTTGCCAGCACAAGTACCCCGGTGCGAACTGCCTTTGATAGGGCGGGGGGTGGATTGGGGCGGTGGTCGTGCAGACAAGACTCGTTTGCCGCAGGGCCTCACCAAGGAGAGGCCATCTAACTGCATGTAAGAGGCTGGCTGCAGGATCTAGTACATGGAAGGCAGGGGGGTGAGTTTATAAATACCTCACCCTCCCAGGAGAATATATGGGTGCAGTTCACCCTGGAGACCCTGGTTGCCTAGGCAGTTAGTCAGCAGCAGGCTGGCCTGTGGTGGCAAGGCGGCAGGGGCCAGAGGTGGTCATCTCTGTACCCGGTGACCAAAAGGATGATTTATTATGATCAACCATATTTACCTATAACCATGTTTTGTATCAATAAAATACAACGGCCTTCCTTTTATTGCCAACGCTTGAACAAATCAAAACAACCATTGTTAAAATATATATTGGGTTTTATTTTGGATCTTAATTTCAATTGAACATAAATAATAAACATTACACATTGTAAATTTGCGGTTGCAGCACATCCAGGGAAAATCCGCTGTATTGTCCACTGTCGCTGGGGAAATGTTGTCTAATGGCAAGTACCGCACAGGCAGGTATTACTCTCCGAACGCGGTGTCCGAGCCTCCCGTGAAGCCACCAAGTGAAGCAACGATAGGCCACCAGCCTGTACCACCTGTGAAAATGAAAGATGCAAACTGTATTAAAATGACAAAACTTTCTTATCACTGTCGATTCAGGTAAAAAATGTCATTCTGCTTTGAAAAAAATTCTATCTAGAAAATGCACAATATGGAACCAATTTACATGCATTCGAATGATATGTAGATGTAATTTTATATGTGGGAGACGACCATGACATAGTAGTGGCATCACTGACATCACAACCAGAGTATACTTACTCGTTACTCGGATTACGCGGACGAACAGTGCCGCGAAGTTCGTGCATAAGCACCATCATCATCCTCAACACGGTCCGTGAGAGGCAGGCTTCCCTGAACTCTGGCAGCTCGGTGATGCATTGCGGACTTTGCTCGCCTTCCTGCAGACTTTGCTCGCCTTCCGAAATGTAGGCCAGGCATCCCGAGTTTTCTCGGCAGCAGCAGTTCTCCTCCTCAGTTGGCATTAGCTCGCACCGATTGCACGTGCACCAGGTGGAGACGCCGTCCATGCGACATGGTCCAGGCTCTTCATCCGTTGACTGGTCCTCCCAACTGCCGTCCGAATCCCCATCGTTTTCGCGTGCTTGCCTTTCCAGTAGTTCTTCCTCGGTGTACTCGGGCTCGTACATATACGGCATTATTGTAGCCATTATGTGGTAAAGAAAGTAAAATAATTTATAGCGGTGGTACTGGTATCTGTTCACACGGGCTACAATCAACGAGGTAGCTGACCAGAGCACAGAAACGAGTCACAGAATACTCAAAGTAACACAGAGAGAGGAATGGATTCGAAAATCTGCTGCTGTGTGTTGTGAAACGGTCTGTTTATACTTATTGAGGAAAGAGGCGTCCTGCCATTTCCATGGCGACACTTCATTAGCTGAGGCGCAGCGATTGTTGACACGAAACGGGAAATGGGCGGTACGCGTCTGCTGATGTCAGGCTCAGGGGCGGGGGATTTGATTTAGTGCCGCAAAAGCAGGTGAGCCAGGGCGATGGGGGGAAATGATAGGATTATCATAAAATGGCGGATGTTTTCGAGTGCGTTAATGGACGAAAAGTCGGGTAAGGTCCATAGGAAAGTTTTCTACGATCTACCGATTTATGCTTAAAAACACATGGCCGAACCATAGGAACAATAAAAAAAAAGTCCCGGAACTATCCTTTAAAGTGTCGTGGTGGAAGATACCAGTTATCAAGGCCTTCATGGAGGGGGTAAAGAGAATACACCCTCCGATAGCTAACTCAGCTCCCGGATGGGACTTAAATGTGGTACTTTCTAGACTCATGGGCCCTCCTTTTGAACCCATGCACAAGGTAACTCTTAAAGAACTCACTCTTAAGACTGCTTTCCTAATAGCTATCACCTCCATTAGGAGAGTAAGTGAACTACAGGCTCTTTCTGTTCTAGACCCCTTCGTAACAGTTCACAAGGATAAGGTGGTTCTACGCACACACCCAAGGTTTGCACCAAAATTCATCTCGAAATTCCATGTAAACCAGTCAATGGAACTACCAACGTTCTTTCAAAACCCTTCCAGCTTGGGAGAAAAAAGCCTGCATACACTAGATGTACGCAGAGCTGTCATGTTCTACATGGAAAGAACCAGACCACTGAGAAAGACTAATCAGTTCTTTGTCTCGGTGGCAGCAGGAAGAGAAGGAGATGCAGTCTCAAAGTCCACTATATCTAGATGGATTGTTCAATGCATCACTCTCTGTTTCTCTCTTGCTAAGAGAGAACTACCCTTCAAGCCAAGAGCACATTCCACTCGAGGCACTGGGGCTTCCATAGCGTTCATTGCAAATGTTCCTCTTGAGTCCATCTGCAAAGCGGCTACCTGGGGTTCTGTGCACACCTTTACAAAACACTACTGTCTAGATGCACACTCTAGATCTGACTCCCAGGTGGGACAGGCAGTATTAAGACATCTTTTCTCTACTGTTCCTTCTCATAACCCACCGCCAACTCCGGGTACTACTCGCTAGTCTATGCACAGCATGTGATTCTAAGCAGATTAACAAACATCAGAAGACAATGCATTACTTACCGTAAAAGCATTTCTGATGGTTGTATCTGCTTAGATTCACATGCGCCCACCCTTCCTCCCCGCTCGGATGGAAGGAACATAGACACCTTTCTACATCTCTCTCTCTTTTCTGTACTCACTCACGTATAGAAGGCTCCCTCAGGGCAGAAAAAATACAAACAGAGGGACCTCGACGCGTGAGGGATTGTGGGTACAATGCACGTCACTATAGGGATAGTGTTACAGACACGCCTTGTCGACGTCCCCTTTTCGACTACGAAAAACAAAATGCAATACTCCGCAGTGACCACTGGATGTCGGACCTATGCACAGCATGTGAATCTAAGCAGATAAAACCATCAGAAATGCTTTTACGGTAAGTAATGCATTGTCATCCTGTTGTCTTCATGGTGTAGTGTCCCCTTTTCTCTTGCTAGTCGAAGGATCGTGTCTCTGTCCCTATAATTCAGGAGACGTGCAATGATGGTTCGGGGTGGAGCGCCCGGCTTGGGGGTTGGTGCCAGGGTACGATGGGCCCTTTCGACGAGGAAGTGGTTTGACAGGGAGTCTTCCCCTAATACGGATTTCAATAATTCTTCCACACTCCTTTCCATGCAGCCCTTGCCAAACGACTCCGCCACTCCAACAATGCGGATATTATTCCTGCGGGACCTGGATTCAAGTTCCTCGCACTTATTTTGCGTCTTACGGAGCTCGTCTGGAGTAGGGCTATATAACGACCGTGTTGTGTAAGCACGTCTTCATTCACACCTATCCTGTTTTCTGTCTCCGAGATGCGTGCACTTTCCTTTTCCACTCGCGCTTTCAAGGAACCAATCGTCGCCACTATGTCATCTAGTTTCACGTTGACGGCCAGGAACCCATTTTGCACAATTGTTGCTAAGGGGTCTATGTTTTGGCCTTTGGAAGTTTGTGCTGCACCTCCTGGTGTCTCCAGTTGTTGGGAGCTTGTGTAGGAATCCATTGGGCCGGTCTTTCTTACCCCTGCAGCTTTCTTCTCAGTGCGGCCCATTAGGCGACGTTGCAACTTCCAGGGTGGACTGTGCTTTGCACGTGTGTGTGTTGCTGGCTGTCAATGACTGCCTGCAGCAGTTATGCTGTACGTTGTTAGCACACCACAATGCAGGTGTGGGGGTTGACACTGCCTTTTGCGGGCATACAATCTCGCCCCAGGGGTGTTGCGTTAAATCCCGCAGCTCTCAATGTGTCGGCTGCGCTCCTCAGTCGGGGTCTGATGCAGTGTCTCCGCCACCCACACCTTCGTCCTCCGTGCAGGGGCAAGCGGGTATTGGGGAAGGCGGCCCTCTGAGCTCCACTGCCCGCAGTGTGTCACAACGTGTGTAGGAGCCCAGGGTCTGTCTCGTCGCATGGGCGTTCTACCACAGTGTCTTTGGCGTTCAGTCGGTCTTTAACTACCGTCTCGCGGCACACCCAGTTTCTCCCCGAGGCCACAGTGGCAGACGGTGTTTGTTCCCGGGAGGTCCTGAGAGTAGGATTTTCACTTCGGGAGTGCTTCCCGGCGTCGGGTTTTGCAGCGCTCTCACCAATGCAGCAGCGGCAGCCTCCGTCTATAGTAGGGCTTCGCCCCCAAATCTGTACCGCTCGCCCCCACTCCCGTAGCACAGATGTATCTTGTACAGGGTGTTGGCCCCCGGTGTCTCCGCCACCCCGGTCGGCCCACTTACTTCATCAGCTTAGTCCTAGCTGGGGGGACCAGTATCCGTGGGGGCAAGCATTGTCGTCTCGACGTAACTCCGTCGGGCTTCTCCTGCAGCCCGAAGTACGGTGTGGGGAGGTCTGCGCTCCTGCTTCCGCACAGACGAAAAGGAGAAGAAGCGGAACGTCGCCGCCCACGGGCAGCACTAGTGTTTCGGCGGGCTGCCCCTCCCCCACCAGGCCCATCTGCCGTTGCGAGCCTCGGGCTTGAGTGAGAGTCGCCTGGAGCCCACTGGCGGCCGCGCCGCGGCTCAACAGGCGCTGCAGATGCAGGCAATGATATCTCCGCCGTCCCGGGGTCTTCGCGCACCGCCTTCACAGGGTGTCTTCCGAGGACCTTCCCCCGCAATATTCTGTAGCAGCGCGACGGCCAGCGCAAACCTGGAAGGATTTATAAGTTGAAGGATTTCGATCGAGCCGGAGCTCTTCACCTAGGCGGCCATCTTAGCTGTGCGCAACAGCGCCCCCCCGTAAGAGGTGTAGTATTTGCAATCCCCCCAGGACCTGGCGACCCCCTTGTTTCCCCTTCCAACTAAGTGGGTTTCTTGCAAGAGGGCCAACTTGGCTCTGTGTCTTTCACAATATTGGATCACCTTGCAGACCTTATGCGGGTTGTTCAACCCACGCACGTTCCAGCTTATTATCTTGCAGCTAGCCATAGGCCCAAATTTGTTTCAGACAGACCAAACCTGCCTCCGTGTACTCCCGTACCTAACCACAATTAGAACCTGGACAGAGGCATGAATAATTTTGAAATAACCCCCAACTTTCCTCCGTCCTTTCCCCACCCCCCAACCCCTCCATCACCCACAACACCCAATGTACCCTTCCCCGCCCAAACTGCCCACTCCCAACTAGCAGTGACTTGTTCCACTCCCCCATCCCCTCCCCAACATACAAGTCACCGTGGGCCACAGCCCATGGGTGCCTGACTACACCGCCCAAGGGTCCGCTCACTGCATCTGTCCTCAGGGGGAGGCCCATACAGTGACATCTTTGCTCAGCAGCTGGACTGATTTGTTACATGGGCCAGCATATCTATAACCTAACAAGAAAAACTTTGTGTGCTAACATTAGGTTTGCAGGGCTAACAGCGGTCGCCGTCAGCCGGGGTTGATCTTCCCCCACACTCAGTAGTATACAATCTCAAGCAGGTGTCATCACAAGGTCACTTAGCTCTGATTCGAGTAACCCCATCACTCCTTTGGCAGCGTCTCTAGGAAGTCCTGCACTGCTCCAGGATCTGTAAAAAAAAGTGTGCTTGGCCACCATGCTGCACACGCAGTCTGGACTGATATAGCATAGCATATTGTAATCCGCGGCCGCGGAGGGTGCGTTTTGCCACCAGGGAAGAGAGGATAACCCTCTGGACTGATGGGTTGAAATCCGGGTCGAAAGACACTCGGGCATTTTCATAGTTCAAGTTGCCAAGCTCACGGGCTCTGCAAAGGATTGTGTCCAGGTCCCTGTGGTTTAGTAGGCCAGCTATTATCTGGCTGAGGCTCTGGCCTGGCCTAGTGGTCACCTGCGAAACACGATGTGCCCTTTTAATCAGGAACTGTGATGACAATCGTGGTGTCTGCAGTACTTCCTGTGTAAACTTTTCCATAAAGATCTCCATGTTTTGTTGTGGGACGGACTCTGGGACCCCCACTACCCGGATATTATTCCTCCTGGACCTCCCCTCCAAATCTTCATTCTTGTCCTTAATTGTGGTGACTTCCCTCTGAAGTGAGCGAATCGCCTGCGTTACTTTGCCACTGGTATCCTCTAGGGCTCCCACCCTGTGCTCTGCCTCGGATATTCGACCACTTTCCTTCTCAATACGTTCCTGCATGTGGTCAACCTTGTATGCCATTCCGTCAAGTTTCATATTGATAGACACAAAGCCAGACTGCATTTCTGCCAGCACTAAGCTGAGCTCTGACGCCGGAGTGCCCCAAGTGGACTTCGAGGGGGCCTCCTCCTAGCCAGGTAGGCCTGGCCTGTCCGGGCTGTTACGGGTGCCAGCATCTTCTCTCCCCCGCCACTTAGTCCCTCCTTCTGGGAGAAGGGCAAGCGGGATTGCCGCTTATTACCCTTAGCCCTACAGCACCACCCTCACTGCCCCACCGTGCAATTCCCAAGGGGGCCCTGCACGCCTTTCAAAGCGGGGTGTACTCAGCAACTGTGTCCTCCAGGGCCCACGTTGGCTGGGGAGGTCCGAGCACTGCCCTTGCAGGTTCATTGTTGCTGAGAGTTCATTCTCTTTTGCCCTTAGTGATATCACTGGGTGTGAGGGCAGTCTGGGAGAGTGGGGGTCCACTCCGGGGGGGGGGAGACATGGCAGTCCGCTGATGTGGGGAGGAGGGAGGCAAATACCACACTGTGAGGAGAAGATCGTACAGTCGCTCGTACCTCACGGGGGCTGCCCCTCACCTCAGCCGCAGTCCCTGTGAGTTACATTACATGCTCAGGATCTACGTTATATACTGGTAAGGGCCCAGAGAGGGTGTACTGCTTCCGGCGTGTAGGAGTTGCAGCGGCAGCGGAGGCCAGGTGTTTCTTACCATATGGCGAAATACGGAGCTGGGCACCCATTGTTAGTTGCCTATAGAAGATGCAGACGCTTGAAGGGCAAGGAAAACTCTTGGGTGTGCAAGCATCAGCGCTGGATGGGGTGCAGGCCTGGGCTTACGCCCGTGTCACTGGGGTCTCTGCAGGTCCTGTCTGCTTTGTGTGAAATTTCACTAGCAGAGGCCGCGGATGTGGGTGTATTTGCTGACTCAGCCGCTGGAGCTTTCCCGGATCTTTGCCGGATGTTGTGCGGGAGAGAGTGCCCCCCTACGCCTCTGCCAAGCCAGGGCGGCAGTCGCTGGCAGTCTCTGTGCCGAGGTTGTTGTAGAGTTGGCGGGCAGTGTGGCCATGCTGCCAGGCGGCGTGGCGGTCGCATTGGTATCTGTTGTAGTTGGTATTTACTGGCTTGGTGCGGGATGCAGCAGGCCTTGCCAGGGGAACGGCCAGCCTGAGCGGGGTGGGTTCAGACTCGGGCGGTGTAGATGCCGGCCTGCTGTGGACACGAGGGGGGGCAGGAGGCTCCCCCTCTCCCAATGGTGAATACTGCCACCAGAGGCGTAAGGCACGGCCACCCACACCGGCGCGGCTAGTGTCAGGCATTGCTGCGGGCGGGAGACCCGCCTCTTATCAGACACTCCTCACCCCAGCTGTCACAGGGGGTCCAGGCTTCAGCGGGACGAAGCCACTCAGTTGTTTCTCTCAGAATGGTCTCTGGTGCAGAACCCGATGTCCTCTCACGTGCTCCTCCACCTCTGGGCAGGGGGGCCCCCCCGTCTACGAGATCCGGCCTCACTGTGTAGTCAATCTGTTCCAGGCAGCTCTGGGCTCCGGTGGTCATGGTGTCGTTCCGCTAGCTGCACTGTGCTCACAGGGCTGGTGCAGCGCCTGCTCTCCACCCCAGCCCGGGCTTCTCAGGCGGTGCAAGTTTACGCAGCTTCCTCGTCGCCGTTGGGGCACACGCCGGCTGCCTCAGGAGCCCAGACTGAGACAGTCGATGGACGGCACTTTTATGGGTATGCCCCCGCCGTAGGATTCACTGGTTTCCCTGATGGGTGCAGTGCTGGCTTCCCCCTTTGGGCGATCGTACGCCGAGCTCAAAGAGAAGCGGACATCTTGGCTGCGAGCTCTCTAGCGCCCCTGTCTAGGCGCTAGTTACAGGGGAGAGCAAGACATTTGAAACTAGGTGAACAGGTGCATCTTTAGCTAGACACATGAAATAATTCCCTAATCACATTAGTGGCTTTTTTCACTATGGACTGCAGTTGTTTCCCTCCCTCTGGAACTTCTGAGGGCCTTTCAGCATGGCACACAGCCACAAGAAATGATATTCTCTGTGGTACCGCTATTGTAAACATAAAGATGTGACAATATACCTCAAGTAATATGTTTTATTATCTTTCTTTGTCATCTTTTCTCCTTCCTTAATCTGTGTCTTCATGCACACTGATTAAACCGTCATATAATTAGAACAAACCAATAAATGGTATTGTTGCTTAACCACAGGGATTTTTGTTGTTGATTAATGTTATATGCCAATTATTAGCCTTGAGAAAGACCAAGATGGTTGAAACACATGTTGGCTAGAGAGAGGCTTTAAGATTTTCTTTGTGTTCAGTGAATCAACTTTACTCCATTGGGCATGAATCATGTGTCTTTGATTTTCTTCTATTTTGTATCCTAACCTTGTCCCATTGTACCCTATATGATTTGTGCAATATATATGCATATTAAATTGTTTACCAAGAAGTAATTGGAGAAGAGCAATCTTTCTGTTTGACCAATTTGTAAAATGTTTTTATGGAATAGGTCAGGGCGATACCTATGTTCACCAGAATTTTAAGCTATCCTTCTTAAGGTTTGTGTGCATATTTAACTAAAAGCCCAAGCGCACCGCAATCCTGGATTGCCCCCCCCCACCACATTAAAGGTCGTACTATAGATTGGGTCTTCTCCAAAAATATCACAATTAGTAACCTTGGCAGTATCAGCCTACCATGTACTAACCAGAATGCTATTCCTTTTGATACATTGAGACCTTCTATCGTCAAGATTCATAAACCGGATACAACTCGTATCCATCTTAGGAGGAAACACCTACTTTCTGCTCAATCCTTAACTCCTCACTTCTCCACGTGTGCCGACACCATTCACAGCATCTCTGAAATGACCTTATTTTGGATTCTTTCACTCAGGAAATCTCTAGTGTCATTGAGATCATTGCACCATTACAATCCTAAGCTTGTGCCTACCAAACAGGATAACAACGGGTGGTAGCCACCCAAGTTGTGTACTTTAAAAGCTACTCTTAAGAGATTTGAAAGATCATGGAGCAGAAACCATAATCGTTACAACACACTGAAATATAGGTACAATCGTATCTTATATGAAAGAGCTATAATGGAATCTAAACGCACTTACTAAGTCACCCAAATAAGTACCACTCCTAACTCCACAAAAAAAGATTCAATATTCTGAACACCTTATCCAAACCTAAACGCAGTAGAACCCTACCTAAATCCTCAGAAAACTACCATCCCGTCTTATGTAGGGATAAGATCATCAACATCCAATTCAAGCTGATACCACCACCTACTGATTTAATAGATGATACTCCGTAAAAAAATTTCACTTTTCTCAAGATTTGACAGTCTACCACAAAGCCCAGAGGCTAGTTTTGTTTTCACAAAAATCTCATGCCAAAAAAACACTGATATCCTTGCTAGTTCCCTTGCCCTTCTTTGGTCATAAAAGATGGCACCCATAGTTTGAGTCCAAAATTAACCACATTTATAAATTCCTCTTTTGAGAAGGCATTAGTGCCTTTCTGTGGTTTTCTTCAGTAACAGTCAGAAACTAAAAATGTTATTTTATTTGTAGACGTATCCTTCAAGTAGGTTCTTACAGTAATTCCCTTAGAGTCCAGTTACATCATATGAAACATATACATAAGGGAAGACACAAGCTTGAAAGACAGCAATCCTTTTTGTGCATAAAGATAATCAATAGACTTATGAGCACTTTCTGATAATTCTTTTTTTTTTTATGGCTGTACCTTCCCTGTATATGGTCATATTTGTATACATTGTACTCACACTACTTTCCTTAGGGTCCAATCACATCAAGTGATACATATACCTAGGGTAAATAGAAGCTTTGAAACGGAGCAATCATTTATTTGCATGAAAATAATCAGTTAAATTATGAATTGTTTCTGCTACTACTTGTGCTTTTTTGCTAACTTCACTTTCCCTGTATATACCCATATTGGTATGTGTTCTTGTCTGTGTTTTGTCTATAGTAATGCAATTATGTAATACATGTGTTTTATTAGCTACTTATTACATATTTCACAGTACACAAAAATCTATTAGGAAAACAATTATCATTTTATTATTCAACATATTAACATTACGAATATTATACCTTCATCTTGTACGCTGCACACAATGTTATGTTTCTGTATGAGTAGCTTAGTATACTAGATAGAACCCCATAATAGAATGCTATTCATATCAATGCATCGTTCAATGCACTAATTAGGGTATGATATTTATCACAATGATCCTTGACACTTGTTTCGCAACATTATAATAAGAATCCCTTGTACACATATTTCATGAAAAGTACATACACATGTGATGTCATCAATGACATTTGTGATGTCATCTTTGATGTCCTGGGTGTTAGTCTTAGCAGTGCACGGTGGTGGTGCGAGTTATGGTTGCTTAGCTTACCATAACTGGCGAATTTCAAGGGTTTTTCGGTTTTACTTGGAACCATAACGTCCCTTTGACAAAGTTTTTTCACTGAATTTCATAGGTTTTTAGTAGCCCAACTTAACCATAACGTCCCTTTAGTTTTTTTCATTGAATTCATAGGTTTTTAGTAGTGCAACTTAACAATAATGACTTTCACTTTATATACATATCATATGGAACTGACTGACAGGGTAATTCATAGAATTTCGCACAAAAGTGGCGCACGCGGCTGGCGCACAATGTCCCTGTGCGATACACTGCGCCAGCCGCGTGCGATAAAATCCTTTTCATCGCACAGCGTATTCATGGATTTTAGCCTCAAAAACCAGCAGTTGTGCAGATTGGCGCAGCGACCCTGCAGCAGCGCCAGTTACGCCCCCAAGAACGCCCTCGCGCAAGGAAAAGCCTTCAAAATTCCCAAATCATCGCAAAGGGCTGCGCTAACCCTCGACCAGTTCACAGGGCTGCCAAACAGCAAACGCCAAGCGGGGAACGTGCATTTCAGTGGTTCGCGGGAAGTTTCACATGCGATTGTCCTGGGTACGTGTACATCAGGGGTGCGCGGGAAGTATCACACGCGATTCCATCAGGGTACGTGTATTTCAGTGGTGCGCGGGAAGTATCACATGCAAAATCAGCAGGGTACGTGCATTTCAGGGGTGCGCGGGAAGTATCGCATGCGATTCCATCAGGGTATGTGTATTTCAGTGGTGAGCGGGAAGTATCACACGCGATTCCATCAGGGTACGTGTATTCTAGGGGTGCGCGGGGAGTATCACACGCAAAAGCAGCAGGGTACATGTATTTCAGGGGTGCGCGGGGAGCACTACACGTGAAGTATCACACGCAAAAGCAGCAGGGTACATGTATTTCAGGGGTGCGCGGGAAGTATCACACGCGATTCCATCAGGGCACGTGTATTTCAGGGGTGCGCGGGGAGCACTACACGTGAATTGCCCGTGTGGGTCCTCCCAGGTGTTCCCTCTACACCCTCCACGGCCCCTGCAGGCAGCCCACACCACAGGGGACTACCCTGCACATGTCCCGCAGGCAGCCCATCCACCATGCCCATGCCCCCCAGCCAACCCACATGTCACCTTGCACTACTGCCCACCAACGCATGTCTCCCATCCCCCCCGCCCCCTGCATCCAAGGGCACCCTCCACCAGGCCGCCACTCATGTCTCCCAGCACCCCCACCCCCCTGCATCCAGGGGCACCCTCCACCAGGCCGCCACTCATGTCTCCCAGCATCCCCACCCCCCTGCATCCAGGGGCACCCCCCACCAGGCCCACACTCATGTCCCCCTGCACCCCACCCCCCTGCATCCAGGGGCACCCTCCACCAGGCCCCCACTCATGTCCCCCTGCACCCCCACCCCCCAACAGTCAGGGGCACCCTCCACCAGGCCCCCACTCATGTCCCCCTGCACCCCCACCACCCAGCAGTGCAGGGCACCCTCCACCAGGCCCCCACTCATGTCCCCCTGCACCCCACCCCCCAACAGTCAGGGGCACCCTCCACCAGGCCCCCACTCATGTCTCCCTGCACCCCCACCCCCCTTCATCCAGGGGCACCCTCCACCAGGCCCCCACTCATGTCTCCCAGCACCCCCACCACCCAGCAGTGCAGGGCACCCTCCACCAGGCCCCCACTCATGTCCCCCTGCACCCCCAACCCCCTACAGTCAGGGGCACCCTCCACCAGGCCCCCACTCATGTCCCCCTGCACCCTCACCACCCAGCACTGTGGGGCACCCTCCACCAGGCCCCCACTCATGTCCAACTCATGTCTCCCTGCACCCCCATCCCCCTGCATCCAGGGGCACCCTCCACCAGGCCCCCACTCATGTCTCCCAGCACCCCCCCCACCAGTCAGGGGCACCCTCCACCAGGCCCCCACTCATGTCCAACTCATGTCCCCCTGCACCCCCACCCCCCGCATCCAGGGACACCCTCCACAAGGCCCCCATTCATGTCCCCCTGCACCCCCACCCCCCCTGCATCCAGGGGCACCCTCCACCAGGCCCCCACTCATGTCTCCCAGCACCCCCACCCGCCTGCATCCAGGGGCACCCTCCACCAGGCCCACACTCATGTCCCCCTGCACCCCCACCCCCCTGCATCCAGGGGCACCCTCCACCAGGCCCCCACTCATGTCCCCCCTGCACCCCCACCACCCAGCAGTGCAGGGCACCCTCCACCAGGCCCCCACTCATGTCCCCCTGCACCCCCACCCCCCAACAGTCAGGGGCACCCTCCACCAGGCCCCTACTCATGTCCCCCTGCACCCCCACCACCCAGCACCAGGCCCCCACTCATGTCTCCCAGCACCCCCACCCCCCTGCATCCAGGGGCACCCTCCACCAGCCCCACACTCATGTTCCCCTGCACCCCCAGCCCCCTGCGTCCAGGGGCACCGTCCACCAGGCCCCCACTCATGTCCCCCTGCACCCCCACCCCCCAACAGTCAGGAGCACCCTCCACCAGGCCCCCACTCATGTCCCCCTGCACCCCCAGCATCCAGGGGCACCCTCCACCAGGCCCCCACTCATGTCTCCCAGCACCCCCACCCCCCTGCATCCAGGGGCACCCTCCACCAGCCCCACACTCATGTTCCCCTGCACCCCCACCCCCTTGCATCCAGGGGCACCCTCCACCAGGCCCCCACTCATGTCCCCCTGCACCCCCACCCCCCAACAGTCAGGAGCACCCTCCATCAGGCCCCCACTCATGTCCCCCTGCACCCCCAGCATCCAGGGGCACCCTCCACCAGGCCCCCACTCATGTCTCCCAGCACCCCCACCCCCCTGCATCCAGGGGCACCCTCCACCAGGCCCCCACACATGTCCCCCAGCCAACATGTCATCACAATCTAGATCCCTGGCCCTTATGGTCAGCCTCCAAATGCCAAACACCCACCCGAGTATTGCATCCACCCACCTAGAAATGGCAATAACATGATAGAACCCCAATTGCAAGTTTGGAAATGAACACATGTCACTCACATACACCCAATGGGTGTCAGTGAATGTCAAAACCCATATCATGATATGCATGAAACCAATGAGATGATACTACACATTGAAGTTTGAAGAAAAAATATGTATTAAAAGCAACATAAATTGAATCAAAAATAAACCAACAAAAATGGGAATTAAAAAAAAAAAACAGCATGTCCGTGAAATAATGCAAAACCACAAATCATAATCCAAAGGAAAGGTGTCCAAAGTCACAGTCCACAAAAGTAAATCCAATGGAAAATTAAAATCGAAAACTATTGCTCCATGGGTAAATCATAAAAAAAAATGAAAATCCAACAGTCAACTATATACAGATAAACAATCCAGGGTCCATGATCCCAACAGAAGAAATGAAACCTATCTAACAACACTACCTAATAAAAAAAACTATATACAAAAATGTGGCCCATTGTCCAAAAGGTCCAAAAAAAATGCAAAAACAAAGGAAACCTAACACTAACTACAGAACTATTTACAAGTGCAGCGGGCTAGTCTGACGGCTCACTTCGGGATGTTCCGAGCCAGGGCATCATCGAACTCCTGCTCAATGTCCCGGAGGCGGTCCTCCATGGCCCCGAGGGTCCGCAGGGCCGTCGACATGTTCACCTCCAACTCCCTGCGGATTGCCTCGAGGCACTCGGCCCGCCTCAGGGCCCTCCGCATGGAGTTCTCCGCCCTGACCATCGTGAGCCGTGCCTCTTTCGCCCGCTGCCGCTCCGCATCTATGGTGTGGCACAACCGTTGCCGCACTGAAGACACTTCCCGTCCTGGGTCCTCCTGCCCTCCGGCCGATGCCTGCCCCTCCGATGTCGAAGGCCCCGAGCCATCATGGCTCCCACCTCGTTGCTGCTGCTGCTGTGCCTCTGCCCGTGCACTGCCTCCTGCTGCCTGCACATCCTCCACTGGCTGGGGTGCAGTCGTTGATGTGGCCACCCCTGCTGGACGTCCGACTCCCGACTGTGGCAGGGATGCCTCCTCCACCAGCCTGGCCGCACCGTCAGAGGCAGCTCCACAGGGCACCCAGGTGACTAATGGGTGGGAAGATGGCACGGAGGATGACTGGCACATAGGGGGTTCAGTTGAGGAGGGGGTTGCAGCAAGCCCCATCAAACAGAGGAATCCGGCCTGGGTGACCTGTCCCAGTAGGCCGACGCGGTCAACGAGCCATTCGAGATGACGTGTAGTTTCCTTATGAAAAGACTGCAGGTCACCTCGCATGGCCCGTTGACGCGACGCCACACCAGTCAGGACAGGCTCAACCCGGATAGCCACGTCCGCAGGCAGAGGAAGGCCAGTTGTCGTGAGCTCATCCCCTGCCTGAAAACGGGTCTGGACGTAGGCATCCCTGCTGGTGCAAGATGATGCAGTGACAGGATCAGGGACAGGATTGCACACAGGCACCTCCGCGGCGACCTGTGCTGCCTCCTGTCCCTGGTCCTGCACTGCACCACTAGCACCAGTGGAATCCCCACCTCCAGACCCCGTCTCTGTAGCTTGCACAGCCTCCTCCTCCACCAAACCCCCCACCAACCTGGATGACTCCTTGCCATCTTCCCCCGTTGGGCCCTGTGAGGTCCCAGCTGCCCCTTCTGCTGCCGAGGGGTCCAACTCCGACCTCCGCCTCTTGGACCTCCCCCCGGCAGCTGCGGCCTGGGACGCGGCACCGGACTCCTCACTCCCCGACGAGATCACAACCTGGGAGGGGAGCCGGGCCTTGCGTCTCCGGCTGGCGGTGCGATCGCCGCAGCTGTGCTCCACAGCACCTTCTCCGCCCTCTTCATCAGTTGACGCTGCAGACAGGGAGAAATAAAACACAGGCATCAGGGCACTGCACAATGGACACATACACACATGACAGTTGCACATGAGTGGCATTGGCAAACCTCACACATGGCATCACAATTGGCAACACACATGTCATTTCAACTTGCACACATGAGCCATACCATAGCCACATCGCAACTGCCAGCACCATCCATACACATACAACATCATGAGCAGGCAAAGGTGAGCCAGACATCACATGCAACACAGGGAGTGCACTACACATGCACGCACACCACCACACTTGCATGCATGTGTACACCTCAGCCAACTGTCGCAGTGTTCGGATGGGCATCCATGTCACATCTGCCAATCAGGCTTCCACATCCCGCTGTCACATGCATCCATGTTGCATCACTGTTGCACCCTTGTCAAATACACACACATGCACATGTACACAGTGCTGATACATGCAGCTGAAAACAACATACATGCGTGACATCACGAACATGCCTACCTACATACACATTCATCCAAACATGTGTGCCCACACAACTGCATTTGGCATGCAAGCCTACACACACAAGCACCATCCATGTCTCACACATGACAGCCCTCGCATGTGTTAGCCTCACGGCCCTGTACACCCCCACCCATACTCGGCCCCATACAAACAGATGTGCAACCGGCACACTACTGGCACATCACCACACGCACAGCTTACAATCATGATGCATGTACACTTACCGCTCGACTCCCAACGGGTCTGCCTCAAGGACCTGGACGTGCAGCGCTGAGGATATGCGTTCCAGAACCCTCATCTGATCTTCCGACAAGTGGCCCCGGCGCCCCTTAGCATCCGCTGCCTTCAAGAGGCGCCGGGCCTTGTTCAGGGTCCTGGACCTGAAGTCCTCCCAGCGCTTCTTGACAAGTTGGAAGTCGCGGACTGCCACCCCCTCCGCGTTGATGGCAGTCACGATGTCCGTCCAGATCCGAGTCCGTCCTTCCTTGTCGGCGCGCACCCTTCCGAAGAGGGCATCATACTGCCCCAGGACTTGCTCCACCAGGACATCAACTTCCCTGGCACTGAAGCTGGTGCCCCTCTGCCTCTCTTGCCGGGGGTGGTCAGTGGTGCCAGATGTTGCAGTGCCCGACATGACAAACCCAGAGGCAGGAGTGGGTGGGCAACTGGGTCCTGGGGCTGGGCTGTGGAGCGATGGAATCCCAGTCGGGAGTCTTCGGTTCCAGCAGGGGTGGTCACAGCAACAGCACCCCTGGCTGATGTGCAGGCAGCAAATGGCAGAGCACGTGGGCAGCAGGCAGTCAGGCAGCAGCAGATGGCAGGTGGGAGCGTGCTCGGGGCTCTGGGGGGCAGTAAATCAGCTTTCTGGGCAGGAGCGTGGTCTTCCGTGTGCTTACGCGTGGCCAGCTTAATATGGAGTGATTTGGCACGTGAAAATCCAGCACGTCTGCGTGTAATTCGAGGAAAGGGCCTTAGCGCGTAAGCGCGTCAGCACACGTATGCGAATTCATTGGCCCAAAGGCCAACAGCCCGTATGCGCGTCTGTGACGTGCGTGCGCGGGCGTTTCCCTGTACTCGGGTGCATGTTACATGTCCAATGACTGCACGTCAGAGTGTCAGCGCGTGTAATTGGAGGATGGGGCCTTAGCGCGTACACGCGAAAGTGAGGCTGGACGTGTGGGCATGTTTAAAAGGTACGTGTAGAACGCCATTTCCCTGTACGTGCTTTTCGTGGAGAGCGAGTGGGTGAAATCTGTACTTCTTGTCGGTTCACACGCGATTTACTTCACAGCGTTCCAAGTTCGTCTCCCTGTTACCTCTGACAGCTTTTTCTCTTCTTGTCTTTTTCCTGGGCCTGTTTCCTCAAACAGCGTTCACTTCTCCTGTTGTCCTGTCTCCTCAGACACCGTACAATTCTTCTTTTGGCGGGGGTGTTGCCAACGCGCGTATTTTACACGGGATATTTCCTGGCAGACGGTGAGTTGCGCACGTATTTGACATCTGTGCTTGCCCCGTGTGTTGCCTACCCCTTCAGAGGTAATTCTAGGCTGCGTGTGACACGCATACGTTCATTTTTGTGTTTCTGGGTGCCACAGCGTAGTGCAGGTTTTTTTTTCCACGCACGTGGTCTAGGAGGGGTTGCGTGCACATTATCTACCTTTTTCAGGGTGCCTGTGCGTTGCGTGACCCGTCATCTTCCCCCAGGGGTCACATACAGCCTTGCTAGAGCACTAGGGTACGAATTCCATCTAGTACCCTACCCCTTTGACCCCCAATTGCCCAGGACAATAGTTTACTGCAACTCCCATACGCACAACAACATCAGTGCCATGGTTGGGAGGCGAGCACGCGGTAAGGGTGGCAAAGGTGGGCGAGCCACAAGAGGTGGCCGTGGTGGATACGTTAGGGGACGTGGCCAGGACTTGCAGGGTGCCCCTAGCCCCCCATGTGTGGGTGACCAGTCAGGGACACCCATGCCCCCCCCCCCCCGGTTGAGGGTAACGTGGCTGACACCATCCCTGCTCAGCCCTTGTTGGACCAGCCCATTGTGGCACCAGACCTGGCACTGGATGACTCCATGGCTGACTTGCAGGTCTAGGCCACGTGTGGCGGTGCATGTTGGTGTCACCAGCCCACGTGGATCAGGGGCAGCTATGTCATCTGCTGCCCCGAGTAGGCAGGGTGGGGGAGGCTGCAGGGGCAACTGCGGCTCCATTCACCCCAGCTCTGAGTGTCCCAGCCAGGACAGTGTCGGTCCTAGTCCATCCTGCTGACGTTCCCCCTGACCACATCACACTTCAGCTAATGCCTGCACCAACTCCCATGGTGAGTGTTCATTCCCACACTCCTAGTCCACAGTCCACCGGGGCTCCTGCCCCTAGTGTCCAGAGCGGCGTAGGACACTCAGTACCACCACCACCACCACCTTCCAAGCGGAAGAGGAAGAGTGCTCGTCCAGTACGGGCTGATGCCCCAGACACGGCTACACAGTCTGGCCCACCAAGGAAGCCCTGCTTCAATCGGGTCGAACTTGATGCACTTGTGGAGTATGTGTCTGCACATGACACCGAAATGGTGATTACTGCAGGATGCAAGACCACACCTGCACAACGTCAGGCACACTGGCAGACCATTGCGGAACTCATAAGTGCCCTTGGATGCGTGAGGCGCACAGCTAATGATTGCCACAAGCGCTGGAATGACCTTAAGCGCAGGGCAAAGAAAAAGCTGGCCTCAAGTCATGCCGCAACTCTAGTGACTGGAGGTGGGTCTCCGGCAGAGGACATAGAACTCACTCCACATGAGTATGTTGCTGGGACCTACGTCACGGAGGAACAGATCCAAGGTGTGGGAGACCTGCCAGATTACGAGGCATTGTCCGGTGAGTGCACATGCATGTGTGTGTCATCCATGTGCATGGCGTGTGTGTGAGTGCTTCTGATTGAGTGCCAGGTGAGGGGGTGTGTGCCTGAGTGGTTTGGGTCACCCATGTGCTTCATCCAAAACATTCTGTGCACCAGGATTTGGGTGTTGCAGTATCCCTTCTGGCAACAGTAGACATTCAGCCCAACCTCACGCCAGTTGCCCTTGAATTGTCATCTTGCCACAACATAGTTGCATGTTATTCTGTGTTCATTCAGGCTGATTGTCTGCATTCCACCACTTTCACTAGGCATTTCCCAGTCCTATAGTCACATGTGTGACATGGCTAGGGTACATGCCATCGGTGTGATGGCATGTGTCATGTATGTGTATTGGACATGCCAATCACAGGCCAATGTGTGATGGCACTGCTAGGCAGCATGCAGCAAATGTGTTGGTCTTCCATCTTGGTGTCATCAGTGTGTCCCATTTGCCTCCCCTTCATACGCAGTGACAGTGCATGCATGGGAGGGTTATAGTCATGTGGGACATGTGTCAATGAAGTACTGTTTCTGTTGCTTCTCAGCCCTAATTGTGTTCCATGTTGCTAATGCCTGTTCCCATTTCTTTTCTTTCATGTCTTTGCAGGGGATGACGCACTTGATACTGCTGGGGTTGTGGAGATGGTGCAGACCCAGGAGGGGTCTCAGGCCCGACCGGGCACCAGTGAGGGACGTGGTGTGGTGGTGGGTGAGAAACCACACTTGCTGCAGGCCGTCATCTCAAGGGGTGTCTGTGGGTGCACCTCCCCCGAGCTCTATTCAGGTGTCGATTCGGATGATGAGACCTATGTGCTGTCGCAGGTAAGTGTCTCTGGGAGGGATTCTGTACTGTCCAACCCACCTGCACCAGGGGTCGAACCCTCAATGGGGATGTCAGTGTTGGTAGGTCAGCCTTTGGTGGTTAACGATGCAGGGTCACACTCTGCTACATCTGATCCTGTTCCTGGGCCAGCAGATCAGAGGGGGAATGCAGTCCTGCAGCCTCAGGCAGTGCCGGCACAGCAAGGCGCAGTTCGCCTTGCCCCAGACAGGTGTGGTGCCCGCCGACGCGGTGGCCGTACACCACCAGGCAATACCGCATGGGAGCAATCCATATACGGTATGGCAAACCAACAGGCAGCATCAACTGAGATGATGGCTCAGGCCATGGATAGGGTAGCCACTTCCATTGTCCCCCAAGAAAGGCTAATTGAACAACTACAGCAGGCAACAGACTCCATTAGCCAGTCACACAGGGAGGACATGTTGGCGTCCAACAGGGACAGGCGGGCGGCACTGGAGACTCTGCGGGATGCCATTTCCATTGAGTCTCAGGGCCACAGGGAAGCCCTGAGGGTGGAACTCAGTCAGCTCAGGGCAACTCTGGTTGAGCTTGAGGCTTCAGCTAACACGAGGACAGAACAGCAGCTGGAGCGGCTCAAACGTACGCTCTCAGCTGAGATGCAGGCAACTAGGGCGGAGGTCCGGGCATCCCGTGAGTTGTTGCATGGGGACCTCCGCACAATTATCCTCCAGAACCAGACCTTCCACACCCGCATGCTTGCTGCCATGGGGGACCAGACTAGGGCTTTGCGTGGGCTGCCTCCCATAGTGCCACCACCTCCTGATGCAGCTGCAGAGGGTGAGGAGTGCGACAGCAGCGAATCTCTCACTATAGGGTAGCCGTGCAGGCCATGAGCCCATGGAGGTATTTTTTTTCCGCAAGATCCACACAGGTGGGTTTTGGTGTGCACCCTGTCCTCGGACCTCCTGGGTGGCCTCCCCCACCCCTCCTGGGCCCATTAATGGCCATTTTTGATTTTTGATTTTTTGGACAGTGTGTTGCCTTGTGTGGCTCCCGTGGGCATACGCTGTATTGTGGCTGGGCACATGCAGGCTTGTCCTGAATTTGGGTCAGATGCTTGGGTTTGTGTGACACACACCCCTCCTGCTTCCCGTTTCCATGGGCTTGCAAAGGGTGTGCCCAAGTGACATTGACGTACACGGTGACGTTAGACTCCCATTTGATGTGTGGGCAGTCTGTAGTCAATACTGTGTATACATTCCAAGTGCATATTGTTGTTGTATTGTACACTGCATGGTGTATTGACATGTGCCTCTGCATCCATTTCATCCTCCTAATTTGCAGGTCCATTTCTCATGTCTTCACAACGCGGTCTACTTTGGGACTGGAGTCCATGTTGTAAGCAGTGCACCTACACTCTTGCGTGGCGCTAACACTGTATACTTGGAAGTGTTCGAAGTGCTGCCATTATCAGGTAGTGAGGCTACCAATTTTTTAAGTCTGTACTGTTATGTTTATGGTAGGTTGGAGGTTGTGTAGGTGATTGGTATTCTTGGTAAGTATTTGGTAATGTGTGTTGTTGGTCCTGCATTACTGTGAGCATTTCATGTGTGGCCAGTTTCCATTAGGGACACTGTAGTTGGTGACACTTGGGGCATGTTGTGGGGATTAACTTGTTTGCTCTCACATTGCATGACATGCCATGGTGTGTTGTGTGGCCGTGCCGGGGAGGGGTTGGGTGACATGGCACTGTACTCATGTTGTATTTTGCATGTGGGTATTCATTTTTGCTGCATGGAAGTGTGTCTTTTGATGACACTGCATTGGTGGTGTTTGTGTAGGTAGGGATGCACACATTGTGACACTTCCAGATGAACAATCTCAGGCTGCTATGGTTCTGACAGTTGACTGTCCCTTTGTTCATCATAATTGTCAGATTGAGTCATCATTGATTGTCAGATGGTATGTGCCAGGGCTGTGTGCACTCCACAGGGGTGTGCTTTCTATGTGAAGTAATTAGCCACTAGCTGCATACGGGCTGCCTCACCCCGTGCCCTTTCCCCTCGCATGCGCAGCGGGCGTGCATGTGGTTGGGGATGTGGGGGCACCACCACGTCCACAGCCAGGCCCCGGCGTGTTGCAACATTGTGCAGGACACATGCTACCACTATGATCCTGCACACTACTGGGGGAGCGTATACCAGCTGCCCGCCAGAACGGTCAAGGGAGCGAAAGCGTGACTTGAGCACTCCGAATGTGCGCTCCACTATGCCCCGTGTTGCAAATTGCATCTTGCCTCGGGAGGCGTGATGGGGTTCCGAATTGGCGTCATCATGTGTGTGCTCAGAGGGTAGGCACCCTCCCCTGGGGAGGTGGTGATGGGGATCATTAGTGGGGTATTGGCATTACTATGTATCTGTCATGCATGCGTGTGCTGTGGCATTTCTACTCACCAAGCAGCCATGCATCGCCATGCCGCCCAGCTTCCATGTCCCGGTTTAGGGTTGACATCCTGTAAATGAAGCTGTCGTGGGTGGACCCTGGGTAGTTGGCATATACTGAGGTGATGATTCCCTTGGCATCACATACTACCTGGACGTTAATGGAATGCCAGTGCTTGCGGTTTCTATAGATGTGCTCAGATGCCCTGGGGGGACGTAGAGCCACATGGGTGCAATCAATGGCACCAAGCACTTTGGGGAATTGTGCCACCCTGTAGAAATCCTGGCTGACAGCCTGCCTTTCTGCAGGTGTTCTGAGCAGGTATATGTGCCTGCGGACTGATGGGCGTGCAGCGATGATGGCCAACACCTGGTGTAGGCACCGTGACTGCGTGGCCTGTGACACCCCCCCCCACTATGGCACTTGTCCGCTGAAATGATCCGGTAGCCAAGAAGTGCAGTAAATTGAGGACCTTCTCCAGGGGGCTGAGTGCTTTGGAGCACAGGGTGGGTGATGTGAGGTCATCCTCCCACTCACTGACCAGGTCGAGTATTATGTGTGGTGGAAACCTGTACCTCCCATACACCTGGTCATCTGGCATACCAAATAGGCTGGTTCTGGGTGTGAAGATTCTGGCCCTGACTATCCTTCTCCTCCACCTGCGTTATCCCACGGCCACTGCTGCTAGGAACGGTATATTCATCCTGGCGTCTGAGCTTGTTTGTTGTTTGCGCACTCTTTTATGCTGCGCGGGACGTGCGCCTGCTTCATGCTGGCGTACGTGTTTAAGGATTGGTCCTTTTATTTTTTGGCGCGTTGTAGGCGAGCGTGTAAATCTTCCTGCCCACCCCAGGAATACACGTAACACGCTCTCCCAGGCCCAGTCGCAAGTAAATAATCCCGCCCACCCCTGGAATACACGTACCCCACTCTCCCAGGCACAGTCGCGTGTGTAACTTCACGCACACACACCGAAATACACGTACCCTGCAAATTTGCGTGTGAAACTTCCCGCGCACCCCGAAATACACGTACCCATCTGAAATCGCGTGTGGAACTTCCCGCGAACCCCGTAATACGCGTACCCTGCTATCATCGCGTGTCAGACTACACGCGCAACCCTGATATACACGTACACAGGCGAATCACACTGCTGGGGGTGGGGGGGTGGTAGGAAGGAGTGGGGGCCTGGTGAAGGGTGCCTCTGGTTGCAGGGGGTGGGGGGTGCAGGGAGACATGAGTGGGGGCCTGGTGGAGGGTGCCCCACAGTGCTGGGGGGTGGGGGTGCAGGGAGACATGAGTGGGGGCCTGGTGGAGGGTGCCCCTGGATGCAGGGGGGCTGGGGGTGCTGGGAGACATGAGTGGGGGCCTGGTGGAGGGTGCCCCTGGATGCAGGGGGGTGGGGGTGCAGGGAGACATGAGTGGGGGCCTGGTGGAGGGTGCCCCTGGATGCAGGGGGGTGGGGGTGCTGGGAGACATGAGTGGGGGCCTGGTTGAGGGTGCCCCTGACGGGTGGGGGTCCTGGGAGACATGAGTGGGGGCCTGGTGGAGGGTGCCCCACAGTGCTTGGGGGTGGGGGTGCAGGGAGACATGATTGGGGGCCTGGTGGAGGGTGTCCCTGACTGGTGGGGGGTGGGGGTGCTGGGAGACATGAGTGGGTGCCTGGTGGAGGGTGCCCCTGACTGGTGGGGGGTGTGGGTGCTTGGAGACATGAGTGGGGGCCTGGTGAAGGGTGCCCCTGGATGCTGGGGGGTGGGGGTGCTGGGAGACATGAGTGGGGGCCTGGTGGAGGGTGCCCCTGGATGCAGGGGGGTTGGGGTGCAGGGAGACATGAGTGGGGGCCTGGTGGAGGGTGCCCCTGGATGCAGGGGGGTGGGGGTGCTGGGAGACATGAGTGGGGGCCTGGTGGAGGGTGCCCCTGACTGGTGGGGGTGGGGGTGCTGGGAGACATGAGTGGGGGCCTGGTGGAGGGTGCCCCTGGATGCAGGGGGGTCGGGGTGCTGGGAGACATGAGTGGGGGCCTAGTGGAGGGTGCCCCTGGATGCGTGGGGGTGCAGGGGGACATGAGTGGGGGCCTGGTGGAGGGTGCCTCTGACTGGTGGGGGGTGGGGGTACTGGGAGACATGAGTGGGGGCCTGGTGGGGGGTGAGGGTGCTGGGAGACATGAGTGGGGGCCTGGTGGAGGGTGCCCCTGGATGCAGGGGGGTGGGGGTGCTGGGAGACATGAGTGGGGGCCTGGTGGGGGGTGGGGGTGTTGGGAGACATGAGTGGGGGCCTGGTGGAGGGTGCCCCTGGATGCAGGGGGGTGGGGGTGCTGGGAGACATGAGTGGGGGCCTGGTGGAGGGTGCCCTTGGATGCAGGGGGGTGGGGGTGCAGGGAGACATGAGTGGGGGCCTGGTGGAGGGTGCCCCTGACTGGTGGGGGTGCTGGGAGACATGCGTTGGTGGGCAGTAGTGCATGGTGACATGTGGGTTGGCTGGGGGGCATGGCCATAGTGGATGGGCTGCCTGCGGGACATGTGCAGGGGTGCAGGGTTGTCCCCTGTGATGTGGGCCGCCTGCAGGGGCCGTGGAGGGTGTAGAGGGAACAGCTGGGAGGACCCACACGGCCAATTCACGTGTGGGACTCCCCGGCACCCCAGAAATACACCTAGGCTGCTGGATTCGCGTGTGGAATTTGCCGCGCACCCGGAGTTCACGTACCCTGCTGAAATTGCGTGTGGAACTGCACGCGCACACCGAAATACACGTACCCTGCTAATTCGCATGTGAAACTTCCCCCGCACACCGAAATACACGTACCCTGCTAATTCGCGTGTGAAACTTCCCACGCACCCCGAAATACACAGACCCAGGGCAATCGCGTGTGGAACTTCCCGCGAACCCTGTAATACATGTACCCTGCAAATTCACGTGTGAAACTTCCCGCGCACCCCGGAATACACGTGCCCAGGCCAATCGCGTGTGGAACTTCCCGCGAACCCCGTAATACACGCACACGCTAATTTTCACACAGCGGGTGTCCATGTTTGTCGGTACCCCTTTGCACCTCATTTGTCCTAGAGGGCCACTGTATGGACCATTCATCATGGCTGTATATGGGTGCTTTTTGTTAGCGCACATTTTGGCGCACATTTATTTCAGGCGCAGGGACGCTACCGCTTGCTTTCTTGTGCGTATTTGTTTGGCCCTGTGCGCGTCTTTCACCGTGCGCTGGTTTGCGCTATTCGATTCCATGAATACGGGTTATAGGCGAGCGTGTGGGCGTTCTGCGCACTTGCCTCCTGTACTTCCCCCGTGACGCCCATATTTGCATGCGTTGTTCCACATTCCGAGTGTTACGCCCCGTGTTCCGCCTACTTTTGTGATGTGCGCCGCGCTATGTGCAATTTCGCAGTGGCCGTGGCGCAGGCCGCTGGATGACCTGTGCGTCGGCGTGCGCAGCAGACTTTTTCAGCGCACATCCAATGTCTTTCTCGCGCACGGACTTCCATGAATCGATGTGCGCTGGTTTCCCTGCGATTTTCGCAGTTGCACTGCGATTTTCGCACTTTTACTGCGAATCGCACGTTTTTGCACCTGCGCGGGAATTTTCGGCGCACATTAATTCCATGAATCGACCAGTGAATCTCTTCTACTGTACTTGATGTCCGCGAACTCATTTAATGTTCGCGGACATGTTCGAAGAACAGTACCACTACCTAAAAAACTCTGGGGGGGTATGTTTGATTGTTATATCATAACATAGGAACATTTAACAAGTTTAAAAAAAAAGCACACAAACACATTATATGTACTAATACATAAGAAATGTAACCCATATATACAACACACTAACCATTCATTTAAATGCACTATGTTCTAAAATGGAATATACCACGAGAAAATAAATTGGCTTCCAACATAATTACCTCACAAACACAACAGAACTGAGAACAAGAGCAGACCCACTGAGTAGAGGAACATTTCCCACATGAAGAAATGTCACAAGATAGTGAAACTAATGGTAAACACTTTATAATATAAACCATTTAATTATTATTATTTTGTATACATTTAACATATATATATTTTTTTGTACAGAGCATAACAAAATAGAAACTACCTCTGAAGAAGCTGTTATGGAAAACACGCTTGACAGCATAAAAGAAAAAATTGATTTATTGTTGACCAATTTTAATAATTTGAAAATTTTTTTGAAGATCATTTTAAAACAAAAACGTCATACTATTGCCCCACATGTACTTGTCCCCCCTCACCATATCCCAGTCAATTATCCCCAAACCCTCTCCATAACCCAAAACGTTTTGATGATACTTCCATCCCTTCTTCACCTAATAACAATCATGATGAAACCCCTAATTCTCCTGTTTTTGTTTCTGTTTCTGCCTCACCTTCTCTGTCATAAATTATTAATATATATTAAAGTTTAATTTTTATATTGTGTTGTAAATAATTTCGTTTTTTTTAAAAAAAAAACAATGGAGGTGTCCGCGGACAGTGCTGGTGTTCTAAAATGTTCGTAAATAAACAAAAATGGAGGTGTCCTGAAGAACACTATACCTGTTCGTACTGTTCGCTAGCAAGATGAAACTATTCTAAGAACACACGCGGTGTCCTGAATTGTTCGTAATTAAACGAAAATGGAGGTGTCTTAAAGAACACTATACCTGTCCATACTGTTCGCTAGCAACTTGAAAATGTTCTAAGAACACAATTGGTGTCCTGAAATGTTTGTACATAAACGAAATTGAACGTGTCCTGAAGAACAGTATATCTGTCCTTCCTGTTTGCTAGCAAATTTAAACTGTTCTAAGAACACACGCAGTGTCCTGAAATGTTCGTTTCACGTGTGACGCAATTTTTATTAGTTCAGGACCCGAACAGTGTCCGTAGAACATCAAAGCGCATGCGCTAGCCAATCCGTGCATTTGGTGTCCTGTGGACATGCGCTTCCTTCGTGGACTTGTTCGCGAACGGATCATATGACCGCGCCCACGCTGATCGCGTGTTCTGAATGAGGACACTGTTCGGGTCTCCGAACAAATTAAAAGTACATTTTCAATTAATCCATACTATTTTTCAATAAAATCTCACCATGGCACAAGTCCCACATAGTAATCCTGAGTTTCTACATACCTTTTGAAACTATTCAAACTTTTTTTTGTGTTCGATCTGTCCGCGGACAGCGCGCATGTCCGCGAACCGCGCACAAGCACCCCTATAAAAGACCACGCCCCAGAGCTTATTCTCATTGTGTTTCTGGCTAGTCTTCAGAGCACAGCTATTTCTCCAACAACTTACTGATTACACCATCGAGATGGCATCCCTGGCTGCAGAACTGCCACCTGGTGCTGCACCTGCTTCAGCACCCCCTCCACCACCACCACCTCCCCAAGGGCCTGAAGAGGGGAACAGGAGTGAGGATGCGGAGGAGGAAGAAGAGGATGATGAGAATGAGGTAGAGGAAAACCCTACTACCCGCACTAGGCGTGAGTCTTGGGTGTGGCGGTTATTTACCATTCATGGTAATGTTCCTAAGGCTCGTGCGAACCGTGTTACCTGCAATGAGTGATACTCGGTCGTGGGAAGCACGGTAAGTACAGCTTTGGGACCACTACTATGAAGCGACACCTGAGGTCATTTCACTCTGGGGCTATTCGCAGGGTTGTACCTTGCGAAGAACGTAGCAGGTTGATTTCCTCTACTTCATCCTCTGTTTCTGATCCTGTCACCACAAGGACCACCTCTGTGGGACAGCGTCTTCCTCAAGCTGCCTCACAGGCCATACAGAATGCTGATGACCCTTACCTTTCGAGGGTCACAGTTGTATGTATGTACTGTGACACAGTACTCTGCAGGGGGGAGCGACTTCGTAGTGCTTTTGAGACTATCGTCTCAGAGCACGAGAAGATCTGCTCACTACCCAAATAAAACCCACTCTACATCTGCCTCTCTCAGCTCGCCCTTTCTTATCCCTGTGGTTGGTGTCTCCCCCTTTACCTTCCTTTCCCCTCCTCTCCTAGTGTGTCGTGTATAAAAAACCAAAAAAATACAAAATATCAAAAATAAAAAAAAAGCTATTTTCAGAGCCGCCTTTCACAGTTAAAAAATAGAAGTGAAAATAAATGAAGCAGGGCCCTTTGTATTTTTTAGAAGTCTGCGGACAGTTCGCGAACATTTAAAAAATTGGGTTGCTACCCCATCACAAACATTGCAATTGTCTCTGGGAAGAAGTGGTGGCTCTGAAAAGAGCCTTTGGGTGGTGTTTGTAAGTCAAAAATTATAAATGCTTCGCACCTACTTCAAAATGGTTGTTGTAATTCCAAAAAAGGTCGCAATGCATTTTGTACATTTCTCAGAAAAATCTGATTGCCAGCATAAGTAAGATGGACTCCATCTCTGCGAAAAATGTATGTACTACGAAACATAATATTTTCATTGTGAAAAGAGGACATGCCAAAATCTCTTAGAAAGGCACAAACAGCCTTATTAACATTGCGCCTTGCTTTTTCCATTTGTGGACCAAATGAAGAAGAACGAAGCCACATTTGTCTCTGCGCAATCCGTGAAAATATCACTTGAGAATTAGGAAACATGTCCATAACCTTCCCAAGTCCTTCTTTCATAGCAAATTGCAAAAAAATTCCAGTCACATGTCCTAAACTGTTCCCTCCACAATGAATTACAATTATGTCTGGATGTTGCTCTGTCTCCAAAGTAGCACAGAGAGGTAGCAAGTCCAACCACTTCATTCCACGTACTCCATGCCAGTGTACTTCCACATGTGGGAATCCAAGATCTACAGCTACTCCACAGCTTTCTGCATGCACCTTCAACCAATGTATCCACGAATCTCCCAAAATCCAAACAATCTGTTCTCTGAAACACGCAGCCATAGCTATCTTTTGTTCTCTCAGCAAAAAGAGTATCTGAGAAACTCTCTCCTGGCACAACACACCCACTAAACTTTCCTGATCAATCCCTTTCAGTGCTTATTCTCATTTGCATGACTTCTGACCCCAAAAATCCCCGGATGTAACTCCCGATGTCCGCGAACTACCGCCATGTCCGCGGACATATCGTAACATGAACAGCCCTTCTACCATTTCCACTTCACTCTCTCTGCCATTCCCTCATTGGATGTAGCTAAAAAATCACATGACCGTGCACCAATCACATTCAAAACCTCTAGATCTAACTGCATCATCATAGATCAGCACTGCAAATGTACTGTGAATCTCTCTGAGTACAAGTGTCATATCATTGGAAAGCACCATCTACCAGAAATACTGTACAAGTCTCCAGGATTTCTACTTGCAGCTCCATGCATATCCATATGCATGAACACAAACTTCAGGTATGCATATTTTCTGTACAGTAGATGAACACATTTTCAAACAGACTTTTAGCTTGTGTGATCTGTAAAATGAATTTACTGTATTTTTTTCAATATCCTAAAATCAACTATCACTTATAAACCTGTATACTATTTACTTTCTTTATACACACACACTCAAATCATGTTAAACTAACATTTTTTAAATGAAATATATAGACTACATATATTCAAACAAAATTGCATGCAAGCACAATCTATGTTTAAATCTTTAAAAAAATACTTATACAATTTCATATTTTTTTGTTTTTATTTATTTACTTAATTACTTTAATTTAGACATGACATTAAGGCGCTATTACCTAGAACAGTTTACTTACAGAAATAGTGGTATTCACTGGTATATTATAAATTTCACAAGACATAGTAAAGATATATTTTTTTGCTACAGGTAGTCATTCAATACAATTTGTTCATTAAGAACATATCATATGTACTGAAATGATGCAATGTATCTTATGTAAATAAATTAGTTTAATGGTTTTAAAGAAGGCTCTGAGGATTTCAAATTAAAAAAATCAATATCTAAATTAAAAACAGCGCTATATACAAAGTTACTAATTTGAAGCTTTTACAATTGCAGTGAAGACCAGTCTACTGAAAAGAAGCAGCCGAATTCGAAGAACAAATAAGAACTAAGAAGTTACCTGTTAATTTAAGAAAAGAAGTAAGTAGAATATCACCATAATGTTTGTATTATTAATCAAACATACTATAACATTAATACAAGCTATTTTGGTGCCTAAAAATAGAGATTGTGTACCATTTTGTCCAAAAATCTCCATGTCTTAAACAGCGATTTACAGCCAGAATGGCCCACAAATTCCTATTTTTGGACACACAAATTACCCAACTGAACCGCTACAATTTTCATATTATAGAACAAACAACTGTTTTAATTGTATAAATTAGATTTACTATTTGTACTTTTCCACACCACTAGCTTACTTTTTTTTTGTCATCTGAACCCCAGTTTAGTAACACATAAATTCAAGAATACCTATCCCTACTAGTTGTAGTTCCCAATGCACAATCACACACCATTACATACATCTTTATCATCTTACTCAAACACTCATGCACACAGCACACATACATTCCAGAACACCCCAACCCATATCTTCTTTATTTTTTTCAACAGACCCTAAAGAATGCCTACCAAAAGTCAAGTCCGTAGAAAGCAACGCAAAAGTAGAGCAAATGAAAATAAGTGTCCAACTTTAGCATCCATCTCTAGCAGAATTTGTAAAAAAAGTTGAAACAAAACAGCTAATAGTCATTTAGTGAAACACAAGAAGTTTCAAGTACAAAAACTTTGCCTCCTCTATCAAAATGTAAAACAAACCAAAAAACAATTAACAGAAAATCAGCTATCACTACAGATAAAACTACTTCTTCAAATCTGAATATAGTGCAAAGTAAGCATATCACGAAAAGTATTGTAGCCAAAATGTACCGTCACAAAGTCCTTCAAAATCTTATAAAAACAGGAGAGAAATCGGGTTCAATGCTTAAAACCTATCGTAGGAAATTAATCTTAGAAGCGTTGATGGACAGTGCAATTCTTCTGAAAAGAAAGTTATTTATTTTACTGTTAAACAAAATGAAACCACTAACAAAACTAATAACTAAATTACAAAAAAAGACTTCTCAATAAGCGAAATGTCAACAGAAAGAACTTCTTAAGTATCTGCGGAGGTGAATGGAATCACACTACAAGCACAGAACCATATTTTAATGAAGAAGCGTACAAACAAAAGCAAACAAATACAATTGCCATACATAGCAGTGGTCGAGGTTATGAAAAAGTGAATAATACCATAATGGAACAAGAAGTTCTCCTTACAAAAATATGCCCTGAAAACTTAGAATTACCCCTCCATTCAACTGAATCAGAACGTCTAGTGTACAAATGGCCATGCACATCAATGTGTAACATTCCCAAACAATGTTTCAAATCTTTACGCCAATTCCTCAATAAATATGTAAAAAGCAAAGACAAAACCAAAATTAAATTACTGCAAAATATGGATACCTGTCCAGTGCGCAAGTACACAGGACTACAAGGACATTCATTGGCCTGCATTACAGTACCTACTTGTAAAACCACTTTCCATGATATCAAAAGGATATCAACACATCATTCAACTATAAGAAATCTAGTCTATAAACTGTACTATGCTAAAAGTCCTGCTTTAGCACTAGCAAAGTTAAATAACATCCTTCTACATGGTACAACAAAAGACCTACTTGAAGAAATTCACTATATCCAGAAAAAATATTTTGGAAGTGAAAGCCATTTACAGAATGAAATAGCTTTAAACCAATTAAGCAACAATTTTACACATGACAACATTTTGCTAAACACATACAAAAAAGAAATACTAAAATTTAAAAGTACATCAGCTGAAGTACCAAACCATGTATGTGTATGTTGCCGTAGAACTTTTTATAAAAGTAACACAAAAACTGTAGACCTATCATACAAAATAGAAGACAATGAAGATTCTAAATGGTTTGAATTAGCTCTCTACCTTGTAGCAGAAAACAAATATGAAATAACTGAGCCCTTAATACTTTGCAGTTACTGCACTACAAAACTTGACAACAAACAAACTCCTTCACGTGCTATCACAAATAATTTGGAATTATACCCAGTACCAAAACCCCTACAACAACTTAATTTATATGAGAGCATCATAATTCAAACAGTACACCCATTTCAAGCAATAATACGCCTTCAACCAAAAACAGCAAAATTACCTCCCTCTGAATTGGTAAAAGGCATTCGTGGAAAAGTAGTTTATTTACCATTAGATCTAAAAGAAAATGTGCATACTCTAGGAGTGCAAGGTCCAATGCAGCAATCTTTAATTATCTTAGTAAATGGAGTACCTACAAAAGACAAAAAAATATGGCAACAGCTGGTAGATTTATATAAAGTTAGACAAGCCTTCCAATATCTTAAAGAGAATAATGAATATTACAAATAAATTAATATTGAAGAAAACTTGAAAGATACAACTGAAATAATTCAAGAAACACAAGAAGCTGGTCAATTTGAGCTACTAGATCCCGCTACAATATCAAATACTTTAGACCATTATACAATTCATCCTTTGCACTGTAATGACACCGTAGAAGATGTACTGGAAACTTACCAAATGCGTCAAACGAAAGGATCGCCAATCAGCATATGGGAAAAAAGTATAGAAGCATGTGCTTTTCCTCTACTCTTTCCTACTGGCAAAGGAGGAAGGTATGATGATAGACCTATTCAAATATCAGCTTCAGAATACCGCTCATTACGGATGTATTCTGAAGATCCCAGATTTAGACAAATACATATTCCACCTACTCTTTGAAAGTGAACTAGCAACTTTATGTTACGGAGTTGCACACATATTAAAATCAGGATCACACTTTCAAAATATGACAGCTACACAATTATTAGAAAAAGTGCAACAAAAGGATGAGGTTTTACAATCAAATATTACAAATCTATTAGCAAATATGCGTGGTACTAAAGAGTACTGGTTTCGACGTCATGGAGATGTACGTTGTATGATCAGAAACCTTGGCCCACCCACTTGGTTTGTTACATTAAGTTGTGCAGAATATGCATGGGAAGATTTACATGATTTCCTACGCATATCAAATAAAAACAAAACAAACATAGATATACTAACACCTGGAGAACTTAGTTCTTTGGATCCTGTTAATGTTTCAAGATATTTTCACCATCGCTTCATTGCTATGCTACATTTTATTTGTAATAAAACTGTTCCTCCCCTTGGAGAAGTGCAACACTTCTTTTGGAGAAAAGAATACCAAGCCAGAGGAGCACCACATATCCACATGCTTTTATGGATTAAAGATGCTCCTAAATTTGGTCACTGTTTTACAGTTTATTGAAAAATATGTCACTTGTGAAATTCCATCAGAAGCCACAAATAGTGATCTTCATGCACAAATTTTACAATTTCAAAGACACAAATGTGGAAAATATTGTTGTTGCAAATACAAAAATAAAGGGAAATGCTACACCAAATGCCGATTTGGTTTTCCTGTAACTAGAAATGCAGGTCAAGTGAACAACCTCATGTCTTCAGTTAGACATAGTGTTAAAGGTAAGTCACCTAAAAATACATATTACATAAAAAGAAAAGAAGAAGAAAAATATATCAATGATTATAATGCAATAATTGCCCACTTATGGAATGCAAACATAGATGTGCAGTACATTGCAGACAATTCTACTGCAGTTGCACGATATGTCACACCATACTTAACTAAAGCAGAAAAGACAGAGCTCCAAGACCTCTGGAATGACCTGTCATCAGATAAAACAGTATCTCAGAAATTATACAGCTTGGGCATAAAAATGCTCACCCATAGAGAATGTGGATCATATGAAGCAGCTGATCGTTTAACTGGTACTGCATTGTATGGTAAATCTGAAAATATAGTATGGCTAAGTCTTGGTCCAGCTAAATCTAGAAAAAGAGTTCTAAAATCATATGAAGATATAGAAACAATAGCCAAGACATTTTAAAAAACAATTTATTGGACACATACTACCCAAACAGAAGTAATACTTTGGAAAACATGTGTCTATACCACATAGCCCAAAACTACACATACAAAAATAATATGAAACCTGATGAAAAAAAAGGTAAATATAGAGTAACAAACTGTGAAGGCAGCTTAGTTAAACTCACTAAACCAAATTTAATTAATCATATCAAATTGTCATTAAAGACTCCTCAACATAAAGAAGTATATTACATGTCCCTGCTACAACTCTTCAAACCATGGAGAAAAGAAGAACAATTACTAGATAACTATGACTCATATGAGGATGCTTTCAAAGCAAATGAAAGCACTATAACTGATTTAAACTTTACACAGTACAAAACAATGTTGCACAATAAACAGCAACACGAAGAAGAACTCCAAGCCCAACTAGATAAGGACACCGCTGTAAGTAGTCAACCTTCTGTAACAGGAAGCCAAAAACCACTGGGAGAACCACTAATAATAAATGAGGCAGAATTAGCTATGATAGAAGTAGAAAACACCATGTGTCAGTATGAAGATAAGGAAGACTTAACTATACTACAATCAAAACTAAACAATGAACAAAGTAGCATTTTTCAAGAAATAACAAAACAAATTGCACATTGTGGAACAATATGAAAATAAAGAATGTTCCTGCCATAATTATAAACCTATACTACTGTACGTCAGTGGTGAAGCTGGTTCTGGCAAAACATTCCTAATCAAAATCATTAGTAAGTTCCTTCAACAATTGACAAACAACAAACTGTCAGCTGTTGTCACTGCCCCCACAGGTTTAGCTGCCTACAACATAGGTGGTGTTACATTACACCGATTACTACTATTACCAGTAGAACACCAGAACAAATTAGACTATTACAAACTTTCTGCAGAAGCTGCAATGGAATTAGGCAGAGTATTGAAACAAATGAAAATGCTACTAATAGATGAAGTGAGCATGGTCTCCAACCTGATGTTAGCTTTGATTCACCTCAGATTACAAGAAGTACTCAAAACAGACTATGAAGAGCTCTTTGCAGGAAAACACATTATTGTTTTTGGAGATCTGCTTCAATTAACACCAGTAAAAGGTGAGCCTATTTTTAAACCATTAGGACACAAACTCTGCCGTAAAACTGTTGGCAGCATTTGAAATGTCAACCTTTGGCAACATTTCCAATACAGAGAATTAACAGAAAACGTGGCAATCTGCAGATCTCACTTATGCCAACATTTTAAAAAGTATCAGAGTTGGTATACTTTCTAAAGAAGCAGAAGCAATATTGAAAACCCGGCACATTAATTCACTTTATGGCGATAATGCATGTGCTACAGATGTTATGGAACAATTAGCCCACAAAAATGTCAATTGTATGGCCTTAATGCCAACTCTTGCAAGCTGTTTCAGATTCAATAAAATCATGCTAAGTAAAGAAATGCAACCAATCATGGAAATTAGCGCCACAGACAAACTAGATGTACATGGTATGACACTACCCATTTGTGACCAAGCCACAACAAGACTAAATAGTTTAGAAAAATCAATCTCAAACACAGCAGGCTTAGAAAAGATATTAAAATTATCCTTAAATTGCAGAGTAATGCTTAAACGTAACCTTGACGTGGACCAAGGACTAGTTAATGGAGCAATGGGTACAGTTTTTGGCTTTCAAACATACCCACGCGACAACAAAATTCAGTTTGTCAATATACTTTTTGACAAACTTTCAGAAGTAAAAAGGATAGGACGCTCAACAGCTAGATTCCTTCTCTTCAAAGATATGTATGTACGCAGAGAACAATTTTCTCTAACTCTTGCATATGCAGTCATTTCATAAATCACAAGGTCTTACCCTAGACAAAGCAATGATAGATATTGGTAACACAGTCTTTAAAGAAGGCATGAGCTATGTAGCACTATCACGCTTACGTACACTTGACGGTCTATTTCTAATCAACTTTGATGCAAGTAAAATAAACCCTGATATTCCTTGCGTTTTAGAATACAATAGACTTTGCTCACTATACACCCCCCACCTAAACACATATTCTGTTCCACAAAAAGTAAAACGTTATAAAAGAAAAATAAATCAAACAGAAATGCAACGGGATGTCACTGCAAATACTCCAAAGAGAGTAAAAGAAACTAATACTTCATCAAGTACCACAAGCAAAAAAGAATCAATTAGGGAAAGTAAACCAAGTACTTCTTTAAAGAAGGAAGACAAACTCCAAAAAAAGCAGTTAGATACAGAACTACCTGGACCATTTAAATTCTCAAATATAGTTGGTGTAAGTTGCTACGCAAATGTAGCAATGAATATTCTATTTCAAATACCACCAATTGTTGACAACATTTACTTACACAGTACAGACCCATTGTGTTTGCAAATGTTAGTACTTCACAGAAATGCAGCAAACAATCCTGACAACACGTATAGTGTTTTTGGAATAAGACAACAATTGGACTACTGTGCTGGAATGGTGAAATTCACTATAAATTCACAGGAAGATCCACAAGAATTTCTAATGTACTTACTACAAGTACTGGAAAACAAAAACATACCTATAAATGAAATCTTTCAGATTTCATACATGTGGAAACATACATGCACTCTCTGCAACAATGTGACACAAGAAGAAATCCCCAATGAACGCTTCATATATATATCAATACCAAATAGTGAATCCATTCCATTTCAGCGACTTGTACAAAATGCAAACCATGGTAGTTTATGCTCTACCTGCAATTCAGATAATCGCTCCACGTTAGTAATACAAACACATAGTAAATGCATAATACTAATGCTTCTACGTTACAATGCAGATGGTACCAAAAACAACTGCAAGCTGACTGGATTCACACATGGTCAAATATCACTTGGTAAAACCTTCACAACAATAGGTATAATCTACCACGCAGGAGCCACAACCAATTCAGGGCACTACACTGCATATATAAAAAGAAATGTGGATGGTTTGAATGTAAGGATAGTACCATTACTCTAAAGCAGAGATTACCAGGAAATCTTAGAAACGCTTATTTGATGTTCTTAAAACCAAAATTTGATAACTAAACTGTATTTAAACCCTAAGTAAACTTGTGTTAAAAAAATATAAACTGTTAGAATACTCCAAAAGCTATCTAACTGCTCAAAGATTCTACAACAACTAATCGGATAAATGAATACCACTAAATTAGACCAAAAAATACACAGTTAGAATACGCCAATTGGTATCTAACTGTCCCAAAATGTAACAATATCCAAATAGATAAATCAATACCACTAATATATATAAAAGAAAATAGACAGTTAGAATACGCCAATTGGTATCTAACTGCTCCAAAATTTTATAATATCAAAACAAATAAATAATATGTTACTGCTCCAAAAAAATACAACAAGCCAAAGTATAAAGCATTAGCCAGAAACAACAAGTGAACACTGAAAACAAACAAACAAATAAACTGTAGCATAACAGAAAAAGTTTTTTTTTTAATCCAACATGGATTTTTTTTTCTCCCACAGACCCAATGATTTTAGCAACAAATACAGAAACTGAGCAAATTGCACAGTACTCTGATTTGTAATCTACTAAATATGAGGGTCCAAAAAAAAAGTATATTGATTATACAATGTAATAAGTCATTACAAAATACTAATACTAACATGCTATTTTCTTTTATCACAGAAATTAACAAGAAAAACATGGACTCCCGTTACTAGACCAAACAGTAAGTATACAATAATAAGGAGAACCATAGCAGCATATCACATCCATAGTATCTAATACCTTTGTTCCTTATACATTTGTTTTTCACCCAAAGTTATAAGCAAATATGAATGTGATATGCTGCAGTGGTTGTTGCCAGGGCATAGAGTCTTGGGTGCATGGCCAAATGGCCATGCACCCAAGACTCTATGCCCTGGCAACAACCACCGCAGCATATCACATCCATAGAGTCAAACATTTCAACTATGGTATATGGAAACGTTTAATGTCCACGGACATTATGAGTGTTCTTAGAACACTTTCAACTTGCCAGCGAACAATACGGACAGCGTTTTTAGGACACCCCCTACGAACATTTCAGAACAACGCGATAGTTCTTAGAACACATTCAACTTGACAGAGAACAATACGGACAGTGTCCTCAGAACACCCTCATTTCGTTTATTTGCGAACATTTCAGGACACCATGAGTGTTCTAAGAACACATTCAACTTGACGGAGAACAATACAGACAGCGTCCTCAGGACACCCCCATTTTGTTTATTTGCGAACATTTCAGGACACTGCGAGTGTTTTAGAACACATTCAACTTGCCAGCGAACAATACGGACTACGCCTTCAGGACACCCCCTACGAACATTCCAGGACACTGGGAGTGTTCTTAGAAACGTCTTCAGAACACCCCCATTTTGTTTATTTGCGAACATTTCAGGACACTGCGAGTGTTCGACAACGTCTTCAGAACACCCCCATTTTGTGTATTTGCGAACAATTCAGGACACTGCGAGTGTTCTTAGAACACATTCAACTTGACAGAGAACAATACGGACAGAGTCCTCAGGACACCCCCATTTTGTTTATTTGCGAACATTTCAGGACACTACAAGTGTTCTTAGAACAGTTTCAGTTTGATTGCGACCAAAACGGACACATATTGAGTCCTCAGAACACCCCCCATTCAGTTTATTTAGAACATTTCAGAACACCCGTGATGTCCGCAGACAAATCGAACACAAAAAGAACGTCTAACACATAAAAAACACAACTTTCATTCTATCTCATACACTCCCACCCTCCCCAAACACTCCTACACACCAACACACTCTGCTAAATACAAATTTTGAACAAAGTTTCACCGCGCTGTCCGCGGACGACCGCGAATCCAAGATGGCGGGCGCTACCGAAAATCTGACGCGCTCCACACCGTCCAATCAGCGAACACGTTGCATGTCCGCGAACATCACGCAAGCCGATTGGCCAATCAGGACACTGTCCGCGGAGCGAACAGGGAAGTGTGTCTGCGGACCGAACACAGATATCACTAATTTTTTTTTTACCTACTTTTTGGTCATTTTAAAACAAACTACTGGACAGATTTTTACCAAATTTGCAAAAGCACGCTTTGGGACCATGCCGCTGCTCCTGGTCCAAATTTGGTGAAAATCCGTCCAGCGGTTTGGGCTGTAGACGCGAACAAAAAATGTTTCCCATTCAGTCTATGGGAAAAAAAAAAGTTTTGGGACCCCCGCTAAAACTTTGGCGCCCCTGGACGAATCCTCACCAAACTTTTCGAAAAAATTCAGAGTGACCCAAATACTTTTTTTGCAAAGTTTGGTGAGGATCCGTCCAGGGAGAGCAAAGTTATAAGCCGGCCAAAAAGTGCTCTTCCTATGGAAACAGCAACTTAACCATAACCATGGCCATGTGATATATATATAAATATATATATAGACCCCATTTAGATTTTGCCCCAAGTGCAGGCGTAAATTCCTGTGGGTCGATGAGCATTTAGTCTGTAACTTCTGTCTCGACCGACACCACGTCGAGGCAACTTGTCGAGCGTGAAGGCTCTTCAAGCCACATACCTTGAAGGACCGATCCACCAAGCGCTGGGCCCACTACGCCAGGCAACTCCACGCCATGGACGTAGAAGGTGCCTTCAGTGACCGCAGCAACGCCGCCATTTCGGACTGCGATGGCGACAGGGCAGCCTCGGCTATCCACGCGCATGCCTCCGTCCCCGGAAGACAGGCCGGCTCCCCTGTTATGGGGACTACACCCCGTGGTGGAAGCGCTCCAAATCCACCCACCACTATGCACATACCCATAGCCGAGAATGGGCACATGGGCCGAGCGGACGGCAATGCATGGCGTCCAGGGAACAGTCCGTTGAGTCTCTGTCTTCTGGGCACTCTCGTTCGAGATCGCTTCATGACCGAACCTAACCGTCGAAAGACGGCACGGGCGCCACGCGCAACACTGCTGTCGGGAGCCGATCGTCTGCAGACGAGGCCCCGGCTCTACCCACTCCCGAAACTCGATGTTCTGCGTCTAGTCAGGCCTTAGGCCGGAAACATCCTGAAAAACACGTCTCGGGGGGCGGGGGGGCAAAGTAGAGAAAGGGAGTCTAAAAAGAAGTCCTCAGGGACCCCTCATAGGGAGAAGTCCCGTCATAGGGAGAAAACACCACATAGGGAGAAGACCCCTTATAAGGAAAAAGCTCAGGACTCTGGGCCCACCCCTCTTGGGGACAAACCAGTAGAGACTAGGCCCAAGAATTCTGGGTTGATTTTTTTTCCCTACGGATGAGGATCCTAGGACTCCCCTCAGCATCATGCCAAGTTCAGCGCAATGGTCTTCAGAAGACATAGATGGGGTCATGAGAAGAATGTCATTCATGGCCAACTTCTGCAAAAACGACCCTGCTTATTTCGAAGTTTTCATGCCACTCCCCCTACTACTGCATGTAACGCTCACCTGATTCCCACGGAGGTGCAGGTCTGGCTTCGAGTGCTGATGCTTCTTCAATGGTGAAGCGCAGGACTCTGAAGATGGACAGGAAGGGCCCTCTACTCTGGCTTCTCTGGCTCGCAGGAATATTCCCCTGTGCGTGAAAAGGGAGTATTACCTACTGACTGAGTTATGCTCAAGCCTCCCACTCTCTTCCAACCCTCCACGATACCCTTCCACGATTCCCCGTGAAGTCTCACCTTAGGGTCTGAAAGGACGAGCTCTCCATCCTGCTTCTGACGCAGGGGCGCGTTGAACCCAGTTACTTCACTGGATTGAGGTTGGATGGGAGTTCAGGTAAGCTTGATTATACTGGTAAGGCGCTGTAAAAGTTCTGTTGCAAGTTCAAAAGTTCAAGCTTTAAATAATAATGTTCATTGTCTTTTTTCAGGTGATGAATGAAGATTCCTTTGGAGACTTCTTGCAACAAAGCTCTGATGTTGATGTCTTTTCCCCATAGGGGCCGGGGTTCGGAATGCCGGAGATATGGCGCCGACCCGAAGTGAAACGTGCAGTTCCAGTAAAGATCTGGTAAGTCCTAGATGAGCGCTCAGGTAATGTTTTTGCATTCGCTCATCTAATGTCTTTGTCTTTTTTCCCCATAGGGGCCGGGGTCCTGCTTGGAAGCAGCAAGACCCGAAATGAAATGGGAATGACCCAACAGGTAAGTCTTAGAAGGAAACTGAGCTTTTCCTATTCCCTTCCTTCTCTCACCTCTTATTCTTGTCTTTTTCTCTAGGCTCTGGGAAGTGGCTGTGTATCCGGATGATCGCTGCTGAAGATGGAGGAACCCAGGAAAGGTGAGTGAAATGCAGCGCTGCAGCGATAGTAACGAAATGCTTTTAAAAATAATGTCTTCCCTTTCAGGATCGTCGGTGATGTCTCCGTGGTGCAGATTAGCTGGTAGGTCTCTTGTCTCCCTTTGCAGGTGACCCAGGATGCTGACAGGCGTGGCTGAAGTCCAGATGCAGGAGCTGACACGGTGAGCGTCCAGCTGCGAGGAGCAGAACAACGCGAAGCGTGAGTTGCTGATCGGGTGTGGTTTAAATAGCTTTGGAAGAAGTTCCAAGTGTGTATCCTTCCTCCGATCAGGTATGTATCCTTCCCCGACCACACCCGGGTGGAAAGTAGTCCCACAGGTAAAGTAGTTCCTATTCAGGCCTCAAGAGGGCCTGGATGTGGCAGCATGGTCTGCATCAGGTAAGTGCACATTAAAACACTTGAACACATGTCTAGCTTTATGAGCCTGGCGCCTAAGGCGCCAGGACAGAGGTCCAACATGAGCCTGGCGCCTAAGGCGCCAGGACTGCGCCCAAAGGGCCCCAGCTTGGGCCCGCTGGCACTCCCCTGGGGGAAATGATGCCTGCCTCTGGGGTTGCTGGGTCGGACCTGGCTCCTTGGAGGTAGGCATCATGACACTGCACCCTCGGGATCTCAGGCCCCTGTTCCATCTGCGCAACCCCTGTCTAAACAGCCTCTCTCAGAGATTCCAGTGCGTAGCACAGGCATAGAACTAATATGTATTCTGTTGACTCACCTGTTGACAAAGATCCTGCAGTCACAGATTCACCTGTTGATAACCAACCCCTTCTCAATGAGGTGTTGGCCCGAGCGGCAGAGCACTTTCAAATCGACACTCAGGAGGTGCTACATGATAAAAATTTACCGGAAGAAATCCTTCCGGATAAGAAGGCTGTCACATAATTTATCCCTCTGCTTAAGTCTGTACAACGTAAAATTCAACCGTCACTTGAGACCCCTAACCTCACACGGGCTGTAAACCCCTGTATTGAAAAGCTCTTTAAACCCGCACCCTCAGACCCACTGTATATCAGTCAGTTGAAGCCTGATTCTTTAGTCGTAACAACCACTAGGAAGAGGGCAGGTACCCCCCAAGCTTCTTCTGAGGCCCCGCCGGACAAAGAAAGCAAGCGGCTGTACGCCATGGGCAGAAAGATTGCTTCCTCAGCAGCATATCAAACTAGGATTGCAAACAATTCGAACTCTAGCCAGTTACAACTGCCACAAGTGGGACGAAGTCTCGGCCGTGCTGTCATCAGCCCCGGAGCTGCTAAAATCTCAACTGGCGCAGGTGGCTTCAGAAGGAAGGGCAGTTTCAAGCTGTTTACTTAAGTCCAACCTGGGCGCCGCGGACAACGCTGGCAGAATAATTGTGGAGGGGACTGTTCTTAAACGGCACGCTTGGTTACGCCATTCTGGGTTTAAACCGGAAACACAAGCCACCCTCCTAAACATGCCTATTGAACCAAATTTGCTATCTGGCAAGGCTGTAGAGGAAGCTCCCAAAACTGCTAAAGAAGAGTATGATACTCTTAAATCTTTAAGTCAACTGACTAATAAGCCGGCGCGACAACGCATGCCTCTCCAGTAGGAGGGCGCATTTCCAGCTTCACCCACGCATGGGAGGGAATCACCTCAGTAGCAGGCGGATGCTGCATAGAACTCCTTCAACGACCCCCACGACCACCCCCCTCGACAAAATATACATTCAAAAGAACATCAGCGGATCCTCCTCAAAGAGATAGCCACGCTTCTGCTGAAAGACGCCATAGAAGTCGTCCCAGCCAACCAGGTAAACAGGGGTATTTATTCAACTTACTTCCTTGTGCCAAAGAAAGATCTCGCAATGCGCCCAGTATTAGACTTGCGCCCTATGTCAAGCCACAAAAGTTCCGCATGACAACGCTACAGGAGGTAATCCCTCTACTAAAGAAGGGGGATTGCATGGCAACATTGGATATGAAAGATGCATATTTTCATATTTCAATGTTCCCAGCGCACAGAAGATTCTTGTGTTTCAAGATAGCGAACCAGCACTACCAATTCAAAGTGGTCCCCTTCAGAATAGCATCTGCTCCAAGGGTATTCACGAAGGTACTGGCGGTGGTGGCGGCGCATCCGCGCAGGGAGGCAATCCCAGTGCACCCTTACCTGGACGACTGGCTCATTACAGGGGAGACCCCCCTGATTTGCAGACAAAACATTCAAAGAACTCTCAACCTTCTCTTTCAATTGGGCTTCTCCATCAACTAGACTGTTGTGTCTTGACTGTCGTGTAGTCAGAAGAGTCCTCTGTCCACAAGTGCCGCACAGAGAGAATCTAAATCACTCTCTGTACAACCTTTGAGGCCACAGGTGGGAGATGATCTTCCGGAACCGTGGACCTCTGGGAACCCGGAACCACCGTAAAGAAAGCACCTGTTAAGTAACAAGTCTAAGACAGCAATAACAAACCAGACAACAAGGAAGTGGAATGGTCTTACCAATAAGTGGCCGTGGTGTATCTGCTGCACCTATAGAGGAGGTTCCGGGACCCAGCAAGGCTGTTTCCTTTTGCAGGGCAGTAGATCAGACTGAGCTGCGTGTGCCGGGCCCACCTGATGCCAAAATCCGGACAAGGAAGCTAAGCGGAACGTAGTACCAAAGGGATAAGTAAGTAGAATGTCCAGAAGGCAGTCCATGAATCGTAACAGGGAATCTAATGAAGCAGAAGCCAGAAGCCAGGGGAAATCCGATAGCAGTCCGTAGTGTAATCCGAGGTCAGTGTCCAAGTAATCCGAAGGTATAAGTGTAGCGCCGAACAGGTGTCCAAATAAACAGCTGTGAAGCACTGAAGTGTTGCGATGCGGCTGTTTAAATACCGGCGCAGCCTATTACCTTCCGGTCACATGAGTCGCAACCGCATCACGTGAGCTTAACTTAGAAACACGTGAGCGGGAGATGCTGGTCATGTGACGCGGAAGAAGCCGGTCTCGCAATCGCCAAGGGACACGCCAATGGAACGGGCGTCTCCGCGAGTAGGCAGTATGTCGAACCATGCGCGGTGGCACATGGGGACTCGGGGAAAGCAAAAGTGAGTCCCGGAACCGGGAAAGAGGACGGGATGGAGGTGCGAGGACGGGCAAGGGGAAGACTAGGGACACTGAGGGGTGAGTGTGTGGAGTGCGTGACAGATCCTCCACCCAAAGGCCCACGACCCCGTGGGCATGAAGGATTGTCCCTATGGAATCGTGCCACCAGGCGGGGGGCATGGACATCAATAACAGGGACCCAGGTCCTTTCCTCCGGGCCATACCCCGACCAGTCCACAAGGTACTGAAGACCACCCCTACAGACACGGGAGCCCAGGATAGCAGAGATTTCGAACACATCCGGGGCGGACAGAGACACCGGAGCCACAGGGGCACGAAGCCGCGTAAGAGCGGGACAGGGCTTGAGCAGGGAGACATGGAAAACTGGGTGAAGCCGCCAGGACCCCGGGAGTGCAAGACGATAGGTCACAGGGTTGATAACTCGGGTGACTACATAGGGTCCTACAAAACGAGGCAAAAGCTTGCGGCAACCCACCAGCCGTAAGTGACGAGTAGACAACCAGATATGGGACCCCACGGAATACAACAGGGCCATCACCCGTTTCCTATCCGCCTGTGCCTTCATGGACGCCTGAGCCTCGACGAGGTGGGTCGAGACCTGCGTGTGGATGGACGACAGGTCCCTAACATAAGCAGCGGCAGCTGGGTTGACAGAGGAGGGCAGGTCCGCGAAGGGTAAAACATGGGGATGCTGACCATACAGTACATAGAAGGGGAGAAACCCGTGGAGGAATGCACAGCGTTCTTGTATGCAAACTCCGCGAGATGCAACACTCTCAACCAGGATGTTTGCATCTGCAAGGTCAGACAGCGTAGATACTGCTTCAAGGTCTGGTTGAGCCTTTCGTTCTGGCCGTCCGTCTCGGAGTGATATGATGAGGAGAAGCGGACATCCATACCAAGTAGTTTGGTCAGAGCACGCCAAAAGCGTGACGTAAATTGGGAACCCCTATCCGAGATGAGAACCGAAGGAAGCCCGAAGAGACAGAAAACGTTCTCAAAGAACAGCCTGGCCAGTGTAGGAGCGGAGGGAATTCCCTTCCAGGGAATTAAACGAGCCATCTTAGAAAAGGAATCAATGACCACCCACAAGGTATCAAAGCCCTGGACCCGGGGCAAATCGGTGACAAAATCTATGGTCAAGGTGTGCCAGGGACTGGGAGGGACAGGTAAAGGAAGCAGGAGACCCACAGGACGATCCCTACGATGTTTACATTGTGCGCAAACTGCACAGGTGTTGACATAACATTCCACGTCCCTCTTCATGGACGGCCACCAGCACCATTGTTTCAGCAACGCCAACGTGCGTTTCTGGCCAGCATGTCCATGAACAGGGGCGTCGTGGGACCACTCCAAGGCCATGTTGCGGGTATCTGCAGTGGACAAGAATAGGCGATCGGAGACAAAGGGCAGTCCATCATGAATCACAAGGTCCCATTCGGACAACTGGTCTTGGTGAAGGGTGACCCAGCTCCGAACAGCTTAGAGTAAAGGCAAGGTTGGTGTACACAAACAAACTACCTTGCCGACATCCAGAAGAGTATCCGGAAACACTGGCAAGGCCACCCCCCCAGGGGAACGCGACAATGCATCGGCCTTGCCGTGGGTCGAACCCGAGCGATGCTTGATAACAAAATCAAAAGCCGCAAAGAATAAATGCCATCTGACCTGCCTGCTGTTGATACATTTCAAGGATGCTAGATCCTGCAAGTTCTGATGATCTGAATAAACCGTGACCCGGTGCTTAGCACCCAAGAGATGGTGCCGCCAAACACATAAAGCATCCATGACAGCCAGCAATTATTTTTCAGTCACAGTGTAGTGGGACTCGGCATCAGTGAATTTGCAGGAGTGAAAGGCCACGGGGTGAAGATGACCGGTGGCAGAGCAAGTCTGTGACAAAACCGCACCCAAGGCAAAGGAAGAGGCATCAGCCTCCATGATGAGCGGCAGTTCTGGGTCTGGGTGTTGTAGGATAGGGGCGGTAGTGAACGCCGTTTTGAGGGCCTCGAAGGCTCGTTGGTGTGACTCCGTCCACAGGAAGGGAGTGCGAGGACTCGTCAAAGAAGTAAGGGGCACCACTAGAGGCGAGAATGCAGAGATAAAACGCCTATAGAAATTAGCGAAGCCAAGAAAAGACTGAAGTGCCTTCAGGGTTTTGGGGACCGGCCAGTCCAACACTGCCCGCACCTTGGATGAATTCATGGCCAACCCACCGGACGAGATATGAAAACCGAGGAACTCCACAGAGTCTGCATGGAACTGGCACCTCTCGGGTTTGGCAAACAAGGAGTGTCTTTGTAGACGAGAAAGCACTTCCCGAACATGTTGTACGTGTTCCTTCATATACTGGAAAAAAATCAAAATGTCGTCTAGGTAGACCACGAAAAACACGTCCAGGATATCGGAAAAGATGTCATTCATGAATCTCTGGAACGTGGCCGGTGCATTGCATAGGCCGAATGGCATGACCGTATATTCATACAACCCGTAGCGGGTGCAAAAGGCGGTCTTCCATTCGTCTCCAGGGCGCACACGGACTAGATTTTAAGCACCACGGAGATCCAGTTTAGTGAAGACAGTTGTGTGTGTGTGAGGCGGTCTAGCAGGGGTGTGATTAGAGGAATGGGGTAGCAGTCTTTTTTTGTGATGGCATTAAGCCGGCGATAGTCCACGCACGGCCGCAAATCGCCCTCCTTTTTGGGGACGATGAAGATGGGGCTAGCCGCTGGGGAAGTGGAAGGACGCATATGGCCGAGGCGGAGGGACTTCTGGATGTAATCCTTCAGGGCTATGTCTTCTGTAGGAGAGAGAGAATAAATCCGGCCTGTGGGAATAGCACTACCTGGAACCAAGTCTATTGGGCAGTCGTAAGGACGGTGTGGGGGGAAGTACTTCAGATGAACCACGATCAAACACCCCTGTGTAATCCTGGTATTGGGTGGGAACAAGTGTGGAGATCAGTCCTACTATATGTTGTTCTGTTGGGGGAATCGTAGAATCCTCTATGGTCAAGTGAGCAATGGCCCCCAAAGACTGAGCGGGTGTGTTGTTGCTAGTGGTTGCTAGTAGACAATAGTGTTGGCAGACATCAGATTCGAAGTGCACAGAACCTGCTTTCCAATCTATTAACGGATTGTGCTCCTGGAGCCAAGGTATCCCCAATATTAATCCAAACTGGGGCATCGAGATGAGATCAAAGCTCAGGGTTTCCCTGTGTATAGCCTGTATGGTCAGGAGCATTGGCGCTGTCTGCTGTTTGATGGGCCCAGAAATCGGAGACGTACCATCGACTGCCTGCACTGGTTCTGGCCTGGTTTTAGTTAGAAGGGGTAGTTTCAGAGTTTGAGCAAGCGCGATGTCAATATAATTACCCGTGGCCCCAGAGTCGATGATAATAGTAACCGGGTGTGAGACATCAGGCGTGTGTTGAAGAATAGCCTGTACATGTATGGGCCTGATGCGACCGAATGCAGGAATAGGGTTCGGGGTGTAACAAGAAGCGCTCAACCCAGCCCCCGGTTCTAGGGTCGAGCACTGCGAAAACCCCGAAGACTTGAGCTTTGGCCGACGGGGACACTCCTTCACGTAATGACCAGTTAGGCCGCAATAATAGCATGCATTGTCCACCCTCCTGTGTTCCCTTTCTATGGGTGTGATCGGGCTCCTTATGCCACCGATCTGCATGGGTTCATGACTGGTGTTGGAGGCAGCAGGGGTGACAGATGGGTTTGACATGTGAGCAAAACCGGCCTCAGCCTGCGTTCAGAATGCCTGGCGTCCAACTGTAGGGTTAGGTCAACTAAGTCCTGGTAAGAGGTTGGCAAGGAGGGAACAGCAAGAGCGTCCTTCATAGCGTTGTTTAGGCCTCTATCCCCAAACTCAGCATCAGGAGGCAGGGGGTGTCTAGTGCTTTGGATGTTGTCTAAACGTTGGTGAATAGCAGTGTTTGCTGCGGCCATATCTGCACGTAACACGGTTATGGCTTGGACCATAGTGGCCAAGGGGTTATCCGCGGCTCCCTTCATTGACTACACGACAGGATGGCTTCACAGTCTGTTGTGTCTTGACTGTCGTGTAGTCGGAAGAGTCCTCTGTCCACAAGTGCCGCACAGAGAGAATCTAAATCGCTCTCTGTACAACCTTTGAGGCCACAGGTGGGAGATGATCTTCCTGAACCGTGGACCTCTGGGTACCCCGAACCACTGTAAATAAAGCACTGGTTAAGTAACAAGCCTAAGACAGCAATAACAAACGAGACAACAAGGAAGTGGAATGGTCTTACCAATAAGTGGCCGTGTTGTATCTGCTGCACCTTTAGAGGATGTTCCGGGACCCAGCAAGGCTGTTTCCTTTTGCAGGGCAGTAGATCAGGCTGAGCTGCGTGTGCCGGGCCCACCTGATGCCAAAATCCAGACAAGGAAGCTAAGCGGAACGTAGTACCAAAGGGCTAAGTAAGTAGAATGTGCAGAAGGCAGTCCGTGAATCGTAACAAGGAATCCAATGAAGCAGAAGCCAGGGGAAATCCGATAGCAGTCCGTAGTGTAATCCGAGGTCAGTGTCCAAGTAATCCGAAGGTATAAGTGTAGCGCCGAACAGGTGTCCAAATAAACAGCTGTGAAGCACCGAAGTGTTGCGATGAAGCTGTTTAAATACCGGCGCTGCCTATTACCTTCCGGTCACATGCGTCGCAACCGCATCACGTGAGCTTAACTTAGAAACACGTGAGTGGGAGATGCTGGTCATGTGACGCGGAAGAAGCCGGTCTCGCAATCGCCAAGGAACACGCCAATGGAACGGGCGTCTCCGCGAGTAAGCAGCATGTCGAACCATTCGCGGTGGCACATGGGGACTCGGGGAAAGCACAAGTGAGTCCCGGAACCGGGCAAGAGGACGGGGTGGGATGGAGGTGCGAGGACGGGCAAGGGGAAGACTAGGGACACTGAGGGGTGAGTGAGTGGAGTGCGTGATGGAGACAAAGTCCAGCCTGGTGCCAAGCACCTCCAAACGGTTCCTAGCAGCTGTCCTAAACACACAAGAGGGGTTGGTCTTTCCGTCACAGGAAAGAGCCCAAAATATGTTACTGCAAATACTGCATTATCAGGCCGGCCGCCAGATAAGGGTGCGCAAAGCTATGCGTTTGCTAGGCATGATGGCATCTTGCATTTACCTGGTTCCTCACTCGCGCCTGCACATGCGACCCATGCAGGAGTGGTTGGCGAAACAGTGGTCTCAGGCAAGTGGTCAGTGGGACGATCTAGTGGTCGTTTCGGCACCACTTGTACAAAATCTTCGCTGGTGGACAAGGGAAAATCTACTGAAGGGGAAACCCTTCTACGATCCAGAGATACAGGCGATTGTCACAACGGATGCCTCTCTCGCGGGGTGGTGGGCTCACTATCTTTACCACACAGCTCAGGGTCTGTGATCTCGCGCGGCAGCTCAGAAACACATCAATCTGCTAGAGCTTCTGGCAGTATTCAAGGCCCTGCAGGCGTTCGAATCCCACTTAACAAACCAATCTGTGCAAGTCCTGACAGACAGCACTACAGCAATGTTTTATATCAACAAACGGGGGCACACGTTCTCCAAATCTATCCAGGCTGGCGCAGCAAATTTGGAGATGGGCACTCAAACGGAAGATATTCCTATCGTCACAGCACGTTCCAGGGGAACTCGACTCTCTCGCAGACTCATTGAGCAGAGATCCCCTACCAGAGGAACACGAGTGGCAACTACACGTAGAGGTCGTAGAACACCTCTTCTCTGAATGGGGTTTCCCCACAATAGACTTATTCGCTACCAGCAAAAACAAGCAATGCCCAGACTTCGCGTCCTGGTTCCCCCCCAACCAGGTTCCCAGGGGAACGCCCTATGGATGCACTGGTCAGGGAAATTTGCTTACGCTTTTCCCTCCCAACACCTCTCATGAGGAAGGTGGTGCACAAGATCCACAAGGAACACGTGACGCTCATCCTAGTTTCTCCTATGTGGTCAAGGCAACACTGGTTTCCACATCTGCTCAAGCTGGCGACGTGCGATCCCATCAAACTCCTGTGCCCGTACTATCTGCTCACTCAGCACGGGGGATTAACAGTGCACCCTCAACCTCACTTAATGAACTTGGCAGCATGGCACCTGAAATCATAGAGTTCTGACATCTTAATTTGCCTCAGAGATGTATGTATATCCTGAAAGAAGCAAGAAAGCCTAACACTAGGCACTGTTATTTTTACCAAGTGGAGGAGATTTGGTGCCAGTCAAAACAGATTAACCCCATCGAATGTACTCCTTCCCACATTCTAACTTATATGCTCCACTTGTTAGATTTGGGGTTAGTATTCAACTCTTTGAAGGTCCACCCGGCGGCCTTATCAGCCTATACCACTTCCCACAGTAAAGTCTTGTGGTGGAAGGTACATGTCATTAAAGCATTCATGGAGGGAGTAAAGAGACTCCACCCTCCAATTTCAAACCCCCCGCCAGGATGGGATCTCAATGTTGTACTCGCTAAGCTCATGTGACCCCCTTTCGAGCTGATGCGCAAGTCTAGTCTCAAACACCTGACTACAAAACTGCCTTCTTAGTGGTTATTACTTCCTTAAGAAGAGTTAGTGAAATACAAGCATTGTCAGTGCAGGACCCGTTCTTTGTTGTATTCAAGGACAAGCTGGTTTTACATACTCACCCTAGGTTCTCCCCTAAATTCATCTCCAAATTCCAGGAACCCACCAGCTCAGCTGAGGTAAAACTCCACACACTAGATGTGAGGAGAGCGGTCCTCTACTACGTAGACAAACCCAGACCGCTAAGCTATAGCGCCCGGCAGAGAAAAGTGACCGCATTTCAAAGAATGCCATCTCTAGGTGGATAGTCAAATGTATACAAATGTGCTATTCCGTATCAATTAAGACACTGGGCCTCATTACGACCCAGGCGCTAAGTGGTTAACGGCAGCGTAAAATGCTGTGGTGCTGGTAACCACTTAGCACCTTACTACGAGGTCCCTTTGCGGGACCCGACCTGAACGGCTGGTGTGGACCAGATGTTAAAGAAGGGACCTCGCAGGCAATTACGGTACCGCAATTTGGAGTACCATAATTGCCGCCTTCCCCATTCCCATTGAGCCCTACGGGGCAAAAATGGGAATGGGGAAGGGCCATGGTGAAATGGGGAAATACCGCCCCGCCAACTTTGGAATGGGGCGGTATTTCCCCATTTCACCATGGCGGACTCGTTACATCACCAGCACCAACCATGGTGCTAATAGCGCCATGGTTTAGCGCTGGTGTTGTAATGAGGGCCACTGCCTTTTATGCCCAGGGCTCACTCCACAAGATGCACAGTAGCCACCCTGGCTTTCATTGCAAATGTCCCTCTAGACCGTATTTGCAAAGCAGCTACATGGAGCTCAATACATACTTTCACTCCGCACTACCGCATTGACACTCATTCCAAGACAGATACACAGGTTCTAAGAAATCTGTTGGCACATGAACCTTCTCACATTCCACCTCCTCCTTCTAACACTGCTCGCTATCTATGCACAGCATGTGATCTAAGCAGATTCCACAAGCCTCAGAAGGGATACATTACTCACCGTAATTGTATTTCTGATGCTTGTATCTGCTTAGATTCACATGCGCCCACCCTTCCTCCCCTTGGAGAGAAGGCGCATGGATGCTTATTGAGCTTGTCTGATACGTATCTGCTTGGATACAACTGTACTCGCGCTACACCTCATGCTACATCATGCCAATCCCTCGTTGACCAGAAGTTTCATTTTGCCCTTTAAAAAGAAGCTATTACTTTCTCCTTCTGTGAACTGAATATCTGCAGGCAACCACTGTAAATACTTAACTCTGGGCCCTGGGCTGGTGGGTCATTCCAGACACTCCCTCTCAGGGGTGTCCCTTGTCTGTGGTAGTTGGGTTCTGCAGGTCCCCTTCTACTGCTTTTCTCCATTTGATAAAATTGGGGACTGATCCTGTTCTAATTTTCCGGTCCGGGGGCTGCTGGGTTTCATACCCTCCCATGGATCTCTTCTTCTGGGTGTCCACTAGTGTCCCTTGGGGTCGATTGTTGTCTTCTTGGTACCTGTGGAAGGAAACTGACTTGCCTGGCGTTTTCCTATTGTTTCATATGGGACACTCTTCTCAACAATGGAACTCTTAAGTGACATTGGAGTTCCTCATGTTAGAAACCAGAGGGCATCTCACCTGCTAGTCCCCGGGGATCTCTCTCTCAGGTGTTATGGGCACCGCCATTGCCTTTGGATCCAGACCCTGGGAGTGCACCAGTCCGGCTGGAACACTTGGGTGAGGGGTCTTCAGGGAGTGGGGGTGAGATAGCCCATGGCGAGACGCAGTATTCCCCCTTTCCCGTACCCATGATCCCTCCTATTTGATAGGATTTTACGGTGGCCCAATCCCCCTCCCCCTTTTCCACCCAAACACTGGGATGAGGAAGAGGGCGACTGAGATAAGACTGGTAACTCTTACACATTACCTTGGACATGTACCGATAAATGGGTCAGGCAAAGTCAGGCACTTGATTCTAAGTGCATACATCTGATATCAAGCTCTCCTCACACGGATAAAAGGCGGAACATAGAGACACACTCTGAGCAAGGTGGAACACGAGCACGAGCATAACTTCCCGGGCAAAGGCGAACCTATTGGAACAGAGCAACCGACCGAGGGACGAGAGCCACGGGTGAAGAAACCCAGCAGTTCCCTGCAAAAGGTTGTTGCCTCCAAAAGTCTTTGAGAGATGCACGGAGAATGCCAAGTCCCAAACAAGAAGGCTGCATTGTGTTTCAAGGATGCAGCGACCCTCCCGGGTGAATGGCAGAGTTGGGGAGGCGAGGCCAAGTCTGTGGTCCTAGCCTTGACTCGTAAATCGGAAAGACAAGAGAGAAACGCGCACAGCCTGTGAGTTGGCAAGCGACGTGAGAGACTAGTGTGTGCTAAAGAAAGATTGAAGTGACAACAATATATCGTACATTTGAAGGCTGCACATGTGTGGATGTGACGTGAAGAAAGGCAGACCGGCAAATGAACTTTGAAGTAACGATAGCTGTAAAGTCAGTGATACCGAGTATTTAAGGTTCATTGAGCTGAAGGACATTTGATCAAATAATTAGTCATGGTGCTAAGTTTTTTGTGGCCAAAAGGGTTGGAGTTAAAATCTGAATAAGAATTAAAAAAAATGTGGGTAAGAATCCAATCAGCTTGATACAGCTTATTTTGTGCACGTGTTAGATTCTGTAGTAGGAGTTCAATCGAGACATCAGCAACTGATTAAATATTTAGAGTGAAGTCCCTCCATTTCGATGGAAAAACATGCTTGTATGTCATGAGATAGGTCGCAAGTATACTTGACAAATTGTTTGAGTTGCTAGTCAGCAGACATTTTCTTAACAAGGAGCATAGTTTCCATGAGTATGTTACATTTTGAATTGGGAGCGTTATCTATGTATGTATCATGGATACCAGTAAACATTGAGGCAGGTTAAGGACTTTCTGCCAGAATTTGCCCTCTATTTTATCCCAAAAAGGCTGTTCTTGAGTCTGTTTGGTTTCAGCACCATATGTTACAATAGGCACCACTTTTTAGTTATAGTATAATAACACTGGGCTGCATGTAAATTTGCCATATTTATATAATATGGCTTTAGCTTGCGAAGTGACTGTGGTAAGCTTAGAGACGATAGAGTCAGATATAAATTGTCATTAACTCAATCATTTAAATTAATTACCAGATACTTGTACTGATGCACTATATCCAGTTTTATGTCTTGTAGCTTCCATACCAATGTTTTTGGTTTTCGAGTGGATCTCTTTACACATTGCATTATTTGATTTTTTTCTAAATTAATTTTCATGGGGTTTTTAGCTGCATAGTAACCCAACCCATCTAATAGTCTTTGTCTATACATATTGTATTGTTTATTCATTTATAAAGTGCACAGATTAGGTAGGTAAGTACATTTGTATACATATATATACATTAGATACATTTGCTACAATTGACTAGTAGACCAAATCACTTCTGGATTTGTTCATTAGGCAAATGTGGACAAGGGCTTGAAGTCAATGCCTTAGGCATCAAGGCGCATTATCTATAACCAACATTACAGGTAGCCAGAGTAATCGATGCAATAGACTCTCAGTCTGCTTTTATATACAGCTATATACATAAGAAACAAACGTTAATTACAATTATCTTGTAAGCATGTTCTAGCTAGGATCGAGTACAATTGGCAGAAGTGGTCATCAGTCGCAAGAGTGCAGCCATCGTTTAACATTGGTCTTAAAGGAGTGGAAGGGAGATGTAGCTCTTAAGGAGTGAGGGATAGAGTTCCAAAGTTTGGCCACCATGACCGGGAATCTGGCTCCTCCAGTTTTTTGAGTTTGAAGTTGGGATATGAAGACTATTGGATTGCGCCTTTCTGATCGGCCGTTCTGAGGTATGTTTGGTAAATGTATTGGTAAGGTAGAGTGGGGCCTTGTTATTGAGACATTTGTGGATAAGGTTAAGTGACTTAAACTTGATTCGATCATTTATGGAGAGCCAGTTGGTGGATCGTCTTTCATGGGAGATGTGCTGACATTTTGGGATGCCAAAGACAGATCTCAAGGCTTTATTTTGGAGAGTCCGTAGTTTGCTGGTGTTATGTTTGCTGGTGGCCAGGTAGAGGACATTGCAGTAATCCAGCTTGGACAGAATTAGTGCCCTAGCAATTGTGATACCAGAAATGGTTTGCATGCGTGGATCAATTTGCAGGTATAGCTTGTGGCCGAGGCTCTGGCGTTCACTTGTTTATTAAGGTGGAGCGCAGAGTCCAAGTAAAAACCTAATGTCTTTACTTCCTTTGCGACTTTGATCATAATTCCATCAATAATGAAGGAGTTATATTGGGGAGAGAGATTATTCAATCTGTTAGTAGACCCAATGATTAAGAGGTCCGTCCTTTCATCATTTAGGCAAAACCATGTGTAGCCATCCATGTTTGTATGATTTAATAGTTTTATTGATCAGGGCTACGTCTTGGTTGTAATCACCTTGGATAGGGATGAGAATCTAGGTGTCATCAGCATAGTTCGTGTATGAGACACCCAGATTGTCGAGTATGTCATAGAGGGGTTTAGTGAATACATTGTACATAGTTGAAGATACACAAGAGCCTTGTGGCACTCCACATGTAATAGGTACCGGGTCAGCTGCGGATGAGGGACAGAAGACTCTCGTAGATCTGTTATCCAAGAAAGAACTTATCCACGTATTTGCTTCCTCTGAGAAGTGTGCAGCTGATTTTAAGTGGTTAAACAAGACTTTATGGTCAACCAAGTCGAACGCTGCGGATAGGTCCAAGAGGAGAAGAATGGAGGCTTCTCCTTTGTCTTTCCTGTCGTCCAGTTGGTTCTTCAGGTCAATGAGGGCAGTTTCAGTCCCGTGTCTAGGTCTGAAGCCTGATTGTCGGGTGCCTTGTAAGTTGTTAATCTCCAAATAGGATTGATTCTGGAGCTAGACCGCTTTATCTAAGATTTTAAGGTGAAACGGCACAGTTGTGATTGGCTTATAATTGGTAGGGGTACTAGGGTCAAGGTTCGTTTTTTTTTAGTAAAGGTAATACCCAAGCGTCTTTTAGATTACTGGGGACAGACGCTGATTTAAAGGAGGAATTGATAAATATAGCGATGAAAGGAGCTAGAACCTTGTCCGCTTCTTTATTAATTGATGCTGGGCAGGTGTCTCCAAGGCACCTAGAAGGTCTAAGTGAGGTGATGATCTTTTCTGCCTCATAGGTGGATAGAGATTTGAATTTAAAGCGGTGACGAGGTTTAATTTGATTATGGGCGATTTTCCTGCAATATTGTTTCTTGTGTTTCTAAGGCAATCTTGTGAAGTGAAGAATTTTTGGCTAAAATGTTCTGTTGTAGAATGGATATTTTGTTACAAAGGGTGTTTTGGATTTCAGTACACCAAGTTTTATTTTTGATACAAAAGTCGTTCGGAGTGATAGGGTTTTCTAGTTCCCTTAGGATGTTGAAGATTTCTTTAGTATTCAAATTAGCTTTTTTAATTCTTTCATTGAATGTCTTTTTTTTTAGTTTGAATGATGTCCTTTTTGTACCTGTTTGCCAGGGGAGTGAGAGTTATTTTATTCTGCTCGGAAGGGTAATTTTTCCATTTGGCTTCGGCATGTCTTTTTTCATTGCGCAGGGCTTTCAGGCTAGGAGTGAACCAAGAGTTCAAGTGAGCTTTCGGTTTCTCTTTGCTCAGTTTAAGCAGTGCAATGGCATCAATGGCCTCATTGGTAGTATTGTTATACAGATCCAGCAAGCCTGTTGGGTTGGAGGGTATGTTTACTAAGTTAGTTATGGATTGGATCAGAGGTAGGAGGTTGGATACTGTTATGTTTTTTTGTTTCTTATTAGGGCTGATGGAGCCATAGGCCTGGGTAGATTGTTAAGTGGACTGTCTTGGATGGTGAATGAGATCAAGTGTCCATACGCAAGGTTCCGTGGACAATATGCTGGATATGCAGTTGATATCTGCTATCCAATCCAGAGCCCAACCTTTTATGTGAGTATGTCCATTATTCCTAAAGGTGAAGCCTGCTTCTAGGATGGTATTAGCTAGGATGGTGGCATTCGCATCATTGGGATCATTCATGCCTAGATAGAAGTCTGAGTATGATAGTTTGGGACCCTGGTTTGGTATTCGTATTAAGAATAGTAGCTATGTCTTCTTCAAATATGTCTCTTTTTATTTTTGTACTTGTGTAAGGTTTTATTTAAAGAAACCAATTTACAATAAAAAAAGTACCATCTCATATTGTTGAGACAACTTCATACATTGTTATCTGAAAGTGTTAAACAAGGCCTTAAAGTGGACAAAAGTCAAATAAAACGGAATATAAAAATATTTTCGCACAAAAAAAGAGACTTTGTCATGAACTGATGCAATGAACTCCTAGCAAGTGAGGGAAGGGATAACATCTTGTTTTGGAAGCTGGTAAATGGGAAAGATTTGAGAGGTGATCAGGAACTTAATTGTTGCATCAACGCAGAGGTATGGCGGTCTCACTTTACTGTTTTATACAGTAATTAGGAGCATGAAAACTCTACTGCTTCACAGGTTGAAGAATCAGAATTATGGGGGAGTGGGATTTTTATTCTAAGTCTGAAGGACGTAGAGCTGACACTAAAGTCTCAAAAAAGGGGCAAGACTGCAGGGCCATACTTTGTCCCAGTTGATTTTTATTTGGAAGAAATTGTTAATTGGGCGCCGGTCTTATGTAAAATCTTTAATGCAATTATAAGACTAGGAAAAGTGCCTTCATTTTGGCAACAAGCACTGATAATCCTGATATACAAAAAAGGGGGTAGAAATATGCCGGCCAATTACCGCCCAATTTCTTTATTCAATAGTTCTGGTAAAATATTTGGAAACATTTTATTAAGCTATCTTCAAGAGTGGGTTGACTCAAACTATATAGTCACTAACGTACAGGCAGGGTTCCACGCTAACAAGGGGACTGCAGACCAGTGCTTTAGCTTGTTTCTTTTAATCCAAAAATATACAGTAATGTTGAAAGTTAAATTGTATGCATTATTTTTTTATGTAGACTGCTTTTGATGGGGTATCTAAAGAGCTACCATGGCAAATTCTACGTTGAGAGAAGGCCCCTGAGCATTTGATAAATTTACTACAACAGCTTTACCTAAAAGAATAGTGCAGTTGTTAGTTAGGGATTAGGGGGTGAATTAACTGCCCCCTTTAAGGTACAGAAAGGTGTAAGGCAGGGATGTGTGCTTGCCCCGCTTCCGTTTTCTGTACATATACAGGAGGTAATCGATGCACTACTAGATGGTTACCTGGATAGCCTTAAGATGGGCATAGAAAAGTATCCAACGCTTTTCTATGCGGACGCAGTAATCCCGACAACCTCACCCCAAGGTTCGAAGACCACCCTAAAAGTCTTCAAGAGTAAGGGCCTAATTCACAGAAGCGCTTTATAATGGCAAAACCCCATTGGAAAATGCTCTGTCAATCAGGGCCTAAATGTGAAGAACATCAGATAGAGGTGAATATAGGGACGACGAAGGTTATGGTCTTCAGACACGAGCGCTCAAAAAAATGCTCTTTAAATCTGGAAATTAACGGTATGCAACTTGAGAAGTATGTTTTTTTTATTATTTAGGTGTTCGGTTCCAGGAAAACTGGGAGTGGTCAGCACAGATAGAAAAGTCCAGTGCAAACCTCCGTAAATGTAGTGGGGCTACGACATTCTTTTTTAATAAACACGCGAGCGGAGCAGTTACTCCCGCGCAGTAATTATATATAAAAAACAGGCCCTGCTGCATCAACATAACGTGGCTGTAATCTGGGGCTGTGTCGATGCAGGGGCCTTGGACAGGGTGGAATGCAAATTCCTGAAACCATTGTTGTTCTGGCCCCAGAGCACTCCCTCAGCCCTTGTGCGCCTGAACTGTATGTTCTACCCGCAGTTGGCTGTATTAGTTTGAAACCAGTTTTGTACTGAGTGAGGATATGGCGCATTACAGAAGCAAAGAGAGACCATTGGACATCTTTAGTGGGTGGGGGTGGGGAGGAGGGAATAGCCTCGGGAGGGTGAAACATGTAAAGGACACTCTGATGATATTACCGATGTTTGGGAGATACCACTGAATGTGAATGGTTCAACGCACATGAGAATGAGGGCTGCAGACCTTAAGCTCAAGAGACCAATTTATAGAAGCATCGAATAGGCTAAAATTGGGACCAGAGTATTTATTGTATACGTCAGGGTCGGGATTTGAATGTTATTTAGACAACATCAATCCCCCATTTGAAAGATCATTGCACGCCCGATTCAGGTTAGGAACACTGCCATTGGCAATATTGACAAAGCCATGGCGAAGGGGCGAGAAAGGGGATTGCCCGTTGTGTGGCAAAAGAGGAAACCGTCTCATATTTCCTTCGGAATTGTGTAATGTATAATAAGATAAGAGGACTTTATCTGCGCCCAATTTTTAAAGCTATAAGGATCCATACAACAAATGATGCAATGAGCCTATGTAAACATTCAGTTATGCCCCATGTAGTATTTGCAACTGCCCTCTATTTTCATAGGGGTTGGATATATATATACTAAAAGATATGAGTAATAGAGTCCAAATGTTACAAGATGATGTTGAGCCATAACTGCTCTTGCGAAGTTGCAATTGATTCTAATGTAATTGTGAGGCTGCAAGCTTGAACTCCCCCAATTATCATTGATATGGTATGATGAGTTATTTATAACGCGCTTAATACCCAGAGGTTTCTAAGCACGGACCCGGGGATCAAACCTGTGCTGCTCCGTGTCGTCTTGCTTCCAAGGCGAGCATGTTGCCCCTGAGCTATCCTCCCGAGACAGACATTATGTTGGCAATTATAATATACAGATCTTTTCATGTTTCTTTTTTCCTTTAATTTGCCATAAAATGCCATGTGAATAATGGATTCTGCTTTCTTTCCCACTACCAGAATTGTTATAACTATTTAATAATCTCTTAGTGAATTTTTATAATCCAGGGATAATGAATTTGTTATGTTTTTTTTTATGTGGTGTACCTGATGGTTTTAAAGCCAAATAAAAGTCAATGATGATGATTATGGTTATCTGAATATCACTCAATTGTGATTTCTAGAGCGCTCCTAGGCTGTGTTAGATTATTGCAATGCGCTTTATACAGGATACCCAAACTATGTCATCCAATCCCTTCAGGTCCTACAGAATACAGCAGTTTGCATTATGTCTAACACTTCTCGTCACAAACAAATATCTTATTAATCATAATGATTTGTTATTAATATAGTCCTTATGCCTAAGTGCTGTACAAAGAACATATTTACATACATTAACCATCCCAAACAAAGTTGGTGTTCATATATCGACCTCGGAAGGATGACAGTTGGCCTTGCCCGGATTCGAACCTTTGACCTACAGATTACACATAGATCTTCCCTTAGGTGCAAGCTTCATTGGTTACACATCAAAGCCAGGATCAGCTTTAAACTTTTGACTATTGCACATAAAGCTTATCATGCTTTGACAGAATTATTTATTTTTTATCAGTGTTTAGAATGCGTGTAGCTTCGACTTCTACATTTTATTTGTTTTATTAAATTGCTGAAGCACTTTTAGAAAATGTATGAATTTAATCTGCCTTTTAGCGTAAAAATTATGCCTAGATTTGAATTATTTACTGGACCTTAGATCCGCTTACTTTTGCGTGTCTAACATCTTGGCTTTAATCAGGTTGGAATTGCAGTGCTAGAGCACTCGCCTTACTCGCTGGCTTGAGGAACTACAACTTCCAGTGAAGTTGTAGTTCGTGACTCATTTTGTTGGAGAGCAGGCGCGACAGCAACAAGCTGGTCTTTGCCGGACGCATTGGCGTTGTCGTCCAGCGGACTGTTGAGAGAAGGGTCACTCCAGGGGGTGCTGTTTGATACCACAGACACTTCTTTAGTTAAGGAACGGTGTAGGGGCGGATCGAAAAATAGACCGCCCCTCTTCAGGGGGTGCAGGACGTACACTTGGGTGGGTAATATTTACATGATGCAGGGACCGCTGTCCATACCGTGGGCTAACAGTAAGCTTAAAATACTTTTGCTTAACACAAGATTTCAGGTAAAGCATGCACTGGAGGTAGCTGAGCATATCATTGATCACAATATAGATATTTGTGCTTTGACGGAAACCTGGCTCCATGAAGCAGCCGGACCATCTATTCTACTTTACCACTCACAAAGACTATGCTATACGGCATGTTAATAGGATGAACCAAGAAGGAGGTGGTGTTGCGTTTATCTTTAAGAACGGCCTAGATGTTTGGGAGTCTGAGGTGAAAGGTCTGAAAGGATGTGAAACACTTTGTCTTAAAGTTAGGACTGATGCCTCCACTACTCTAAATATGATGCTCACCTATTGCCCTCCCACTATAATGCCAGACTTTGTTCCTTATCTGAATAGTCAGATCCTATCACAGCTGAAATACACCTTCAAATGGATTATAATGGGAGATCTTAACCTTTAGAAAGCAGATAAAAGTGACTCCGGAGCACTTAAATTAGAAAGATTTATGTCCAATTTGGGCTTAACACAGTACATTGAGGAACCCACTCATATTAAGGGCAATATGCTTGACTGGTTGGCCTCTTGTAATGTGACTGTGAGTAAACATAATATTTCTCCCTGTCCCTGGTCGGACCACTTTTTTATTGAGTTTAGTTTTACTTTAGATCATCAAATCAGAAATGCTGTAGCTAAACAAAACTTGAGCATATCCAGAAATTTGAGGAGGCTAAAACCTGAGATTATCCAAGAGTGGATAGTCCCACTCACAGCTTATTTGTCACTCTTGCAGAAGACAGAACAGATGACTAGTATGCTCCTGGATACTTTGGAAGAAGCAACAAACACTCTTGCTCTGTTAAAATCTAGGAAAGTGACCAGTAATATTCAGAATGCCTGGTTTTCTGAAGAATTACAAATTCTAAGGTATGTAAAAGGAAAGAATTCTATCATTGGAAAGCATCCCAGGCTGAGCAAGATAAACTCGGGTATCTAACATCTGCAAAGAAATATAAAGAAACTGTTAGCAAGGCGAAGAAAGCCACGTATGACTTAAGGATTGATGTGGTGCAATATGAGTCCAAGGACATTTTTAAAATTCTTAAAGAATTGGAGAAACTGAATAACACATTGCAAGAAACTAGTTCCAAAGATCTTGAATGGTGTTCATGCATCCAGGATGCTATAGTGGATAAGTTGGCAAAAATCTAAACCACCATTAATAGAGTAAAAGCGCTTAAAGAGCCGACCATTATTACCATGTGGCCGGGAACAAGGCTAGAAGATAAGTCCTGGGACCACTTGGTGATCCCACATTTTAACTTCAGATGTATTTCAGAAGTTGAGCACAGAGCTATTTTGAATAAACTTAAACCTTCACCGTGTAAAGGAGATTTCTGATGTTTGTTAATCTGCTTAGAATCACATGCTGTGCATAGGTCCGACATCCAGTGGTCACTGCGGAGTATTGCATTTTGTTTTTCATAGTCGAAAAGGGGACGTCAACAAGGCGTGTCTGAAACACTATCCCTATAGTGACGTGCGTTGTACCCACAATCCCTCACGCGTCAAGGTCCCTCAGATTGTTTTTTTCCGCCCAGCTACTGGTCGCCTTTACGCGGAGCTCCTCGAGAGACATTGCAGATTTCATCTCCTCGACCTTTGGTCGTTTTCCTATTAATATATAACACATAGATCCCTCCCTCGACGCAGTTGTGAAGCTGTTTCTCCGCCGAGCAAAATCTTCGACGGAGGGGACGAGCGGAGGAGATCCTTCGGCGCTGCCGAACACGTGGCCTGGCCTCGCAGGCCAAATACAGTAGGGAGAGTGGGGTCGTGGGACATCTCTCGTTTCCTTTCCGAGAATGCCTTTCCCTTTCCCCTTTCTTTCCCTTGGGGTCGTTATCACGATATACTGCCTCAGCTATGGAGAGGAGACTTTTTAGGTTTTGCCCGCGTTGCAAGGGCAAGTTCACCTAGAAGGACAAGCACTCACGGTGTAACCGCTGCTTGCCCCTCGATCACAAGGAGGAGGGTTGCACGGCTTGTAGGCTTCTTAAGCCAAAGACTCTAAAAGACTGTAGGGTCAAAAGGTGGGCGGCCTACGCTATGTCGAAGGCTGATTCCTCACCCGCCGCTGCTACCACCGACCGTGACGAGGAACGTGATAACACGACCTCCGCTGTGGAAGTCGTAGACCCCTCTAAAGAGCGCTCGCGCTCTTCGTCGTCTGTCCCCGGCCCCGACGGGCTCGTCTCACGCCCTGCTTATGGGGATGAACACCCCGGCGACACTGACGCACACGATACCACCCATAAGCACACAACCCACGGCTCTTCTTCGTCGAAGACGAAGAAAGCACCAGCGCCCAAGGAGACGCAGGTTCCACCGGCGGCCTCCTCGGACCGTTCAGGTTCGAAGCCCCTCTCGCAGCCGCGACCAGCGACTGGGCTTTCGGCAAATAAGGGCGCCGCCCCCAAACCATCGGCCGGCGCGCACCAGCAGAGAGCGCACGCCGCCGTAGAACGATCGACACCCGTAACGTCGAAACCACAGCCCTCCTCTGACAAACTAGTCGTAGAGAGCTTGGCGAGGATCGTCGTAGCCGACGCCCAGAAGCGTACGCCGAAAGACACGTCGAGCGCTACGCAAAGGTCGAAAGACACGCCGAAAAAGCCCGAAGGAAGACAGGGACTACCCCCTTCCATCGGGGGGACTCCCAGCACACCGGAAGGCATTTCTGACGGCGTCGGGAAACTTTCCTCGACGTTATGGGAGAGGTCGAGCCGTTTTCAGGCGGAAGACACTAATTTTCCCCCGCTAGACCGCTCAGGGGTACCCCATGAGACCATGGAAAGGCTCCATCTCTGCATGGAGAGGATGGAGAGGTTTATGCAGAACCCTCCCACTCCCAAGAGAACGAGAGAAGGGCCTCAGGAGGACCCCAGGGCTAAATATCCGATACTATTCAACCCCTCCCAGCAGGACACAGCCTCAGATTTCCATAATGTGTATGACCTCACTGGTGAGGAGCAATACCCGGAGGAGGATGAATTTGTGGACGATGAAGAGGGACAGGACCAGGAGGAAGGTCTGGAAGACAACCCAGACATGGTAGGAGAAGGCTTCGGAGAAGATCCAGAAGAAGGGCCTTCACATCCCTGGCAGTCCCCATCAGTATATTCGGACACTGATGTCCTGAACCTAAATCCTCCTGACAATTCACCTGTTAGGAACACGTCTCCCATAGACGATCAGCCCACATTCAATGCCCTGTTGCGCAGAGCAGCAGCACATTTCGAACTGGACACTGGGGAGGTCTCTCCTGAAATAGACTTTGTGGAAAGAGTAATTAAGGAGAAACCCCCGGTCAGCCAGACCATTCCCCTCCTCGCTTCAGTGAAGAGAAGAATCATCCCTTCGCTATCCACGCCCGCACTAATCAGAGGAATTAATCCAAGAATTGAAAAACTTTTCACTCCTTCACCCTCCGACCCGCTGTACATCAGGGGACATTCTATTCCTGACTCCCTTGTAGTAACTAATACAAGGAAGAGGGCAGGGGTGCCGCTGTCCACCAGCGAGGCACCACCTGACAAGGAGGGCAAGAGATTATATGCCCTTGGAAAGAGAGTCACATCCTCGGCTGCCTTTTCTGCAAGAATTGCGAACAACAATTCCTTGCTAGCTAGCTACACGGACGCGCAGTGGGCCAAACTGCGCAAGGACGCCGAAGAAGCGCCGGAACCGCTACGGACACGCCTGCTATCAACTATTGGCGAGGGAACCCAGGTCAACCAGAGCATTGTGAAGAACTCTGTGGATGCTGCAGAGACAGCGGGACGTTCCCTGGTTCAGGGAATACTCCTAAAACGCCATGTATGGCTGCGTAATTCAGGTTTCAAACCGGAGACACAGGCGTCTTTAATAAATAAACCTATTGAAGACTCAAACCTCTTCGGGAAAGCGGTGGATGAGGCTCTGGAGATGGCTAAAAAAGAGTTCGATACTATCAAAACTCTTGACCAGATCTCTAAGCCCACTACCAGACGCGGCTATGGCAACAAACGCTTTTTTCGTGGCCAATGCCAACAACAGAATCGGCAGCAACAGTACCCTGCCACCAATTACCAGACCAATAGTGGGCAGTACAGCCAGAGAGGCCAGCGCCGTGGCAAAGGGAGAGGTCGGGGTTCCACCCCCAGAGGCTCCCAAGCCCCCAACAACACCAAGTGATGCGAAGATTCGCGTCTCCTCCCATGCAACACCGGTCGGGGGCCGGCTAACATCCTTTCTTCCTGCATGGGAGGGAATAACGTCAGACCGCTGGGTACTTTCCACCGTAGCCCACGGATACTGCATCGAATTCAACGGTTCCCCGACATACAGACCCCCGAGGGGACGACGCATGACACCAGAACACCTTGCCATCCTTCTCCAAGAAGTAGACCAACTGCTGGAAAAAGGAGCCATAGAAGTCGTACCTCTATCTCAGGTAACGGAAGGTATTTATTCAGTGTACTTCCTTGTACCCAAAAAGGATCTAACCATGCGCCCTGTATTAGATCTGCGCCCAGCGAACAAGTTTGTCAAACCCCAGAAGTTTCGTATGGTGACCTTACAGGAAGTGATCAACCTGTTATCACAAGGAGATTACATGACAACACTAGACATGAAAGATGCATACTTTCATATTTTAATGTTGCCAGCGCACAGAAAATACCTCAGGTTCATGATAGAGGGCAAACACTACCAGTTCAGAGTGCTACCCTTCGGCATAGCATCTGCACCAAGGGTATTCACGAAGGTACTGGCAGTGGCAGCGGCCCACCTGCGCAGGTTGTCCATCCCAGTTTACCCTTACCTCGACGACTGGCTCATAACAGGGGATTCTTACGAAACATGCTTCTCCAATACCCAAAAGACTGTAGACCTTTTGTTCCAGCTGGGCTTCTCCATCAACGAAAAGAAGTCCAGCCTAGATCCCAGCCAGATCAAACAATTCCTAAGGGCTCTAATTCAAACAAAGGACGGCAAAACATGCTGTTTCAGATCCCTCAATATGTGGCCGGTCGAGAGGTGACGGTACGCAAAGCAATGCGCTTGCTAGGAATGATGGCGTTATGTATTTATTTGGTACCTCACGCGTGCCTGCGCATGCGCCCAATGCAAGAGTGGCTCAACAGCCAGTGGTGTCAGGCCAGCGGACTATGGGACGATCTAGTGGTGGTCTCGCAGGCCTTGGTTCTCTCGCTACGGTGGTGGACAAGGGAAAACCTGGTAAGAGGGAAACCCTTTGCCACACCCGCGGCGGAAGCCACTCTAACCACAGACGCATCCCTCACAGGATGGGGGGCTCACCTATCCCATCAGACTGCTCACGGAGTGTGGACTCCGAACGTAGCATCCAAACACATAAATCTACTGGAGCTACTAGCTGTGTTCAAGGCGCTAAAAGCCTTCCAGGAACACCTACAAGGCAAGACAGTGATGGTCCTTACAGACAGCAACACGGCCATGTAATACATCAACAAGCAGGGGGGCACCCCCTCTCCAGGACTGTCCAAACTGGCCCAAAATATATGGAAGTGGGCTCTCAAACAAAACATGTTCCTACTGTCACAACATGTACCAGGGGAACTCAATCTGCTGGCAGACAAACTCAGCAGAGATTTCCCCCTGCCCGAAGAGTACGAATGGCGACTGCACGAAGACATCGTCTTCGACGTCTTCACGCAATGGGGATTCCCAGAAATAGACCTGTTCGCAACCCTGGAGAACTCACAATGCCAAGGTTACGCCTCCAGGTACCCCCAGAACCAATCCAAGGGGAACGGTCTGTTGATTCAATGGTCAGGGAAATTTGTTTACGCTTTTCCCCCGACTCCCCTTCTCAACAAGGTAGTGCACAAGATGCACCAGGAACAAGTGACCATGATACTGGTGGCCCCAATGTGGGCCCGACAGCCATGGTTCACTCACTTGATGGAGATGTCTCTATCTCCCCCAGTGAAACTCCCCTGCCCGTACAACATGTTGTCACAAGACAAGGGCAGGACTCTGCATCCATGCCCCCAGGACATGAATTTAGCAGCCTGGCTCCTGAGATCATAGAATTTGGACATCTACAGCTCCCGCAGAGATGCATGGACATCCTCAGGGAAGCCAGAAAACCTAACACTCGCCACTGCTATTCTAACAAGTGGAAGAGATTTGTCATCTGGTGCAGAGGAAAGAGCATCAACCTGATTGACTGCTCTCCCACACATATTGTTCTATACCTGACCCATTTATTGGATTCAGGTCTAGTGTTCAATTCCATTAAAGTCCACCTAGCGGCACTTTCTGCATACACCACTTTCCAACTCAAGGTGTCGTGGTGGAAGATCCCTGTTATAAAGGCCTTCATGGAAGGAGTAAAGAGAATACACCCCCCGATAGCTGACCCAGCTCCCGGATGGGACCTTAATGTGGAACTTACCAGAATCATGGGCTCACCATTTCAACCCATGCACAAAGCATCTCTTAAGGACCTCACTCTTAAGACTGCTTTTCTAATAGCTATCACCTCCATCAGGAGAGTAAGTGAACTACAGGCTCTCTGTTCTAGACCCCTTCGTTACAGTTCACAGAGATAAGGTGGTTCTACGCACGCACCCAAGGTTTGCACCGAAATTCATCTCGAAATTCCACGTAAACCAGTCTATAGAACTACCAACGTTCTTTCAAAATCCTTCCAACTTGGGAGAAAAAAGTCTGCACACACTGGATGTGCGAAGAGCGGTCATGTTCTACATGGAAAGAACCAGACCACTGAGGAAGACTAATCAGTTCTTCGTCTCGGTGGCAGCAGGAAGAGAAGGGGATGCAGTTTCAAAGTCCACTATTTCTTGATGGATTGTTCAATGCATCACTCTCTGCTATACTCTTGCTAGAGAGAACTGCCCTTTAAGCCAAGAGCACACTCTACTCGAGGCACGGGGGCATCCATAGCATTCATTGCAAATGTTCCCCTTGAGTCCATCTGCAAAGCGGCTACCTGGAGTTCTGTGCACACCTTTACAAAACACTACTGTCTAGATGCACACGCCAACTCCGGGTACTGCTCGCTAGTCTATGCACAGCATGTGATTCTAAGCAGATTAACAAACATCAGAAGACCATGCATTACTTACCGTAAAAGCATTTCTGATGGTTGTATCTGCTTAGATTGACATGCGCCCACCCTTCCTCCCCGCTCGGATGGAAGGAACATAGACTTCCTTTTATATCTCTTTTCTGTACTCACTCACGTCACGTCTAGAAGGCTCCCTCAGGGCAGAGAAAAATACAAACAGAGGGACCTCGACGCGTGAGGGATTGTGGGTACAACGCACGTCACTATAGGGATAGTGTTTCAGACACGCCTTGTCGACGTCCCCTTTTCGACTACGAAAAACAAAATGCAATACTCCGCAGTGACCACTGGATGTAGGACCTATGCACAGCATGTGAATCTAAGCAGATACAACCATCAGAAATGCTTTTACGGTAAGTAACGCATTGTCATCCTTCCAGCCACGGCAATTAGGGCATGCTCCGAACTACTGATCAGCTCAATTACGAGAACTGATAACTCGGTCTGGGCGTGTAACAAATGGAATAAGTAAATAAAATAAATAAATGCCTCCTTGAAGGAAGGTCTTGTCCCTACCCGTTTGAAGGGTGCTTGGATCACCCCTCTTTTAATAAAACAGTCTAAATCCTACAATTCCAACCATTAATAGACACATAACGAACTCCCCTTTCTTTCTTAAAATATTGGACAGGGTGGCCTTTGAACAAGTTCTGGAACATCTGAAGAATCACACCATTCTGAATAATTGGCAATCAGGTTTTCGGCCAGGTTTTACTACCGAATCAACCCTCTTGGATTTAAAGTCCAATATGATGAAAAAGATAAATGAAGGACAGATTATGCTGCTGATGGCCCTAGATTTGTCAGTGGCTTTTGATTTAGTGGATCACTCATTACTCTTAAAAAGATTGCAAGACGTTGCCAACTTAAGTGACCAGGCGCTGGCTTGGATGCAATCCTTCTTGGGAAATAGAACCATGAGAGTCTGTAGCAACTCAGCAGAAGCCAAGCCAGTCCCTCTTGAGTAATGGAGTGCCACAGGGTGCTTGTCTGTCACCAATTATATATTATATCGTTACAATCCCACTATTCCAGTTGCTGGAGTAGAACAAGATATGCTTCTCAAATTATGCAGACGATACCCAGTGTCTTATCTCATTGACAGGGGAGTATCAGAAAGATATAAGAGTGGTGAACAAGATGTCAGACTTCCTTCTTCTCAACGCAGAGGCAGCACAAACGTGGCTAGAACGCCTCCCTCCCCGTCGGGTCTTGGTACCTGGGAGCAAGTAACACAGGCCGCCTTGACCCTTGGGGGAAAGAGGGTTAGGGTCCGATGGTTGGATGGGTAGAGGTTGTTTAGGCAAGTGAAACAGGAGATGGGAGAACCTCTACTTCGCTGACAAAGAGGAAGTAACAACAATAATAAACGTAAAGTGTGTCAGCGGAAAAAAAACAACAAGTTATGGAGGAACCCGTCTATGGAACTAGGAGGGGGGCACCCAAATTCAGAACCACAGATCAGACCATACCAAGAGCAAAGAAATTTAGAAACCATAAATGTTTTATTTGTATTTCATTATATGTTTAAAATATACATATTGAATCATGTTTCGAGCTCATTATCTGAATAATACCATTTAATTAGAAAATTGAAAAACACAGTACTTTTCTAAAAACACGACTGATAATTCAGTCAACGCTAACTTGATGTAGCCAAGCAGTCTGAACGTCATGTCGGTTGAAGGGGATCATCCAGCTGGCGGTCAGAGGCTACGGCCACATTTAACAATATAAGAACCGCCATAGCTTGCTAGACAAAATAATGTTGGTTACTTCTGAAGTTAAGACCAACAGAAAAAAGAAGAAGGGGTGCCGTGCGTTATTTTATTTACTACGTTCAGACTGCTTGGCTACATCAAGTTAGCGTTGACTGAATTATCAGTCGTGTTTTTAGAAAAGTACTGTGTTTTTCAATTTTCTAATTAAAGGGTATTATTCAGATAATGAGCTCGAAACATGATTCAATATGTATATTTTAAACATATAATGAAATACAAATAAAACATTTATGGTTTCTAAATTTCTTTGCTCTTGGTATGGTCTGATCTGTGGTTCTGAATTTGGGTGCCCCCCTCCTAGTTCCATAGACGGGTTCCTCCATAACTTGTTGTTTTTTTTCCGCTGACACACTTTACGTTTATTATAGAGGTTGTTTAGGAACACCGGAAAGAGGGAAAGGGAGAGGTTATGGATGGGGATGGGGAAGAACAGGGTAACATGCTCCTCAGCTCCGGCTCCTGTATCTGGAGTTCTCCGCCCTGGCGCTTTTGCATTCCCTAGCAATCTTACTAATGCCAGATGAAAAGGGCCTTTGTACTGGAGCCCCAGACCAGTTACTGTGTTCAATTCACATTCAACAATGCACACGTATGCCAGATGAAGTTAGGCCTTTGTACTGGAGCCCTCAACCAGTTACTGGACTTATTGTTCTACCTCTATCCTCACATTACTTCATGGAGGAAAGCAGTGTCTGCATTATAATCATACAGAATGAAAGCGCCGTCTGCATTTACATCATACAGAATGGAACATTCAATACCCAGTTTCTAAACGTGCCCTAAATAAACAATGGAAGTTGCACTTAGCTTCGGCACTGCTGTGTAGTCTTCTGGTCTCTTCGTGCTGCTAGACCCCTATGGCGTTCTGTACCTCACATGCACTGCAAGAGGCAAGAATAAAGTCAGAATGATAGCGTACATATAAGCGGATTCGCTGTTTAGGGATTAATAGTTCTGAATGAGCAATTCTGCTCTGCAGTCTTTTCAGTCTAAACACATATAGGAAGCATGCTTTGTCTAGTAACACAATCGCGTGTTAATGGTGTCTCATGCTGGGTTATTGGACGGAGCGCCATGCATTCCTAAACCGCTTCGGGTGCGGTTCCAGTTCGGAAATCCAAGTGCGACTTCCTCTAAATAAACTGTCTCAAGAATGCTGCCGGAACGTGCGCGCTTGGCTCTGCACTTATCTTTTCTGTCACGCGGGGCCTGAGGTGGCTAACAGGCGGCGGGGTGCCCCGCGTAGGCTTGCCGTCAGGAGCTCTGGCTCTACACGTCCTTCCTCTCTGCTGGCCGGAATCGCAAGCGTGGGGCTTCGGGCACGGTTCGCGCATGCGCATTCGCGCGGGCGTGGCTGACTCCATCCCAGCAGGCCTGTGCCACGCTCGGCCTGCTGGGAAACGTAGTTCCTGGGCTGTCCTTCGTCCCGGAAGCTGTTTCCTGAAAAAGGGATGAAGGACACGCCTGGGGAATAATGTAGGATGAATCCTACGCACCATTAGGGCACCTGCCACACTGCTAGAGCCCCCACCAGCCTCAATCCTGACACAAGACCTATAAACTCATCCAGGATTGGATGTGCTCATGCATGGGCTGGCATTGAACCACGATAAAACCGAACTCATGGTTATAGGATCCAGTCCTAGACTGAAAAATCTCAATGCAGAATATTCCTATTGCAGACTGTAAAATAGTGACCAAGGATAACATAAAGACACTGGTACTCATTTTTGACCACAGTGTGTCCATGAAGGCTCAGGTGAGTAGTCGTGTCTCCTCAGCTGCTTATTACATTCGACTCCTTCGTCATATTCGCCCTTACCTGTCCCAAAAAAGCTGTGAGACAGTGGCCAGAGCAATAATTTGCTCGAAGATTGACTACTGTGGCAGCCTACTGGTGGGGATTGCGAAGGGTGAGGTGAATAGATTGGAAGTGGTACAAAATAGTACAGTGAGAGCCATTATGGGACTAAAAATGTGAACATGTCTCCCATGTCAGGAGCAATCTCCACTAGCTACCCATAGAGGCTAGGATCGAGTTGCGTCTATTAATTATTACTTATAAATGTTTAGCAGGACAATAGCCAGCATATGTGGTGGATAGACATAATAAGAGGAGAGCAACCAGGACACTCAGATCTAATGACCTCCAATTACTAGAGGTTCCAAGAGCTAACTTGACCTTGGTCAAAAGAAGCACATTCTGGGTGGCAGCACCTCTGACCTGGAATGCAATGTCTGTTGTTCTCAGAAGTTGTGAATCATTGGAAAGTTATTTTTTAAAAAAATGAAAAACGCGCCTGTTTAGATAAGCCCCCTCTATCAGTTTGGATAATTATTTGTAGCCCCCTTCAATTAGTATTGTCCATAACCTCTTTTTTGGGGCTCTAGTCCTGGGCGCCTTTATGCCTACGGGCCTTTTTTTGGCAGCGCTTACACAAATGAATAAAAGTAAAAGTAAAATGGCAGCCTGCCCCGGTTATATAAAAAAGCGTATGCCAAAATAGATTACATCACGCCGTCTCATATCAGGATCCTCAATGTTTCATATCTCTTGGTATAAATGGTTTTGGGGTTGGAAGAAGATTGTTCTATACATGCCATCAACTGTTAGAATTCTTTTTTTTTTAAGCAATTTTTATTTTTAAACCACAAACACACCAAACATTATAACTTTTTAGGACGTACATAATCAATGACCAAGTATCACATTATATAGTGTCGCCCTCCGTCCTTCCCTCTCCCTCCCCCCGAACTCGAGCCATCTCAGCTACATCATCTACATGAGCATTTCCGGGAGTCTCAGTGCTTGTTGCCCCATCTAAGTCTTCTATATCATGATTGACCTGGTGGGGGTCAGCCATCGAGGTCACCAGCTGCCTCCAGGCTATCGGGGGACCCACTTCCTCCTCTCCCCCTTTGGTGACAGCTTCAAACCATACCGCGGTTTCTACTTCCGCCCATCTCAAGAGATCCGCCCACCATATCTCCACCCTGGGCCTGTGGGCCGCTTTCCAACACATTGCAATTCTGCATTTGGCCAAAATATAGGCCTGGTCCTTCATCTTACTGATATGCTTTGAATGACGCGGCCTGGGGAAGTTCCCAAGCATGCAAGCCCAGGCAGACCCTATGTCCAGTGCCACTCCCACACCTGCCATTTTCATCTTTATTTCCTCCCAGAATCTATGCACCTCAGGGCAAGCCCAGAACATGTGTAATAGCCCTGCCTCCTTTTCTCCACACCTGGGGCATTTTTGTACAGCCGGGCCTCCAAACCTAGCTATTCTACTGGGAGTCAGATAAGCTCTATGGGTGACATATAACTGAATCTGTTGGAGTCTCGCATTCCGGGACACTTATTTATGGTACCTCTGGGCTCTATCCCATTGTCCTTCTGTCATAGGTTCCCCCACCTCTTCCTCCCAGTCTTGCCTCAAATGAAACAGCTCCTTCCCCTCCTTTGCCTTCAGGAGCTCATATATTCTAGATATTTCGTGCCCACCCTCCGAGACATCCTACATCGTTTCTAGGGAGGCATCAGTAATGAATTGACCTCTCTGCACCCCTGTCTCCTCCTGCAGCCTCTGAAATCCCAGCGCCTCCCCCTCCTGCCATGTCTCCAAGGGTGGCCAATCCCACTGGTTCCCAGTATCTGCGGATTGCTTCAAACAATTGAGTCGTCCCCGCACAGCACCGCCAGCGGGGCCTGCAGAGAAAGCGGATCTGGGTCACCCACCGTTTTCCATGTCCTGCACCAGACTTCCCAGCCCAGCCTCAATAATCTCCCCATCCTTGCTATTCTAGTTTTCTGCAGCCATACTGTCTCCCTCAAAAAGTAAGTGGCCAATTCACCTTGCAAAAGCCTAGCTTCCGCCATATTGCAGGTTCTCCTCCGGGTAGCGCAAGTAGAGGAGCACATCTGCATACAATGATATCAGGTGTGTGCCTCCTGTTGTGCGGATCCCCACCTCCCCGTATTGTTGCCGCAGGAATATTGCCAGCGGCTCTAATGCCAAGATGTATAACATGGGTGACCAGGGGCATCCCTGTCTGGTCCCCCTACTAAGTTGCCATTTATCTGATATTGTCGTTCCTGTTTTAACTCTCGCCATCGGGGTACTATATAGCATCTGGACCCATCTAATATATCCTGGTCCCATCCCGTATCCTTTCAGAGTCGCTTTCAACCACGGCCACCGCACTGAATCAAAAGCTTTGACCGCGTCCAGCGACACTATAGCCAGCTCGCCGGAGTCTCCCTCAGTTTGGTCAATGATGTGGTGTAGCCTCCTGTGGTTATCTGTGATATTTCTACCGGGGACATAACCCGTTTGATCTGGGTGTATCAACTTACCAATTACCCTCTTTAACCTATTGGCCAGCACAGCCATGAGTATCTTGCTGTCCTGATTGAGCATAGACAAGGGCCTATAAGATCCGCATTCCGCCTCCGGTTTGCCTGGTTTTAGGAGCGGGATGATCACTGCCTCGCGAAGGGACGCCGGCAGTTCCCCCCGTTCATAGGCCTCATTAAACATGGCCAGCAGCGGCTGGAGTAGCTCCTGCTTATACGTTTTATAAAACTCGCTGGGTAACCCGTCTGACCGGGCGCTTTACATGTAGGCAGGTGTTGGATCACCGCCTCCAGTTATTCCACGGTGATGGGGGCATCTAGGTCTGCTTGTTCTAGATCATCTAAGGTGGGCAGTCCTATATCATCTATCGTATCCACAATTTCTTGGCTCATATCCCCCCCTGTGTCCTCATATAGTCGTCTGTAAAACTTGAGGAACTCCTCATTTACCCCTTCCTGGGTATTATGGATTTGACCTACTTCGTCCCTGACCTCTCTGATCACCGAGCGGGGGGTCTCGTTCTTGTATGACCAGGCCAATAGCCTCCCCGGCTTATCCCCCCCTGCATGCAGCCTCTCAGTATATTTCTTATAGTTTAGTTTGCATAGTCTGTCCCAAAGTTCGCTACAAGCTAGCTGTAAGCCTTTTATTTTATCGCTGTTCGCCCGGCTGGTCCCCACATTTTGTATCAAGCCCTCTAGCTCTATTTTCGTTTCTTGCAGTTCCCGCTCGACACCCTCTAGAAGCACTTTGGATTTGGATATAGCTACTCCACGCACCACTACCTTAAATGCCTCCCAAACTGTCCCCACAGAACGCACACTACCCGTGTTAATTTCAAAGTATTCCTCGATGGCCTCCCTCAAATCCTCTCAGAAGCCTGCATCCTGTAGAGCCTCAGTTCTGAGCCTCCACGTCGGGATCCGCGCTCTAAGGGGTTGATGTCGCCACTCTATGACCAAAGGTGAATGGTCAGAGAGTACCCAGGCCTTGTATGCTGCCCCACCATTTCTCCCACTATCCCGGCAGATGCAAACACATAATCCAGCCTTGTATGCAGGTCATGCGGCGCCGTATAATGCGAGTATTGCCTAACCCCTTGGTGTAGTCTTCTCCACACATCTTCTAGGCCGAGGTCCATCAACAGTGTCCTCAGTGCTTTAGCTGCTGACGCCGGCTTTTCTAATTTATCATCTGACCTATCTAACCTGGGGTTCAGAGTGCAATTAAAGTCCCCTCCCCACACCATTGCGCCACCCACCAGGGGGCTGATTTTACTATATAAAGACCTAATATATGCCGTTGTGTCATGGTTAGGGGCATACAAGTTTATAATATTCACTTCTCTGTTCTTCAGAAGTCCTGCTACCACCACCATTCTGCCTTCTGGGTCTATCGTTGAGCTAAGCAGTTGAAATGGCACATGCGGTGCCACCCATGTAATCACCCCTTTTGCATATGCCGAGTATGTGGCCCCTATGACATTACCCCTCCATTTTCTCTTGACCACCTCCAACTTCTCCTTGGTGAGATGGGTTTCCTGTAGCAGAGCTATGTCAATCCGCATCCTCTTAAGGTACATCATCACCTTATTACGTTTGAGATAGCGATTAAGGCCCCGCACATTCCAGGTCACAAGTCTGAGGTTACCCGATGCCATTGATTTGTTCGACATTTCCATGTAGGCTCATACATAAACTAAAACTCCCCAAAACTAAATACACCACAAACATATCTAAATACACACCAAACTCCCCACCTCGCTCCCCTCCCCCCACCCGTCCCTGCCCCAACACTACCCTACCTAACTGTTGCCCAGCTCCATTCCTGGATCTCAGGCACCCCCACATCTAGCCCTGTCTAGCACAAACCTATGCCCAGGGCTCAGTAGGGTGAAGCCGCCTTAATGGCCGCTTGACTATTAGTTCCCGGGGTAGGTTGCCTCCATCCTGTCGCTCCTATTGCTGATTTACTGCTCTTACGCTAATACCATATAGCTACCAATTACATTTTACCCACTATATTCCAGTCCATGTCCAGCACCAGGCCCGAATACTATCCAATGTTCAGCCGATTGCACTCTCCCAGATAACCCGGATCACCCTCCCACTTACCCCCTCAATGTCCATGGCACAAGATCTTCAGTTATCATGCTCCCGTCGGTCACAATCCGCTTCTTGTTCTGGGCAACCCTGTAGGTCCAGCTATGTCACCACATCCTCCGGAGTGTCGAAAAAGAGCACTCTGCTCTTGTGTAATACCTTCAACTTTGCTGGGTACAGAAGCATGTACTTGATGCCTGCTGCACGCAGCCTCCTCTTAACAGCCATGTAGCTGTATCTCTGCCTCTGCCCCAGCATCGTGTAATCCGGGTATGCCGTGATGTTGCTGGATGCTCTTTCTATCGTTCCGCCTTTGCGAAAATATTCCAGGATCTTCTCCCTGTCTCTGTAGTTCAAGATCCTCGCGATGATCGGTCTCGGTGGAGCCCCAGGTCGTGGTTTCCTCATTAAGGCGCGATGCGCCCACTCCACCGTAAACCCTTGCGAAAGCTTGTCTGCTCCAATCTTCTGGAGAATCATGTTCTCCACATAGTTTGTAGGATCCTGGCCCTCTTCTCCCTCCGGCAGGCCGACCACCCGTATATTATTTCTTCTCGCCCTTCCTTCCGCTTCTTCCACCCGGTTTTCGAGATTGGCAACTTGCTGTTTCAGGACATGAACCTCCTTTGCATTACTTGTGCTGACATCTGTATTAGTCTTGACTGCGCTTTCCAGACCGCTCGTTCTTTCTGCCAGCACCCTAACATCCTGTCGTAACAAGGTAAGTTCCGACCCCACCACATCAATCTTATTCTCTAGGGCTGTTCGCAGTTCCGCCATTTCCGAGCCCCATTTAGTACTCGACTCTGCTATGGCATCCAGGATTTGCTGCTTGTCTCCCTCCGGGGCCTCTCCGGCAGGGGTCACGTCCGTGCTCTGCACCAATGTTGTAGGGGTTTTCTGTGTTTTCGCGAAGACCTCCATTGTGGGTTGTTTGGTCTTAGCTCTTAGTCCTTTCACCGACATATTGCTATCGTTGAGGTTCCTCCAGTACTTTCAGTCGTCTAGGTCTCTATCTTCTTTCTTCCGCTCACTATAGGACATGCAGCTATTATTCATATGGATTGTAGCCTTCCACGTATTACTTTCCACACATAGTTATCGTTGGTACCACGACCACGGCAAAAAAGAGTTCCGAGCGTGGTCTTTTGGTTATGTTGCGTACATTACAACCGACCTTTTCGGTTTTACGTTCCGTGCTACGTGTCCCTGTATGTGTGAGGGGTTATAGGCCGCCTTTGATGTGTATTGTGTACTGTGGTGCGCACGATCTGCTCGTTAATCACAGTGTCCCCATACCGCTCCAACTCCGTTGTCCACTTATTGTCCAGGCCCTGGATGGGGTAGCACACGGGCGCGTGATGTGGTCAGTCCGGCCCCCACTGTACTGTGATTTACTGCTGTTATCCTGCCAGGCAGCCCGAGTTGCAGCTTAATGTCTGCGCACTCCGTGCGCACCTGCGCTCACTCAGTGCCCAATCTCCACTATGGATACTGTAGTTCGTTCCTCTTATTTTGTTTGTTATTGCTCCATAGCGCTGGTCCGTGTGTACAGTATAAATGCGCTTGCTGTGTGTGTGACCATGTCAGTTTCACCATCAGCTGAAGCAAACATTCCCTGTCTAGGGCTCATGCAGTGCCTGATCGTTCTTGACAGGCTTGAATACTCCATCTGTGCGACATTGTCCCACCAGGGGTGTAGACACTGCCCGTATATTCGGAGCACCCCTCTCTATAGTGTTCCTCCATCTTCTTTGATATATTTGTGGGTCTGTTCATGCGTGTGTACTCCGATGCCCATAGCAAGGGGTTTCCACGTCGCGCCCCCTCCTCAGCCGGGCCCTTGGTCCGTGACGGGCTCCTGCGGCAGCTCTCCTTCGCGGCCGCTGCTACAGTCCACACTTTGCTCCCTGTGCTGTCGGCGCGGAGCGTTTACCTTGATGTCTGTGCCTCTGTGTGCCCGGGGCACGTTGCTTCCCAGCTGGTTTGGGCAAAGCTTTTCGTTTCATACAAAGTTGCGGATGGGCTCTCTGAAGTCCGGGTCCGCCATTTTGTTTCCTTTGTTCTTGTTAATGCCAGAGCCTCCAGACACGAATATCTTTGGATCCCTTGGCATCCCGTGCTTGCTGTTTTCAGGTTCCCTGCAGTTCACCTTCCGACATTCTCGTCTTTGATGACAGGGTGTTCAGGCCGCATTATGCATGTTTTTGCAAGGATCAATTACGGATCACCAGGAGCTACCCAGAAAGACGTCCTACTCCATGGCTAGTTAGCCACGCCCCTAACTGTTGGAATTCTTTGCCTCCTGATCTCACAATTACGGCTGCTGTTGTTGTTTTTTGAAAGAAGATTAAAAATGATACAAATACTGCCACAAGGCCACACCCCAAGGCACAGATAGTTTTAACAGTGAGGAGCAGTTTAGCTGTGATATTGGGTTTGTAGAGTGCCAGCATGCCTTCATGTTGCTGCAACATGCACCAATAGAAAGTGTAAAATCACGTGATTTCACTGCTCAGTGAAGGAGTGGCGGGCCTTGGTCACCAGTGCTCATTCATACATTCCAGAAACAAGTTTAACGGCATTCCACTTCCTATAGTTTTGGGCTTGTCCTCTGCCTCTGTGGGGAGATGGTGTATATGGTGATTGCCCTATTGAAAAGTGCAGCCACGGGTTGGCTATACTGACTAGACCTTCTTATTTTACTAACTGGGTTTCATATCTCTGGATGCACCTCACACTTGTACTGACTGCGTTTCATATCTGTGCTAGCTGGACCGGACAATTGTATTGACTGGTTTGGTATCTGGACCAGATGGACCTGACAATTGTACTGACTGATTTCTTTTTAAAAAAAAATGTTTAAACAACTTTATTTATGATTCGAAGGCATACAGGTTCAACTGGTCATGACACTTCCAATGAATTGTCAATAATGTTCTGTACATTCCTTATGTTCTGACCGTACAGTTCTAACAGTTTTCTTTTGCCTTCGACTGTTTTTGTTTTCACCCCCCTCATCCCACTCCCTGCCTGAGCCCTCCCCAAACTTTAACCTCAACTTTGGGATCCAGAGTTCAAACGAAATTAAGTCTTTCGTGGAAGGTTGAGCCCAGTTTCTCTTCGCGTGGTGGAGCTCAAATGACGTGTGTGTTTCTAAGTAGGCGAGGTTTGAAGTATTGGGCTTCTCTGTCCTGCACCAACTCGTTAAAGGGGTTCCACACTGTTAAAACTCTTAGGTATTTCCCGGTGCACAAATCTCCTCGATGGCCATCACTGCCCAGATCTTGATCCACCACCAGGCTGACGTTGGACCTGATTCTTTTTTCCAATCCTGCGCAAGGGTCAGTCACGCCGCCGATAACATGTGAGTGATGAGGATGGCTTTCGCTCCCGACATTGCGTATGTGCCTTCTATGGGGACACCTAAGAGGATAGTTTTCGGGGACATGGGTAGCTCAGTTCCGGTAATGTCTTTAATGTGGCTTAGTATTTCCTTCCACTCTGCCTCTGCTTTGGGGCAAGTCCACCACATGTGTAATAGGTCTCCCCTCGCTTCGCAGTTCCTCCAGCAATAGGGTGAGTAGGTCTTTTTGATTTTATGTATGCAGTATGGGGACAAATAACATCGAAGGCATAATTTGTAGGCTGATTCTTAAATCGTGGTGCATCTGGAAGTTCCATGTGTTTGTGTCCATATATTGTTCCATTCCTCCTTCGTTATGTTTCCTGCATATCTCTTTCCCAGTTCGCTCTATATGGGAGACTATCTGTCAGTGTTGCTTTGGAAATATGCCTGTAGAGTCTGGTCACCCCTTTAGTTGTCTGGCCTTCCTGCACGGTCAATCCGAGACCAGACGGTGGCCTCGTGCCCGCTTTCTTCACTGTTGGGTGGGTTATCCAGTGCCTTATTTGAGCATATCTATAGCGCTCTCCTTCCCCTATTCCAAATTTTTGCTGGCAGTCTATAAAGGATAGCAGGGAGCCGTCACTGTACATGTCTCGCAGGGTCAGCGTCTCTGCCCCGTCCAACCCTCCCAGTACTTTCTCTGAAGACCCAGGGTGAAGTCTGGGTTATGCATCAGCGGTGTGCCGGGGCCCAGACCTCACGGGATGATTTTCCTTTTTCGGGCCACGTCCCAGCTTTGTAGTGACCATTTAGTCGATTCCAGTAGGGCTCCCCCCTTCTCCCTGCTTTCAGCTGTCAGATTCAGCAAGGCTATGAGGGGAATTGATGTGGCAGTCTGTTCTATCCGACACCATCCTTAGTGATTTTCAGGTCTCGCCCATCTCAGCATCGGTGCCAACTGCGCTGCTAATATGTATCTGTCCATCTCTGGGACTCCCAGGCCACCGAGGAATGGGGAGCGCATCAGGATGCACTTTTGGATCCTAGGTTTTTTACCTTGCCATATGAATTTGAATATTGCGTTTTGCAGTTCTTTGGTCTTGGCTTGAGGGATGGGCACCGGAATTGATCCGATCATGTAAAGGAGGCGGGGGAGTACAGTCATTTTGACGGCTGCTATACAGGCAAACCAAGACGGCTCCTGGGAGACCCATCAGACCATGTCTTCCTGTAGCTGTTTCCATAGGGGTATTCTATTTGTCCGGTATAGCTTGCTTAGATCTCTTGTCAGTTGAATCCCCAGGTATTCTAGTGATTCCCCATCCCAGATCACCAGGAACGTCTTCTCCAGCATCTCAATCACTTCCCTCCTCTGTGTGATATTCATGGCTTTTGATTTAGAGAAGTTAATGGAGAATCCCAAGACCTGTCTGAAGTCCTGCAGTAGTGCCATAGCTCTGGGCATCGTGGCTTCCGGATCCCCCATGAAAAGCATGATGTCATCTGCGTATAGTGCATTTTTATGGGCCTCTTGGCCGTACTTCACACCCCTGTCGCGTGCCTCGTCTTAGCTTGATGAATTCTGTGCTTTAACCTTGATTGTAAGGCTTAAGGGTTTGATAGTTGGCTAGAACCATCTTTGTGAATTCTGGGCCGCAACCAAAGCTTTCCAGGATCAGTTTCAAGTAACACCATTCCTGTCAAATGCCTGCGTGGCATCTAGAGCAGCCACTGCAAATATTTGTTGTGTTCATCGTCCCACGTCTATCACGTCTATTGCTCTCCTTACGTTGTCCTGTGTGTGCCGGCCGGTGATGAACCTTGCCTGGTCATCATATTTTATGCTCGGGAGGACCTTCATTAGTCGAATGGTGAGGATTTTTGTGTAGACCTTCGCGTCTTTGTTCAGCAACACAATGGGGCGGTAGCTGGAGCATTCGTGGGGGTTCTTTCCCGGTTTCCAGGGCAATATGGTTGTGGACCTTCCCGTGTCAAGCGTTACCCGTCCCCTCTTCTCTAATTGTGTTAAACAGCCTCGTCACCGGGCCCAATAACTGCATGCGGAACTTCTTTTAGTAGCAGTTACCGAGGCCGTCTGGACCTAGTGCCTTATTTGCCAGCAGTGCTGAGATGGCATCACTGATCTCTTGTGCAGAGATCAGACCCCCTAGATTTATTCTGTCTTGTTCTGTCTGGGGTAGGTGGAGAGAGCTAATATACGCGAGTTCTATGTGCTATGTAATTCTGGGCCTTTCGGTTACTAATTTTTGCAGTAAGGAATCTATTTGCCTTAACCCGTGGATGTAGTAGGACTATTTTGTGTTTAGTAGGGCCTGGGCGATTCGGTCTGCCATGTGGTTCTCAAGTTTGGCTCTGATTTTCCAGAGCTCTCGAAGGGACATTCTTGAGCGGTGGGATTTGTGTTGAGCTTCTGCTTCCTTTACCTCCTGTTCCAGTTGCTGTTTTACCAATGTCCTTTCCCTGTAGTATGCCGCCGCCTGTGACATAAATTCCCCCCTGATCACCGCCTTCCCAGCGTCCCATATCACCCTTCAACCTGTTTCCCCATTGTCATTTTCTTTGAAGAAGTTATTGATGGAGGTCTCCATGTGGGCTCTTAATGCTATGTCCTTCAGAAGTATTTCGTTTAACCTCCATGGCAGTTTTTGCTTGTGCTCTACCTCTCCCCAGTCCACTCCCACCAGCACCGGCACATGATCCGAGCAGTATTCCACCCCAATGTCCACCTTCGTTATCTGGGGGATTAAGGTGGCGGAGACAAGGATCATGTCTATTCTGGAGTAGCTGAGGTGGACGGCTGAGTAATGGGTGTTCTCTCTATTTTCCCCTTGAAAGAATCACCATGTTTCAATGACCCCCAATTCCCTGAAGAGGCGACCCAGTGCTTTCCTGTTTTTCTTGTCTGCTATTGTGGGAGGGAGTGTTTTATCCAGCAGTGGGTCCATAACACAATTAAAGTCCCCCCACGCTATAATCAGTTGGCCCTCACACCAGCTGCCCAGTTTCCCCAGTAAGCTGGTTATGAACACATCCTGCCGTTCGTTGGGGGCATATATGGCTAGGGTTGTATGTATTCTGCTCTTTATCAGCCCCTTGAGCCCTAGGTATCTCCCCTCCCCGTCTTTGCAGAGTTGTAATTTTTTAAAGTCAATAGCCCACCCTATCAAGATGGCTACACCCCTCTTTTTCCCCCCACTAGATGCAAAGTATTGCTGTGGAAAGGCTTGGTGGGCCAATCTGATCTCATCTTTAGGGAGAAGGTGTGTCTCCTGTAGGATCCCTATCGATGCCTGCATGGATCTCAACCTGTCAAGAATGGCCCGACTTTTTATTGGCGAGTTTAGTCCCTGCGTGTTCAAGGAAACTACCATTGACTCAATCATTCATGAATGGAGAATGGCTGCCTGCTAATCTGGCTGTATTGTGGGGAGTCCTCATACAGCCATTGCCTACCCCATTTTTACTGTCCCAAATTCTTGTTCGACCGTCTATAAGTTGAGCTCCAGATCCCTTCCCTGTTTCCTTCAACTCACTTCCACCACCTGCCCCCACCCTACCCTCTTCCCCCCCCTACCCCTCTTGTGACTACTGTGACCGGGATTCCCCAAATCCCCCCGCTAATAATCTGGGGTGTTGGGTCACCAGACAATTCACAAGTTCTGAGTACGCATAAAATTCCCTGACTCAGATTGGATTCCAAGGGTTGGCTACACCTGTCTCCGCACAGGCAAGCCTTTAGGTTTGTTTATTCATTTTGAGTTGTGACTTTACTTTTCCATTTGAGGAGTGCGAAAGGAGACGCAAACTATCGTCACTAGGTTTCTTGCTGTGGTTGGCTATTTTGTGGGCCTGTTAGTTTTGGTTCTCTCCTTGGTCTGCTTCTTCGTGCTGTAGACCATTCCCAGCGGTTAGTCCCTGTGGGTTGGGTGTTCCGAGCTGAGCCGGTTCCGCTTCAATTCTGGTCCTCCTCCAAACCCAACAAGGATAGGCCCTCCTCACATGTGTTGATTTTCCTGTTTGCCCTCCCAGCTGAACATTAGGCCGAAAGGGTGCGACCAGCTGCAGGTAATGTGTTTTTCCCGTAGGGCCCTTGTCACCGGACACATAAATCTTCTCTTGTGGAGGGTTGAAAGCGCGAAGTCTTGCAATAATTGGATCAGATTACCGTTGATCATCAGGTCGGTAGTGGATCTAGCCGCACTTAGGATGCTTTCTTTCGTGCCATAGGAGGTAAGAGCCACCAACACGTCTCTAGGGCGAGCACCTGGTTCATTTCTCCTGGGACCCACGTGGTGCATCCTGTCGAATCCGATTGTTTCAAGAATCACGTCATGTAGGACGTTGCTAAAGGTTTGTTGAGCGTATCCCTGAAATCCCCGTCCGGGATCGATTCCGGCAGGCCTTTGACCCTTATGTTGGACCGTCTCGACCTGTTTTCAAGGTCCTTCGCCTGTAGTTCGAGGTTGTTTGTGGCCGCAACTATTTGGTCCAGTAAGAGGCTGGTATGCTTGGTTTCCTCCGCTAGTTTGGAGAGACCACTCTCCACCTTGTCCACCCTGTCTCCCAGCTCGTTTACCTCTTTACGGATGTCTTGCATGGAAGCCTTTAGGTCCTCCCTCAACTCGCCTATTTGGGCTTGAAATGCTTTTGTCATTCTAGTTTCCATGCCCTTTGGGCAGGTCAACAGTTCCTCCTTATCGGGGTCCATTGCGCCTCGGGGTATGGTTGGAGTTGCTTCTGTTAACCCTGCTGTGAGTGGGGGGGGGGTCGGTTCTTGTGTCTGCAGTTGTCCCCAGCACTTGGCCAGCTGGTTCTCCTGTTTTCTGGGCGTACTTTTCGCTCTAGGCGGGGCGCTTTTCGTTCTGGCGCCCGGCATCTATACTGGCCGCTTGTTTCCCCTCTTTAGTCGGTCCCCCCCCTGGATACTCGTGGTGGACCAGTCTGCTGTAATTTGTGCTTTCAGAATGTTGGATCGGAGGGATTTCGGCCGTTTATGGGTGTCTTGTTGTTTGTTCTCGGCTGCATATTGCTGCCGGGGCTAGCAATAGCGAGGAGAGCTATTTCCTGGTCTCTGCCGGGGGACCCACAACAGATCTGTGTGCTTGAACCTCCAGATGAGGGAATAAGTATGGTGCCTTTGTTGGACTAAGCTCAGGATGGGTAGCGTGGGGTTTCGTGATCTGCAATCCGTTTATATGCTGTTCCGAATGGGGCACCACGTTCTTAATTATTCAGCTAGCGCCTTGCAGTGCTTGGAGCTAGGTGAGGCTCTGAGTCTCAGGAAACCACCCCCAAGCTGGCCCACTAGCGGTTGTGGAAGGGTGATGTCTTTTCTCTACTATTTCTGAGGGTGGGGGGGTTATTGGTTGTGGGGCTGCTTTACCCAGATCCCCCAATGTCTGCCCCCCGAATATTGGTAGCGGACTTGTAGGGGAAGGGGAGAACCCTGCCCAGGCCCACTCAGCTCGTTGTGGGGTGGTGGGGGGGTTAACCCACCTCATCTCGCCACCTACCGCTGCTCTGTCCGGGATTGCGCTCACAACTTCTCTCGTCTTCTTTTCCCCCACCAGGTGGATGTCGTTTCGGATCCACTTTCTGTCGCGGGCCGCAGTGTCCTGGAGTTGGGTGTTGGGCGGGTACTCGTATCGGTGGGGAGAAGATCCCAACCCCCGCTGGGCTCCTCCTGCCTCCTTCAGGGCCCCTGTTGAGTTTACTGATCTGGGTGTTATTTAAGTAGGTTGTACTTAACAATGATCTATATGCATATATAGTTCTCAACGTGGAATCAGACCAACCACAATATTCTGTTTATGTATTATGCTTAAGGTTCCAATTAAGGCAAGTGTATTCTTAGAGTGTTATGGTTTGTGAGTTCTGTGTTTAGTTCTGAAAATATTCAGTTGGGTACTGCCTCTCCAGGTGGTGCCTGCTGTCGCTTGTAGCAGACTTAAATAAACAAGTCTTTAACCTATGAACCGCTTGGCATCCACTTTTTAACATTGGCGACGAGGATTTGCGTTACGGACCCTGACGCCGGCCCAGCTGATCCACCTCCGTGTTCGGCCGGGGGCTGGTACTCTACTTCCACTGTCTCCGCCGCACCAAGCGACAGCACGGAAGAAGAAGGAGAGCTGCTAGGGAGCTGTACACGGCTGGCAGAGCCCAGACCCCTTCACCGCCCGTGTATGCGGTGACGCGGAGGGAGCACCTTGCGGAAGAAACCAATCCGGCAAGTGGCAAGATTGGGGGGAGAGCCGCGAGGGAGCCGCGCGAGGACAGGCAGCAGAGCAGGCTCGCGAGCTACGAACGAGCCGCTCACAGCTGCTAGTGCGCTCGCTCCGCCCCTGCCGCCGCGTGCCAGCGCACGCGGCTCTCAGCTGGTCCTAGCGCGCACAGACACGCGCTGCACCATATGCTGAAGGGGGAGTGCCTACCAGAGCCCCGGTCTTCATTGTGACATCGGTTGCCCAGCAACCACTAGACTCTATCCTCAAGAGCCCCGGTCTCCATTGTGACGTCAATTGACACGAAAAAAAAAAGGGAAAGAACATTTACATGGTACTCGTTCCAGAACGTGCTATTGAAATAGGAAGAACACGTTTACAATAAGAACAAAGGAGCCTGTACATCAAAGTAAATATTCATTAAGTAAACTAAGAGACTATTGGGTTCATTGCCCAATCTAATTGTTGAAGAATTACCGTCTCACAGCCACCTCTGCCACTTCACACACACACATAGCTGCAAATTTTTACTCACCATGGCAGCATCAATTCCTCCACCTACTGCGTTCCTCAATGAACCTGGCCGTCCCCCACTCAGGTGGGACAAATGGAAGGACACCTTTGAAAATTACTTAGTGGCAATGGGAGGTGACAGATTTTCGTCAGCTCGCAAAAAGGCTCTGTTGGTTCACAATTTGGGCACAGAAGGACGCAGGATCTTTGATGGGTTGACGGGAGAACACATGTTGGAGGCAGGTGATACTGATGAATATGCATTGGCCCTCAAAAAACTACAGGACCACTTTGAGCCCAGGAAAAATGTCAGCTTTGAAAGACATAAATTTTTTCAGCGAGTGCAAGAACAATCTGAGTCGGTTGAATCATATGTGGCCTGCTTAAGATCATTAAGTTACTCATGTGAATTTGAGCACCTGACTGATTCTCTAATCAGGGATCAGTTACTCAGGTGCACCAATAACGCAAGGATCCAAGAGAAACTACTGGCCAAGGACATGAAACTGGATGAGGCGCTCGAATTAGCCAGGAGCATCGAACAGACGACATTGTATGTTAACGAGTTAAAGGGTGACAAACAAAATCCGACTACCATGTCAGTCTGTACAATAGACCAGAAGAAAAGGTCAAACATTTCCAGTGGAAAGAAAGGGAATTGGACTGCGAGAAATGCATGTACCAGATGTGGCAACCCCAGACATGGTGCAAACTTTCCGTCGTGCCCTGCCAAATTTGCTGAATGCTTTAAGTGTAAGAATAGAGGACACTTTGCAAATGTATGTAAAGCTAACCCCATAAGCTTCCTCGAACCTAGAATAGAGAACAGGTCCAACATTGAAGAATTGGTCAGGAGAAATTACAATATTCAAGAAGTATCAGTCACCCAGGAACCGAGCGCCAAATTTGTTTTTGAAATTTCAGCCATCTCAGGAGAGGCTAAAGGTCCAGCAGACACTTTTCTGATTGATGGGCGAGATTTAGTCATGAAAGTAGACACTTGTTCTCCGTGGACCATAATCTCGAGGGATACTTTCCTTAACATATTGAAAAAGGGTGAAGGGTCAATTAAACCCACAAATGTTAGAGCATGTGGATATGGAGAATCTACGATAGAAATCTTGGGGGAATTTTCGGCATCTGTCAGTTACAAAGGAAAGGAATGTCAGGCCAACATTTTGGTAACAAACAAGGGAGCTTCTTTATTAGGATGGGAAGAACAAAAGAGCTTCGGTGTAAGAATACAGGCAAATGCCCCCCAGCCAATTTCCATTGAGGAAGTGGAAGATGACCTCTGGACCAAGGAGTTCCCTGAAGTGTTTTCCGAGAAATTAGGGAAACTTAGAAATTTTGGACACCATATCAAATTAAAAAATAATGCGCAACCAGAGATACACAAAGTTAGACAAGTGCCATTAAAGATGAGAAGTAAACTTCGGGAAGAATTAAATGACTTGGTGGATAAAGGAGTAATTGAGCCAATGACAGCAACAGAATGGTTATCGCCGGTTGTACTAGTAGCCAAGGCAAATGGAAATTTAAGACTATGTGTAGATCTACGGAGCCTCAATAGGAATATTGTTGTAGAGAGACATCCTCTGCCTAACATATTGGAGACTCTTTCCACCCTGGGAGAACCGAAGGTATTTTCCATTATTGACTTGTCAGCGGCATATCATCAAGTTCCGTTGTCCAAAAGTTGCGAGCATCTCACAGCATTCATCACTCCTGAAGGGGTGTTCAAGTACAATCGTATGCCTTTTGGGTTAGCTTCCGCTGCCTCTGTTTTTCAAAGCGTGATGGAGGAAGTGCTTAAAGGGCTAAGGAAAGTAACAGTGTTTCAGGATGACATTTTAGTGTTTGCCGAGAACGAAGAAGAACACAATGAGATTTTGAGGGCTGTCCTTGTCAGACTCAAAGAATCTGGTTTGACTGTGCAAAGAAAAAAATGCAAGATTGCAGTTAGAGAGGTAGATTATTTAGGCCATAGAATTTCTGGTGATGGTATTGCTCCGAAAAAGTCCCTTATTGATAGCATCAGCGGTGCTCCCCAACCACGTGACAAGGATCAGTTGCGTTCCTTCATGGGGCTGGCGTAGTACTACCACAAATTTGTAAATGGTTTTGCCACCATCTCCGCTCCGTTAAGAGTGTTATTGAAAAAGAATATGAAGTTTGTGTGGTCGAGTGAATGCCATGAAGCTTTTAGGAAAATAAAAGAATGCCTAGTACAAGCACCCTCCTTGGGAGGGTTTGTGTCGGGAAGAAAAAGTGTGTTGTCGGTTGATGCAAGCAATATGGGTCTAGGTGCAGCTCTGTCTCAGGTAGACTCTGGTAAGACAGAGCACATAATCGCGTTTGCCTCAAGGCCACTGAGGGGAGCAGAAGTAAATTACTCAGTGATTGAGAGGGAGGCATTGGCAGTCTCATGGGCCGTAGCACATTTCAAATTCTATCTATGGGGTCAAACTTTTACGGTAAAAACTGACCACAAGCCGTTAGTTCAATTACTACGCAGTGTAGAGTGGGCCAAAGGATCACCCAGAATTTCTAGATGGATGGTTGAACTCCTGGCATATGATTTCAAAATAGTGTACATAGCAGGTAGAGACAATGTGGTAGCGGACTGCTTGTCTAGGTTACCGGTAGAGGGCAAAGATTCAGAGGAAGCATTCTCAGAGCAGGGTGTTAGTATTTCTGAGGTCGAATACAATGCCATAAGTAGAGATGAATGGGAGATTGCTGATGGGGAGGATCTTGTATTGAATCAAGTTAAGGTGTGGACTAAGACAGGGTGGCCTCACAAAAACAGTGTAGAAAAACAGTTTGACTGTTTTTACTGCATAAAGGATGAGCTTAATTTATCAGAAGATGGTATAAAGCTCAGGAAGGGTACCAAAGTGATTCCACCCGGCAATGTCAGACCCAAACTAGTGAGTATAGCTCACCAAGGCCATTTAGGGATGGGAGGAACCAAAAGATACATCAGAGAATCTTATTGGTGGCCGGCAGTGGACAGTGAAGTAGAGAGGTGTGTGAAGAACTGCAGAGAGTGCGAGAAGAGTGATAAAAGTAAGGTGGTTAGGGAAGCACCCATTAGACCTGTTAGTGTTCCGGGTGAACCCTGGAAAAAGGTGGCGGTGGATTTGATGGGCCCGCTACAAAATTTGGGGGAGAATCTCAAATACTTAATAGTATAAGTAGATTATCACTCAAAATGGATAGAATGGAAGGCGATTGGTGAAGCAACGACGGCACAAATGATATCAATTTTTGAAGAAACATTTTACAGGGAAGGCTTTCCCACGGAATTGATTTCAGATAATGGTGTCCAATTTTGTTCTGACAAGATGGTGGAGTTTTTCAAAAAGTTTGGTATAAGGCACTACAGAACAGCACTTTATCAACCCAGGGCTAATGGGCTGGTGGAGAGGGCAAACAGATTTGTAAAGGGAGGCTTACAGTTGGCCATGGCGGCAGGGTTGGATTGGCAGAAAGTGTTGAGGGAAATGGTTTGGAACTACTGCACGACGCCCCACACTGTTACTAAAGTCTCACCTTTTATGTCTCTCAAAGGCAGGCAGCCAGGTACAAAACTCTGTCCAGGGTGGCTGGATCTGGCCAGGAGTGTGAATGTTGACAGGAATAAAATTGTGACACTTATCAGAGAGGCCCAAGATGCATACAAAGAAAGGTTTGACACTGAAAAGAAATCCAAGAGTTTGGTATGGAGAGAGGGTGAACTCGTGTATGTAAAAAACCCCAGGTTGTCCCCTAAATGCATCGAGAGCAAATTTATTGGGCCTAAGAAAATAGCGGTAGTAAGAGGGAATGTGGTCATAATGGAAGGTGGGGAATGCTGGTCCATGTCAAAATTGGTGAAATGTAATAATAATGGTCAAGCTGTAGAGGATGGAGAAAATAGTGAGGGAAATGACAAGGGAAAGGACAACGAGTTAGTGTATGAATCTGGAGGCGTGGGTAAGAGTGTTCAGCAAGATACAGATGCTAGTACCAGTACGGAAAGAAGGAGCGGTAAACCTTCTTGGTTGCGAGATTATGTACTAGAGTAACTTGGTGTTATTGAAAGGGGGAAGGTGTGTTGAGTTTACTGATCTGGGTGTTATTTAAGTAGGTTGTACTTAACAATGATCTATATGCATATATAGTTCTCAACGTGGAATCAGACCAACCACAATATTCTGTTTATGTATTATACTTAAGGTTCCAATTAAGGCAAGTGTATTCTTAGAGTGTTATGGTTTGTGAGTTCTGTGTTTAGTTCTGAAAATATTCAGTTGGGTACTGCCTCTCCAGGTGGTGCCTGCTGTCGCTTGTAGCAGACTTAAATAAACGAGTCTTTAACCTATGAACCGCTTGGCATCCACTTTTTAACAGCCCCCCCCCCGCTATCCACGTTGAGCGATCGATCGGGTGGATCGCCAGGCTCAGCAACCGTCCTGCTGCCTCGTGGCCAGGAGGGCTGTGGGCTCTACAGATGGAATATTTTCGCTTGTTTCGCCCACTCCGATGTATTCGGGGTGCTGTGCCGGGCGGGTGATTGCAGGGTCCTCCTCTTAGTCGGATCTGGAATCGCTCTCTGCTTTGAGCAGTTGGCCCTACTTCTCAGGCTGTGCACTGGGTGTTCAGTGCTTTCTTCCTGCCGAGATGGACGCATGGGCAAGCTGCCTGCTTGCTCCGCTTTCGTCCGCTGCCCCCTACCACCGGGCTGCTTTCACTGCGGGGAGGGGAACTGCGTGTTGTCCCTGCTGGAGTACAGAAGACCTCCCGGCTGCTGCATGGTTCGCGCTGACGGCTTGTCTCCCGCCTACGCTGTGTAGGGGTGCACCGTGGGGGATGGTCTCTGCGGGCTGTTCGCTGCTCTCGCTGTTGGCCTGCTCGCTCCCTGATCTCGATCCCCGCTGGCCACCGGGGGTCCTGTGTTCAATCTTGGGGAGAATTCCCTTCGCTCCACTAGACCTTTGGGGCCGCAGCTATAAGGGGTAACGTCAGGGGTAAAGTTGCTTTCTTCTGCTTTGAGCACCTTTTGCTACTTGCTAGTGTTGAGCACAGGGGACGTGTGTCCACTTCAGCAGGTGGCCATCTTAGCATACCTGGACCTGACATTTGTACTGATAGGGTTTTAAATCGCTCGATGGACCTCACACTTGCAGGGATCGAAATTAATATTGGACAAACAGGAGCTAAACGCAACTCCTGGTTATCAGGCATTAACCAATGAGCTGGAGCTACCACTTGGGAGCGAGGAGCTATTACACAGCGTTACGCAAATCTAACTTCAACATAAAATACAAATGTAACACTTTGCCTATTATTATTGACCCAGTATGCTTTAAATGTCATATAGATGTGTCCTAATGCCAGGGACGTCATTTCACCAAAATGTCAAGGATAGCAGAAGTGACATCATACGTCCCTTGACCTCTGATGACATCACAGGAAGCCCACTTTTTTAAACAGGAAGTGGCATCACATAGCATTGTTTCTAAGTACACTATGAAAAATATGTTTACGATATCACTGTAAAGTGATATACATTTCATACAAGAATGGATCACCATATGTATCATTAATATCAGTGCGTATTGGCCCATATTACCAAATTACTGTATATAGAACAAATATTCATCCAATATGACCCAAACTTTGTTGGTACTCATTTATCAACCTCAGCAGGAAAAACGGCCGAGTTGACCTAGGCGGGAGCCGAACCTGCAACCTGCAGATCACACACACATTGCAGCAGCCAGCGCTCAACCCACTGAGCTATCTTACCGGCTGTCGCGAACAGAAAACCACCCACTTCAGAAACAAAGAGCAACATGCTGCTGGCCACACCCCATGAGCTTCAATTAAATAAAAAAACTTTTATGTATGAGGTTAGGGTGGGTCCACGGTTGTGCGCACTGGTTAGTTGTATCCATAAGGGGTCCAGTGTCGCGGATTTCTGTTAGGTGTTTGATTGAATTGTGTTGGTGTGCTTAGTGTAGTGTCTATGGATTTATGGATTATGTGCATGGGCATATTCCCTCTAAGGTTCCAAAGTCTCAGTTGGTTGAGTGCGAGAGTTAGATGAATTCGCACTCCGAATCAGTGTATTTCACCCATTTTTATTAAAAACCGTTTGGGTAATTTCAGGCGGGAATTGCAAAGTTTCCAACGTGTCATTTTGCTGCAATCTGTTTTTAAGCTTTCCACTAATTTTCGAATTGTATGCTCTTGGTAGTCCATTCTTTATGACTGTTAGTGTCTGTGCATTGTTGCTTTAGTGGGGAATTATATTGGCTTCTAGGTTTTTAACACACATTCATTATTTATTTGTCCATTTCCGAGTGTCATTTTATAACATTGTAAGGGGTTTGAAATCTGTTTTTCTCTCTTATTTGTGGGGGGGGGATCCGATTAGGATTCCGTTTCCTGTTTCTTATTCCTGATTACCTGCTGTTTCTGTTTATCCACTCAGCATGGATTATTTCTGGGTTGAGGGAACATTGCAGAGGGAAATCTTAACTTGGGTGCTATCTTTCCTAAATCAAAAGTGCTCCTATTCCGCTGTGCTGTGTCTATGTTCCACTAGCAGGTTAAACCCAGTGCATTGCTCACATTCTCATGGTAATTATCGCCCAATTGGTGATTGCTGCCCCATATTAATGATATGATTTCTTTTGAATTTTTAAATAAATAAATATTATATTTTGCCAACCAGCCTGGTTCATGGTCAATTGTGACCCGGGGTATTTGAAAAGGGGATGTGATATGAGTGGTGTACCATCTCAATATTGAATCAATATAAAAAGATAGGCATTTCAGTCGTGCGCTGCATAATAGCCCGAGGCCAAGGTGTGTGTCGCCTGATTGAAATCCTTTACGGCATGTGTGAAAATAAAGTTATCCTTAAGTCAGTAAGTGATCATAGCTACAAAGTATGAAAAACTGCACCATACAACTAATGACATGCAACACGCGGCTCATGCCGGTTTACTGAATGAAAGCCGCTGGCTCCTTGCAAATGGGGAAACCTGCATAAATTATGTAAGTCAATACTATATATGTATAAATTCTTTGCAGTTTTTCATACTTTGTAGATATGATCACTTATTGATTCAAGGATAATTTTATTTTCACATGATGATTTACTTGAGGAATGTATGATTGATCCGTCTCAAGTTGTTTACATTTGTTGTTGACAAGGGATTACTTAAGGGATTTCAATGTTCGGCATCACATATGCCAGATTAATTGGTAATCCATCAGGATGTTATGAGGCGTTAATAGTGAGAACATTGTGCAACATTACTGGCAATCTTATGGATGTGAAGATTCACTAGGTTAATCCATGATTGATCTGTCAAACAAGTGTTTTTCAAATTCAATACTTATTTGCCACGATTAGTGAAACGGTTTGATTGTAGTAAAGTTTTACAAGCAATACCTGATCAATGTGAAACTGTAATACCAAGCAAATAATCACACATGTGGTTCCCAGTGATACAAATATTAAAGAATGTCTTAATAATTTAATATACGAATAGAGTTTATGATTTTTGGAATCCAGGACTTTAAGCTAATTCATTTGTGTCCTTGGGGTTTGTAGGACACAGCCAAGAGAATCTAGTCATGCCAGACTCTTACTCGCATTGTAATACATATCACCAGTGGCGCTCCAACAAGCGATTGAAACCCCATAGTATACATTCTTATACAAACCCTACTTCCTGAATTTTAACCAAGCCTTTCATAAAAACCTTTTTACTAGTTCTTTGTTGTATTTCCCTAGTCTGCTCTTTCATGCAGTCATTCTTGAGTAATCTCACATGAGTAGAGAAGAAAGGCAATCTGACAGAGGAGTAAGTAAAAGTCACTCAGCATAGTGACTAATTAAAATAACAATTCAATGCTAGTGGACCACAGTTGTTACACTCTCACACGAGTAGGCAGTTATTAAAGCCCAATGTCTATTTGTTACAACTGTGCTGAACACTAGTGGCAGCTGGTGCTGGGGAACTAATCCACTGCCCTTATTATAAGTGAAGAGGTGTAAGTTTAGATTCTAAATCTAAACTTGCATGTTTCACACACCCCACTCCCAAACATTCCACATGGCGCACCTCCCAACCTATCGACACAACACCCTAATCACCCTCACTGCAAAAAACAAACCTGCATATCTCCTGGATCGCCTCGCTCACATTGTGCTATCCCCACTGCACTCAAAACGGCAAATCTCCACCCTCCTGAAAAACCATCTCTCGACCCCACGCTTCCTGAAAACATCCGCCCAATTACTATGCTACCATACATCGCCAGAATCATCGAACGCTTTGTAACTACCCAACTTCAATAACACATCGCCGCAAACAACCTACTAAACCCCTTCCAATCTGGCTTTCGACCTGGACACAGCACTGTGACCACTACTCTTCATATCCCTGATGACCTCCACAGAATAACAAAGGACACACAGCACTACTCATACTCCTCGATCTCTCTGCAGCCTTGAACACCATCGACCACACTATTCTACTAGACATCTTAGCCCACAGCATGAATCTTTTTGGCACCATACTCGACTGGTTCACCTTATTTCTCACTGACAGGGCATACTTTGTCTCCATGCCCCCTTATTGATCAGACCCAACCCCTGTAAAATATGGCGTCCCGCAAAGCTATATGTGGAATTCCTTGGACAGACCCTTAGCAAACACAATGTAGATTTCCAGCAATATGCAGATGACACACAAATGTACTTCCAAATGTCTTCCCCTTCACAACCTCAAATTTGTCTCTCCACCATCACCAACTGGATGGCCACCCACTTCCTCAAACTCAACCGTTCCAAAACAGAATATCTCCTCATCTGCCCGCACCCCGCAAGGCACAAACCATACCTCACCCTTTGGATCCAAGAACTCACCACGGACAACCCACACACATTCCTCTCCACACCTGTAAAATCGCTTGTCCTCACCATCGACCCTCACCTTTCCTTCACATAGCTGCTGTTACCAAAACATGCAATCTGCAACTACACCTCCTATGCAAAATCAGACATATCCTTCCCCCTGACGACTTCCGCACTGCAGTTCAAGCACTGGTTCTCTCTAAGCTGGACTATGGAAATGCTCTCCTCACTGGACACCCCAATAACACCTGTGTTTTCTCTTTCTCTTTCTCTTTCTCTCCTTCTCTTTCTCCCTTTCTCTCTTTCTGTCTCCCTCTGGGAGCGAGTTTGGGAAGGGGTAAAGAGAAGGGCTTCCGTTGCTGAGGGGGTAGAGTGGCCTCAGAAATAAGGGGAAGAGGCATCAGCACTGAAACCTGGCAACCAGCATAGACATGTGCTCTTACCGTGGTGGCATTTGTTCATTTTGTGGGCAAAATCAACATGACCCAGTGTGCCTTAGGTGGGACTACTGGACTATGTTGGCATGACCCTAATGGACATGTTTTGTTACACTGCTTTTATTACTACATTATGGGCAAATCCATAATGCGTGTGTCCTTATGTGAGAGAAAAACTTCACACGTGTAATCATGCAGTTACAGTACTGGCATTATCCATATTTGTATTTATTTGAAGAACAGGGATGTCAAATTCGACCAGAAATGACTTACAATAACATAGTTTTAGATGGCGGAGGCATTGGTGGGGGGCTGTAAAATCGCACAAAGATGAGAACAAGGGTTGAGCCAGTTTGAGGTTGTTAAAAGGTGGGACATATACCAGGGACAAAACGAGCAGAAAAACATGTATAATAAAAAACTGGGGCCTTACCAAAGTAACATTAGTCTAAGAGGTCAAGTGCTTCAAACTAAAGTGTACTATATAAATATATAACATTACATTTTTAAACACAAATAGAGGGTGTGACGAGGTCAGTCAGGAAGAATGGTGAGAGGGTAGGGCAGCTCCCCCTTTAGAGTGTACGTGCATTTTGAGCCGAGCATTATTGTGCAAAGCCGAGAAATGTGTGTTCTTGCAATGGTTGCTAGTAATGGCCTTAAGCTCATTGGGCAAAGCCATCATGGTGTGTTTGGGCAAAGTCAACCCAACCCAGGGAACAGGCTGGCATATATTGTGGAAACCTGTATCTTGAAAATACTTTGAAAAATGTCCCTACATACTGTTGGTTATTTGACATCCACTTGAATTTTTAATGCGTTAACATAAAAAAGATATTACACACAATTGTGTGGCTTTTTACTCAGGTTGTCATAAAAAGTGACATTCACCACCGAATCCCATCTTGGCTAGTTTGTGCTTCATCTCTACTCTTGGTTGCTCACACGCATTCCTGAGAAACATAGACACCCCTTCATTGTAGAAAAATCACCAGCCACCAATGCTGAGCCTGCTCAAGTCCTTTGTTCTGCGATAAAGGGATCCCATTAGTGTGTAGGAAAGGGGACTATAGATTAGAAGTAGAGTGGTCACTTGCATGGAGTCATTTGCACTTGTCCAAAAGTGTGTTGGTTTAGCTGAGTTGATAGAGGAATAGCTGTTACCAAATATTCAATCCCTGCACGGGTTGGGATGTGTATTATGACCTGTTATGAGCTGACATTCAAGGAGGACACTGAAGGAATTGGTGGCCATACGAACAGCTCAAATGTTTGCATCTGATTTCAATGGTATCCAGTCATTGCATCGAATACAAAGCATTGAATGCCAAAAGCATCGAAAAAAATGTTGAACATATACCAGGCTTCTACCTAGTCCTTCCCTCGCCCTTTTACTAAACATTACTCTTTCGATTGCATGGCAAGGGAAGGCAGGCAATGAGAGCCACCAGTTTCTCTGAAGTATCTTGTATACAGTATGCTTCTGTTCCTCTAAATCCCAGCCCATATTCCTTTAAAGCATAGTGTTTAGAAAAGAAGAATCTGTGGGATTAGGGGATGTGCTGCAGAACAACGGGCCAAGTGACTCTTAAATTGAAGGTTCTTACATTCATTATTTAGACACAGGTTTTTCTTTTTTTTTAGATAAACGCCTATAAGAGAGATTATTCTGAAAAATGACCAGGGATTCCACTGTGGGAACAGTCTAAACTACTAGTGTCAATATGGCCCGAGTGTAAACGGAGGAGCTAAAGACAAGCGTAACAGTGTAGAGCCTGTCTTAACGCCTCCATTCACGCTCTGGGGGATTTATATTATTTTTAAGGTGGGGCTGTAACGAGAGTTACCTGTTTCCCCTCCACCTTCAAAAACAACTTGATTTCATGCCAGCATGAGATTTTTATGCTGGCGTGAAATCCATGGATTCCATAGGAGAACATTGTACACGCCGCCTGTCAGACGTACGTGGCAGGTGGCATTTACTCTGTTTGCACTGCAGAGTGCAAAAAATAAATGTAAAGAGGCTCCCGACGTCTCTTTACACTTCTCATTTGCACTCTGAAAATTGCTCAGAGGTGACCTGTTTGCATGCAAGTGCAAACTTAAGCACTCTCCTCCGGGCAATTTGAGATTTTGACAATGTTTGGGTCTGTGAGGGTTCTCTCTCTAGAGGGGATAGAGGTGTCCCTCAGATTCTCTAAACAAAAAACTGTCTCAGGGTAGTAGCACCCAGCATTTGGTCGGATTACAGTCTCAGCGATGTAGCAACAGCTGCTTCTTTGATACATTTTCTTTTCAAAGGGATATAGCGCCCAGCTCACTATTTAAAAGATGGCCGGCAGGATAGTATGTGGCCCATTTCTTCCTTATCTGAGATTGCCCCAGTTCACATGTAAGGGATAGGGTGACCCTCTGAAGAAGGCGTATTGTGCCCTTCGCTAAAGATTATGGTGCCCTTCCCATTCGCAAACAGTCTTCCTTCCTTTTATGGACCCATTAGGTTAATTTCCTGGAGGGTTCTCCACACTCGCAAGAAGTGGTGTTCTGCCCTTCTCACTCTAATGGATATGGTGCCTTCCCTCCTGCAAGCAGTCTTTCTCCCCTTTGTAAACCAAATGGAAGCATTTAATGGGGGTCCTCCCTATTCTTTGCCAAAGCAGTACGGTCAGCCTCTCCAGATGACTTCAGACCTTCGATACATTTCTTTATGCGGGTCTGAGGTTCAGTCTTGGGTCTTTACTCTTCTAGCTTCTGGTTGCTCTCCTTCTCTCCTTTCTTCCTTCTCCTCTGATTCTCTGGCCTGATGGCTTCTCTCGTTCTCTCTTCCTTCTGCTGCCAGATTTCTGCCTCTGCGCCTTCATTAGGCCCATCCTCTATCTACCTTGCGGTCAGGCATAAGTCCTGCCTTACTTCTGGTTCTGCTTCTCCCCTTCTGTTCAAGCCTCTGTTCCCTATGACTTTTTGTTTGGCTACTTCTGCAGCAGTCCTGCTTCTTTTTCAGGGATGTACAGGATGCACGCTCATGAGGATTTCATCTCACTAACTGGGACCATCAACCTCTTACAATCACATGGTTATGTCTTTACTTTCTCTTCCACGTCTGAACTTAGGCACTCATTTGGATGTTGAAACCATATCCCCTGCCATATGGGGTCCCATGCAAAGCCTCCTCCAACACCACTGCATTACTCACTCCAGCTTGGGGTCGCTGTGAGGGGATGATTTTGACAAGTCTTGCCAAAGCACACCAGGTCCCCAAAAGGGATTGCTTCTTGCTCACCTTTCTGTAGGCACTATGGCTGGGTCTAGATTCAGAGATCAGAATAATCAGGGTCTGTCCAGGGCCCTAAGTTCGGAGGCGGCCAGTCATTTGCCAACCTGTCCACTGCCACTATGCTGGCGTTTCTGCTCTTACTCTTGGCCTTTTGATGCAGTCCTCACTTCAGCAATGGCATCACTCCTAATAATACATTTAATTCCTTGAGTAAAATTCATTTTGATGGATACAGCATTTCCCTCGCAGTCGTGTCAGTTGTATCTTACATTTGCCTCTGGAGTCAGGGAAATTGAAACAGGTACGGGTGTATTGGGCTCTCCAATCTTGTGACAGTTGAGCTGGAGCTGCTCCAATGCTCTTTTCCCAATGTGTAGAGATTGCCAAGTCCGGTATGTGCATTGAGCCATTTCATATGGTAAAATTAGCAATACGTGTGAGGAAGATTGTATCCGCCAGAAAGACATTACTGCAGGTAAGTAAATGGTTCCAAATTAAATTATCTGTTGCCTAAGAAAAAATGATCCTCTCTTTGGTAAGAGTCTTGCTTCGAACAGATTTCTCTTTATTTTTAGGTTTACATACTGGGTGGAAATTAATGGAAAGAAATGCCCTGAAGTTCATGGAAAAAGCAAGAAGGAGGCTAAAAATCTTGCGGCCAAACGGGCTTATGAAGAATTGATTGCTGAAGGACTTGACTCAGTTCCCGAATCGGTGAGTTCATTTTATACATTTTGAAAGTGGTATATGAATTTTCTATGCTGAAATGGATGAATATGTGTACGTTCTTTTCTCAATCTAAATATGTATATGGTAAAATGAAACAGCCCATTAAAAAAAAGGTTTGACAAAAATATGTAGAGTATAGGAGAGAAGAACAAATTAGTGTGTTTTCTTTCAAAGCATGTGGGGGAATGTGTTTATCTGCCGACTTTGTTCACTTTGGTAGCAGGAAATCATGTTCTTGACTGGTAGTGTATGGATGCGCATAGTTGGTATATATGCTATAAAATATGAACATTTGGAGTGCTATGTTTCTAAATCCTTGAAGCACCCACTAATACATTGCCCTACACATTTCCATGCCCATCACCCTCAAATGATTTACTGTAAAGGATCCTATGTACCTTTTTTTTATACCAACAATCCAAATCTTAAACCATGAACTGGTATCCTTTATGATTTTGGTTATGATGAAATACTGTATAGTGTGATTTCTATGTTGGTTAAAAACCCAATAATAGCTGAATGTTGCACATGTGACAGTGGGCTACCTGTCAGCTAGTCTAATAACATTATTCTTGGGTCATTTTGGGGAAAGGAAACTAAGTCTTCCTCAAACTAGGGTACTGCTAGACCTTTAGGGAAAGCTTTCTAACAAATAAACCAATGACTTCCTTCATTTCCGACAAAGAAATAATGTGGGAAGTCCCCATAACCCACAGACACTAGGGGAAAATCATACATGGGAAATAAACAGAAAAGTGTCATGTGGAGTAAATTACCTAAAACCGATCTTCTTACTAGATGCAAGTAATAACATTTTTGGTAAAGTAATACAAATAAAACCTGAAAAATGGGTGGTGGAGATTGACGCATTAAGCCATCTCCAAGCCAGCTTTTCCAAAGGGTTGAGTACCATGGACCATGCCCTCAGACTTAAATTAATGGTTAACTAGTATGTGACCATTAAGGGTGGTAATTTGCATTTACTTTTTGTTGATCTGAGAGCCGCATTCAAAACCATACCTAGAATAGCATTACGGTGTGCATTACTTGCTAAAGAAGTATCCCTTCCCCTGTTGAAAGCAATAATGGCCCTCTATGAAGGGTCATTAGTAAAGTGAGACGGGGCCTTGGTGGGGAGACCACTGTGAACGTTTCGGTTGAAAAAGGTCTGAGACATGGTTGCATTCTTACTCCTTTACTTTTTAACTTGGATTTTGATGGCTTACTAATGGCTTTTCCAATGAATACATCAAAAGGACCATTGATTGGGGGCAAACAGATTGGTATCCTCTTCTTTGCCGACGATGTGGTGATAATGTCCCGACCCCCCCCGGATTTTACCAGCGGATCATTTTGTTAAATTTTGCAGGACGAAAGGCCTGGAAGGGAACGCTAGTAAAACAACGCTAATGAGATGTGGCAGACAGCAACGTTGACGGTCACAAATGGATATTGATATAGAAAGCATGACAATTAGCGAAGTGAGTCACTTCAATTACCTAGAAGCCAGGATTGCTTCGGATGGCTCATGGAAGGAGCACCTCAAAAAGGTTAACCTGGTCCTAGGTAGGAAATGCAGCAGCATTTTATCCTTTGCAAATAGCTTTGAGAAAATTATACAAATCCGGCAAGTGAGATGCATAGAGCACAGGCGATAGCAGGAGCCCTCTATGGGGCAGAGATATGATAAGTGTACAGCTCTCCTGGCAACTGAAGAAACCTTTTTGTAAAGACTGCTTTGGGTTCAAAAGAGTACACCAAACATCCCATTACATATGGAACTTGTCCAGCTATGCATTACTGACCAAATAGCTCTTAAACCAATTTTGTTCTGGGTGCATAACTGGTCTTGTGATACTCTTCTGAAATACAGGGCAGCTGTTAAAGATGTTTTCTCCTACCAAAGTGCTGCCTCTTTAAGATGGTTTGGATATATCAAGATGTATTTGTATCAGTTAGAACTAGATGAATTCTGGCATAACCCAGAGTCCATTGAAAATTGTAAATGATGCCCATACAGTTTGAATGTGGGGAGAGTATGTAATCAAATGTGTGCGTTTATCAATAGGTTTAAATGATTATTTATATTTTAAGCAAAGCTTTTCTTTGGAAAAATATTTTCACCTTGTTGAAAATCCAGTCCAGAGAGCTTTATATTTAAAAATGCGCCTGGGTAATTTACCACTTAAAGCCTGATAGAATAATGAATACTCGGGCATATGCTCCTTCTGGCTGGGGAAAAAAGAGACACTTATGCACGTTCACTTTGTTTGCCTCTGATATTAGGCGGAGGAATCTGAAATCATGTATAGCAAATGGAGGGCTCCTGTCCCCGATTGTAGCTGAAGGCATGTGCAAGAGGGCAGGCACAAGAGATGTCATTTTTGCAGTTTCTGCTTACTTAGGAAGCTCCTGGAGAAGGAGAGAAAAACACTTCAACACCATGCCATAATTAGAAAGTTGCACTATTGACAATGGTTTTAAGACATTAGCTATGCTAGGGAAATATCGTATGCACCTGAAATGTAATTCAACTGTATTAGAAGCCGGTGTTGCGTAAGCTATTGCTGTAACTCAAGATTGTAGGTACAGAAGTAGCGAAAATTCCAGGATTCATTTGTTAACTGCTCTGTGCATGTATTCAGTGAGTCATTTATGAACTTTTCCATTTTGTCTTTGTTGTAATTGTAATATTTATCTTCTTTGCATAAATATTACACATAAAAGAATTGGAATTCATTTATGTGCTGAAATAAAGTAAATCTTGATTAAAATTACCTAAATTATAATCTAATAATTTCGAACACGGAGCCACATTATGCAGTGCACCAACTTCTGATGTATTTTTCTACACACATGAAATATATTTTGGAAATAAATGTAATTGTTTATCAGTTCGTTATCTCTACTGACAGTAATAAGAGGATAGCGTGTGCATCCGTGTTTATTTCCTTCATTTCCCTTAATTGAAGGGAGTCATTACAGATAGACGGCCATATTACTGCTAGATGCCAAAACAGGTTACAACCTGTAAACTTGATCTTTATGTGGGAAGTAATGGCTAGGATGGGATTCTACGCTCAATTGTGTGAGAGGTTCCAGCGCAGAATTGCAAAAGAGAGCTTGTTGAGAAGGGGAGTAGAGAGAAGAGAAGTAGCAGGCAAGCCTGCTCCCCTTGCCTCTTTCCATTGCTATATTGTTTTCGAATCCCTTGCTATTTAGGTGATGTGTCTTTACTGGCTCCAAGTGTAGTGTGGGTGCGACAAAACCCCTGCGGAGGGGGAAAGTGCGGGACAGTGTGTGTCTGTGTATATGCGAGACGGGCAGGGAGGGGATATGAAGTGGGCATTTAGGTGGCGGGGAACTGAAGGGGCATCAAAGATGCAGAGTGGATGAGGAGGCGTAGCGGCTGCAGAGAATGAGGTAAGTATTGTTGTGTCGTTTGGGATATGTGGAGATGGGAGTGGAAGGATAGACCCCCCTCCCCCCTTCGAGGTATAATTCAGGCATTAAGTGTGGACGCAAGGGCGCAACTTAACTTTAAAGGAGCAGGTGGGGTGGGAACAGACCGTGAGGGGAAGTACTCTGATGTAGTTACTGCCGGGAAAAGACTGCACAGTATATACATGGAACTGCTCTTTGATATTCCAGTTGAGGAGTTTTGTACCTGAAACAACTTCCAAGATCGGGTTAAAGTATACAGAGATGATATTGCACTTTATGTAGAAGCCTCCACAGATACTATCTCAAGGACATTGGATATGTTTGCTGAATTCACCGAGGTTGCTGGCTTTAAAATGAATGCTGTAAAAAGGAAGGTAATGTTTATGAGTGCTGCAAATGTGTTTATTTTTTTTCTTTTTCCCCCAGAGCTTGAGTGGGCATATTTGTCATGCCCCAAAAAATGATTTGGATACTAAGGCTCTATGATCCTTTTATTCTGAACTTTAAATTCTTGACCTATGCCTGCAGTTTAATATTCTGGTTAACATGCCCCCTGTGATTCCTGTAACGCATCAAGCTTCTTCCGGATATCTGCCAGAACCGCACCATCTCCCATTTCCTAATATAAACCCTCCAGTTCCTTCAACTTGTTTTCATTAGCTTCTAGGTCGACCCTTATCCCTTTCAATATTCCTGTCTCCTTCCCTATGCAGAAGCCCCCAACGCAGCCCTTAAAGGCTTCCCACAAAACACTGGGGGATTCTGCCGTACCACTCTTGATAGTGAAATAGACTTGTATCTCTGTATGCAGCCCCTCATGGAAAACCCCATCCTTTAGCGCCTCAGAATCAAACCGCTTACCCCTTTTGCCAACAACCCGGGGAGCAAACATTCCAATGTCACTGGCGAATGATCAGAGTGTGTTCTCTGTAAGATCTTGCCAGAAGGCAGGTGCACCCCAACATGCTTAGCCACCAGTATAAGATCTATCCGGGAAACAGACAGGTGCACCCCGGACTGAAATGTATACTGGCGCTGAGTGGGATGTTGCTCCCACCACACACCGGCTAGGCCATATATTCTGCACAGATCTAGCACGCTATGGCTTGCGCTGGATTGGCAACAAGCCCCACCTGTGGACCTCTCCATACTTTCAACCAACGTCGTGTTAAACCCCCCGCCCCTCATAGGATCAGTGAATCAGCTGTGTGGGACAAATAGGCCGCCACCCAGTCAGATAATCTTGGCTCCTCCACATTCGGGGTTGTTAGGCAAGATTGTATGCAGTACCCTTTGGGTGCACTACAACAACCCTGACCTCCTGACAATAGGAACCCAACCTTTGGTATAGGTCTGTATTACACAGGTTGGTAGCGTGTTGAGCAGCCAGGCTTATCTCAAGAGGGGTCAATGTGAGCTGTAGGGGAGTTACACAGAGATTCACAGTGACAAGTATTCAAATAAACTCTTACACACAAGGTTTCTTGATTAAACAATTATTAATTTATTTAATAGTCCGTGTAAGCCTTCTTCAGAAGGGGGTTATATAATAGTGGCAAACAAATACACTTCAAAATACACACTCTTTAATATTTCTAAATCAGTAAGTACCCTTTTGGGATGGCACACAGACACTTCCTACACCCTCACTTTAGTAACTAGGACACTGTGGATTAATATACCACGGTTTTTATTTAGAATCAGGCTTAGCAGTATGTCAAAGAAAAAGGTTATTCGAACAGAACAAGAAATCACACAAATATTCTGAAGCAGGTAAGTACTTTTGGTAACCCCCAATGCAAAGTTAGTTAACCCCTTCCTGGAAGGAAGACCAAACACAATGTCAGAGGGAAGAAGAGTCATTCAGGGAGCCAGGCTAGGCCGAAGTCAATTGGGCAAAAGTCTATGTGAGCTGAAGCACGTCTTGCAGGTAAGTAAAAGTCTTGCACAATGTTTTAGAAGTCTTTGTAGAAATGAAGAAATCAAAGCAGGGCCACAAGCTGGTTAGGCTTGTGAAGTAAAGAAGCTGTTAGCAACTCTATAGAGCAACCAAAACAAGTCTCAGCAGAGGACAAGTAAGGTTACAACAAGAGGTAAGTTCTCTTACTGTACAGTACTTTTAGGGTGAAGAAAAGTGCAGTAGATTGCTTCTGGTCCTGTGCAGCTCTGCAGATCCTGGTGTTCCTGGGCCTAAGTCGTGGGGACAAGAGGGAGGACTTCTGGGGACTCCTGTACTGCAATGGGACGGTCACTGACCGCAACCGGCAATCTTCAAACAAGTGACACTTCAGTGTTTCACTCCTCGCATCTACCGCAAATAGTAACACCGGGGTTCCTGGCTGTCGAGTTGGGCTTTCCTTGCATCTGGGGTCCAGCACTCTGTTGAGGTGGCTCGGACTCGGTCAGTCCTGCTTCCTGGGAGTCCAGAGGATCTTCCTGGAGCTCTTGGCAGCTTAAAAGCAACACACACAATCTGGTGTTCCTCTCCCTGGATATTCGGTTCCAGCAGCAACTGCAGTGGAATTTCAACCAGCTCCGAGAGGATTTCCAGGTGGCTTACGTTGGAGTTGATTGGTCCCACCAACTCAAGGGGAGAAGTCGTCCTTGCAGGGCTTCTCTAGTCGAAACGAAATTGGAGTTTCAGCACAGCAGCAGGGCTTCACCAGGCAAACCAACGGTCCAGGATTTGCAGCAGGCGTCCTCTTCAAGTTTTTCTTTGGATTCCTTCATCCAGTGGTCGACTCTGCCTTCCAAGCCAAAAAGCCTCGCCTTTTATGCAGGTTTCTCCCATTTATTCGAGCATAGCTGTCAGTCACCCAGCAGCGTGGCTGTCCTTGCCGGACAGTCAGCTGGCCAATCACCTAAGAGTGCATTCCTGTCTCCCAGGAAACTAAGCACAGGGGGTTTCGGGCACCTCCCTCGCTTCCTGCCCCGCCAGACACCCTGGAGCCAGAGGTGGGCTTCACTCGTGAATTCCGCCAAAGACAAAATGAACAAAGGGATCAAACCTGGTTTGGCGTGCAGAGTAAATTTCAAAAATGACCTTTCCACAAAGAAATGGTGAAAAAAGAAGACCAGAGCCTTATCGACAAAATGGCACCCTTGGGTGCTTTACTGCAGCTGCAAACTCAGCCCGTGGTAAAAGCACACCATGGTAGTTAAAATTAAACCACTGCCACCAGCCATTCATCGAGGAAAGGGTAACATAAAAAGGTTTCTCTTGAGAAGCTAGACAAAGGGGATACTAAGTAACCCCTCCAGCACCCTATTGTAAGATAGTGTGTGCTGGGTCTAAAAAGTTACAACGGTAAGTAAAGTCAATTTCACTTTACTGCTCTTGGAAACAGTAGTTTATCCAAGAGAAGGTATTTAAACCTTGGGGTATAAAAAATACTTCCCTTTATCACTGCATTGAAGGTGCTGTGTGACACAATGTAAAAGATGATGCCTATGGAGTTTGTCAGACTCCATAACCAAAAGAAACACAGAGTTCAAAAATCACTTTAAAATACATGAGGGAGTGGGAAGAAAAAGGTCTCGCTCTCTCCAGGCAAGAAATTAGAGTCCTGGAGTCCAGCAAAAGAGCTGGGGGTCTCTAAGGTAGAGAGGAATTAGCACATTTCTGAGAATTCTCCCTAACAGGAGTGTATGTGTTCAGGAGTGTGACCTTCAACCCTTCAATGTATCCAGTTAACAGCAACGCCCTGCCTTCCTGGTCCTTGATCATCTCCACCAGGCGAAATCTAAGGGAGCTGTGGATTAATATGGCCACCCACCTCGCATAAGAGGAGTACGATGAAAAGTATCTGTGGTACCCCCACTGTCTTGCCCATTTGCTCTCGCCCTGACTCACCAAGTGGGTCTCCTGGAGGAATGCCACCTGTACACCATGTACCTCATGTATAGAAGAACCTTCCTACCCTCATTTGGGTGGTTACCCCCCCGTATATTCCAAGTGAGCAGCTTAAAGCTCTACACTTTAACCGCACCCCTCCCATTTGGTGCCTGCCCAGGTGCTGTAATTCCAGCACCATATATACCAGGGCTACCGATCTGTCGAAGATGATCTGACCTTCCTTACCTAGCTCATTGGCAGTGTTAAAAGCGCACACTCCAACATCCATAAACACCGCCTCCACCCTCCCAGCCCCCCAAGTCCGCCAACTCATCCAGTCCCGCCAAACAACCACCCCAACTTGTTTGAATCATCTTCCTCCCCTCCCTTGCCCACTGCAACTTGGTGGAGAACACACGGGCGTCTCGTGCTTCCGACCAGCCCCGATTTGCTAAAGCAACAGTTATGGTCGACAGCAGGGGGCAAAAATGTCAGTCTCAATCTCGTTGCCATATGCAATGCCTCCCCCAACACATAACAGAATCATCAATCCCTCCACAGCACCATCCTTCAAATCATCCTTTTAGCCATCTGTAGCCCACGCCCTCTGTAGTCTCGGGTTTGGTTTTGGGAGGGCTCAGCCAGTTTCTGTTCTGGACTTGAAGGCGGTGGCCCCCTCCTGTCCTCTTCTTTGGAATTCCGTCCAGGAACCTACTGGCCTCTGTTGGGGCTACAAAAAAGTGTGCTCTCCCAGTATATCGGATCCTAAGCTTGGCCGGGAACATCACTGCATAGCGAATGTCAAGATCTCTGAGCCTGTGCCTCACCCCCACAAAGTTTCAGCCTCTGCGCAAACGGCGTGGAGAAAAGTCTGGGAAGATCTGTATATGGCCACTGTCGAAGGAGAGGTCCCCCTTCTCTCTTGAGAGCCGAAGGATCGCGTCCCGGTCCCTGTGGTGTGGATGTTTTGCTATTATGGGACCGGGCGCGACGCTGGGATCCTGTGGGCATGCTCCACTATAAACATTGGCGACAGTTCTTCCTTCCCAAAGAGCGACACACACAGTTTTTCCACAAAGTCCTCCATGCAGCATGTCCCCTGTTGCTCTCGGATCCCCACCAGGCATATGTTGTTCCTCCTCACTTGACCTCTGGGTTCTCATTTTTAGCCGTTATTACCTTGACCGCCGTCTCCAGGGCCGCCAGTCTGGACGGCACCGTTGCTGCCGCATCTTCTAAACCAGAGATTCTATTCTCAGCCTCATCCAATCTGGCCCTGTGTTTATCGAGCCTTAATTGTATTAGGCCCACATTTGTGTCAAGGGCGTCCAGTTTGGTGTCCAATTTCCCTATGCCTTCTTTAAGGTGCAAAAGGATCTCCTTCACATCCAAATCGGCACCCATCGCTGCCCCGTATGCCCCTCCTGAGCCCCCGGGGGGACTGCATGCTCCTCTGCCACTTTGGTTTTCCTCCCCGCCTGCTGCCCATCAAAGGCCAAGGTGTGTTGATTTTGATCCCCTTTCACTATCTCGCCACACCATCAGCCCTGGCCACCTGGCCCTTTTTTCAGTTTGGCCCCTTAACTGAAACTATCTCTCCTGCTCCATCTAGTTTGCGGGCCCTTGGTGGCAGTCCGATACCCACCCACCCCCCTCCCCACTGCATCCTTTGCAATCCCCTTGGCCCAGCAGGCTCCCTTGTCCCCAGTGTCTTGTTGTGGCCACTTCCCTCTCACCTCCCAGTGCCTGCTCTGTCTGGACACTTGTAACTTCTGAAACTCAGAGGTCGCCTGCTCACCTGGATTAGGTCTCCCTGCTGCCAGCAGCAGCCCATTATGCTTGCTGCCCCTCAGGACTGCGCCACACTCTGCCCCTCTCTCAGCCGCCAGCTCCATAGGGCTGATGTTAAGACGTCCTGTGGAGGTATCTCCTGGTGTCTCTAAGGCTGTACAATAAAAAAATAGGCCCAAACATGACTTCAGTTATTACTGGTTTGATGCATTACACTTTGAAATATGACAACTCTGCTTTGTTACATACCATACATGTACATATTTGAAACTAGCACAGTATATTGTAGTGCTTGTTTCTTTAAATGTAATATACGGTATACAAATATAAATACATACAGGCATTACAAAGAAGAATAGTTCCTAAGCATTGATGTACTTTGAAAGGACATGTGTTGTATTTTAATTTAAAAAACATACTTTATTTTCAAAAGAAATGACAGAATATTAGCAATGCAGTTGCTAAGTCTATAATTAAATATTTACTTTCTAATCTTCATTTCTTTTCTCTAAATGTAATTATGTAGTATAAGTAACAGATCTTTTTTTTTATACTAACCAAACTTCAAATTCGTAGATTCTATGCTATCACAATACACACAGGCACATACTTTCTTTAATATGGTATTTTTTTCATTAAACTTGTCATCCAGAAAAAAATTGGATTCATGTAAGTATTATGGTAAGGAGAATTGTAAATGTAAGTGTGAACATCGACTATCTTTTTGGCACTTACTATTAAACATGTTTTTACTACATCTACTTATATTATCTTTGAAATAACTGAAATCAATTTAGCTAGATCGGGTAATTTGCCTGCAATGTAGTATTGTAATCGCTTAATAATCTATGAAATTCAAACCATTTGTATAATGTTACATATTTTTATTTTAAATTGTATGAGTTGATAAGTACTACAAATTGAATGTTCCACATGTAATCATTTGATACTTGTGAATGACTGTATTGTTCCATGTGGTGGTGGTGTTATTATTTTGTTATTAGGTGTAATACATCAAAATATGGCAACAAGGGGGCGTGGCCAAGATTGCAGGCTGAGCAGACACGGCAGTGAGAGCTCTGTTCCCACATGTAAAACTACATAGTGTATTTCCCCATCCCCTGCAATAAGGAAAGTGCCCAATGTGTGGGGAAAGCTGCAGGACTGAACGCAAACCCTGAATGAACAGAGGTTCAGCCTGGGAGGCCCGTAGTGTCTTAGGTGAGGGGAGAGTGACGGCGAGTACAAAGAGGGGCTGGCAGAAAAATGCCAGGTTGCACAGTGGGAGCGGGCCGGGATGGCTGCTGCTACATCCAAAGCTGAGCAGGACTGCGCTCTTGAGAAAAAGGGCAACAGCAGTGTGTAGCAGAGCCGGCACTCCCTGCGACTGTTGGTTCGGGCCGATGTGACCGTCCGGGCACCGACTGAAGAGTGGACGGTGATCCTGGTGAGGAGGGAGCACCATAGGTGTGCGCTAAGGTTCAGTGGCTGCCCCGCTAAGAGTATGCCTAAAGCGGGTGAAACCAGAGAAGCAGCACAGCCGTGTGGTGCGGGAACATAGCGGGGAGAAGGAGGGCTCCTGTAGCCGTGTGGCGGTGGTGGGCCCGGCCCTGGCTGGTGTTGCGAATTGCTGGCAAAGATCAAAGCTCAGAGAGCAGACGAGAACGGCCTGGCAAAGGGTCCCAGAAGCCTGCTGCGCGGTCCAGGTGCAGTGTCAGGAGGAGGGCGGCTCCTGAGAACCGTGCAGCGAATATAGGACCAGCCCAGGCATACTAAGAGGGAGGGACGCTTGAAAGGCAGAGAATGAGGCAGTGAGTTCAGACAAGAAAAGGCACTGAAGGCAGCGCAGCCTAGCAGGGAGACTGGAGAGGAGGGACACAGCACTGGCTGAGAAGGAATAGAAGCAAGGAGTCCTTGGCTGGAACCTCAATGGGAAGGCCGTGACACCTAAAAACCAGAAGGGAGCATCCACTAGGGTTATATGAATTGGGACTTTCAATTATCCATAGCGCAGAAACTGGCTGCCAGAAGCAAACATGTGAACACAGGCACAGGGCACGTCTTCAGCACCAGAGGAGGGGGGTCATCTGCAAGGCCCACCCACCCATTGGGAAGGATGTGAGGTGCAGTGGTGGATGGTACAGGAGTAGCAAAAAGGACTGGAGAAGAAATAGAGGGTCCCTTCTGATATGGAGATGGATGACCCGAGGTTCCAGGGGGAGCAATGTCCCCCCCCCCCCGGTTTGTCCACCGGAGAGGCAGAAGAGGAGTGGACCATCGGCGGGTGAAGAGAGGGCAAAGTGTCAAGGAAGCCGAAGGCACTGTGCACTGCAGGCTCCTAGGAACGAGTGGGGGTCTCAGCAGGGAGAGGCAGGAGGGGAACCTACTTTCAGAGGCTGCACGAAAGATGTAGATGGGACCAAGGTAGATGGTCACCACCTCTTAAGCTCGGGGGCAGGAAAAACACGGTATACAGTGTTTCCAATGAAAAAACATCCATAGGCTCCTATTCCATCGAAATTTATTGATTGAAATACCTTTCCATCGAAATGAATATTCATTGAATTTATTTTCATTGAATTTTGATGGAAAAGCATTTCAATAAATAAACAATAAACAAAACATGGGTTTGCGGGGGTTAATTTAAAAAATAAACACCACACAAGTTAGAGGGATCTGTCTAGTGCTGAAATACATTGTTACTGTATTGAAGCTATTTCAGCACTGGACTGCTCCCTCTGACTTGTGTAGTATTAGTGAACAGATCTTTCAATGAACGTTTTTCTTTCTTGAAATTATTCAAATTTATTTTAGAGTGGGGGAAAGGGTTACATTTTGAACAGGTGGATTTGGGGGGGAACTCCAGTTCTGGAAATTACTCGCTACACTACACAAGTTACAGGGAGCTGTCCAGTGCTGAAGTACATTTTAACTGTATGGGATCTATTTCAGCACTGGACAGCTCCCACTGCATTGTGTAGTATTAGTGAGTAATTTTAGAATTGGAGACTTTTATTTTATTGGGGGCTACAAGGGGTCCCCCCATTAAAAATTAAATATGTCTCCAATTGACTTGCTGACACTAAACGAGTTAGAGGGAGCTGTCGAGTGCTGTAATAGATCCCGTACAGTTGAAATGTACTTCAGTGCTGCACAGGTCCCTGTAAAGTTATGCATGTTTCATCAAATTTCCATACATAAAAGGAAGTGTTTATCTAACGAAACTCTATTCGATGCAAGGGTTGCGATGTGTAAACTCTTTCCACTTTATGTATGGAAATACGATGAAACCTCTTTCAATTAAAAGAATTTGATGGAACATCACCTCGACGAAAATGTTCTGATGGAAAGACATGTAACCGAGAAACACCAGTGAGGGTACACTCAAACCGCGCTCCACTTCGGGAATCAGGAAGTATGAGCCAGAGAGGAGATGGTGTTCACCAAGGAGGACTTGCATGTGGCCCTGGCCACATTTTAAAGGGGAGATCACGGAGATGGTCAAAATAGAAGCAGCCAGTATTAAGGAAGAACATTCGCAGGCGATCACAGCGAATCAAAGAGACATTGACACGCTGGGAGACCGAGTGATGGAAGTAGAAGGTGCCATCACAGGGCTGGCTGTAAAAATACCTGAGTTGGCGCAATAGGCGCAAGGTGCGGATGAGAACATAGAAGCCCTGGAGGAGAAGTGCAAAGATCTGTAAAACAGATCACAGAGGGACAATATCCAGATAAAAGACCTGATAAAAGGGGTGGAAGGCTCTGAACTGGAGGGTTGCATCTGAGATTTTTGTTGGCCTTGTGGAGGGGAGGAAAGGCAGAGAAATGAAAATTGAAAGAGCACATAGAGTGGGAAGTCAGAGAGCAGAACCAGGGGCTCTACCGTGGGATGTCCTGGTGAAGATACAGCGGCCAGGGGAAAAGGGAAATTCCAGCTGAGGGGGAGTGATTTTAAATTGTAAAGATGACATACCTTAAGCAACACTAGCGAGGAGGAGACTGTTCAAACCACTTGCAGAGGAGCTTAACCGGAGGAAGTTGAGATATCTGTGGCTTTTCAAGACTTCAATTCCGAATGGGTAATGAAGAAAAGATTGTCTCCCAGGTGGAGGATGGACTGAGGGCGCTGGGCAAGAGCCTCCCGCAAATCTCAAAAGGAGGGGCGGAAGGACAGCAGGGTGGGGCTTCTGGGTCGGAGCACAACAACCTCAAATGGTGGAACTCAAAGAAAGGGAGGAAATCATTCTGGGCAAACGGATCCAGGCAAGGTCAAGATTGGATCCACTTACAAATCTCACCACTAGGGATTGATGGGGTGGGGAGGAACAAAGGTAAGCAGGGGGCGGGTACTGCATGATCATGAATGGGGGGTCACATCGAGAACCTGGACGGTGGATCCAGGGACAGTTGTAGTTCGGGTATACAGTGCTAGTCTAGGGGGCAGCTTTCGAAGATTGGGAAAAGCGGCTTGGTCTGGGAAGGAAGTGTATACGGGGAGATGGGAGAATTGTGAGAAACCTAAGGCATTTCTCCCAGGCTATTCCCGGCGATCCCTGACTCAGGTGGCCAGGGAAGGGCCATCGCTCTTAGATCCCAAACCTCGGGGTGGATGAGCGAGCGTATTATCACCTGGGTATGGGAGCCCTGATTGTCCTGGGGGGGAATGCCCCAGGTGAGACATAGTATTCTACCAGGGACGAAGTCCCTAAGACTTTTTTGGATATTCCACATCTACCTCCCTTCCATCCAAAGAAGCTCCCTTATTAAAATCCAACCACCCCTACACCTCTGGTAAACCAGCTAGGAGCTCAAACCCTGACACACTCAAAAACCACAACTCCCAGAATTCTTGTTTTCCTGTTTTCCACCCAAATACTCCCCATCCTTCTTCTGCGCGTCCCTCTGATTCATTCTTTTCCGAACTCCCAGTTTGCCTTGACAACACACTACCATTCCCACAATTCCCCCTATTCAGGTAACAATAAGAACTCTGGCCATTCCCATTTGTTTCACAAACCCCATCAATCTCACCCTTCTGAAAACCTCTTTTTTCCATCCTATCCCGTAGGATAGTCCAAAAATCCTACCACCCTCTTTTTCCAACAGAAACACTTACGTGCACGGTAACCGACAAGGGGCTAATGTTAAAACTGTTTACCTGACATGTCCCGACACAAAGGTCAGGCATTTAACCAGAATCACACACACCTGATGGCCCTTTCTCCTCCCCACAGTGATACAAGGTGGAGGACAAGAGTACATGACGAGCAAGGCAGCACGAAGTAAGGGCTAACGCAGCAAGGCATTTCAAGGGGAGTAGAAAGTCTGCAAATATCGAGGGGGTGACTAGGACAGAAGCGACCTTGCCCTCTCTGCCCAAGGTCTGTCAATCCTCCACAGAAGGAATCATAAAACCACAAACAAAAGTCAGCGTGTGTTGCAGTAGATGTCTACGGTACAGAAGACTTTCCTCCGCTGATGACCAAGCCGGGGAGAAACGCAGATCTCTGTTGTACCAACCTTGATTCGAAGGAAAGAAAGACAAGCAGTTCATCAATCGGTGAGTCAAAAAGAGCCCTGATAAGAAAACCAAAGTGTGTTGAACGAAAAGTAGCAAACGGATAATTGAACTGTGAAAAGCTCAAAGAACTAATGCTGTTAAAGGTGAAAACAAGCAACATACGAGTCTGACACCACGTGGGTGTTCACGCATGGAACTCTGGGCAATCGCCCGATCATTGAAGCTACCAGAACCAGAAGGCCTTGGGAAAGGCGAGACGAGGGGTCAAAGTGGTCAAACGGGGGTCCTGTAAAATCCTCTGTACAGTCGAAAGTCTTTGACCAACAGATGAATGTGAAGCGAAGGGAATGAATCCCGCTTGGTGAAATTAACGCATGAACTTTTTTATAAAGGTTGCCAAGAGTGAAACCGGTGGAGGGATGTTAACGAGAAAGGGTGAAGTCTAAAGACCCTTAGAGTAGGTTGGCAAGAGTGAACCCGGCAGAGGGATGCTAACAAAAAGGATAAGGCCCGAAGTCCCTATGAATGATGTTTTGACCGAAGTGAACCCAAGCAAGGGGTGTTCACAGTGAACTGTATGTAAAAGTTGGCGAGAGTGAACACGGCAGAGGGAAGCCGACAGAAAGGGGCAAACCCTAAAGAAACATTTACTCTCGGGAGGATAGCTCAGTGGCAACGTGCTCGCAATGGAAGCAAGACGACATGGAGCAACACAGGTTCGATCCCCTGGTCTGCGCTTAGAAACCTCTGGGTATTAAATGCATTATAAATAACGTATCATAACGACATTAAGATTTGTGAAATGCAAGAAGTATTGGAAGACAAGGGGAAGTGAACTGTCCTCCTTGTCATTTGAGTCCAAGCCCGTTAGTGGGAATTCCAGGGGGGAAAAGTTATTAACCAAAGTTCATTGGAAAAGAACTGTTTAGTTGATTTTTTGAAACCGATGTGTGAAGGGTTTACGCCCAGAAAAGGACATTTACACTTCTTTCTTTATTCGAAACGCTATCCCACACTCTTTCTGTAATTAGTTGTAAGGAATTGGCAATAGGCTTTTCTGTAGTATAGGCCCTTTTATTTTGACACAACGCCACAAGGACAACCTTATTTTTCATTTGATGGTTGACACTTGCTCCCATCTTAGATTTAGGTTAGGCGTTTTTCCACCCTGCATTTATAGTTTCATAAACACCCTTGAACTGTGATCACTTGTGTCTGTCTTTACTGTTGCCACCATGAGTTCCTTACAGAACACACAACCAAAGAGCTATGTGTATTGTAGAGTCATGGAATGTAAGGGGACTGAACAGCCCGAACAAGAGAATGACGGTGCTGCAGGACATTAGCAAGGGGAGCAGTGATAGTCTTCCTGCAGGAAACCCATCTGATGAAGGGAGATGTGGCGCGCTTGAATAATAGGGAGTACCCACTTCAATATCATGCTGTTGCTGGGTGTGAGAGGGTGGGGGTTGCCATCCTCGTTCACAAGTCAGTAAAGCTGGAAGGGGTCACAGTGAAGAGGGATCCTGACGGCAGTTTTGTGATGTTGAAGGCGATGTTGGGAGACCAAATGTATACATGGGTATTAGTGTACGCACCTAATCAGGGGCAGAAAAGATTTCTGGAGAGGTGCCTGGCCGAACTGGGCAGGTTTGGGGATGGTGAACTGGTGATGGCAGGGGATTACAACCTGGCTATGGATCAGAGTATGGATCGATCAGGCGGGGTGAGGGGGGACGCGGACGGAATTGAAACAATGTCCAAGCAACTACGAGAGAGGATTGAGGAAGCGAGTATCAGGGACACCTGGCAGATACGCCATGCAAGGGACAGGTATTACTCCTTCTACTCGCATGTCCATAAAACATATTCCTGGATAGATTATATTATGGTGTAGTGCAGGCCACCAGAAGGGTACATAAAGGTAACATGACGTATCGGACCATGTGCCTGTTACCTTGGAATGGGAAGAAGGAGACTAGTGGAGAGGGCATAAGGGGTGGAGGCTTGAAGAGTATCTCCTCGGGGACACCGAACACGGGCACAGATGGAAGCTAAAATAAGCAGGTACATCGCAGCGGATAATGAGCAGAAAGAGACCATTGGTGAGAAATGGGATGAATTTAAGAACAGAATCAAGAACCTCTTATTAGAAGCATCCAAGTGACTAAGGGAGGCTACGAGGGAGGAAGAAAAGGACCTAGAAAAGGAAAAACAGAGGGTGAAGGGATTCAACAGGGTGGCTCTGGAGCTGGCCCATGCGAGGGGATAGCTTAAGCAACTCATCGGTAGGTTGGTAGAGAGTACTCTACTGAAGTGTAGACAGACATTCTATGAGCACGGGAATAAGGTTGGGATGGTGCTAGTGAGACAGCTCAGAGCCAACAAACAGAGTGTTCCTAGCACATTTTGGGGGATAAGATGGCTATTAAAACCTTCCTTTTTAATTCCAAAGATTAAATGATCTGGTCCTCTGTCCTGAATGTGCTTTGGGTTTTGACTTCTGATTATTTTTTTATGATTCTTTTTCTCTTTGTGTGCACACTAAGGCCTTCTGGCGTGATGCACCTAACAAAAATAATAAAGGGGGAAGGCTAATGGGGACGGGGGGTGAAAGAAGGTTCATGCAGGAGTTATTTGCTAATCTCTATAGGGAAGAATCCTGTGACACCGAGGGGCAGCTGGCATACCTGACAGCGGCTGACTGCTGCCAATAGCATGAGAGGAGGTGCAAAGGGCGATAGCACCGTTAAAACCGCATAGAAGCCTGGGGGAAGACAGATTGACAGCAGTGTTTTACACAACGTTCAGCCAGCATGTGTCCAAAGGGCTAGCAGAGGTATTTAACAAAGATATCACCCTGTATGGAAATGGCGTGTTATCACTCTGATCCCGAAACCGGGGAAAAACCCACAGCTGAGTTCCTCGTACAGACCGATAGCACTTCAAAATATAGATGCCAAACTATACACAAGGGTGCTAGCGGCTAGGCTGGAGGGAGTGCTACCATCCTCAATTGCACAAGACCATGCTGGGTTTATCCAGGGCTGGAACATGTTTGATAACATAAAGCCGTGAGGGGGTGGGGGGAGTGCTACACCTACATTTTTGTTAATGCTTGACACCAAAAAGGTGTTTCATCGCGTCAACTGGTGCTTTATGAACCAAGCACTGAGCAAGGTGGGAGTGGGGACTAACTTTTTGAGGATGGTCCAGGCGAACTACCAGGCTCCTAAGGCAAGGGTTAAAGTGACTGGGGGTTGGCAAATCTGTTCCCAATTAGCTGGGGAACTAAGACAAGACTGTCCGCTCTCGCCCCTACTCTTTGCATTAGTGATGGAGCCATTTGTGCATCCAATAAGGGAAAATTAAGATGTAGAGAGGGTCAGGTGGGCAAACGGGCATCATAAAATAGGCCTGTTACTGATAATGTGGTACTTATGATTACCAAGCCGGAAAGATCATTGCCGGCGATAATGTTTGAGATGCAGGCCTTCTCCGAGGTATCTGGTTTCAAGGTGAATTATTGAAAGTCCGAGATACTAAATTTGTCAGTGGGGAAGGAAGAACGTGAGCGATTAGCAACCAATACCCCATTTAGATGGGCGGAACGCCCGATTTAGGTATCTGGGAGTCGATGTGACGTCAACCATTAGCCAGATAGTCTGTGCAGACTATCCGCCTTTGGCACAGAAAATCAAGGCGGATCTTGCACGATGGAAGGGCTTATATGTATCGTGGCTAGGAAGGATAGCTATAGTGAAGATGAACATCCTTCCCCGTTTGCGTTATCTGTTTTAAGTGATTCTGCTACCGATACCAGGGAAGATAATGAAGTGAATGCAGGAGAATGTAATGGGCTACATTTGGAATGGTAAGAAACCCTGTATAGGGAGGAAAATCCCATTCAGAAGTAAAAGGTTGGGGGTGGCATGCCCTGACATGGCAAAATACTACCAGGCGGCACAGCTGAGAGCCCTCGCGCAGTGTGTCAGGGAAGACAACAAGAAACACTGGTTGGCCATGGAGCAGGCTGCGGATGGAGCCTATCTCTGGAAAAGGCAGAGATGAGAAAGGAAGATAGACCGGGAGGGCTTGGGGAGACTCTGATCATGAAAAACGCCCTAGAGATTTGGGATCAGCTGAATAAGAAGCTCCGGTTGGCGCCATGACCGGCGCCACTGACCCCCATCTTTAGAAATCCTGCAGGGATGTGATACAATAGGTTTAAAAGGTGGATTGCGGGAGGCGGAATGGAAATCTGGGATCTCGACGAAGCTGTTCGACTTAAATTCTCTAGGAATGTGATCTAGGAAAGGAGGACTGCTATTCCTACCAGCAGATAAAGCACTGGCTGAGCACACCAATGATAATGGAAGTGGACACGAGAAGTTTGACAGTGTGGGAAAGGCTGCTATCATTCAGTGCGAATAACCGGGGCATAATCTTGACCATCTATCGTATCCTTTCAGACCAAGGGGGACAGGAGCAGGCCCTGAAAGAGTGGTACAGCCCTTCTCCAGCATAGGGTCTGGCATGTATTCACATGCTCATGAATATTCCCCGTCGTCAGGCTGGGAATCCTTGGTAAAGAAAAAAATCAGTTTCGTTTCTGAACTGTCTTTCTACTAATAACCAATCACTGGTCTCTGGGTCATACTGCCCCCAGCCAATGACTGCCCTCTACCTAAGCCCCTCCTCTGGCAGCCAAACACTCAGATTTTTACCGCACGTTCAAGTGTTGGGAGTCCTCGTGCTATAGCTCTCGAGCTTTTACTGCGTTTTGTGTTTTTTCGAAGAGCTTACTCTTATATTTCCGGTCAATCGAGTCTCAAGCTCCACCGATTCTACTTCCGATTAACAGGGACCCGTTTCGGAATTTTTCTACACCCCTCAAGGGCGAATTATCGTCGAGTTTTCACTTCTTGGAGGCTTCCGGAAGATCTTTGAGGCTTACCCCGCGTGGTCATGGCCCAGGACAAAGGAAACACGATGCCTGTTGAATCCAAGCTGTTCAGGAGCTGCCCTGGATGCGGATTACAGAATGTCTTCAAGGAAGATGAGTACTCCAGGTGCCTCTATTGCCTTCATAACGACAAATCGCACATGGAGAAGGACTGTGCGTTTTGTAAGAACATGTCCGCCCGGACAATGAAGGATCATCGCGTTCGACTCACCAACTGGCTGGAGGGGAAGAGCCCAGCAGCAGGTGAGAAAAAGGTCAGAGCGGTCTTCGAAGGCCTTTGAGGGCACTCCGGCGACGGGGGCCCAACAAAAAACAAAGCACCGTGAGTCTGCGGGCACCGGGAGCGCCGATGGTTCGGGCTCCTTGGCTGCCAGGCAGGGCGCGTTGTCACCGACGCCATCATCCATGAGCCAAAGCACTCGGCTCGGTGAAGAGGAAGTCGGAGAACCCGGGTAAGCTTCGGGAGAAGCCCCGGTCGATCCTGACGGCGACAGCCAAGGCAGCGACCCTCCCCCTAAGGTGAAGGCCTCCGGCGCACCCAAGGTCGCAGAGGCCCTGATTCACCCAGCGAAGGCCTCGATCGAAGGAATCGTGGTGGCCCTGGCGAAGCCTGTGGAGGCTAGCCCAGTCAAGACGACTGCCGGGCCTAGAGTTTCCCTGCCACCCCGGAGGGAATCATCTTTTCGGCCTATCGAGAAGACCCCCGTGAAACCCTGGGAGGAGAAAGGGTGGGGGCACGGTAGCCATAACATACACAGAAACCACCTCCGAAGATGAGCTGGCTGGCGTCGCAAAGATCCTGGACAAGATGTTCAAGGAAGTCCGGTCCTACCAGAGGGATCCCAACGAGGCGGACGTATAGAGCAACGGTGGAGCCGATGAGGAGCCGCGGGCCGTGGGGAGACGGAGGACCCCACTCTGCAGCCGTTGCTCCCGTCGCAACCGATGCCTTTGCCACAGGAGACCTCAGGAGCAATCTTGATGGCTATCCAGACCCTGTGTACGGAGATAAGGACAAGGTTCCCCTTACCCCCAGTGGACGATCCAGCGGCGCCTGGACTGTCGGGAAGCCCACCGAACAAGCGGAGGCGATTCCATCCTTCGCCTCCTTTCCAGCCTTCACCTCCTTCCCCTCCACCGAGGGATGAGAAGGGAACAGATGGCGACGACGGGGATGGACGACGACGACGGTGGTGACAACGGGATGGAACTCCCATCACCCCCTGCCCGGTCCTCCCCTCCCGACGAAATTGGCTCCTTTCACACCATGATTATCCGGGCATCGGAGCTTTTCCAGCTTTGTCCGGAAGAGCAGAAGAAGCAGGGTTTCCTCTACCAACGACGGGAGGCCAAGAGGAAGACCGTCCTCTCAGTACCGTTACTGGATGACATCTGGGACGAAGGACTGTCGCTGCTCAAGAACCCGTCCACGGTTCCTGCGAAGAGGGACCAGTATGAGAAGAAATACTGGGTCCCAGATTCCAACCGATGTGCCTTAGAGATCAGCCGTCCACGGATTCAGTGGTCTCCCCAGCGGCCAAGAAGAAATCGGCAGGGGCGACGGGATCAACTTGCACTTCCCCACCGGATGGCGAGAGGAAGAAGCTGGACGCCATGGGATGACGAGTCATCTCGGCGGCGGCGACGACCATCAAAGCGGCCAACGCCCTCGCGATCGTGGCGCGCTACGACAGGGAGCTGTGGTTCAAGATCGCTCCCCTCCTGGATTTCCTGCCAGACGACAAGAGGGTGGAGGCCCTTGAAATCCTACAGTAAGGCGACGTGGCGTTGGATCACGGTGGCCATGGACACCGCCGACACTGGGTTTCGACAGATGGGCAACAGCGTTTGCCTTCACCGTTGTGACTGGCTCAAGGCCACCGACTTCCGTCAGGACGTTCAGACCAGGGTACTAGACATGCCCTTCGACGGGAACAACCTGTTCAGCAAGGCAGTGGACGAGTCACTGCAGGCCATCAAGGCGGACACCGAGACAGCACGGGCCTTGGGTTCTCTCCATCAATGACCTTCGGATTGAAGTCGGCACCCAGGGTCTTCACCAAGTGGCTGGCACCGCTGGCAGCACATCTGCGCCTGCAGGGGATCCACGTATACCCCTACCTGGACGATTGGCTCATCCGAGCAAAGTCAAGGGAACTCGCCGTCGATCACACAGCGGAGACAGTCCAACTGCTCACGGATCTGGGATTCTCGATCAACTTCACGAAATCCCACTTGGTACCGTTGCAAGACGCCCTGTTCCTGGGAGCCAGACTCGACACTCTGGCGCGATTGGCTTTGCCAGTCGAAGGAAAGGACGAAGGCCATCCTGGGCAAGGTATAACGGTTGTTGACCATGGACATGCCCTGGGTGAGGTCCATCAAGTCCCTACTTGGCATGATGTCATTGTGCATCTACCTCGTGCACCTATGCAGGTTGTGGATGCGACCACTGCAGGAGTTCCTCAACGCCTGTTGGATGCAAGCAGCGGGCAGTTTCGAAGATGAGACCTCCCTCAACGAGACCTTCCGCCAAGCAATCGGGTGGTGGGGCAACCGCGCGCATCTAGTGGCGGGTATGGACTTCCAGACCCCTACACATCAGGAGACGGTGACGACGGACGCCTCCCTGGAAGGATGGGGAGCACACACCGGAGATCTCCACGCAAGAGGCATTTGGCTCCCGGAGGAGAGGTCACTACACATCAACGTCCTAGAGCTCCGAGCCGTGTTCTGGACCCTCAGGTCGTTCCTCCCGTCCCCAAGGGGCAAGGTGGTGAGGGTCTTCACCGAAAACACCACCACAATGTTCTACATCCGGAAGCAAAGGGGCACCAGATTCCCAGCCCTATCCAAAGAAGTGCAGGATCTGTGGCAATGGGCCGTTGCCCATGGGATGTTCCTGGTACCCTTCCACCTGGCAGGAGTAAAGAACACCGTTGCTGACTCGCTCAGCAGGCAGCTGCGCTCGTGCCACGAGTGGGAACTCCGGCAGCATCAAGAGGATCTGCTGTTCCGACGATGGGACAATCCCCAGATAGATCTGTTTGCAGTGGCAACGAACACCACGTGCCAGAGGTTCGCCAGCAGGTTTCCCCAGCCGGGGAGCATGGGCGATACATTCTCCTTCCCCTGGGACAGCCTGTTCCTGTATGAGTTCCCACCATTGCCATTGGTTCTGCGACTCATCAGTCAACTCAGACGATCCCGGTGCAGGATGATCCTCGTCGCACCGGCGTGGCCGAGGCAGATATGGTTCCTGGACCTTCTGGACTTGTCAGCGTCACCCTCCAGTCAAACTGCCGACGGATGCAGATCTTCTCGCCAGGGAAGGTGGCGCCATCCTACATCATGACCCGGATCGCTGAACCTGCAGGCCTGGCTCCTTCAGCACTAGAGTTTGGAGGCTACGATATCCCGGCGGTCTGCAAGGAGGTCCTTGCAAAGGCCAGGTCGTCCTCGACTCGTAAGTGCTACAGGCATAAATGGAAGAGGTTCACTGTCTGTTGCCGGCCGTGCACAGAAGATCAACCCTCTGTGGATTACAGCCCCTCAAGTACTGCCGTACTTGCTATCGCTGGCCAAGGCGGGTCTGGCACATGCCTCCATCAAGATCCATCTGGCGGCTATCTCCCGCTACACCAGAACTCTGGGGCGGTCGTCGCTGGGGTCTCACCGCCTAGTGAAGGAGTTCATGAAAGGACTGTTCCGCTCGTTCCTGTGGGGAAGGCCCCGGTGTGGGAGCTCAACGTGGTGCTGACCAGACTCATGGGCCCGCCATTCGAGCCTCTGCATTCGGCACCGTTGAAATTCCTATCGTGGAAAACAGCGTTTCTTGTGACCATCACCTCTGCACGACAAGTCGGAGAGATCCAGGCCCTGCCCTGTAAACCTCCATACCTGACATTCCACGAGACGAGGGTAGTGCTGAGGACGCACCCCTCCTTCGTGCCCAAGGTGCCGTCAGACTTCCATCTCAACAAGCCTTTGGTGTTGCCCGTTTTCTTCCCGTCGCCTTTGTTGCTGGCTGAGAGGACTTTGCACTCGCTGGATGTGGCTACAGCGCTGAAGTTCTACTTGGACCACCCAAAGAGTTTTCGGAAGACATCACAGCTGTTTGTTAATTTTGGACCTGTGCACCAGGGGAAGGCCCTCTCCAAGGCTTCCATTTCCAAATGGCTCTCCGGCTGCATCATGTACTGTCACCCGCTGGCAAACCAACAGTTGCCCGGCCGTCTGAGAGCCCATTCGACCAGAGCGATCCCTGCTACTACGGCGTTCCTGTCTGGTGTGCCCCTGCTGGACATCTGCAGGGCTGCTACGTGGGGGTCGACACACATCTTCATGAGATTCTACTGCGTCGATCGGGATTCCAGGGAGGAGTCCAGAGTCAGCTAGGTACTGCTGCGCTACCTGTTCGCTTGAAGGTGAGCCTGGTGAGGAGGTAAGAGATGCTTAATGTTGAGTTGTTGAAATGCTTAATGTTGAGCCTTGCCACCTCCCGTGGTTGTGCATGTGTGTACTGCTATGTATTCTTGTATTCATGAGCATGTGAATCCATGCCAGACCCCATGCTGGAGAAGGAACAAGTTACTTACCTGTAACTGTTGTTCTCCAGCATGGGTCTGGCATGGATTCACATGCAAACCCTCCCTCCAACCTTCTCTTGGTCCTACTGCCACTTTACGTGCTACCAAATCTGAAGATGGCTGCCAGAGGAGGGGCTTAGGTAGAGGGGCAGTCATTGGCTGGGGCAGTATGACCCAGAGACCAGTGATTGGTTATTAGTAAAAAGACCGTCCAGAAACGAAACTGAAACTGATTTTTTTCTTTACCGAGGATTCCCAGTCTGACGACGGGGAATATTCATGAGCATGTGAATCCATGCCAGACTCATGCTGGAGAACAACAGTTACAGGTAGGTAACTTGTTCCATACACCTCAGCACAGCATCGAGAGCTGCAACAGAAGATGCTACATAGGTGGCATTACACACTGGAGAAGCTTTACAAAATGTGCATCTCTCACTCTTCACTATGCTGGCGCCAGTGTGGGGGGGCACAACTGAGCATATCGGGTGGGGATGCCTGAAGCTCAAGCATTTCTGACAAGAGGTGAAGTCGAAGGTTGTCGAGATGCTGGGATTTGACTTGGAGCTGGATGGAGCCTTGGCGCTCCTGAACATTACAACAGATGGGGATCGCCAGCTGGTGGGGTGTGCGGGAACATGGTGTGCAAATCTGTTAATGAGTGCTAGACGTTGCATAGTGAAGCAATGTAAGCAAAAGGAACCACCATCCATTATACAATGGTACTATGCAATTTGGGATACTATTAGTGTGGAAAAAATAACGGCAATAATACGGGGTACGATGAGGTTTGGCAAAGTTTGGTCATCCTTTCTTAGTTTTGCGCTTAAAGACTATACTCGCTTGTATATCCCGAAGAGATCAAAGATACTTGGCATACTAACGGAGGAAGAAGACTAAGCTATGGGGAGGCGGGTATATAGATACTGGAACACCTAGACTAGCCCAGGGGGTTGTTGGTCAGAGGGGGCTTGTTATGGGGGTGGGTTGATACTGTTACTGTTGGAAACACTGGTTATTTGAGAGCTTACCGGAGGGCAACTATGCAGATGTTATATTGCTGAAACTTCTTTACTCCTCTGCTAATAAAGATTTGGTTGAACAAAAAAAAGTTGGCAACAAAAATATTCTAACATATATAATCAGTAATGTTATATATGATGTAATTATTGATCTCATCAATGATGTTGTGTATGATGTCATAAGTGGATGTTCTGTATGATGTAATTAGTGATTTCATCATTGTGGTCATATGCTGCACAACAGAGGTGTAAAGTTAACATTGACTTGCATGAAATGCGATTGCTGTATTTCAAGGGTTTTGTTGCTTTAAATCTAATCATAACTCTCTCAAACAAGTTTTTTTTTACTGCATTTCAAAGGATTTCTTGCTATGTTTTTTCCCATTAAATCTGATCACCTTATCTCTCTTGTAACAAATGTTTTTTCATGAAATTTCAAGGGTTTTGTTATGCGACAGTTTCTTTGGGACCCAATAACTATGGCCTTTGGCCAGTCCACTGTACATGTTGCACCAATAGGTTTCTTTTTTTATTTTTATTTTTTTATTGTAACATATAGTTTATTACAAACTTTTATTACAAAACTTTCACTTCCTATCATTATTATTCTCATTTACTTTCCATGTACACTTGGGACAAATTAATCAGGTCGTATCCCACTAGCCATAGCCTTCGGTCGTGTTAACTGCCATTGCTAGTTTTGTACAGATCAATAACAAACATTTCGTCAGGGCAATTATGATGCTTGATTTCTTTCCTTCAATCAAAGTGATCCACCAAAGCTTTTCTGACACATCCCCATATTCGATGATGATGTCTCACATGGTGATCAGTCTTTCTGTTTCCAATGTCGAACAGTTGCAGATGAAGTTTGATTCCGCGTCCTGTGAGGAGGATCTGACAAATCTTGGGACACATATGTTTAAGTGAAATCGCAAGTATTGCTGACGCGGGAACCAGTTAGGAAAGATTTGGAGATACCGTGGTGGATCATTAAGTGGATCATTAAGTTTTCTTGGTGTAGCCCAGAATTCCTCTTGATTTTTAATATCTGAGTAGGTCTTCTAAGGTGTCAATCCAATCTTTTCGGTAGAGCTTCCTCTTGAAATGGTCGGGGTTTTGAAGCAGTGAACTCTCTGATTCATTTAGGTCTTCAATTATTCTCTGCCAGATATGCCTCTATTCCTTGAGGATCAGTTCTTTTGGATCTAACACAGCCTTTTTTAGGATTTTAAAGCCTCCCTTGGGCTCATCTTCCAGGCATTTCCTGTAGAAGCAGATTGAATTCCATCTGGCAATTGCTTTTAAAGATGTCAGTGCCAGTTCCTGTCTGACGATCTGAATTGGAATGCTTTTTGGAAAACCCAGTACCCCTTTCCAAAAGATACCCTCCAGAAGTGGCCAAATATCTTCGGTCAGCATGAGCGAGGTTTCAGCTCCATAGGTCAAGATGGGAACCACCTTGGCTCTGTAGAAAGAAAAGAAAAGAAATTGGTGGCAGTAGCGAAAAGTTGCAGAACATTTTTAGTAGGATTTTTCCTTGCGTTGCAATTGCGCTGCAAGGTTTAAAGCTTTCTTGCGCAGTGCAGCTATACGGGGTTGTTCACCTCTACTAGTGTTGATGTTTACTCCCAAGTATATGAACTCCTTTACCACTTTAATGGGTTCTTTCTTTGAGAACCATACGTTTTTGGCTCTTCTTAGTCCTTCATCTTCGCCGAACACCATCACCCTAGATTTTGCTGGGTTTATTATTCGGTCATTTGTGTTAGGTATTTTTCCAACGCAAGGATTTGACGTTGTAACCCAATAGGTATTTGGTCGATTATCACGATGTCATCCGCGTATAGGAGTCTGCCCACATCAGTGTTAACTATTTTGGGTGGAAAGAAGCTAACCTCCTTGAATGCATCTTCAATGTCAGATAGAAATAAAATGAAGAGCCCCGGGACAAGTGGGCATCCTTGTTTTAATCCTACATTAGTATTTATGGCCTCTGAAAGATGCCCTCTTGGTCTAGTTTCACTCAGACAGATGTTCCCTGGTGTAAATCTTTGGGGTGTTCCAGTAAGGAGCTCAGGCAGCGTCAGTTCTGCAACTTAGCCCAAAGTTTCTCCCTACGTATAGAGTCGAAAGCTTTCGAGAGGTCAATAAAAGCCTTAGTCGCTGCTTTAGCTTTCAGTAAGTTGATTATAAAGATGTTACTGCCAGTTCCGATGCCTTTTACGAACCCTGATTGCCAGAGATCCCGTTGTTCATGATCACCACTCCACCTAGTTAACTCCTTTAGAATTAGGGATACGAAGATTTTGCCTCGGTATATCCAGGAGCGTGATCAGACAGTAGTTGTCTGGGTCTGATCTAAGCCCTTTTTTGAAGATTGGTACAACCACTGCCGATTTCCATGACTCCGGGACCTTTGCTACCTGTGTTATGGCCTTGAAGAGATGATGGAGAAAGTTCCCCCACAGCTCCGGATTTCTTTTCATCAGGACGTTGGTTAGTCCGTCCGGGCTCGGGGCTCTTGAACTTTTTAAATTCTTAATAATGGCTTCAATTGTTTTGGTTGCTATGTCCAGTGAGTAGTCGTCGTCTGTCTCTATCATATCCGGTTTTGTTCCGGAAGCTGGAGATTGAGGTATATCCTGGTCATTGGCAATTTGCATTTTCTGATAGCGTACGTAGTTGCCAGATCTTTGCCGCAATAGGGTTATACAGGAGGGCGTCCTGTGGAGCGTCCAGAGCATTTATAATAGACCATATTTCGGCTGTGTTCTTGGTCTTAATATGATTTAACTGTCATGTCCTCGGGTAGTTCCTACGACCTTGTCCCGACACCCAGTCCAGTGTCCTACCCCTCCCATTCACCTGTCTCCCGGGGCTCACGTAGGCAACCCTGTTTGGCTCGCGCGCTGGCCAAGCAATCGCCATACACCCTGCAGTCACGATTGCGGCCGTTCCTCCATTGGCAGTTGCCTTGGAGATTAGGCCACCGCTCGAGCAGTAACACACTCGCTCGTGCTGTTGTGGCCCGATCACGTGACCCGAGGAAACGGTCACGTGCCCCGGTTTCGCGGTCACGTGACTCCGGTTGACATCATGTGACCAGGAAGTGGACGATATTTAAGCAGTGCAGTGCCGGTATCCTACGCTTCACAACTGGTTTACCAGGAGTACTCTGTTTGACTTTCTTACCTGTATTGCTTACCTGGCTTCCTTGGACTTGGCTTATGTTTACTGGACTTCTTGTGGATCACGTTTTGGATTTGGCTACATTGGCTTTTCTGCTCATCACGGCTCCTGACCCCGGACTGAACTACGGACTTCCTCTGGATCTCGTTCTTGTTTATCCCTTTGGTGTAGACTGCTCTTCCTGGCTTCAGACCTTCGTCTGCAACGGATCTCTGTTGGGCCTCCCTGATTGCACCTCTACACGGGGAATCCCACTCTTCAGTTGGTGGCTTCCACCTGATTACCTGGGGCCCTCTTCAATATACTCTCCAGGTGGAGACTGGCGAGGTACATCTAGACCTATCCCGCAGGGTGGGTCTTTTGCCTACGTGAGTCCCGGAACCATCCCCCCGTTCAGGTTTTCCATCCCTTTCATCAGATCCCCGGTAAGACTGACTGTATTCGGATTATTGTATGTAGTGTCCTGACTGCTTGGTATCTAATCATTGCCTTTTTCCACAGCTGCCTTGGGGTTCCTAGTACTTCGGTTCCGGCTTCGGATTATCTCCACCTGTGGCCGCAAAGGTTGCACAGGGAGTGATTTAGTGATTCTCCCTGTGTGGCACTTGGGGACAGAGGTCTTCTATATCTTCACGACTCTCAACACAAGACAGACTGTGAAGCCTTGTCGTGCAAGATATGGAGGGTGCCGCCGAAGACCCCCTGGCTGCTGTCATCCAAGCAATCACGTTACTACGAGCCGATATGGTGGCGGCTAATACCGCGGTCCATCAGCGTCTTGACCTGTTACAAAGCACCCAACACCCCTTACCCTTGGACCCGGAGCTCGGAGACGCCCCTCCAGCATCGATACCCCTTGTACACCCAATCCCGACTCCCTCGGCTCCTGTTCCGGTGGTTTTGCCTTCTCCCTTCCCTTTGGCTGCCCCAGAAAAGTTCCATGGGGACCCAAGAAGGTTTAGGACTTTCCTTAACCAGTGTAAGTTGCACTTCTTGTGTCGACCCCTTGTTTTTCCGGATCCTACCACCAAGGCGGCATTCACTCTCTCTCACCTAGCCGGCACGGCTGCTGCTTGGGCAAACCCGCTGTTAGAAACCAACCATCCTGCCCTCTATGATTTCGATCAGCTAGTATTGGAAATGTCCCGAGTGTTCGACACCAGGTATAAAGCACAATCCCATGATCTAGAACTACTGGACCTGTCCCAGGGGAAGGGCTCTCTTATTGAATACATCACAAGATTTAACCAACTGGCAGCAGAGACCTCCTGGCCTGAAAGTAAGAGATCGGTGGTATTCTATAGAGGACTTAGCAGCCCTATGAAAGACGCCTTGGCTATGGTACCGTCTCTGCCAGTCCAGTTCCCGGCCCTGGTGGACCTGGCTCTCCATGTAGACGCACGACGCTCCGAACGCAGGGCTGAGGCCGGGTTTTCCCAATCGGCCAGCTCTGCTATTCCGTCGTCGTCCTCTGAAGCCACCGGTGAGCCGATGCAAATAGGAGGTGTTAGGAGTCCCATCACCTCGAGAGAGAGAGGGAGCGCAGAAGGGCTGAGAATGCCTGCTTTTATTGCGGCTTAGGGGGGCATTTTGTGAAGGAGTGTCCCCGGAGACCCAGACCCAAGAAGCAGGTTTTTCATCCAGCTCGATCCTAGATACGGGGGTAGGATCGAGTTCTCCATGCCATTCCCCGAAGATCGTTCCATCATTTGGTCAGATCAGGCCCATTCAGGTAGATGCCACCATACAGCCTGCCCCTGGGATTATCCACCCCGTGCGGATCATTATCGATTCCGGGGCCTCCGGGAACTATATTGATATCGCTCTGGCTCGGACATTGAACCTACCCCTGATCAATAAACCCCGACCCGAACCGGTTCAAGCAGTTGATGGGACGGAACTCGCTTCTGGTCCCATTAAGCAACAGACCACCCCCCTCGTCCTCACTATCCTGTCAGTCCATAGGGAAATCCTCCATTTCGATCTGATATCCACGCCTCAGTTCGGCGTCATAGTAGGCATACCCTGGTTACGAGAACATAACCCGCATATAGATTGGGGAACGGGACACGTCCATTTCGAGTCTGAACTCTGTCAGAACTACTGCCTCCCCGTGGACAGTGAAACAGACACACCAGCATTAGCACTCGGTGCTGTCGCCCAACTCACGATACTGGGCGACGACATTCCCCCTGCCTCACACATAGTGGGTTTAGTCACCGCTCCCATCCCTGTGGCTTATCAGGATTACACTTTGCTATTCGATCAGGGCTCCTCTGAAGTACTCCCTCCTCACCGCTCCTATGACTGTCCAATCGACCTTGTGCCTGGGGCCTTGGTACCTTCAGGCCGCATCTATTCTTTGTCCCTATCGGAAGACCTGACTCTTAAGGAGTACATTGATAAGGCGCTGCGTTTGGGTCACATACGTCCTTCCAAGTCGGCTGCAGCCAGTCCCATATTCTTCGTGCCCAAAAAAGAAGGCGACCTTCGTCCCTGTGTGGATTACCGTCGGCTTAACGCCGTCACGGTGAAGAACCGTTATCCGATTCCACTCATCTCTCCCCTCCTGGACCGGTTAACCCACGCCTCCATTTATACCAAGCTGGATTTGCGGGGGGCATATAACCTCGTCCGCATCCGAAAGGGTGACGAATGGAAGACCGCCTTCTGTACGCGATATGGCCTTTTTGAGTATACGGTCATGCCCTTCGGCCTGTGCAACGCCCCTGCCACCTTCCAACATTTCATGAACGACATCTTCTCGGACATATTAGACACGTTTGTGGTGGTGTATCTTGATGATATTCTCGTCTTCTCTCACACCCTGGAAGAACACATACAACACGTACGAGAAGTATTGTCCCGACTGCAAGAACATTCATTGTTTATCAAACCCGAAAAATGTCTGTTCCATGTGTCTAACGTGGAGTTTCTGGGGTTTAACATCACGCCTGGTGGTCTGGCCATGAATCATGTCAAGGTTCGAGCTATCCTCGATTGGCCAACACCAAAGACCCTAAAGACTTTGCAATCTTTCCTGGGTTTCGCCAATTTCTATCGGCGCTTTATCTCTGGGTTCTCTTCTCTCGTGTCGCCTCTTACGTCCCTTACCAGTCCTCTTGTTCCTTTTGAATGGCAGGAGATACACCAGCAGGCCTTCGAGGCGTTGAAGAACGCTTTTACCACTGCCCCGGTGCTCCAACACCCCGATCCCGACCAACCATACGTCGTTGAGGCCGATGCCTCTTCCTTTGTGTTGGGGGCGATTCTGTCACAGGTTTGTCCCACTACAGGGCGGTTGCATCCTGTGGCCTTCCATTCGCGTAAGTTCAGCCCCGCAGAATCCCACTATACCGTAACCGAAAAAGAGCTACTGGCGGTAATGGACGCCTTCCGAACTTGGCGTCACCACCTGTTGGGGGCCAAACATAAGGTTACGGTATACACAGATCACAGGAACCTGCAAGACCTGGCAGCCTTGAAATGTGTAAACAGTAGACCGGTCAGGTGGCATCTGTTCTTCGCCGCTTTCGACTTTCAGATTAAACACCGCTCTGGTACAGAACATAGCAAGGCGGACGCTTTGTCTCGCTCCCCTGGGGGGGTTTCGTTACCGGTGTTTCCCGACACACTCTTACCCCGGGGACATGTTGTCTGTACATGCACACCCCCCCTGGCACTACTAGAAGACATTCGTTCCTGGGTGCAAAGGCACCCCGATCAGCTGTCAGAATGGGATCCCACCTATCACAACGGTTTGCCATATGTACAGGATCGTCTAGTACTCCCTACCACTGACACCAGAAACCTAGCCCTAGAGTGGTCCCATGACGCCCCGATCAATGGTCACCCGGGCCAGGCCCGCACCTTGGATCTCTTGAAACGATGGTGTTGGTGGCCGTCCATGAGGCACGACGTGGGCTGTTACGTCAACACATGCTCAGTCTGTGCTCAGGGCAAACATCGTAGGGGTCGTCCATTGGGGCTACTGCGACCCTTACCCGTGCCACCAAAACCCTGGCACACCCTGAGCATGGATTTCGTAACCGATTTACCCAAGATCCAGGGTTACGACACCATATGGATAGTGGTCGATGTCTTCACCAAGATGGCTCAATTCATCCCTTGTCATAGTATCCCGTCTGCCCCTGCCTTGGCCAAGTTATTCTTTGACAACGTTTTCTGCCGCTACGGCCTTCCCTCTGTCCTGGTGTCCGATCGAGGCTCTCAGTTCACGTCCCGTTTTTGGCGTGCATTGACCGCTCTTCTGGGTATCGATGCCCGGTTCTCCTCCGCTTATCACCCGGAAACCGATGGCCAGACCGAGAGGACAAATCAGTCCATGGAACAATATCTGCGTTGTTTGATGCTACAACAACAATCAACCTGGTTACAGAACATACATTACGCTGAGTTCGCCTACAACAACGCTACTCACTCCTCCACGGGTCTCTCTCCATTTTACGCCATGTATGGCCAGCATCCCAGGGTCCTCCCTATCCCCGACATTTCTCCCACCGAGAACCCTGCAGCAGTAGCCTGCGTTCGAGACATGTCAGCCCTCCATACCCAGGTCCTCGTTCATCTGCAGGAGGCCCAGGCATCCATGAAGGCCTCCGCAGACGCTAGGCGTACCCTGGCCCCGTTGTATCCCGTTGGGTCCCGGGTTTGGCTGTCCTCCCGACATCTCCAATTGAAGGGCTGCCGCAAACTCATGCCCCGTTTTGTGGGTCCTTATGTTGTTTCCCATGTCATCAACCCGGTGGCCTATCGCCTGGTACTCCCCTCCTCTTGGCGGGTTCATCCTGTGTTTCACACCTCCCTCCTCAAGCCCTGCCCATCCTCGACGCGTCTTCGCCCTTCTCCTGCCCCCGTGTCCCTGGATGCACCAGATGTTTTCGAGGTCTCGGGCATATTGGGGTCCCGTTTCCTTCGGGGTCGCCTGCAGTACCTTGTTGACTGGTTGGGTTATGGTCCGGAGGAACGCACCTGGGTCCCCGCCTCGGATGTCCATGCCCCTCGATTGGTCTCCCGGTTTCATAGGGAACATCCTTCCTGCCCACGGGGTCGTGGGCCTTTGAGGGGGGGCTCTGTCATGTCCTCGGGTAGTTCCTACGACCTTGTCCCGACACCCAGTCCAGTGTCCTACCCCTCCCATTCACCTGTCTCCCGGGGCTCACGTAGGCAACCCTGTTTGGCTCGCGCGCTGGCCAAGCAATCGCCATACACCCTGCAGTCTTGATTGCGGCCGTTCCTCCATTGGCAGTTGCCTTGGAGATTAGGCCACCGCTCGAGCAGTAACACACTCGCTTGTGCTGTTGTGGCCCGATCACGTGACCCGAGGAAACGGTCACGTGCCCCGGTTTCGCGGTCACGTGACTCCGGTTGACATCATGTGACCAGGAAGTGGACGATATTTAAGCAGTGCAGTGCCGGTATCCTACGCTTCACAGCTGGTTTACCAGGAGTACTCTGTTTGACTTTCTTACCTGTATTGCTTACCTGGCTTCCTTGGACTTGGCTTATGTTTACTGGACTTCTTGTGGATCACGTTTTGGATTTGGCTACATTGGCTTTTCTGCTCATCACGGCTCCTGACCCCGGACTGAACTACGGACTTCCTCTGGATCTCGTTCTTGTTTATCCCTTTGGTGTAGACTGCTCTTCCTGGCTTCAGACCTTCGTCTGCAACGGATCTCTGTTGGGCCTCCCTGATTGCACCTCTACACGGGGAATCCCACTCTTCAGTTGGTGGCTTCCACCTGATTACCTGGGGCCCTCTTCAATATACTCTCCAGGTGGAGACTGGCGAGGTACATCTAGACCTATCCCGCAGGGTGGGTCTTTTGCCTACGTGAGTCCCGGAACCATCCTCCCGTTCAGGTTTTCCATCCCTTTCATCAGATCCCCGGTAAGACTGACTGTATTCGGATTATTGTATGTAGTGTCCTGACTGCTTGGTATCTAATCATTGCCTTTTTCCACAGCTGCCTTGGGGTTCCTAGTACTTCGGTTCCGGCTTCGGATTATCTCCACCTGTGGCCGCAAAGGTTGCACAGGGAGTGATTTAGTGATTCTCCCTGTGCGGCACTTGGGGACAGAGGTCTTCTATATCTTCACGACTCTCAACACAAGACATTAACATTCTTTGGGCGTCGCTTTTTTGTGAATCTCTAACCAATTATGGTATTTCTTTTTTAATTTGTGAATTTGTAAAGACCCTTCCGCAGACTTTTGTTTCTTCAGACTAGCAATTGCTTTTCTAAGTATTCTCTTTTTTAAGATGATGTGATGGTCAAAAGCGTGTCGATGGCTGATTTTCGATCTTTCCTTTCGCCCACTTTGAGTTGATGCAAATTGTTGTAGCAGAGGGCCATAATTTATAGGCTCGTATCCCCTTTCACAGGTTATTTGCCAGATCTCTTCTATCAGGTTTGATGTCAGAATGTCGATGTTTTGTGCTTGAATTGAAAGTCTGGTCCCTGAGGAGTTTGTAGCTATTTTGCAGTCATACCGTGGCATAAGATGAGCAGTGTTGTGATAGCAAACCAGTTTTAACTGGTTATGATCGCTATTATTGGCAGTCACGACTTTCAGAGTTTTTAGAATCCCGCTCATATTTGAGGCGCAGCAAATGTAGTCCAGTATTTTTGAGGTTCCTACTCCCCTCCAAGTTACCTGGCCCGGAGCGTCTCCCTCTAGCATGCCATTCAGTATAATACAATCTCTGGACTGCAAGAGTGTTCGCCAACTGATACCCCTTTTTTCTTTGTTGTTACTAGTAAGAGACTCACTAAGTATTGGGTTGTTGGTCTGGTCTAAACATGTTCAGTTTAGGTCACCCACTATCAGAATGAGTGGGTCATTCCATTTTAGTCTGGCCTTGTCGATTTGGTCTACAATATCGTCTCCAAAGGTTTTGTTTCTTGGGTCGGCCGGTTTCCAATAAAGATTTAGGAGGACCAACGTTCTTACTTTGGTCGGAGTGGAAGCTGGAAGTTGAATTTCATCCACTTCTATGAACGGCGTAGGGTTGGCGGTATCCACTAGTGTCCAACCTAAATTGTGTTTTACAGCCACCAATAGGCCACTACTTTGTCTGCCGGTTGATTTCTCTGTCGGCCGGGTTTAGCAGAACCCAGTATCCCTCCAAATGGGGTGGATCGACTAGCCAGGCCTCTTGTCGACATATTACATCAGTTTTTGGGAGTTGGCTTGAATTTTTGGAGAACAGATGTGAGAACCCTTGTGTGTTCCAACTTACAAGAGACCATTCCAATTTATCAGAGACGTTGTGGCATTATTGTTTTGGTAGTTTATCTGCCAGCGATTGGACTAGCCATCTCCAGTTCAATTCGTCCCCCTCGCTAGGAAGAGTAGAAAAGAGTTTTTGTTACTTGCCGGTCTCTTTGTAGTTCCTCGCTTTGTTGGTGAAACTGTCCCTTGATCATTCCTTCCACTCTTTCTTTCTGCGCTTTGATTTTTGGTAGGTTTGTTGTTTGGTAATCCCTCATATCAAAGCCCAAAGGTCTTAGTTAATGGGCTTCTTTAAGGAGAAGATGCTTGGTCAATTTTGAAGTTAGGTGGACCACCACTTTGTCGGTGCATCTCTCTTCGGGGAACTCTAGTAAGAAAGTCTTTTGATGTTACGAGTATAAGGCTTGGCACATGATGTAAGAGGCGCACAACATTGGCTCTATTAAGTACTAATCCATCGTCATAGGAACACATTCTCTCAATTGAGATTTTTAAGCTGTCATCGAGCCCTCCCCTTCCCACTGTTAGGCCAGCTTCTTCTCCCCACACAGGGTTTATGCTGATGGTTCGTCTGTCGGTTCATGATCCTCCTGGCATGAGTTTTCTTCATCCAAGATACTATAGGTCGAAAGATCAAGTAAGTCTGCTTCGTCAGGATCTCCAGCTTCTTCACCGTCACCTTGTTTGTCCATATTTTCATTGTCTGGGCAGAAAACAATTGTTTCAGTGATGTTGGCTACCGCTGGATTATTTAGTTTCTGAGTCGGAGCTCCATCAACTGAAGGCATAAATAGATTTTTGACAAATAGACGACTTTTATTTGATTTAGTCTTTATTGGATTAGCTTGATTTTTAGATTTCTTTGCCAGTCTTGATTTGTCTGTGTTCCCATTGCTGGTAGTAGCCTTTTTTTTAGTTTTAATTAGTGGGACGTTGGTAAGGTCTGGCTTTTTAGCTTGGCCTAAATTTTTTACAAAGATTTCACACAGCTTAGAAACCTTGGCAACGGGAGCAATTGTTTGAGCTTCAGCTAGAGGAGTGGAGGAAGTTACCTTCTCCAGCATGGGGTCTGGCATGGATTCACATGCTCATGAATATTCCCCGTCGTCAGGCTGGGAATCCTCGGTAAAGAAAAAACCAGTATCAGTTTCGTTTCTGATCTGTCTTTCGTAGTAATAACCAATCACTGGTCTCTGCGTCATACTGACCACAGCCAATGACTGCCCTCTACCTAAGCACCGCCTCTGGCAGCCATCTTCAGATTTTTACCGCACGTTCATGTGTTGGGATCCTCGTGCTATTGCTCTCGAGCGTTAGTGCTATTTTTTCGCGCTTTTTCACAAAAACTTCGATTCTTTCGGTCAAAAGAGCCTCAAGCTCCACCGATCCTACATCCGATCAACGGGGACCCGTGTCGGATACATCTGTGCCCCTCAAGGGTGAAGATTTCGTCGAGCTACACTTCGGAGGACTCCAGAAGCTTCTCAGGCCCGGTCTCGGAGATGGCCCAGGAGAAGGGAAGCTCGACGCCCGGAAAGCTGTTCAGGGCCTGCCCTGGATGCCAGCTGCAGAACGTCTTCAAGGAGGACGAACACTCTTTCTGCCTTTACTGCCTTCATGGGGACAAGACGCACGTGGAGAAGGACTGTGCGTTTTGCGGCAACATGTCGGAACGGACCATGAAGGACCGCCATCAACGTCTCGCCAGCTGGCTGGAGGGTAAGAGCCCGTCTGGCGAGAAGAAGAAGAAATCTGAGCGGTCTTCTAAGACCTTTGAGGGCGCCCCGGCGACGGGGGCCCAACATAAGGCCAAGCACCGCGAGTCCGCTGGCACCAGGAGCGCCGAACGGTCGGGCTCTACGGGCGCCAGGCAGGGCGCACCCTCCCCGGCACCATCAACCACGAGCCAACGCTCTGGGTCGGGTAAGAGGAAGGCCGAGCACCCGGCGAAGCTCCTGGAGAGACCCCGGTCGAGCTCTAAGGCAGAGGAGGAGCGTGGCAGTGCCCCCTCCCTCAAGGATAAGGCGGTGAGCGCACCTAAGGTGGTGAAGGCCTTGATCCATTCGACCAAGCCCTCTATCGAAACGGTCGCGGCGGCCCTGGCCCAGCCTGTGGAGGCTGCACCAGTGGTGGCGGCCTCGGGGCCCAGAATCTCCCTGCCTCCTCGGAGGGAGTCTTCTTTCGTGCCCATCGATAGGACCCCCGTGAAACCCTCCGTGGGGAAGAAGGGGGGGCAGGGCGTCGTCGTAGATTCGGCCTCAACCTCAGAAGAGGAACTGATCGAGGTCTTAAGCCACGGCCTAGGCGTGGAACAAGACCAGCCCGTCGGAATGGGCCCCGACGCAGGTGACGACGACGACATCGTCGAGGATACCGACGGGGCCCCTGCTCGCCCGTCGGATTCCCCTCTGCCAGCGCCGCAAGACAACTCAGCGGCCATTTTGTTGGCTATACAGTCCTTATGCTCCGAGATAAGGACGAGACTACCGTTACCGACGGAGGAACCTCTCCCGTCGGGGGATCCAGAACCGGGACCTTCTGGTGTTCCCCCTACCAAGAAAAGAAGGATCCATCCACCGCCTCCTTTTCAACCGTCGCGCCCCGTCCAGCCCTCCTCCCCGTCCACCCGAGGGGATGATACGGGGACTGACACGGCAGCGACGGGTACGGACGACGAGGCATACGACGAGGATTTTCCGTCGTCGCCTCCCACCAGGGCTTCTCCGCCCGACGAGATTGGATCGTTCCACTCAATGATCGCCAGGGCATCCGAGCTTTTCCAACTCTGCCCTGAGGAGAAGAAAAAGGAAGGCTTCCTTTACCAACGGCGCGAGACCAAGAGGAAGACGGTCCTCGCAGTGCCTCTGTTGGACGACATTTGGGATGAGGGCCTTTCCCTCCTCAAGAACCCTTCCACGACGCCAGCGAAAAGAGACCGGTACGAGAAAAAGTACCGGGTCCCGGACTCGGCCCCCCTATGCCTCCCGGCGCAGCCTACCCCGGACTCCGTCGTCTCCGCGGCAGCCAGGAAGAAAGCGGGGGGGGGGTGCGGCCTCCACGTCGACTTCCCCGCCGGACGGCGAGGGAAAGAAATTGGATGCCATGGGGCGCAGAGTCATCTCGTCGGCGGCGACGACGATTAAAGCGGTTAACGCCTTGGCTATCGTGGCCCGCTACGACAGGGAACTCTGGTACAAGATAGCTCCCCTGCTGGATTTTCTGCCGGACGACAAGAGGGCGGAGGCCCTTGAGATCCTGCAGGAAGGTGAGGTGGCCTCGGACCACGCCATCACCGTGGCGACGGACATCGCCGACACTGGGTTCCGCCAGATGGGCAACGGCGTTTGCCTTCGACGTCGCGGATGGCTCAAGGCTACGGACTTTCGGCAGGACGTCCAGACCAGGGTCCTGGACATGCCCTTCGACGGGAACAACCTGTTTGGGAAGACAGTGGACGATTCCCTTCAGGCCATCAAGGCGGATACTGAGACGGCCCGGGCCCTTGGAGTACTGCAACGGCGGACGAGGCAAGTCTGGCGGACCCCGCCGTCGTCGCCAAGGAGGCCAAGGCGGCAAGGCCGCGTCCAAGCAGGATTGAACCGGCCGTGGGGTCGGGCCCCCACCGAAGCACCCCGGTGGGAGGCCGGCTGGCGGACTTCGTCAGCGTGTGGGAGTCCATCTCCACCGACCGTTGGGTGCTGGACGCCCTGGCCCGGGGCCACGCGCTCGAGTTTCAAAGAAGGTGCCCGCGCGTCCCCCCCGTGGCCAGGAAAGAACTTCACGTCCCTCAACTTCTCCTGGAGGTAAAGGCGATGCTCAGAAAGGGCGCCATCGAACTCGTCCCAAAGAGGCTTCGGGGCTCCGGAGTCTACTCGCGTTACTTCCTCGTGAAGAAGAAGACGGGAGGATGGCGCCCCATCCTGGACCTGCGACGCCTGAACAAGTTCATCAAGGCGCAGAAGTTCCGGATGGTCACCCTCCAGCACGTCCTGGGTCAGCTGGAGGAAGGAGACTTCCTATCGTCGTTGGATTTGGAGGATGCCTACTTCCACATTCCCATCCTAAAGGGGCACCGAAAATTCCTCAGATTCGTGGTCCAAGGGCGTCATTACCAGTTCAAAGCCCTTCCCTTCGGACTGCGGTCGGCACCCAGGGTTTTCACCAAGTGCCTCGCACCGGTGGCGGCGCAGCTGCGCCGCGAGGGGATTCACGTCTACCCCTACCTGGACGACTGGCTCATCCGCGCCAAGACGAGGGAGCTCGCCGTGGTCCACACGGCAAGGACCGTCCAACTCCTCACGGACCTGGGATTCTCCGTGAACTACGCCAAATCCCACCTGGTGCCCGCGCAAGTCGCAGCGCTGGATCCAGACGACGGGCAGCTTCGAGGAAAGGATCAAGCTCGACGAGAGTTTCCGACGAGCGATACGGTGGTGGGGCACCCGCGCGCATCTGACGGCGGGCATGGACTTCCAGACCCCAGCCCACCAGGTGACTGTGACCACGGATGCCTCCCTAGAAGGGTGGGGAGCGCACACCGAAAGTCTGCACGCAAGGGGACTCTGGCTCCCGACGGAGAAGTCCCTGCATATCAACGTCCTGGAGCTCCGTGCAGTGTTTTGGGCCCTCAGGTCCTTCCTTCCGTCCCTCAAGGGCAAGGTGGTGAGGATCTTCACCGACAACACCACCACCATGTTTTACATCAGGAAACAGGGCGGAACCAGGTCCCCAGCGCTGTCCAAGGAGGCGCAGGACCTGTGGCATTGGGCCGTCGCCCAAGGGATTCTTCTGGTGCCGTTTCATCTGGCAGGGATAAAAAACACCATCGCCGACTCACTCAGCAGGGAGCTGCGCTCGTGCCACGAGTGGGAACTACGGCAGGATCTGGTGGATCGCCTCTTCCGACGGTGGGGCACACCCCAGATCGACCTGTTCGCGACGGCGACGAACACCAAGTGCCGGAGGTTCGCCAGCAGGTTTCCCCAGACGAGGAGCATGGGCGATGCTTTCTCGTTCCCCTGGGAGGGCCTGTTCCTCTACGCGTTCCCTCCCTTGCCTCTGCTAATCCGGCTCGTCAACCAGCTCAAGAGGTCACGGTGCAGGATGATCCTCGTCGCACCTGCGTGGCCGAGGCAGATATGGTTCCCGGACCTTCTGGACTTGTCGGCGTCCCCGCCAATCAAGCTGCCGGCGGACGCGGATCTACTCTCCAGGGAAGGAGGCGCCATCCCCCACCACGACCCGAAGTCGCTGAACTTGCAGGCCTGGCTCCTGCAGCGCTAGAGTTTGGAGGATACGACATACCGGCCGATTGCAGAGAGGTTCTTGCAAAGGCCAGGGCGTCCTCGACTCTTAAATGCTACGGACACAAATGGAAGAGGTTCTCTGTCTGGTGCCACGCACAGAAGATTAACCCTCTACGGATTACGGCTCCCCAAGTGCTGCCGTACCTGCTGACGCTGGCCAAAGCTGGTCTGGCACACGCGTCCATCAAGATTCATCTTGCTGCGATCTCCCGATACACCAGAACCACGGGCCGGACGTCCTTGTGGTCTCATCGTCTGGTGAAAGAGTTCATGAAGGGACTGTTCAGATCGTTTCCGCCGGTGAAGGCTCCGGCCCCGGCGTGGGAGCTCAACGTGGTGCTGACCAAACTCATGGGACCTCCGTTCGAGCCTCTGCACTCGGCCCCGTTGAAGTTTCTATCGTGGAAAACAGCTTTTCTCGTGGCCATCACCTCCGCACGACGAGTGGGAGAGATCCAGGCCCTTTCCTGCAAGGCCCCGTACTTGACTTTCCAAGACACGAGGGTAGTGCTCAGGACGCACCCCTCCTTCATGCCCAAGGTACCGTCGGACTTTCATCTCAACGAACCCTTGGTGTTACCTGTGTTCTTCCCGTCGCCTTCGTCGCCGGCTGAGAGGACTTTGCACTCGCTGGATGTAGCTAGAGCGCTGAAGTTCTACGTGGACCGCACGAAAGGTTTTCGGAAGACGTCACAACTCTTTGTGAACTTTGGACCTGTCAATCAGGGGAAGGCTCTCTCGAAGGCTTCCGTCTCCAGATGGCTCTCCGGCTGTATCATGTACTGTCACCGGTTGGCAAACCGACCGCTGCCTGGCCGTCCGAGAGCCCATTCCACCAGAGCGATCGCAGCTACCACGGCGTTCCTATCTGGTGTGCCCCTGCTGGACATATGCAGGGCTGCTACGTGGAGGTCGACGCACACCTTCACGAAATTCTACTGCGTCGACCGGGATTCCAGGGAGGAGTCCAGGGTCGGCCAAGCAGTGCTGCGCAACCTGTTCGCCTGAGGTGAGCCTGGTGAGGAGGTAAGATGCTTAATGTTGAGTTGATGTGATGCTTAATGTTGAGCCTTTGCCACCTCCCGTGGTTGTGCATGTGTGTACTGCTATGTATTCTTTATTCATGAGCATGTGAATCCATGCCAGACCCCATGCTGGAGAAGGAACAAGTTACTTACCTGTAACTGTTGTTCTCCAGCATGGGTCTGGCATGGATTCACATGCGAACCCTCCCGCCTACCCCTCTGCGGCTCTTCACTTGGTCATACTGCCACTTCACGTGCTTCCAAATCTGAAGATGGCTGCCAGAGGCGGTGCTTAGGTAGAGGGCAGTCATTGGCTGTGGTCAGTATGACGCAGAGACCAGTGATTGGTTATTACTACGAAAGACAGATCAGAAACGAAACTGATACTGGTTTTTTCTTTACCGAGGATTCCCAGCCTGACGACGGGGAATATTCATGAGCATGTGAATCCATGCCAGACCCATGCTGGAGAACAACAGTTACAGGTAAGTAACTTGTTCCTTCTCGTGGTTAGTTGAAGAAATCGCATCATCTTCTGCTGAGAAAGATGCTTTGTTTGGCTCAGTAGTGGCTTTTGATGTCACAGCCACTGTATTCTTTTCTGACGTTGGATTGGGGGAAGGTTTATTTGCTGGCAGTTCCCGGTATACATGATCCCTTGTGACAGGCAGCTCAAAGGGATTAACCGCTCGATCTTCTTCTAGTGGCAGATTAATAGTGCTCACTGATAAGCGTGTTAATCGTCTTTCTATTTTCTTCTTTATGATTGGGTCTAAGATATCTTGAAGGAGTTGAGCTACACCTGAGCTACTGTTCTCCATATTTTTTTTCGATTGCCATGACAAAACCTTCAAGGAAGATCAATTTTGAGTGCACCATGGCCAGCATGGTTGACTGGTCTTTAATTGTCTCTTGCATGATTCATGTAGCTTCATATAAGGAGCTAAGACACATGTTAGCGTCGAGACTACCACAAAATTGTTATTTTCTCCAGAGATTTTTCTGTTATTTTCGACCTCGGTCTGGGATTGTGAGGTCTTACAAGCTGTTTTCTTGATTGGACTTGTGGCTGTGCTAACTTTTACGATTTCCAAAACAGTCTGTGTAGTTTGCACGCTTTGGTCACTAAAAGACACTCCAACCATGTGTTTTAATGGCAGGATGGGCAGTTCCCTTGCCTTTAAGGGTTCTTGAGCTTTGTCGTTTTCCAACTCCATGTTCAAAGATTTTTCAAGTAGCACCTGGTCAGGTATGTCAAAATCATTAGTGGCGTATTCCGACGGTGGTGTCTCCCGACCATCCTTGCTGCTATGTGCTCCCAATGAGAAGCAAAAGCGATGTTCTCTGGGTCGCTCATCTATGGCCAGACTAGGGGGTTTCCAGGAGCTCTGACCGCGCAAGGAAGGATTGCTTTTCAAGTTTATTTGGCTCGTTTGAGTGCCCGTTAGTTGTCCTGGGGTGTTTTTATTGTACTCGCAGTTAGAATAGGGTGTCCAAGGGTCCCACTTTGATTTCTTTCCTTTATCGTTTGGTTTTTCAGAATGCGAGGTCCTCTCCCATCAAATTTACCAAGGATCCCTGTTTTTGAGTTCCTTCGTTTTTTAACATAAGTTCAATGTCTGATTGGGCTTTTCTTTTACACGTGACCTTCGGTTTTGTACTTGTGGCAAACATTTTTAATGATGATGAACCCCTATGAGAGGCAGGTGTTTTAGAGTCTTGAGAATTCCTATCGTGCCCAGTTACTCTGGTGTCATTTTACCAGCCCAATGTGGATTGATTTTCCTGTCCTTTATGTTCAGTTTCCCCTTGCGGAACATTGGGCAGTTTGGCGGGAGGGGGGAAGTTGCAGGCAGGTACATCAAGAGACCGAGTTTCATTGAGGATGCTCCCTATTGGGGCCTAGATATTCAAATGGCTCCTTCTAGCCGTGCTTACTTCGATGTCAATATTGAAAGGGCAGGACGTTCCTTCAAGTGGTAGGGGAGCCTCCTGATTACGAGAGTACATGCTCAGTTTCTGGCCTGGGCAGGTCAGAAACACCCCCCTCATTTATCGCCATTAATTTGCTTCAGGTGGGGCATGAGATACAGCCCGTATGAAGGGCAAGGGGGGGGAAACTAGGCCCCTTACTGTTTCTAAACTCAGGGCCTCCATATATAGTCAAGCTGAGAATGGGAGCCCTTTACACTAACAGTGCACGCTCTTACTTTATATTATGGAGTATCGGGGGAGTAGTCCGCTCCGGTCCTTCCACCGTACACCAGACACTCAGCAAGCACTCCGCTACGCTTCGCTCAAGGGGCAGGTTTTAAGGCCAGAGCAAGCATGGCAGGAGGCGTGTCTAGGTGCACCTGGTTGCAGTGGATGGGGATTGTAGTCCCAGTTGTAGTCCTGAAATCAAAGGCACACGTTCAGCAGCGTTTTTTTCGCGGGGCTGCATGTTTTGTTCAGAAAGTAGCAGAAATCCACAATTTTAATCCGAATAAAGCAGAGTCCAGGCAGCACACCAGACACTCTGCAAGCACTCCCCTAGTAGTTGTGAACCCTGCATGTTTAAATATGTTTCCCCACTCCCTATTCCTGCATTATTACATCAGTAATTTCCCCCGATAATGGAGGGAAAAAGAGCAAAAATTGGTGCTGTTATCCCCCGGTTTTCCCAAGATAAACTGAAAAATGCTTGAAAATCTAAATCTCTTCCCCATCCTCACAGGCACTCAGCATGTACCCCACTCTTCTTTCTTTGCTTCCCCACTCCTCTCAACTGCTTCTTCCCTTCCTAACGCTCTCCTATTACCTGTGATGCATTTTCTTTTCTGAGCACGTTTTGCGTTTTCATTTCGAGAGATTTCTCTGGTATTCCCCCGATAATCTGAAAGGCTGCAAACTGTAACTGGCTTCCCTGACCACTCCCAGCTCTCCAAATACCCATGGTCTCCCCTTTGTCCCTCTGCACCCTTAGCCTGATGCGATTGCATCCGTTTTCCTCCACCGAATGGCTTTTTGAGCACCTTTTGTTTTCCAGCACTCTATGGGGTGTTGCCCCAGCAACAGCTTGCATCGAACAAAAACAAATTGTGCTTTTCATTTCTGAAAAGTGTCTCTGCTGCAAAACACAAAGGGAGTAAAAGCAATTTTTTTGGGAGCAGGGGGCTCTTGGACGGATCTACTGCAGGAGCACGTGCGAAAGGACCTAACAAGAAAAATCAAGAACCTCGAAAGCTGAAGACCAAGTGAATCGCGAAACTGCTACCTGTTTGCCATCTGGGTGCCCACCAAAGAAGCGGATAGGATTACCTACAACTATAAGGGGATCCATCGGCAGGCACAATATTTTGCTCGTTAAAGGACCATACCAGGAAAGAAAGCATCTCGACATTTCTGCAGATCCGGTTCCTAATAATAAGGAATTCCACTTGTCGCATTTAATCCGGGTTACTTAGGAAAATGTGGCCTCTGTCTGATTAGACAGTTTAACCCTTGTAAGGAACTGTCAGAAGTACGTACCCAGAGGAAGACTGACGACTACCAAGCCCATTTCATGACGCACTGTAACTTCCCCTGAAGAATATCCTGCATTCAATGTTTGTGATTAACAAATGGGAATGAAACATGTTGGGATTGTTGTTACTGTGATATTAATTATGCCAGCAGTATTCAATCACTGAAGATTTAGTACTTGCCGATGATGAGAAATTTCGATTTAGATCAAAAATAGCAAGTACACTAAACACAAGTACTTTTAGATAGAGACTGAGTGCTAGTTCTGAGTTTATGTGTCATTTTTAGTTGGTCATTTTTTACTGGTTTTTCATTTTTGAAGGTTTGTTCACACTTTTCTTTACCTTTTTATCTGTTTTAGGTAGTTCTATGGTGAGGGCCCTGAAGTTTTTATGTTTGTGGTAGTAAAGTATATTTTGGTGATTAATTTGTTTTTTCAAATAACGCTATATTGGTTTTGGTGCATTTGTGTGTGCTTCATCTTTTTCATGCGAGATATGTGTATAGCAAATTGATTGTATGAATTTTGTATATTAAATATGATTTACTGATTAATATAAAAAAATAAAAAAACTTTTAGAGTTTATATTTATAAAATTGACTCACAGTGTTGTAATTTGAAAAAGAATTAAAGAACTGTCCTCTTGTTTGCGTGATACTGACAGTCCCTTATTGGGGTCGGCCCCCATTTTAGGGGTCCACGACCGTGTAGGTTGTAGCAAGAAGAGGTGACAAGACTTCTTTGGTATGAGTTTTTTGTTAAAGGGGCATAGTCTTGTCCTCTGTTTGAAATGAATCCCGAGGTCCTTTTCAAGTCTATAAACGGATTTACCTTAAACCTGTCCTGGAAATTGTACAAACGCTTCGTGCCCAGGTCCTTTCTTATTTGGTCCAAATCCACCCAGCAGTTTTTGTTGTTCGGCTTTGCCAAAATTGGTCTTTTTCTCTATGAGGAAAATGGGAGTAGGCTGAAAGTGGCATTTATTTTCGCGCTCTCTTGTTCATTTTTTAATGAATTGCTCCCAAAATATCCATACTGGTGGGGGCAGTAATAGGTGGTGGAAAGTGGTGGGAGTGGGGGGTGTAGTGACACACCTTAAATTTGTAAATGTTATCCAAATCTATCCAACAATTAAAGTTATTACCGATCGAAATTTGGGGTTTCCTGTGGCTCACAGGTATCATATTTGCGGCCCTATAATTGTATATACTGTGACGAATCCCTGGATGTCGTCACTTCTCCCCTAAGGGGGAGCCCCTTCCCATGATGGCAGGGAGGTAAGGCCGCTAACTGATAGTCCCCCTGTGGGCGGTACTCAGCCGGTGGATCTCATGGGGAGGGAAGCCCTCTATTGGAGAAGTGACAATCTGGGAAGATCATGGTACACCCACAGCCCGCCTAACCCCAATCAGCATTCCTCATTAATCCCCTTCAACACCATCCCTAGTGTTCCTATCGGTTTCCTTAAAACTAGTAAGGTAGGGAATAGTGAGAAGAGGAAGAGGCCAACTGACTCACTAGGAGTCCTCAGGATCAGTAATGAGATGGGGAAGAGGTGCAGAAACATAGAAAACAACGTTTTGAACCAAACGGAGCAGTCTATTCTTTGAAGGAATCCTATTGGCACAGGCGCGGCTGAAATAGTACAGGGAAATTCAAACACGGTGAGAAATCCGCCCTGGAGGCAAGGCAAGGGAAGCACACCCAACGCTGTGCAGAAAGGAGAGACCTCTGTCAGGGACACGAACCAGGAGGCTCGGGCGTCCACCCTGAGCTTGCCATGGGGAAACCAACCCCACCCTATGAAGGGAGAAGAATCAGAAGTGAGAAGCTGGTACCGATGCTGATTCAGCTACCGGCCACCGGGCCGAGGGGGTCACCCGGACCGCAAGGTTCTTTTGCCGGGTGTCAACCCGAGGGGCTCCACAACCAGACAAATGACTGAGGGGGCACCTGTACGCAGCACTACCGGCCACAAAGCCGAGTGCACTACGCCTACCAGGCTCTGTCCTGAGGTGCAGGGTAGGCCTCAAGCTCCACCGCCAAGAGTTCTGGTGGAACCCGGGCCCGGCGCAGCAAGCACCACGACGCAGGCACATGGCATGCATCCTGACAATCTGGCCGCCGTGCCAGACAAAATGGCTGCTTGTCCGACACCACCCCCGTTCGGTGACCCGGTAGGAGAACGAGTGTCCTAGTGGGACTGGCCTCCACCAGGTACGTGGCCTACAGCTTATCCTTCAGCGTCGCAGGGCAGATACACCCGCAACCAGCTAGACAGAGTATGCTCAGGCCGGAGCAGCCTCCCGCTACTCCCTCAGTACCACCTACCACCCCTCCAGCCTGTGAGGACATGTTCTTTGAGAAGTTCCTCACTCTTATGAGGTACCCTCAGAGGGTGGCCATCCTTCGGGATGTGATCAGGGACATGCTACCACCAGTCCCGCCACAAGCGCCTATAGTCATTCCTCCTATGGCTCCTGCGCCTCAGGCCCCCGCGCAGTTCCAGCTGCCCACACCGAGTGCTTCGATTCTGGCTTCCCTGCCTCCGACAGTTCAGGCGGTTCCACACCAGCCTCCACAGCAGCCTCTGGCTCCGGTCTCCACACCTCAGTCTTCGGCGCCCAACACTCCTCCACCTGCTCCGGACCAACCGGTCACCCTAGTTGACACTGATGAGGAGGGCCCCGACGCGCCGTCTTCAGCCAAGGCCTTCCATGAATGACTCATAGGTTTGGCCGAGTACTTGGGGCTTCCACAACACGAGGTTGAACAACCGGAGGCGGGGGTCCCGGCTGAGGTGGCTAGAACAGGGATCCCAATCTAGAAGGATGTTGTCGCCTTGGCCAAAAAGGGATGGTTTAAACTCCATTTGCCCCAGCCTACCAATCGGCGCCTCAACCCCAAGTACAGGCAATTGGAGGGGGATCCACTCTTGCAGTCGGCGCACCCTCAACCACACTCATCAGTGATTACTGCAGCCTCACTCTACTTCAAACACTTGAAAAATGAAACCTCTAAATGATTGCGCAGCCCTAAGCGAATGGTAAATATCCTATTCAAATTGAATGTGTAACTGGACAACAAATACAGTGAAACAAAGAGTCCAAAGCAATAGATTCTTCAGTCAAAAAAAACGCTGTTGAAACAGATTTTATGAGTTGATGCAAAAACAAGACTGCCGACACGTGTTTCGACCCAAAAAAACGGGTCCTTTTTAAGGCAAGACTGTGGTGTTGGTATGATTCATCGACATTCCAATACAGCAAAATATTATATAATCATGCAATAAGGATAACAACATTTGAGATATAAACAAAATTAACCAGCAGAGGAAGAAGAGGGGGCCAGAGTTAAAGAAGAGAAATGCAACCAAGAAAGAAAAAAGCCCATATGGACATTACATCATGTCAAAGAGCAAAGCAACCATTTCAATGTGAAACATATTCCAAGTAAATACAGAGTAAATAAAAAACATTTGATTTGTTACCATATGTTGTCGAGCCAAAAATCGCGGCCGAACTGTCCATATGTGAATGTCCATATAATGAAAACAAAATAATATGTAAAAAAGAGAGAAAACACCATAAACCTGAATCCTAAGTGAATAAACAACTGATACATTTTAACAATTTATTAATCCCATGTACACGCATAGTGCAAAGGTAACAGACTATTGTGCCAAGGATCAAAATGCTCATCCCTCATGCGCCTCATGGTGGTAAAATGTATTATTACATTGTCACCTGTGTGTGATATAAATGTTAAAATGAATAAATGTTTTACTGTATGTTATTGAAACTGAGTTAGAAAACCCAAGCCCTCCTTAGGGGCAGATATATGGGCCAATTCTAAAGTAGTTGATTCTCCTCAAGAAAATAAACGGCAAATAACTGAAAAATACACAAACAAAGAAACCCAAGACATGAGTTGTCTTGACAAGAGATCGACATATGACTTAAATGGGTTGTCAAAAATATCCAAATGAGTAAAAATAATGGACAGCCATACCTGAAGCAGTCTCTGTTACTGATACATTGTGGTACATTCCCAGAACATGGGAGTTTGTTCAAACGTTGCAACTGCCAAAAAAAAAGACAATCCATCAAAACCCAATTCCGCAGGTAGGTCGAATAACATAAATATTTGTAAGAATCAGTCTAACGGTGAGATACTCTGAAAGTACTGTCAAGCCCATACCTGTAAGTTCAGGGGCTGGTTCCCCACTGTGGCCAGAGTCCAAACGCTTCACGAAATCAATGTTGTGCAGTTCATTCCTTCCATGTGTTTAGAGAAAAGAACCTAAAATTGTGTCACGTGACTCAGTCATGTGGTTAAATTCAGCGCAAGGAATTATGTTAATGGTAGTCCTTGTATTAAGTAAGGCAAGCGCTTGCATCTTGTTTGTGCCCTAGACAATGTCTACATGTGTTAACACAGCTATTAAATATTAAATAAAAGTCTAATGCATAATAAAATGTAATGGCAGTGTGCATGCAAAATTTAAATTTTTAATTTTGCATGCACACTGCCATTACAGCTTATTGATGCATTGTCTTTTTTTTTTGGCAGTTGCAACGTTTGAACAAACTCCCATGTTCTGGGAATGTACCACAATGTATCAGTAACAGACTGCTTCAGGTATCGCTGTCCATTATTTTTACGCATTTGGATATTTTTGACAACCCATTTAAGTCATTTGTTGATCTCTTGTCAAGACAACTCATGTCTTGGGTTTCTTTGTTTATGTATTTTTCAGTTATTTGCCGTTTATTTTCTTGAGGAGAATCAACTACTTTAGAATTGGCCCATATATCTTCCCCTAAGGAGGGCTTGGGTTTTCCAACTCAGTTTCAATAACATACAGTAAAACATTTATTCATTTTAACATTTATATCACACACAGGTGACAATGTAATAATACATTTTACCACCATGAGGCGCATGAGGGATGAGCATTTTGATCCTTGGCACAATAGTCTGTTACCTTTGCACTATGCGTGTACATGGGATTAATAAATTGTTCAAATGAATCGGTTGTTTATTCACTTAGGATTCAGGCTTATGGTGTTTTCTCTCTTTTTTACATATTATTTTGTTTTCATTATATGGACATTCACATATGGACACTTCGACCGCGATTTTTGGCTTGACAACATATGGTAACAAATCAAATGTTTTTTTTTTACTCCGTATTTACTTGGAATATGTTTCACATCGAAATGGTTGCTTTGCTCTTTGACGTGATGTAATGACCATATGGGCTTTTTTCTTTCTTGGTTGCATTTCTCTTCTTTAACTCTGGCCCCCTCTACTTCCTCTGCTGGTTAATTTTGTTTATATCTCAAATGTTCTTATCCTTATGGCATGATTATATAATATTTTGCTGTATTGGAACGTCGATGAATCATACCAACACGACAGTCTTGCCTTGGAAAAGGACCCGTTGTTTTGGGTCGAAACACGTGTCGGCAGTCTTGTTTTTGCATCAACTCATAAAATCTGTTTCAACAGCGTTTTTTTGACTGAAGAATCTATTGCTTTGGACTCTTTGTTTCACTGTATTTGTTGTCCAGTTACACATTCAATTTGAATAGGATATTTACCATTCGCTTAGGGCTGCGTAATCATTTAGAGATGTCATTTTTCAAGTGTTTGTATCTATTAGCAGTTTTTGAGGTGACTGCTGGTCCCTCTTTCGTGCAGCAACCCAATCTTATTTGGTTTGTAAGGGTCACATTGAATTTAGTTTGTCTTTTCAAATTCAGTTCTAACCCAGCGCCTTACCACAACGGCACACCTCAATTTAGTTTTTCACTCTACTTCAAGCCTCAGTTGTCCTTGGCTACCTCGTCTTTGGCTCTTCTAGGCAAGGAGCAGAAGATATTGGAGGCTTACGGAAAGAAGGTTAATTCCAACGCATCGCTGCACCTCCGTCAGTCAAATGCAGATGCCATGCTTGCAGCCGTAAATCAGAGGCTTTGGCGGGAAATAGCTGACTTTCTTCCAGAGCTTCCGGTGCACAGTCAGGCATGTTTCAAGGCAGGGCTGGCAAAAGCTAAAATGGTGGCCCAGGACATTGCGCACATAGACACCTCAGGCCGTGCCATCTGCATCGCCACAAACATGAAAAGGACTGCCTGGCTTCGGGCTACCAAGTTCAACCCGGACGTCCAGGAACGCATATTGGACCTGCCATTCGAGGGTGGCAATCTTTTTCTTTCCACCACCGATGAGGAGCTTGATAAGAAGAACAGCTCCCAGACTGCGAAATCCTTATCCATCCTCATGAAGTCCATGTCCCAAACGTACAGCCAGACACATCAGCGTTCTGACAAGGGGCAGGCCTTGGGCGGGTTCTGGGGTTTCCAGGAACGGAGGTCGAGACAGCCGGACTGGTCTTCTAGTCAGCACCGGCATAAACAACACAAAGGGGGGGAGCAAAGGCTTCTTTTAGTCCCCCTCCTCAGCCCCAGCCTCAGAGGGAAAGAAGGCATGACACGCCCCTCCAGGTCCACGTGTCTCCTGTGGGGGGCAGGCTTGCCCTTCACGCACATTTTTGGCACGCTATGTTCGCGTACCCCTGGATATTGTCAGTATTATCCATGGGCTAGCCCCTACTGGTTTCTCCCTCTTCTTCCTCCTCCCCTCCTCTCCCGCAGATTGGTACAACAACTTTGCTGGCAGAAATTCGGTCGCTCATAGAGAGCCAGGCAGTGGAAAAGGTTCCAGCCTCCTAGCGGGGCTCGGGCTTCTACTCCAGGATTTTCGCCATACACAAAATGAACCAGGCTGGTCTGAGGGTTGTGTAGGACCTTTCACCTCCCCCTTCAAAAGTTCAAGATGGGACTTCAAGATGGCTGCCGACACGAGATAGACATGTCGACGGTGCTCCCGAGCCCACCAGCACCCAAGCGCGGCTCTACAACCCTGCAGAGGCTATGAAAGACTTCAAAAGAAGGGGCACATGACGGAGACAAAGACAGGCGAAGGGTTAGCCCGAAAAGCAGAAAGGCACCCATGTAGAGGCATCAGCGAAGGAGAGGAGGCGCCCAGCCGAGACACCTGAGACAGCAGGCCCGGGAGAGGATCCGCCATGAGCATAGTGGACCATGGGGGGCCAGCGACCCAACAGGGAGGGATCTCCAGCAGCCCAAAGACGGGTAGAGGCACCCTGGGGCATTGGCGGTCTGGCCAGAAAGCGTACCAGCGGCTACCTCATAAATGCAAGCGGAGGGACCCGGCAGCCCGACAGGGTGAACGGCGGCTGCAGGGCCATAGCCGCGGGTGGAGCTCCATAGCCGCGGGCGGGTGAACGGAGAGAGACCCAGGCACTCTGAGAAGGCGGTTCCGAAGCCGGAGTGATCCGCCCGAGGTGAGGGCCACTTCCGGAACTGAAGAGTGGAGCAGAGCGGATAGAGGGAGACCCTACGGGGAGAAATCAGCGCAGCGGATCAGGGGTGACCACCAGGCTAGGAAAAGGATGCCAGGAGCCGAAGTCAGAAGGATACACACAATGGGTGGGGACACACCCACTCGCAGCAGTGGCAGCAAACCCCCCTCTGACCTCCCAAGAAAATTTTCAAGGGCAGCGGCTCAACGGAAGCACAGAGAGCGGCCCCACCAGCTGGGTAATGCGGCATTAGAGAAGAGGGGGCGACGAGGCTCACTTAACCGACGCGGACAGCACCCAGAGGGCTTAGTAGAGTGGGGGAGCAGGCGGAGGACCACTGCCAGGAAAAACAGGCACCGAAGGTCGGACGGGACCTCAGCCGTAAGGAGGACGTTAAGAGAAGGCGCAGGGGCATCCCGGGAAGGAGCAATGTTAACAGCAGGTGAGCCTACCCCCTGCTGGACTAGATCACCGCCGGCAGCAATGCCAAGGGGGGGGACACTGAGGTGGGAAAGCCCCCCGCACATGCTGATAATCCGAGGGGTGCCCCCGAGCACCAACGGGCCTCCAGGAGCAGAAGACCATAAGTAACAGTGTAGAGGCTCGACCAGAGGAGTACCACAGCACAAAGAGGAGGGGGCAGTATTGGGGAGGAAAGACACGGCAGGCAGACCCTGGCCGTATATCTCAGCCCTGCTGGACACCGTATCTCAACCTAAACACACGGCAAGAGGTGGACACAGCATCGCCGGCCAGGTCCGAGAACCCCATAGGGGTGGGGAAAAATAAATACATAATAATAAAAAAATGTGATCAACAAGAGAGGCAGAGGGATAGGACACTGCAAGGGCTCAAAGTGGCCTAGTCCCCTGTCACAGAAAGAGAGTCAACACGCAAAGTGAGGGTAAAAGGCGTGGCAGAGGCTCGCAACAAAGGGGACCATATCACGCATACGCCAGGGTGCAGGTGACCCGGACCTGCCCTGAAGGCGTGGGCTGCAGGACAAGGGTGGCAGTGGAACCCCAATCGACTACGGGGGCCTAATTGAAAAAAGAGCGCCGGGATCCAGGACCAAACAAGGGAACTGACCCACGCCCAGCCAGGACATTCAAAATGACATCTAGATCCAAAGGCAGAATGAATAAAGTGGGGTCAACATTGCCTGGGACAGGGAACGGGATAGGTCATGGGGGACCGGCAGAGAAGGGGGAGTGGTAGCTTTGGCAGAACTAAGAGATAGGATGCATCGGGCGGGCCTGCGGGACGTGTGGCGGGAATTGAAGAGTGACGAGGAGGGCTACACATTTCTATCGAGCGTACATGGCACGTAATCGAGAATTGATTACATATGGGTTTCAGCAGCCTTGTTGGGGCAGGTCAGGGAAGTGAAGGTGGGCCCTATCGGAATACCAAACCATAAAACAGTCTCCATGCAAATGTGTCTAGGGCACAAAGAGAGGGGGGTGTGGGGATGTAAATATCCAAGGGCCCTCCTAAGAAACCCAGTAATTAGAGGGGAAATGGAAGGGAAGATTAAATAATTCTTTGAGACCAACAAGAGGGGGGATACAAGGGAAGATACTAGATGGGATGCATTCAATGCTACACTGAGGGGGGAGTTGATAACAGCGAAAGCGCAGAGGGAAAAGCAGCTAAAGGCACTAGAGGCACAACCAGAAGCAGAGGCAGAGGTGACAAGGCAACTGACGGGGGCAACCCCATCCAGGTCCTCCATGAGGGTGTATAGGCGTCTGGTATGACACCTAGAGATCCTCCAAACAAAAAGGGCAGAAGGGGCATTGCTTTTCGTCCGACAACAGTTGTACACCAAAGCGAATAAGGCGGACACACTCTTGGCGCGCCTCCTGAGGGGAGCGAGGGCAAAAAATGCGATCATATCACTAAAAACAGAAACCTGGGAGCGCATTACACGTACCAGGGAAATCCATGAAAGCCTAGCAAAATTCTCCGAGACTCTTTACACTTCGCAAAATCTCCACACCCACTTACAAGTGGAGTTCCTTGAGAGGGTAGAGATGCATAACATTGACAGGGAAGCCCAAGATACTCTAGGCTGGGAGATCACAGAAGATGAAGTGAGGAGGGTTATTGGGAATTTACCACCGAACAAGGCGCCTGGTCCAGATGGGCTACACAACGACCTTTTATAAAACTTTTGCACCCATGCTAACCCTGCACCTGACACACCTCTTCAATACATTTAAAACCACAGGCTGCATAACTCCATCCATGGAAGAGGCTAGACTGACCCTAATTCTGAAGCCCAATAAAGACCCCGCGGAAAGAACATCCTACAGGCCCATTGCGCTAATCAACGTCGATGCAAAAATGTACACTAAGATTCTAGCAAATAGGCTGGATGGGCTTCTCCCGGAACTGATCCACCCGGACCAGGTGGGATTCATAAGAGGCAGACAGACGGCAGATAACATTAGGAGGGTGGCACATTTATTGGAAACAGTGCATAAAACGGACACTCTCACGGTCCTCTTATCACTTGACGCAGTAAAAGCATTTGACTGCTTGGAGTGGTCCTTTCTGTTTCGGCTCATGTGGGAAAATGGGCCTGGGTGGAGACTTTATCAAAATGGTGCAAGCTACCAGGCACCACTAACGCGCGTGGCGGTGAAAAGGACCATGTCACAACCGTTAATGCTAGGCAAATGGACAAAACAAGGGTGCCCTTGTTCCCCAATGCACTACACAATCTATCTGGAACCCATCCTACAGGCAATATGCAAGGCTGATACGATCAGAGCATTCCATTCGGGGGACAGCAACCCAAGGTAGCAGCCTTTGCCGATGAAATGTTGTTCACACTGACCAAACCCTTTGAATCTATAAATGCGAACAGGGTTCTGCTAGAGCAATTCGGGGAGGTCTCGGGTCTGCGGGTCAACGTTGTTAAACCTGAGCTTCTGAACCTCTCTCTCGGGGGAGCGCAACTAACTGAGGGCAGCAACATCCTTGGGTGCTTTACTGCAGCTGCGAACACACACTGCGGTAAATGCACACCACGGTATTTGAAAGTAAAGCACTGCCACCAGCCATTCATCGAGGAAAGCATAACATAAAAATGTCACACGAGAAGGTAGAAAAAGGGGATACTAAGTAACAAGGGATAGAAAGTTATAAATATAAGTAAAGTAAATGTCACTTTACTGCTTTGGGAAACAGTAGTTTATCCCAGAGAAGCTATTTAAACCTTAGAGAAATCTGGAAGACTTCCCTGTGTCACTGCACTGAAGGTGCTGTGTGACACAATGTAAAAGATGATGCCTGTGGAGTTTGTCAGACTCCATAACCAAAAGAAACACGGTGTTCAAAATCACATTAAAATACATGAGAGAGTGGGAAAAAGAGTTAAAAAAATCAAGTCCTCAAAATCCAGCAAAGTTGCTGCAGGTCTCTAACGTGGATGAAATTAGCACATTTCTGAGAATTGTCCCTAACACTCGTCCCCCCTAGACTAAGGAACAGGAGGATTTAATCCACCCCTGGATGAATCTCCTTACTCCAGTCGGTCAGACTTTCTGGAGAGACCATCAGCATTTTGGTGATTACACACTGACCTGTATTCAATGGTAAAATCAAACCCCTGTAGGCTAGTTGACCATATTAACAATTTAGGATTTCCCCCTTCATCTGCATTAACCATCGCAAGGGTTGTGTATGGTCTAAACCTCTTCAAAGACCACACAATGGCAAAATATTCACGTTCTATGGTTGCCCACCTTGTTTCAGGTTCCTTCAGTTTTCTACGGATGAAGCAGATTGGGTGTTCCCTGCCTTTCTCATCCAGCAGACTCAAAACTACGCATATACCTGTATTGGAAGAATCTGTCTATACAATGAAGTATTGGTTGTAGTCAGGAGCTCTTAAGACTGGAGCTTGACAAAGGGCTTTCTTAAATCCTGCCTTAGTGCACTCCTCATTCCACCTGACCTTCTTGGGGAATTTGGGGGAGGATATCACATTCAAGGGAGAAGCTATGGTCACATAGTTCTCAATGAAGTTCCTATAGTAACCTGTGAGACCTACCTAAAAAGGCTCTGACTTGAGTTTGAGTAGTAGGGGTGGCCCAGTCTTGTAGAGCGTGTACTCTGCTAGGTAAGGGCTTTATTTCACCTCCTCTCATGTCCAAGGTAGGCCACTTTACTCTGACCAATTTGGCATTTACTTGCCTTTATGGACAGATTGGCGTGCTCAAGAACCTGCACTAAATATCCTAAGTGGTCAATATGTTCCTGCCAAGTAGGGCTGAACAATGCAATGTCATCCAAGTCTGCCATGCAGAAGTCCTCCATCCCATTCAGAACATGATTCGCCATCCTTTGGAATGTAGCAGGTGCATTCTTTCGTCCAAAAGGCATAACCTTAAACTGGTAGAGGCCTCCTCGGGTTGAAAATGCAGTTTTTTCCTTGGCATGGTCTGTCAGAGCTATTTTCCAATAGCCTGAGATTAGGACAAATGTACTGAGGTACTTGGCTGAACCAAGTTTGTCCACCAGCTCATCTGTCCTAGGTAAAGGATGGGCCTCGGTCGTGGTGACTGCATTAAGGGCTCTATAGTCCACACAGAATCTCAACTCCTTGGATCCTGCCTTTGGTACTAGTACAACTGGACTAGACCATGGACTTGTCAATGGTTCTCTTACCCCAAGATCAAGCATCTTCTTGACCTCGCCCTTTGTGGGTCTTTACATGTTCTGACATCCTGTAACTTCTGCTTTTAACAGGTTAACAGTCACCAGTGAGAATATCATGCTGGCCCCAAGGGGTCAAGCCTGGTGATAGTGAAAACAGAGGGGGCAAACTGATTTAACAGAATTTTGCACTCCTCCTGTTGTTCCAGTGTCAGATCAGAAGAGAGATTAACTCCTATCTTTCCATCTAAAGGTTGTCCCCTGAGGAGGTCAGGTAGAGGCTCACTCTCCGCCTCCTGAGCAGAGGCTAGAAGCAAAGCTCCCAGTTCTGGTATAGAGACATAAGCCTTTAGGCGGTTGGTGTGGAAGACCCTGGGGGCTTCCTTAGGGTTGCCTAAGTCCACCAAATAATTGACCTCTCTAGGTTTTCCCACAATCTTGAAGGGTCCAATCCATTTGTCCTGTAAGGCCCTCAGCCTTGTAGGTACCATAACTAGAACTAGCTGGTCTTGAGTAAACTCAACCACGTTGGCCTTCTGGTCATGCCAATGCTTCACCAGAGCCTGACCTGCTTTCAAGTTAGCTGAAGCGTGTGTCATTCTCCTTCAGAGACTTAACACAGTCAGTGACTCTCACTGGCTTGTTCGAAGGAACACACTCCAACCCCTCCTTGATTAGGGCCAATGGACCTCTAACCGGATGACCATAGAGGAGCTCAAAGGGGCTGAAGCCAACCCCTTCTTGAGGGACTTCTCTATAAGCAAAGAAAAGGCATGGTAGTAGAAGGTCCCACTTTCTTCTAAGAGGTTCTTCTAAAGCACCTATCATAATCTTCATAGTTCTATTACACCTCTCCACCAACCCATTGGTTTTGGGATTGTAGGCTGTTGAGAACTTGTAGGTCACTCCACAGATTTTCCACATGGCTTGCATGTAGTGGGACATAAAGTTGGATCCCCTGTCAAAGATAACCCTCTAAGGAAAACCTACTTTGTTACAAATACCAAGTAGGGCTTTAGCCACTGCCTGAGCAGTAACAGGCTTCATAGGTATGGCTTCAGGATACCTGGTAGCATGGTCTATCACAACCAATATAAATTGGTTGCCTGAAGATGTTGGAGGGGCTGTCATGATGCCTGCCCCCGGAAGACCAGACCATGCCCAGCAGCCCCGGAAACAGGCATCATGCCACTTGGAGCATGCCCAAAAGCCCCAGTTAGGGGCTGTTTGGGTGCAGTCCTGGCGCCTATGGTGCCAGGCTCATTATTGATAACTTTCCTGAAGCAGACCATGCTGCATACTCACCTGAGACAGACCATGCTGCATGAAGACTCAAGCCAAATGAGACTTAGGAGGGACTATTTTACTGAAGGGACTATTTTGTTACTTGGGTGGGGCTGTGGAAGAATACTTACCTGGAACTTCTTCCAAGGCTATTTAAACCACGCCCAGACAGCCACACGTGCTTCGCGTTATTCTGCTTGCTGCAGCGTAACGCTCACCGTGTTTTCAGCAGCTCCAGTCTTCAGCCACGCCCGCTTCAGTCCTGGGACTCCTGAAACAAGAAGAAAAGAAGGATAAAGGTTAGAACAGGAGTTTTAACTTTAATCCTTACCTGAATCCTGATCCAACTCGCCACGGAGCTGAAAGACCGAAGTCTTTGAAGCATCGCTTCGCATTCCTACGGCGCCGCGCTGAACTCACCTGGTTGGCGGTACTTCAGCATTCCATCAAGCTCTCTCCATCTCGCGGCCGCCCTCCGACACCTAAGGAGACAAAGACAGCAAGGTGAGCAAGGGGACTCTCTAAGGCTATACAAGCTACCCCCAAGGACTTACCTGATTTACCACGGGGGGTACTCACCTCATCTCGGGTCGGCGCAGTCAACTCTGCTTCATCGCCGTACCCCAGCCCCTAAGGGGAAAACCACAATAGACTTACCTGAATCTTACCAATTGCCATTTGGAAATCTTCGAGTGGATTAATCGGCAACATGCAAGGAATCGGACAGAGTGAAGATCAGACATTTGAACTCTTATGAACAATTGGACTTTAGAGTCAATACTGGAACTCACCAATTCCTCTACGCCAGTGAAGTAACTGGTCATCAACCCGCCCCTGCGGTCGACGCAGGATGGAGAGCTCATCCTTCCAAACCATCAGGTGAGACTAAGGAGGGGACATCAAGAGTGATCTGTGGGAAGACAACGGGAGTGGGGAAGGTGGGTTGACACTCAATTCCACGGGTGGTTAATTCCCCTTCTCCTTTGCAGAAGAATATTCCTGCGAGCCAGACGAACTAGGCTGAGCGGGCCAGTCCAGTCAGTCATCTCGGCGCTACACGTCACGCTGGTGGAAACAACAGCGGCCCAGTTCCGGTCGACGCCCCCGTGGGAACCAGGTGAGCGTAACAGAACGCGAAGACTACCCACAAATACCCACCTGGGCGTCATGGAGACCTCGGAAACTGATCAGTTGGCCCAATTATTAGGGGAATTAAGGGCCGAAGTGCATTCCGCCCGCCAAGAAACCAAGTCCCTCAGGAGGGAACTGATAGTGTCAAAAGAACGAACTGATGAGTTGGCCAGACAACTATTACAGAGCCAGGCTGGACAAACACCTCTACCAGGACTTGGGGCAAGTCCAGCTCCTGTACCATCGAGTTACCCGGTGCAGATAAATTTACCTGGAGCCGTTCCTTTGGCTCCACCTGAACGCTTTGCCGGAGACCCAAAAGGGTTTGCAACATTCATGAATCAATGCCGCTTGCACTTTTTATGTAGACCTGGAGCTTTCCCAAACGATCAGGCCAAGGTAGCCTTTGTACTGTTGTATCTCAGCGGCAGTGCGGCGGATTGGTCCATTCCACTAGTTAACAAGGATGACCCGATTCTTCGAGATTTTCAGGGTTTTCGAACAAGCATGGAAAGACTATTCGCCCGACACTCCCGAGGACAGGCTTTGGACAACAAACTTTTATCCCTACGGCAAGGTAACCAGGATCTTTTATCTTACATTGCAACTTTCAATAGATTAGTAGTGGAAACCGAATGGCCTGAAGCCAAGTGAATCACATTATTCCATCGAGGACTTCAGGGAGAACTCAAAGATGTTTTGGCCCAAATCGTGAACCGCCTCAAGACTGTGCTGAATATATAGATCTAGTGGTCCAGCTCGATCACAGACTTCAAACCAGGAAGGCTGACCGAACCAAGTTTGAGAACAGGGTGTTGGTTAAAACCCACGTAAGCTCCAAGGGAGTAGATGTCTCAGAACCTATGCAAATCGGGGGGGTTAAAGGACCCATAACCCAGAAGGAAAGAGATAGAAGACGGCAACTGCAATTATGTTTATATTGCGGAACTACTGGTCATTTTCTTCGGAACTGCCCTGTAAAACCACCCAAGAAAGTTATAGGAGCAGCAGACGAAAACCATGTGAAATCTGACTCGGGGAAACGACCACGCCCGGCAAGCGTAGAGGTCCGCTTGCCGAGCTTAAAGAAGGACACTCTGACCTCGCATTTCACCATACCCATGGTCCTTGTAGATCCAGAGCAGCCATCACGCATGCACGCGGTAAAGGCATACGTAGACAGCGAGCCATAGGAAATTACTTGGACTGGGAATTGGCTACCAGGATGAATCTATCTCTCACCCGCAAGACCACGGCCGATGTTGTCACCACTGTAGATGGAACGGAAATTGCCTGTGGACCCGTAACTCATTCCACAGCAAAGATGACATTGCTGAGTCAAGATGGGCATCGAGAGGCTATGGTTTTTGACTTAATCAAGGCCCCACAGTTTCAGCTGATACTGGGGATACCTTGGTTGGAAAAACATAATCCCTGTATTGATTGGCGAGAGAAGAGACTAACCTTCCCAGAATGTGCTCACACCTGCTACCCAAGGAAAACTCAAAACTCAGTCCTGGCTCCAGTAATTCCAGTAGCCATACAATTACCTGTTGAATACCAAGACTTTCAGGATGTCTTCCAAAAGGAACAGGCAAGCACCTTACCACCTCATAGATCGTATGATTGTCAAATAGATCTTGTACCTGGAGCACAACCACCTTGCAGCAGAATCTATGCCCTTACGGAACCCGAAAATCTCCATTTGCGCCAGTACCTAGACCAGTACCTTGCTAATGGCTTTATTCGCCCGTCCAAGTCCCCTGCATCTTCAGCTTTGTTCTTCGTACCGAAAAAGGAAGGCGACCTTAGAACATGTATAGACTACTGCGCACTGAATCAGATAACCATCAAGAATCGATACCCTCTGCCTTTGATCCCAGAACTACTAGACCAGGTGAAGGACGCTTGTATATACACGAAACTAGACCTTCGGGGGGCAGATCATCTGGTACGTGTCAAAGAGGGTGACGAATGGAAGACTGCTTTTCGCACCAAGTACGGACTATTTGAGTACCAGGTGATGCCCTTCGGACTATGCAATGCACCAGCAGCCTTCCAGTTCTTCATGAACGATGTCCTCCGAGAGCTTATCGACGTTTGTGTGGTCGTTTACATCGACGACGTCTTAGTATACTCTTTATCAGAATCTGAGCATGCAAAACACGTCCGAGCAGTCCTAGAGAAGTTACGCCAGCATAAATTATATGCTAAACTGGAAAAGTGCATCTTCCACACTACGGAAGTGGAATTCCTTGGATTTATTCTGACCCCGAGAGGAATCCGGATGGATACACGAAAAGAGGATGCCATTCTTAATTGGCCTTCGCCAAGTTCAATCAAAGGAGTTCAAAGCATGCTTGGCTTTGCCAATTTCTACCGCAGGTTTATCCCGGACATATCGCACATTGTACATCCCATTACAACGCTATTGCGAAAAAACAAACTCTTTGTGTGGACAGAGGAAGCCGAGAACGCCTTCCAAGAGTTAAAAGCTAAATTCACATCTGCTCCCATATTAAGACACCCGCGCCCCGAGCTTCCCTACATAGTGGAAACAGATGCATCCAGTTCAGCCATGGGAGCAGTCCTTTCCCAAAAGGATCCCGAAACTAACCAGCTTCACCCAGTGGCGTTTTGGTCAAGAAAATTTTCAGCCCCCGAATTAAACTATGCCATAACCGACAAGGAGCTGCTGGCCATCAAGTCTGCCTTAAAGGCTTGGCGGCACTATCTACTGGGTGCCAGACATACCATCACGGTCATCAGCGATCACTGCAACTTACAATACCTAAAGACGGCCAAAGCCCAATCTTCGCGCCAACTCCGTTGGGCATTGTTCTTCGCCAAGTTTGATTTTGTAATAACCTATCGACCAGGTTGTAAGAATGGTAAAGCAGACGCCTTGTCCCGGATTGGAATGGGAGAAGCTGAAATAACTTTAGAACCCGTACCCATAATTCCGGAACAGAGAATCCTTGGCCTGACATCCATACAGACACTGGAGGACATTCAAAACAAGATCCACCAACTCTTTGATTCCGTTGCCCTACAGGACTGGGCAAAGAAAGGTCCAGAGTACTCTGTCATCGATGATTTACCTTATTACCAAGGCCGGCTATTTTTACCGCAAAAAGAACTACAGGAACTTGTCATTTCCCATTACCATGACACCTTAATAGAAGGGCATCCGGGTATTGCAAAAACCGAAGCTAAAATTAGGAAGCAATTTTGGTGGCCCACCTGGCGAAAGGATGTCAAGTGATTTGACATGTCTTGTGGCATTTGCGCACAAAATAAAGGTCAAAAGAAAAAAACCTGCTGGATTATTGCAACCATTAGACATACCACCTACCCTTTGGCATACCTTGTCATTAGACTTTATCACGGATTTACCCCCGTACCAAGGTTACAATACCATTCTAGTTATTGTAGATCTTTTTTCTAAAATGGCCCACTTCATTCCTTCATTCAGCTTCAATCCTGGCCAAGGAATTCCTTGAAAATGTTGTCCGCCTGCATGGCTTTCCTTCAGTGTTAATTTCAGATCGGGGCAGTGAATTCATTTCACATTTTTGGAGGAAATGCTGCCAACTGGCACAAATTGCACAAATTGATGTTAGGCTTTCGACCAGTCACCACCCTCAGACCGATGGTCAAACGGAGAGGACCAACCAGACTCTTGAACAGTACCTCCGTTGTATGTTACATCAGTCTGAGGGGAATTGGAAAGACATTCTGTGGATCACAGAGTATGCGTACAATAATTCCGTACACTCAGGAACTGGACAAAGTCCTTTTTTTACCATTTATGGGCACCATCCTCGAATCTCGGATTTGGACTCACCCCAGCATTTAGAGATGCCCGCAGTGGACCATCTCCACGCTGTTATTACACAAGCCTTTAAAGAAGCAACCATCCATTTGCAAAAGGCTAAGGAAAAATACAAAAAGGATGCGGATCAGCACAGAAGTGAAGCTCCTCAATACCAAATAGGGGACCAAGTATGGTTAGCCACTAAGCACTTACCACTCAAGGGGACTCGGACCTTTAACCCCAGGTATTTGGGACCTTTTTCTGTCAAGGCGATTATTAACCCAGTGGCCGTCAAGTTGGACCTACCTGCTCATATGCGAATCCATCCCGTCTTCCACGTGTCTCTGTTGAAGCCAGTGCAACCAGGAACTAGGCTAACCACTCCACCTGAACCTATCCTCATAGACGGAGAGCCCGAGTTCGAAGTCAAGAATATTTTGGACTCAAAAAGAGTGAGATCAAAACTCTTTTACCTAATTGACTGGAAAGGTTATGGTCCGCAGGAAAGGTCTTGGGAACCTAGTGACCACGTGCATGCACCTCATTTAGTGAAGAGGTTCCATCGGGAATTTCCAGACAAACCACGGCCAAGGGGGAGAAAGACTTTAGGAGGGGCCTTGAGGGGGAGTGCTGTCATGATGCCTGCCCCCGGAAGACCAGACCAGGCCCAGCAGCCCCAGAAACAGGCATCATGCCACTTGGAGCATGCCCAAAAGCCCCAGTTAGGGGCTGTTTGGGTGCAGTCCTGGCGCCTATGGCGCCAGGCTCATAAAGATAGTCAGTCCTGGCGCCATGGGCGCCAGGCTCATTATTGATAACTTACCTGAAGCAGACCATGCTGCATACTCACCTGAGACAGACCATGCTGCATGAAGACTCAAGCCAAATGAGGCTTAGGAGGGACTATTTTACTGAAGGGACTATTTTGTTACTTGGGTGGGGCTGTGGAAGAATACTTACCTGGAACTTCTTCCAAGGCTATTTAAACCACGCCCGGACAGCCACACGTGCTTCGCGTTATTCTGCTTGCTGCAGCGTAACGCTCACCGTGTTTTCAGCAGCTCCAGTCTTCAGCCACGCCCGCTTCAGTCCTGGGACTCCTGAAACAAGAAGAAAAGAAGGATAAAGGTTAGAACAGGAGTTTTAACTTTAATCCTTACCTGAATCCTGATCCATCTCGCCACGGAGCTGAAAGACAGAAGTCTTTGAAGCATTGCTTCGCATTCCTACGGCGCCGCGCTGAACTCACCTGCTTGGCGGTACTTCAGCATTCCATCACGCTCTCTCCATCTTGCGGCCGCCCTCCGACACCTAAGGAGACAAAGACAGCAAGGTGAGCAAGGGGACTCTCTAAGGCTATACAAGCTACCCCCAAGGACTTACCTGATTTACCACGGGGGGTACTCACCTCATCTCGGGTCGGCGCAGTCCTCTCTGCTTCATCGCCGTACCCCGGCCCCTAAGGAGAGAAAGCAAAGACAATACAAGTTACCCCCCACAAAACTTACCTGATTTACCACGGGGGTCTCACCTCATCTCAGGTCGGCGCAGTCAACTCTGCTTCATCGCCGTACCCCGGCCCCTAAGGGGAAAACCACAAAAGACTTATCTGAATCTTACCAATTGCCATTTGGAAATCTTCGAATGGATTAATCGGCAACATGCAAGGAATCGGACAGAGTGAAGATCAGACATTTGAACTCTTATGAACAATTGGACTTTAGAGTCAATACTGGAACTCACCAATTCCTCTACGCCAGTGAAGTAACTGGTCATCAACGCGCCCCTGCGGTCGACGCAGGATGGAGAGCTCATCCTTCCAAACCATCAGGTGAGACTAAGGAGGGGACATCAAGAGTGATCTGTGGGAAGACAACGGGAGTGGGGAAGGTGGGTTGACACTCAATTCCATGGGTGGTTAATTCCCCTTCTCCTTTGCAGAAGAATATTCCTGCGAGCCAGACGAACTAGGCTGAGCGGGCCAGTCCAGTGAGTCATCTCGGCGCTACACGTCACGCTGGTGGAAACAACAGCGGCCCAGTTCCGGTCGACGCCCCCGTGGGAACCAGGTGAGCGTAACAGGGTCTAAGGGACCAACAATGTTGATTCCTACCCTCTCAAAAGGGACGCCCACCACTGGGAGAGGCACCAACGGTGCCATGTTCTTGGCTCCACTCTTGCCAGAAGTCTGACAAGTGTGACCGCTTCTACAGAACTTATCTACATCCAACCCCATCTTAGGCCAGTAGAAATAAAGATAAATCCTTTCCTTGGTCTTCTTAAAGCTTAAGTGACTAGCCAAAGGAATCTCATGGGCTAACTGTAGAAACTGAGGTCTCACCTCCTGGGGCACTACAAGTCTTCTGTAGTCTCCTGGGGTAGACTCAATAGGTTCACTGTAGAGGAGGCCATCCCCCCAGTACAATCTGTGCTTCCCTGGTTCTTGCCCTTCCAGCTGGGAAGCTGCCTGTTGGCAAAGTCCCTCAAGAGGAGGACACTCTCTTTGACCTCTGCTGAAGTTTGCTTGCAGAAGGTGGACCCTGTAGGGCAAAGTCTGCAGCTCAGGATGGCCTTTAGGATCCAGATCTCCAACAGGGGGAAGGTCTTCTTCCAGCTCTGTGTCATCAGTAGCTGATTCAACCTCTTCTGGTTGGACCGTACACTCAGCCTCAGCTGGTGGAGTAGTCACAGGTGTGACTTTGGACTGTCCTCTCTGGGAAGTCCTGGTTTGATGCACAGGAGTGCGATCTTTCTTGTTTCCTGAGACCTTGGGTTTTCCTTCTTGTCTCTTTCCTCCTGGAAATAGAAGTTTGTTCTTCCTGTGGACTTGGTGTTAAAGTTTCTTCTGTAATAACCCATTGAGAGTTATTCAAAGTGAGCTCTCTGGCCTTCCTAGTATGCTCCTGCTTCCTTGTACTGGGAGGCCTGGGGGCGCTTGTTACAACTCCAAGAGTTTTTAAGTCATTCCCCAGCAGGACTCTCCTAGGCACCTCACTTTGTACACTGACAGGTATTCTTACCGTCGTATTGTTGCACTGCATGAGAGCTGGTACTAGTATAACCATCTGGATAGGGCCTCCAGCAAGCTTAGTGGGGCCTTTGGGTGCTTTAGCAATATCCGAAGGTTTGAAAAGGGTTTCATCCACCACTGTAATGCTGGCCCCAGCGTCTCTAATGGCAGGGGTCTCCTGACCATTCATAAGTACACTGTCCTTGTAGTATTATTTTGTGTTATCTGGTAAAGCGTTATACACATCTACATTCTGCTGTTCCCACAGTCCCAGGGACACTAATGAAACACTGACAGACTCCAATGGGATCTTCAGCCAGTAGTTGAAAGTTTCCACTTGCCAAATGTACTTCTCCCTCAGGGATGAAAGCTAAGGAGACAGTGTGGACCCCTGAAGGTTTACCCTTACATATGTGATCCCCTTTCACATGGTCAGTTGACCTGCAAGCATAACATTTTCCAAATGTTTTGACAAATGGGGGCTTTTTCTGACCTCCCTCTGGTTTGGCGCCAGAGGTTTCACTAGACTGACCTGGTTTCCCAAATGGCTTACCCTTCTTATGTTTGTGGCCCTCTTTTGGATGGGAGTGGCCCCAGAATCCTTGAGTAGCCCTATTGGCAACCCACAAGTCAGCAGCTTTTGCTAGCTTCTTGGGATCAATCTCTTTTGAGTCAGCCAAGTGCTGTCTCAGCTCAGGAGAGCAAGCATCAAAAATAGACTCCAACACAAATAGATGTCTCATACCTTCAAAGGAATTCACTCTCTAACCCTTAACCCAACTATTTAGGTTTTTCAAACATTCACACACCCAGGTAGCCCAAGGGTACCATCAGTTTTTTTTTTAGGGTCTTAAACCTCGTAAGGTACTGGGAAGGAGTTTTCCCAAATCTAGCTGTCAAAGCTAGCTTCACATTTTCATAGGCCAATCTTTCAAGTTCCCCCACCTCCATTAAAGCATCAGTTGCAACCTGGGGGAGCCTAGGAATAAACTGATTCCCTGTGAAACCCTGAATCCCATAGTTATATTCAAAAGCACCCAACCAATCCAAAATATCAAGTTTCACATCATACATACTCACTGCTTCTTTAGGCATGCGAGATCTCTTTGGAGTGGAAGACCTAGAAGACTCTGGGATAGAAACATTTTCAAGAGACAATTTCTTCATTTTAAGAGCATGTTGCATTTCCATTTCCCTTAGTTTTGATATCCTGATGTTTGGTTTCAGCTTGGATTTGTAATCTTTTGAACTCTAACTCAAGTTTCATTTTCTCAAGAGACACACATTCTGGAGTCGGTGATGGAGCTTGTGGGGTCCCTGTGGCTAAAGGTTTAGGCAAAAGGGCCGGTTAAGGTAACGAGGGGCTCTTTTCGTGAGACTTCTCTGACTCTTCTGACTCTTCAACAATATTAGAGTTAGACTCTGAATTATCCTCATTATCATTTTCCACATTTCCTGGGTTAGTAGGTGTGACAGTCCTACTACCCAGACTTTGATTGTTCAACAATCTTGCAATCAGTTCATTTTTCTTTCCTTTAACAGGGAGATTCCTGATTTTACACATTTCTTTCAGTTGCTCTACTGTTAAAATTATCAGGGCTTCCTGCCTAAAGTTATCCATATCTGGCATGTTACAATTGCTTTTCTAGTGGAGCTTAGCCTTGTGAATGTTTTAGTTGAACAAAAGCAAGGCAAATTCTTAGTGTAACAACTCTACAATATATCCTCACCACTTGCCACCAGTGTTAGGCAAGATTGTATGCAGTACCCTTTGGGTGCACTACAACAACCCTGACATGCCAACAGGAATCCAACCTTTGGTATAAGCTTGTACTACACAGGTTGGTAGCGTGTGGAGCAGCAAGGCTTATCTCAAGAGGGGTCAATGTGAGCTATAAGGGAGTTACGCAGAGATTCACAATGGCAAGTGTTATGATATAATATGGCATTTATAAAGCGCCTATTCACAAGTGTTTCAAGGCGCGACAAGGCAAGGGAGGGGGAACAAGGGAGGACAGACAACGATCATACTAGGCCAGGTGTCATTCAGATTGCGCAAGTGCATGGGATGGGGGAAGTGGGAACATGCAAGGGGGAGGGGGAAGGGACAGTGAGGTACATGGGAATAGAATAAAACAATAAGTAAAAGTAACGGCCAGCAGGTGGCAAGTGCAAGGGTGAGTACAGACATCAAGTGTCAAGTGCTGGTAGTGGGATTGTAGGGGTAAGAGACACAGTCCCCAAGTGCGGGGGTTGCCAGGCAGGCAGTGCAGGAGTTGTGTGACTGGCGGGGGAGGGACCTGGGCCCAGGATCAGAGGGTGGCCAAGTCGCCAGTGCAGATTCAATTTCAGCCAGGAGGTCAGCAGGGGAGAGGAGGAGAAAAGGCAGAAGCAAAGAGAAAGGTTTTGAGGTTCTTCCTGAACTGGAGATGGTTCTCCTCAAGTTTAAGGGAGGCAGGGAGGCTGTTCCAGAGGGATGCCCCAGCCGATGAACGAGATCTACCACCAACTCTTTGCTTGGAGAAGCGACTGACCCTGAGGGAGTTGGAGGAGGATGAGCGAAGAGCTCGAGAAGGAATTAAACACTTCAACACAAGGTTTCTTGAATAAACAATGATTCATTTATTTATCAGTCAGTTAGGGTAAGCCTTCTTCAGAAGGGAGCAATATAACAGTAACACTTAAATTTCTGATGCTTGTTAATCTGCTTAGACTCACATGCTGTACATATGGTCCGACATCCAGTGTTAACCGCAGAGTATTGCATCTTGTCTTTCGGGGACCGAAAGGGGATGTCGACATAGGCCTGTCTGTAACACTATCCCTATTGTGACGTGTAGTGTACCCAAAATCCCTCACGCGCCAAGGTCCCTCAGATTTATTTTTTCCGCCCAGATAACTGGTCGCCCTATTGCGGAGCTGTTTCATAAGAGACATTGTTATAGCCTTGTTTATCGACTTTGTTGATTATCCCCCGTAAAATCTCTTCGGTGCTTCGTGTACTTGCCGGAGACTGCCGTGGACTTTGGCCGCCTAAGACTGCAGTGAACTTCCAACGCCTAAGATCCGGCGGCAGAGCCGTCCACATGGCTGGGCCCTCTGGCCGGCCTACACAGTAGGGAGAGTGGGGTCGGGGTGGCCATATCCTTTCAGCTAGGTCTCTTCTCTTTCCCCCTCTTTACCCTCGAAGTCTGGTCATCACCTTTATTGCCTTTCGCTATGGAAAGGACACCATTTAGGTTTTGCCCCTCCTGCAGGGCCAGATACCCTTGGAAGGACGAGCACGATAAGTGCAATAATTGTCTACCCCTTGACCACAACGAAGCGCGGTGCGTGGCCTGTAGACTCCTGCGCCCTAAAACGCTTAAGGAGCGCCGCGTTAAGCGTTGGGCGGCCTACGGCATGTCACGGACTGGATCTTCTTCCCCCACCGCCGCACCTGCCGAAAGTGACAGAGGTAGCAGTGATGACCAGGCATCTGTCGGATGCCATCGACCTCACGACGGACACCTCTAGGTCTGCCATGCCCGTTCCCGACCCCACCAGGCCTGACGTGAGTCACGCTATGGGGAAGACACTCAGCCACAAGGGCATACAAGATCGCCACACTAAACACACAACCCCGGCCCCAGTTTCGAGGGTACCGCCGAAACGGGCCAAAGCACCAACGGAACCGCCGAAAATATCGACGGGATCCTCTCATCCTCAGGATCAACGGCCTTTCCCACATCCAAAGCAGCGTCTTGTGACTGGGCCTTATAAACATAAGGGCGCTACCCCCAAAATGCATTCAGTCTTCTAAGCGCGCTTAGTTGACTCTCCAACGCCCCTTAAGGCCCCGGTAGGAGGAAAATCTACTGCTAGGCCTGTTAGTCAACCGGCACATCTCCCCACTTCGCCGAACATCTCCGACAGCATCTCTAGGATTGCGTCGGCAGTGGGGCTGAAGGAGAGGTCTAAAGACACATCGAAACGCACGGTGAGGCCTGCGGACGTGCGGAAAGATGCGCCACAGCGTCCTGATGCTTGCAAGGTCTACGTGGAAATTCCTGTTTTTTTTTTTGTCTAGCTCTATCAGAGACAAATTCCGACGCCATAGCGAGGAGGATGAAAGTTTTCCACCCTTGGACCCTTCCTGTTCGTCTGTGTGGACTAGAGAAAAATTTGAAGGGTGTATGGATAGGTTGGAGAAGTTTGTCTCAATTTCAGAGCAACCTACCCCCAAGAGACCTCGGGAGGACCATCCCTCTGTGCTTGCTTCTAAGTTTCAAAGAATTCTTGAACCTTCTCAGGAAAATTACACTTCCGTCCTTCCCGAAGACGAGGTCCAGATGGACACCTATCAGGACATTTATAATCAGGAGGAAGATACCACCTTCCTACAAGAATACACTGGGGATGACAAGGCAAATCCCACGGAAGACTGGGAAGATAGTCGCCAGGTTGAAGCCATGGCCTCTCACCACTCACGACCAGGACCATGATGTCGATGTCCTATGTTTGGATTCCCCACCCTCCACGCCGGCCATCCAGGCCGCCGCAGTGGATGACCCGATGGCATTCAATGCCATCTTAAGAAAGGCGGCAGATCATTTTCAGATCGCCACCCAGGAGGCCCTACTTGAAAAAGATTTTGTGGAGGATATTCTTAAAGAAAAGCCCCCCTCCAGCCAAGCCATCCCTCTCCTGAAATCCATTAAAAGGAGATTGGCTCCTTCTTTGGTCACACCAGCCAAGACTAGGGCAGTAAATTTGAGGGTGGAGAAATTGTTTCGGCCATCGCAAACTGACCCTACATATATTAAGTGCCATGCCACCCCTGATTCCCTAGTGGTTACCACCACCCGGAAACGGGCGGGAGTACCCCTTGCTATGGGAGAGGCATCTCCCGATAAAGAGTCAAAGAGGCTGTACGCTTTGGGAAAGCGAATCACCGCGGCAACTGCTTTTACCACATGCATAGCAAACACTACGTTGCTTGCCAGTTATGCCGATGTACAGTGGAACCTAATGCTGGAAGGTCTCCAGGAGGTGCCTGAAACCGCAAGATCCAAAATACTCGCCATAATGGCAGAGGGCAGGGAGGTCAACCAAAATGTACTGAAAAACACTCTGGATACTGTAGAGATGGCAGGAAGATCCCTACCTCAGGGCACCCTGCTGAAACGGCACGCTTGGCACCGGAACTCTGGTTTCAAGCTGGAGACCCAAGCAGCTCTTATTAATAAACCTATTGAGGAGTCGAATCTCTTTGGTAAAGCAGTCGACGATGCCCTCGAGATTGCCAAAAGGGAGCATGAGACTCTTAAGTCCCTTCAGCAAATCATCCAAAAGCCCTCCCCCCCAGAGGGGGAGTGGTTCCCGCCTGTCCTTTCGGGGCTTATCCCGTTCCACACAAAACCAGTATAATACAGGAAATACCTGGAACTCAGGTCAAGCATCCAGCACCCCTGCCAACTATCCATCCAGGGGACAGCGGTGCAGGAAGAACCGAGGCAGAGGTCCCAACTCCAGGGGGGCCACAGCCTCCAGTCAGAAATGACCTACGGATCCAGGTCCCCTCCCATGTTACCCTGATCAGGGGGTGCTTAACATCTTTCCTTTTGGCATGGGAGGGGATAACGTCGGACCAGTGGGTCCTCAAAATGGTCGCCCATGGGTACTGCGTGGAGTTCCCCCGACCACCACAGTTCAGACCGCCCAAAGCACGACGCCTGACGCCAGACCATCTGCGAATCCTGATACAAGAGGTGGATGTTACGCTCACCTGGTATCTACGGGGACGCCACCCAGCCCTGGTTGATTTGCACTCTCGAACCCTCTCCCGGTCCCTTGGTAAGGCCTCTGGTTAAAGATGGGTCTGCAATATAGGAGAGCTGGATTCAATACCAGATTCTTTGTTTCCCACCGCCCTTGGCCTCAACTCCTTCCTCCCCCTTGGGCCTTCTCCTCACCTTAATATTGCTGCGGAGGGAAGGCCAGGAGAAAAGGCTGTCATCCCTCTTAGCAGCTCCGCTGCCAGGGACTGCCTACACTGCAGTTGAGCCGTCCTCTGCTCCTGCATGTAAAAGAGGAGGACGACGCGACCATCAGCTGTTTTGCCGCAAAAAACAAACAAAGGGAGCCATCCCCAACCTAAAATGGCCTCCACCTCTGTGCCCATGGCAACCACCACAACACCAGCCTCACAGAAGCTGGATTGGCCCCCCACACCTTGCCGCGACCTCCTCTCCTGCCTTAAAGGGAGAGGAGGCTTGCCGCGAGGCAAAGCCGCGGAGGGAAGGCCAGGAGAAAAGGCCGTCAACCCTCTTAGCAGCTCCGCTGCAAGGGACCGCTTACACTGCAGTTGAGTCGTCCTCTGCTCCTGCATGTATTCCTCCGAACCCACCGAAGGACGACGATGACGCGACCATCGGCTGTTTTGCCGCGAAAAATAAACAGGGAGCCATCCCCAACCTAAAATGGCCTCCACGTCTGTGCCTGTGGCAACCACCACAACACCAGCCTCACAGAAGCCGGATTGGCCCCCACACCTTGCCGCAACCTCCTCTCCTGCCTTAAAGGGAGAGGAGGCTCGCCACGAGGCAAAGCCGCGGAGGGAAGGCCAGGAGAAAAGGCCGTCATCCCTCTTAGCAGCTCTTCGCTGCTCGTCGGCGCTCGATGGCGCCCAAAGCATCAGGAGAGGTAAGACTCTGAGCACATTCCCTCGCATGCCGCCTTCACTTGTCCAAAGGTTTGGCCACCGCTGCTATGCGCTCCCTGACCTCTCATACCCCGCTCCCCTACCTGTCAGAAACCTCTGCTTACGATCGCGCATCGTACCGGCTCCGATGCGACAATACGCCCCGCCCACCAACGACAGCAACCTCAGAGTGTCAAGTAGGTTCCCACGCGGAGCCACCCACCAACACATTCGTGTATGCGGTTCAGTAAACTGCCTCAAATTCGCAAACTGCACTGAACACCGCTGTGCAACTAAGCTAACCAAGCATAGGTATAATGCCTCTAAAGCAGAGACTCTAAAGCTCCACAAGGAGGTTACTACTCACGGTAGTTACCCTACCTACCATCATGGTTCTGCACGCACCTCACCCACTGATGCCGCCACTGTGTCTATGCCCAATGATCTGCAAGCACCGACTGTTGCTGCTACAATGCCTATGCCCACTGAACTGCCTGCACCCATTGTCGTTGGTGCTGTGCCTATGCCCACTGAACTGCCTGCACCCATTGTCGTTGGTGCTGTGCCTATGCCCACTGAACTGCCTGCACCCATTGTCGTTGCCGCTGTGCCTATGCCCACTGAGCTGCCTGCACCCACTGTCGTTGCCACTGTGCCTATGCCCACTGAGCTGCCTGCACCCACTGTCGTTGCCGCTGTGCCTATGCCCACTGATCTGCCTGCACCTCGCACCACAACACATCCTACACTACAGCCCTCTGCCCATATGCTAAAGTGTGAACTAGTTAATGCTCGCTCTATTCCTGCGCATCCCCTCGACATACACGATTTGATCACCAAAGACAATCTAGACATACTTGCCATTACAGAAATCTGGTTAAATGATAGCTCAGGACCTGCACTCTCTCTAGCCATCCCCGCAGACTATGCTATCTTTAGGAAAGACCGCACCAACCAGAGAGGAGGCGGCGTCGCCCTCATTGCCAAGAACTCCCTTAGCATTAGGGAATCACCAGCACACCAGGGACTAAATGGACTCAACTGTGACTACCTCCCACTTAAAATCAATGTGTCACACACCTGCACCATCAATATGCATATTGTATACCGACCACCTGGCCCCTGCACTGACTTCCAAGATTCCATTGTCCACGCTCTATCGGACAATATAAAAAAAACATCCCAAACCATCCTCTTGGGTGACCTCAACCTAGGCCTCAACGACCCCAAAGACCAGCACGCTAAAGCGCTTAACAAAGCCCTTACCAATCTCGGCTTCACGCCTACCATCACTGAACCCACCCACATCAAAGGACGCACCTTGGACTGGATTAGTCAGCACAACTGCTCCGCCCTAGTCACCACCAACACCCACCTCCCTTGGTCTGACCACCACTATATCCGATTCAACCTCACCACTAAAAAAGACTCCGCACCCACTCTGACCCCCTGCCCAGCTGCACTCGCCAGGAGTTCACGGAAACTTACAGTAGAAAACCTGGCACCGTTTCTAATGATCCCCGCGTTACAAACGCCAACCTCCGACAACCCAGAAACTCTCGCAGGCACCTTTTAAAAACGTCATCACCAAAGCCATAGACGAAATTGCTCCCCTAACCCTCAAGAAAGCCAAGAAAATTAAGCACTCGTGGTTCTCCAACGAGCTACTCAAGCAACGCTCAGAAAAAAGATCTGCCCTCTCCACATGGAAAGCCAATCCCTCAGAATTAAATAGGGAAGCCTTCAAAATCATCTCCAAATCATATAAAAACAATGTCATCAAATCCAAAGCCCTCTCATTCAACACTAGAATCAATGACGCCAAATCCAACTCCAAGGATATCTTCTCCATCTTCAGAGAACTGGAAAAACCTGCGACTCTTCCTCCTACGCTTATCAAGGATGCCAAATGGTGTAACAGCATTCAATCTGCAATGCTAGACAAACTTGACACCCTGCAGGCCAAAATCACTGGCCACCAAAAAATGCTAGAAAAGCTAATAGCTAGCCAGCATAGTAAAATGCCTGCCTCACCAGCACCTAAATCCTCCCCCCCCCCATTCGAATTTAGAGACATCACGGAAGCTGAGGCCATCACCCTGCTTAAATCTATAAAACCCTCCAACTGCAAAGGTGATGCCTGCCCTGCCCAACTTATCAAAGACTCTGCTTACGCCCTTGCTCCCTTTATCACTACCTTCATCAATGCCTCCTTCAGATCAGGTATTGTCCCGAAAGATCTCAAAGAAGCCTGGGTATGCCCATTACTCAAAAAACCAACACTCGACCCCACTGTCCCCGGTAACTACAGACCATTCACCACAGTCCCATTCCTGCTACAAATTCTCGACAAAGCAGTTTATATGCAAGTCCAAAAACACCTTGAAGAAAACCAACTCTTTGGCTTGTTAAACAATGCAATTTTCTTCTCTCTCCAATACACCACTCTCTCCATATCCGCTAGAAAATGCATCTCTGAAATCAATTCCTCAATAGTAATAGGACTAGATGTTTTCCAATGCCTCAAAATTAGTTTCTTCCCTCTTCCCCACCATTGCCCCGCGAAAGATCCATTTCTTCTGAGTAGTCAGGTCGCCCAACAAATCCCCACAGCCCAGTACGATTGTCTTAAAATCCAAATGAACCCTCTCCTCCAGAATCTGTTCACAGATCTGGTCAAACTCAAACCACAGACCTCTCACCCTCGAGCATCCCCACAACATATGTTCCAAGGTGCCCACCTCCTGTAAACATGCCCAACATTCAGAGCTGCCACTCATCCCCCCCCTTCATCATTCTCTCAGGTGTCCAGTATGTTCTGTTCAAAATCTTTATTTGACGTGACCTATCAGCCAGACTCAAAGAACACAATTTCACATTCTCACAAATACGTGTCCAATCATCCTCCATAAGATCCTCACCAATTCTCTGATTCCAATCTCAAAGCATCATTAGCCTGATAGTTCGACACCACCAGTCTATAAACGTAGCTCACCAGGCCACAGCCACTCACTCCAGGCACCCAACCAAGCCAGTCTATATTGATTCTCTTTTCCAAATCCACATCCCCCACCGCCCTCCTGATCTTCCGATAGTCCGCCAAACAAAAAGTAGGAATATCAAACTTCGACCGTATTTCCCTAGCCGTCATCCAATTCAAACCATTAAATAGATCACTAATCCAATGAACCCCAGCTAGGTACCAATCCTGCCAGAACAAAGTTTTCCCTTCAAGCGTAATACATGGATTCAGCCAAATTGAAGCACTCAGATCTCTGAATGCACTAAAACCCAGACACTCACACAAGGCCACCCAAGAGTTCCGTAAACTCCTAGTCAGCAGGCCTTCCACCCTTGTTTGAAGTGGCTTACTAGTCAAAATGGCCCTAGGCGACAAAGGGCCTACATGGCTAGATTCTGCACATATCCAGTCCTCGTGTTCTGATTTGAGAAAATCAAATATATTCCGTGACATAAAAGCCAGATGGTATGCCTTGAAGTTAGGGACTCCCAACCCACCCTTAGACAAAGGTAATTGCAATTTGTCAATCCTCAGGCGAGGAGGTTTATTATCCCACAAAATATCTTGCATAAGTCTATCTAACTCTCGCCAAAAATGCTTCTCAATATCTAAAGGGATCATACTCAGAACAAAATTCCCACAAGGAGTCGACACCATTTTCAAAGCATTCACCTTCCCCCACACATTAGGCAAAATCCATGCACCCAAGTACAATAGTTTTTCAGCACACCACTTGAATCCCAAGGGTTATAAATTCTTTGTCACACAACGGCATTAATGGTAAAACCTCCGATTTGCCCAATTAATCTTGTAACCAGAGCACTGGTGAAATGCTTCGAGAATGTTCATAAGAACCGGTACTGACTCACCAAGATTCTTGAGGATCAATAACAAGTCATCAGCGTATAACCACATTTTTTGCAGCATCCCCCAACAACTTATGCCTTGTAAACCCTCCTCATTTCTCAATGCTATAGCCAAGGGTTCAATACTCAGTACGAACAACAGAGGAGACAAGGGGCAATTTTGTCTCATGTCATGTTCTAATTCAAAAGGTGCTGACCTTTGGCCATTAGTTTAGACATCAGCCGTAGGTCTGGTATACAGTAGTTTAGTCCAAGAACAAAACTGAATCCAAAAACCCATCCTTTCCAATACTTTAAACATAAATCGCCAGTTAACTCTATCGAACGCCTTTTCTGCTTCAAGTGATAGGACAGCCGAGTCTTCAGACAACTCTTACGCCTTCGCATGTTACTGGACGTCATCCTACCTTTAACAAAACCAGATTGATTCTTATCTATCAGCCCCGGCAAAAGATTCTCCATTCGCAGAGCCAGAATCTTGGCCAGAATCTTACTGTCCACATTGATCAAACTAATCGGCCTGTAGTTGGACGCCAGTGTGTCATTCCAGTCTATCTTCAGAAAGACAGAGATAGTTGCATGTCTAGTAGAGTCTGGAAGTATACCCCTGGCTTTGGAGGTCTTATACATTTCCGTCAAAAGTGTCAATGCCGAATTAGGCAACCATCTATAGAATTCAACCGGCAATCCATCTGGCCCAGGAGACCTACCAACATTCAATTTTGGTATCGCAAGCTTGACTTCGTTCCCCGAGATATCTTCCTCCAGCAAAGTAGAATTCTCCCCTGAAATTTCTGGGACCTGAATTTCATCCAGGAAGTCTCCATTATCCGCATCAATATGCGATTCATTCTTATATAAATCCACATAACTTTCTGAATACTTCATTAATACCATCCGGAGTAAATGTGACCTGACCAACAGAATTAGTAATAGACAGGATCCAACGCTCAGTCTCTCTCAACCTCAATCTATACGCCAACCAGCGATCACATTTCTCCCCATGTTCAAAATAAGAGCATTTTTGGTGGAAATACTTCTTATCTACTCTATTAGAAATCAACTCCCTCAATTCTCTTTTCAGCCTGTTTAACTCGGGAAGCAATTCCACTCTCGTAGGATCCACCATCAGAACCCCTGACAAATCTCTAATCTTCAGTTCTAGTACATTCTGAGTATTGTCCCATTTTTTTTTTTCAAACCACTCGCTAGACTAATAAACATACCTCGAACTGTGCACTTAAACGCTTCCCAAATCATATCAGAACCAACTTCCCCAGTACAATTCTCCTCCACAAAATAGTCTATTTTAGTCGCAATTTTGTCCATCTCATCCAGATTGTCTAACAATATGGTATTTAGTCTCCAAGTTTTTTGTCTACACATAGTATAAACTCCAATTCAAATCCACCGAAACATGAGCGTGGTCAGTCAGCACAATATTACCTATACTACAAGATTTGTAGTCCTGCAACACATCTCCTCCCATCAATACCATGTCAATCCTGGAATACGTAGCATGTGCACTGGAATAAAAATTATATTCCCTCTTTGAGGGATTTTCTATCCACCAACAATCCTTCAGATTATGTTCCTCTAGCAGATCCTGAAATGCCCGAGACTGCAAGTCTATCCTTCGACAATGTCTTGTATTGCTCCTGTCCAAAGCAGAATCCACAACTGTATTGAAGTCGCCACCCAAAATTATGTTACTGGACCTAAGGTCTTGAATCGTCTGAGCCACCTTTCTGAAAAAGGCACCATCATCCAATGTCGGCACATAAACATTACAAAAAATCACATCCTTCCCTTGAATATTTGTTAAAATAGCAGCCATTCTACCCTCCTTGTCATATATTTCCTTGACAATCTTGATTGGTGCATGTTTCCTTATAAGAATAGCTACACCCCTAGACCTGGACTCAAATGATGAGCCATAGACCTTCCCAACCCAACCTTTCTTCAAACCATCCAAACCTGCTTTCAAAAGGTGTGTCTCCTGGAGAAAATAAACATCCCATTTCAACTCATTCAGATAAGCCAAAAGTTTCTGTTTTTTCTGTGCATTGTTCAGACCATTCACATTCCATGAGATAACTCGCAATTGATCCCCCATATTCAAACACAGAATATTCACCCCAACCCAACTTGAAAGGGACCCCCTCAACAGACCCTTGAAAGTATTTGTGACCCCAACCGAAACCCCTACTCCCCCCTTTCTGAAACAGATGCAAAACAACAAGAACAGCAAAAAGAAAAAAAATCTAAAACACATTCCAAGAAGTCCAGCATCCTGGGCTCCTCTCCTAAAGAACTCGAACTCTCCAATTAGTCCCCTGTAACCAAAAAATCGGGAAACCATAAAACATCTTTGATTATTATAACATTTAAAAATTAAAAATCCACTGCAACTACATCAAACCCAAAACCACAAAAATGTCAGTTCCACTGTCATATCCCAACCCACTTAGATAAACAGGAACAGAGAGTGTGGAGTCACGATCAGAGTGCCTGTGCACTAATTATCACTAATAAGTTTATAAGACATATCATCAAATGAAAAAGAGTGTTAGCAGCAATCCAATTCCCACCAACCAATCCACACAGGCTGGTACTAGATTAACAGTTATATGGCAGAGAAGGGTAGGATTGCGCTTGATACCATTACAATGCAACAACCAGCAATCAAGGTACAGTATTTTAATGAGGTAGATTGAGAAATAGCCGACACGTGTTTCGACACTCGGGTGGTTTTCAAGGCCTTCAAAATTGTAAATAACAGCTCAATAGCGGTATCCTATTAAGTATTAGTTAATCAGTTCCCATCAGTCAGGGTATATTGTGAATAAGTGAAACAATGTCAAAGGCCACAAATGGCCGGCGTGGATATATTGCTCGACTAATCGAGAGAGATACGAGTATATCTGGACAATTCTGATGACTGATGGGAACTGATTAACTAATACTTAATAGGATACCGCTATTGAGCTGTTATTTACAATTTTGAAGGCCTTGAAAACGACCCGAGTGTCGAAACACGTGTCGGCTATTTCTCAATCTACCTCATTAAAATATGTACCTTGATTGCTGGTTGTTGCATTGTAATGGTGTCAAGCGCAATCCTACCCTTCTTTGCCATATAACACTTAGATAAACGGACCGTCTCCCCCACCAGACCACCCAATCAACTCTCAGACCTAACCCCATCAAGGTTCAATGGTATATATCGAAAGTCCAAACAGCATAACACAACTGCAAGCAGAAAACTCAGATGATCAACGTTCTTAGTACCATACATTTCTAATTGACTACAGCATGACACTGGGGCATGAACTGTGTTCTTTCACGCCCTACATATTATCCCAATTCCTCCCTTGGCTCAGTACAAAACATGTGATGCCGCCCAATATGTGAGAAACCATGCAAACGCAAATGAATAGGTGATCAAAATCACCAACCAAATTAAACAATTCTTAGTGATGCTGGTATAAATATCTAGGCATTGATCAGCAAACCAATGAAACGGAATGTATTACAATGTTCAAACACCCCATATTTTCCATATTGCATGCACACTACAAAAGGTGCCATTTCTTCTGCGTGTTACACCTCCAGCAAGTGAACGTTGATATTTTATAAACAAACTGCTTTAAGCATTTTACCATAGGACCCGAAACAGGCCCATACTTGGGAGCCTGATGGATTCATTCTTACGTTCACTTAGTGAATACAATAAAAGGTACTCTATAAAGTCATAAGAAATGAGACCGAACACATGATGGAACATGTGCCCAGGCACCCTAGAGACACATCTTCCACAGGAGGAACTCTAAAGAGAAATGTGCATAACAAACATCTGCAACTATCGGGCATCTGAAACAAAATGCCACAATACACTTCGGAGCAAAAAACAGGCTCTCGACACATCCCAAAGTAAAACCTAGTTAAGGAAATGTAATGGGAGCAATTAAAATCCAGATCGCCACGACCACATTCAGGAGCCACCCAAGTAGACAAACTCGGACATGCCAATGATAGAACATAGGTGCAACGTAATGCACACAAGGGATCAGCATAGTGTGAAAAGAGACCAGAATACAACTGAATAGTGCTGCACTACGCTCAAAAATTGTGAGGGACCAAAACATATTAAGACATTTGAATGTAAAAGAAACACATAACCCATTAATCAATCGAGTAACATTCCATCTTCTGGCATCACCCACTCATATCAGTTCTCATACCCCCCACCCCATTTACCACCAACCAGACTTGCACTACACCAATACCCATGCAAGAAAAAATAGCAAAATACAAGCAAAGGAACCCAACTTCTTAACCCGATAATAAAAGTCAACAGCCCTGTCGCCGTATATACTAACTACAGTATAGCTCCGACAGGCACAAGCCCTGCATCACAACTCCAAGAGCCTAAAGCCGGCATGGAATAGGCCCTCACATCTAAGTCATTCAGTGAGGGTGCTAACTGCTACTCCTATTATTTGTTAATGCCTTCCCAGTACACAGGAATTGGAATTGGGAGTCCGGCAGATGTGCTGCCTTAATTGAACCATTGTTCAGTTTACTTTCAAACTGTACGTGTATTCCAAGTTTGCAAACCGAGGATGTAAGAAAGCGTCTCCTCTGCTGGAGAACAATTAAAAAGGCATAATCACAACTCAACGATATGTGAATGATAAGTTCACAAGTCATTTCAAGTAACCAGTCAAAGAGTAAGACATGCTGTAAGACTCCGGGACCAACTTAATGACAGTTTGATAACCTATTGAGGCGTATATGCAGCACTTATCACAGATCACCCCTCTGGCAATTTTAGTAATTAGCTTCTGTAATAGGCGCCGGCGCTCGTTTCATGGTCCATATAGTTTCAGCGTGCATTAGAGCAGAAGCATTATGAAGCATTATGCTTGCGACCTTATTCAGCCCTTCGTTAACTTGCATGATGCAAGAACCAATTTCACGGTCGGCCATCTGCAAGCCGCACACGGAATTACTTGCAGTGAAATGACGGGTGTATCCCGAGGGCCGAAGGATGGATGTGAAGGGCGGATAAAGACGATGTGCTGCACCAAACGAGCTGAAGAGAGGCATCCGTGGATCATGTAGCACGCAATCCACATCCGACCATGCCCCGAATTCGCTCACCCTGAGCGTCAGGCTAGCAACTCTCAGCCAGACACTTGATGACGCCACCCCTCAATGTTGCCAGTTCCGGATCAGATCAGCTGACGGAGCACATGATACCTCATCTGAAGAGGGTCCATTCCTCTAAGTACTCGGACAATATGCAGCACAGCCTGGAACACGAAGACGGTGCGGAACGCTTTCATTCAGTCTTGAGCCACCTTTAAAAGTAAAGAGTAAATATCCTGCGGACTTGGTACTTCTGCCATGTCTGTACCTGATTTGGTTTTCTTTGGCACAGGGTTATCTGCAGTTTCAATTTTCTTTTTGGAGTTCATAATCTTCAATAATCTATATTAAGGAGAGGGCCAGGAGCTGCTGGTTTATGCTGCTGCCTCTGCTGCCTGCATTCCGGAAGTCTTTATATGCAGTTCTTATGTTCCTCTTAGTTTGAATAATAATGTCTTGCTTCTTTACTTTTAGGTATGGAAAGGTATTTTGGTGTGGTCATGCAGTTTGAAAAAGAGCATGGGCCGGTAGGCGAAGGCGCAGTGTGCACGATGCTGTCCGGTGAGTAATGCGCGATGCGCAGCGCAGTTTCGCCTTTTATATTGCTAACCTGTGTCTTTTCTCTCCTTGCAGGTCGCGATGTTCCTCGCCGAGCGCCGTAATGTTCCAGCGATGATACTGACCAGGAGATGACTACCCAGGTAAGAATTGTGTGTTTTTTTTCGATTGGGAGGAAACGTGAGTAAATGCTTACTAATGCTGTCTTTCTTTCTACTCTTTCCAGGTTATGGTATTCCAGGATGCATGCGGTGCCGGATGATGGAGTTCGTACCTTCAGGTGAGTGGAACTGAAGTCGGCGATGGTTTGATACTGTTCCAGGTAAGTTTCGTAGTGTTCTTTCTCTCTCTGCAGGTCCTTGGTTTCAGGTAAGCTGGCATCAAAGAACTGGACACTGAGCGTTACGCTGCCCACAGCAGAATATCGCGAAGCATGTTCTGCTGTTTGGGTGCGGTTTAAATAGTCTCAGGTAAAGTAGTCCAGGTAAAATAGTCCCATGCCTGCCACAACCAAAGTAGTCCAGGTAAAGTAGTCCCAGGCCTGCCACAACCAAAAGACTAGACCGCATAGCTCAGTTCCTTGTAACTGAGCTATGTGTGTGCCTCCATGTTGGCTGAACCCCCCCAAGTTAAATAGTCCCAAGTAAATAGTCCCAATCTAATGTTGGTCTTCATGATGGTTATGAGGCTGGTGCCAAAGGCGCCAGGACTGACTCCAAGAGAGTCTTGGATGAGGTTTTAAGGCCTTTGACCTGGCCCTTACTGGAAGGCTGACTTGCCAGTGGAAGCACTTCTGGGAAAGGACACCATAGAAGCCGTCCCTATTCTTCAGGTAAACAAGGGTATTTATTCAGTGTACTTCCTTGTACCCAAAAAGGACCTCACCATGCGCCCTGTACTAGACTTGCGCCCAGCGAACAAATTTGTCAAACCTCAAAAGTTTTGTAAGGTAACGCTGCAGGAAGTAATCCCACTGTTGAAACAGGGGGATTACATGGCAACACTGGACATGAAAGATGCATACTTTCATATTTCAATGTTGCCAGCGCACAGAAAATATCTAAGTTTCATGATAGTGGACAGGCACTATCAATTCAAAGTCCTCCCCTTCGGAATTGACTCTGCGCCAAGGGTGTTTACAAAGGTCCTGGCAGAAGCAGCAGCACACCTGCGCAGACTATCCATCCCGGTTTACCCTTACCTCGACCGCTGGCTCATAACAGGGGACTCTTACGAAACATGCCTATTGAGTACTCGGAAGACAATAGACCTCCTGTTCAGTCTGGGATTCGCCATCAGCGAGAGAAAATCCAGCTTAGACCCCAGCCAAGTCAAGCAATTTCTAGGGGTTCTTATTCGGACAAAAGATGGCCTTGTCTTCCCCTCCAACGAGAGGGTTCAGAACATGCTTTCTCAGATCCCTCGATATGTAGCCAGTCGGGCAGTGACGGTACACAAGGCCATGCGCTTGCTAGGTATGATGGCGTCATAAATTTACTTAGTTCCCCACGCGCGGCTGCGCATGCGTCCCATGCAAGATTGGCTCAACAGCCAGTGGTGCCAGGCCAGCGGACAATGTGAAAGTCTGGTAGTTGTCTCGCCAGCCCTGGTTCTCTCTCTGCAGTGGTGGTCGAGGGGAAACCTCTTGAAAGGGAAAACCTTCACCACCCCCGCAGTAGAAGCCACTCTCAATACAGACGCATCTCTCATGGGCGGGGAGCTCAAATGCTTCAGCAGACAGCGCATGGCGTGTGGTCCCCACAAGTAGCATCCAACCATATAAATCTGTTAGAGCTGTTAGCGGTATTCACAGCACTGAAGGCCTTTCAGACACAGCTACAGGGGAAGACATTTGTGATCCTGACAGACAGCACCACAGCCATGTATTACCTAAACAAACCAGTGCTATCCAAGCTGTCCTAGAAAATATGGATGTGGGCTCCTGTCCCAACACGTTCCAGGAGAACTCAATCTTCTAGCAGACGTGCTCAGCAGAGATTTCCCACTGCCCTTAGAATACAAATGGCGTCTACATGAAGACATTGGGCCTCATTACGACCCAGGCGGTCCGGAAATAACGGTGGCGGTAAACCCGCCGCCACCGTTGTTTCCGGACCGCCTGAGTCCGACCCCTGCAGGCGGGAGGTGATGTTCCCGCCAGGTCTGACCTGGCGGGTTTAACACCTCCCGCATGCAGGCGGACGAGGAAACACCGGCAGCATTACGAGATGCTGCCGGTGTTTCCATGATCCCCATTTCCATCGAGTCCAATAGGACTCGATGGGAATGGGGATTTACACCATTCCGCCTCTGTGATTCCCAGAAAACCGGGGTTGTAATGCCCCGGTAATTCCGGGAATCACGGAGGCGGAATGGTAATACGAGTCCAGCGTTAACCAGGCGGTTTTACCGCCTCGGTTAACGCCGGACTCGTAATGAGGCCCATTGTCTCGAACGTCTTTGCAGAATGGGGCTTCCCAGAGATCGACCTGTTCGCAACTCAGGAGAACGCCCAATGCCAAGACTACGCCTCAGGTATCCCCAGAACCGCTCCAAGGGGAACGGACTCTGGATAGCATGGTCAGAGAAATTTGTTTACGCTTTTCCCCCCCGACTGCCCTAGTGAAACAAATAGTGCTCAGGATGCACTAGGAACCAGCCACAATGATGTTGGTGGCTCCCATGTCATCCCGCCAACCCTGGTTCTCCCATCTGATGGAAATGTCCCTCTCTCCTCCTATGAAGTTGCCCTGCCCTTACAACATGTTGTCTCAGGACAGAGGGGAAACACTACACCCATGCCCACAAACTCTGAACTTAGCGGCCTGGCTCCTGTGGTCATTGAGTTTGGACACCTTCAACTCCCTCAGAGATGCATGGACATACTTAGGGAAGCTAGGAAACCTAACACCCGGTATTGCTATTCCAGTAAGTGGAAACACTGGTGCAATACCAAGGGCATCAACCCGATTGACTGCTCTCCTACCCACATTGTGTTGTACCTGACACACTTGTTAGATTCAGGACTGGTTTTTAATTCCCTATAGGTTCACCTAGCTGCTCTCCCAGCCTAGACTACGTCACAACAGAAGGTGTTGTGGTGAAAAATACCTGTTATTAAGGCCTTTATTAAAGGGTTTAAGAGAATTCTTCCCCCCCGTTTCTAACCCAGCTCCCAGATGGGATCTAAATGTTGTATTGACCAGACCCATGGGGTCTCCCTTTGAACCAATGCACAAAGCAAGTTTAAAAGACCTTACTTATAAGACAGCCTTCTTAGTGACTATCACTTCTATTACAAGGGTTAGTGAACTTCAGGCCCTTTCAGTTCTAGACCCTTTTGTTACAGTCCACAGGGATAAGCTGGTTCTGTGCACTCATCCACGATTTGCGCCTAAACTCATAAATTCCATGTGAACCGATCAATTGAACTACCCACTTTCTTCCAGAATCCCACTAGCATGGCCGAAAGAAGCCTACACACACTGGATGTGCGCAGGGCAGTCATGTTTTACCTGGAAAGAACAAAACCACTGAGGAAGACAAACCAGTTTTTCGTTTCAGTGGCAGCTGGTATAGAAGGGGATCCCCTTTCCCCTTTCCAACTACACCTTTTTAGAAACCTTGCTGGGCACGGATCGGGCGCAGAGCGCTCAATCCACACCCAGAAATGCCACTAGAACACCAGGGATCTTTGTGACGTGGGAGGGGGGAGAGGGGCCCCAAGGCATGGGCCACCCGGATTGGCACCTCTGGGGGCAGATGGGTGATCTGCCCCCAGGGGGAATGGGGCACAAAATAAAATTGGAAAAAAAACCCACAAATAAAAGGATATTTGGGTGGGGGGCCACTAGCCACCAGGATATTTTTACCCAATGAGACAGGGGTGGCGCCCTCCCCCCCTCACCCTAAGTGGATTGGTGGGGGCACCTCATGTAGAACCTGCCAGAACTCCAGGATGGTCAGAGGTGATGCCTCTGGCCTTGGCCACCTTGTCTCCCATGTGGGTCGACCGTCCCCAAGTCCAGCAGCAGTTGCGGGGAGCACCTGCAGGGTCCCCTTCCCTCCCCCAATGGAAATTCTGTAACGCAGACCAGCCAGCACGTCAGCATGGTCAGAGGCGATTTCCCTGGCCTTGGGCAGCTGTCTCCCAGGTGGTCCCCAAGCCAGGGTCCAGGGAGCCCCGGCAGGGTGCCCAACCTTTCCCGGAGGGAGAAGCTGTAGCGCAGGCCAGCCAGAGCTCCAGGAAAGTTTCGGGTAATGTCCCTGGCCTTGGGCACCCGTCTCACATGTGGGTCTTTGCCTGGGCTTGTGGGTAATACAATCTGGGGCAATTTGCGCAAGTCAGACATCTGTGGATTCCCACGGGTATCTTCTTTTCGGAAATGCATGGGGTTAGCAGTTCTCCTTGGTGGATGTGACACCCCAGGCCCAAATCTGTAGGTTGGCTCCCCAAACCCTCTGGGGGATAGCAGTGGTTTAGCATTTTACCTTTGCGCCCAGGTAGGTGCACCCATACATGTAAGGTACCGTTTTCGTCGTGACACCTCTGGGAACGCGGGAAGGTAGGATGTGGTGTTGGCCACGTGTTTCCGTGGGTGGGCAGAGTAAAATGTTTGAAAATTGAGAATTTTTTGCCAAATTTTGGACTTTGCCGGGGGTTGTGGGTAATAAATTCTGGGGCGATTTGCGCAAGTCACACCTCTGTGGATTCCCGCAGGTGTCCTCTTTTCGAAAATGCATGGGGTTCTCGGTTTTCCTTGCTGGCTTCGACACCATAAACCCAAATTTGTAGGTTGTCCACATGAGCAAAATTCCTCAAAATCTGCTCTGCCGGAAGACTTGGGGTTACCAGTGGTTTAGCCATTTCCCTTTGCACCCAAACATGTGAGGTACCGTTTCTGTCGCGACACCTGTGGGAACGCAGGAAGGTACGACATTTGTTGTGTTTGCGTGGTCTTCATAATGTTTCAACCCATTTGCTGCTGCCCTTTGTCACACAACCCTTTCATTTCCCAAATGTGACCTACAGTTAGTCGCTGTTTTAGGCACTACACACTTTTGTAACCTGCACAAGTCACCTACCCTCCAAAAGGTTTGCCTGTGCTCTTTCAAAAAATGTATGCTTGCCCTTCCTCACCACATTGTGTTTTCCTCATTTACACATGCTAAGTATGTCCGTTTAGGCTGCAAGCATAAAACTCCTGTGTACTATGGCTCTGTTTTTGGCTTGTGGTTTTGCTTGTTTTGTGAAACATTATGAAAAATTGAAGATTCGCGGGAATGTAGCGGAGCATTGTTTTTCTCAAAATTCACAGAAGCCATTGTCTTACCGGGCCAACCATGTCCACCACATACCTTATTTTTTCTGTAATTTTCCTAATATTTTTTTTTTTTAAATGTACATTTTTTATTTTTTTTCTCCAAACTATGGAAGTATTCCCTACATATTTGTTGCCTGACCTGCGCAAATCACCCATTCCTAAACTTGGAATTGTGTCTACTTTTCAGAAATGTATGCCTTTCTGTCTTCCCATTCAGCTTTCCTACCCTTCTCTTCCATTCCGTCCACACATGTCCTGTTGGAAAAAAAGGCCGAAATCGCATACCTCTCACAAAATGGCTGGTACCTATATCAAATATGTTTTTTTGGTTTCCACTCAACCTGTTCTTGAAAGCCTGGAAAATGGGGAATTCAGCACAGCACACCATTTGTTCCTAGCAGGTAAAAGGAAAACGCCACAGGCTTCTTTGTACATCATTTTATTTGCATTTTCTGAAAAAACCCAACATTTTTTCACTTTTTGGTTATTTTCTCTCACCCCCCTAAAGCAAACTAGGATTCCTTGGTGGCGTTGGGACCGCCTACATGTGGGGGAAAAAAAGGGGCCAAATTTGGCAGTGATATCTCATGTAACAAAAAGGTTACAAGGGATTGAATGGTGACATACCGAAATCACCAAAAAAGGCCTTGTCACTGGGGGAGGGAGGAAACCCATGGCATTTAAGGGGTTAATAAAAGCGATCCTCCCCAACCTCAATTTTGCACAAAGAACCCTTGCTATCTCTTCCTTGGTATTATGTAGGTTAGACTACATTTAGGAATGCCCAAACTCCTCACAAAAAAACGACAGTGCCTCCAACATACTGTAGCAAGACTACTCCTGAGACTAAATAGAAGAGACCACATCACACTGGCCCTAAATGTCTAACAGTAAAGAAACGCATCAACTTCAAAGCCCTATGAATGGCCCATTTATTGTTACACGGAGAAGGAGCCAAATTCATCCAAGCAAAAATCACTCAATACTAACCGAGAAGAAACTTAGATCTAGTACTGACCTCCAAATAGAAACTGGACACTACGAGAAGAAAATTCTGAGGAACCACCTTCTCCTGTCTGATAGCTAATCTATGGAACCTGATCCCGAAGGAAATGAGAACCACCTAACTTTCAGGAAGCCACCAAAAAACTAGCTATTCAACTTGCTGAGATAAACTTAGGCCAACTATATAACAACCGTCCTCGTGAGTGGTCCGCCCAACCCATACAATGCCCGCCGCAACAATCCATAAGCCGGTTAGTATGGAGTAATACAGCATGAAAAACAATAATCTAGATACAAATACCCAGAGATCACCCAAAATCTACTAACCACTTCTCTCTTCCTCACAACCCACACTCCCCACCGACAACAAACACCCAGAAAGCTAGTGAATGAACGCACTAAAACACGTAAACTACATATCGCTCTCCAACCAAAAATCTCTTACAAGAAACAACTCAAACACTGGACACCGCTCTTCCGGGCACAACAAGCACAGTTCACAAAATAAAACACACCCAGAAACCTTACATGCACAGACGCCAGTTCCTCCTGGTTCTACATACATGAACAGATGATCTCTCCTATCCCCCTCTGTCTCACTAACCAACCTAACCCAGATTTCCTTACAGAGCAACATGAGCACACAGAAACCATGAAAATGGCAGCAGTGCGCAGTATAAATCTACTTAACATAACATATTTCAAGGTGGCTAGATTTAAGCCGATAAAGGAACTCTGCATAATTAAGAGAGTAATTGAGCAGAAAGTAGAATTTTAGAATATAAGCATTATACTTCTAGCTGGGGGTACAACATCCTTAACCCAAGATATGTTTCATTGACAATGAAAAAGGAGCAGCTCGAGTTCTCAAAACATGGGAGAAAAGTGTAAAATAGGAATTGAGGGAAGTTTTGTTTTTGGATCCTACAGATACACAGCTTCATTGATTACAGGAGCACAAATCACATTGAAATTAATTTGTCAGGCAGCTTGTTATAAATAAGCCAGCAGAAAGGGAAAATATCCAAAGTATATAACCTTCTGAATGATCTAGGTTTTGCAGGACATTTGGAAATTAGGAGATGATGTAGGAAAAGGTGTGGATTGTGTGGACTGAATATGGTTGGAGGAGGCTACGTAGACTCGATTACCAAATCCCCATCAAATCAAATTTAGTAGGATTCAGTAGAACTACCCGGGAAGATTGCCCAGAAGTTTCTCCCGGAACAATTCTAGATGCTGTAGTTTCTGTCCTCAGAACAGAGACTGGCTGAAAACATGTTCCTGCTGTTACAAAAAAGAGTTTCTGGAGAGAGGTTGGCCAAAACCATAAAACAATATTACAAAACAATCTTGAATTACACAGGAGAATAGCCTTCAAATGGTAGCAGATAATGGTGAGTTTGACAAGCACGAGATATGAATAGCTTTCCAAGGGTCACTTGGGGCTGATGTGTAATCGCTTACAAATTAAAATCCCTGCAACTGCCAGTGCTAGAAGAATGAAGAGATCATTTAAAATTCACTGTACACATTAAGTGAAATCAGATTCTGGAAAAGTGTGTAGGAAAAATATAGGATTTTTATTGTGGGAATTTATTTAGGATTGATGGAAAAAGTGGGACACATGAATTGTTCATATTTTGTTATTTATGGTCATATTTACACTATTTAATTTAAAGATGAATTCATATTTTATCTGTTGCTGTATTTGCTAAAAGATTTATACACTATTGTTATACCTTCAATTCCAATAATAAAACAAACAGAAAATGTATGCAGAGAAAACACTGCCATATATGTTCACTGGAATTGTTAAAATGATTGTGGTGGACCAAAGCTGAACAAGTTTAAGTATAGCTTTTTAATCAAAATTGTGACTCTTGAGGATTCCGATCACCGCTTCATTCCTGTTGGCGCAACTCACTTACAGAATCCTAGTTACACTACGCTTTTCTAAAAACCAGTACAGATGGTCATGCAATGTTATCCAGCCCATAAAGCAGCCCTGCACATTGGTTTGTTTTCTTTCCTGCCTAAACTCAGCATAACTACTTATTACTGAGGTGCCTAGGTGGCATTAGACTGCTTGCTCCTTGTTAACAGAAGCCTTCGCAAATTGCACTACCCTGAGGTAGTGCCATCTCTTCTTCTTACTGTATCACAGACTTGGGTGGCGGAGCCATGACTTGGTGCCTGATGCTAGGCATGGAAACATTTCTTATTAAGCCCATGTTAGATGTTCTGGGGGAGTCCCGACCAGAACTTTGGGGTATTCCCCTGGCCCCAACCCTAAGAAAATATTGGCAAAACTCAGGCTATATTGTCTGGAAAAAAAGTCATAGGTTTCTCGGGGGGAGCCGATTAAGCATTTCAGCATTTGGGGGTCTCCTTCAGTAACATTTTGAAGTTATGGGGAACATTGGTGTTTTGTGTCAAATACTGTACAAACTATCAACTTTCTCCCAGATGTTTTTTTCAAAGGCTATATGCTCTTTACTGCAGGTTCCGTCACCACAACCATTAACATCACCCTCACTGTCTAGTGATAAACCGTCGTTCTACGTATCCTATCTTAACAACTACAGCCAACGCAAGAGACTGCTGGTTGATTTTAAATTTGGCCCGCGACATGGAAGTGCCCATCTACCAGAGTAAGATTTTATTTGGAACATCTCATTAATAATTTATTTATATTAATTGAAATTTGACTTTGATAGTAAGCTTTCTTTGCATGGTTGGCTACCATTAAGTGGCACAGTTTACGATCCAGATTTTCATAATGTAGTGTTGAGAGTTGTAGTCGGGGGAGGGCAGGGGCGGTGATAAGGGCGTGGGGAGGGAAGTGACGTGGATGGCAAGAGGAAGGCAGTTGTAACCTGGAGGCTCTGTCTCTGCCTGGTTTTTTCCCACGCAGCGAGGTGCCCGCAGGTATGCACTGACGACTGGATGTCCCGGTCAAAGAAAGGGGGCCTGACTTGACAACTGGCGACGAGGACGACAGCCTGCGTGTTTGGCCGAAACCACGGCGACCCGTCCGCACACATGTCGGTCAAAGCAGGAAGCTCCTGGCCAGTGCAGGCAAGCTGTGGAGGATGCACCCAGCCTGGAGGCAGTACTTCAAGGAGGAAATAATGGGTGGGCCCCTACTTTTTTGGTGAAGGGGGATTAGGCTGCATCAAGGGCAGTATTAGCAAAATCAAAAAGAACCACAGCCTAATTACATCTCTCTTCAACAGCCTTAACGGCCAGTTGGTGGAGTGAAGGTTGCGCTCTCTAGATCATAGATTAAAGCAAATCTGTAGAGTCATGCCACTGTCTTGCACATGTTAAAACAAAATGTATTCATTTACACACACAATCTCTGTATAAAACAGCATAGATTTGAAAAACATTTAGAAAAACACATATACTCTCCACTGGGAACACGATAAAGAATCATTTATCACAGTTCTTAAGAAACCCAATTTAGGGCAGAAACGGAGTGGGGTTAGTACGTGATGGGTAGTTCTTGCCGGATCACTAATATGTACATATCATTGTTGTCATTCTCACTAATTTTCTTTTAAAGGAAAACTTTGCAATATGAGATAGATATTGGAATCTAAATTTTCACCAGACGAAGCTTTTTATATGTCTAATAGATGTGTCTACATATGTTTTGGCTAGAGACCCATTTAGACACCATCCCTGGTGTCTCACTCTTTTATTTAAGCCCTCTTCAGGACAAATAATTGCTTTGTTGTTGATGCAACATTCCCCAAAAAAACTTGTGGTCACTGGTCAGTATCTCTGGTCGGAAGAGAGTTTTACAATAATTATTTTTGAGACAAAGATGTCTTCCTTCCTTCTTTTCAGAAATGTATTTACTGCTTCCTGTCGTCTTTCCTTTCGTTTGCAAAGGCTGGATCTTGGATCCACCTCTGTTCACGATGTTATGTTTATTGCACACTCTTGGGGCACTGGATGGACCTTGCCCCAAGATGTCAGCAAGGACTGCTTTCCTGGGTCAGCGTTGTATTCTTAAAGCATATGCCTCTTGTTAATTTTTCATTCAGGAACTGAGTTTTCTGGTCTCTCTTCCGAACTTGCAGAAACCAACGAGCATCTGTCTGCGGACCACAGTACTTCAAGGCCTGGGGTCGCAGCAGTGAGTGAAGAGTGCTCTGGGAAGCACTTGGGGACATATTTAAAAGGCAACGGTGCTCATGCCTCAAGGAGGAGGCCGTTTTGCCTACCAGGTGGAATTTTGAAGAAAAAAATAAAATAAGGCCTGGACATATCCAGTGGAGGTGTGCATAGGAAGCACTGGGGAAGTGCAGGAAGTTCCCTGGGGAGAGGTGCTTGTGCCTATTCAGGCAGCTGCGTCCAGTGGGTATTACCCACACTGGACAGGACAATCCATACACCAATTAAAGAAAGCACAGGGGTCGACCCACAACATGTTGGATCAGGACATCCCGGACACGATACCAGTGACTCCACAACAACAGGGCCATCAGCAAGTGGCAGACTTCCTGGATGTGCAATTACCCGGCACATTCAATGTCACTGACACTAGCAACCAGGGGCCAAGATGGGCCAGGTGGGTCCGAGACTTGGACTTGTATCTAGGGGCAATTGGCCCAGTGGAAGATCAGTGCCTACTGAAACTAGCGGGGGGCCCAGTCACCAGAGACATAATTGATGAGTTCCCGGCTGACTCCATTGACACGATCCAGGGCCTTAAAACAGCTCTACCACATATTTCACACCCAACACCAACGTGGACTGCGAGAGGCATCTCTTCCACACCACGAAGCAGGCGAAAGGGGAGACGATGGACACATTTGTAATGAGACTACGCAGCAAAATGAAACGCTGCCATTTTGCAAATTACTCTAGCACCGAAGCGCTCGGCTCACAAATGCCGGGTGTGAGCCGCATTTGTTCAGGAGAAAGGTACTACAGAAGGCACAGTCCCTGGAGGAAATACTCATGCTGGCAAGGGTGAAAATGGCTATCGACTCACAAGTTAGACCCTTTCTGTTATCAATGCAGCTACGAGTACCCAAATGAAGGCTCATGCCCAGCAATTGAACAACGTCGCTCAGACTTCAGAGAAGAGAATCACTTCAAGTCAGTGTGCCGCCTAGCGAGAAGCCTTGGTTGGGAGAACGACGGAGGCACATCCAGCAGATCGCGCAGGAGGCCCACCATCACGGCCACTGAAACCTCTCACACAGCTGCGCAGTCTTTTCAACAGGGAAAGGAAGGATAGAGAAGAGACCATGGATCAGGCAAGGAGAGGCACAGAAGAGAAAGGAAGGAAGAAAGATCAGGGAAGGAAAGCAGGCGATACCGAACATCCTCGACAAGACTGGAGCACCGCTTGCGGCATCATGTCCGCAACCTAGTCGAACAGTCACTGACGGACACCGAACAGAATTCTTCAGAAGCGGAGCACAGAAAAAAATGCTACCTCTATGCACTAGGAAATCCGAATGCAACCAAGCACTGCCCCACACCTCTAATGCAACTGAACGAAACACAAAATTAATTTCTCATAGACACATGCGAACCGGTCAATGTCGTCAGCGAACAGGTGTACCGGTCGTTGCCATCACTCCTAACGTACGCCTGGCGGAAGTGGACATTACCCGTATGGCTTAAAAATCCTGTTGAGGAGCTTGGGGCAATTCGAGGCACACTGTAGGTACATAACCCAGACCATGGACATACCAGTACACACAATCTCAACCCCTTCAGAGTCTTGGTCCATCATGAGCTTCAAGACAGCGATCGAAATGGGCCTAATTCACATCCTCTACAAGCTCATGGTCCATAAATACATTGATACTGTGGACAAGATAGAATAACTATACCCGGCCATGTTCAAAGGAATCGGAAGGCTCCCGAATCGCCAAATCACGCTTCACATTGACCCAGAAATATGGCTAGTGACACAGCAGTAACGGGGAATCCCAGTGAATATTCCACGTCAGGTAGAAGAGAAGCTACATAAGCTGTTAAGCCAGGTCATCATTGAACCGGCGTCGGGGCCCACGCCATTGGTGTTGCCCATCGTGCCCGTCCCAGAGAAAGGATCAGAAGCCATCTGGCTATGGTGGACATTAGAAGGCCAAATGAAGCCATCAAATGGGAGAGGCATCTAGCCCCCCGCATCACAGACATGGTTCATCTACGAAACAGCGCCAAAGTCTTCTCGAAACTGGACCTGAATACATTGTGCAGTCCGCTTTTTGTGCCTTGCGAACGCTTGACACAGAACGTAACGGACTAAACGTCATGAGACGCCTATGCACAGACAAAACGTATGAAATTTAGCCGGCACGCATATCGTACCTATGAATCTGCACGGCTTGGCACATTAGGAGTTATTCACTACTCCTTGAGGTAAGATACATTCACAATTCATTTGTTGTAAATCTCGGGAACATATATATGTGTCGTCCCGTAATTCACGACAGTTTTTAACAGCCTTCAGCATTTATGTAAGAGGGCTGATTGTTCATTCGTCCCCTTTTTGGTCACAAAACCATATTCCCTCGTTAAATATGTTATGGGTCAACCCCTTGGAGATGACCCTTCAATGCAAGCACTAACCCATGAAATGATGTGTTAACTATGAGATAATACGTTTCTACCCTTTTGCTGTGAGATTCTGATTCCACGTCTCTCACTCTAGGTTCTTTGGCATGAATCTACCAGATTGCCGACTAGGAAGCAAGTTACCTAGCCTTCCTGACTACATGGACTGACATCCATGGGAACACTCATACTATGGTAAAACAACTGTAATAGACTTTTTGGGAATTTCCCTATCCTATAATAATTTGGAAGAGTGGAAATACTGATACAGTAAACTTATTTACCAATACGTGTGTCTTTTCCTTGTTGCTCCTTACCCCGTTTCCTTCTATCTACAGGTGGGGTCTCCTGTCATTTAATCCATAAACTGTAAGTAACCTCCAAGACGGCACACTACTCAGTGCTCGATCTCTTAGCCCTGATGAAAGTGGTTCTAATTTGCCAACACCACTGAAACCGGAAGGCTTCTTTCTTCAACCTGACAGACGTGTGACAAATGAATAACTCGTTGTTAGGTTGGAAAACTATCCTCTTGAAGAATTCAACTTGAGGATGAAGATAGACTCCACACCCTGAACTGAGTCCAGAAAACCTTTGAGATTTGTTCATAGTGCACAGGAGAATATACCGAGTAACCACAGTACTTTGTCCAATTGTCTCTAAAGCAGAACACACAATTTCTGGCAATCCTGAATTGTTTTTTGGCCAAAAAATGTAAACGCTGTTTTCCAGAAAAACGGAATAAAATTTGGAAATGTTTCATCTGCAAAGTAGTCTTACGACTTAGCCTAAGATTCTAATATGAGGGCAAGCCAAACAGAATCAGTATTTTAGACACTATAAAAGACCAAAAAAATTGATTCACCCGAGTTCTTTAATGTGTGACCTGAATAAAAAGGGTACCATGAGCTGATCTTAAGCCCAGAGAGCAGGTACATTACAACATTCGTAACCCGTCTAGGGTTATACAGGTACAAAAGGCTAAACTTTGGTGTCTTGTCAGCAGCCGAAATCTTCCAGGCGGAAATCCACAATGTGATCAAGCATATCCTGAACTGTATCAATTACAGCCACGACATCTTGGTCTTCAGCACAACAACGGAAAAGCACGATGACAAACCGGCGCGAGTATGCATAGCCCTGGAGGCGGCCATCCTCACATTAAATTGTGGGAAGTGTGAATTCAGGAACGGTCCTCTCTGTTTTTTTGGTCACATCTTCTCAGCGAATGGGATGACGCATGGCCCGGGGAAGGTACATGCACTAAACGAGACATCTACGCCAACTAACTTGTCAGAACTGCGATCGTTCTTGGGCCTGGCAAGTTATTGCACTGGTTACATCAAGGACTTCGCGACTATAAGTGAGCCCCTGAAGGCATTAACCAAGCAACACACACCGTTTCACTGGTCAACATATTGCCAAGCAAGTTTCGCAGCCATTCGCGACAGAATAGAAAGGGTGGAAAACATGGCCTACTTTGGTGCGGACAGGGAGACCGAACTGACAGTCGATGCGAGCCTGTTGGGTCTGGGAGCTATATTGGCACAAAGGAGCCCTGACGGCTCAAGACAGAGACACATCTTCTCATTTATTTTAAAATGTGTTTATTGTTATTAGTATAATTGCTGCAGTCATCAAGAAGGCAATAAAAATACAGCACATAGTTAAACATACAGATGCAAATAGGTTAAATCTGATTCAAGCAAAATTAACAAAATAAAACAACAAAGAAATTAACTTTCCAGGCATGTTAACTAGGCTCTGGTACAAAAGGTGCATAATGATTACAGTGACGGTAGTTCATAAACTTAAATACTGCGGAGTGTGGGGACTGGGTAACAGTGGCATTGGTTTAGTTCAGGTTCATGGGGGCGGGGGGTTGTAGATTCAGGGAACACACAATTACATCCATTGAACACATTGAGCGAGTAGTGGGCTTTTCACTGTGGCTTGTCATTTGATGGGTGAAACTTGTTGAAGTCAAGCGTTCCTAGATACCCACGGAAGACTCATCAAAACAATGCAGTGTCCTAGCCCACACCTTGGTCTCAGCTTCACACCAAATTTGCAGTACCATTGTCTGTATTGCGGGCCCCCGCTGACTTACAAGACATGGCAATGCAACGTTTAGCAAGAATGCAAACTAAATCCATAAATTTAATGATATGCTTATATTTGCCATTCCTGGGGTTTGCACCTAGGAGAGATTCCATCAGGCACCAGTTGTATCTGATTACACCCGCCATTTGACAAGCCTGTGCAATTCGGGGAAAAAGCCATGCACTTTTGAACATTTCCAAAGCATGTGCAGTAGATCTGCATCTTCCAGGTGACACTAGGGGCACTTCGAGTGTTTGTGTTTATTGAATATGGCAACTCTACTAGGGGTCATGTATGTGCAGTGGAGTACGTTTATTTGAATGAGTTTGAAACGGGCATTTTGGGACACATTTTTAGTAAAAATGAACTAACGCTCCCACTTCTGTTCCGTTATTGCAGTACCCAGATCTGAATCCCAATGCATTTTCAATTTCGTACTTTGGGCGTTAGGCCGGGTCAGCAAGTAGTTATGTAACCTAGACAGCGGCCTACTACCATCTTCTAGGGCATACAGTAGTGCCATTAGTTCAGTCCCTTCTGGTGCAACAGGCCAATTGCACCATCTACGTCTCGCCACACCCACCACTTTCATGTATCTTAGGAATTGTCCCATGGGCAGGCCTGTTCATTGGGCCAGGCTACTTAAGTCGTTAAATTTACTGTTATCGCACATGTCTCCACACATAGAAATCCCCCACTCCTCCCAGAGCCTTGCAGCCATAAGGTCATCTCTGTTTTTACATACATCCGCCACTATCGGGACGTTGGGCGAGTAGGGACAAGGAATCCGAAGTAGTTTTAATGTCTTAGTCCATATTTTCCTGCCCAGTTCCACTAGTAACGGTAAGGTGCTCATGCAGTTGGGCGGAAGCCACAGCATATCATTAAGGCGGGCAGAGCCACCAAGTGCCTGAGCAGCAGTGTTTCAGAAGTAATATCTGATAACCATTTCGCTGCAAAACTTAGTTGGAACGCTAAGTAGTAGAACTCTAACCTAGGTAACTGCACACCGCCTTCTTTAAATGGCAGGCATAATACTATAAGGGCAAGCTTGTGACGGGATGGGCGCCGTAGGGACCCCGTGTTAGGGAGAATTCTCAGAAATGTGCTAATTCCCTTCTACCTTAAAGACCCTCAGCTCTTTTGATGGACTTTAGGACTTTTTAATTTCTAACCTGGAGAGAGTTAGCCCTTTTGCTCACCCTCTCATGTATCTTTATCGTGATTTGGACTCTGTGTTTCTTTCTAACTTTGGAGTCTGGCAAACTCCATAGGCATCAACTTTTGCATTGTGGTTAACAGCACCTTCCGTGCAGTGACACAGTGAAGTCTCTCAGATTTCCCAAAGGTTGAAATACCTTCTCTTGGATAAACTACTGTTTCTAAGAGCAGTAAAGTGAAATTGACTTTACTTACCTTTGTGTAACTTTCTAGACTAGCACACACTATCTTACTTAATATCCCCTTTGACTAGTTTCTCATGTAACATTTTTATGTTACCCTTTCTACAATTAATGGCTGGTGGCATTTGTTTACTTTTTACTACCATTGTGTATTTTTATTGCGGGCTGCGTTTGCAGCTGCAGTAAAGCACCCATGGGTGCCATTTCGTCAAAATGGCCCGGGTCTTCTTTTTTCGCAATTTCTTGTTGGAAAGGTCCTTCTTGAGATTTACTCTGCACGCCAAACCAGGTTTGGTCCCTTTATTCGTATTGTATTTGGCGGGGTTCACGAGTGAAGGTCGCCTCTGGCTCCAGTATGTCTGGCAGGGGCAGGAAGTGAGGGAGGTGCCTGAAACTCCCTGTGCTTAATCCCCTTGGTTACAGGAATGCATCCAAAGGTGTTCCGCCGGCTGGCTGTCCGGCTGGCTGGCTGTCCGGCAAGGACAGCCACCCGGCTGTGTGATTGACAACTAGGCTGGAATGAATGGGAGAAACCTGCATAAAAGGCAAGGCTTGTTGGCTTGGAAAGGAGAGTCGACCACTGGACGAAGGAATCCGAAGAAGAACTTGGAAGAGACGCCTGCTGCAACTCCTGGACTGTTGGTTTGCCCAGTGAAGCCCTGCTGTTGTGCTGAATCTCCGAATTCACCTCCAAAGTAAGCCCGTCTGGACATCCTCTCAGAGCTGGCTGTACTTCTGCTGCTGGAACTGAAGTGCCAGGGAGAGGAACACCAGATTGTGTGTGTTGCTATTAAGTCAGACCCGAGCCACAGGAAGAGCCTCCGGACTTCCCTGAAGCAGGACTGACTGAGCCCGAGCCACCTCAACAGAGTGCTGGACCCTAGATGTGAGGAAAGTCCAGAGTGGTATCCAAGAACCGCACTGTTCCTATTTGCTGTCAGACGCGAGGAGCTGATAAACTAAAGAACAACTGAATCGAAGTTTGCTCATTGCTGCTGCTGACCTTCCCATTGCAAAGCAGGAGTCCTCAGATGTTCTCCCTCTTGTCCCCACGACCGAGGCTCGTGAACATCAGGATCTGCAGAGCTGTACAGGAACAGAAGCCAGCTGGAACCATTTCTTCTAACCAAAGGTACTGTAAAGTCTAAGAGAAGTTACCTCTTGTTGTGTAGCCTTGCTTGCTCTCAGTTGAGACCTTCCTTGGTTACCTTGCAGAGTTACTACAGCTTTGCCCCTCACAAGCCTCCCAGCTTGTGGCCCTTCAAGTGTTTTATTTTCTACAAACTTTTCTAACAACATTGTGCAAGACTTTTTACCTACCGGCAAAGAAGATTTTCAGCTCCCCTGGACATTGTGCAATTAACATTGGCTGTCCTGGCTCCATGAGAGTCTCTTCCTTACGTCTGACTTTGTGCTTTTGCCTTTTCCCCCAGGAAAGGGTTAATTTATTCTGCATTGGAAGGTTCCAAAAGTACTTAGCAGTTTGTGAATTATTTGTTAACCTTTGTTTTATTCCTCTCTTCTATCTTTTACACCAAACTCAGTATTGTTCTAAATGTACCAGTGATAAATCAATGTCCACAGTGTCGTAGCTATTTAAGTCACTGGAGGGTGTAGGAAGTGTCTGTGTGACATCCCCAATGGGTGTCATCTGATCTAAAAAAACAGAGTGTTTTGAATTGTATTATAAGTGTTACGTATATTGCTCCCTTCTGAAGAAGGCTTATATAACTGACTGTGAAATAAATTAATAACTGTTTTATCAAGAAACCTTGAGCGTAAGAGTTTATTTGAAAAACTGTTAGTGTGAAACTGTGTCACATTTTTTTTTTTTTTAATATTTTTTATTTTCAAAATAAAACAATACAAACCAAACTTGCAGCATTATACAATACAACCGTAAATATCAGTTAATCACATGTTACCGCACTTCAAACCCCCCCCCCCAAGAGCTTATCAACCTTACAGTTCTGTGTAAACTTGGTGTGGCTGGGCGTCGTTTCCCTCCGAAGCAGCAGGGTCCACTTCCGTGCCAAACAGTCCCGTAATTAACATCCTCCAAGCCGCTAGGTTACCCACATCTTCTTCCCCGCAATTGCTACACGCTTCCTGCCATACCACTGTTTCAGCCTCCGCCCACTTCTGCAGGTCCCGCCACCATATCTCTATTCTTGGCCCATGGCATTGCTTCCAACTCATGGCTATCCTTCTCTTAGCAAGTACATACGCCAGGTCTCTCAGTTTCCCGAGATGTTTGGTGTTCCGTGGTCTGGGGAACCCTCCCAGGAGGCAGGCCCAGGCCGTGTCAATGCGTAGCAGGACCCCCTTATCTGCTAATTTCTGTGCCACTTCCCCCCAAAAGTCTTCAATCACTGGGCAGGACCAGAACATATGTGTAACGCTCACCTGATTCCCGTAGAGGCGCCGGTCTTGACTGGGCGTATACCGTATCTTGAAAGGTGATGTGTAACACACGGCTGGCTCTTTGGGCTGGACCTCTGTGCACTGTATGTCTGGCTCGAAGGGTAAGATGTCTGCAGATAGAACATGTGGGATTAATGAACTGGGTTATTGAATGTCTCTCTCTTCTTCCCTTTCTCTTCTCCTGTAGAACCCCAAAGGTTAACGCTCTCACCTTAGGTAAGTGAACGCCGTGCTCTCCATCTGCCTCGAGGCAGGGTGCTGTAACCAGTTTCTTCACTGGATAAGGGGAGCAGGCCTCTTGACTTCAGAGGACTGCTGTCCGTCGTTTAATGCACGAACGGTAAGTTTCGAGTAATTCTAATGTCTTTAAAGTCTTTAGTAATGATGTCTCTTGTTTTGCAGGGTTCCGGCGATGGCGGATGGCGGGCTGAAGTGAGTTGAAGATGGAGCCCGTGTGATGAATAGAAGCGCCTGGAAGCACGTAAGTAAGCGCTTGTTGCCTGCTTCACGATGCGCTCTAACTGTCTTTTTATTTTGCAGGTACAAGTTCGGGGCAGCTGCAGGGTGCCGGAATACCCACTGGGTTAGATGTGGAAAGGAGTTATGGCACGTGAGTATTAAAGTTCCCCAATGTCTTTAAACACACCTTGTTTTGTCTTTCAGATGCGGGATGCAGCGCCGAAGGCCTCCGGAGCGTGCGAAGAGTTGGTAAGCTTTTGTCTTTCAGATGCCGGAATGCAGTGTGAAGACCTCCGGAGCGCACGAAGAGTAGGTAAGCCTTTGCTTTCAGATGCCGGAATGCAGCGCGAGGCGTTGGTGACAGCCGATGGACCAGGTAAGTGAAGAGCTGTCACTGAAGACCGTAATGCTAACCTGTTCTTTCTTGTCTTTATAGGTGTTGCTGAAGACTGGATTCAGAATGGTAAGCCTTTTTCCTTAGGCCCAGGATCAGATGCAGAAGACACGATGAGCGTTCTGCTGCCGAGGATGCAGAATAACGCAAAGCAAGATTCATCCATCGGGTGTGGTTTAAATAGCCTCCTGTAGTGCTTAGGTGTCTCCTTCCACAGCCACGCCTAGGTAAGAAAAGAGTTCCTGCTTTCCAGAAGAGTTCCAGTGTTCTGAATCTAGGGAGTGGCTCCTGCCCCACCCAACAGGAAAAGTAGTTCCAAACAGAAGAGGATCAGAGACTCAACTGGCAGGCAAGTAAGCAGCATGGTCTGCTGCAGGTAAGTCCACCCAAGCATTATGAGCCCGGCGCTTCCAGCGCTGGGACTGGGCATATTTATGAGCCTGGTGCCACTGGCGCCAGGACTGGGTCCAAAAGGTCCCAATTGGGACTGGTTGGCACTCGGAACCTGGGTTATGGATCTGCTTCCAAGGGAGTTGGGAAAACCCTGACCTTTTGGAAGCAGAGATCATGACAGTACCTCCCCCTCAAGGCCCCTCCCAAACCGGGCTTCTCCGGGGGTTTTGGCTTGTCAGGAAATGTTCGGTGAAATCTTTTGATTAGGCGAGGAGCGTGGACATATTCAGCAGGTTCCCAGGATCTCTCTTGGGGGCCGTAGCCTTTCCAGTCAATTAGGTAGAATAGTTTAGATTTGGAGATCTTGGAGTCCAGAATGCTTTTGACTTCAAACTCGAGTTCTCCATCAACTAGGATAGGTTTTGGAGATTTGGTTAGTCGGGTTTGAGGTTGCACGGGTTTTAATAGAGAGACGTGGAAGACCGGATGTATCTTCATGTGCGGGGGCAAGTCCAACTTGACCGCTTCTGGGTTTACTATGGTAGTGATGGAATAGGGACCAAGGTATCTTGGGTTGAATGTGCCTGGCCCTTTTAGAGGTAGATATTTGGTGGATAACCAGACTTGATCCCCTACTTGATATTGAGGGGCTTCCTTCCGATGTTGATCTGCTCCTTTCTTGTATTGTTCTTTAGCCCTTTGAAGGTGAGAAACAGCTTCCTTAAAGGCTTGGGTGATTGTAGAATGCAGGTAGTCTACTGCTGGTGTTTCAAGATCTTGGAGGGGATCCAACTCCGAGGTTCGAGGGTGACTGCCGTACAAAAGAAAAAACGGGGTTTTCCCAGTTCCCGAATGGACAGAGTTATTGTAGGCATATTCGGCTATCCAAAGGATGTCTTTCCAAGTTTTTTCAGTTTGTTGCAGCATGCAGCGTAAATACTGTTCCAGAGTTTGATTGGTCCTCTCGGTTTGTCCGTCGGTCTGAGGGTGGTGACTGGTCGATAGTCTCACATCAATTTGAGCCGACCGACAGCAACTTCGCCAAAAATGAGAAATAAATTGACTACCTCGATCCGAAATTAGAACCGAAGGAAAACCGTGCAGTCGGACGATGTTTTCGAGAAATTCTCAGGCCAGAGTTGCTGCTGTTGGCAAGCCTTTGAGCGGAATGAAATGCGCCATCTTGGAGAATAAGTCCACGATTACTAGAATCGTATTGTATCCGGAGCATGGAGGCAGATCGGTGATGAAGTCCATAGAAAGCGTATGCCAAGGGCGAGGTGGGATGTCAATAGGGCGTAAGAGGCCTGCTGGTCTTTCCTTTTGACTCTTGTTTTGGGCGCATACTCCACAGGACATTATAAAGTCTCTGATATCTTTTTTCCAAGACGGCCACCAGAAGTAGCGCTTGATCTTTTCTGAGGTCTTGGCCATACCGGGATGTCCTTCCATTAAAGAATCGTGATAACAAGAGATTACTTTTTTCTGTAAATCTGTACTGGGTAGGTATAATCGTTCTTGGAAATACAATAAGTTGTCCTTTACTGCAAAGTCCTTTCCCTGCAAATGCCAATTCTGTATGTCTGCTGGAGTTACAAGTTGCCTGGCTTTATCCTTAACTTCCTCTATGGATTCTGTGGCGATTACACCCAGAATTCTTTGTTCGGGAATGATTGGTACAGGTTTAGGGTTGATCAAGTGTTCTTCCACTCCCATCCGAGAAAGGGCATCAGCTTTACCGTTTTTTTGTACCAGGTCGATAGGTAATTATGAAGTCAAACTCGGCAAAGAATAATGCCCAACGGAGTTGTCTAGAGGATTGGGCTTTTGCGGTTTTCAAATATTGCAGGTTTCGGTGATCCGTATTCACAGTAACGGTGTGTCGGGCCCCCAGCAGATAATGCCGCCAAGCCTTAAAGGCAGACTTGATAGCCAGAAGTTCCTTGTCAGTAATCGTGTAATTGATTTCAGGAGGCGAGAATTTGCGGGACCAAAATGCCACGGGATGCAACTGATTGGTTACCGGGTCCTTTTGTGATAGAACTGCCCCCATGGCAAGGCTTGAAGCATCAGTTTCCACGATGTAGGGGAGTTCGGGGCGAGGGTGTTTTAATATTGGTGCAGAGATAAATTTAGTCTTCAAATCCTGGAAAGCTTGTTCTGCCTCGGTAGACCATTCAAAGCGTTTGTTTTTCTTTAACAAGGCAGTGATGGGCTGGACTATTCGAGAGAATTCGGGGATAAACCTGCGGTAAAAGTTAGCGAAGCCTAACATGCTTTGCACACCTTTTACGGAGGATGGTGATGGCCATTTGAGAACTGCATCGACCTTCTTTGAATCCATACGCACTCCGCCAGGTGATGATATGAATCCCAGGAATTCAACTTCAGTCACGTTGAAAACACATTTTTCCAACTTAGCGAAAAGTTTGTGTTGACGCAATCTTTCAAGGACCATTTTCACGTGTTTCCGATGTTCAGATTCCGATGAAGAATAAACGAGGATGTCGTCAATGTAAACAACAACATACACATCTATGAGCTCTCTGAGGACATCGTTCATAAAATATTGAAAGGCGGCCGGGGCATTACAAAGTCCGAAGGGCATGACCTGATATTCAAATAGCCCATACTTGGTGCGGAAGGCCGTCTTCCATTCATCACCCTCTTTTACTCGTACCAAGTGGTAAGCTCCTCTAAGATCCAGCTTTGTATATATGCATGCTTTTCTGACTTGGTCCAGGAGTTCAGGGATCAAAGGTAACGGATATCTATTCTTAACGGTGATCTGGTTCAGGGAGCGATAATCTATACAAGTTCTAAGGTCTCCTTCCTTTTTTGGAACGAAGAACAAAGCTGAAGAAGCAGGGGACTTGGAAGGACGAATAAACCCATTTGCCAGGTATTGATCCAGGTATTGTCGAAGGTGAAGGTTCTCAGGCTCGGTGAGGGCATAAATTCTACTACATGGAGGAGTAGATCCAGGTATCAGGTCGATCTGGCAGTCATAAGACCTATGAGGAGGTAGAGAGTTAGCCTGATCCTTCCGGAAAACATCTTGGTATTCTAGGTATTCGGGAGGTAACTGGGGAGTCTCTGAAGAAATTGCTGCCAGTGCAACACCAGGTGGAGGGTGACAAGTAGAGACACATTCTGGAAACTGGACCGTTCTTGCTCGCCAATCGATCAGAGGATTGTGTTTCTCTAACCAAGGTATTCCTAGAATAATCTGAAACTGAGGGGCCTTGATCACATCGAACACGATCTTCTCATGGTGTCCATCTTGACTTACTAGCGTCACTTCTTGAGTGGTATGCGTTACTGGCCCGGAGGCTATCTCCGTACCATCCACCGTAGTAATGACGTCCTTTACAGCCTTGGGACAAAGAGTTAGATTCATCCTCAAAACCATTTCATGATCCACATAATTGCCGATGGCACCGCTGTCGACGTAAGCTTCAATTGCATGTAATCGATCCGGATTATCAGGGCTGATGAGGACCATAGGTATCACGAAATGCGAGGTCACGGAACTGGTTTTCACGCTCGGCAAGAGGACCTCTATTCTTGTCGGGCGAGGTCGTTTCCCTGCTCAGAGTTTGTAACTTTGGTAACTGCAGTTCCTACTGCCTTCTTGGCAGGTTTCACCGGACAGTCTCGAAGAAAGTGCCCTGAGTTTCTGCAATAGAGGCATAATTGCAACTGTTTTCTCCTTTCCCGCTCCTTTTGTGTTAGAGGACCTTTCAGACCCCCTATTTGCATGGGTTCCCCGGAGTCTACTCCTTTGGAAGGAGTTGGCGGTTTGGAAAATACTCGAGCATCAAACTTGGAACGATCGGCCTTCCTGTTCTGCAGTCTGTGATCTATTTGAACGACTAAGTCTATATAGTCCGAACAATCTTGTGGGGGATTCACTACTTGGGCTAACACATCTTTGAGCTCTCCGCGTAGACCTCTATAAAACAGCGTAATCCTTTTGTCCTCAGGCCAATGAGTTTCCACTATCAGTCTGTTGAAAGACGCAATATAAGCCAAAAGGTCTTGATTACCTTGTCGCAACGAAAGAAGCTCATTGTCCAAGGCCTGCCCCTGTGAATGTCTTGCGAACAGTTTTTCCATACTGAGCTGAAAAGCTTGAAAATCATGGAGGACCGGATCATCTTGATTTACTAGAGGGATCGACCAGTCTGCCGCATTGCCACTAAGGTACGAAAGCACGAAAGCTACTTTAGCTTGATCAGTTGGAAAGGCTGCTGGCCGGCATAAGAAATGCAACCGGCACTGATTGATAAATACTGCAAACCTCTTTGGGTCACCAGAAAATCGTTCGGGCGGAGCCAGAGGTACATTCCCAGGTAGGTTGATCTGCACTGGATTCATAGAGGATGTAGAAGGAAGATTTCCCCCAGATGCGGGTAACGGGGTCTGTCCGGCTTGTGACTGTAGCAATTGTCTAGCGAGATCATCTGTTCGCTCCTTGGAAATAATCAGTTCCCTTCTTAGACCGTTCGTTTCCTGACGGGCTGCATGCACTTCTGCCCTTAGTTCCCCAAGTAACTGGGCTAGCTGGTCGGTATCCGAGGTTTCCATAGCGCCTGGGCGGGAGTTTTGTGGTAGTCTTTGCGTTCTGTAACGCTCACCTGATTCCCGTAGAGGCGCCGGTCTTGACTGGGCGTATACCGTATCTTGAAAGGTGATGTGTAACACACGGCTGGCTCTTTGGGCTGGACCTCTGTGCACTGTATGTCTGGCTCGAAGGGTAAGATGTCTGCAGATAGAAAATGTGGGATTAATGAACTGGGTTATTGAATGTCTCTCTCTTCTTCCCTTTCTCTTCTCCTGTAGAACCCCAAAGGTTAACGCTCTCACCTTAGGTAAGTGAACGCCGTGCTCTCCATCTGCCTCGAGGCAGGGTGCTGTAACCAGTTTCTTCACTGGATAAGGGGAGCAGGCCTCTTGACTTCGGAGGACTGCTGTCCGTCGTTTACTGCACGAACGGTAAATTTCGAGTAATTCTAATGTCTTTAAAGTCTTTAGTAATGATGTCTCTTGTTTTGCAGGGTTCCGGCGATGGCGGATGGCGGGCTGAAGTGAGTTGAAGATGGAGCCCGTGTGATGAATAGAAGCGCCTGGAAGCACGTAAGTAAGCGCTTGTTGCCTGCTTCACGATGCGCTCTAACTGTCTTTTTATTTTGCAGGTACAAGTTCGGGGCAGCTGCAGGGTGCCGGAATACCCACTGGGTTAGATGTGGAAAGGAGTTATGGCACGTGAGTATTAAAGTTCCCCAATGTCTTTAAACGCACCTTGTTTTGTCTTTCAGATGCGGGATGCAGTGTGAAGACCTCCGGAGCGCACGAAGAGTAGGTAAGCCTTTGCTTTCAGATGCCGGAATGCAGCGCGAGGCGTTGGTGACAGCCGATGGACCAGGTAAGTGAAGAGCTGTCACTGAAGACCGTAATGCTAACCTGTTCTTTCTTGTCTTTATAGGTGTTGCTGAAGACTGGATTCAGAATGGTAAGCCTTTTTCCTTAGGCCCAGGATCAGATGCAGAAGACACGATGAGCGTTCTGCTGCCGAGGATGAAGAATAACGCAAAGCAAGATTCATCCATCGGGTGTGGTTTAAATAGCCTCCTGTAGTGCTTAGGTGTCTCCTTCCACAGCCACGCCTAGGTAAGAAAAGAGTTCCTGCTTTCCAGAAGAGTTCCAGTGTTCTGAATCTAGGGAGTGGCTCCTGCCCCACCCAACAGGAAAAGTAGTTCCAAACAGAAGAGGATCAGAGACTCAACTGGCAGGCAAGTAAGCAGCATGGTCTGCTGCAGGTAAGTCCACCCAAGCATTATGAGCCCGCCGCTTCCAGCGCTGGGACTGTGCATATTTATGAGCCTGGTGCCACTGGCCCCAGGACTGGGTCCAAAAGGTCCCAATTGGGACTGGTTGGCACTCGGAACCTGGGTTATGGATCTGCTTCCAAGGGAGTTGGGAAAACCCTGACCTTTTGGAAGCAGAGATCATGACAATATGTGTCATGTCTGCGTCTTCCTCATCGCATTTCGGGCATGCTTGTCTACCTGCGTTCGCAAACTTGGCTATTTTCTTCGGGGTCATATATGCTCTATGCGTAATGTATAGCTGTATTTGCTGCAATCTAGCATTCCTGGACACTTTCTTATGGTATCCCATGGCCCGTTCCCACATCCCATCAGTCAGCTGTGCCCCCACCTCCGCTTCCCAGTCCAGCCTCAAATCCATCAAGTCCTTCCCCACCCGGGTCATCACCACCTCATATAATCTAGAGATCTCATGTCCGCCCTCTGATATATCATATATCGTTCCGATCAGTGCGTCCGGATCTTCCGCCAGCACTGTCTCCGGCCAAGTCTTACGGATGATCTGTACCAACCTCAGGTACGTAACATATTGGCCCCCGTGCAGCCCTGTTTCTTCTCCCAGGTCTTCAAATTCCCTAATGGCCCCATCCTGCCATATGTCTCCCAATGTGGCCAGCCCAACCGATTCCCAGTATGTCCTGATTATTTTCCTAAAATGGCTGTCCCCCATAGTTAAGGCGACCAGTGGCACCTGTGGGGAACACGGGCACGGGCTCTCTATCAATTAGCATGCTCTGCGCCAAATTCTCCACCCCAGCAGCAACATACTTGGGCGTCCATTCAAGTCTGATCTAGGGACCCAGACGATCTCTTTTAGGTAAAACGGGGCGCAGTCCCGCCCAACCAGCCTAGACTCAGGAGTTTCCTCATCAGAGAGCCATTTAGTCACTTATTGCAATTGGCTGGCCACATAATAGGCCTCAAAGTTCGGCAGCTTGATGCCTCCCCTATCGTGGAAATTTTGCAGTTTCCATAGGGCCACCCTGTTGCGGATACCGTGCCACAGGAAGTCCCTGCATATACTGTCAAGTTTGACAAAGAACTTCCTGGGTATCAGGTATGGTATGTTACTGAAAAAGTGCAATAGCCTAGGCAGGACCACCATTTTGAGCATCGCCCCCTGGCCCATCATTGCCAGCGGCAGTTTCTCCCAAAACTGCATAGACGCGCGGATTTTCTTCACAGCCACCTCGGTATTGTGCAAGTGTTCTTCCTTCACAGTATGATATGCATCAATTACGAGGTAGCGGAAAGACTCAGCTGCCCAGGGCACGGACAACACCGGCAATCGCTCCAGAGGGACTCCTGCGAAGCTCCCCAGTGGAAACATGCTCGATTTACTGGGATTAACCGCTATGCCGGACAGTTCCGCATACTTTTCCATGACCTCTAAAATGTACTGGAGGTTTTCCTCCGGATACTTCAGGTACAATAACAGATCATCAGCATATAGGGATATCAAATGGTTCTCTCCTCCCACCTCGATGCCAACCAAGTCATATTGTTGTCTGAGGTACACCGCTAGGGGCTCTAGGGCCAATATGTACAACATCGGAGACCAGGGGCATCCCTGTCTGGTGCCTCTACTGAGTCGCCACCTCTTGGATATCACTGATCCCGTGCGTACCCTGGCCAGTGGTTCGCTGTACAGCAGTTTCGCCCACCCCACGTAGCCAGGCCCAAACCCGTACCCCTCCAGGGCCGCCAGCAACCACGGCCACCTCACTGAATCAAATGCCTTAACTGCATCTAGGGACACTACCACCATCTCTTCGTCACTTCTGTTCCCCTCTTCAATCACCCGGTGGAGTCGCCTGTGATTATGAGTTATATTTCTATTGGGGACATAGCCTGTCTGATCCGGGTGTATCAGTTTACTGATGACCCTTCGTAGCCTATTGGCCAGGACCGCCGTCAGGATCTTGCTGTCCTGGTTCAGCATTGACAGCGGCCTATACGAGCCAAAGCATTGTCTCGGTTTGTTAGGCTTGGGGAGCGGCACTATTAGCGCTTCTCTGAGCGTTTCCGGTAACCGACCCTTCTCGAAAGATTCGTTGAACATCTCTAGCATCGGAGGGAGTATCTCTGCCCTATACACTTTATAAAACTCACTCGGGAGTCCGTCTGTGCCCGGGGTCTTGCAGGTGGGCAATCGTTTCACTACTTCCTCTAGTTCATCCAGTGTAATAGGTGTGTCCAGCTCCTCCCTCTCTTCATCACTAATCCTGGGTAGTTCTATGTCTTCCAATGTGTTTCTGATCTCTGCCTGATTTCCTCCCCCTTTGTCCTCATACAGTGCTCTATAATAATCAAAGAAGGCTTCATTAACTCCTTCTTGGGTGTCTACCTCCTCCCCGTCCTCTCTAGCTATCATCCTGATCGGGGGCCTGGGGGTTTCTCTCTTATATAGCCATGCCAGTAGGCGGCCAGTTTTGTCTCCACCCGCATGCTGCCTCTCAACATATTTTCTGTAGTTAAGGTTACAGAGCCTCTCCCAAAGCTCCGAACACCGCTGCTGCAGCTCGCGTACTAAATCTGCGTCCCCTCCTGCCCTGCTGCATTCGCGCTCCAGTTGTCTCTCCGCCTTCTCTAGCTCTGTCAGGACCCCACCCTGCAGGCCCCTTGACTTGGAAATGGCGTCACCCCGCAACACAACCTTGAATGCCTCCCAAAGTGTACCAGCCGAATCTACACTGCCCGTGTTCACCTCAAAGTACCGCTTAATCGCTTCCCTGATGTCCTCCCTGAAGACCGAGTCCCTAAGCGCCTCCGCACGGAGGCGCCATGTAGGTATCCGCGCACGAGGGCGGCCATACTGCCAGGTCAACACCAAGGGCGAGTGGTCCGACAGGACCCTCGCTCTATATTCAATTTGAGTGGTCGCCATCACCACCTCTGACGTGGCAAAGAAGTAATCCAATCTCGTGTGTAAGTGCTGTGGGGCAGAGTAGTGAGAATACTGCGAGGCATTAGGGTGTTTCAGTCTCCAAACATCCGCCAGCCCAAAGTCGTCCAGCAATGTCTGTAATACTCTGGCCGCCGGGGTGGGCCGATCAATCTTACCGTCGGACCTGTCCGCCCTTGGGTCGAGAACACAGTTAAAGTCCCCTCCCCAAATAATCGCTCCCCCCACACACGTGCCCAGACGAGTGCATAGGGTTCTGAAGTATGCAGCAGCATTCTGGTTGGGAGCATATGTGTTAATAATGCAAACCTCTCTGTTCTCTACCAGGGCTCTGAGCATGACCAGCCTGCCCTCCGTGTCCACCACCTCCCGTGTAACTCTGAGCGGAACGTGCGGTGCCACCCAGATTAGCACTCCCCTGGCATAGGCCGAGTACGGGGAGCCCACCACCGTGCCACTCCACTTTTTCCCCACCAGTTCCAACTTGTGTCGGGTCAGGTGTGTTTCTTGCAGCAGTGCGATGTCAATCCTCTGTCTTTTGAGGTACAACATGACTTTGTTCCTTTTTAAATAACTATTAAGTCCCCTGACATTCCAGGTGACAATCTTAAGGTCTCCCATGGCAAGTACGTATCTTCCTGCCTCCCATGTAGCGATTCCCAACCGCCCACGTGACACAGACGGCGTCCCAGTCCAGTAGCTCTTCATATAAGCTCAAACTCCCTATAACTATACACACAACAAAACCCCTACTTCCCTCCCCTCTCCCCCCCGTACCTTCCCCAACATCACACACCCCAACTGCTGCCCAGCTCCAGCCTCAGAGCTCAGGCACCCCCACATCTAGCTCCGCGAGCACCGGTCGGTGCACGGAGCCCAGTAGGATGAGGTCACCCTAGTGGCCACCCAACTAAAACTATCGTGGGGTAAAGAGTATCGTCCCGTAAGGCTCCCGGTCAAATAAACATTAATCACAGTGTCCTTGACAAATAGTGCAATCATCTGACCTTCTTTACCGAAGGTGTCGCACCGACTATATTCAAGTCCCACGAACCACGCCATCTTGCGACGCCATTTTACGCCTCCCGTATCTCTTCCGAGTCCTTTCTAGGCCGAACTTCTGATTCCTGGGGGCATCCTTGCGCATCGAGCCATCCCATGGCATCCTCCGGGGTCTCAAAAAACAAAGTTTTATGTGCATGAATGACCTTCAATTTTGCAGGATAAAGTAACATGTATTTGTAGCCCGCTTCTCTCAGCCTCCGCTTTACAGACCCAAAATTCATGCGACTATGCTGTACAGTCAAGGTATAATCTGGGTAAGCCGTGATGTTTGCCGCTCCTCTCGTGATCGTCCCTCCTTTACGGAAGTATTCCAATATCCTCTCCCGGTCGCGGTAGTTGAGAATTTTGGCGATCATAGGCCTAGGCGGGTTCCCCGGAGGCGGCCTCCTCGTTAGGGCTCTATGTGCCCTTTCTACTGCAAATCCTTGAGATAGGGCCCCTCCAGGTATCTCCTGTAAGAACATGGATTCGATGAAATCCGTAGGGTCACGGCCCTCCATCCCCTCCGGCAGGCCCACGATGCGGATGTTGTTGCGACGGGCTCGTCCCTCTGCCTCCTCCGCTCTGCTCTCCAGGTTGCCCACCCTTTGTGTCCGGGCGTGCAGATCGGCCTTATGGGTGGCACAATCTGCAGTATTCGGGCCAACTTCTTTTTCGAGGGACTCTGTGCGCTCCGCCAGGGCCCTGACATCCTGTCGTAGTAAATTAACGTCCTCTTGGACCTCTCCAACCTTGAGGTCCAGCGCCGTTTTTAGTTCAGTGACGGCAAGTTCCAGCTTTGATTCCCAGGCCGCCCTCAGATCCGCAATCGCCGCCAGGATTTCTTGGTTGGTGCACGAAGGCGTCGCGCTACTCGCAGCCAGCACATCCTTGCTTTTGGTGATGTCCTGGCTCGGGGACGTCCTAGTGAAGTCGTCTAAGGTGGGCTGTTTCACCTTCGGTCGCACTGGCCTGCTCGACATGACTCGGGGAATCCACAAGCTGCTCAAGTAGCAAGTGTGCGTACTGCGCACCTTCACAGCTGGGTCACCGGGCAGCTCGCTTCTATTCCTGTCCCGGACCCTGGTCGGCCATTTTGAGTCGCCTTTTGCTCCTGGCGTCTTTTAACTCATCGTCACCGATCTCCGTCGCCGTTAATCCTGTGCCTTCTAGAAGTTCACAGTGCGTGGCCAACACCTTCACACACCAGCATGTGTATCGTCGGTGGTCAGTGGTCCGTCGTACCGCACATATTTGCCCGGATCGTTGTAGGATCTCGGGAGCTCCTCCAGAACGCGTCCTCCTACATGGCTCTCGTAGCCACACCCCACTCTGTGTCACAACATTACTGCTCACATTGACCCCTCTTGAGCTAAGCCTGGCTGCTCAGCCACACTACCAACCTGTGTAGTTCAGACTTATACCAAAGGTTAGGTCCCTATTGCCAGGAGGTCAGGGTTATTGTAGTGAACCCTAAGGGTACTGTATACAATTTTACCTAACACTGGTGGCAGATGGTGAGGATCTATTGTAGAGTTGTTACATAGAGTATTGCTTTACTTTTGTTCAACTAAAAACCTTCACAAGGCTAAGAAGCTCCACTAGAATAACAATTGTAATATGTCTGATATGGATAACTTGAAGCAGGAAGCCCTCATCATTCTAACAGTAGATCAACTGAAATATGTGTAGAATCAGGAATCTCTCTGTTAAAGGAAAGAAACATGAATTGATTACAAGGTTGTTAGATCACCAAAGGTTGAATAGTAGGCCTGTAACTCCTACTAATTCAGAACCTGTGGAAATTGATAATGAGGATGAAAATTCAGAGTCTAACTCTATTGCCTTAGAAGAGTCAGAGGAGAGAGGGGAGTCCCAGGAAAGGAGTCCCTCTTTGCCTCAGAATGCCTTTTTGCTTCCAGCTTTGTCCACTGGTACCCCACAAGGTCCATCACTGAGTCCAGAATGTGTGTCTCTTGAAAAAATGAGATTTGAACTGGAATTTTTAAAAGAATACAGGCTCAAGCTGAAGCCAAACATCAGGACGTCAAACTCAGGGAGCTAGAAATGCAACATGCTCTTGAAATGAAAAAATTGTCTCTTGTACTATCCCTAGTCTTCTAGGTCTTCACTTCCAGGCATTTTACCTGTTGAAAGTGAGAAACTTGCTTTGCTCAACTCCTCCACTGTGATTGGCTGATCTAAAATAGCCTGCTCTGTCATTAAGCTTCGGGAGTGCGATAAGGGAAAGAGCCTCCATCACAGCCCCTTGAGGCACTTGTTCGATGTGACTGTATAACTGAAATGTGGCGAAGATGTCATTAATCTCGGTTTGGGACCTCCATGGTGCACCACATTCATCATAAAGTAAGGTAGTTAGGGGTCCAGGATGTTCTTGTTTGCAAAGCCAAGATAAAAGCCTTCCAGATTTATCCCTTTCCACATGTGCCCTTGTGGTTTGTGTGATGTAATCAAATTAACAAAAAAATGTTCACACATAAAGACAACAGGACCGGGTCTCAGCCATTGTCTCCTTATTCGGCCGCAGGCCTGTGCACCAGGCCTCTTGCGTAGGGTTCTTCTCTTCTATAGCCCCCAACTCCTCCCTCAATTTGCGGCGGATGCCCCCTGCACTAGCTATAATTTCACCTCTGTCACTACCTTCATGGTTTCCCACATGGCGCCCCATTCTTCTATGCTTCCCACATTGTGCTTTATGGGATACCGAGGTTTGCAATTCCCTCTTTGAAGACGTTGTCCGTCAGAGCGTCAATGGGCATGTGCCACGTCTGGATTGGAGGTCTGCTATCCCTAATGTTCCATGTAATTACCGGGGGGTAGGGGGAGTTGACCGATATTATGCGACCCATGTACTCAGTGTCACAAATGTCAGCCACCTGTCGCGACCCAACGAAAAAGTTGTCGATCCTGGTGTGTAAGGCATGGGTAGACGAGTAAAAGGAGTAACCCATAACCTCGGATGGAGTTCCCTCCAGACATCCACTAGCTCTAGGTCAGTTAGGGCAGTATTCAGCACTACTGTTGCTGGTGAGGAACCCCCCCCGGCCCCTGGGGAGGGGAGGATCTGTCAAGCACAGCGTCTCTAACAGAATTTACGTCACCTCCCCAAAAGAAAAAAACACTTGGGCCGAGACGTGATTTGGGGACATAGTGTGCGGGCGTGTGATCGGATATTATTATTTCGGAAGTATGAGTTAACAATACACACCTCTGTATGATCAAGGTAACCTTGTATAATAAAATACTGTCTCTAACAATTTCAATCAGTTGAATTGGCAGCGAACCCTCAATCCATGTGAGCACTCCCCTGACGTATTTAGAGTATGTGGCCCCATAGCCTGTCCCACCCCAGTGGTTAAGGACAGTCTCTTGTTCTTCCGCCAACAGGTGTGTCTCCTGGATTAAAGCTATTGATAGCTTCTTCCACTTCAGATCAGATTTCACCCTGTTTCTGCAGAGGTATGAACCCAACCTGCGCACATTCCATGTCGGTATTCTAATGGAGACCATAGTTGTAACATATACCAGACAGTCCGCACATCAAGCAAGGGGCCCCAGCCCCTACACATTAAGATGAACAGAAATAACACCCACAACTCGCAAGTGCCCAGTTTACCCACACAGTCTACGTGGTCACATTTAATATTTGAACTCGCCGTCCTGTCCAGCTTCTCGACCAAAAGCAGCACTATATGAGCCAAAATGCATGGAGGAAACAAAAAAAAATCAATAACCAAGCTGTGTAACATTGTCCAACACTTGTACGTTGCTTGGGTATTCCCGTACCACTAAGGCCAGACCTGGCCGTTGGGTACCAGGTAGTGGGGGCCAGCAACTGGCTGGCACCCTTTGTTAACTTAGAGCAGGTAAGTAAGATCAGCGGTGGGCGACCAAACGTCGCCCCCACTGCAAGTAAAGTTGTTTAGGCGGGAATCAGTCATTGTAATACAGCTCAATTCAGGGCATAAAGGGATACATTTGAAGAGCATAGCAATAGCAAAAGCAACAGAGCAAATACATTCAGACTCTGGGTCCCCTGTATCCCGAGACCCATATCAAGCAACACCCTTGGACTGCAAAGAGGGTCAGAGGGCCCTGGCCATCCGACAGTGTGCCCAGTCTAGGTCAGGTCAAGAGTTAAGTGCCATTCACGTCCCTATTAGCTAGGTTGTTGTGTTACAACCACATGGACGCCACTGGAGGACTGTCCAAAAAGTGTGTTCTGCCATTGTAAATAATTTTTAGTCTAGCAGGGTACGTGAGCATGTATTTAAGGTTTAGGTATCGGAGCCTGGCTTTAACTAGTACAAACAAGTTCCTGGCTCTTTGGACTGTAAGGTGTGTAATCTGGGTATATAACAATTTTAGAGCTATTGCTCCGTATTTTACAACCTTCCCTGGAGTATTTCATGGCCACCTCTCTGTCGCAGCAATTTAGGATCTTAGCGATGACCGGTCTAGGGTGCAATCCAGGCGGAGGACTCTTTTGCAGATTTGTAGAGACCGGTAGGCTCGTTCGACTGCGAAGCCCTGTGTCAGTATGCCAGGCCCAATCTCCTGAAGCGGCACATTTTCGATATGAGGTCGGGGTCCGAACCCTCCGTCCCCTCAGGGAGACCAAGCACACGTATATTGTTCCTGCGGGACCTGCCCTTGACGTCCTCGTTTAGTTCCAAGGCAGTGTTTCTCTTCTCCAGTTCCTTAAGCCTTGTCACAAGATCCTTAGTGGTGTCCGCAGTTTCCTTCAGCCTCAGTTTGACTGTCGTGACCCTCTCGGCTAGTTGCCTGACATCCTGCCGGAGCGACTGGACGTCAAACTTGACATCATCTATTTTTGTCTCCAGTGAGGCTCGTAAGGCAATGATTGCAGCCAGAACCTGGTCTTCCTGAGAGCTTTTTGCAGGAGTGTTTGACTCGGCTTGTCCAGTGTCCGTGGATTGAAGACTCCCGGTGTTTATTTTGGCCAACAAAGGAGTCCATAGGTTTGCCCTTGTTTTTGGTAGGTGACATCGTGGAGGAAAGCAGGGGAGGCAAACGGGCTTATATGCCCCAGCACGTGGCCGGAGACACTCCAGGCAGTAAAGGTCAGGCACGTGGCCCCTCAAAAAACACCAGAACAGTCAGCACATTCCATACTGTCTCTACGCAAGAGGTGATCACCACAAGTAGAAAAGAAAATGACATGCAAGGCCCCTAAGCAGGACAGCTAGGGGGGTAGGAGGTGTGTCAGGATGTAATAAGTGTCCAATGAGGCTCAGCACCTCTAGGCAGTAGCAGCATGCAGAAGCAATATGGGCTCAGTTCCAGTCTGGGATAGTATGTTGCAGAGTTTTAGGCAGTGTGCAGTGATTTTTGGCACTCACATGGGGAGGAAGATGGTGAACTGCAAGCCCTCCAGCAAGCACACACTGTCAAGGACCAGCAACAGTATGGAGGGTGAAGCACCAAGGATCTAATGTGACTTCCTGGTGAGAGTACCAGGAGGGGGTGGAGGGGAAAAGGAAAAGGCACAGATCATATGTTGTGAGGGGAACAGCATAAAGTGCAGGTCTCCAGCTCTCAATACACATCAGCAAAAGTACCTGAAGCCAAGAAGGCATGGGCATTTGTCGATGTGATTCGTTTGTCATGCGATGTCAGAGCGGATAATCCAACATTCCAGTGTTCCGGCTCACACCTGTGTATTGCAGCGAACTTCGCCCAAGATAAGCTGTCGCTCCCCCAGCGCCACGGCACAGGAGAGGGCAGGGCGCCCATCCAAGCCCGTGCACATTGTATCCCCAGACAAAAAACAGTGGGACTTTGCAGAGCACTTGGAGCAGCCCCCGGTCCCGCTAAATGGATCCCGGTTGAGAGGATAGCAATTCTGGCCAGCCCCCAGCAAGCATTGGGGCGCGATCTCACCCAGTCGCAGAGAGCCGTTGCAGTGGCTGTTTTAGAACGCCCGGGATCAATTTTGCAAAACAGCGTAACTTCGTCATATTGGTTCCGATTTTGTCAGAGCAAAGGCAAGCAGCTGAGCACCAGCATCCCATGTAGAATGATCCCTATGGATGTTGGAATAGACTGGATTAGCTGCCTCAGGACAGGATCGAGAGAGGATCTCAGTGGGAGATCAGTGTAATCGCAGCCTTAAAACATGAGCTCAAGCCACGCCCGAGACACATCGTCTTATATGTGAGAAGTTTGTCCAAAACTGAACAAGCCTATTCCCAGGCGGAAAAAGAAAGTTGTGCAGTTGTGTGGGCCTGCGAACATTTCCACTTGTTCTTAAACGGAAAACCCTTCACAATCATAACGGACCAGCAAGCATTGCTGTTCCTCTACGGCAACCCGCAGGCAAAAATGCCTCCCTGCATCGCACGATGGGGCCTGCGGCTACAAGATTACTCCTTCAACATCATCCACAGACCGGGTAAGGAGCTCAAACTGGCTGACTTCTTGTCACGCCACCCCAGACAAGAACACACCCCGGAACCGTTGGTGGCTGATCGCTCCATCAGATACCTCATCCAACAGACCGTTCTGCAAGGCATAGAACCCCTGGAGCTAGCGAAGTCGGAGGAGGATGACATCACAAAAGGGAAATCGGCCGAAACAAGGAAGGACGTGGACAGTCTACTACTTGTCAGAGACAAGCTAGTTGTGTCGGAAGGGAATCTACTCTTAAAGGGGAACAAGATCGTCATACCGAATCAACTCAGGAGACAAGTGCTAAACCTTGCACACGAGGGGCATCGAGGGATAGTCTCAACAAAAAGAATGCTGCGCCAGAAGGTGTGGTTTCCGAAACTGGATGGGATGGTGGAGGACTTTCTGAGAGACTGCCCCATGTGCAGCCTCATCACCCCTACAAGACACCCTGAACCACTGGATAGATCACTGTTATCTGAAGGAGTGTGGGAGGCGGTTGCCATAGACTTCTCTGGGCCGATTGAAGGGGGGAAATATGTTGTGGCAGTGATGGACGAATATTCAAGGTACCCAGAGGCACAAGTGATCTCATCTATGGCGGCCCATCATGCCATTCCTGTGTTAGACAGGATCTTCACTGCGTATGGCATTCCCATGCAGGTCAAATCAGATAACTGTCCACATTTCACAAGCCAATACCTCTGCGACTTCGCAGAATATATGGGCTTCAAACACAGGAAGGTGATGCCATTGTGGCCCCAGGCAAACGGCATGATTTAAAGATGTATAGCCAACCTGAAGCAAGCATTACAAATATCCCAATTAACAAGGCAACCTTATGACCAAGTGCTTTGCTTCATCATATATTGAGGGGTTACAGGAGCACCCATCACAGCTCGACAGGAAAGTGCCCTGTTTTGGACGGAGTGTTCGCTCCAGACTGCCTCACCACAAAGTGGCTGCTGAACACCAGGAGGAAGACCGAGGGGTGAGAAATAGGGACTCCCAATCAAAGGAGAAGATGAAGGCCTACACTGATCATAAGACGCAAGCAAGACTGTCCACCTTAGAGCTAGGGGACGTGGTGGTTGTGAAACAAACCAGGACCAGCAAAGGGGACATGTTCTTTCATGAAGATCCACTCATCACCAGGAAGAAGGGTTCACTTGTCACTGTAGAGGAGGATCGGCGTCAGGTGACCAGGAACTCGTCACACTTCAAGAGTGTCTCGGACACTTAAAAGAGCCACGACAGGAATCGCAGGAAGATGAAAGAGAATACTCCTCAGGCGAGTTCTATCAGGGAGATGGTGATGTTTTGAGCCAGGAGGAAGGTGGACCGGACGATCCGAGGGAAAGGCCCGAACCAGGGAACCCTTGTCCACAAAGGACTCGAGCCCAACCCTGCAGACTCATTGAAGAAATGGGGTAAAGTTGTGTTGTTTATATTGTTAGTATTTAAATTGGGGGAGGTGTAGTGTCACAAGTTGTCGTCTGGGGAGGTCAGGAGCGAGACAAGGGAAGTGACGTGGATGGGAAGGGGAAGGCTGTTGTAAGCTGGAGGTGTAGGAATAAAGACGTTGAGAACTTGGCTCCGTCACTGCCTGGTTTGTTTCTGCGCAGCGAGGTGCGTGCGGGTATGCACTTATGACCGGAGGTCCCGGTCAAAGGAAGGGGGCCCGACCTGACACATAAGTAACTTAAATTAACGAAATGAACGTGTTAATTTTATTAAGTGCCCAAGGGCATTTTGGCTGGTGTTTCTTTGTCCTTTAACAGCAGTGAAAAGAAAAGCAAATCGTGTCCTTCTGTACACGCGTGTGTGTTGTATGTCGCAATACCAACACCATAGTTAAGGTTCCATGTCACTTTACATAGAAAACTGAACAATCTGTTAGCTCTGTAACTTTTGACATTGTCTATGTAACTTAAAGCTGGTCATTGTTATGCTATGGAAAACAATATTCGCCTGGTGCCTAGGAGCACTCCTAGTGTGTTTTCAGGTTTATTAAAATGTTATCAAAAAGGTAGGCGGGGGGTTCAAGGGAGATTGACCAGCCCTGACACTAGGTGGTTTTTTGAAATGAACAACAGATGTCCACAAATTTGTGGAACTCTCCTGTCACCCGCAAACCCGGTTTGTGTTTAGTAACTACAAAAAAATAATTATTCTACGATTTTATCAGTAAAATAATCATACTTTACTGTTCTTATAAACAAAGATAAGGTTTAAACAACTGTAAATTCTGTTCACATGTTCTATCGTAACATTCATGTAGTCATATCTTAAATGTTCATTTTAAAAGGTAGTTCCCTGGTCAAAATACAATTTTCAGAAAAAAATATTCCAACAGTAACACTTCTGTTATAATTCGCATTCAGTTACAGTGATACATTTCTCGTGTTATGGTGTCCTAGAAAATTAGCTCAACGTGTTTCGGGAATCTGTTCCCTTCATCAGGAGCTCTTTCATTCACTCTTTGTCTTCATACTTGTTTCTAACGAGAAGGAATTTTTTCAAAAATAAAATTAGATAATGGTTATTAAACTATTTCTCAAGTTTAACGGTTTCATAGTGTATAATCACCTGGATGATATTCTTTGATATACCCTTAATCCTTGTGGTATTCTGTTTGCCCAATAGTATTGTGCTAGTGTTGTTACATGAAGTTTTTGAGAGATTTCCCTCCTGATTACCCTCTCCAGTTGTGTTATGAGTTTTTCTGGATTGGTTGCTGATGGTATGCCACTTTCGATTTCCTTTATTAATCCTAGTATCCGAGTAGCTTCCTTTTCATGAAAAGCAAGCGTAGTTGTGTGTTTGTCTGTTATGGTGTTTATTTTTGAAAAAGACATATCCTTTAAATTTCGAGTGTGGGCGCTCCCCAGACTGTTGTCACTCCCTGTGGTCAGGGGATATATACAAAACAAAATTTGCCTGGTGCCTTGGAGCACTCCTAGTATGTTTTCAGGTTTATTTAAATTTTATCAAAAAGGTAGGGGGGTGCAAGAGAGGGGCAGTAGAAATGACCTTGATGAATTTTTGACCTATATATATTCTATTCACGAGCACATCACATTTACTATGGAGGTCGGAACCCCTAAATTACACTTTCTACATGTGGAATTGGAGATTAAGAACACCGGGATAACAACAACTATTTATCACAAAAAGACAGATGTGAAAAATTTGTTGCATTTTCAAAGTCACCATCCTCAACATCTCAAAAATAATTTACCATGCAGCCAATTTATCCGTTTGTAGAGAATCATAACATCAGAAGACACACTAGAAGAGGAAAATGACAGAAATGTATTTGAAAAGGGGATACCTGAGAGATATTGTAGAATTAGCAAAAACTAAAACTTCAAACTAAGAACAGAACTTTTAGCACCAAAAACGAAATAAAAAAAAGATTCCTTTTCTATACGCTCTAAAATACTCAGGACAGAGTCACCAAGTCACAAGACTTATTAAGAAACATCGGAGGTTTATACAATTAGACCCACAGTTAAAACAATTGTTCCCAAAACCCCCTACTATCGCCTATAAAAGGGGACGGAATTTGAAGGACCATCTAATTAAGGTAGAGAGACCCCCGAAAGAAAAACAATTAACTTTGAGTACAGGAAAAACAGGCACTTACCCATGTTTAAATTGTTGCAATTGTAATAATATAATGAAGGGAGGATATATCAGACACCCAAAGAAGGGGATCAAGATTAAGATAAAAGACTTTGCAACTTGCAACACAATCTATTATTTATGGATTGAGTTGACCTTGCAGCATTTATTACGTGGGCCAGACAATGAGAAAGCCAAAAGAAAGATGGAATGAACACAAGAGCAGTATAAGAACACAAAACATAAGATCGCCAATGGCCCGACATTTTAATAAAAATGACACAGTTGCGCAACTAAATGTAATGATCTTGGAAGTGGTGAAGAAAGCACACAGCGGAGGAAACCATGCAAAACGCATGAACCAAAGAGAGTGCTATTGGATCAAAACATTGAACAGCATGACCCCAGATGGGTTGAACAAGGATTTTAGTCTCAATTGTTTCCTATGAATACAAAATACTACTAACGTTGACTAAGAACCATACCAATCAGGTTTCCTCTAATAGAGGATATTGTTGAAACAGATGAGGATGCACATTAAGATATGTAAAACATAGCAGTAGACCAATGGAAGTATCCTGCGCTATATAAATCTGAAACAAAGGCGGTATTTGTCTAATGAATACTAACAACCATACATGGATATCATTTATCTGGCAAGAAACATAACATTTATCATGGGGACAACATCCAGAATTGCTAAGTTAAATTGGATTTTGAAAAATAGATATGATGGAACATTATCAACATATATGAATGTTACACATATTCTGAGATAAACAATGAACCTATATTCTTGTACACTTACTAAGGCTTTCATGGGTTCAGACAGAAAAGTACAACCAAAACATTGACATCCTATCATTGAAATGAGATATTAGAGAACGTGTACAATTGAATGTTGAAAACACTTGGATGTTGTGTTCTTTGCTTTAAAAATGTAACTATTAATGATTAAACTGAAGGAGATACACTTAATAAACATATACCACCTTTATTAGTACATACCTATTAAGGTCATTATAGGTTGAGAGTAAAAAGTAAATAATGGCATCATATTACCAAATTAAATTTTCCAGAATGTGAGCATGTGAATGTTAAATCACTTGGATGATTTATTTTTTATTTTTTACTTTCTATCAGAGATGTCCAACTGTACGTACTAACACCTATCGAATTACAGGGGATAACATCAGGAACCATATTCCTTTCAAGTTAGATACCTAAAGTACCAATAATCTTAATGAATCCCACAGTTATAACCATAAAAGTATACCAGCAGGGTGATAACATTTTATTCATCATTATTCTTAGCTTAACATAACGAGACATCTTTTTCAATGTGAAACCATTTTAATATGAAATCTTTGAAAATCGTAGCGCACGCGGCTGCGCTCATTTAAGTGACGTTTGACAACACAACACAGGACACCCGCACGTGGTTAGGCTCAAAACATAAAGGTACATGAATATACTATTTAATGATATTCCTTAGTTGAATATTATGAGACATATCTCATACAATACAATATGAAGTTTCTAATCTCAAAGCATCCACAGCCTCACTTAGAAGTGACGTTTGTCAACAAATGACATCATCACGTTGTTACGTGATGACGTATATAAATAAAAGGCCGCCATTTTGTATAGTGGTTTTTCGCCACTCGAGGTTGCAGATACACGATAGTCTGCTGAACTGTAAGGTAAGCCAATCCTGCTGGAATGATGAATATACCACTAAGCTAAATACTGTAAGAGACATTATGCTTTAATATCTTGAGAATGAAGCTTTTTATTAGAATATGTCGATCTGTTTGACAGATCATTACAACCATGAGAATACCTTTTGGCATGAGAAGATTTATATGAAACCCAGGGCGGATACCATAGGAACTATTCCGTACTACGGGACGGTCTAGGTAAGAACACGTGTGACACTTATCCCTTAATTTATACTCATAATAGCAATAAAATGAAACGTACTGAAACTTGTAATGATGTGTCCATATCAGGTACACTGAGAGAAGATGAGAGGAACAAACATGTGCATCAAGAAGGGACTCCATTAGATCTCGCCAAGCCCAATTCAAGAGCGGTTTATAAGCCTAATTGAAGCACAGGTACATTTAATTTGCCCTATGATATTAAGATAATACTGTATTTTCAAGAGTTTTTAGACCCATCCTCCAAAGTATATACATACATATATACAATTTCACTTTTATTTTATTTTTTTACCCTTAAGGCCAACATACTCCCATTTTTGGAATTGTTAGTGGACTGTGTACCATACTCTGAAAGTTAAGAAAGTTAAAATTAGGAAATCTACATTATCCGGTACAAGAATTAGACGAGATACAAGAATTTCATCCAGGTGATTATACATTACGAATCATGACAAATTAGTTAAACCTGAGAAATAGTTTTAATAACCATTATCTAAGTATATTTTTGAAAAAATTCCTTCTTGTTAGAAACAAGTATGACGACAAAGAGTGAACGAAAAAACTCCTGCTGAAGGGAACAGATTCCCGAAAAGCATTGAGCTAATTTTCTAGGACACTATAACACGAGAAATGTATCACTGTAACTGAATGCGAATTATAACAGAAGTGTTACTGTTGGAGTACTTTTTTCAGAACAATTGTGTTGTGATCAGGGAACTACCTTCTAAAATCAACATTTGGGATATGAATACATGAATGTTACGATAGAACATGTGAACAGAATTTACAGTTGTTTGAACCCTTACCTTTGTTTATAAGAACAGTAAAGTATGATTATTTTACCAATAAAATTGTAGATTAATTATTTTTTGTAGTTACTAAACACAAACTGGGTGTGCAAGGGACTGAAAGTTCCACAAATTTATGGACATCTGTTGTTCAATGTTATTCTATGGCACATTAGAGTTTACATTCCAAATGCAGAGATTTTTCATAAATGTTTTCATATCTAAAACAATAAAAATGTCAATTTTCGTAAAATGTGGTACATTTTTAGCGCATATATCTTATGTTTTGTCATGTTACTCAGCAAATCACTAGCAGTGTGTTTTAACCCCTTCGAGCCTTGTCCAAAGTGTGGCTATTGTGTGCCCTTGTTACAGATCAGTCTCTGAGCGGGAATAGAAAAGAGCAAAGGGTGGATGGCATTTCAAAATAGTATGCTTCGATTTTCAATCTCGGCATGCAACTAGTCCTCCTGGGATAACTGGTGGTGCACACAAAATAAGTTTCACAAATTGGATCAGGACATTATAAGTTATTCACTTTTGAAAAGTAAACCTTTGGGAAATCGGAAGACTTCCCTGTGCCACTTCACTGAAGGTGCTGTGTGACACAATGTAAAAGATGCCTATGGAGTTTGTCAGGCTCTATAACCAAAAGAAACACAGAGTACAAAATCACATTTAAAATACATGAGTGGGGAAAAAGGGTCTCATTCTCTCCAGGTAAAAAAAGCAAGTCCTCAAAATCCAGCAGAGTTGCTGGGGGTCTCTTAGGTGGAGGGAATTAGCACATTTCTGAGAATTCTCCCTAACAGCAAGTATGTATCTAACTGCATCCTTAAGAATAATCTTGATGTGGCAGACAATGCAGTCCGTATCATTGAAGAAGGCACACTCATCAAGCGCCACGCCTTGCTCAGACAGTCTGGTTTTAAATTAGGGACACAGGCCACTAACCTTAACATGCCAGTGAAACCTAATTTCTAAAATCTGCTTAGAATCACATGCTGTGCATAGGTCCGACATCCAGTGGTCACTGCTGAGTATTGCATTTTGTTTTTCATAGTCGAAAAGGGGACGTCGACAAGGCGTGTCTGTAACACTATCCCTATAGTGACGTGCGTTGTACCCACAATCCCTCACGCGTCGAGGTCCCTCAGATTGTTTTTTTCCACCCAGCTACTGGTCGCCTTTATGCAGAGCTCCTCGAGAGACATTGCCAAATAGTTTCTTCGACCTTTGGTCGTTTGTTATTAATACCAATAACGATAGATCCCTCCCTCGACGCAGAGCCGTTTCTCCGCCGAGCAAGATCTTCGACGGAAGGACGAGCGGAGGAGATCCTTCGGCGCTGCCGAACACGTGGCCTGGCCTCGCCGGCCATACACAGTAGGGAGAGTGGGGCTTTGTGGTCTTTCTTTCTTTTCTTTAAGAATGCCTTTCTCTTTCCCCTCCCTCTCTTTCGAGGTCGTAGTCACACCTATTACCCTCAGCTATGGAGAGAACGCCATTTAGGTTTTGCCCGCTTTGCAAGGGTAAATATACCTGGAAGGATAAGCATAAACGGTGCAACCGTTGCTTACCCCTCGATCACCAGGAGGACGGCTGTGCGGCCTGCAAATTACTAAAGCCCAAAACTCTAAAGGACCGCAGGGTCAAGAGGTGGGCGGCCTACGCTATGTCTAGGCCTGACTCCTCGCCCGCTGCCGCCTAGTGTGACAAGGATAGTGACTACACGGCCCCCGTAACGGAGGCTGTAGACCTCAAAGGAGTGTTCACGCTCCTCGTCGTCCGTCCCCAGCCCCGACAAGCCCGGCTCACGCCCAGTTTATGGGGATGAACATCCCGGCGACAAGGACGCACACAGAAAAACACCAAAGCACATACCCCCAGGCACACATAAGACGAAGACAGCCATAGCGCCAACGGGGACGCCGGGCCCACCGACGTCTTCCACCGACCGTAAGGGTCGTCAGCCCTCCCCGCCACCGCTTCCGCGACAGGCGACTGGGCACTCTAAAAATAAGGGCGCTAACACCAAAATTTCCGGCGACACGCATCGCAAGAGCGCTCACGTTGCCAACAAGGACTCGCCGACCAATGACTCGACGACCAAGGACTCGACGAGCAAAGGCTCGACGCTCCATAGCGCGACGGCGACCGATCCCTCGGAAGAGAGAATGATCGCCGAAAGCCTCGCGCGCATAGCATCTAAGGACGGCCAAAGACGTACGGCGAGTGAAACGCCGAAAACCGCGCACAAGGCTAAAGATACGCCGAAGGCGCCGGAAAACAGATCAGGTCAGTTCCCTACGCCGTCGGAAGGCCCTAGCCAGCAAGAAGGCTACTCAGAAGGCGAAGGCTCTCTTACTTCGACGTTATGGGACAGAACCAGACAATTACAGGAGGAAGAAACCCCCTTTTCTTTCCCAGGCCGTCCTGGCCGACCTCAGTGGACTTTGGAAAGGTTCCAGACCTGTGTGGACAAACTAGATAGGTTCATGTCCATCCCAGAAGACAGGGCGCCCAAGAGACCAAGGGAGGCACCCCTTGAGAGTGCAAGGTCTAAATACCAGAGGTTTTATAACCCCATACAAGAGGACATAAACTCTTACAATCCCACTGAGGAAGACACCTTCTTCCAAGAGGAAGATGAGTTCACCTATGTTGAGGACCAACGAGAAGAGGAATGTTTTCACGAGGAAACTAACCTATGTGAGGAAGGATTCCAGGAAGACACAGGCGAGGGTGACCAAAATCCCTGGCAGTCACCGGCTAGGTCGACTGACGCAGGCAGTAGCAGTATAGTCATCAGGTCTACTGAAACTACACCAGTCAGGAACCCTTCGCATGTCGATGATCAACCCACCTTCAATGCACTGCTGAAGAAGGCAGCAGCACATTTCGAAATCGAAACTGGAGACGTCACCCCAGACACCGATTTTGTGGAGAGGATTATCAAAGAAAAACCCCCCACTAGCCAGGTTATACCTATCCTCGCCTCAGTTAAGAGACGTATTACACCTTCTCTTTCAACTCCTGCATTGGTGAGAGGGGCCAATCCGAGGATTGAGAAACTGTTCTCTCCCTCTCAGTCAGACCCATTATATATTAAGGGTCACTCAATCCCGGACTCCCTGGTCGTGACCAACACCAGAAAAAGGGCAGGAGTCCCACTATCTACTAGCGGGGCACCCCCATATAAAGAGGGGAAAAAGCTGTATGCCCTAGCCAAGAGAATCACCACCTCTGCAGCATTCTCTACCGGAATCGCCAATAATAATACCCTATTGGCAAGCTACGCCGATGCTCAATGGGCTAAGCTCAGACAGGACATCGAAGAAGCTCCCGAACCCCTAAGGACTCGTTTACTGGCCACAGTTAACGAGGGCTCTCTGGTCAATCGAAGCATCGTCAAGAATACCCTTGATGCAGCAGAGACGGCTGGCCGCACTTTGGTACAAGGAATTTTACTGAAGGGTCACGTCTGGCTTCGCAATTCCGGATTTAAGGCGGAAACACAAGCATCCCTTATTAATAAACCCATAGAGGAATCCAACCTCTTTGGGAGAGCAGTAGATGACGCGCTGGAAAACGCAAAAAAAGAATTTGATACTTTAAAGACCTTAGACCAAATTTCTAAACCTCCTAATAGGCGGGGATTTGGTAATAAGCGCTTTTTTCGTGGACAACGCCAGCAACAAAACCAACAACAACAGTACTCTGCCAGCAACTACCAGAGTAATAGCGGCCAGTACAATCAGAGGGGTCAACGTCGTGGCAAGGGAAGAGGCCGGGGTTCCACCCCCAGAGGCTCCCAAGCCAACAACACCACCAAGTGACGCGAAGGTCGGGGCCGGTTAACATCCTTTCTTCCAGCATGGGAGGAAATAACATCAGACCGCTGGGTACTTTCCACCGTAGCCCGCGGCTACTGTATAGAGTTCAACAGTTCCCCAACATACAGACCCCCGAGGGGACGCCGCATGACACCAGAACACCTCGCCATCCTTCTCCAAGAAGTGGACCAACTGCTGGAAAAAGGAGCCATAGAGGTTGTGCCTCTATCTCAGGTAATGGAAGGTATTTATTCAGTGTACTTCCTTGTACCCAAAAAGGATCTAACCATGCGCCCTGTATTAGATCTGCGCCCAGCAAACAAGTTTGTCAAACCCCAGAAGTTTCGTATGGTGACCTTACAGGAAGTGATCCCACTGCTATCACAGGGAGATTACATGACAACACTGGACATGAGAGATGTATACTTTCATATTTTAATGTTGCCAGCGCACAGAAAATACCTCAGGTTCATGATAGAGGGCAAACACTACCAGTTCAGAGTGCTACCCTTCGGCATAGCATCTGCACCAAGGGTATTCACGAAGGTACTGGCAGTGGCAGCGGCACACCTGCGCAGGTTATCCATCCCAGTATACCCTTACCTCGACGACTGGCTCATAACAGGGGATTCTTACGAGACATGCTTCTCAAACACCCAAAAGACTGTAGACCTTTTGTTCCAACTGGGCTTCTCCATCAACGAGAAGAAGTCCAGCTTAGACCCCAGCCAAGTCAAACAATTCCTAGGGGCTCTAATTATAACAAAGGAATGCCTCGTCTTCCCCTCCAACGAGAGGGTCCAAAACATGCTGTTTCAGATCCCCCAATATGTGGCAGGTCGAGAGGTGACGGTGCGCAAAGCGATGCGTCTGCTAGGTATGATGGCGTCGTGTATTTATTTGGTACCTCACGCGCGCCTGCGCATGCGCCCAATGCAAGAGTGGCTCAACAGCCAGTGGTGTCAGGCCAGCGGACAATGGGACGATCTAGTGGTGGTCTTGCAGGCCTTGGTTCTCTCGCTACGGTGTTGGACAAAGGAAAACCTGATAATAGGGAAACCCTTTGCCACACCTGCGGTGGAGGCCACTCTAACCACGGACGCATCCCTCACAGGATGGGGGGCTCACCTATCCCATCAAACTGCTCACGGAGTCTGGACTCCGAACGTAGCATCCAAGCATATAAACCTTCTGGAGCTACTAGCGGTGTTCAAAGCACTAAAAGCCTTCCAGGAACACCTACAAGGGAAGACAGTGATGGTCCTTACAGACAGCACCACAGCCATGTACTACATCAACAAGCAGGGGGGAACCCACTCTCCAGGACTGTCCAAACTGTCACAGAATATATGGAAGTGGGCTCTCAAACACAACATGTTCCTACTGTCACAACACGTACCAGAGGAACTCAATCTGCTAGCAGACGAACTCAGCAGAGACTTCCCCCTGCCCGAAGAGTACGAATGGCAATTGCACGAAGACATTGTCTTAGACGTCTTCACGCAATGGGGATTCCCGAAAATAGACCTGTTCGCAACACTGGAGAACTCACAATGCCAAAGTTACGCCTCCAGGTACTCCCAAAACCAGTCCAAGGGGAACGGTCTGTGGATTCAATGGTCAGGGAAATTTGTTTACGCCTTTCCCCCAACTCCCCTTCTCAACAAGGTGGTGCACAAGATGCACCAGGAACAGGTTACCATGATACTAGTGGCCCCAATGTGGGCCCGGCAGCCATGGTTCGCTCACTTGATGGAGATGTCCCTATCTCCCCCAGTGAGACTTCCCTGCCCGTACAACATGCTGTCACAGGACAAGGGCAGGACACTGCATCCATGCCCTCAGACCATGAACTTAGCAGCCTGGCTCCTGAGATCATAGAATTTGGACATCTACAACTCCCGCAGAGATGTATGGACATCCTCAGGGAAGCCAGAAAACCTAATACTCGCCACTGCTATTCTAGCAAGTGGAAAAGATTTGTCATCTGGTGTAGAGGTAAGAGCATCAACCCGGTTGACTGCTCTCCCACGTACATTGTTCTGTACTTGACCCATTTACTGGATTCAGGTCTAGTGTTCAATTCCATTAAAGTCCACCTAGCGGCACTTTCTGCATACACCACTTCCCAACTTAAAGTGTCGTGGTGGAAGATACCAGTTATCAAAGCCTTCATGGAGGGGGTAAAGAGAATACACCCTCCGATAGCAACTCAGCTCCCGGATGGGACTTAAATGTGGTACTTTCTAGACTCATTGGCCCTCCCTTTGAACCCATGCACAAGGCAACTCTTAAGGACCTCACTCTTAAGACTGCTTTCAAATAGCTATCACCTCCATTAGGAGAGTAAGTGAACTACAGGCTCTTTCTGTTCTAGACCCCTTCGTAACAGTTCACAAGGAGAAGGTGGTTCTACGCACACACCCAAGGTTTGCACCAAAATTCATCTCGTAATTTCATGTAAACCAGTCAATAGAACTACCAACGTTCTTTCAAAACCCTTCCAGCTTGGGAGAAAAAAGTCTGCATATACTAGATGTACGCAAAGCAGTCATGTTCTACATGGAAAGAACCAGACCACTGAGAAAGACTAACCAGTTCTTTGTCTCGGTGGCAGCAGGAAGAGAAGGAGATGCAGTCTCAAAGTCCACTATATCTAGATGGATTGTTCAATGCATCACTCTCTGTTACACTCTTGCTAAGAGAGAACTACCCTTCAAGCCAAGAGCACATTCCACTCGAGACACTGGGGCGTCCATAGAGTTCATTGCAAATGTTCCCCTTGAGTCCATCTGTAAAGCGGCTACCTGGAGTTCTGTGCACACCTTTACAAAACACTACTGTCTAGATGCACACTCTAGATCTGACTCCCAGGTGGGACAGGCAGTATTAAGACATCTTTTCTCTACTGTTCCTTCTCATAACCCACCGCCAACTCCGGGTACTGCTCGCTAGTCTATGCACAGCATGTGATTCTAAGCAGATTAACAAGCATCAGAAGACAATGCATTATTTACCGTAAAAGCATTTCTGATGGTTGTATCTGCTTAGATTCACATGCGCCCACCCTTCCTCCCCGCTCGGATGGAAGTAACATAGACATCTTTCTACATCTCTCTCTTTTCTGTACTCACTCACGTATAGAAGGCTCCCTCAGGGCAGAAACAATACAAACCGAGGGACCTCGACACGTGAGGGATTGTGGGTACAACGCACGTCACTATAGAGATAGTGTTACAGACACGCCTTGTCGACGTCCCCTTTTCGACTACGAAAAACAAAATGCAATACTCCGCAGTGACCACTGGATGTCGGACCTATGCACAGCATGTGAATCTAAGCAGATACAACCATCAGAAATGCTTTTACGGTAAGTAATGCATTGTCATCCTTTTCGGTAAGGCTGTTGAAGAAGCCCTCAAGAGAGTGAAGGAAGAGTATGGCACTCTTAAATTCCGCTGCCAATTAACCAACATACCCTATGCACAATGGGGCTCATCAAACTCCAGAAGGTCGCGCGGTCAGGGTTCACAATGCTCTTCCGGGTACACTCAGGGCAGACAGTCTTCAACTTGGGGCCCATCGCAAGGACTCCTCCGGTTTTCAAAGAGGAAATAATCGATACAGAGGAAGAATCTCAGCTGGGAGAGGCTCCACCCCTCCCAATCAATGATGCACCGCTGGAGGTCCCCTCCCATGCCACCCAAGTAGGAGGTTGAATTGTCACACTTCACCGATGCATGGGAGGAGATAACATCAGACAAGTGGGTGTGGTCTACCGTGGCAGGCGATGTAAGGAAGGCATGGTATGAAACCGTGAAGACAGACACAAGTGATCACAGTTCAAGGGTGTTTATTAAACTTCAATGGGTTGGTTGAACGCATATCTAAGCCTAGATCTAAGGATGGGAGCAAGCTACGACCATTGAAAAATAACGCAGTCCTAGTGGAGTCTCTGTCAAAATAAAATGGCATATACTAATAAACCCAATGCCAATCCTTATGTCTTCTCCAAAACTTTATTTTTATTTTTAAGTTGCTCGCAGACAGGTTACAGTGTGAACAGCCTTCATACAATTGCATTATTACCTTAACATTTTGCACATCTTAATATTTGTTCTTCTAGAGCCTGAAGCATGTGACGAGGCTGTGATTTGATGTCCATCTCGCAGGTATTCCCTAAAAGGACCTCATATGTCCTTTGGTTTGTTTACCACCAATACCGTCCCGATAGATCCCTCTTCCCGTTCATTCACATATGTCAATTCTCTGAGCCATTCCAGCATTGTCGGTGCTGAATTAAATTTCCATTTTAGCAAAATACATTTCTTGACAATCGTACAGCACAGGTTGAACAATCTGTGGGTTTTGATATTAACCTTAGCAATATCCCCCAGTATGTATTTAAGGGGGAGGAGTGCAGGAGGGATTGTAGTCATTTTCATGCAATGTATCGGCTACCTCCTGCCAGAATACCATCACCTTCTGGCAACTCCAGAACATATGTAGAGTATTTATACCATCCTGTTTACACTTTGGACATATATCTGGTGTGTTTGGGGCAAATCGAGCCACTTTCGCTGGTGTGTAGTGCAGTCTAGTCAGAATTTTGAATTGTATTAGTTGGAGCCGCGCGTTGAGGGATACCTCTTTAGTTAGGAGACAAAACCTTTGCCACTTAGTTTGGTCTATATTTGTTCCTATGTCTTCCTCCCATCTCCTCTTGGCTTTATTGTGATATTCTCTCCCATCTTTTATTTTCGTATATAGTCTAGACAGAAGACCCCTACTGTCGTCCCCCTGTATCACCGTTTAGATACTATCGCACATTGTCAGTTCCTGGGGTAATGATGGCTATTTCGAGGGGATTGGGTCCTCCGACGTATTCCATATCTATGACGGGTAATGTCCACAGTTGTGCTGCTTCGGAAAATCTTTGGCGTCTGCATCCTGCGTCGATGACGTCGATGCACCGTCCCCGAGGACCTCCTCCGACGGCCGATGTCACCCGATGTGATGAGTAGGACGCACGACGCCCATAGCCTCAGTGCCGTTTTTTCCGCGAACATGTTCGCTTCGTGAATCTCGGTACGCCTCGACTCGTTGGAGTTTGCTGTTTTTCAATTCTCGGTTCGTTGAACCTGTTCGGTTTGTGTGAAGACCTGTTTGTGACGATGTCTTTCTCGTCTTCAACCCCGCGTCCGGGCTTCAAGAACTGCGGGGACTGTGGGTCCAAGATGTCGGTCACAGACTCGCACAATGCCTGCCTCTGGTGCCTCGGGGAGGCCCATGATACGGACATCTGTGTCGACTGCCAGTCGCTCACTGCAAAGGCCTTGCGGGAACGCAAGAAGAAGCTGTTGGTAGGCCGCGTGTCTAAGCCCCGGAAGTCGAGGTCTGCGGGGCTTTCGACGGATGACTCGAGGGGCGACTCTCTGCGTCATTGTCGGAAATCTGGTGGGTCTCCTTCCAGGAGTTGGTCTCGCCACTCCTCCGCCTCTTTGAGGCATTCCAGGAAGCGCCGGCATAGGTCGCCTTCCCCGTCCTCTTCCGAGGACTCCGCCCGTCGGCGGGTCGCTTATCCCTCCATGCAAGCGACACCGGAGGAATGGGCTTCCTTCGGGAAGCAGATGCAAGCGATTCTGGAATCGCAGGGCACTGGTCTGTCTGTGCCTCCGAGTGGTGTCGGTCGGCACCGGTCGAGAGACACCGCTCGTACGCCTTCGGGCTCGAGTGGTCGGCACGGCTCGCGGGAGAGGTCCCGCTCGGACAAGGGTAGCCGTTCTCACCATGCCCGTGCCAGGTCCCGGTCCTCGACGCGCTCGAGACCGTGTGATCCTGTGCTGTCTTCGAAGAAGACGTCGACGCCTGTGGCGCCGAGGTCGTCGACTATTTCTCTCGAGGCTCCGCCTCCGAGGGGGCATCGACGGCATCGGCGCCTAGGTTGTCGAAGGACACGCTCGGAGCTCCGGCTTCGAGGACTGTGTCGACGCCGCCGATGCTGGCGGCGCTGCAGCTGACGTCGACGCCGATTCGTTAGGCGACCTCGACGCCTTTTCTGTCGACGCCGGCGCCGACTCGTTCGGTGCCCTCGATGCCTTTTCTGTCGACGCCGGCGCCGATTCGTTCGGCGCCCTCAACGCCTTTCGAGGCGGGGGTGTCGGAGGGGCCCTGTGGCACAGGGTTTGCCCCTAGAAAGGCTATGGCTAAGGTCCAGCACTGCTTTGGTCCATAAAGGTCTTCCTCTCCTCGCCTGGAGTACATTTCAGAGGGTGATGAAGGCTCTGATGGCGGCCTGGTTCCGGTTGCGGTTCCAGATGACCTTATCTCAGGTCATAGCTAGTTTGATGACCTGAGGCAGTCGCTGCATGATGCCAGTGGACTGGACACCTCTCCGCAGGTGGAGTTTTGTCGGCCGGAGCCTGGCACTCATGGCGATTCTTCATATCGGCGCCTTATGTCTCGGGTTACCGAGTACTTGGGTTGGTCAGCTTCCCCAGGGGAGTTCGTTCAAGATGATCTCACGGACATCCTTGATCTCGGTCCACCCACTGACCCGGTTTTGCCTTTTCATATGGCTCTGCAGAGAAGGGTGGCGGCGGCTTGGACTGCTCCGGAGAGTCTCCCGGCAGTGGGCAAGTCTTTGTCGCGAAAATACCATCCAGCCAGTAGCGACCCCTGCTACTTGTCTAGGCACCCCACCCCGGAGAGTTTGGTGGTGCAGGCGGCTACGGCCCCAGCAAAGCAGGCGTTGTATCCTACCATCCCTCCGGATATGGACGACAAACGTTTTGACGGCTGGGCGAAGAAAGTGGGTATGGCGCTTCAGGCGGCCAACTTCATATGTGCCTTGTCTCGTTTCACACACACTCTGTGGAACTGTGTTGCATTAGCGGCTGATCATATTTCCGAAGGGGACGAACGGGATGGTTTCCTTGCTATGGTTCAGGATGGCAAGGATGCTATGTGTGAGGCCGTTCAGTCGGGTTTGGACTTGGCGGATTGTGTCAGCCGGTCCATGGCGGCGAGCACCGTAATGCGCAGGTTTGCGTGGTTGCGGAAGTCTGGGTTCGCTCCTGATGTGCAGTCCCGGCTCCTCAACATGCCTTTTGACGGTGAACACCTTTTTGGCAGCAAGGCTGACGAGATCCTTGAGGTTGCAGGCCTCCAAAGCTGCAGTGAAGTCGTTGGGCGCTGCAGTTCGCCAACCTCTGCCTTTTCGTCCTAGGGTACAGCAATGGAGGGGAGGTTGCTTTCGCTATTACTCGTCCTTCAGTAAAGCGAGGGGAGCTAGCAGTCAAAGAGGCCATCGTAAGAGTGCCAGAGGTGGAAACAAAGGTACTCGAGGTGCCAAGGCCGCTCGGGCAGTTGCCACTTTGCCCTCAGGCAACGCCGCAGCCGCTACCACTCAGTCATGAGGCCAGGTCCCATGGTTCGCCGGTTGGGGGAAGGCTGGCGCAGCATCTTGTAGAGTGGCAAGCCATTACTTCGGATGTGTGGGTTCTGGAGATCGTAGCCCACGGCTACTGTCTTCGTTTTCGGCAGAGGCCTCACGACAATCCACCAGGGAACCTCTCTTTGAAGTGTCCAGATCCGCTCCTTGCGCAGGAAATTCAAGCCCTGCTGGAGAAAGGCGCCATAGAACTGGTGCCTGTAGCGGAGAGGAACAAGGGATGGTATTCCCCTTATTTTTTGATTTAAAAGAAAGACCGGGGATTCAGACCCATCATGGACTTGCGCGGTTTGAACAAACTCCTCAGGAAGGACAAGTTCAAGATGGTTACTCTTTCTCAAGTTTTCCAGGCCCTTCAACTTCAGGACTGGTTGGTGTCTCTCGACCTCAAGGATGCTTACTTCCATGTGCCGATCCATCCCAAGCACAAGAAGTACCTGAGGTTTGCGGTTGGCGACTCGCACTTTCAGTTTCGTGTCCTGCCGTTCGGATTGACCTCCGCCCGAGGGTTTTCACCAAGCTCATGGTGGTGGTGGCAGCGCATCTCAGGAAAGGAGGGATTCACATCTACCCCTACCTGGACGATTGGTTGATCAGGGGGAGCTCTCCCGAGCAAGTCCTGGATCATCTGTCCGTCACCTGCCACTCCCTTCACAGGCTGGGCTTCTCCCTCAATTTAAAGAAGTCCCATTTGACACCAACGTAGCAGCTCCAGTACATCGGAGCAGTGCTCGACACGTCCCTGGGGCAGTGTTTTCCTCCTCAGGTGAGGGCTCTTCACATTCAGCAGATGGTGCACAAGTTTCAGCTTGCCCAGAATCTCCCAGCATCCGAATTTTTGAGACTGCTCGGCCTCATGGCATCCTGCATTCTTCTGGTGCCAGAGGCTTGTCTGCGGATGAGATCTTTGCAGTGGGCACTCAAGCTCCAGTGGTCTCAGTTCTCCAGCAGGCTGTCGGACCCTGTTCAGGTGCCGCCCTCGGTAGCCCGGGACCTTCTGTGGTGGGCCGCCGAGGGCAATCTGATGAAGGGGGCCCCATTTTGGCTGCCCTGGCCAGAGGTGACTATCGTGACGGACGCATCCCTCACGGGATGGGGAGCTCATGCCAACGAGTTGACAGTCAGCGGTCGTTGGTCTCCGTCTGAGTCCAGACTCCATATCAATCTGTTGGAGCTGAGGGCTGTCAGGCTAGCCCTGAAGGCTTTTCTGCCGACTGTGCGCGAAAAGTGTCCTGATTCTAACGGACAACACAGTGGCCATCACTACCTCAACAAAAGGGGGGGGGGCAGGGTCACTTCCGCTGTGCAGGGAGGCGATGCAGCTCGAGTTCTGGGCCATCCAGCAGGAAGTTTCGATCTCGGCAGTTCATCTGGCCGGAGACGACAACGAGACGGCGGACGCTCTGAGCAGGCAGAGCACGATATCTCACGAGTGGGAGCTGGCTCAGGAGATTCTCCTGGAGATCTTTGCCCTTTGGGGGACCCCTCAAGTGGATCTCTTCACCTCCAGTGTCAACCGGAAGTGCGAAAGGTTTTGCTTGCAGGAATTTCCTCCAAAAGGAGCCTTAGGAGACGCGTTCGTGGTGGAGTGGTCATTCCCACTGCTGTACGCGTTTCCTCCAGTCCCCGTCATCCCGCAAGTGCTGCAGAGGTTACGGAGGTTTGGTTCCAGGATGATCCTCATTGCTCCGGCGTGGGCCCGGAGGACGTGGTACCCGGACCTTCTAGACTTGTCCATCTGCCCTCCACGTCGTCTTCCCTACCGAGACGATCTGCTCTCACGGGAGGGGGGGGTCAGGTTCTCCATCCAGAGGTCAGATCCCTCAATCTTCACACTTGGCTTCTGAAAGGTTGAGGTATAAGGATTGGGACCACCCTGAAGACGTGATGGAGGTGTTGCTATCGGCCAGGCGGCCGGCAACTAAGTCTCTGTACCGTTGCCGTTGGAGAAAGTTCTGCGACTGGTGCAGAGTTCAGAATGTGGATCCTTTTGAATGTGACATTCCCATGGTTCTGTCTTTTTTGCTTTCTTTGGCCCACAGGGGCGTGCAAGTGGGGACCATTGAAGGTTATCTGGCGGCGCTGTCCATATTTAAGCGCTCGTCTGAAGAGTGTTCCCATTTTAAAATTCCTTTAATTTCGCAGTTTCTGAAAGGGCTCACTAATGTGTTCCCTCAGTCACCTTTTCTGGTGCCCGGTTGGGATCTGAACCTTGTTCTTAAGTTTCTTATGGGTGCTCTGTTTGAGCCTTTGCATTCTTGCCCTTTGAGGCTGTTGATTCTGAAAACTGTGTTTTTGGTTGCGGTTTCTTCCGCTCGCAGAGTGAGTGAGTTACAGGCACTTTCAGTTAAGCCACCCTTCACTGTGTTTCAGAAGGACAGGGTTGTCCTTGGAGTTCGTCCTTCTTTTCTTCCGAAGGTGGTTTCGGACTTTCATTTGAGCCAGAAGGTTGTTCTTCTGGCGTTCTATCCTCCTCCACATCCTGGTAAGGAAGAGGAAAGGCTCCATAGGCTTGATCCTAGGAGAGCGGTGAGCTTTTATATTTTGCGCATGTCCCAGGTTAGAGTGGACGATCAACTTTTCATTGGTTACGCTGGAAAGCGTTTGGGACAAGCTGTGACGAAACAGACTTTGTCTCGTTGGATTATTTTGGCTATCTCTGAGTGTTACCGCTTGGCGGGTAAGGACCCTCCGGCTGGCTTGCGGGCCCATTCTACCAGAGGAGTGGCTGCGTCTACTGCCCTGCAGAGGGGAGTTCCTATTCGTCACATCTGTGATGCAGCCACCTGGGCTTCAGTACATACTTTTGTACCTTGATTCCATCAGAGGGCAAGATCTGGCCTTTGGCAAGGCAGTTCTCTATTCCGCAATTTGATTGGGCATGCTAAATTTGTATTATACATTTTTTCCCACCTCCTTGCTTGGTACTGCTTTGGGAGTCTGTCATAGATATGGAATACGTCGGAGGACCCAATCCCCTCGAAGAACAAGTTACTTTCTTACCTGGTAACGTTAGTTCGATGGGATGGTCCGACGTATTCCATATCGCTAACTCCCTGCCTTCCCCGCTGCAGAATTTCTTTTGCGATTGCAGCTTGTGTTCCGCAAGGCCTTGTGTGACTGACCGGCAGAAAACTGGTGGCACACGTTCTGGGAAAAAACTATAACTGAGGCTATGGGCGTCGTGTGTCCTACTTATCACATCGGGTGACGTCAGCCGTCGAAGGAGGTCCTCGGGGACGGCACATCAACATCATCGACGTAGGACGCAGACGCCAAAGATTTTCCGAAGCAGCACCGCTGTGGACTTTACCTGTCATAGATATGGAATACGTCGTCGGACCATCCCATCGAAAGACCGTTACCAGGTAAGAAAGTAACTTGTTCGTCTCTATTATTTATTTTTTTTTCTCAGGTTCTGAGGAGAAACGTCAGTAGCGTTACCCGCTGTCAGCAGAGCAGACGCAGAAGCACGCGTTCTAGCGGAGGCAGGGCTTAAGTAGCTCCCTCTGCTAATATGAATAGAACGTGCTGTGACTTGTAAATGGGTTTTGCGGCGGCTATCTTAAGTGTATGAAATTACTGTTGAACATAACTGGTGTCTATGGAAGTGGATGCTGTGAATGGTGAAAATGCCATATGTGCCAGGCTAAAACCCACCGTTGACCTGCGGATGGATTTTATGTGCTCTGCCTAGCTGAATACCTGAATGAGGGTTGTGTTCACAGACTGGGGTCATGACAGTGCCCCCACCTACCTCCCAAGACCCCTCCTCAAGGATGGACCCTCCGGCCCTGGCTTAGTGGGGTGATTTTGATGAAACTTCTGAAGCAATTTGCCAGCATGAATGTTGGAACTAGGTTCCCAAGTTCTGTCCTGTGGTCCAAGCCCTTTCCAATCCACTAAGTAGAACAATTTCCTCTTGACAATCTTGGAATTGAAGATTTTTTTCACTAAGAATTCTGGTTCACCTTCTATAATCATGGGTTTGGGTGATGGTTGTAGTCTGGTTCCCGGATTGATTGTTTTTTTTAAAAACATGTTTTTATTGTTTTCTTATACAGACATAAACTTCAACACAAATGTTTTCCCAACTTCCACCCACCGCCCTCCCCAACCCCCCAGAAGAGTTCAGGTCTTCATCGGTTTTCCCTTCAGAAGCGTTCACAAGCTGAATATGTCTGATATTTTGATGTTGTGCGGGCACCATTGCTCCATGTAGTCCGATTTCAAATATTGCAGCACTAGACCCCACTCTTTCATGAAGGAGTTGTTTGGATCCTCAAGATTGTGCGTAATCTTTTCCATAGTCATTTGGTACCACACTTTTTGCAGCCAGGTAAATACCAGAGGCGGATCTGGTTTCTTCCAACTTTCAGCAATCGTTGGCCATGCCACAATGACTAGTCCCATGAAGCTCCTCCATTGTTCCTTGTGGAATTTCTTGACCTGTGGGTCTTTAAATCCGCACAACCATACCCTCTCCCCCGTTTGGTTTGCCTCTGGGAATATTTTTGTCATTTCTGTCTGCACGTCTTTCCAGAAGCCCTTCACTCCCTGACAGTCCCACCAGATATGCCTCCACGTTCCTGTGACCGGGCACCCCCTCCAGCAGCGATCCGACCTTTCCGGGTACATTGATTTGAGTCTCTCTGGGGTGTAGTGCCACTGTGTGATTATTTTCAGCCACATTTCTCTGGTTTGGACTGCCCTGGTGAGTTTAGGAATGCCAGCCCACAGCTCCTCCCATTGCTGCCTGGTTATTTCTTCCCCCGACGTTGCCTCCTATCTCCTCATATATGTCCATTTGATTTCTTCTTCTTGTATGCAAATGAAGTTATATAGTGTTGACACCAGTTTCTTGTCCCCTGGGTTAGTTATTATGTAGTTTTCAAATAATGTAAGGTCCCTTGTGGCCGCCTGGAAGACCTCTGGTGTGCTTAGCCAATGTTTTATTTGTTCGTATTTATATCTATCCACCTCTGCTAGATCCCACATCCTTTTACATTCCGCGAAAGTTCATATTTCTTTGTCCTGGATCATTTCACCAATTTTCCTCTATCCTGCTACTTCCCATTTTTCAAAGCCACCGGCTTCCTGTCCTGGTGGGAACTGTGGTTTCCGGCAGATAGGCGTGAAGGGGGCCAGTGGGGTGGTCCCGATTCCTTTTCTGATTTGGTCTCATGACCTTGCTTATTCGGAGGTTCTGATGCCTGTGATGTTTGTGTTTCCACAGTAGATCCTCCAGGGGGGTCCTAGCGACCGCCCTGTCTAGTGTTACCCAGGTCGTCAGTGGGTCCTCCCCTAACCATTCCTTCAAGACCCAGAGTCGGGCTGCCTGATAGTATTTCCTAAAGTGTGGGAGGGACATTCCGCCCGCCTTTATTGGCGCCGTGAGTGTGGTTCTGGCGACCCTCAGAGGTTTCCTGTTCCATACGAAATGCGATATAGCTTTGGAGAGTGCCTTGAAGAAGGAGTTTTAGGGACGGTTACTGGGAGGGCATGAAAATAGTATAGTACCCTGGGGAGTATTTTCATTTTTACTGATTGAATTCTACCCCACTGTGACAAAGAGACGGCCAGGTGGTTTTAAAGAAAAAAAATGCTGGTCTTTATTCAGACTTAAACAGGTTGCTGGGTAGAAAATAAAGCAAAGTCTTTTCTGAAGAAGTTTTCCTGGTGTTCCTTCTTTTTGAGCAATCGTTTTTCTTCTGCTTCTTTGTAGGGCACAATGAATGGACCTCTGGCAGGCTTCTTTCTCCTAGTCCTCATATGCCCAGGCGCTCCCCGTAGCTCCGGAATCCACGTCTGATCGGTTCTGCAAGGAGAACAACAATCAACATCCCTCTTCAAACCTGCTTGCTCCTTATATAGGCAGGTTACAATTGGCCAATCAAGTTCTACTTCCTGCCTTAGTCCATAAGAACCCACCCAGGCCCCGCCCCCTTTTTCCTGTGGAGCCGTCGTCCTGCATCTTCCTGCCTCTGTTCCCCAGGATGCCCTTCTGCTGCCCAGGTAAGTGTCGGGTGGGAAGTGTTTCTGAAAAATGTGGGGAACACTCGTATGGTTATGTGGCCCTTGTTGGTGGTAGTTCCATACGAGCGCGGTATCACCGTGCAGCGGTTCACTTTGCTCCTGTCCGCGGCTGAAGCACAACACGTGGGTGGCGTCACCGCGCGGTGAGTTGGTTTCCCTCTTCCCGTGTCCTGGTTGTCTCCGACACCCGGTGTTCGGCTGTTGAGTCAGGGCTTCGCATCTGTTCGGGGTTACATTCCCCCTCCTTTCTGCTGTCGGCTCTGCGGTTGCCAGGCTAGCCTCCCCTTGTCGGACGCGGCTGTCGCCCTCTCTGTTGCTGAAGCCGGGGAGTTCGTCTCCGCATGGCCGCTTTATCAGCCGCATGACTGCTGGTTGATAAAGTGGCGGCTGTTCAGGTTTCTTTATTACGTCCCGCGGCTTCCCATTCATGAATGTTACTTCTTCACTGGGCACTGAGGATATCTGAATCCCAACAGGCTGTCTCCCCCACTCCTTTATCAAGGGTTCGGGCAATTCCTCATTTTTGGGTACGGCAGAACTTTGGCCCCACCACTCGCCACTCATGGGGGTCGGGGTTGGCTCTTCCTCCTTGTTTTCCTCGGCCACTGAGGTCTCCTTTTCATCGTCTCTTGGGTTTTGGCAGTCTACACTGTCCTGGCCGTTACATACACCCCCGAAGCCTTCAGCCGATCGGGCTGATCTAGGTTTCTAGACAGGTAGTCCGGTATTAACTGGAAGGCTGCTGGTTTATGAACAGTTTCAAAACAAAACTCCTGTAGCGTGAGAAACCACCTTAGTACACTTTGATTGGAATCCTTGTGAGTGGCTAACCACTGTAGGGGGGCATGGTCCGTGAAGACAGTAAACATACGTCCCAACAAATAGTACCCGAGTGTCTCGATTGCCCATTTTATTGCTAAACACTCTTTTTCAATGGTGGAATACCCGATTTCATGTGGCAATATTTTCCGGCTGATAAAGGCCACGGGTGTAACTCGTCTTCTTCCCCTTGTGAGAGCACTGCACCTAAGCCTACTCCAGAGGCATCTGTTTGTACAAAAAAGTGCTTACAGAAGTTTGGGCATTTAAGCACCGGTTGTACTGATATGATTTTCTTGAGTTCCTGGAAGGCTTCATAAGCCTTTTTGTCCGTCAACACATTCCCAGTGTAAGTAGATTTGAGGGCTTCTGTTAAAGGACTGGCTATGGAGGAAAAATGAGGGATGAACTTGCGGTAGTATCCTATGAAACCCAGGAACGCTCTGATCTGTTTCTTGTTACAGGGCATGTGCAGTTTCTCAATAGCCTCTATTTTGTCAAGTTTGGGTCTGAAAACCCCATTTCCAACCAGATGTCCCAAGTACTTTGTTTAACTGGTAGCCAACACTGTTTTCTTTGGATTGATATTGAGTCCGGCTGATTGCAGTGAATTTACTACTGCAGTGAGATGTTCTTTATGATCCCCCCAGGTTCTGCTGTATACCGCTATGTCGTCAAGGTAGGCGGCACTGTACTGATGGTGTGGTGCCAATACTTGGTTCATAAGTGCTTGAAAGATTGCAGGGGCGCCATGTAACCCAAATGGCAATACTGTGAATTGGAACAGTCCTGATGGGGTGGAAAAAGCAGTTTTTATCTTGTCTTCAGCCCGTAGAGGTATCTGCCAATACCCCTTGCTCAGGTCTATGGTGCTGATATACCGGGCAGAACCTAACTGTTCTATTAGTTCGTCAATCCGGAGCATGGGATACGCTTGGTATGTTGATATGGAATTTAATTGTCTGTAATCCATGCAAAAACAAATGCTTCCATCTGGTTTCGGCACTAGGACAATGGGAGAGGACCAGTGACTACACGAGGGTTCAATTACCCCTAACTTCAGCATTTCCTAGACTTCCTCCTGTACTGCTGCCCTTTTTGACTCCGGAAGGCGATAAGGCCGGATTCTTACCATCTTTCCTGCTTCCGTTTCTATTTTGTGTTCTGTGAGATGAGTCCTCCCTGGACGATAGGAGAACACGTTTCATAATGGTTTGAGTTGCTCCTCCATTTCTTGTTTTTCTTTTATGGTAAGTTGTTTTCCCCACTGGACGGCCGAAAAAGCCGTATCACGGTTCTCCCGAGTAGTGACTTGAATACTGGTGGTGTCTCCGGTCCGACGTCTTCCATTCTTTTAGGAGGTTTACACAGTAATTCTGGAGCTTTGTCTTCCGATCAGGTTGTTCTACCATGTAATTAACTGGGCCCAATATCCCTGTTACCTTGTAAGGCCCCCTCCATTGTGCCAACATCTTGTTATGGCTTGTGAGTAACAACACCAATACTTGGTCTCCAATCTTGAATTGTCGGACTCTGGTCCCCTTATTATAGTATTTCTCCTGAGCTAGTTGGGACCTTCCAAGATTATCCCTAGCCAGCTCCCTGAGTTTGGTCAGCGTATCCCTCATTTCCACCACATAATCCGTTAGAGTAGTGGTTTCTTCCTGGTCCTCCCATTCTTTTTTTTGCTAGGTCCAGTACTGTTTTTGGTTGGTGTCCGAACAGCAATTCGAAGGGTGAAAACCCTATTGAAGACTGCGGGGTAACCTGTAGTACCATGAGGACCCAGGGTACTGCTCAATCCCAGTTTTTCCCGGTAGGTGCCGTTACTTTCTTGAGCATTAACTTGGTGGTTTTATTATAACGCTCTACCAGGCCGTCGGTCTGTGGATGATAAATGGACGTGCAGAGTTGTTTAATGTTCAACTGTTGACAGACTTTCCGCATTACGCCTGATACAAAATTCTTGCCTTGATCTGTTATGATCTCTGATGGTATACCGACTTGTGCAAAGAATGGGACCAACTGGTTACAAACTTGCTGTGTACTGATTCCCCTCATGGGAAATGCCTTGGGTATCTTGTTTCATAGTCTACTACCACCAGCAGATATTGGAACCCGTGACTACTGGGTTCCAAGGGTCCCACCACATCCATACCAATCCTGAAGAATGGCTCTTTTATCAAGGGCATTGGTTGTAGACGGGTTTATTTTCTGGCAGGTTGAGCACTCATCACAATATTTGGCTACTTCTCGGTAGATTCCGGGCCAATAAAATCTTTTTAGGATTTTCTCTAGAGTTTTCTCCCGAGCCATATGACCACCGGTTTGATTGTCATGTCTCATCTCCACAATGGATTGTCTGAAACTAGAGGGTACTAGAAGCTGTTCTAAGACTTGGTCATTCTGATTCTTGGTAATCCTATATACCAGACCCCTCCTGATTGTGAATTTAGGATAGGAAGTTTGGCTGTCTGGGTCTTCCATTGCACGTTCTCGAGCTTTCTTTAGGGTCGGGTCTGAATGGGTTTCACTTATAAAGGAGACCCATCTGTCTTCTGGAATCCAGTCTACCAGGCCATTGAATCTTTCTACCCATTTTCTTTTTTCTACCCTCACTTCTATCCTGGTTTTTCTAACCGGCCTTCCTTGATTTCCTGCAACCTCCTCATTGACAAAAGGAGCTGTTTTTAACCATTGCATCTCTGTGATACATTCTTCAAAATTGAGTAAATCAGTGCCTATTAATACTTGTGTGGGTATATGTGGCATGACGGCTACCTCCATTGGTGTACTAACCCCGTTTAACTCTAGGGTGACTTGTTCGGATGGGTATAACCTGACATCTCCATGTACACATTTAACTGGAATCTCATCTTCCCCTTTTTTCCCTGATACACTTACTTCTGGTCTTATGGCGGTTTGTTCGCTCCCACTGTCGATCAGGCCTTGTCGTGGTACTCCGTCAACCTGAACCTCCACCATGTATGGTTCCCGTCTTCTTCCGAACTCCCGACTCTGGGTATATCCTATTTCCATGGGTTCCGGTCTATTTTTCCTTGTGCAGAACCGGGCTATATGGCCCCACTCCCCACAGTCAAACCATTGGGGTTGTCTGTTGGACGGGGTCCAGGTCATTCCTTTGGGTTCCACTTGGGTGGGTTTGGGACCCACTGCTTCGGGAATTCTGGGAAGGGTTGGTTTGATCATTTCCAGTTGTCCGAGCCGGGTTCCTCCCGCTTTTTGGAATGCAGAAGCGATATCTATGGCTTCATTAAGGGTGGGTCTATGGTGTTGTCGGACCCACTGTTGCATGGTACTGGGGAGGGCGTCCACAAACTGTTCGAGCTTCACTTTTTCCAATATTTCCGGAATAGAGCTGCTGGCTGGTTTCAACCATCTTTCTGTTAGATCATGCACACGGTAATATAACTGCCGGAGGGTCTCCCCACTGCGGAGTTTGGCTTCTCTTAGCTTCTGCGGTACGCCTCCTCGTCTATACCCATCCTTTCTAAGATGGTTCTTTTGATGTCTGCGTAGGTGGTGTCTCCATTGGGGTTTGCCACCTGGTATGCACCTTGCATAGAGCCTGTCAGCAATGGAGCAATAAAATGTCCCCATTTGTCCACAAGCCACTGGGAATTTCTTGCAACCCTTTCAAAGTTCGTAAAGAAATACCCTGGATCATCGCCTGGTTGGTATTTTTGCAATATGTTGGAGGGGGCTGGCGTAGCTCCTCTATATGCTACCACTGCTTCCGTTACCTTCTTTAGGGCATCTTGACTGGCAGTTTGTAATTGTAAGGCCTGTTATAGTGCCTGCCGATCTGCTTGGGCTTGGTGCCCTTGTACTTGGAGCAATTGTTGAAGTTGTTGCTGTCCGTCGGCCAATGCCTTGATGATTGCCTCCATGTCGTGTTTCTGGATCCCACCGCTGCCACCAAATTTGTGACAAAGAGACAGCCAGGCGGTTTTAAAGAAAAAAAATGCTGGTTTTTATTCAGACTTAAACAGGTTGCTGGCTAGAAAATAACACAAAGTCTTTTCTGAAGAAGTTTTCCTGGTGCTCCTTCTTTTTGAAGCATGGTTTTTCTTCTGCTTCTTTTTAGGGCACGATATATGGACCTCTGGCAGGCTTCTTTCTCCTAGTCCTCATACGCCCAGGCGCTCCCCGTAGCTCCGGAATCCACGTCTGATCAGTTCTGCAAGGAGAACAACAATGAACACCCCTCTTCAAACCTGCTTGTTCCTTATATAGGCAGGTTGCAATTGGCCAATCAAGTTCTACTTCCTGCCTTAGTCCATAAGAACCCACCCAGGCCCCGCCCCCTTTTTCCTGTGACGCCGTCGTCCTGCATCTTCCTGCCTCTGTTCCCCGGGATGCCCTTCTGCTGCCCAGGTAAGTGTCGGGTGGCAAGTGTTTCAGAAAAATGTGGGGAACACTGGTATGGTTATGTGGCCATTGTTGGTGGTGGTTCGGCTGTGGAGTCGGGGCTTCGCAGCTTTTCGGGGTTACAACCCCCTCCTTCCTGCTGTCGGCTCTGCGGTTGCCAGGCTAGCCTCCCCTTGTCGGACGCGGCTGTCCGCCTCTCTGTTGCTGAAGCCGGGGAGTTCGTCTCCGCATGGCCGCTTTATTAGCCGCGTGACTGCTGGTATTTTTTGTAAAACGGGGCCGTAAAGCCATCCAGGCCTGGTGCCTTTGAGAATGGGAGGCCCGCTATTGCCCTGTGAATCTCTTCATCTGTTATCGTGGATTCCAGGGCCTGTTTATCCTCTTCTGTTATTGTCGGCATGGGGATAGAATGTAGGAACCTGTCCTGTTTCTCCTCATCCGGATGCTCAGTTGCATATAAATCATGATAAAATGTCCTAAAGACCTCCCCTATGTCCTTTGTTTCTGTATGCGGCTTTCCTTGTGCATCTTTGACGTTCATTATCGTCATTGATTTCTGTTTTTCTTTGAGTTGTCTTGCTAGGTATTTGTCCGCCTTGTTGGCCCTGATGTAGTAATGTTGCTTTAGGTAGAGGAGGGTTCTCTCTGCTTTTTTGTTGCAGAGCATCTCTAGTTGTCCTTGCACGTGTTTCATTGCTTTCTTGAGGGTTCTTGGGGGATGGACTGCTAGCTCCCCATGTATGTCTGTTAGTTTCTTCTCGAGTGTTCTTTCCCATTCTTGATGCTGTTTGTCTTTGGCAGCTTTTAGTGCTATTATATGTCCCCTAGTTACTGCCTTACAAGCTTCCCATACCGACCCCCAGGGGAACTTTACCGTTATCGTTTAGTTAAAAAAATTCTTTGATTTTATCCCCTATTTCCTCCCCTAGCACCTGGTCCTTTAGAATCTCGGGAGGCATTTTCCATCTCCAGAGGCTCCTACCCCTTCCTGAAGTCTGTATATCTAGCCAAAGCGGGGCATGGTCTGATAGAGCTATCGATCCCTTTTCAATATCCTGAATCCTCCCCACCAATCCCACCGACACCCAAAAGTAGTCTATCCTTGACATCGTGTTATACACTTGCGAGTAGTAGGTGAAACCGCTATCTTGTCCCTTGATTTCCCTCCAGGCATTGCATAACGCCATCTGTTCCATCCTTTGCTTAAGTTGTTTGGAAGGGGTCCCCTGAGCCTGCGTTCCCCCAGTACTCCTATCTATATGAGGTTGCCAAGCCATGTTCAGATCTCCCCCAATCATAACCTCCCCCTTTGCGAAATCCTCTAGTTTCCCCAAGGTGTCCCGGAGAAATCTGTCCTGCCCAGAGTTCGACAAGTAGATTGCAGCTAGGGTGAGCCTGTAGCCCTCTATTGGGATATTAGCAAATGCGTACCTCCCTTCCCTGTCTGCCCGAGTGTCTATAAGGTTTGCCTCCAAGCCCCCTTTTGCTTGGATCATCATTCCAGCTCTTTTTTCCCCTGTGTTCGCCTGTACCAAATCGTGTACCCTCTGAGGTGTACTTTCTTTTTATCTTGTGCCTTAATATGTGTCTCCTGGAGGAGCAGAATTTCCGCCTTCTCCCTTCTTACCAAAGCCTCCATTATTTTCCTTTTCACCGGCGAATCCGGCCCCCTTACGTTTTGTGATAGGATCCTAAGCTTCCCAATCTCCTCTACTCTGGTGGTTTAACCTTCTTTCCCTTATACTGAGTTTCCTTCCCTCTTTCGGAATGTCCTCCTCCCTGCCTCCGCCCCAACCTCCCAACTCCCCCCCAACTGTAAACACAATTTCAACAACGATCCCGAGGAGGGCCCAGGTACCTATGGTTGCTAGGGCGTTGCGCCTGTCACTCCCAGCCCTCTCATAACTCGGGAATAACTGTGCGGAGAGTCCTAAACCCCGCATGATCCTCAGACCTTTGCCGCGTCCCACCGGTCCTCTAGCCACTAGGTATTCCGAGATCCTTCTAGTCATTCTTCATCCGCCCTGTCCCCTCTGGGGACGAGCCGCCCACCCAGATTAAGCGTCACTATTGGTCCCCTGTTGGTTTCCCTGCTTTCCCCCATCCATTCAGTTTCTTCTTCTGTCGCACTATTTCCCATCCTCTCTGCCTTTTGTGCGGGTCCCCCCTCGTCCTGACTTCTCTCACTTCCGTCTCCTCCATGTGCAAGTCCATTACCTGGAGGCCTTCCTCACAGGTGGTCACTCTTCTCTGCTTGCCCTCCCACTCGAATAGTAGGCCAAATGGCAACGTCCACTTATATCTAATTTCTTTCGCCACCAATTCCCTCACCAAAGGAGCCATCTCCCTCCTTTTTAAAAGTGTCGCCGAGGCCAGATCTTGGTACAATTGTATTTCCACTCCATTCATCCTTATGTGATCAAGCTGCCTCACCTTCCTTAGGATCAGTTCCTTTTGTGAGTAGGATGTAATTGCCGCTAATACGTCCCTTGGTCTCTCCCCTGGGGCTCCAGTTCTTTTCGGACCCACCCTATGGATTCTGTCTATCCCAATGTCCTCTGCCTTAATTATATCTCTGAATACATCTTGTACCGCACTCTTGAGGTCTTTGTCCGTCACCGATTCAGGGACATGCTTAATGCGAATATTTGATCTGCGGAAATGGTTCTCCAGATCTTCACATTGAATTTCTAAGTTATGCGTGAGCCGAACCACGTTATCTTGTGTTTCACTGTTCTGTTTCGCTTCCTCTTCTATATTTTGTACTATTCTCTCCACGGTGTCTGTCCTTTCTTCCAACTTAGCCACTTCTATTTTCAACTCTTGCACAGCCTGCTTCATCTCATTCCACAATGAGGTAAATTGGTCCTGGAGCTCCACGAACCAGGCCCGCATATCGTCCTTTGTCGGCGGAAGGGTGCTCTGATTGGAGGGATCCGAGTCTACAGTCTTCGCCTGCCCTGTCTTTATGGGACGCCGATGCGTCTGAGGACCACAGTTAAATCAAATTTGTGTCCTGTTTGTGGGATTGCGGCGTGCGTTGAGGGGCGCCTCCTTTTCCCTTTGCCCGTGACATCTCCCTTGTTTGTGGGGTCTTATGCCCTTTGTGGATGCCTCTTACGGGTCTGAATGCTTTGTTTGGTCCCCAACGTACCGGCGATAGCTGTCCCTCCTTGTTGTGCTACTGCAGCCGTGGGGGGTCTCTGCCCCTATAGTGTGCAATGGTCTGTTTTGTGTTGGGCGAGTGCTTTGGCCTCTCCTATGTCCTCCCGGGATGTGTGAGTTGCCCAGCGGTTTGATGGGGTTGTGTGCTCACTCTCATGGAGCCGCGCCCCCCCTCTGTCTTATTCGCTTTATATTGTTATGTGGGGGCAAGGGGGGGGAGGGAGGCGGCGCTCCACTGTCCCAGGGACTGCGCCTTGCTTGGTTTCTACTGCCTGACCAAGGCGTTACGTTCCGGGTAGAGGAGGGGGGCAATGCTGCGGGCGTGCTTTCCTCCAAATCTTGGCCTCTTCTCCTCCGCGAATGGCTCCTGCCTGTCGTAACCGCTGATGAGCGCCTCCTCCTCGTGCTTGTCTTGCTCGGTATGCCGGGGCCCTGTGTGCCACGATGATGCCGGTCCTCCTGCAAGCGCTGGTCTCCCATTATCGTGGGACCCAGCGGAGATCCGTCAGGCCCTCCGTCCTTCTCCGCCTGTTTGTTCGGTGCTTCCCGCTTGCCCTGTCCCAGGGGGAGGGCCACGCGCGCCCCGCCAGGCCTGCGCTCCTGTGTTCCTCTGGCCGCTCTGCTTCAGACGCTGCCAACCCTCCCCCACCGAGGTGGCGCGCAAGCTCCTCCCGGCGCCGGATCAACTTCGGCTTCTCTCCCATGTCAGCTGCACACGGATACCTCCCCCGGGCCCTCGGGGCTCCTTTACTCCTGGCTCCGTCCCCGCAGGGTCTCCTCTGCTGGGCCGACTGGGTCTCCCTCAGTGGGGGGAGGGGCGGTCGTTTCTCTCGGCGAGTTAACTCCCTCGCGGGGTGTTACCGGGACAACCTCAGCTCGCCACCATATCCCCTGTCCCTTAGAAGCTGTGGCGGTGAGTCCGATGCATAAACTCTCGGAATAGCGCTGTTAACATGCTTATTTGTTGGAATGGATTGATTGGTTTTAACAGGGAAACATGCAATACTCGATGAATTCGCATGTGAGCTGGTAGGCTTAATCTTACTGCTACAGGGTTGACAATTGCTTCCACAGAGAATGGGCCCAGAAACCTAGGCTGGAATTTACGTGGGCCCTTAAGTGCAATGTGTTTAGAAGACAACCATACATCAAAGTTTATCTGCTAATTTCTTTCGACTTTCCTTTGCTATAATTAAATGTCTCAGGACCTTCTTCTGTACCAGGGTAATGTTCTCATGAAGATTCTGTACTGCTGGCATCTCTAAGCAATCTGTTGGATCGAAGGTAGAGGTTCGAGGATGTGAACCGTTAAGGATGTAAAAAGGGGTATGCTTAGTGGAGGTATGTTCAGAGTTGTTGTAATCATACTCTGCAACCCAGAGGACATCCACCCAAGAGAAATCTATTTGGTGGAGAAGACATCAAAGGTATTGTTCTAAGGTTTGATTGGTTTTCTCAGTTTGACCGTCAGTTTGTGGGTGGTGACTGGTGGATAAAAGTACTTCAACTTTAGCCAACTCGCAACATTTCCTCCAGAATTGGGAGACACATTGACTCCCTCTATCAGAGATTACTGCTGATGGAAATCCATGAAGACGTACAATTTGTTCTAGAAACACCTTTGCCAAGACTGTTGACTTGGGAAGTCCCTTAGGGGCAATGAAATGAGCCATTTTGGAGAACAAGTCTACCACTACAACGATTGTATTATAACTTGAACAAGCGGGTAAGTCAGTAATACAATCCATAGAAATGGTATGCCATGGTGCTGGTGAAACAGGTAACGGTTGAAGAAGTCCTGCTGGTCACTGCTTTGAGCTTTTGTATTGGGCACAAATACCATAAGTTTGGATGAAATCTTTGATATCTTTGCACCAGGTTGGCGACCAAAAATGTCTTTTGATCTTGGCTGTTGTTTTAGCTATTCCAGGGTGGCCTTCAAGTGTTGCTCCATGGTAATCTGCTATGACCTTCGGTTGTAGCTCCTAATTTGGTGGTAAAGACGACTCTGGAAATAAGGTAAACCTTCTTGAATGCAACACTTTGGTCCTTTTGACTTCCATGCCTCTAACTCGGAAGTGGTCATGCTGAGTAGAATCTGTGACTTTAGATCTTTTTCTGAAAATCCAGTGACTCCCAGCACCTTTTCTTTGGGAATTATGCTCACGAGACCCGAGGTACTTTGGACCTCTTCTTTCTCTCCAATTCGTGACAAGGCATCCGCCTTACCATTACGTACTCCTGGGCGGTAGGTTATTACAAAATCGTATTCCACAAAAAACAATGCCAGCGAGTTGTCTGGATGACTGAGCCTTGGCATTGTGTAAATATTGCAGGTTCAGTGGTCTGTGAGAACTATGACCGTGTGCCTGGCCACCAATTGATAGTGTCTCAATAACTTGAAAGTATTTTTTATTGCTAGTAATTTATCTGTGGTACTGTAATTTAATTCTGCGGTTGAAAACGTCTTCAACCAGATGGCCACTGGATGTAGTTGTCCGGTTTCTATCTCTTTTTGTGATAAAACCGCTCCCATTGCAGCACTGGACGCGTCAGTTTCTACTACAAACGGTAGCTCAGGTTGTGGGTGTCTAAAAATGGGGGCGGTGGTAAAAAAAATGTAAAGGTCTGGAAAGCCTTTTCTGCTTCCTGGGTCCAGGAGAATGCCTTGTGCTTTAGCAATAACAAAGTTATTGGATGGGCTAGTTGGGAAAATCCTGCAACAAAGCGTCTATAAAAATTGGCGACTCCCAAAAAGCTTTGGACTCCTTTCACTGACGTTGGGGAATGCCAATTCAAAACTGCTTCAACCTTTCTATTAACCATTTGAATTCCCAATGATGACAGGATGAATCCCCAAAATTCCACTGAGGTTGCATGAAAAGAGCATTTCGAGGGGATTGGGTCCTCCGAAGTATTCCATATCTATGACATGTAATCACCACAGCTGTGCTGCTTCGGAAAATCTTCGGCTCCTGCGTCGATGACGTTGATACGCCGCCCTCAGGACCTCCTCCGACGGCCGACGTCACTGGATGTTATAAGTAGGACGCACAACGCCCGTAGCCTCAGGTCCGTTTTTTCCGCAAACATGTTCGTTTCGGAGATCTCGGTGCGTCTCGACTCTTTGCAGTTTCTGTTCTTTCTCTGTTCTTCGGACCTGTTTGTATTGTGCAGTATATTCTTCGTGAAGATGTCTACCTCGTCTTCCACCCCGCGTCCGGGCTTTAAGAAGTGCGGGGACTGTGGGTCCAAGATGTCAGTGACGGACTCGCACAACGCCTGCCTCTGGTGCCTCGGGGAGGCCCATGACACGGATGACTGTGTCGACTGCCAGTCGCTCGCATCCAAAGCCTTGCGGCAGAGCAAGAAGTTGTTGTCGGTAGGTAGGGTGTCCAAGCCACGAAAGTCGAGGTCTGCGGGGCTTTCGACGGACGATTCGAGGGGCGACTCTCTGCATCGTCGTCGGAAGTCCAGTGGGTCTCGGTCCCGGAGTCGGTCCCGCCACTCCTCTGCCTCTTCGAGGCACACCCGGAAGCGCCGTCATTGGTTGCCTTCCCCGTCGTCATCCGAGGACTCTGCCCGTTGGCGGGTCACTTATCCCACCAAGCATGCGACGCCGGAGGAATGGGCTTCCTTCGGGAAGAAAATGTTAGCGATTCTTGAATCGCAGGGCACTGGTCCGTCCGCGCCTCCGAGTGGGGTCGGTCGTGATCGGTCGAGAGACACTGATCGCACACCTTCGGGCTCGGGTGGTCAGCACGATTCGCGGGAGAGGCCCCGCTCGGACAAGGGGAATCGTTCTCGTCATGCCCGGTCCAGGTCCCGGTCCTCGACGCGCTCGAGACCGTGTGCACCTGTGGTGTCTTTGAGGAAGACGTCGATGCCAAGGTCGTCGATGGACTCTTTCGAGGCCCCGCCTCCGAAGAAGTCGTCGACGCCATCGGCGCCCAGGCTGTAGAGGGACACGCTCGGGGCTCCGGCCTCGAGGCCTCTGTCGACGCCATCGATGCTGTCGGAGCCGCTTTCGGCGTCAACGCCGATTCACTCGACGCCTTTCGAGGCTGTTTCGACGGGGGTACCCCGGGGATCGGTGGAACCCCCTAGAAAGGCTTTGGCCAAGGTCAAGCATGGCTTTGTTCCACATTCTGTGCCTTCTTACCGCCATCTCGAGTTTATTTCAGAGGTGGATGAGGGCTCTGAGGATGGCATGGTTCTTGATACGGTGCCAGATGAGATTCTCTCGGGCCATAGCCAGATTGAGGACCTGCGGCAGTCCCTGCACGATGCCAGTGGGCTGGACACCTCTCCGGAGGTGGAGTTTTGTAGGCCTGAGCCTGACACTCATGCCGACTCCTCGTACCGGCGCCTTATGTCTAGGGTCACTGAGTACTTGGGGATGGTCTGCTCCCCCAGGGGATTTTCTTCAGGATGACCTTACGGATATCCTCGACCAAGGTCCACCAACTGACCCGGTACTGCCGTTCCATATGGCTCTACAGAGGAGGGTGGTGGCGGCTTGGACTGCTCCGGAGAGTCTCCCGGCAGTGGGCAAGTCTTTGCCGCGAAAATACCGCCCAGCCAGTAGCGACCCCTGCTAGTTGACCAAGCACCCCACTCCGGAGAGTTTGGTGGTGCAGGCGGCTACGGCCCCGGCAAAGCAGGCGTCGTATCCTACCTTCTCCAGCATGGGGTCTGGCATGGATTCACATGCTCATGAATATTCCCCGTCGTCAGGCTGGGAATCCTCGGTAAAGAAAAAACCAGTATCAGTTTCGTTTCTGATCTGTCTTTCGTAGTAATAACCAATCACTGGTCTCTGCGTCATACTGACCACAGCCAATGACTGCCCTCTACCTAAGCACCGCCTCTGGCAGCCATCTTCAGATTTTTACCGCACGTTCATGTGTTGGGATCCTCGTGCTATTGCTCTCGAGCGTTAGTGCTATTTTTCGCGCTTTTTCACAAAAAACTTCAATTCTTTCGGTCAAAAGAGCCTCAAGCTCCACCGATCCTACATCCGATCAACGGGGACCCGTGTCGGATTCGTCTGTGCCCCTCAAGGGTGAAGATTTCGTCGAGCTACACTTCGGAGGACTCCAGAAGCTTCTCAGGCCCGGTCTCGGAGATGGCCCAGGAGAAGGGAAGCTCGACGCCCGGAAAGCTGTTCAGGGTCTGCCCTGGATGCCAGCTGCAGAACGTCTTTAAGGAAGACGAACACTCTTTCTGCCTTTACTGCCTTCATGAGGACAAAACGCACGTGGAGAAGGACTGTGCGTTTTGCGGCAACATGTCGGAACGGACCATGAAGGACCGTCATCAACGTCTCGCCAACTGGCTGGAGGGTAAGAGCCCGTCTGGCGAGAAGAAGAAGAAATCCGAGCGGTCTTCTAAGACCTTTGAGGGCGCCCCGGCGACGGGGGCCCAACATAAGGCCAAGCACCGCGAGTCCGCTGGCACCGGGAGCGCCGAACGGTCGGGCTCTACGGGCGCCAGGCAGGGCGCACCCTCCCCGGCACCATCAACCACGAGCCAACGCTCTGGGTCGGGTAAGAGGAAGGCCGAGCACCCGGCGAAGCTCCTGGAGAGGCCCCGGTCGAGCTCTAAGGCAGAGGAGGAGCGTGGCAGTGCCCCCTCCCTCAAGGATAAGGCGGTGAGCGCACCTAAGGTGGTGAAGGCCTTGATCCATCCGACCAAGCCCTCTATCGAAACGGTCGCGGCAGCCCTGGCTCAGCCTGTGGAGGCTGCGCCAGTGGTGGCGACCTCGGGGCCCAGAATCTCCCTGCCTGCTCGGAGGGAGTCTTCTTTTGTGCCCATCGATAGGACCCCCGTGAAACCCTCCGTGGGGAAGAAGGGGGGGCAGGGCGTCGTCGTAGATTCGGCCTCAACCTCAGAAGAGGAGCTGATCGAGGTCTTAAGCCACGGCCTAGGCGTGGAACAAGGCCAGCCCGTCGGAATGGACCCCGACGCGGGTGACGACGACGACGACATCGTCGAGGATACCGACGGGGCCCCTGCTCGCCCGTCGGATTCCCCTCTGCCAGCGCCGCGAGACAACTCGGCGGCCATTTTGTTGGCCATACAGTCCTTATGCACCGAGATAAGGACGAGGCTACCGTTACCGACGGAGGAACCTCTCCCGTCGGGGGATCCAGAACCGGGACCTTCTGGTGTTCCCCCTACCAAGAAAAGAAGGATCCATCCTCCACCTCCTTTTCAACCGTCGCGCCCCGTCCAGCCCTCCTCCCCGTCCACCCGAGGGGATGATACGGGGACTGACACGGCAGCGACGGGTACGGACGACGAGGCATACGACGAGGATTTTCCATCGTCGCCCCCCACCAGGGCTTCTCCGCCCGACGAGATCGGATCTTTCCACTCCATGATCTCCAGGGCTTCCGAGCTTTTCCAACTCTGCCCTGAGGAGAAGAAAAAGGAAGGCTTCCTTTATCAGCGGCGCGAGGCCAAGAGGAAGACGGTCCTCGCAGTGCCTCTGTTGGACGACATTTGGGATGAGGGCCTTTCCCTCCTCAAGAACCCTTCCACTACGCCAGCTAGAAGAGACCGGTACGAGAAAAAGTACCGGGTCCCGGACACGGCCCCCCTATGCCTCCGGGCGCAGCCTACCCCGGACTCCGTCGTCTCCGCGGCAGCCAGGAAGAAAGCGGGGGGGGTGCGGCCTCCACATCGACTTCCCCGCCGGACGGCGAGGGAAAGAAATTGGATGCTATGGGACGTAGAGTCATCTCGTCGGCAGCGACGACGATTAAAGCGGCCAACGCCTTGGCTATCGTGGCCCGCTACGACAGGGAGCTCTGGTACAAGATAGCTCCCCTGCAGGATTTTCTGCCGGACGATAAGAGGGCGGAGGCCCTTGAGATCCTCCAGGAAGGTGAAGTGGCTTCGGACCACGCCATCACCGTGGCGACGGACATCGCCGACACTGGGTTCCGCCAGCTGGGCAACGGCGTTTGCCTTCGACGTCGTGGATGGCTCAAAGCTACGGACTTTCGGCAGGACGTCCAGACCAGAGTCCTGGACATGCCCTTCGACGGGAACAACCTGTTTGGGAAGACAGTGGACGATTCCCTTCAGGCCATCAAGGCGGATACTGAGACGGCCCGGGCCCTTGGAGTCCTGCAGCAACGACGGACGCCCTTTCGGAGCGGCGGAGGCAAGGGCGCCTCCAAAGGTTCCGGCAGCGGTTTCGCTTCCTACCGTCAAGCGGCCCGCTCGTCGTCGCAAGAGGCCTACAGAGGACGAGGCAAGTCTAGCGGACCCCGCCGTCGTCGCCAAGGAGGTCAAGGCGGCAAGGCCGCGTCCAAGCAGGATTGAACCGGCCGTGGGGTCGGGCCCCCACCGAAGCACCCCGGTGGGAGGCCGGCTGGCGGGCTTCGTCAGCGTGTGGGAGTCCATCTCCACCGACCGTTGGGTGCTGGACGCCCTGGCCTGGGGCCACGCACTCGAGTTTCAAAGAAGGTGCCCGCGCGTCCCCCCCGTGGCCAGGAAAGAACTTCACGTCCCTCAACTTCTCCTGGAGGTAAAGGCGATGCTCAGAAAGGGCGCCATCGAACTCGTCCCAAAGAGGCTTCGGGGCTCCGGAGTCTACTCGCGATACTTCCTCGTGAAGAAGAAGACGGGAGGATGGCGCCCCATCCTGGACCTGCGACGGCTGAACAAGTTCATCAAGGCGCAGAAGTTCTGGATGGTCACCCTCCAGCACGTCCTGGGTCAACTGGAGGAAGGAGACTTCCTATCGTCGCTGGATTTGGAGGATGCCTACTTCCACATTCCCATCCTAAAGGGGCACCGAAAATTCCTCAGGTTCGTGGTCCAGGGGCGTCATTACCAGTTCAAAGCCCTTCCCTTCGGACTACGGTCGGCACCCAGGGTATTCACCAAGTGCCTCGCACCGGTGGCGGCGCAGCTGCGCCGCGAGGGGATTCACGTCTACCCCTACCTGGACGACTGGCTCATCCGCGCCAAGACGAAGGAGCTCGCTGTGGTCCACACGGCAAGGACCGTCCAACTCCTCACGGACCTGGGATTCTCCGTGAACTACGCCAAATCCCACCTGGTGCCCGCGCAAGTCGCACTGTTTCTGGGAGCGAGGCTCGACACAGTGTCCCTTCTGGCCTCCCCGTCGGAGGAGAGGACCAGGACCATCTTGGGCAAGGTGCAACGGATGTTGGTGGCCGACGCGGCCAAAGTGAGATCCATCAAGTCCCTCCTCGGGATGATGTCTTCCTGCATCTACCTCATTCCCATGTGCAGGCTCCGGATGCGCCCGTTGCAAGAATTCCTGTATGCGCGCTGGATCCAGACGACGGGCAGCTTCGAGGAAAGGATCAAGCTCGACGAGAGTTTCCGACGAGCGATACGGTGGTGGGGCACCCGCGCGCATCTGACGGCGGGCATGGACTTCCAGACCCCAGCCCACCAGGAGACTGTGACCACGGATGCCTCCCTGGAAGGGTGGGGAGCGCACACCGAAAATCTGCACGCGAGGGGACTCTGGCTCCCGACGGAGAAGTCCCTGCATATCAACGTCCTGGAGCTCCGTGCAGTGTTTTGGGCCCTCAGGTCCTTCCTTCCGTCCCTCAAGGGCAAGGTGGTGAGGATCTTCACCGACAACACCACCACCATGTTTTACATCAGGAAACAGGGCGGAACCAGGTCCCCAGCGCTGTCCAAGGAGGCGCAGGACCTGTGGCATTGGGCCGTCGCCCAAGGGATTTTTCTGGTGCCGTTTCATCTGGCAGGGATAAAAAACACCATCGCCGACTCACTCAGCAGGGAGCTGCGCTCGTGCCACGAGTGGGAACTACGGCAGGATCTGGTGGATCGCCTCTTCCGACGGTGGGGCACACCCCAGATCGACCTGTTCGCGACGGCGACGAACACCAAGTGCCGGAGGTTCGCCAGCAGGTTTCCCCAGACGAGGAGCATGGGCGATGCTTTCTCGTTCCCATGGGAGGGCCTGTTCCTCTACGCGTTCCCTCCCTTGCCTCTGCTAATCCGGCTCGTCAACCAGCTCAAGAGGTCACGGTGCAGGATGATCCTCGTCGCACCTGCGTGGCCGAGGCAGATATGGTTCCCGGACCTTCTGGACTTGTCAGCGTCCCCGCCGATCAAGCTGCCGGCGGACGCGGATCTACTCTCCAGGGAAGGAGGCGCCATCCTCCACCACGACCCGAAGTCGCTGAACTTGCAGGCCTGGCTCCTGCAGCGCTAGAGTTTGGAGGATACGACATACCGGCCGATTGCAGAGAGGTTCTTGCAAAGGCCAGGGCGTCCTCGACTCTTAAATGCTACGGACACAAATGGAAGAGGTTCTCTGTCTGGTGCCACGCACAGAAGATTAACCCTCTACGGATTACGGCTCCCCAAGTACTGCCGTACCTGCTGACGCTGGCCAAAGCTGGTTTGGCACACGCGTCCATCAAGATTCATCTTGCTGCGATCTCCCGATACACCAGAACCACGGGGCGGACGTCCTTGTGGTCTCATCGTCTGGTGAAAGAGTTCATGAAGGGACTGTTCAGATCGTTCCCGCCGGTGAAGGCTCCGGCCCCGGCGTGGGAGCTCAACGTGGTGCTGACCAAGCTCATGGGACCTCCGTTCGAGCCTCTGCACTCGGCCCCGTTGAAGTTTCTATCGTGGAAAACAGCTTTTCTTGTGGCCATCACCTCCGCACGACGAGTGGGAGAGATCCAGGCCCTTTCCTGCAAGGCCCCGTACTTGACTTTCCACGACACGAGGGTAGTGCTCAGGACGCACCCCTCCTTCATGCCCAAGGTACCGTCGGACTTCCATCTCAACGAACCCTTGGTGTTACCTGTGTTCTTCCCGTCGCCTTCGTCGCCGGCTGAGAGGACTTTGCACTCGCTGGATGTAGCTAGAGCGCTGAAGTTCTACGTGGACCGCACAAAGGGGTTTCGGAAGACGTCACAACTCTTTGTGAACTTTGGACCTGTCAATCAGGGGAAGGCTCTCTCGAAGGCTTCCATCTCCAGATGGCTCTCCGGCTGTATCATGTACTGTCACCGGTTGGCAAACCGACCGCTGCCTGGCCGTCCGAGAGCCCATTCCACCAGAGCGATCGCAGCTACCACGGCGTTCCTATCTGGTGTGCCCCTGCTGGACATATGCAGGGCTGCTACGTGGAGGTCGACGCACACCTTCACGAAATTCTACTGCGTCGACCGGGATTCCAGGGAGGAGTCCAGGGTCGGCCAAGCAGTGCTGCGCAACCTGTTCGCCTGAGGTGAGCCTGGTGAGGAGGTAAGATGCTTAATGTTGAGTTGATGTGATGCTTAATGTTGAGCCTTTGCCACCTCCCGTGGTTGTGCATGTGTGTACTGCTATGTATTCTTTATTCATGAGCATGTGAATCCATGCCAGACCCCATGCTGGAGAAGGAACAAGTTACTTACCTGTAACTGTTGTTCTCCAGCATGGGTCTGGCATGGATTCACATGCGAACCCTCCCGCCTACCCCTCTGCGGCTCTTCACTTGGTCATACTGCCACTTCACGTGCTTCCAAATCTGAAGATGGCTGCCAGAGGCGGTGCTTAGGTAGAGGGCAGTCATTGGCTGTGGTCAGTATGACGCAGAGACCAGTGATTGGTTATTACTACGAAAGACAGATCAGAAACGAAACTGATACTGGTTTTTTCTTTACCGAGGATTCCCAGCCTGACGACGGGGAATATTCATGAGCATGTGAATCCATGCCAGACCCATGCTGGAGAACAACAGTTACAGGTAAGTAACTTGTTCCATCCCTCCTGATAACGACGACAAGCGTTTTGACGGCTGGCCGAAGGAAGTTTTTTTCTTCAGGGGGTATGGCGCTTCAGGCGGCCAACTCCGTATGTGCCTTGTCACGTTTCACGCACACTCTGGGGAACTGTTTCCTTAGCGGCATTACATATTCCCGAAGGCGACGAACGGGATGGTTTCCTTGCCATGGTTCAGGACTGCAAGGATGCCATGTGTGAGGCCGTTCAGTCGGGTTTGGACATGGCAGATTGCGTCAGCCGGTGTTACGCTCACCTGGTTCCCACAGGGGAGTCGATCGTACCCGGACAGCTGCGGTCTCCACTAACGTGATGCGTAGTGCTGAGATGACTGTCTGGACTGGCCCGCCTAATCTCGTCTGCTTGATCCCTCGAAGTATTCTCCTGCAAGTGGAGAAATGGATTTAGCCCCCCGTGGATTTTAGGGATGGCCCCCTCTCACTGTTCTTGTTCTCCCCTCTTGTCACCTCAGACACCCCCTTTTAGTAACCTCACCTTATGCTTTTAAATGATGAGCTCTCCATCCTGCATGGCATGCAGGGGCGCGTAGATACCAGTTACTTCACTGGTTTGAAGGTGCTGGAGGAGTTCCAGAGGAATATTGACTCCGGGGTTTATAAAGTTCAAAGAGTTCAATATGTCCGATGTTCACTCTTATTGCATTCCCTTGTTGAATTGCAACTGGTTCAAAAGAATATTGCCTGGAGGCTGCTTATGGCGTTCAGGTAAGAGTTTGTATTACCCAACGCTGTCCGGTAAAAGTTGCATGAGTTTAACTTGTTGTTTTCTCCCTTTATAGGAGTGGCAAACGAAGATGAGGCGTCTAAAAGGGCAATCAGGTAAGCCTATGGTAGTAAGATATTGTATTTGTCGGCTCTCTTGGCTCACCTTGTTGTTTCTTTTGTTTCCCCCCCCCACAGGTGCTGGAGTATGCGTGCAGAAATAATGTCCTTTTCAAGTTCGAAGACGTGATGGATCCGGAATTAGGTAAGGATTGAATAATGTCGGTGTTCTAACCTTTCCTTCTTCTTTCCTCTTTTGCTAGGAGCTCTGGATTTGAGACGGGCGTAGCTGAAGACTGGATCCTGACTGCAGGCATGGTGAGCGTTACGCTGCTGGATGCAGAATAACGCGAAGCGTGTGTTGCTGATCGGGTGTGGTTTAAATAGCCTCCAAAGTAGTTCCAGGTAAGAAGTTCCCCAGAACCACACCCGAGTAAAAAAATAGTCCCTGTAACAAAATAGTCCCATCCAAGCCTCACGTTGGTTTGGATTCAGTTGCAGCATGGTCTGCATGAGGTAGGACTGATTTCTATTATGAGCCTGGTGCCTAAGGCGCCAGGACTGAACCCAGACAGCCGCTAGCCGGGGCTGCTGGGCTTTTAATAAAAATCTGGATGCCTGCTCCCGGGGCTGATGGGCTTGGTCCGGATGCCCGGGGGTAGGCATCATGACAGCCGGTCCATGGCGGCGAGCACCGTGATACTCAGGTTTGCGTGGTTGCGGAAGTCAGGGTTTGCTCCTGATGTGCAGGCCTGGCTCCTCAACATGCCCTTTGACGGGGAACATCTTTTTGGCAGCAAGGCTGACGAGAGCCTTGAGAGGTTGCAGACCTCCAAAGCTGCAGCGAAGTTGTTGGGCGCTGCAAGTTCAAGATGGTTACTCTCTCTCAAGTCCTCCAGGCCCTTCAACTTCAGGACTGGTTGGTGTCTCTCGACCTCAAGGACGCTTATTTTCATGTGCCGATATATCCAAAGCACAAGAAGTACCTGAGTTTCGTGGTTGGCGACTCGCCCTTTCAGTTTCGGGTCCTGCCGTTCGGATTGACCTCCCCGAGGATCTTCACCAAGCTCATGGTAGTGGTGGCAGCGCACCTCAGGAAAGGGTGGATTCACGTCTACCCCTACCTGGACGATTGGTTGATCAGGGCGCGCTCTCCGAGCAAGTCCTGGATCTGTCAGTCACCTGCCACTCCCTCCACAAGCTGGGCTTCTCCCTACACTTTACGAAGTCCCATTTGACACCAACTCAGAGGCTCCAGTACATAGAAGCTGTGCTCGACACCTCCCTGGGGCAGTGTTTTCCTCCCCAGGTAAGTGCTCATCACATTCAGCAGATTGTGCACAAGTTTCAGCTTGCCCAGAGTCTCCCAGCGTTTGAGTTCTTGAGATTGCTCGGCCTCATGGCATCCTGCATTCTTCTGGTGCCAGAGGCCAGGTTGCGGATGAGATCTTTGCAATGGGCACTGAAGCTCCAGTGGTCTCAGTCCTCCGGCAGGTTGTCGGACCCTGTTCAGGTGCCGCCCTCGGTCGCCCAGGACCTTCTGTGGTGGGCCGTCGAAGACAATCTGATAAAGGGGGCCCCATTTTGGCTACCCTGGCCCGAGGTGACGATCGTGACGGACACATCCCTCACAGGCTGAGGAGATCATGCCAACAAGTTGACAGTCAGCGGTCGTTGGTCTTCGTCAGAGTCCAGACTCCATATCAATCTGTTGGAGCTGAGGTCCGTCAGGCTAGCCCTGAAGGCTTTTCTGCCGACTGTGCGAGGGAAGAATGTCCTGATCCTGACGGACAACACGGTGGCCATGCACTACCTCAACAAAAAGGGGGGGCAGGGTCACTGCCTCTGTGCAAGGAGGCGATGCAGCTCTGGTTCTGGGCAATCCAGCAGGAAGTTTCGATCTCAGCAGTTCATCTGGCCGGAGACGAAAACGAGACGGCGGACGCTCTGATCAGGCAGAGCGCGATCTCTCATGAGTGGGAGTTAGCTCAGGAGATTCTCCTGGAGATCTTCGCCCTTTGGGGGACCCCTCAAGTGGATCTCTTTGCCTCCAGTGTCAACCGGACGTGCGAGAGGTTCTGCTCGTGGGAATTTCCTCCAAAAGGAGCCTTAGGAGACGCGTTTGTTGTGGAGTGGTCATTCCCACTGCTGTACGCGTTTCCTCCAGTCCCCGTCATCCCGCAAGTACTGCGGAGGTTACGGAGGTTCGGTTCCTGGATGATCCTCATTGCTCTGGCGTGGGCCCGGAGGACGTGGTACTCGGACCTTCTCGACTTGTCCATCTGCCCTCCACGTCGTCTTCCCTACCAAGACGATCTGCTCTCACGGGAGGGGGGTCAGGTTCTCCATCCAGAGGTCAGATCCCTCAACCTTCACGCTTGGTTTCTGAAAGGTGGAGGTATAAGGATTGGGACCTCCCTGAAGACGTGATGGAGGTGTTGCTCTCGGCCAGACGGCCCGCAACAAAGTCCCTGTACCGTTGGCGGAAATTCTGCGACTGGTGCAGGGTTAAGAATGTGGATCCTTTTGCATGTGACATTCCCATGGTTCTGTCTTTTTTGCTTTCTTTGGCCCACAGGGCTTTGCAAATGGGTACCGTTAAAGGTTACCTGGCAGCACTGTCCATATTTAAGCACTCGTTTGAAGAGTGTTCCTATTTTAAAATTCCTTTAATTTCTCAGTTTCTGAAAGGGCTCACTAATGTGTTCCCTCCGTCACCTTTCCAGGTGCCTGGTTGGGATTTAAACCTTGTTATCAAGTTTCTGATGGGTGCTCAGTTTGAGCCTTTGCATTCATGCCCTTTGAGACTGTTAACTCTTAAAACTGTATTTTTGTTGCGGTCACTTCCGCTCGCAGAGTGAGTGAGTTACAGGCACTTTCAGTTAAGCCACCCTTCACTGTGTTTCATAAGGACAGGGCTGTCCTTAGAGTTCGTCCTTCCTTACTTCCGAAGGTGGTGTCGCAATTTCATTTAGGCCAGAAGGTTGTTCTTCCAGCGTTTTATCCTCCTCCACATCCTAGTAAGGAAGAGGAGAGGCTCCATAGGCTTGATCCTAGGAGAGCGTTAAGCTTTTATATTTCACGCATGTCCCGGGTCAGAGTGGACAATCAACTCTTCATTGGTTACGCTGGAAAGCTTTTTGGACAAGCTGTGAAGAAACCGACTTTGTCTCGCTGGATTATTTTGGCTATCTGAGTGTTACCGCTTGGCGGGTAAGGACCCACCGGTTGACTTGCGGGCCCATTCTACCAGGGGTATGGCTGCCTCTACTGCCCTACAGAGGGGTGTTCCTATTTGTAACATCTGTGATGCAGCCACCTGGGCTTCGGTACATACTTTTGTACCTCACTACTCCCTCGATTCCATCCGTGGGCAGGATCTGGCCTTTGGCAAGGCGGTCCGTTACTCTGCAAATTGATTGGGCATACTAAATTTCTGTTTTCTAAATTCTTTTCCCACCTCCTTACATTGGTACTGCTTTGGGCGTCTGTCATAGATATGGAATACGTTGGAGGACCAAATCCTGTCGAAGAACAAGTTACTCTCTTACCTGGTAACATTCTTTCGATGGGATGGTCCGACGACGTATTCCATATCGCTCCCTCCCTGCCTTCCCCGCTACAGAATTTCTTATGCGATTGCAGCTTACGTTTCCGCAAGGCTTTGTGTGTCAGACTGGCAGAAGACTGGTGCCACACGTTCTGGGAAAAACTACAACTGAGGCTACAGGCATCGTGCGTCCTACTTCTAACATCCAGTGACGTCGGCTGTAGGTGGAGGTCCTCGAGGGCGGCGTATCGACATCATCGACGCAGGACGCAGACGCCGAAGATTTTCCAAAGCAGCACAGCTGTGGTGATTACATGTCATAGATATGGAATAAGTCGTCGGACCATCCCATTGAAAGAACGTTACCAGGTAAGAGAGTAACTTGTTCTTCTCCAGCTTGACAAATAATTTTTGTTCCCGTAGTTTCATAAGTACTGCCCTCACATGAGTTATGTGCTCTTGGGCCGAGTTTGAATAAATTAGAATGTCATCGAGGTACACTACGGCACAGACATCAAGCAATTTGTGTAAATCATCATTCATAAAGTTCTGAAAAGCCGCTAGAGCATTGCGGAAGGCATTTTTCCATTCATCCCCTTTTTTGATTCTCACTAAGTGGTATGCTCCTCAAAGGTCCAGTTTGGTAAAAGATTTTGCATCCTTAACTTGGTCCGTTAACACTGGAATGAGTGGAAAGGGGGTACCTGTTCTTAACTGTGATCTTGTTTAAGGCACGATAGTCTATGCAAGTACGAAGGTCTCCTTCCTTCTTGGGCATGAAGAACGAAGGAGAAGTTATAGGGTACTTAGAAGGCCGTATGAAAGCATTGGCTAAGTAGTTATCCAAATATGTTTTCAAATGAATATGTTCTCGTTCGGTTAAAGCATAAATTCTACTACATGGGGTTTTGGAACCAGGGATTAAATCAATTTGACAATGATATGGCTGGTGTGGAGGCAATACCATGGCCTGTTCTTCTTCAAAAACTTCTTGAAAATCTTGATACTCTGGTGGAAGAGTTCCTATTAATCCTAAAGTTGGTTCTTCTCTTGAAATCGCTTGAACTTCTTTTCCTAAAGTTCCGCCTTGAGCATAGCAGGAGTGTTTGCATTTGTTGGTAAATACTAAGGTTCTGGCACGCCAATCAATCTGTGGATTATGTTTCTCTAGCCATGGAATACCTAAGATTACTTTAAACTGTGGAGCACTGATTAGGGAAAACAAGATCTTTTCTTGATGTTCCTCCTGGCAAATCAAGGTGCAATCTTTAGTACACTTCGTCACTGGTCCGGATATCAGTTGAGTGCCATCCACTGCTGTGACATTTTCGACCACAGCCTTTGGTTGTATACCAATACCCATCTTGCCTGCTAGTTCGTAATGTATGTAGTTTCCAATCACACCCACTGTCCACATATGCTTCAAGAGCATATAACTTAGAAGGTTGAAGGTCACTACATAAAATGGTGGAAACAACGAAATGAGAGATCTGAATTTCCTTCTTCTGGCTCGACAAGTTGACCTCTACAATTGTGGGGCGTTGGAGTGTCAGTCAGGTCATCTTTTATTCTATTCCTGTCCACCTTGTCTACGGCTCCCACTGGTTTCCACGGCAGTTTCACTGGTCAATTACGAAGTTGATGACCGACTGAACCACAATAGAGGCATACATTCTGTGGTCTTCTTTAGAAATTGGACCCCAAACTCCTCCTAACTGCGTTGGCTCAGAGTGACTTTCAGTCACTTGACGAGTTCCACTGTCTTTTGAACGAACATAGAGGGATCTAATCTCTGATCTGGCCCGATCAGTGCGCCAGTCCTGCAACCGGTGATCCAATTGTATAGTCAGGTCAATGAATTTGGCACAAGCTGTAAAAGGGTTTACTACTTGCTCCAATATCTCCTTGAGTTCTACACTTAATCCTCGATAAGAGTGTTGCTCTCTTCCCCGCAGGCCAATTAGTCTCGGGTACCAATCGATTAAAGTAGGCTATGTAAGCTAACAATTCTTGGTTACCTTGGCGTAAAGAGAGCAGCTCATTATCCAAGGCCTGTCCCTGAGCATGATGGCAAAAAGTTTCTCTAAATCCTGCCGAAAAACCAGGGAAGTTTCTTAATAATTGGTTGTCTCGATTGACCAAGGGAATGGACCAGTCAGCAGCATGTCCACCCAAATATGACAACATAAACGCCGGCATAGCCTGATCTGAATGAAAGACTCCAGGCCTAGACAGGAAGTGTAAATTACATTGGTTCATGAAGACTGCAAAACGCTTTGGATCCCCCATAAACTTTTCTGGGGCTGCTAGTGGAATGTTCCCTGGTAAAACCTCATATAGGGGAGGACTTGGGGCGGAAACTTGACCCTGTGGGAGACCACCTGGAAGTGGTGCTTGTCCTGCTTGGGACTGTAATAATTGGCGACCCAATTCATCAGTGCGTACTCTGTTAAGCACCAACTCTCTCCTGAGAGAATTGGTTTCTGACCTAGCTGCATGGACTTCTGCCCTTTACTCCCCCAAAATCTGGGATAAATTGTTCATTTCAATGTTTTCCATTGTGCTCAGATGGAGTATTTTTAGTACGGCTTATTTTTCTGTAACGCTTACCTGGACTCCTTCAGGAGCGTAATACCTTCGCAGCCTGTGGCCCTGATACCCTGCAGTCTTTAGGATTCTTTTTCTGTTTTAACAGCAAATGACAACAATAGAAATGCTATAACGTCTATTAACGGAGATATCACTATATGAGATGTGTATTCCCCTAAATTCACCCCCTACTAACTCTAGGGTTGAACGCCCTTCTCATCTGTATTTTATTATGTGGAGCTCTCCATCCTGCTTTTCTACATAGGCGCGTAGAGATGGAGAAACAGTGGTATCTTGGGAGGCTGATGAATTCTGTACCTTCTTGCCTTTCATTGTCTATTCTTTTAAGAATGAGGCTCTGGGTAAGTCAGCAGATGAAGATACTGTAATCTATGAGGGCTTGAATAGATTCCTACGTTGGAGAGATCTCTCTTTCTAATTTCTTGTCTTTTTATCTTTTTCGCAGGTTCATGGAATTTGGGAAAAGAATTATGGCTGCGGAGTTACTCGGAATGAGAATACGTTATTAAACGTAAGTTCGCCATTGCAGATTAACAAGCAGCCTGCGAGGTGGAGCGCGGTAACAACTGTGAGGTGAAAACTTGAGGAATCTTCAGGTACATAAATGCTTAAATAACGTCTTCTTTATAAAACTGTTTAGTTCGTTTTTTAATCAGATACCTCTTGTGGTGTCTGCAGGTTTTCAGAAAGCTGAGGAAAATATCTTCCGAAGATGCAGTGACTGTGGATGAAACTTCGGGCTGAAGATGCTGCGACGGCAAGTGAATAAATGTTCTTACTGAAAATAACAGCGTCAGAGATAACTTCTCTTCAGTGAATTTATGGTACTCTGTAACGCTTCTTAAAACTAATGTGTCTATTATTCTCTTTTTTTCTCAGGTTCTGAGGAGAAACGCTGCTAGCGTTACCCGCTGTTAGCGGATCAGGCGCGAAGTGCGCTTTCCATCGGAGGCGGGGCTTAGGTTGCTCCCTCTGCTAATATGAATAGAACGTGCTGTGACTTGTAAATGGGTTTTGCGGCAGCCATCTTAAGTGTATGAAATTACTATTGAACATAACTGATGTCTATGGAAGTAGATTCTGTGAATGGTGTAAATGCCATATGTGCCAGGCTTAAACCCACCTTTTACCTGCTGATGGATTTAATGTGCACTTCCTAGCTTGAATGAGGGCTATGTTCACAGACTTGGGTCATGACAAGGAGGGAGCTCCCTGTGTCGCCGGGGGCACACGGGGTGTGCAATGATTAATGCCCAAGTCGGAGGGGGCGCAGGGGGGCACATCAGCGGCGGAGGTCGAACAGGTGTGACAGCACTGGCCCTCCGCTTCCCTATTTGCTGATGATCACTGCCGCCTGGACCTTCACGCAGACTGGGCAGAGTTGCCTTGCCGTCCTGTACAGCACGGGTGTACGATGGCTCTGCCATCTGTGTCCGCCCAGGTGTCTGATAGGGGTGCGCCCTCACCCCTCCCGCAGCTGGGCCGCCGCAGTGCCAGCTTCTGGATGGAGCTGCACCCTTCCCTCACGGATGTCGGGACCGGCCTCTTGAGTGCACCTCGCACCACAGGTCTCAAACTTGCCGTTGTCCCGCCGTCGCAGCCTGTATCGGGACCAGGCTTTGTCAATCTCTGCCGTGAATGGACAGCTTCCGTCCAGCACCACAGTCATAAATAATTATTTGTCAGTTAAGGATATTTTATAAAAAGGATGTTGCCGGTCTCAGAGCCTCCCGACTAGGCAGCCATTCCCTTCGCCGCTCGACAGCGCCCCTGGCCAATCCTTACTTCTAACTACAAATGGTGTGGGACAATAATGTATGCAAAAAAAAATTGTTCAAGAAATAGCATGTCAGGATAGTTGATCAGTTGGCTTCCCTTCCCCACGTTTTCAGCAGGGGGCAAGGCGGCACGTTCGAGCTGCGCACACACTCTGGCTTCTCTGCCATGAAGATGCAGTTCAAAGCATAGGTATCAGTGCCTTCTGCCAAAGCCTCTTTCCCAATAAGTCTCTTATTGCAAAGGGCATGTCTTAAAAAAAAAAAAAACACCAAAGTTCCTTTCTTATCAGGATTTTGACATTCACATGTTCTCGCTTCCATTGTTCATCATGGGTCTCTTTACACAATGTTGACAATTGGTCTCCCTTGTTTGGGCTCGGACCCTTTATGCACAATGTTCACAATTGGTCTCCCTCATTCAGGCTCGGACCATGGATCACACTTTCTAAGTTTCCCTCTTTGTATCAAAAATCAAAGATCTTCGAATGTGCAAAGGGTTTTGCTCAAACCGTCGCAGGACCACTTCGATTCACTTCACTTCTCATTCTTACCAATCTTCTACTTTCATTTCTGCCACTTCTAGGCTGGATACCTTACAGAGACCTTCGATCGAGCACGCTTGTGGTGCCGGACCACTCTGTCACTGGTATTGTATCTTTCTTCGTTAATGTTCAAACATCCATCAGCAATTAAGCTTTCCTCACGTCTTTCATCACAGGCATTACCAATCTTCGTTCTTGTGCTCTTTATACAATGTTGCCGCTTGCAACCTTGACTTCAACACAGACCCGTCTTGCATTGGTCTCCTCAACTCACTGGCTCTGTTGATCTTTCTGGCGCTGCTTTGATCTTGGAGCCAAGGACGGCACCATAGCGGTTGCTGTTCCTCCCCGACTCAGTCAGCCGTGCAAGAGGGCCCCAGGTATCTCTGACACACAATACAGGATTCTTCAGTCTGGTTTCCTGGCCTTACGCTTTCTAGTCTGAAGGGTTCTAGAAAGTAACAGTTTCTTGCTGGAAAAGTCAAAGGTATCTCCCTTCTTTCGCACCCTTCTTGGTTTTCCGTCCTCCTTCTCTCGTTCAGCTGCCATCAGGAAAATACTGTTCCTTTGATTGGTTTGCCTCGCTCAGAGTGTGCTTTCATGCTCCGCCTTTTCTCCGTCTACCGAAGCTTAATGGAAGTCAGGTGTGAGTGGTTACCAGGAATTGCCTGACCTTGCCTGACCATAGTAGTGGGACATGTCAAGTGCAATGCTTGAGTGTGAGTCTGTTTTCTCCCAGAGTGGGCTGTCCGTGTGTTTGTGAAGTGGGAGGGTGGTAGAGTTCCTAAATATCTTATCGGGTAGGATGGGGTAAAGCTGTTAAAGGGGCAGAGATACTGTGTCTCGCCTCGGGTGTCCCACTCCCAGAAGACCCCTCACCCAGGTGATCCTCCTGCACTGGTCCACCCACACGGTCTGGGTCCTGGCCACTTGAGAGACAGACCCCCGGGGACTAGCGGCTGAGACACCTTCTGGTTTCTCACAGCAGGTATTTCATCGAACTGTTATAAAAGCCAGCCAACCACCTCCCAAGACACAGAAAGATGACGCCAGAAGAGCGGTGCATATTGTTAGAAGAAGTAAAGACACTGCTGGTAAAGGACTCCATAGAGATCGTCCCAGCAAAACAGGTAAACAAGGGTATTTATTCGGCATACTTCCTGTGCCAAAGAAAACCCTTTTCTCTGCACCCGGTACTAGATCTGCGCCCTGCAAACATGTGTCAAGACCCAAAAGTTTCACATGGCTCTGCTTCAAGAGGTGCCCCCCCTCTTAAAACGGGGGGATTACATGGCAAAATTGGATATGAAAGATGCATACTTTTATATTTCAATGCTCCCTGCGCACAGGAAATATCTGCGATTCAAGATACCAGTTCAAGGTACTCACCTTAGGCATCGCCAAGAGTATTCACAAAAGTACTCGCAGTAGTGGCAGCACACCTGAACAGAGAGTCAGTCCCTGTATACCCTTGTCCGGACCACTGGCTAATCACTGGGGAATCTCCTCAAATTTGCAAACAAAGTACACAAAAGACAATAGACCGTCTTTTCAATTTGGGCTTCTCCATCAACTAAAAGAAATCAAGTCTAGTCCCCAGTCAAATAAAACAGTTTCTGGGAACAATTCTAAAGACAAAAGAGGAGCTGGCTTTCCCATCAAATGAGAGAGTACAAAACATGCTGTTGCAAGTACCTCACTTCAAGGCCCGTCGCCAGATAACTGTAAGCAAAGCAATGCACTTGCTTGGGATGATGGCCTCATGCATTCACTTGGTTTCACACGCATGCCTGCGCATTGTGCCCAATGCAGGAATGGCTAGTGAAACAATGTTCTCGGGCAAGCGGTCAGTGGGACGATCTAGTGGTTGTTTCGCTAGCACTGGTACAGGCTTTTTGCTCGTGCTTCAGGGACAACCTGCTGAAGGTAAAACCCTTCTGCATTCCACCAGCACAAGGGATCCTATCTACAGACGCCTCACTCGCCGGATGGGGGAGTTCACTTCCTCCCCCAAACAGCCCAGGGCCAGTGGACACGTGCTACCCAAAGACACATCAACTTCCGGGACCTTTTGTCAGTTCTCAAGGCACGTCTAACACACTATGGGTATCACCATCTTTTTTGTTATATGGGGGCCCGACACATGAGGGATTAATCAGATAAGGAATACACACAATTGAGAACGGGCTACCCCACCCTTTGACACGAAATGGTACAGATAGTAGCCAAGAAGCCAGACAGGGGTGCAAGTCCCCATGTCGTTTCTGATCATATAAGTTGTAAACTGATAAAACAAAATGTATTCACCATCAATAATACAAAAACAAGAATTAAAACACATAATCATACATATTGTAGCACAGTTAATATGCTTCATATGATTCTCAGAGTCTAACAAATGTATAGCACAGAAATAGTGTGCTTAGTAACTAGGTGTAGTTTAGTGCACTGTATTAATTCTCAATGCACGTAATTAGTCAACACTTTTGTGTTTCCAGCTCGGAGGTCACCGGACAGCACTTCAGGTTTGTATTTATATTGCACCCTCTGAGCTTTCTTTAGTACACTATGGCTTAACGCAATGTGGTATCATTCTAGATTCCCAGGACAGTAGGAAGATGTCCCAAGTCTAAATAAAAACACATGAAATGTAGTGTTGATAAGGTTTTATCCTCCAATATACATCTTTAAAACTGATCAAAGAGAGAGCATGAGATTGATCTCTACAGGCTGTGGTTTTATACCCACCTAAAATGTCTTCTTTGTGTTTTGGGCTGTTTGATATAGCACTATCACTAATTCACTGTTTTTTCTTTGTTTATTCTCTGATGGATGCTGCAGAGAGGGTTGAGAGAGAGCAATGTGTTCCCTATTACTCACTGGCCTGTGCTTATGGCCTCATTTAGTTAAATACCATGTTCTATAAAAAAGTGACCTCATTGTACCTGGTAACGTCATTGTCCAGACAGTATGAAATTGTCTTGCTGTGAATGCTACATATTGATGTTATACTGTCGTAGCGGTTTGTCATGCTTAAGAATACCATTGGCTTTGTTCATAGCAACAGCTGCCCAATATGGACGTCGTCAATAAAGCTAGTTGAAAGAAAACAAATTAGTCCACATTGAATATCTTGACTGCATGCGTGCGTTCAAGTTATACCAAAGAACCAGGAAGAAGTTAGACGTACATCGCTCTACAGATGCGGACGGAATAGGTAAGGAATTATTTCCTTCTTCAGCTCTGAGGAATATAAACAGAGTCAGAAAGTTTCATAGCTCGATTTCACATTCATATAACGGCACACGTGAAAAGATACCCACAATCGAGTTTTTTTGTAATGTTCTTGCTGGCGCCCACTAATAGAACTGGCCTCCTTGCCTTGGTTCCTGCCCTGAACCTGTCTCTGTGGTCAAGAGCTTGGGTATAAAAATCATGTCCTCTGGATCCAGGTCAGCACAAGTATCAGCAACCTGTCAAGCCGGTTTGTCAAAACTTAAACTCTTAAAAAAGTTCTTCCCTTCTTCCGGCTCACTCCAGATCCAAAATTGTTACAGCCTCTATCATGGGTTCCATCGATTACTGCAATGGAATCTATTTCGGTCAGCCTGAAATCCTTCTTCAACGTCTGCAGATACTTCAGAATTCGGCTACCCGCCTTGATCTGAATGCCCCCAGACTGGCACACTCTCGGGCACTTCTCCATCAACTTCACTGGCTACCTGTGAAAAGTTGTATCCAGTTTAATGCTCTCTGTCTTGTGCATCAAGTAATTGAGAGTGTGGGGCAGAGTTCCTACAATCTAAACTGATACCATACAACCCCCATAGAACTCTCCGGTCGTCCAGTCTTTCTTTGCTGCGTATCCCCCGAGCCCTTTGCACTCGGGCTGGAGGCAGTTCTTTCTCTGTGCTTGGTCCTACCCTATGGAATGCTCTCCTGGTTGAAATTCATAACATTCCCCATTTGCTTTCTTTTTGCAAATGTTTGAAAACTTTTCTATTTTAGTTCCCTTTAACGTCCTCAGTCTCTCGCTTGCTTAGCGCCTTGATGGCTCTTTTGGTTTTGTTCGCGCTTTATCAAGTTCTAATACAATTCAAGTGAAATAGCTATGCAGAGGATCCAACAAGTAAACACAAAGACAATCGTGGTCAACCTTTAACATTGCTATTTGTGTCACAGTGCATTTGGTCCCACTGTGCTATGGGTTGAACTGGGGGCGACATGTAATTGATCTGCTAGTGCTTATGGATTGCACTGGTGTCAGTTTGGTATTTGGTAGACAGAAAGGTCAAGAAAATAACTAGATTATCTTACCTGTCTGTTTAAGGAGAGGTGTCAGGGCTTGAGTGGCAGAGGAGGGACCTTTCGTCTCTGCCCTTTGCTGGTTGCCTATGCATGGGTGCCTTGGGAATCTTTCTTATGTGGAGATGTCTGGCGTCATGTGTGGACCTTGCAGACACCAATGGAAGGTTTGTGAGGGCAGGCAAAGAATCGCAAAAGAGGAGGGGTAAGAGAAATCGAGTTGGGGTGCAGGGCAACGAGGATTGTGCTTTTTAAAGTGCAGCAAATACAATTTTTAATGGATTTACTCATTTAAACTGCAGGTTTCACAGGGGCAGCACTCTATGGATGTTGGAAGGCCTTGTGTGGTCCTACCAACAAAGGGCAGATTTCCTTAGAGCATCAGGGTGAGGCCCTGGGGTATTCGGGAACACATGACCATTGCAGACAATAATGGAAACTCTGTGAGGGCGGGTAGTAGGAGGCAAGAAATGTTATAGTTTATTATATTTCAATTTCAAACAGCCTCTAATCAAACCCAAGACCCTTTAATCAGGTCTATTTCTCAAGTCCCTTGCTTTTCCTTTTCCCCAGTTAATTTTTTATGGTGATTGAAGATCTAATTTCCAGACTTAAACCCACAAACTATGATTACGATCCAATTCTAGCATATCTTGCAGTGAAACATGCTTCTCATCTTAGTTTCATGACGGAATTTGTGAATGTATCTTTAGCGCAGGGATTTGTACCCCAAGATTTAAAGAAATCTGTGTTAGCGCCTCTGCTAAAAAAATACTTCGAACCATCAGGACTGAGCAAATTATCGTCCAATCGCAAGTCTACCATGGACTGCAAACGTTTTGGAAAAGATTGCCACCACACAGCAGCAGACCCATCTAGAGGAATATTCCATCCTCAATATTTTCCAGTCCGGTGTCAGGCCCAGTCACGGGGCTGAGACGGCACTGCTGGCTGTGTCGGATGACATCTTGAGGGCAGCTGATAAAGGGGTTTTGAGCATGTTGATCACGCTTGATTTAACGACGGCCTTTGACACTGTCGACTTCGATATTTTACTGACCAGGTTGTCAGAGTTCGCCCAGGTGTCCGAGGCTGTCTTGAAATGGTTTTCCTCTTTTCTAAAAAATCAGACTCGTAGTCGAGCTTGAAGGTCACTACTCTGAAGCTCTTCCTGTAGTATGCGGAGTCCCACAGGGATCATCACTGTTGCTGATATTGTTTAATATCTATCTCAGGACAGTGATGGCTATTTTTTCCAGGTTCAACTTGAACTATCATTTATATGCAGATGACATGCAAATATATGTCAAGTTAAAATCTGCACCAGAAGCGACAGAGCGTGCCCTGGCTTGTGCAAATGCTATTCAAAAACTGGATGGTGCTAAGCAAGCTTCAGTTAAACCCCACCAAAACAGACGTTATCGTTGTTGGTCCAAAACATCTCAGTGAATAGCATGCCTCTACTCGCTGTGCAGCCGTCTTTGATTCAGCTACATCTTTCTCGTATAAGGTTAAAAATGTAGGTTGCATCTGCCAAACATCTTTGGGATGCAACGCCGATGTTTCAGAGGTAGTTAAATCTGTATATTTCCAAATTAGACTTCTGAAACCTATCTTGCCTCTTGTTTCTGAATCGGACCGTGCTATGGTCGTAGGAACTACGGTAAATTCTAGATTGGACTATTGCGGCACGCTGCTACTGGGTGCTCCGGATTGTCAACTGCAACGACTCCAGGTAGCCCAGAACGCTGCCGTCAGATTGGTGTACAATCTACTAAAAAGAGCATCTATCTACAGGCACCATCAAAATTGCATTGGCTGCCAGTTCGGCAAAGAATTGAGTTCCAATTTCTGTCTGATTTTTAGGTGCATTCAAGGAACTGCACTTAGGCCTTAATTTTTGAAATCCGGTACCTATAAGCCAGTGTGCATCTTGCGCTCATATGGTAAAAATCTGCTGGCTGTTCCCTCATCTAAATGTCTTTCCCGGTGAGATCGATGCTTTTCCATCAGATGCCCTCAACTTTGGAATGCACTTCCAACAGAATCGCACAATGTCATCCATTAACCTCTTTTGGAAAAAATAGAAAACTTTTTTATTTCGGTGTTTAATAGGCTTTGTGACTGTATCTTGATGTGAGCAAAAGATTTTTACATCTGCGCCTAGTTGCAGTTTAATGCTTGGTTCCGGAAGGATATGCGTGTTATAAATCTCTAATGTAATCTAGTCTTAAGGAATCGGGATTTACAAACCTGTAAATATAGGATACTCCCAGTATCACCTGTACTGATAGTCCTCAGTCCACCTTCATTCAGATATCCCCACCTTCCAACCCCGTCTCAGTCTCCTGTTACAAGGTTGAGTGGTCTCCTCAAAGACTCAGGATAAAATTCCAGTTTCAACAAAAAGGTTTTATTAAAAATGAAACAGTCAGCCTCATTACAAGTTTGCCGGTCTGGAACCAACGGTACCGATAAGCTTGCCGGTACTGTTGTTTCCGGACCGGCAAACTACGAGTTCTGCGAACGGGTGCTTTTCTGCCCGCCAGGTCTGACCTTGCGGGCGGAACGGCACCCGCTCACAGATCTCGACGGATGCACCGGCACCATTCATGAATGGTGCAGGTGCATATATCTTCCCCATTTCCATTGAGTCCAATGGGACTCAAATGGGTATGGGGAGTTATATTTTCTGGCGCCCGGGAATGGGCAATTACCGCGTCCTCCAGGGCTGTAATGTCCCGGTTATTGCCCGTTCCCGGGCACCAGAAAGTTAATGACCGGCACAGCTACTGCCAACCTCTTAATGACACTCAGTGTGTCAAATTCAAACTGAAATTTGAACATAGTTGTCTTTTTCAAAACCAAGGCAAATGTCTCGAATGGTCTATCCCGATTGACACTCCGTCCTTAATCTCTTGTCCTGGTGAAGTTCTCCTCTGGTATTCACTGATTGGCATAATGAGCGTCTTTACTCCTAGTTCTGACTCGAGTGTAGGTCAACTTGTTCAAATGGACCACAGCTTCTCCCAGAGGTGAGGTAGGCTCAGAGGTTTTCCAGGCTGTTATTTGGCTTTTGGCTTTTGGCCACTTCCCTGCTCAGGGGTACTAGTTATATAGTCCACCACACAATTCCCCTCCTTGTGTTCTCATTGTAAGCTCATTCCTAACTGGCCTAATTGTACTTTTCCCCTCTGTCACTGTTTACATCCTTGTATGCCTCCTCGATGCTCTTCCACTTACTTGTATCTCCCCCAACTCTCTGACGCACCATGTAGACTTGGGGTAAGGGGCCAATTCTATTACCTCCTTTAAAGCTCCATGTAATTTCACTGTTCCTCCATTCACATCCTCCTACTCCTCATGTCCTATTCTCTCGACCATCTCCTTTCCTACTTTTCACACCACCTCATCTCAAGTTTGTACTCCTTCTTTCAACCTCTTGACTCCTACAGTAACTAACTTCTCCTGCTCTGATCTTATTCCCTCCTCCTTTCATCACCTCCTCTGCAGATATGAATACATTCACCTACACCCTTTCCTCCTTTCACACCTCCTTCCCCTGCACTTCACTGCCTTCTCCGGTTTTATTCTCTACTCCTGTTCTTACTTTCTCCACCAGCCTCCTCTGCTCATCCAGCTTCTCCTTTCTCCATCCGTCGCCAAATTCACACCTTCTCCATCTTCAAACTTCCACATCTATAATTCTGTTGGGCTTCTTTATAAATGGCCCTGCCACCTCCCTCTTGGCCTGGCTCCCGGTGAATGTCTGAATATGCAAGTGATTCCTTTTGTCAGTGTGGGATTGGCCAGGTTGTAACCAGGGGTGGGCAAAAATGGCAAATTCTGTTCTTCTGGAAAATTTGAAGATTCCTTGCAAATTTGACCCATCCCGCCAATTTTGCGGAATTGACGGTTCTGGCCTTTTTCCACTAAACATTTTTGTGGTTTTTCGGTGTTTCACCCCTTTAAATGTTGGTTTTCCTTGAAAGTTCACAAATTCCATTTCACAGGTGGGATTTTCCCTCTCCCCTTTAAGCAAACACAACTGAATTTAAATGTTTAAATGATGCAGTCTCCCACCTCTGTTGGACCAATTCTGTAAGAAGCTGTCCACCATGTTATATTTACCTTTTAGACTCAGTAAGCACTGAAGCTTCAGAGTTCTGTGCTGATCAAGAAGAGCCAGTGTCGGGGGCGTGGCCAGCATGAGGGCAGCAAAGACGTGAGTCCTGAGTGCTCCCTCTGCCCGCCCGCGATATCCTGACCAAACATCCTCTTAGACGGAACGAACCCGCCTGAGATTGCTCCTGCTGCTGAATACAAGGGTGTGGCACACCTTGGTGAAATTTCAGCTTTCGGTCTCCATTCGTTCCGCAGTTGTCCGTGAGAGAATCCGACGCGGGCTGAGTGCGAGGAAGAGCCCACCAAAATGGCTGCCGCGGGCTGCCCTGGCTGAAAATCCAGATCGCTGTGCCTAGAGCACCCGATGCGGCAGAGGGGAGACCCTGGAGCACCCGCCTCCGTGTGGAAGCTGGCCAACCCGAGGCGCAATGCAGCACAACGGACCAGCACCGGCCTGGGGAGTACAGGACACTGTGCAGCTGGCTGGACCTACGGCGCAACGGCCGCGGACAGCTGCGGATCATACGGCAGGAGCGGGCGCGGACCGCTGCAGCAGCACAGGATAGGACAAGCATTGTGGAGCTGCGCGAGTCCTGCGGCCCTGTGGGGTGTCTCCTCCCGAAGCTGGGTCTGGGGGTCCGGGCAATCTCCCTCCTCCCCCTCCTGATGCACCGAGGGTTAGGGAGAGACGGGAGCACCACAGCAAACAGTTTCCTGCCTTTGTAACGGCCAGACCTCCCCCATAGCTGACAACTTGTGTAACGCTCACCTGGTATCCAGGGGGACGTCACTCAGCCTGTTCTGACCTCTTACGACCTCAAACCCTTCCCTGGAGGCTATTCGACTGGAGACTGGGCCTGAAACACAGGATTGGTAGAGTTTAACTCCCAATTGTCTCTGCGTGCTTGAACACCTTCTTCCCCGGGGTCCAACCCTTCCCTTTGATCCACAGCTCACCTTGTTTTCTTGGATAGTGTTCTCTCGGTCCTGCTTTCAGCGCAGGGGCGCGTTGATTGATGCAGGCTCTTTTGCTGCCTGGTTACTTCACTGGCAAGAGTCCGACAGGTAAGTATAATGAGTCTTTAGAACAGTTCTCTAACTTCGTTCCTTTCCCTCCTTAGATGATGGCCGGCATCCGGAGATGGTGGCGTGCTGCTGAGAGGAGTAGCGCTGAAGGTGAGTGAGAGCGCGATGCGCGATGCACCCCTTTCGTATTTGCATTGAACTGAGTTCTTTTTCTGTGTCTTTTAGGTGCCGTGACGTTTTCAGCGTGGATGCCGGTTATGAAGAACAAATGCGGTGGGTAAGCACGTTATGCAGCGCCTCTAGATGTTTCCACGCTAACCTGGAGTGTCTTTTCCCTCTTGCAGATGGATGAGAAGTTCCGGAGACAAGAGTTCCCCCAGAGCGGCTGGGATTCAGGTAAGCGTTTGAAGCTCGTACAGTATTTAAAAATAAGCGAAGATTTGCAGAATGCTTACTAATGCCTTTTTTCTGTTCTTTTCCCTTTTCATTAGGAAGCGGTGTGCCGGGATGGGAATGACACCGCCGAAGATGCCCGCAGAACAGAAGGAGCGATGAATGATGGGCAGAAGCGCCGCAAGGAAAGGCTGTTCCTAACGGTGTTCTTGTTCTTGCAGGAGCTGAGTGCAGAAGAAAGATGCAGGCCTACTGGAGACCGATCCGAACACGGCGAGTGTCACGCTGCAGGTGCAAAAAACACAATGCATGTTTCTCAGCCTGGGTGTGGCTTAAATAGTCTCTGGATATCCCAGGTGTCTCTGGGCTGAACCACACCCAAAAGACTAGACCGCACATGCAGTTCTGGGAACAGAAATATGTGGGGGCATCCATCTTGTCCCCATCAATGCACTACAAGTCCAATCCCCAATGTTATCCTATGGGAGTGAGTGAGTCTGGTGCCACAAGCGCCAAGTCTGACTCCATCCAAGTGGGTCTTTTGAGGGATGGAGAGGCCCTTGAGGCCCTTGAGGGCCATGTAGGTGATAGTGGCCTGGCTCCAGCCTGACATCTTGGAGGGCTGGGGACATGAAGGGCAGGAATCATGACAACTTGGAAGCGCGGAGACAGCGGATGCTGGACACTGGGGCATTGTGAAGGGCCCGGACTGCTGACACCCCCGGTCGGGCCCCTCACCCGAGGATCATACCACCAGCATCGGGACTGTGAAGGGTAACGGGCTGCTATGGACCCTGGTGCCAGCCAAGTACTGCGCCTATGAGGCAATTCCCCATTGAAACTGCATGTGCACTGAAGAGCGGCACAATCCTGCTATCCAACTCAGAGGGCCTATAATCCTGCCGGGGCCCTGAAATAATCTGATGCTACACTCGTGGGAGGGGCCGAGACCTGCCATAGTACACAAAGGCACTGCGCCCACACGCACTTGAGACCCCAGAGGTGAACCATACACTGGCTGAACAGGAGACAGCAAGCATAATCCAGGGCAAATACAGTCATACTCACAGCGCAGAAATAGCCAGATGCCCCGTACCAGACGGGGGGAAAGTACAGGACTTGTCACCCAATACCTAGCCGGGGTGGTGCACATTGGAACCAGGATGCCTAACACTCAGCAAACTGTCCGAGGGGAGCAGTGCCTACCACCAGCCATACACAAAGAGCGAGCAAGGAGCAAGGCACAACATAACTCATTTTTATTTTTATATGTTTTTATTGGCATTTATGGTCATACATAAAGCAGTTAGGCATAGGTTATGTCTCATGATATTGATTGTGTGACGCATTCGCCAAATGAACAATAAGTGACAACAAAACAACAATAACAACAACTTAGACTGTCCTCTCTCCTGCTGCTACAATGCGGTCCACTCGTCACGTGTAGGCTCAGTATCGGGGCCGTTGTTCTCTATGCCAGTCTTCGAGGGGTAGCGCCAGGGCATGCGCAGGTTTGGTGGTCTCATCAGGATGGCTAATTTGCAGTTCATACCATAACACTCTGCTCAGGGGGGTTTGAAATTCGTCGAGAAGATCATGTCTCTCATGAGGGCCTTCCAGGACTCCAGTGTGGCACTCACATCTTCTCCGCCCCTGCTGTTCCCTTCCTCCCAGGCTCTGGTTTCAGCGGCAGTCCATCTCTCCATTTCCTTGATCCAGTGTCCGAATCGCGGGCCTGCAGGCGACTTCCAGGCCATGGCTATTGTTCTCTTTGTGAGTATGCACGCCATGTCCATAAGTTTGACTAGATGCCTGATTTTACTGAGTCTCGGGTAGGTGCCCAAGAGGCATTCCTTGGGGGTCCATTCGTACCTTTCCAATCCAGCTTTCCTGCAGGTCTGTTCGGCAGCTAGCCAGAGCTTCTGTGATCTGGGGCAGGTCCAGAACATGTGAATCATGTCGGCGTGTTCAGAGGAGCACCATGGGCACGTCGAGGGAATGTTGTCGTTGAAAGTGGATGTGCGGTGTCATATAGGTCCTGTGGAGGACGTTCAGCTGAATCATCCTGAACCTGGCGTTCCGTGAAACCTCCTTCGGTTGCAGCAGGGCCCGTGCCCATTCGCCCTCCGTGATTTCGGTTCCAATGTCAGCTTATCACTTCTCTTTCAGGTGCGCACTTCTGGGGTTAGATCGGGCGTTTATTTGGGCATATAGTCTCGATGTCGGCTTCCAGCCGTCGCTCAGGTTGTACATTTCCTGTACAAGAGGGTGTGTCTCCGGCTCCTCGGGCCATGTGTTCCATTTTGCCTTGGCTACATGTCTCACCCTCTGGTACCATAGGAATTGGCCCGGTCAGAGCCCATCTTTTAGTTGAAGCGAGTCAAAGTCTCTGAATGATCCCTCGTCAAACAAGTCTCCCCATGTGTAGAGACCGCAGGTCTCCCAGCTCATCATCATATGCAGTTCAAGGGGGTCTTGCAAACATCAGCCAGAATGGGGATTTTGGGCATGTAGGGGTCCTGAAGGCCTAGTGGTGATTTGACCTTGTTCCAGACCTGTCTCCCCAGCGTAACTATCATGGGTGGGTCGGGAGGTCCCACCAGTGAACTCCACACAGTGTGCTCCATTTTGCGACTGATCCCGTGTTGATTTCTATGTATTCTTCCAGTTTTTCTCCTAGGGTCTCCTTAAATGCGGATTCCATCAGGGTTTCCGTTGGCATGCGCCACATCGGGATGGGGGGGGCCTAGGGCCCTTCAGGCAGAGCTGCATTAACAGAGGGGAATGATCCGAGATCGACCTGCCCTGATAGCACGCTGACTCAACTTGGGGGATTAGTTCGCTGGCTATGAAGAAGTGATCAATCCTGGTGTGCAGACCTTGAGGTGCAGAGTAGAAAGAGTAAGCCCTGTCGGTGGGGTGTAGGTCTCGCCAGATGTCGACCAAATGTAGATCATCCACCGCACTGCGTAGGGCACGGGAGGCAGGGTTATTGAGGGTGCGTGGGGTTGTAGTCCTGTCTAGCTCCTCATTCATCACGCAATTAAAGTCTCCCCCCCCCCCCCCCCCATAGGAAAGTGTCTTCCCTGTGGTGTGGGATTCTGGCATATAGCTGCTTAAGATGAGTAGGTATGCCATGTTGGGGGAAATATGAGTTCACGATGCATAATCGGAAGTTCTCCAGCATGCCCCACACTATGACGTATCTGCCTTCTTTGTCGGCCTCCATCCCCATCTGGCGAAATGGTATGTTCGGGCTAACCCATGTGTATACGCCTCGTGCGTACCTCGAGTAGGAGGCACCATTGCCTTGACCGCCCCAGTAGCCCGCTAGTTTGTCGGTGACAGCAGCTGTGAGGTGCGTTTCCTGCAGGATGGCAATGGATACCCGCTTCCTTTTCAAGTATGAATGTATACGGTTCCTACGCAGATAGGATCCCATCCCTCTAACATTCCACGTGATTATCTTGAGACGTGTCGCCATCGTTCAGCTTCGATTATTGGTGTGGAAGGCTTCTCGCCTGTCTTGTAACTTGGTCGTGCGTTACCGGATGTTTTGTCTCGATTCAACTGTATGGAATGATAGGCTTCAGCCTCTGGCCAGTGGTCCGCTACAGTCTGATTAGTGGTCTTCATGAGGAGGGCAGTCTTGACATTAACAACAACAACTAAAAAACTGGAACTGGTGCGCCCAGCTACTGCATCATTCCTGCGGTGCTCGGGTGCTCTCGGGCCGTCAGAACCCATTCGGGTGTCAGGCTCGAGCATGGTCGGTCAAGCAACTGGCCTGACCTAATCTATGCGTGGGGGTCGGGTCCTGTGCCTGATGTGAGGGCCAAGCGAGGGCCGCATCTAAGTTGGCTATCAGTAATGTATGTTACTTTCTTGGTTGCTTGAGGTTGCAGGGAAGCTATGCTCATATTACTTGTGTGCTGCGGTCGATTTCGTTTTCAGCTGTCCTTGGGGTGGGCCTCAGTTCATTCAGAGAGGTTGTTATCCTCCATCCACATGTTAGCGGCCGCCGGGGACTCCAGAAAGACTGCGCGGCCCTTGTAGATGACTTTAAGCCTCGATGGATAGAGCAGCATGTATTTTAAGTTTAGTTGCCTGAGCCTAACCTTAACGGGCACAAACGAGTTCCTTTCCCTCTGAACCTTCGGAGTGTAATCTGGGTAAATGGTTATTTTGGCATTGCCAAGTTCAATGGCGCCCATCTCCCTGGAGTACCGTAGGATGGTTTCCCGATTATCGGGCGAGGATGCGAGCCCGGAGGGGGCCTTTTCTGGAGGGACCTATGTGCTCTCTCTACGGTGAATCCTTGTGAGTTTTCCCGCTCCTATCTCCTGTTGTAGCAGGGATTCAATGTACGCTGTTGGGTTAGGACCCTCATCGCCCTCCGGGATGCCTAATATTCTGATGTTGCCCCGTCTGGCCCGTCCCTCCGCCTCCTCGGCCCTCGCTTCAAGAATGGCGACTTTTCTCTCAAGGTCCACAACTTTAGCTTTCAGTTCGACAGTGCCTTCTGACGTTTCCTTTATGGTTGTTTCATTGCTGGTCAGTCTCTCCGTTAGTTTCCTGGCATCATGGCGCACCAGCTGGATGTCAGATCGGAACTCGTCTATTTTTTATTCTATATGTGTGCGGAGTGACGCTATGGCTTCTAGCACTTGAGATTGGTTCGCTGTGGAGTCTGGTTCTTTTGCTTGTGGGGGATCTGGGACGACGGAAGGCGGAGTGGTGGAATCCTTAGCCTTTGTCGTGACATAAGTGTCCATTGTTGCAGGCCTAGTCTTGTTTCTGGAGCCCATGCTGAAGTCTCCGCCCCAGCCCTGACCGTTGGTCTTGGTAGAGGGTTCCCACAATGGTTCTGGTGATACCCCAGCGCTGCGGCCCAGTTCCGAGGATGTCCAAGCTAGGGAAGCTGGGGTTTATAGTGCTCAGTGTGAGCCGGGGAGGGAGCACTCCCAGCACTCGTCCGTGGTGGGACAGGGCACAGTGCGGGGTTGTGGCTGCCGAGGACTGCACACCCCCCAGCCCCTCCGGCTGCAAGGTCCGCGATGCGTCTCCCCACGGAGTTCCAGGGTGTGGTGTTTGGCAGGGCGGGTCGAGGGGGGAAGGGTCTCCGTGTTCGGGGCAGCCCGCTGGGGTGTGCTGGCGTGGCGTAATGCGCGTGTTGCGCTGGGGACCCCCTCAATGCCACATCCCGGCCCAGGTATCATTCATGCTGGTGGGCGCCTTATTGGGTGCTGGTGGGGCGGGGGGACCAGGGTGCACCTCCTCTGGTTACGCTCCCCCGGGTCTCCGGGTCTCCTCACCTCAGGCTTGCTGGATCGCCACTCGGGGCCTGCCGCTGCGGTGAGCTCTCGTCTCGTGGCTCCTCTCTGAGGCCCCGCGGCTCCTCCGCCGATGCAGACTCCTTTGGAGTCGGGCTGGGACAGCTGGGTTCGTGGCTGCTATCTGGTGTGTTGCCGGCGGCACATCCGGCTCACGGTGCGGTGGGGTGTCGTCGCGCAGGCACCTGTCGTTGGGGCCTGAGCAGCCTGTTGGTCACCGACCCCTCCGGAGGGGGGATCGCGGGCTCCTCTGTTCTTCTCTCGCTATCCGCTATGCAAACATGGGAGCAGAGGCGGCCTTCTCTCGGGTCGCCGCGGCTTCATGTGGCGGTCGCCATCTTGGGCCCAGGCAGTTGCGGGAGTCAGGGGAAGTGCAGGCGGGCGTATGAGCGGTTCACAGCTCCGATTCCGCCAGCGATTCGCCTCGCCTTGTAGCAGGTTGGTTCCCACACCTACACAGCAGCTTATAGTTTCAGATGGTGTCTACTTTGCACCAATACAGGATCGTGATGCGGCGTCTCGGTCGGAGCTCAGCACATCAGCGTCCGTCCGCCATCAGCTCCAGGCCACGCCCCCTCAAGGCACAACATAACTCATACCCGCACCGCGACTCTCACCCCTGGTGCACCGCTAATTTACAGTATGGGTAGAGATAAAACGAAAAGGGTGACCACGCAAAGCACCATGGACCAGTTTGCAACTAGCACCTCCACCGCGACGACGGATGCTGAACTACCAGCGGCCTCATATCCTGCGACTGAGGCCCTAACATTAAAAGACGTGATGGTGGCCATTGCAAATTCTCGCTCCTCACTGGAGAAAAAGATGGACGGCATCTCGGCAGAGGTATCTTTCCTCTGACACGACCTCCAAAAGCTATCCTCTCGCACTGGAGAAGTAGAACAGCAGGTTTCAAGTGTGGAGGACGACCTAAAATCCTTGGAGGCATGAGTGGAGGAGGGTGAAGGGAGATCACGCCGCAACAACATTCGCATCCTGAGCCTGCCAGAAAACACAGAGGGCTCCAGCATGGAGCTCTTCTTGGAGCAGTGGCTGGCGGATCTTGTGGCACCAAAATCCTTCTCTAAGTTTTTCTCAATAGAAAGAGCCCACCGAGTACCAACAGGATGCCCATTGCCGGGTGCCCCTCCAAGGACTGTCATTGCAAAACTGTTAAACCCCCTTGATAGGGATGCAATACTACAGATGGCCCGAGCGAAAGGCTTGATTACATATAACGGCTCCAAAATCGCCTTCTACCCTGACTACACCCAAAAAGCCAGGCAATCCTTTGAACACATTAAAAGGAAACTCCACGAACGTCAAATATGGACTGCTCTTTCTGGCACAACTCAAGATTCAACATAACGGCACCACAGTGCACTTTACAGATCCGAGAGAGGCCTGGAAATGGGCTGAAAACCATATCACTGGGAACTGGGACCCGAGAAACCTGGACCCTGAAGGCGGACCCAGACCCGAGAGGAACCGAAACCGACGAGCGCGACTCCCCCCACTACCAGAACTGAATGACCCGGCTCAGGAGATGGACAACTAACGCACTGGATTAGATATGACAAATGCAGGACCCTGAAGAGGTTCACCGGAGAGCGTGTGGGACGCGCCTACACAGATGCTATAAGACCTCGCCAACACTTTGCTTTAAGTCCGTCAAGCAACATTATGATAGTAGCGGCCCCCAGAGCCACCACCCAAGACCCCAAACCCCGTGAGGATTTGGGATAGTTCGAGTTATTCTTCTTTTCGTTTGTTCCTAATAGCAACAAAGTGTAAAGCTGACCCCCTAAGGTTTTGAGGGTCAGCAATGTTCAGGCGACGGGTACTTCAGGTTGGGGTGGAGTACAGGGAGGGGGAGGGAAGGGAATGTTCATACGGTTTTTTGTTAGTTTGGGGCTATCACATGTTCACACTACAATCCAATCACAACCCTTGGCATAAGCTACTTCACATTATCATACAGGGGGACCCTACCCCCACAACGCATACTAACGAGAAGCTGTCCCCCCCCCCCCCGACCAAGATATACTGTGGACCCTCCAATACGTGTTATAAATGGCACCTGCACAATCCCATTCGTTATATGCTGATCGCCCCAGGTCTCTCAAACTGCTCACCTGGAATGTGAACGGGATGGGCTCTGGGATCAAAAGATGCCTGATCACGCAACTGCTGAACAGACACTCCCCGATATGGCCCTGTTAACCGAGACACATCTAGCAGCGTCACACTGTACCCTCTTCCAGAGAACCAACTACAGGGCCGCATTTCATGCGGGATACACAATGGGATCCAGGGGTGCTCTTATCCTCATACATAAACGTGTCCCATTGGCCTCACAGATCGTAGAACAGGACCCCCCCGGGGGTCGCTAGGTGCTAATCCTGGGAACGCTCTGGGGTGAGAAACTGGCTGTTGTGTCGGTGTACTCCCCACCCAGACTGGGGCAAGAATTGCTAGACGAACTGACCATTCTAATGGGAAAACCTCAACCAGGTAGGTGGATTCTGGGGGGAGACTTCAACAACGTCATGTGCAACACCATCGATCGCACCCATCTCAGACAGCGGAACCCAGATACCGCCACGAAACTGGCCAATTTTGTATCTGCCTTAGGTCTTCGAGACGTGTGGCGGGAACTACACCCAGGAACTAGGGGTTACCCATTCCACTCGGGAGCCCACAGCTCCCTGTCCAGGCTAGATTACCTTTTTCTCCCAAACACAGACCTGCATAGGGTAATGTCTGCAGACTTGCTTCCCGAAGTATCTCGGACCACTCGCCTCTGACGGTGGAATTGCAAAAGCACGGCATAACCCCCCCCTCCCTTGAACGTGGACACTGAACAACTACTATCTTGGGTTCCCCGAACTGGTTGATCGCCTTACCGAAGTATCCAACGAATACTTTGAGATCAAGAAGCTACAAAAAATCGACCCAGTAATGATATGGGAGGCCTATAAAACAGTGCTGTGGGGAGATATAATCTCCTGGACAGCGAACAACAAAAAAGAAAGACTCCAAAAAATAATAGTAGCCGAAAGGGAAGTGACCCAGTGGGAAAATAAACACACTCTCGATCCAACCCCGGGGACTCAAGGGTCCCTTAAGCGAGCCAATGAGCGCCTCCGAAACGTGGTGCTGGATAACGCTAAACAAGCCCATTGGGACAAAATGTTAGCCTGGCTGGAAAAGAGAGATGAGGGACAACACCATGTCCGGGAGATTGTCACCTCACGAAACGAGAAGTGCCAGTCGGATGCCGAAATAGCGGAAGCCTTTGCCCAATTCTACGCCGAATTATATCAAGCTTCAACTTCCTCATTGGACCCAACCCTGCTAGATGATATAACACTCCCATCTCTGTCAGCACAACAGAGAGAGCAATTAGACTGTGATCTCTCTGAAACAGAAATAGCTGAAGCCCTAACACAACTGCAGGCAGCGAAAACACCAGGCCCTAACTGGTTCCCGGCCAAAAGCTGGCAAAAACTAGGCGAGAACAAAATTGTGCCCCCCCCTTCATAAAATGCTGCTTCACGCCCGGGAACAGGGCACCCTTCCACCAGACCTGTGCATAGCATAGTTATTCCTAAAACGTACAAACCCCCAGAGAGATGCGCCTCCTATAGGCCCATCTCGCTAATTAACAGTGAGACCAAGATCCTTGCTAAACTCCTAGCTAACCAACTACATTCGATTGCTCACACCCTGATCCTCCCGGACCAATGTGGCTTTATGCCACACAAGCCAACCCGAATGAATCTGCGGCGGCTCCACCTAGCAGTAGAACACGCTCCTATTATAGATACACCACTTGCCCTATTGGCAATTGATTTTGAAAAGGACTTCGATTCAATCTGGTGGGACAGCCTCTGGGAAATTGAGACGCATGGGGTTTGGGGACAACTTCCTAACATGGGTACAACTACTCTATAGAAATACCCAGGCAGAGGTCAGGGTGAATGGGTGGCCCTCCCGGTCATTTCCTCTCGGTAGGGGTACGCGGCAGGGATGCCCCCTCTCTCCCCTCCTCTTCGCCCTCGCAATTGAGCCGCTCGTCCTGTGGCTCTGCCAGAGCGTAGCCTGGACGGGATTTAGATGTCCTAAGGGGCATGAGGATTGGACCTCTCTATATGCAGACGATCTCCTGATATATCTGGGGGGTTCCAGCCCGGACTCGCCCTATAGTAACACAGATGCTCATCCGCTTTGGTGAGTTTAGCGGACTGAGAATTAACTGGGGGAAATCTGTTCTCTTTCCGGTGAAGGGTGGAGTGCTGGCTAACCCCCAGAACTGCCCGTACAGAGTGGAGCAGCGCGGCTTTCGGTACCTAGGAATTTGGATATCCAGAGACCTCACTAACTATGTAGCACACAATTTCCACCTGATCATTGACCGCTTTGTCAGTGATGTTCACCACTGGAAACTTCTCCCCCTGACACTCCTGGGTAGAGCCTCACTCTTTAAAATGTTGACCCTCCCAAGATTCCTATACGTCCTACAGAACACCCCACTCAGGATCCCAGACCCCGAATTTGACCGGGTAGAAACCCTCCTCCGGGAACTCATATGGGATGGAGGCCAACCACGTATAGCAGTGACCACGCTCCAAAGGTCGATCTGGGAGGGCAGGATAGGGGTGCTCCGCCTCCAAACCTATTACTGGGCCTCACAACTTGCAGTGGTCAACTACCTGCTTCATGGGGACCAGGAACTACCCCACATAAGGGCTGGAATTTCCGCCATGCACGACACGGACCCACTTCACCTATTGTATCAAAATCCCACAAGACCCCCCTCCCCCCCGCCCACAACCGTGGCGCACATTGTTAGTGTTTGGAGACAAGCACATGTGTTTGTAGGATGGAAAAATGAAATGACTGCTGCACAACCCCTATGGCAAAACAGCAACCTAACAGAAATTGGGAAACTCGAGCCATGGCCTCAATGGGTAGGGGCTGGGATTCTGAGAGTTGAATACATCCTTGAAGAGGGGAAGCTAACCTCCTTTGAAGACATGCAACTAAAATTCCAACTCCCGGGTACTGAACAGTACCACTACATACCACTGGCCCATGCCCTGAAAACTCATATACCTGCAGATGCCACTATCCCGGACTACACACTGATCGAACGTAACATGCTGCCAGCATACATCCCCACCAGATGCACTTCCTTTCTATACAATGCTATCTCATCCTTCGCCACTCCTGAACTGATGAGCTTGAAAACTAAATGGGAAGTGGATGTAGGAGAGATGGACCCAGAAGACTGGATTCAGGTACTAATGCACCCACGGGAGGTTGTTATCTCTAGGCTCCGGCTGGTGCAGCTAAAAATCTTCCATAGAGTGTATTACCCTAGAACGATCCTATATGGTTGGAAGCAGGCCTCAAACCCGAACTGTCTCTGGTGTGGAGAGGAAGAGGGAACTTTCTTTCATATCCTATGGGCATGCCCCTGGATCCAAACCTTTTGGAATGCATGCTGCAACAAACTCACTAGAATCCTCGCCCGCACTATAGCATTGAACCCAAAGGTCCTACTTCTGGGCATACTAGATGAGAGTGTTATTAATAAGTGGGAAAGGCTGCTTTTGACCACGGCAGCGGGACTGATGAAGCGCAACATTGCACAAAAATGGGGAACCCCAGAGTCCCCGATGCTGGAACAATGGGTAATGGACATGGACACATGTGCTATGATAGAATGTGGAATATACAACGCAAGAGGCTGCCCTACCAAAGCCTCCAAAATATGGGGGAGGTGGGAAGAGGAAGGGTCCTAGAACCCACGGACACAGGTGGTAAGACTCCGAACAAATACGTAGATGGTTGTGGGAAATGCTTTTGGTGATTGCTGATACAGGTACTATTATCAGCCCATGATTGGACACACGCTGGTCCTTTTTGTTTTTGCTGTTGTGATTGTGGTATAAAACAATAAAAAAGAAATTATCAAAAAAAAGGAAGATCCAGTTCTTGGAACAACTGTTTGAGTACCAGTGAGATGCGCAATCGCTATTTAGGAATTTGTTTTATAAAGGAACATATAAAAAATATTCTCCACCATGGGATTTGGAAATAAAGATTCCACAGACCTTTGTATTATGGGCAGTGCTTCCTTCTTTACTTTGGGAATTCTTTAAATGGCCTGTTGTCTTGTTGTAGCTAATGGGGAACACCCCCTGACCCAGTTGTTGGGGAAGAAGGCCAGGGATCCTCCCCAAGCTTGAACTGGCCTATAGGGCAACACCCAAAATGCAGACCCAGAATGCTAGTGTTGGCTATTTTTTGGCTATTTTTTTGCCATAGTTGGCCGTTTTGATGAAATACCTCACTGTGCAGCAAGTCATTTTGACCAGTGTTACTGAACAACTATTCTTTAAAAGAAACAATTTGCAACCTATTCTACCCCCCAAAAAAACCTTGGCTGCTATTAAAGCAGTCAATTACAAATTAAATGAATTTTTGCGGTTGTGACTATGGCCACTTTTTAATTACTGCCTGAATCAATTGGATCTCTCAGTCCAGCCCTGATCCTCCCCACACCACCATTTGGCCCCACATCATGGAGTAATTGCGGTCCCTAGCTCCCATTCTCCCTTCCCCACTGCTCCCCCACTCCCCTGCGGTCAGACGGGTGACACCGTCATGCTACATTATGGCAAGATTGGTAGAAAAGACAACCGTAAAAGTAGCACCATGGTGCTTTCTTTTTAACATAAATTCCTCTGTCTGTCTGGTCTGCTATTTGGCACCAGAACACGCCCAGGAGCTGTTGGGCAATTACCTGGACTGTCATCGTATTTGTGGAATTGCTGTTGCCTCCATCTGCCGGCAGGCTGCCTGGCTACGAACAGGATGGTTCTTTTCTACTGCCTAGCATCACTCCTACCAAGATGGCGGTCAAGGTTTGTTGGATACCCCACGCAGCCACCTCAAGATGACAGGTACAGTACGCAGTAATGTCACTTATACCGCGACAATGTGGCAGCCTGCACCAGTGTTCGAAGTTTGCAATGAAATGGTCAACTCCAGTGAACTGGAGCACATTGCAAAGCTACGGTATACTGGCCCCATGCGTCTTGGCACCTGTGTTTTCCCTTTCAATTATTGTTGTTCCTGTGTTTTTCACAGTGTGCTTAAGTCCTTCCTTGTGTTCTTCTTAGCTTGGTCTTCATCCTCAGTTGTCTGCAACTCCTTCCTACTCCTGTATCGGCTACCTTCATCTGCATCAACGTCTCTACCTACCGTCCGCTCACCAGCTGTTTCTGTGATCATCAAAGGGTTTTCTTCACCATGAGGATTTCCCTTCAGGTAATCGCCCCATGGTTAATCTACCCTTCTTTTACAATATGAACAGCCTCTGGGCCCTTGTGGAGGCTCCCATTCTCTTGTTTCGAGATACTCCTGAGACGGGAACATTAAGCATCCTGGTGTCCATGACAGGAGCTTGTAGTATAGGATGAGGAATAAGAACCATAAGTGAAGTAATTCATATTAAGAAGTACTTTTTTTAGTGTCCCCATTGAAATAAGTATAGTACCTTATATGTAAAGGACACGCTAATGAGAAATGTGTTCCTCAAAGAAAGGTTTAAATAAAAAAAGTTTTAATTTTAAGTAGGATGTTCTTATTTTAATCTTCAAACAATAGCCACAAACCAAATGTTAGTACAGTAACGAAAAACAATGTAGAAATAACGTTTTAGAATAATAAACTTAATGTTGAGTTATATAGGGTAAATCTTTAAGTTGGAAGCTACTAGCCAGAAATAAAAAAAAACACTCGCCCACTCAGTTGTCCAAATGCACAGAACACACCTCGCTCTCCAAGAGTCAAGTATCACTCATCAGTGGCTAGCAGTGAGAACACATTTTGATACGTGCAATAACTTTATGGAGAATTAAACATTAGTACAAACCATTATTTCTCTGGCTTGTTAATCTGCTTAGAATCACATGTTTTGCACAGTCCGCCATTTAGTAGTTGGTGCAAGTATTACATTTTGTTCATTTACGAGAATCAAAAATTGACGTCAACAAGGGCATACCTGTAACATTATCCCTACTCAATGTGTGTGGGTATCCATGATCCTTTATGCCTCGACATCCTCAGATTGTTTGTTTTCTGACATGATATACGAAACAAAGTTGGATGTGATTGTGGATATGTTCCTTTTGTTCTCTTGTGGGGAGGATGGGTGGGTGTTTTAAGCAGATACAAGCCACAGAGAGACAATTACTTACCAGTAACATACCAAAATGTCACCTTTTTTTATGCGCCCCGCTGTCACTGCGACTTTGGGGGCGCACAAAATACCGACTCCCACTACTGCACCCAAGCAGAGCGGGTGTTGCGGGGGTGTCCCCCGCTCTCCCTGATCGCTGTTGTGGGGGACAAAGTGAAGAAAAAAAAGCACCCTGCGGCGTCAGCTCTGACCCCGTTAGTGGGAGGAACTGACGCCGCAGGGATAGGTGAGTGTAGGCGGCACACAAAAGTGTGACGCCTTAAAGGTAAGTGGGGTGGGGTGGTCGGGAGGGTACTGCGGGTCTAGGGGATGCGGGTGAAGTGATCTATTTGATCACTGCACCGCACCGTAATTGGTGTCGACATTTTCGTCGGCGCATTTACGTGCTCTGCAGTGATCACAAGATTCCTGGTAAGTAATGTTTACCTTCTGGGGCTTGTGAATCTGCCTAGATTCAAATACTTTGCATAGATCAGCAAGCAGTATTTCCTGGTGGTGGTGGGTGAGTGAAAAGAGCAGAAGCAAATCAATGCTTTAGAATAGCTTGACCCAACTGAGAATCTGATCTTGCTTGTGTGGGAACACAGTAGTGTGTAAAAGTGTGTACAGAACTCCATGTTGCAAATGGCTTCCAATGGTACATTAGCAATAAAGGCTAAGGGTGCTGCAGAAGACGTGTGGAATGTTCTTTGAGTAAACTGGCGTCTTCGGACTGCTGGAGTATAGCACGTGTGTATGCACCTTGCAATGGTTGCTTTATTTTATTTTTATATTGTGTATCAAGTTGTCTTGATTTTTCAAGTTTTTTCGTTTACTTTCTTTCTATGTTCTGACACAGTGTTTATCTAAGAAGTAGTTCCTTTGGTCTTGCGTTGTGTTGGGTGCTAACACAGGTTCAGGGGTTTGGATTTAATCATGCTGTTTTGGCTGTTAGGTCGACTTAAGCTGGGATGGTATCCCGGTCTAGGTTTGTTTTGCTGCATTCCCCCAGAGCGGCTTGTAAGATCTTGGCCGTTGCAATAGTCCACGCAGTTTTTTGGCCGCTCATCAGACGTTGCCACCATACGTCTTCTTCTCTTGAGGTGTGTGTTCCCAACATTGGACATTAATAGGCTTGTCTGATCTGGGAAATGGCCGGGCAAGATAGAAGATGTCGTACAGACTCAGTCTGGTCGCTCTTGTTACACAGCCTGCACGATTATGTGGCTGATTGGCCTGTGATGTGAAGACTCTCGTTTGTAAGCAGATGATTAAGTCGGGCTCTCAGGAAGATGTGCCTCATTGGCTTGTTTGGAAATCTCTGAAAAAGTTGCGTAGTTTCATTGAAAAAGGTGGTAGATGAGACAGGAGTTTGTTTGTGTTGGCTCTTTCCAAGGTGACAATCCAGTCCAGCTCTGCTAGTTTATTTTTTATTTTTAGAGGGTTCGAGATAAGATCTTCTTCTGAGCATGCAATTGATTCAAGCTGTTTTCTTTTCTGTGTGGCCCGTTTTACTAGCATTTTGCAGCCTCCTTCTTTGATTTCGGAGTCAATCAGTTTGTACAGGGGTAGAGCGTCTGGGAGGATTGTTTTCCTATTTAAGGAAATGCTGCTGAAGTCGACCGTCGCTTTAAGAGAAATAAGGCTTAGTTCTCCTCTGATTGCTGCCGTCTGAGTTGATTTTGGCAGATTCAGCGCCGATTTCCAAAAGAAACCTTCCATTTTATGCCAGATGTCATCAGGGATTGTTGGCATTGCGTCTCCGCCATATGTTAGTGCAGGGATCACTTTTGCTTTATAGAACCTAAGTAATGGAATCCGGGAGAAGCGACCACATTTTTTGTCTAAGGCTTTCGCCTGTGTTGTCATTGAGCGGGTCTTTCTCCAAAGGTCAGTTTGCATGCTCTTTTCTGAGATTGTGCTGTCAATCAATGCTCCCAGGTATCTGATGTTCGTTACTGTTTCAATTTCAACTTTTTCCAGGTTCCAGTGGATGGTATTGGATCTTTTTGTGTTTCTTTCCAAGATCAAGATCTTCGTTTTAGCTTTGTTTATCTCCAAGTTTGACTGATCCATGTACTTTGACCTGTTTTTCAGTGATCTTTGTAGGCCAATCTGGGTTTGGACCAGCAATGTTATGTCGGCGTATAGCAATCGCGCCACCCTATCACCCCTGATTTTTGGGGGGAAGCTCTTATGGCTGGACCTGAGTCTTTAAGATCTCCAATGAATGCAGTAAATAGGGCCGGGGCCAGCGGGCATCCTTGCTTTACTCCACGTCTTGTTGGTATTTCAGCTGATAGGAGGCTGTTTTTGTTTAGTTTGACTCTCATTGTTGTATCAGTATGGAGTGCTTTTATTGGAGCAAGGATGCTTTCCAGACAGTTCCAGGACCGGAGCTTCGTCCACAGTTTGTCTCCGTCTACTAGGTCAAAAGCTTGTGTTAGATCTACAAACGCTAAGAAGACTCTAGATGTGCCCTCGAGGATTTTGCTTTTGATTATGCTGAGTAACATTATGTTTACTGTTGCGGCAGAGTTTTTTCTGAAACCAGCTTGGAATCGATCTGCGCATGGTGCTGTCTTTGCCCAGTCTTGGAACTTCTTGATGAGTAGTGTTCCATAGATTTTTCCGATTATGTCAAGTAAGGTGATTGGCCGGTAGTTCCTCGGATCTGATCTATCTCCTTTTTTGTAAATTGGGACTACCGTTGCTGTTGTCCAGGATCTTGGGATTGTTCTCGAGTTCGAGCAGTTGGAGAAAACCTTGCTGATGAAAGGTGTCCATTCAGTTGCGAAGTTTTTAAGGTCTACATTTGTGATCCCATCTGGCCCTGGGCTCTAGAGGTTTGAGTTTTCGTATGGTCGCTGCGATATCTTCTACTTCCGAGCCGTCTTCCCATGGGGTTAGTATTTCGGCCTGCTGGATGATTTCTGATTTTTCATGTTCCTAAAATAGGGATTCAAAATGTTCCTGCCATTTTTCTTTGCTGACGTTGTTTGCTGGGGCACATTTATTCAGTGCTTCTGGCGGTTTCATTAGGGCCCAGAATTCCCAAGCATTTTTGCCCGCTCCTTTTTTCAACATTTCCTCTGGGCCTTTTTGGTACAATGTTGCACAGTAGTTTCTGACCCAGGCTTTGTATTTCTTTGCTTCAGCAGCAAGTTCGTTATGAAGATTCACTGAGGTAGGGTTCTTTGGCAGTCTTTTCAGGTGCCTTAATGCTGCGTGCTTTATCACCACCTGCTTGTCGTATTGGTGATTTTGTGGCTGACTAGGTTGAAGATTTCATCTGGACTTAATTTTATACGGATTCAAGAGGGGCTGATAGTCGACTTTTTGCACGTTCCTTGCGCTGTTGCATTTATAGTTCCATGCCAATAGATCTATTCTTTCAGCTGTCAGTCTGAGTCGATTTCCCTGCACATTGCATTCGGGTTTTTGGATCATCGATGGGTTTTGAGCAGTTATCGATTTCCAAGTTGCTTGGAGAAGATTATGGTAAATTGCTGATGTCTGAATAACTTTGAAAGATGTTATTAGCTTCTGCATTGCCCAGGAAGCAAAGTTATAGTCAATGGTTCCTTTTAGGTTCATTCTTTCCCAGGTCGGGATTCTCTTTGGATCCAGGAAAGCGTGGTCTATATTGTGCAGGTCTCTTGAATCCATCAATTCGTTCCATTGCGCTCCCGCTTTTTCAGCTGGTTTCGTTTGTAAGATCTTGGCGTACGATTCGTTGGTATTTTTACATTTGGCGTTCAAGTCAATAACATGTGTTATTTTTTTTTCGGCGTATATGTTATCAATCTCTTTTTCAATGATTCTCAGAAATTTTCCGTCGGCGATCGCTTGCGGGTTCCAGTAAGCTATTATGATTGCGATTCGGATGTTTGTTTTTTCTTCGTCTTTTTATCATGGTTGCTTCAATTCATCACAGCCGAAGTGGTGTTTTGAGGTTGCAGTTGTTTTTAAAATGCTAATACCACTCCCTGAGCGTACTGCCAGTAGGATGCCTGAAGATAGGCGCCCAAGCCGGCTCTTCACAGCTGGTGATATTGCGATGTCAAAGCCGCCCAGATACGGTTTTTCCGTCAGCAAAGTTTCCTGCAAGGCGAGAACATCGAACTGGCCTACATCGATGTGGCCAGGTCTGGTAAGATGTTGGAATCCACATGTGTTCCAGGATCCGATTCTTAAGCAGGTCTATACAGTTTCAGTTTGATGATCAATATTCGTTTCGGTTTGGCTCAGCCTCGTGGGCCACAAGTTGCTATTTATTTATTGTTGTTGGTAGAATTTTGGGCAACCAGGCCCACAGTTGTTTCATTTGTTTCTGAATGTCACCTTTTGCCGGTTTCATCGGCAGGCTGTTTTCAGTATTCGGTCGCGTTTCAGGTTCTCTGTTTTTTTGAGGCCTTGAGTTGTCTTGAAAGGCTGAAGCAGTTCGCGTAGCGTTTTGAAAAACAGATCGCTTTTGGTTTTCTCGGCTTGTTTCGGTTTGGGTTCCGGATGCTGCCACATCCTTTGTCCTTGTATAAGTTCGGTCGGCTTGTTTGGATGATGTGTCATAGGTTTCTCCCACCGCAGAGTGATACAGCCTGTTATCTTTGTAAAGGTGTTCCGTTCTGGATGTATAGTGCAGTCGCTCTGGGATTGTTCTTGTTTTCTCAAGTGTCGCATGTTTTTGGCTTCCAGTGTTAGACAGATCTGTCAACTGAAAACCGTATTGTAGCATTTCTTCCTGGGCTTCTTTGATGGACAAGTTTAGCGCAGATGATCTTATTTGGAGCCAAGACTTTGCTTTCGTGTTTCTATGATATGGTTCGACCCGGATGAAGTCGTCCAATCTAAGATTTTTTAGCGTGTTACTCTTTCTGAAATTTTGTAGTACCATTCCTCTGTTTAGCGTTATGGCATCTTTGTTCCATGCTGTTTGTTCCAGTTTAAGGATGGTCGTTGGTGTATGTTTTCTGGACTTGGGTTCGTATGCGTGTCTGTACTTTGCTCTTTCAGTGGATCGCGATCTTATGTCTCGTTCGGTGCTTTGATTTTTTTTATTTCATAGCTTCTTGGCTTTTGGTTAGGTGTAGAATCTTGATTGTGATGCGGGGGCTCTTTGGAACGTCTTTATCTTTCCCGATTCCGAACGGGCGTTTTGGCTACTGTACTCCCTTTTCGGTTGATGGGAGATTCGATGACCTGAGTTTTTTGTTTGCGATGACTTGTTGGCGAACGTGAGCGAGGCAGGGTCGGAGGTCTTTTTCTTTGGGTATTTTCTGTCGTTTTCTCCTTTTTCTCTAGTAGATAATATTTCGATCGCAGCGTTATCCTTTCGTTTTTCTCTTTTTCGGGCTGAGAGTGTTGGGAAAGGTTCATTAGATCTTCCTCGGTCAGGAAGTCTTCAACAGTGATTGGAGACCTTGAGAACTGCTGATGCGTAGGGGAGTGAGTTCGCCGTTCTTTCCTCGTGTCCGGTGGCGATCGGAGCTTCGCTATGGGTCTGGAGGATTTTTCTAGTGCCTGGATTGAGAATTTTCTCTGGACTCTCGCCAAGCTGATGTTTGGGCTCATAGAGGCTTGCAGTTTTAACAGCGTTTTGTTTTTCTTTCCACCCGTAGTGCTGGTTTTCAATCTCTTTTCCTCTAATGTTGTTTTTCCAGTCTGATCGCTTGAGCCATGCTGTACTGTTCACTGGGGCAGAGTTGAGTTGAAAATGAAGAGTTCCATACTATGGATTGATGGTTCGGTGCTACTTCCTGAGTGGCTGTTAAATATACTGAAATTATCTTGACTTGGTTTTGGTAGGTTTCCGTTGCACTCAAGGTCTTTTTGGAGCACGTGAGAAGTTTGAGTTTCTGCAGATTTTAACTGTTTACGTGTTGGTGACCCAATGGAGATCCCCCTCTGGTCTTGTGCGTCCCTGTTTTGAGTTGAGATTGTTTTTTTCCATGGCTGTAACGTAGCCCTCCAAATAAATCAATTTTGTATGCATCATCGCCACCACAGTGGTCTGGTCTTTTTTAGGGAATCGTTCAATGATTCGTACAGTTTGCAGAATGGGGCGAGTGCGATAGTTATTTCCGACATGATTGTTAGCATATCCGTTTTTTTGGAAGGCGTTTCTTTTTGGGTTTGTGATAAAACTTTGCTGCGACTTTTACTCTTTACCGGCGTGTACAGAAGAGATTCCTGTGACATATTGCAAGGGGACGTTTGGTTTGTCAGAGGTCCTTTTTTTGTGCTCTTAAGTGAGGGGTGTTAGCTAGCAAGCTTTTCCCACGGTTCGTGGTGGGGCCTGTTTTTTCACTTGTTCCATTTGCAGCCGGCGGGCTCAACAGTAACCTGCTGATTTTGATTGGGGTCACGCTTCCCGGCTCTTCGGAGGCGAGAGCTTCCTCCTGTTGTGAAATCGTTGTTGGTTGCGGAGTGATTGTGGCCGAATTAGGCTGTGCCGCCCGGGGGCTGATGGTCTCAGGGCTGGGTGTCAGGAGATCAGTAGCCCGACTGGGCACTGGGAGCTGTATGGCAGCATCCGGGTTGGGCTTGTGATTCGTGTCGCCTTACTTGTTTCTGGGATTGGTGCTTTTGGTAAGCATTCTTTTGCTGCTACAGAGTCGGCAGATTTGTTTGCGCAGTTTGCTCTTTGTAAATTCCAATTTTGCGCACTTTAAAGACCGGGGTACAGTCCTGTGTTGCCTCCAGGATCTCCGCATCATAGAGTTCATCTGAGACATCGTGTTTGCGTTTCCCTAAACGATTAAAAAAGTCTTATAGCGAGTTGCTTTGTATGTTCTTTGAAGGGTTTTTTTTCCCCGGATTTTTTCGTTTGCGATCTTATCAAGTGTGTCCATGTTTTTCTCCCAAGTCGCCATTTTCTGCAGTTTTTTCTATGGTTTTTTGTTTCTGTTGTTTCAGTCTTTTTTATTTGTGAATTTTTAATGGACGCTTTCTTCAAGGTTGGTTTTGCCTTTTGCGCTGTCTGTTTTTTTTGACGTTTTATTTCCTTGCATTTCTGTGGGGGAGGCGGGTGGGCGACTCTTATGGCTTTCTATGTCTTCCCATTCTTCTTGAGCAGGTTCGATTGTCGAATTGCCGCCGTTTTCCTTCGCTGGCGAGGTGTTGTGTTCCTCTACTGCTTCCGGGTTTCCTGTTTCCTCGACGTCCAATAGGGAGTCCCACTCTTCGGTTGCGTGGATCAACGTGTTCGTTGTCACGTTGTTCCTGGCTCCCGATTGGTCCATTTCCGATTTCACCGGCAGTCCCAGCTTCGCCGGCTTGCGGGTCTGGTCCAGGGGCTTCGACCCCTCTGTCAAGGCGTCCTGATGGAAGGTGAGTCGGAGATCTGTAGCGTTGTAAGTTGCGCAGTGGTTTTACACGCTATTTCCTGCGCGGGCTCCCATGCTTGTTGTTGCAGGTCGCCGAGCAGTCCCGCCCGCCGAGCTCCAGCGCCGTCGGCCCTCCGGCTGCCGACGGTGGAGTCACGGATGAAATCAAGTTAGTCGGGGTGGTAGCTCTTGAGTTGGACTTCTTTAGTGGGGCTGGCAGCCTGTTTTCCTGTGGTTTTTCTTGTAAATTTGTCTTTTCTGTTAGGGTGCGTAGGGTGCTTTTGTGAGGGGCCAAGCGGGGCAGCAGTTTTGGTCTGTTTGAAGGATTTGGATCGTGGTGCAGCTCACTCGATTTCTTTGTGAGCGGGTAGCGATCCTCCAAGCCTTCTCGTTCTTTCAGAGCCCTCAGCTCAGACGCTGTACAAGGAGAGGAGAGCAGGCGAGGTCTGTTGGGCATAACTGCGCACGCAGACTCTCGGGGGTCTCGTGGACAGTCTTGTGGGGGTCTGGTTGGACAGTTTCGAGCTCCTCGGGCATCTTTTTTCACCGTTGTCTTCCGGTGTGCTTTTTTGTGAGTGACTGGGCATTTGTTGAGAGGCAGATGTTTCCATTCTCAGCCATCTGGTCCCTCTGGCCCTTGCAGGGACTGCAAGGACTGCGACTCCCTCAGCGACTGGCTCCGCGGTGTTGTGGAGTATATGTAGGTCCTCCCACACTGGTAGCTGGATGAAAACAGTAGAAAGACTGTGCAGGGCTGAAACAGAGCAGGCTGAGAGTTGACTGCAAGAACTGCGACTCCCTCAGCGACTGGCTCCACTTTAGTAACCATCTCGCTGCTGACAGTAATATGAAGAGTTGGTTTGTCTTTCTAAGTCCTTTTGTCCTGTTTAGGTAGTACCTGACCGCCCGATGAACGTCAAGCGTGTGTAATGCCCTTTCTTAATTGCTTTGTGTAGTCTGAAAGAAAGCTGGTAACCCAATAGACTGATTCACATGGAATTTACATATGAATTTAGGTGAATATCTAGGGTGTGTTCTTAGCACCACTTTGTTACTGTATTGTGACAAAATCTTCAGACACTGACAGAGCTTGCAACACACTCATCTTTTTGATTGCTGTGGTTGCAATATGAAAAGCCACTTTATATGAAAGCCCTTTTAACTGAGCTTTATGCATTGGTTCAAAGGGTGGGCCCTGTAGCTTTGAAAGTACTCTATTTAAAATCCCATCCTTCTGGGGGATGAGGCACTGGAGGACAGATGTGTTTGACTCCTTCCATTAAGGCTGTAACTCTTGGTACTTTCCACCATGATACATTTTGCTGTGATGTAGTATAATCTCCTAAAGCTGCTAAATGTAGCTTGAGTGAGTTGTAAACAAGACCAGAGTCTAATAGGTAAAGCAGGTAGATAATCTCCTGTGTTGGTGAAAATCTGTTGGACTGATTTTCTTCTTCTTCCTCTTCTTCCTCCTCTTCTTCTTATTCTTCCTCTTCCTCCTCTTCTTCTTCTCCTTCCTCTTCCTCTTCTTCTTCTCCTTCTTCACCCTCTCCCCCCTATTCCCCCTCTTCCCCCTCTTCTCCTCTACTTGCTCAGTATGTGTCTTTACTTTTTTTGATGCAGTGATATGTCCTCTTTTTAGGGAGATGCTAATAGAAATCTATAAATAATTCCATTTTCCTAAAATAAATGCAAATCGTTCTTTTGACCAACATTTCCTATGTGTGCTTCTTATTTTACCCTTTTACTTCCAACTCCCCTTCAGACTCTGATGAAGAAGAAATACAATTTCTCTTACCTCTTCCCTCCAGACATCAAATAAGTCTTGGGTTGTGTTCTCTGAGTCGAAATCTCGTTGGAAATAGGTTTGTCTATGCTCAGCTTCGTGTGGTGTTTGTGTACCTTTATTTTCGCTTTCAACGAATGTGAAGTGTTCAACAATTGGCTTTGGCCTCGGAGGCCAAACCAAATGATGTGTATGTTTTGGACTTGTCTGTCTTGCGCGGCCATATGGACGCCAGGGGATGCCTCAACCGCACGTCTTGACATTGGCCCTGTTGAGCTGGGGTCGGCTGCAAAGAAAAGTTTGCTTCTTTAGCGCGATATCTTCTGCAGTTGCGGTAGGTACACTTGCCCAACATCTTTTATGCCTGCATCATTAATGCCGCCAACGTTTGGTTCTACAATCGTCGTGTTTTTGGTTTAAATATCGTACACATTCGGCACAGAGATTCGTCATCGGCCCTTGGAAGATAACTGTTGCGCACGTGGTGAGTGTCCTTCCAAGATACCTTGGTGTTGCACAACGGACAGAACTTAAAGTATTGTCCATTATGTGGCACATTTAGTTGTGTAAATGTATGAGGGAATAGAGGCATTCTTTAAACCAAGGGACTAAAGTGTGCAACTTTAGAGCCCTCGCCCTCTCTCCATACTGCAACCGCTTTCGGTGCGGTCTGCCTTTCGGAGTGCTGTCCAGCTTCACCGTTGCACCCTCTACAGTTGTATCAAAGCTGACAAAATCTTATCTTTGACCCTGGTTGGCCTCGACAGACTAGAGTGTTTGAGTTTTGGAAATAACGGAGACTCACCGTTGGATTCTAGGCCACAGAAAGACAATTAGTGGTAAGTAATATTTGCAATATTGAGTGAATTAAACCTTCAAAACATGACCATGTGTTTATTTTAGGTGTAAAGTATTATTTGAAATGCTTTTTTTTTTTGTTGACAAAATATGTAGTCCCCTTATGGTAATCTACACTTGATGGCTTCATAATACAAAATGCCATGCTTTGCACACACATTGTTTCTGCGAAACACCATAGTAATAATCCACCCTATGAAAGTGACTGGTTTAACAAAGGCACAACTTAATTCTTACATCTTTCAGGTTTTCCTGCACATGTACAATTGGTGAACGATCATTTAAAGAAGCTCATGGGAGTAGTAAAAAGGAGGCTAAAGCCCAAGCAGCAAAATATGCTTTTGATGAACTGAATGCAGAAGAACACCCTTCAGAAGAGCTGCACTCTGATTTACCATGCTCAGCAGATAATGTGCCGGTATGTACTTAACATCCACAGGAGGGAAAAACAATGGTGATTTTATTTCAATATTCCAACGTTGCTAAACGCTGGTTCCTTTGATTGTATTTTTTCCTGGGTTTTGCAATGTGCCTGTTTTTTTTTTTTTGGCGGTTTGAAATATTGTCAATCGGGAATGCATCTGTAACTAGAGTTTTAATGGAATAGTTCCTCTAGGAAGGGGGAGTTACCTAGGAGTAAGTACTGTTGCGGCCATGGGATCAACAGACCTCTCGATTCAGATCGTTGATTGGCTTTCTATTTTTCAGTTTTTTCCACAATAAGAATGGGTGGTCATTAAGGCTCCCTGTGAAGATCCATGAAAAGGAGGAATGTCTAAATAAATAGCGATCAGTTCAGTGATGATCTGAGCTTCTAAAGGACCAAAGTCCTGAGTCTGTCCCTATCAGTGTGTCAGGATTGTATTGCGTTGCGTTAGTCAGTACCTGGTGGCTTACATGTTTTACGGCACTGCTTTCTTGGTTATTGGTAATCTTTCGTGGCAGGTAAAGTCTTGGTCCTCTGGGACGTAAAGTCGGCCCTCCAAGATGTACTAATACCAGATAGCTCAACTCTGGTGCCCTTCAGTCATTTCATGGATGTCCGGCATCACACACTAGTGATTAGAGGACCCTGCTGTGCTGCCACATTCCCCCTCTGTGTAATGCTCTTGCTCTCTCCAGTTCGATTTAGTGCTAGTTTGCCCAGTTGGTCCATATTGGTTGCCTTTCCACTAGTACCATGCTTCTACCTTACTCCACAGTTCCTGGGTTAGCCTTTGGCTCCCAATTACTCCCTAGCTGTCCTTCTACTGCTTCTACACCTGGCGTGTGGTATCGAGGTCTGGTGGTTCAAGGTAACATGCTGACTCAGGTGTATAGCCATAAGTAAGTTTATTGGGAGACCAGGATTACAGCTAGAGGATTCCAGGTAGGCAAGACAAATAAGTATGGAGGAGCCAGAGAACCGAGCATCCTTAACCCAGGATGGCTAGGTTTAACTTGCCTAACTGACAGACTAGGAACACTGACACAGCATCACTCTCTGTCACACACCAAGGATGACCAGGAGACGTAGTGGAAGCTAAGTGTCCTTTATTGGTAAGACCAGGATGTTCAGGTGGCAGGTAAAGGTAGGTAAGGTGGGGACAGAGATACTGGGCATCCACACTGTAGGGAAATACCGCTCATCTCTCACCAACTGACCTGCATGGAATACTTAAAACAGAACACTCAAGGAACATTCTAATAGGCCACAGAGAAGGCAGCCCCCTCCTCCTGATCAGATTACAGGAGGTGGCTAACTTTAGTGATCGAGCGAGGGATTGGATGCAGTCCTTTTAGGTAATAGGACAATGTGGGTTTGCAGTACACAAGCAGAAGCAGACCCTGTTCCACTTAGTTATGGTGACCCTCAAGGGGCTGCCTTATCCCCGGTCCTTTATAACATTTTTACGGCCACATTCTTCCACATGCTAGATGAGAATAAGATTTGCTTTTCAAATTATGCAGACGACTCGCAATGCCTCATCCCGCCCATACCTGTCCCAAAAGGGATGTGAAATGATTGCCCGGCTATCATCTCATCTAAAATTGACTATTGTGGCTCGCTTGTAGGGGTGGGAATGACCGAACCTGCCAAACTTCCAGTCATACAAAACAGCACTATTGGAGCGATCATGGGTATGAGAAAGTATGCACGTGGGTCTGAGGTGCGAAGAAGCTGCCATTGCCTGCGCATTGCAGAGAGAATAGATTTTAGGTTTCTTACCATCGCCTACACATCGCTTGCCGGTCTTTTTCTGGCCTACATTGCCAGCAGACTGAAAAATAAACCGGAACTGCATATACCGAAAGGCTCACTTGAACTGGTTTGAAAGGGGGGTTTCTGGTTGGCAGCACCTGCGACATGGAATGCACTGCCAATAGAGTTGAGAAACTGCTCATCTTTGCAAGGATTTAAGAAACAACTTAAAACATATCTGCTCAGATAATCGGGGGTTGCCAGCCTCTTGCTTACCCCCCTTAATTCTTCTGTCCTCCGTTCTTTGGCCCATCCTTGTAGGGATTCAAGAAACAACCCTAAATAAATTTGTTTTTGATCATTGGGAGGCCCTTTTCTTTGCCTACCCCCCTGATTTCTCTCGTCTCCTGTTTCAGGGCCCATATGCCTCCGGGTCACTTTGGTTGCGCCTTATAAATAAGCTAAATAAAGTAAAGGCACCCAAGATTACATTCAGACAGGTAAGACACAGGATAGTACAGAGTGCTTATCTCTTTACCTATTTTCAAACTCTTCCTAACGCAGGGTGTTTCACTCCACCTCCTTCTAGTCTCATACACAGTACTCGGGTTGGCTGTTTATTTTCAATCCTTTCAATTCTTACTCCTCTCTCTCTGGGTGCCTCTTTTCACCTCTTCCCTTTTCAGCACTGTTAACACTTTCTCCTCAGCAGTTGTCCTGATCTGTCCATCCTGACACTCCTTCCTCTCAACTTTCCCATGCCTCCAGAAGATGCCCTTTCATCTCTTACTTACCTCAGCCTCCTGGCATACATTTCCTTCCTCTTACCACCTTCTGTCTTAAAGAGCTTTTTATTTTCTTCTACTTATCCATTTCCTTCTTCCTCCTCCAAGCTGTTCTTTCCACTCACCTCATCTTTTTCGCCTTTCAGAGGTTTCCCTTTGCTTGCTTTCTGATCTTGCTTTTCTGACCCTCCATCATTTCCCTTCTCACCTCCTTTTTTCCTGTCAGTGTTTTCCTTCCTCTTCTCCTTTCTCTTGCCCCCTTTCTTCTTCACTTTACCTTTTCACCTCCCCTCTTCCTAAAGATGTCTTCCTCTGTCTCTCTGCCTCTTTCTCCACTCTCCTCCTCTGCTCCACTCTAAACCTTTATGATCAAAGTCTCTTTAATCCCACACCCTGAGCTTGGGAGGGCTATTTGTTTATACTGATAACTCTAAGGTAATTAGATGAATGATGGACATATTGAGGACACTTGTGCACTCACAGGAATTTTATGGGTGCGTGTGCTGTGCCCCACTGCTAATGTTTGTGGACTTCTTGGATGCTTTGTGGGCTGAGACTATAAAAAATAGAACCATTTAGGAGACCAAAAATATGTCATGGCGGCCGCCTGCCTCTGCCACAATGACTATTCATTACATCCATGTCTCTACCTTCTTATGACCCTCCTACCCCCTGCAGTCCTGCTGCTCTTTGTATCTTCTTGTGCAGGTGCACCTGTTTACACCCTGTTCACTTCACAGACAGAGCATAGCTAGTCCTGAGTTTCCTGATCTACATCTGTGTGTGGACTGTTCCTGCTAACCCTGTGGGCTTTTTTGCCAAGGCATGCTTTGGTTTGTATTCTTCACTGGACAAGGGTATTTTTTTTAAAAAAAAATCTATTTGTATTTGGTGTATACAAGCACCTTTACAAACATAAAAACATGAACATCTTCATAAAAAACATTACAAGGGTACAATGTGACACATCTTACTTGCGAGGCTGGGTTGAAAGCTCTGAGGGCTCTTACATTTACCACCTCTGGGGCCAGCATAATGAGAGAGGGAGAGGAAGATTGAAAGGTGGAGGCAAAGGGTATTAGAAAGAGGGGAGCAGAAGGGACAAGTGGCTATGAATTTTACCTTGCACGCAGCTCTACACAAAGAGCCAGAATATATCAGGTTGACAAGACTGCAATTGATAATTGGACCAGCCTGCCCCAGCTTTTTCATACCTTTGGTGGGAGCGTACAGAAAAAAGACAATTGGCTCCATATAGGAAATAACCTTGGTTGATGCCAGCGAGTCGGATTGAGTTAGATCCTTTTCGCTGTCATTTCTTCTTTATCAGATATTCGGGAGGTCACACAGGACAAGCTGTTGAATCTAAGCGGCTATGATGAACCATGCTTGTCTGTCGTAGAGCATCCTAAATGGTGTTTATGGTAAAAAATGTTCTCTTGGATGAGTTTGGTGTGTGTGTTTTGTCTGCATATTTCTGCAAGTGAGGGAGTGAGCCCTGTGTGGCTGCGTGTGTGGTTGTTCAGTGTGGATGCCGCTTTGTGGTGGAGTGTGTTAACGATTTTTATGGCAAGCACTGGAAGTTTAGGAAAGATGTTCTTTTGAACCTTTCCCTCCATTGACTTCAATGGGACACCCTTGGTTTGCTTTATTTTAACTTGTTCTGACTTTCTGAAGCGAAGTAAAAAAAAAAAAAAAAAAGCGAAGTAACACCTTCAGCTTCACTTCCTTTGCCTTGTGCTCATTGTTATGGAGAAACAGACTCGTTTTTAAGACTGTTGGTACTGAGAAAATGTGTCTCTCTTTTGGAATTACTGTACTTTACAGTGCAGTGCAATGGGGTTACTTAGAATTCCCCTTTTTTTATCTTATGGGTTTTTGGTGGCAGTAGTACCATTTGTGCAGTTTTTGTATCCTTTTTCTCATGCACTTTCGTGTTTACCGCAAATGGCTACTAAATGTGATTAGCACCCAAAGATGCCCGTGCCACAAGGTTTTTCACTTGTCTTTGGCCATATTGTAATTTGGCCTTCTTGCTGCCCTCTCGGGTCAGGAAATCTTATATAAGGTCATGCACTTGCCCGGGAAAGCTGTTGCTTTCATGGGATAGTGATCCTTTGTGTGTGTGCGTGTGTGTGTGTGAGCCAAGGGGAAGGGGGTGGGACTGTTTGGTCCCAGTCCACATCCCTTGGTGCCAGATAGTCCGATGTTGGGCAGATGCAAAACCAGTAGTTGTCCCTGATTGAGCATGCAGCTGTGGCCTTTCCGCGTTAAGCGTCAGAACTTTGGTGGTCACCAGCTTGTGCCATAAATCGCCTTCTTTCAAAATGTCTGGATCCAAGCATCAAAGGAGGCTGTGCTGGAGCTGCCCCTGTGACCACATCTCAAAGGTCACATGTCGCAACATGCAAGTGGTGACCGTCGCTGGAACTCCTCTTCATCCATCCCTTGAAGTGTTCTGAAGGGGTCTGCACTGTGACAGTTTGCATTCTTCTTACTTTTGCATCTCATTATTGTGTGTTATTCTGTGTGGACTCACTGAGGCCCTAGCCACTATCACTCGCTCCCGGGGCTGTGCCTTGACTGCTATCCACACTGCCTTGATTGGGTTTTGGCTAAAGTCTGTCTCCCTGTTCACCATAACTAGGGTGGCTTTCTAAAATCTTCCCCCCGGGATGATTTTAGAAAGAAATTGATCTTTATAGTTGGTAGTCTGCATATTGAAGGGTCCAGGGAAGACTGATGGTAAAAATGGCTTAATGTTAGGGAGATTTTTCTAAAGGCCCTCTCGTCAGGGTCCTCGCGTATATGTTACTGACTCAGGTACTAGTAATCAGTCCCTTAAGCTCAACAGGCTCTCCAAGTGGTAGTCCTGGCAGAGCAGCCCAGGCTTAATTCAAGAGTTGGGTGGTTCATAGTTACAACATACATTTTTCATTATTAGTAAATCTGAGAGGTTCTACATACTATATTTGTATAAAAAATATTAACTTTATATTAAGAAAAGGCAAAGAGAAAACAGTAGACTAACAAGCAAGTAGAGAAAACAGTAGACTAACAAGCAAGTACAACTTCGTAAAACAGGGTGGTCACAATGTAGCAAGTAAGTAGCAGGTTTTTGATATCTTTCAGATTAAATGAAAAGCCCTCCTTTGAAAAAGAGAAGGCAATAACAGGCAATTAAAGTGACACGTGTTATGTTATGTGGGAGTTTTAATAAAGCTCAACAATCACCAGGAGGTATCGTGGCGCTGCGAGAATTGTGAAATTAGAATCGAGAGCCAGTGAAGTAATGATAAAGGAATGATCTAATTATTATTTAAAGAGAAAAGTCTTCACAGTGTTGTGTTTGGGATCAATCCTTGATGGGAGACAGTTACCTCAGTGTCAAAATGCACCCAAAGGACAGTTACTGGAGGAGTTCTGTTGGAGGGAGACCCTTGAGAGTTGGCAAAGATGAAGAAGATGCCCAGAGAGGATGGAAACAATGAAGAAAATGCCCGCCAGTAGTGCCGGATAGACAGGAGAGCAATATCATACGACTGTGTAAATTGTTCTGCAGGATGCCAATGGCGGATTCCAGAAAGAGCTGCTGTGCACATTGTTTAGCAACTATCAAGGGCTCCAGCAACGGCATACTGATACAAATGGGAATGACAATTGTCAGTTTTGGAGATTCCGAGGTAAGGGGCGGAACTAGAGGCACGAACAAGAGAGACTGCAGTAGTCGGCAATTGCTGGTGATGCAGGATTTTCATGTCATCTTCGAGCACACGATCTGGCTTTTGAGGAGGGGGTCGGCTTGGCGAGACCTCAGTGAAGAGCAAATACTGAAGACAACTGAAGAAAGTACAATGGAGGGGAGCCAGCCTCAGAAGAAGAAAGACTTGCAAGACTAACCTTAATATACTTTTTGCTCATTCATATGATTATTTTTTGACATTCACAACTAACCAGGCTAGCAGTCTTTCTCTCTGATCCATAATCATCTCCCTCCACCTTAAGACTACAACTCATCTACTCTGCACCACAAAGCTCACACTCTTGTCATTGGCGATGACCCTTGTATAGTGCTTGGAATGACTAGCTTGCTGCTGATTGGATAGAGTGGTCACATGTTGCATGGCAAAGGTGCTTTGTTAATGTGACTTCTTGGGAGAAGTCTTGTAATCGAGGAGGCACCATCTTGGATCCCACGTTAGACAGGGTTTGTTGCTAGCTGGGAAGGGGCTGTTTGGTTGTTCCCCTTTCTCAGATTGCAGACGTTTCCTTCACTGAATTTCTGTGTGTTCATTAAGTGCATTGGTGAGGACTGGGCTTCCTGCTGCCACTCTTGAGTATCAAATAGGCGGGGCATGTGTGTTCCCCAAGACTGCCCCCTATAGGTGGTGTAAAACTCTTCCATGGATTACCCTGGTTGTCCCCATTATGTTCCTGATTCCAAAACTGCAAGCGCATTTTGCTAGTCAGGACTGGGATTTCATCTGTTGGTAAAGAGGGATTTTGAGCGATGTCCCTTTCTTGTTGGTTTGTTAACATGGTTCAGCTGTCTGCCCCAATGCCATATTTTAGTCTTTTTTTCTAGTCTAGGTGACCTGATGGAGCATACCCAATCTCCTCTTGGGTCCATAATTCAACTTTCGGGATTCAGTCCTGGGTTTTGGTTGCGTTCAAGAGGGGAATTTTGGGACATGTAGTTTTTGCTAGTTCATTTTTCCAAAATTGATTGGTCTATGCCCGGGTATATGCTTTCACTGTGCATAGCTGGTGTTGTGGACCTGGAGATATCATTCCCAGGTCAATGTAGCATAGTCATTATGGTAACATCGCCAGAGCAATGACCTTTGACTTTGCAAGGGCCCAATTGGTTGACCCTCCTCTAAGTTCTGTACCTTCTCCAAGATTACTTCTTGTCTGGATGCGGGCACTCTAAAGCTTTAATCTGATTAGTTTTCCAAAAGGTATGTGAATGTGGAGAAAAACACTTTAGACGAGGTCCCAAACAAAGCCTGCACTCCAGTTGCCCATTTTGAAGTACCAGGAAGGTTCATACCGAGATATGTGACGTACGATGAGCAAATAAACCAGCAGAGCTCTGCCCAGTACCTATTAGAAGTACAGTACCTATTGACGTACCAATACCAAGGAAACCATGGACAGTAAGGTACCCATTGAGAAAACCTTATCAACAAATGAAACAAAATGAAGATCGTCTAAGCACAGTCCCTGAAGAAACGAAAAAGGTCTTGATGGAACACGAATGGCGACGTCACAAGACCCAGACTAGATGACAAGAGAATAACGAAAAGAGACGAAACGCCATGAACAAAGATATCGTGAACCTAAAGTGAAAGGACGATGTCAAAATACAAGAAACTTAAGTTGTAAGCAAAATGAAGATATTGACCAAGTTTACGCTTGTAAATATGCTTGGAACCACAAGAAAGCTAAGAAAACAGTGCGGCTTGCTATGCTTAGTAGAAGAATAGTGTGGCAAGCGCCACTATACATAATCTACCTCAAACGAAACACATTATTATAAGTGTATTTCCACTTTGCACAAGACGCAGAATCAACCCAGTTTACTAAAAGCCACACTAGAAAAGCTTCACATTTAGCAAAGCAAATAGAGACGGTTGAAAGGAAACTCGGCAGAGGCAACTCGTGCCAGAAGAGCCAAAAGGTCGTACCAATAGAGACGAACAGTAGTTACATCTAATTGAAACTAAGAACAGAATATCCTGCCTCTGAAACGTCGAGATAAGAAACTGAAGCCAGGTGGCGGGTGAAACGAAAATCAAATACGCAAATTGATGGCAAAGAGGAAATTCACGGTGTCTGAATCACATGACCAGCTGAGAGAGAAGAGACGAGAGTTCACACCTACCCATGGCACCAGGCCAGATGAAGATATCAGAACCTCTTCCAGACAGAAGATGCAGTCTCGAGGCAAACCACAGCGAAATAATGTACACATGGCTACTAAAGTTATGATTGATTGTAGCAATGACTGGAGGACCGCCGGGTAACTAAGGGGCACCTCAGACCTGGCCGACCATTCTGCGTTGTCAAACTTATAAGGGAATAGGGGTCTCAATCCCCTCTTCCGAACCACAGAAGCCAAATAGATTGACCCCTCCCACCGTGGTTGGCACGGGCGCCTGAAACCTGATATCACAGGAAGCCACGTGGCAGCCAATGGGGGGAAGATGGAGTTAGGGAAAAGGGGATGGAATGACAAAGGAAAGGAGGGGAACATACACAAGCAAATACATAAAATACAGCGATATTCCTGAACCTGTACCTCTATTTCCTGAACACCTAACCTGACCTCCTATTCCTGTAATGACCTTGCTAGATACGAACCATATGAGCTCTTTAAACTCCACTTTGCACCTCACAGAACATAAGCGGATAACCTAGAACATGGACTTTGAACATAACATAGGGCTTGAACATAACGTAGGACTTGGACAGTCATTTCTTGAACACACATAGATTGGCTTACAAGCTAAATGGCACAAACAAAGGGGTGTCCCTTTTTATGAAGACACGAGACACATGGCCCGTCGAGCACATTGAAGCCACAACCAATGATTTAGAAAAAAAGACACACAGGAACATGCCATTGTACTGTGTGGACCCATGCGTGTGCTTTAAATAGTCTCTACATCTTTCCCAGTGCCCTGTTTTATCCGTTCAGAGCTTTATAGCATGTTTTTTCCACATGGTGTGTCTAATGCATGGCATGTATCTTAGGACGTGTTACATCACACACCCACTGCCGCGTTGAAGTAATCAATTAATAAACAAAGTAAGCATATAGCAACTCCAGAATATGAACACTGGGGTCAAAAACATTTAACTGATGGTCCGGATGCCTCACAAGGACATCCGGACCCCTGAAGAGTGATGCCCGAAGCTTTTGGGAGCCCGCTTCACTGCCGCGGCCGTGGTTATTCAGCTGTTCGTCACCGTCGCGGCCCGGGGAAGCTCCATCAGTCCTTCGGCGTCTGAGAATTTCCGCATGCCTGCTCCTAAGCTGCCGCCGCCCGTGCTGAGAATCATTAATTACCTGCACCGAGGCACGGGCGGCGGCGAGTTTTAACAGTTGCTGCTAATGAGCAGCTGTTGTAGCGCGCGATAGGAGAACTACACACTTCCCAACGCCTCATGGGAAATGTAGTTTATCGCCTCTTGCAAAGCAAGAAGCGCCGACCTGTGCCTTTCCTCAGATTCCTGACATGCGTGCTGCTAAGCAAAGTGGAAAAGTATGCATGGGGTTGGTGCCAACCCAATCACAATGGACCAAAGAATCTAGGGTCCTATAGTTAGTAGAACCAATGAGACATCGTACTTTTAGTGACGTTTGCAGTAGTCATCTTGAAGGAAGGGCTTAGATGCCCACCTGACAGTGTTTACCCAATCCCCTCACTTCGTTACCATATACAGATATAGTACCTATATTAAAGTTATCTTTTCCTAACCAATAGAATTGCATGTCAACTTTTGAGTGTTACACGTCAATGATGATGAGTTTTTAGTATAAATGTTAAAACTTTTATGAAGTTCTTTGGAGTTGAAGCGAGAAGGAAGATCGCATCATTGCTGATATCCTTAACTCCCCGTTTTCTGTACTTGTCATTAAACGGGCTCCCTTTGCCAAACCGTTTGAGTTGTCCTTATTGATTGGTGTTGAAGTATAAATCTGCACCCCCATCCATCTCACAGGTGCTGCTATCTTGTCTTAAAGTGCTTCTGAGCAAACCCCGACTCAATGGGCCAGTTGGGGGTCTGAGAGTACACTTGGTAGCAGAGATAAGATGGTTATAGACTATCGATTAGAATAAGACACCCATTGACCAGTGACATAAAGTAACTCTAGGTACTCGGCAATATGACAAGTCCTTTGCCATTCGGCTGAGTAGACTGTGAAGCTCTCCGTAGACAGTGGTAGTGTAAAAAATAAAATCTGCAGAACAAGGTCTGAAGGGACCTGCGCTTCCCCACGTAACCCCTTCCCACTCCTACGGGCAGCTGAGCGGGAGAAAAGCCGAAGAAGGTGGTGAAGAAGGCGGTGATCCCGAGGATCCAGAAAGGAAACATGCGAACGGTCAGTGAAAAAAAACGAATGCTTTGGCAAAAGTGCATGCCTTAGAAACAAGTAAGGGAAAAGGTAACTGAGAGAGGCGGGAAAACAAAATATAGTTAGAAGTAGAGAAGAATGTATATATATTTCTGAGGCTTGTGGAATCTGCTTAGATCACATGCTGTGCATAGGCCGATATCTAGTGGAAGCCGCAGAGTATTACAGTTTGTTTTTCGAAACTCGAAAATGGGCGTCGACACGGGGCGTGCCAGTAATACTATCCCTAGTGTGACGTCCACTGTACCCATGATCCCTCACGCGTCTAGGACCCTCAGATTGTTTTTTCCGCCATGCTGGTCGGAAGCACTGAGCGGAGTTCCCTGACTTAGCCAGATTTGGCAAATATTGTTATATATTTCCCCGTTTATTCCACCTATACGTCGAGTCTCCGAACATCGACACTCGACGCCGGATCGGAGAAAATTCAACCGTCGGACTACAGCGACGGATTTGGGCCTCGGAAGGCCTCGAGCCTCGGCCCGGGCCTTGGAAGTCCTCTGGACTCGGCCCTGCAAGTAGGGAGAGTGGGGGGTGGCACATATCCTACACTCTGATTAATATAGGTACATTACTTATATTCCTACACTCCCAGCCCGCTGCCATAGGGTGCGTATGGAGGGTACCCCCTTTCAATTTTTTACCCCAAATGCAACCGCAAGTATCCTTGGGTTGACAGACACGCCACGTGTAACCTCTGCTTGCCGAGGGACCACCCTGAGGCGAATTGCAGAGCGTGCAGTCGGTTTAAACCGAAGACCCTTAAGGACCGTTCGACAAAGCGTTGGGTCCACCACGCCAGGCGACAAGAGGCCATGGCCGCGGAGGGTGCCTTCAGCGATGGCAGCGACGCCGTACTTTCGGACGGCGAGGGCAATGTGGCGTCGATGGACAGCCAAGCGCAAGTCCCCGACCGCGGAAGATTGTCCGGCAGGGCAGCTATGGGGAAGACCCCCGGCGACACGAGCGCTACCCACACCACTTCCAGCAAACAAAAGTCCAACCGATACTTGACTTCGAGTTCTCGGAAAGAGGCACGTAGAGAACGGTCCACCGAGTCAGTGTCCTCTGGGCGTTCGCGTTCGAGATTGCCTCATGTCACCAAGCAACCCTCCACTGTTGCTAAAAGTGCCTCGCTCCCCTTACTGACTGAGGTTCGGTCGTCAGAGGACGACGCCGATCTCTACCCCCAAGCGCACTCCAGGAGTCGGCGTCTGCAGGCAGCGGTAAGGCTGCTACCGAATCCCTTACACTCTCCAGAGACATGGACTCTACCCCCGAATTTCGACGCCAGGCATCGAAAAGCTCTGATGGGGCCCCAAAGTCGGGGAAGCACTCTTCCACCCACAGGGAGGGGGGGAAACAACTAAGTAAGCAGTCCCAGCCTACTTCCACTCCTAAAATACATTCTACTCCTAAACAGACGGACAAGTCTCAATCCTCTGTCCCTAAGGCCCCTGTTCAGGCCAGTAGGTCTAGTCAGGACAAATCTCAATCTGTTCTCCCTAAGACCCCTGTTCAAACCAGTAGGTCTAGTCAGGATAAACAGGGAAAGCTCTCCAGGAAAGAGTTATTCCCAGTTCAAGGGAATGGTCCAGTGATGAAATAGACAGAGTAATGTCAAGGATGTCATCATTGGCAGATTTCTATGCCAAGAACCCGGAACACTTTCTCTCTTATACCCCAGAAGGGTCAACTCCCTCAAGCTCCAAGGATCCAATACCCCCAAGTAGGAAGTCCCGGGGTGAAGCACAATCTTCAGACCCCTTCTATATACAGCCATATTCTCAGTACCAGGAAGATCCATCCTTTATTGAGGATCCAGACGTGGGCATGTTCGAAGAACAAACTGGGACAGGCTATTATGGGGATGATGAGGACCAAGAGGAGGAGGAGGAGGAAGAGGACGACCCAGATACATACAGGGTAGATTCCCCGGTAGAGAAAGAGCCCGCGGTTACCGACTCCCCTGTCGACAACCAACCTCTCCTGAATGAGGTCCTGTCCAGAGCGGCACAGCACTTCCACATTGACACCCAGGGTGCTCAGGAAGAGAGGGACTTTGCAGAGGAACTGGTGGGAGAAAGGAGACCTGTTGCTCAGGCCATCCCTATCCTTAAGTCAATACAAAGGAGGATAGACCCTTCCCTTGTTAACCCCAATCTCACTAGGGCAGTAAACCCCAGAATTGAAAAGCTTTTCAGGGCAGCCCAATCTGACCCACTATACATAAGGGGACATCTCAAACCGGACTCCCTGGTTGTTACAAACACCCGTAAGAGGGCGGGAACACCCTTGTCATTGTCCGAAGCTCCCCCCGACAAGGAGAGCAAGAAGATTTATGGCTTGGGCAGGAAAGTAGCCTCCACTTCCGCCTACCAGGCAAGGATTGCAAACTCCACCACCCTGCTGGCTAGTTACAACTGCCACCAATGGGACGAAGTCGCGGCTCTCATAGACTCCGCCCCAGAACCCTTAAAGAGCCAATTGGCACGAGTTTCGGCAGAGGGGAGAGCCGTGTCAGGTTGCATTTTACATTTTAAAATCAACCTTTTTTTTTTTTTTTAATTATTTTTTATTCAAACAAAACAACAATACAACAAAACATAAATAAAAACTTTAAACAACATAACCACTGCATTCCCTCCCCCACTTATGAGCCTATTTGTTCCTCGCCCTCTGTATCTGTTCCGTGTGTCAGGGCTTCGCTGCTTCCGGATTCTGCTGGGGCCAATACTGCTCCAAACATTTCAGCTATCAGCAGTTTCCATGCCATGAGGGAGCCCATTTCCTCATCCCCCCCGTGCTACTAGCCTCTTGCCACACAACTGTTTCAGCCTCCGCCCATTTTTGTAGGTCCTTCCACCACACCTCCACCCGCGGCCTGTGACACTCCTTCCATCCCATGGCGATCCTACGTTTCGCGAGCACGTATGCCAGATCTTTCAATTTCCCAACATGTTTGCGTTTCTGCGCTCTGGGATACCCCCCCAGCAGGCAGGCCAAGGCCAAGTCTATTATGAGCGTGACCCCCTTCTCCGCTAGCTTCTGTGCAACCTCCCCCCAATAGACTTCAATTACCGGGCATGCCCAGAACATGTGTATCATGTCTGCGTTCTCTTCGTCACACTTGGGGCAAGCCTGGCGCCCCACATTTCTGAACCTTGATATTCTCCGAGGGGTCATGTACGCCCTGTGCGTTATGTACAACTGCAGTTGTTTAAACCTGGCATTTCTCGACACCTTCTTGTGATATCCCAAAGCCCGTTCCCACATCCCATCCTCCATCGGGGCTCCCATCTCTGTTTCCCATTCTGATCTCAAATGCACCAGATCCCTCCCGATCTTAGTCATCAACATCTCGTACAACCTGGACACCTCATGCCCACCCTCTGATGTATCGTATATCACCTCGACGGCGGTGTCCGGCTCCTCCGCCAAAATGGCTTCAGGCCACCTACTCGTAATCTCCTGTACTACCCTGTGATAAGTGACATATTGGCCACCGTGCAGTCCTGACGTTGTCCCAAGTTCCCCAAACTCCGCAAAAGCCCCTTCCTGCCAGATGTCTCCCAAGGTGACTAGACCCACCGACTCCCAATAAGTCCTAATGATTACCCTCAGTTGCCTGTCCCCCTTCATCAGCGCGACCAGCGGTATCTGCGGGATACACGGGAAAGGGTCTCCCATCATGCGGCAGGCTCGGCGCCACATGTTCCATCCCACCAACAGCATCTTAGGGCGCTCGCTCATATCCGAGCTAGCCACCCAGATCATTTCCCGCAAGTAAAAAGGAGCACAGTCCCTCCCGAACAACCTGTGTTCAGGGGTCTCCTCATCAGAGAGCCACCTAGCCACATACTGCAGTTGTGCCGATACATAATATGCCTCGAAATTAGGCAGTTTAATACCGCCTTTCTCATAGAAGTTCTGCAGCTTCCATAATGCAACTCTGTGCCGGGTACCATGCCACAAAAAGTCTCTGCACATACTGTGCAGCTTAACAAAAAACTTCCTAGGGATCATATAAGGGATATTGTTGAAATAATGCAAAAGTCGGGACAGGACCACCATTTTAAGCATAGCCCCTCGACCCATCATCGCTAGGGGCAACTTTTCCCAAAACCTCATGCATTTCCCAATTTTTTCTATAGCGATTTCAGTGTTGTGCTTGTGTTCTTCTTCAATAGAGTGATACACGTCTATCCCCAAGTAGCGGAATGAACCCGTCGCCCACGGAATCTGCAACACAGGTAACCTCTCTACAGGCTTTCCCACGTACCTCCCCAGCGGGAATAGACAAGATTTTTGAGGGTTCACCGCTATACCGGACAGCTTGGCATACCGCTCCATCACCTCCAACACATACTGAAGATTCTCTTCCGGGTACCTTAGATACAATAACAGATCATCTGCGTACAAGGATTTGAGATGCCTCTCCCCTCCTACCTCGATGCCGATCGGCTCATATTGTTGCCTGAGGTATATTGCTAGGGGCTCCAGGGCCAGAATGTATAACATTGGGGACCATGGGCACCCCTGTCTAGTGCCTCTGCCCAGCTGCCATCTCTCCGACACCACTGCACCCGTATGGACCCTGGCTAGCGGTTCGCTATATAGCATTCCAGCCCATTTAACATAGCCTGGCCCCATGCCATACCCACGTAGGGCCGCCAGCAACCACAGCCATTTAACAGAATCAAACACTTTGACTGCATCCAATGCCACAATCGCCATTTCACTGTCCTGACTGCACCCCCATTCAACCACTCGGTGGAGTCGTCTATGGTTGTGAGTGATATTCCTCCTCGGGACATAGCCCGTCTGGTCTGGGTGAATCAGCTTACCGATCACTCTCCGCATTCTGTTGGCCAAAACAGCTGTCAGGATCTTACTGTCCTGTTTCAACATTGACAGGGGCCTGTAGGAGCCACAGCTATGTCCCGGTTTATTAGATTTGGGGAGCGGTATAATAATCGCCCCCCTAAGCGACTCCGGCAACCGTCCTACTTCAAACGCCTCGTTGAGCATTTCTAGCATGGGTGGGAGCACCTCCTCCTCATACATTTTATAGAATTCGCTAGGGAACCCATCCGCCCCTGGAGCCTTGCTGGAGGGCAACTGCCGCACCGTCTCTTTCAGTTCCTCAAGCGTGATCGGTGCATCAAGCTCCTCCCTCTCCTCGTCACTCACCTTGGGCAGGCCTATATCCTCCAGTACCTCATAAATCTCCTCTTGGCTGCTCCCCCCATCATCCTCATATAAAGCAGTATAATATTCCGCAAATGCCCTGTTTACTCCTTCTTGAGTGTCCACCGTCTCGCCCTCCTCACCGGTTACAGTTCGAATCGGGGACCTGGGGGCTTCACTCTTATATAGCCATGCTAGGAGCGGCCCATTTTATCTCCTCCCGCGTGTTGCCTTTCTATGTATTTTTTGTAGTTTAAGTTACTGAGCCTGTCCCAGTGTTCCGCGCACTTCCGCTGTAATCTGAATGTCTCCTCTGTATCTGCCCCACCTCCCTCCAGCTCTTTCTCCAGTTCAATCTCAGCCGCCTGTAGTTCAGCCAGAACCCCACCCGGCAACCCCTTTGACTTCGCAATGGCAACCCCCCGCATCACCACCTTAAAGGCCTCCCATAGAGTGCCCGCCGACTGCACACTGCCAGTATTCACTTCGAAGTAAGCAATGATCTCATCTCTTAGATCCTCCCTGAAAACGGGGTCTTTGAGCGCCTCTGCCCGGAGGCGCCACGTAGGTATTCGCGCCCTGGGGGGCAATACTGCCACCCCAGGACCAGGGGCGAGTGATCCGAGAGAACCCTCGCTTTATATTCTATATGAGTACTCTCAGCAACCACGTCCGGGGTGGCAAAGATATAATCAAGCCTCGTGTGTAGCTTATGCGGGGCCGAGTAGTGCGAGTACTGCCTCGCCTCAGGGTGTTTCACTCTCCACACATCTGCCAAGCCAAAGCCTGCTAGCAACCTCTGCAACACCCTGGCTGCTGGGCTGGGCCCGGCCGCCCCCCCATCCGACCTGTCTACTCCTGGATTCAAGACACAATTAAAGTCCCCTCCCCAAATCACCCCAGCCCCCACACCCACACTCAGCTTGGTACACAGTGTCCTAAAGTATGTCGCCGTGTTTTGGTTAGGAGCGTAGGTATTTACTATGCATACTTCTTTGTTCTCTAACAGCCCCCTAATTATCGCCAACCTCCCATCTGCATCCACAATTTCTTCAGTTAACTTAAATGGGACATGCGGCGCCACCCAGATAAGCACTCCCCTTGCATAGGCAGAGTAGGACGAACCCACCGCTATCCCTTTCCATTTCCTCCCCACCATCTCCATCCTCTCCCTCGTCAGATGTGTCTCCTGCAACAAGGCAATGTCTATCTTCTGTCGCCTCAAGTACAACATAACCTTATTACATTTCAGGTAACTGTTGAGCCCTCTAACATTCCATGTTAATATCTTAAGGTCCCCATGGTCTATCGATGGTTCCCCTTCCCGTCCCCACGCAGCCCTCCCCCCCACACCAAACAGACTCTCAATAATAGAACTTCCACAAAGGCTCATATATAAACTTAAACACCCCAACCCAACTAACTGCTCAGCTCCATCCCTGGATCTCAGGCATCCCCGCGTTTGGCTCTCTCTTGGCGACCCCAATCGAGAACCCGGCAGGGTGTCACCGCACTAACAGTGACCTAACTAAACTCTAAATGAGGGTATAAAGATCGGCCCCGGGAGGCTCCTACCTCACGCAGCAATCTCAGTGCACACAGCTCATGTTTCCCACCATTCAGGGCGTTCCAGCCGTCCAGCTGCATCAATGACTATAATCAAGTCCCACATTCCTCAATCCCACCAGTTCACCACTTTTCTTGTCTCGTCCAGCTCCATCTTCCTTCTGAACATCTGGCTCTTGGGGGCAGCTCTGCATACTAGCCACCCCATGGCGTCTTCTGCAGTTTCAAAGAACAGCGTCTTGTTTTTATAAAAAACCTTTAGCTTGGCCGGATAGAGCAGCATGTCCGGCCAAGTACCTCCCCAGCGGGAATAGACAAGATTTTTGAGGGTTCACCGCTATACCGGACAGCTTGGCATACCGCTCCATCACCTCCAACACATACTGAAGATTCTCTTCCGGGTACCTTAGATACAATAACAGATCATCTGCGTACAAGGATTTGAGATGCCTCTCCCCTCCTACCTCGATGCCGATCGGCTCATATTGTTGCCTGAGGTATATTGCTAGGGGCTCCAGGGCCAGAATGTATAACATTGGGGACCATGGGCACCCCTGTCTAGTGCCTCTGCCCAGCTGCCATCTCTCCGACACCACTGCACCCGTATGGACCCTGGCTAGCGGTTCGCTATATAGCATTCCAGCCCATTTAACATAGCCTGGCCCCATGCCATACCCACGTAGGGCCGCCAGCAACCACAGCCATTTAACAGAATCAAACACTTTGACTGCATCCAATGCCACAATCGCCATTTCACTGTCCTGACTGCACCCCCATTCAACCACTCGGTGGAGTCGTCTATGGTTGTGAGTGATATTCCTCCTCGGGACATAGCCCGTCTGGTCTGGGTGAATCAGCTTACCGATCACTCTCCGCATTCTGTTGGCCAAAACAGCTGTCAGGATCTTACTGTCCTGTTTCAACATTGACAGGGGCCTGTAGGAGCCACAGCTATGTCCCGGTTTATTAGATTTGGGGAGCGGTATAATAATCGCCCCCCTAAGCGACTCCGGCAACCGTCCTACTTCAAACGCCTCGTTGAGCATTTCTAGCATGGGTGGGAGCACCTCCTCCTCATACATTTTATAGAATTCGCTAGGGAACCCATCCGCCCCTGGAGCCTTGCTGGAGGGCAACTGCCGCACCGTCTCTTTCAGTTCCTCAAGCGTGATCGGTGCATCAAGCTCCTCCCTCTCCTCGTCACTCACCTTGGGCAGGCCTATATCCTCCAGTACCTCATAAATCTCCTCTTGGCTGCTCCCCCCATCATCCTCATATAAAGCAGTATAATATTCCGCAAATGCCCTGTTTACTCCTTCTTGAGTGTCCACCGTCTCGCCCTCCTCACCGGTTACAGTTCGAATCGGGGACCTGGGGGCTTCACTCTTATATAGCCATGCTAGGAGCGGCCCGTTTTATCTCCTCCCGCGTGTTGCCTTTCTATGTATTTTTTGTAGTTTAAGTTACTGAGCCTGTCCCAGTGTTCCGCGCACTTCCGCTGTAATCTGAATGTCTCCTCTGTATCTGTCCCACCTCCCTCCAGCTCTTTCTCCAGTTCAATCTCAGCCGCCTGTAGTTCAGCCAGAACCCCACCCGGCAACCCCTTTGACTTCGCAATGGCAACCCCCCGCATCACCACCTTAAAGGCCTCCCATAGAGTGCCCGCCGACTGCACACTGCCAGTATTCACTTCGAAGTAAGCAATGATCTCATCTCTTAGATCCTCCCTGAAAACGGGGTCTTTGAGCGCCTCTGCCCGGAGGCGCCACGTAGGTATTCGCGCCCTGGGGGGCAATACTGCCACCCCAGGACCAGGGGCGAGTGATCCGAGAGAACCCTCGCTTTATATTCTATATGAGTACTCTCAGCAACCACGTCCGGGGTGGCAAAGATATAATCAAGCCTCGTGTGTAGCTTATGCGGGGCCGAGTAGTGCGAGTACTGCCTCGCCTCAGGGTGTTTCACTCTCCACACATCTGCCAAGCCAAAGCCTGCTAGCAACCTCTGCAACACCCTGGCTGCTGGGCTGGGCCCGGCCGCCCCCCCATCCGACCTGTCTACTCCTGGATTCAAGACACAATTAAAGTCCCCTCCCCAAATCACCCCAGCCCCCACACCCACACTCAGCTTGGTACACAGTGTCCTAAAGTATGTCGCCGTGTTTTGGTTAGGAGCGTAGGTATTTACTATGCATACTTCTTTGTTCTCTAACAGCCCCCTAATTATCGCCAACCTCCCATCTGCATCCACAATTTCTTCAGTTAACTTAAATGGGACATGCGGCGCCACCCAGATAAGCACTCCCCTTGCGTAGGCAGAGTAGGACGAACCCACCGCTATCCCTTTCCATTTCCTCCCCACCATCTCCATCCTCTCCCTCGTCAGATGTGTCTCCTGCAACAAGGCAATGTCTATCTTCTGTCGCCTCAAGTACAACATAACCTTATTACATTTCAGGTAACTGTTGAGCCCTCTAACATTCCATGTTAATATCTTAAGGTCCCCATGGTCTATCGATGGTTCCCCTTCCCGTCCCCACGCAGCCCTCCCCCCCACACCAAACAGACTCTCAATAATAGAACTTCCACAAAGGCTCATATATAAACTTAAACACCCCAACCCAACTAACTGCCCAGCTCCATCCCTGGATCTCAGGCATCCCCGCGTTTGGCTCTCTCTTGGCGACCCCAATCGAGAACCCGGCAGGGTGTCACCGCACTAACAGTGACCTAACTAAACTCTAAATGAGGGTATAAAGATCGGCCCCGGGAGGCTCCTACCTCACGCAGCAATCTCAGTGCACACAGCTCATGTTTCCCACCATTCAGGGCGTTCCAGCCGTCCAGCTGCATCAATGACTATAATCAAGTCCCACATTCCTCAATCCCACCAGTTCACCACTTTTCTTGTCTCGTCCAGCTCCATCTTCCTTCTGAACATCTGGCTCTTGGGGGCAGCTCTGCATACTAGCCACCCCATGGCGTCTTCTGCAGTTTCAAAGAACAGCGTCTTGTTTTTATAAAAAACCTTTAGCTTGGCCGGATAGAGCAGCATATATTTGTGGCCAGCTTCCCGCAATCTCCTCTTGACCGATCCAAAGTTCATGCGGCTTCGCTGTACCTGCAGGGTATAGTCCGGGTAGGCAGTTATATTCGCTGCGCCACGTTGTATAGTTCCTCCCTTACGGAAGTGTTCAAGGATTCGCTCGCGATCCCGATAATTGAGAATCTTGGCAATCATTGGCCTGGGCGGGTTACCTGGCGGTGGCTTCCTTGTCAAGGCCCTGGGCACCCTTTCCACAGCAAATCCCTGAGAGAGGTTCCCCCCGGTGATTTCCTGCAGCAGCATGTTTTCCACATACTCCGTCGGGTTGTGGCCCTCAGCCCCTTCCGGCAGTCCGACGATTCGAATGTTATTCCTTCGAGCACGCCCTTCTGCCTCCTCCGCCCTACTCTCCAGATTGCCCACTCGTTGCACCAGGGCATGTTGCTCCCGTTTGTGTGCAGCACAGTCCGCAGCAGTTGGGCTCATTTCCTTCTCCAGGGTCTCTGTGCGCTCCGCCAAAGTCCTAACATCCTGCCTGAGGAGGTTCACATCTTCCTGTACCGCCCCCACTTGAAGCTCCATCTCCGTTTTCAATTCCGTCACAGCCAATTGAAGCTTGGACTCCCAGGCCGCCTTCAAATCCGCGATTGCCTCCAGGACTTCCTGGTTAGTACTCACAGCGGCCATTCCCCCTGCTGAGGTCTTATCCTTGCTCCTGGCTCCCTCGGGGCCAGTCGGCGTTCTGGTATATTCGTCCAGCGTAGGCTGCTTGGCCTTCGCTCTCAGGGGCTTGCTGGACATTCCTTCGGTTAGGAAAAGCTTGTCGTCCACACTTGTAACACCAGGGGCGGTCTGCCTTATGCGACCCGCGCGGACTGTGCACCACACCCCAGACAGCGCTGTTTCCCAATGATGTGCCCAAGCGTGTCCCCGCTCACCGTGGCCTGTTATCTTCCGTGGAGCTTGGCTCTTAACTGACCACACCGCAGTCCACTTCTGTGGTCTTCTCGGGCCGTGGCTTCCGCTGCCTTCTTTCAACCCTCCTGGTGCGAGTGTCTTCCAGCGCCAACAGTACAAGTTACCTCTCTTGATGAGTGCTATTATTATGAGTTATTGCCCTGCTGCCACCTCACATGACTTTCATTGACTCATCCCCTAGTGCGGCTTCAGGCTCGCCACATTTCTCTGTGTAGTATTTGTGCCCCCTGCGAGCCAGCAGTATCTTTGTTTGCCACCTGTAATCCTCTGTTATGGCCTGCTTGCCTGTGTTGTACGTTTATTTTGTTTCCTTAGCAGGCGCGAGTACCACCTTCCAATCCGATGTCAGTTTCACACTCTGTTCTCTTGCCGGCTTGCTCCTCGCAGCTCCGTGCTGGCCACAATGTTGCAACTAACACAATCTGCATTGCTTTTGCTCTGATGACTTCGCTGCTACTGCTACTGTTTCCGCATCCCAGCAGCTGATCTTGTGGCTCCTTCAGGCTTCAGACTACAGGCGGCTGCGCTCACAATGTCCCACAGCTGATCCAGTGTTAACATTGGGCTGCATACGCTGATTTCTAGTGATAATGTATTTGCCGCCTATGTGTCCACTGCTCCCATTGATGCCCCCAGTCTTCCGAATACGCATCCGCTACTCCCAATTACCAACTCGTTCTGTCCCACGTCGCTGCTGGCTTCCACTAGTCCGGCTGCCTTTCACACTGCTGTCGTCTCTTTGTGCATTTACTTTCCAGTTTTCCGATTGTTCGTATTAGCGTCAGGTTTCACTGCCTTAGCCTTCTGCAACCTCCTCTCCCGGCAGTACGGCTGATTACACATCAGACCCTTTGTTCAGTGGGCGCCATCTTGTTTTCACCCAACGCCCAGACACGGCAAGCTTTTTTCTCCCTCCGTACTTCCTTCTGGCTGTTAATTATCCCGAACTTCAGCCTGCTGCACACCTCATTTCTTCATGCTACAGTGGCTGTTTTTTAGCACTTCACAGCTGACTTTAAATGACTTTCATCCTCAGGATCATGTGCGGATCTGCAGGAGCTCCCAGGAATCACGTCCTACACCGCAGCCATTCTTTAAAATCAACCTTTGATGCCGCGGATAACGCCGGCAGATTAATTGCTGAAAGCACGGTCATCAAGAGGCATGCTTGGCTACGGCAGTCTGGTTTCAAGGCCGAGACCCAAGCATCATTGATAGATAAGCCGGTGGAGCCGGATCTATTGTTTGGAAAGGTGGTCGAGGACGTGCTAAAGAATGCCAAGTACGAGACACTCAAGTCCCTAGGGCAACTGACCAACAAACCCCCTAACCAGAGAGGGAATGGCAATTTTCGTAGGCCTCGCGGACAAAACTCCCAAAGAGGCTCAAACTATTCCCAAGGCCAGGGTACTACATGGAACACTAACCAGCAGTCTACCCAGAGTTATGGCAGGGGTAACAAAAGAGGTCGTGGTAGGGGTAGAGGCAGTCCCTATAAAGGAGGGGGCACGCCTCCACCAAAACAGTGAAGCTCCGTTCAGGGTCCCTTCTCACGCATCCCCAGTAGGGGATCCATCTTCACCCAAGCTTGGGAAGGGATCACATCAGACAGATGGGTGCTGTCCACAGTGTCCACAGGGTACTGCATAGAACTCCTAGAGCGTCCCCGAAACCACCCTTCACGACAAAGAATACACTCCTTAGACCACCAGAAGATCTTACTCGAAAAGATCGAAATTCTTCTCGCAAAGGACGCGATAGAACTCATCCCGGGACACCAGGTAAACAAGGGTATTTATTCAACTTATTTCCTTGTGCCATAAAAAGATTTGACAATGCGCCCAGTATTGGACTTACGGCCTGCAAACAAGTATGTCAAGCCCCAAAAATTTCGCATGACTACTCTTCAAGAGGTAATTCCCCTCCTAAAAAAGGGGGATTACATGGCAACATTGGATATGAAAGATGCCTATTTTCATATTTCCATGTTCCCAGCGCACAGAAAATATCTGTGCTTCAAGGTGGACAGTCAGCACTACCAGTTCAAGGTACTGCCCTTCGGGATAGCCTCGGCCCCAAGGGTATTCACCAAGGTACTGGCGGTGGCGGCTGCACACCTACGCAGGGAGGCAATCCCAGTGTACCCTTATCTAGACGACTGGCTCATCACGGGGGAGACCCCAGTAATTTGCAGGATGAACATTCAAAGAACTATCGACCTCCTCTTCGAATTGGGCTTCTCCATAAACAAGAAAAAGTCAAGTCTGGTGCCCAGCACCTCCAAGCAGTTCCTAGGAGCTGTTCCAAATACTCAAGAGGGGTTGGCTTTTCCTTCAGAGGAAAGAATTCGGAATATACTACTGCAAATTCCGCAATATCAAACTGGTCGCCAGATAACAGTACGCAAATCAATGCGTTTGCTGGGCATGATGGCGTCATGTATTTACCTGGTCCCCCACGCGCGCCTGCGCATGCGTCCCATGCAAGAATGGTTGGCGAAACTGTGGTCTCAGGCAAGTGGTCAGTGGGACGATCTAGTGGTCGTTTCGCCAACACTTGTACAAAGCCTCCACTGGTGGACAAGAGACAATCTATCCAAGGGGAAACCCTTTTACGATCCCGAGATACAGGCGGTAGTCACGACGGATGCATGCCTGACAGGATGGGGAGCTCACCATCTCCACCACACAGCTCAGGGTCTCTGGTCTCACACAGTGGCCAAGAATCACATCAACCTGCTAGAGCTTCTGGCAGTTTTCAGAGCACTTCAAGCGTTCGAGCCCCACCTACTGAACCTGTCGGTGCAGATCCGAACGGACAGCACAACAGCCATGTTCTACCTGAACAAGCAAGGAGGGACTCGTTCGCCAAATCTGTCCAGACTTGCCCAGAAAATTTGGAGATGGGCACTCAGACGGAACATCTTTCTGTCATCTCAACATGTTCCAGGGGATCTCAATTCTCTAGCGGACGCTTTGAGCAGAGATCCCCTTCCGGAGGAACACGAATGGTGTCTACACAGAGATATCGTAGAAGATCTCTTCTCTCAGTGGGGTTTCCCCACTATAGACCTATTCGCCACAAGCGAAAACAGACAGTGCCCAGGATTCGCATCCAGGTTTCCCCAACCAGACTCCCTGGGGAACGCCCTGTGGATGAACTGGTCAGGGATGTTTGCATACGCTTTTCCACCAACTCCTCTCATCAGGAAGGTGGTGAACAAGATGGACAGAGAGTCAATGACGCTCGTCCTAGTTGCTCCCATATGGGCGAGCCAACCGTGGTTTCCACACCTACGCAGACTTTCGGTGTGCGATCCCATCAAACTCCCGGGCTGGTACAATCTTTTGTCCCAGCACCAAGGTCAGAAGGTGCATCCTCTACCCAACTCCATGAACCTAGCAGCATGGCTCCTGAGGTCATAGAGTTTGGACATCTCAATTTACCACAGAGATGTATGGACATCCTAAAAGAGTCTAGGAAACCGAACACGAGGCATTGCTACTTCGACAAATGGAAAAGATTCGTGATCTGGTGCCAGAATAAAGAAATCAACCCAGTTGATTGCACTCCTTCCATAATCGTGACAAACATGCTCCACCTGCTGGACGCAGGTTTGATTTTCAACTCACTAAAGGTACACCTGGGAGCACTGTCAGCGTACACCACCTCACATAGCAAGGTGTCGTGGTGGAAGGTACCCGTGGTTAAAGCATTCATGGAGGGAGTAAAGAGACTTCATCCCCCTATATCTAACCCACCACCAGGATGGGACCTGAACGTGGTGCTATCTAAACTCATGGGCCCCCCATTCGAGCCCATGCATAAGACAAGTCTCAAACACCTGACCTATAAGACTGCCTTCTTAGTAGCCATTACATCCATAAGAAGGGTCAGTGAAATTCAGGCTCTGTCAGTGCAGGATCCTTTCTTTACTATTCATAAGGATAAGCTGGTTTTACGGACACACCCTAGGTTCTCACCTAAGTTCATTTCTAAATTCCATGTAAACCAGTCCATCGAGCTTCCGGCTTTCTTCCAAAACCCACAAAGCTCGGCTGAGGTTAAACTACACACCCTAGATGTGCGTAGGGCGGTCCTTTACTACGTAAACAAGACCAGACCGCTTAGCAAAACAGATCAACTGTTTGTCTCCGTAGCCACATGCAAAGAGGTAGATCGTGTCTCTAAGGGTGCCATCTCCAAGTTGATTGTCAACTGTATCCAGTTGTGTTACTCTTTCTGACAAAACTTTGCCTTTTACGCCCAGAGCCCACTCGACAAGAGGCATTGGGGCCACTCTGGCTTTCATTGCAAATGTTCCCCTTGACACCATTTGCAAGGCAGCTACTTGGAGCTCTATTCACACTTTTACTCAGCACTACTGCATTGACACCCATTCCAAGACAGATACTCAAGTGGGACAAGCGGTTCTAAGACATTTATTTGCTCATGACCCTTCTCAAATCCCACCTCCTTCTAACACTGCTCGCTAATCTATGCACAGCATGTGATCTAAGCAGATTCCACAAGCCTCAGAAGGGATACATTACTCACCGTAATCGTATTTCTGATGCTTGTATCTGCTTAGATTCACATGCGACCCACCCTTCCTCCCCTCTGAGAGAAGGCGCATGGATGCTTGTAGTCTTACCTTATCTATCTTCTATCTGCTTGGATCATCTGTACTCCCGCTACTCCTCATGCTACCTCATGTCAGGAAAAATACAATCTGAGGGTCCTAGACGCGTGAGGGATCATGGGTACAGTGGACGTCACACTAGGGATAGTATTACTGGCACGCCCCGTGTCGATGCCCATTTTCGAGTTTCGAAAAACAAACTGTAATACTCTGCAGCTTCCACTAGATGTCGGCCTATGCACAGCATGTGAATCTAAGCAGATACAAGCATCAGAAATACGATTACGGTGAGTAATGTATCCCATATATGGGGAAGGGAATAAAGACTCAAGAAAAATTAAGTAGATAAAGGGAAGATACCGGGGACGACACCTGAGAATAGAGAGGATCCGCCTTATTCCTACTCTTTGTATACAAGTTTCTTCTAGCCGCTTGTATAAAGTCCCAAATAAAGGGGAACAAATAGGCTACCACAGCGATTAAAAGCGCCGTGAAAGGGATACGTTTAAACTGCATGTCGGGGTAATTGTAGAGGCAGAGATACATGTGACCAACTGGAGTTCGTCTAGTCTGTTAACGTCTGTCTTATGTGTTGATTTTTGGGACGTCATAGGACAGAACGGTTTCCTTCGAGGAACTAACATAAAAACTGCACAATTGGATGTTTGGCAGGTTGTAGAAGATAACCTGATGTTTTTGGAGTAGAATAGAAGATATAAAAAAATGTTTTAATTCAGGATTGGAGCTTGTGGTAATTGGTGCTTGCTCATATTGTTGAAATTGGTTAAATCACCTGAAGCTTTGACAAAGTGTTATATAAAAAGAAAGGGAACAGATTTAAGCATGGAGGCCATAAGTCCATTAGTACACCTGTGCAAATAGTTGCAGAAACATGCACCTAAACTGAAAAAATACAGTGCAGGTGGGTTAAAGGAACCGCCCACAAGATGTTTATGCCTTGGCCACAGGGCGGGTCCTTATCCAAAGCTGTTTTGCAACACATGATGACATACTTGCACGCCACATACACGGGCAAAAAGTTAGACAAACACCTAGCTATTCTAGAGCTTTGGAAAATGTATGAACAGGGAAAGGAAGAGGAGCCGCCAATAGATTGGATACTGAACGTATGCACAGAGGGGGGGTGAGACGTCTACTGCGCTACCCGCCCCGTCTGAAACGGTAATTGAAAATTATAAGGAAGAAGGGTTATACCCACTCAGGGAACTTAAAGCAGCCACGGGTATAGTAACCCAGCGTATGAGTCACCTACGCAAAGTAGTAACGAAAATCAAGGTAAAGATAAGGAGATCACTTCCACAGTCCCAAGGGACAAGGAGAGACGAGATGACAAGTGAAGGAACCAGACACAGACAAGTGCATCTCTCGATAAGGAGGGAGAAGGTAAAAGATGGAAAGGAAGCGTGCATAGAACTGATGAGATAGCACTCGCAAAAAACAAATGGATGGGAGGGCAGATTTTATTGAAATTCGATGGCAAAGGCATTGACGATGCAAAACAAAAGGAGAGATTAGACAATGTACAGAGGAAGGAGAAGGAGGAAGAATTGAGAGAAAGGCATTGACGATGCAAAACAAAAGGAGAGATTAGACGATGTACAGAGGAAGGAGGAGAAGGAGAAGGAGGAAGAATTGAGAGACGAAAGAATTAGGAAAAAAGATAGACAGACGAGAACAGTTATGTCGTGAAGAGCAAGAAAGACAGCTTGATCGCAAACAGAAAGCAGCCAATGATCAAGACAGACAGAAGCAGCAAAGGTTAGAGGAAGAGCAAAGAATACGAGAGAAAAGAATAAAGAGATGAAGGGATGAGGAAATCCAAAGGGCAGATGAACGTAGGGACGCAAAGAAAAGGGAAGAAGATAGGGTCAGAGAAGAGGCGAGGAAGCGCAGAGAATTCGATGACGATGTAGAATGTAAGCAAAGACAGAGAGCACGCGATCGTGAATATCTGGAGAGAGAGATAAAAAAACCTGAGCCAGTAGTAGATTGGGAAGACATCGAAGAATTCTTTCCTGAGTACGATTCGGTACCAGGCGCATCTAGGGCCATTATTGAAGATGACTTCGAGATCAGAAGCATCAGAGAACTATCGATAGAATATATGACGAAAAGGGGTTAGAACAAGTACCCCAAGGGCAGGGGGTAGACGAGTGCCTAGAGAGCACTCAGCTTTATGACACTGAAGATGTCTCCCGAAGTAGTGGGAATAGAGAATTATGCCTGGATAGATTAGAAATAAGTAGGAACAAAGAAGACGCAAGAAGTTGAACGAGTTGGGGACAGGCAATGTCTGACACAGAAAATGAGGAATGCGAGTAAAGGAGGAAGAGAGAAGGTGCGAAAGACGATTCCCAAGGGGATAAGGTGGTCAGACACTAGTGAGTCTGCGCCGAGGACATCAGAGTTAGCCACACAGTCAGACCGACACGAAGAAGTATCTCACAGTCAGAGGGGGGTGTCTCCACCGCCCTATGTGAGCAGACTTAGGACATTGCCCGGCAGGCGGCGATGCGGGAATATAACCCCTGCAATAGACAGGAGAACTATGAGAGAAGAGAGAGAGGGCTATGCCTCCCAATTTCCGTTGCTCGAGAAAGGAGGGGCGAGACCACAGTATATTCCATGGTCACACATGGATCGAGAGAACTTGAAAAACAAACTTCCAATGTTGACATCGGGAGCTGGAAAATGGATACACGAGCTAGAAAAAATGACAGGAAGGAACACGTTAGCTATTGGGGATATCAAGGGTCTCTTAATCGCCATACTTGGTGATAGAGCTGATGATGTGTGAACACGGGCAGGTTATCCTGGTGTGAGCACAGTTAATACCGCACATGACAGGGCTCCATTTAACAATTGTAGAGCTGCAGTATGGAAAGCATTACGATCGCTATATCCAGATACTTCCAACACGGGAGCTATCATGTCCCATAAAATGAAGGAGTCTGAAGATCTGTTACTTTATATACAGAATTTTCAAGACGCCTGGGTACTCGAGACTCATGAATCTTGGGGGGAAATCTATACCTGTATTCTACCATATATTGTGCCAAGGGCTGCCAGAGCCAGTACAGAAACAGCTCAAGAAACTGGTAGGAGTCGAAGCCAAGGTGTCGTCAGAAATCCAGCTGACCATCGCACACTATTGCAGACTACTGCAAGAAAAGAATCGCAAAAAGGAAGCTGCACGAAAGGGTGAAGAAGCAAAATAAGTACAGAAGAAATTATCAAAATATGCTCTGGAAGGAGCAATGATAACTAGCAGAGACGGGTCGAGCATGCAGCAGGTCAGTACTCCACAACAGGGTAATCGGGGCAATCATGGGTTTTACCCCAGAGGGAGAGGACTTAAAGAGGATGACAGAGCAATCGGGGAGTGAGGTTTCCAAACTAATCAAGGAGGTTTTCAAAATATGCAAAATGGCAATCAAGATATGTCAAATGGGCAAGTGATCCGACCACTGCCAGTATGTTGGTTGTGTTGGATGACGGGGCATTTACCGCGCACATACAGAAACCAAGGCATGATAAAAAAAATGCCAAGGAATGGAAGCAGGCATGATGAATCCACCTACGGTTTTATAACAGGGAGGCGCACAGATTCACACAGTGCAACAACAGGCACCAGGAGCACAACAAGGCTTACAGCCCCAGAATTCGGCAAGTTTCCCACAAGGACAGTCCCAACAGGCACCGATGCAGCTGTCACAGACAGTGAGCACAGAGCAGACTGTGAACTCTGGTATGAGGAGTAACACCGGCGATGGGAGGGGGGGGGGGGGGAGTCCATTCGCCCAAGGTGGAAAGAAATTCTATATGGAATAAGACAGCTCACTGGGAACCCTGATGTGTTCTATCCTATCAGTGACACCAGACCCTCACCGGGAACCTAGGGTGCATGTTGTTATAGGGGATAAAGAATATTTCTTAGTTGACACAGGCGCAACACGTTTGTGCATGCATACGTGAAGGCAAGTTTTCTTTGTCCGGCAATGCCATAAATAATCAGTTTCACAGGAGCTACAAGTCGTGTTCCCTTCACAAACGCACTTCTAGTCTCTGTAGGAGAATGCAAAATGAATGTGCCTTTATTATATTCACAGCAGACCCCAGTAAACATTTTGGGTCGAGATCTAATGACAAAGTTAAATATGACACAGAGGAGGGCATAATATGTTCAACTTCAGGAATGCATTATTCAAATGTTTGCGAAATAATTAGAGCATATGCAGGACACATAGCTATGAGGGCTACACCATTAGAGCCCTAAATATTTGCGTATATGGAATATGGAATGTGTGTGCTAACGGTAGGGCTGCCAGGCCTTGCAGACAAGATCATGAGGACCCCAGATGAATTTCTATTCACGCCAAGAATACCTATGCACGAGGAAAAGGGACAAGTATTTCCCTTGGTGATACACACAGCTGTAGTATAAGGGAAAATGGCTTTAATTAACGGTTATGACGATGAAGGCCGGCAATGGTGCGCAGTAATCGCCATTGAAGAAGGATACCGATTGACTGACGTCACTGATGACGATCTGTTCGAAGAGCAAGCAGATATGGGAGAGACAACAGTGGAGGTGAGTCTCGACTTTTGGGTGAGAATGATCAAAAGAGAAGTGCCTCAGATAATGATGTTGGCACGAAACCGTCCTGAATATTTTGATGACGACATGGCCCAAGTGCCTGTCTCAGTATGGACTTCAGGTCCCTATGACATAGGCTTACTGAAAGGAGCTGGAGAGGTGAGAATCAAACTGAAGCCAGGAGCAATTCTTCCAAAAGTACGACAATACCCCATGTCCAGGGAGGCAGATGAAGGAATTTTTAAGACAATTTCGGCTATGATGGAACAAGGCATCTTAGTGACGTCAGTCGCCATGCAGTGCTGTGGTTTATCCGATCAAGAAATCAAAGGGAGGGTCTTGGAGGCTAATTCAGGATTTACGCCCAATAAATGTTAATGATATTGTTGAGGCAGAGTTCCCTTTAGTCCCGAACCTGGCTACAATTGTATGTAATATACCTGTTGTGGCTAAATATTTCACGGTGATTGACTTGAAAAATTCATTTTTCTCAATCCCGTTGTACTGTGACTCACAAGATCTAACGTCATTCACATTCAGACAGATGCGTCTGAAAAGCACGAGGCTACCCCAGGTGTACTGTGAATCTCATTCTATCTTTAACAGAGTCCTGCAGATGGACCTAAGCAATATTGCATTAGAAAGTGTTGTCCGGCAATATGTGGATGACATCTTAATTTGCAGCAATGCAGACACGATTCTGTTCCGCTACTGACTATACTGGCTGAGAAAGGATATAAAGTTGACAAGGAAAAATTACAATATTGTCAACAAGAAGTGCTGTACATATGCCAGCTGATCTCGCATGAGGGAAAAAGAGTCACCACAGAAAGAGCTGAAGCCATACTAAACATATCCAGGCCACACACGTTAAAACAAATGCAGAGTTTCTTAGGCCTGTGCAATTATGTCAGGGCATGGGTCTTCGACTACAGCTCTTACACCAAGCCTTTGCTTCAGGCCTTAAATAAGGCCCAGGTGACGAAGGAAAATATTGAATGGTCTGAGATCATAGAGAAAGGATTTGCTGAACTCAAAAGAGAAATTTGCACAGCACCAGTTTTAGGAATCCCCAATTATGCAGAGGAATTTTTCTTGTTCTCACACACAAATGGCAGCGTTATGACGGCAGTGCTCACTCAGAGAACCACATTGGGGTACATGCCCCTGGCATACTATAGTGGAAATTTGGACCCTGTGATGAGAGACCATTTTCCGTGCGAACAAGGTTTGGCTGAGGCAGCGTTCGCCGTTGAAAAAGCTACTACCATTGTAATGGGATGCTCCATGACATTGTACGTCGAGCACTCACTATTTGCTATCCTAGATAAAGCAAAGAGCACGCTAACATTTCAGAGAGCTTCTGCTTATGAAGTGATCATATTGAATCCATCAATTAAATAGTTTGATGCAAGATCGTGAACCCAGCTATGTTTATAGCTTAGCCAGTCACTGAAGGAGAGCCAATCCATGACTGCGCGAACTATGAAGAATTCTGTGATGAAATTCCAGAGTAAAAGAAAATGGTTTGGCAGAAGGAGAAAGTGTCTTTATTGACGGTTCTTCAAGAATCAATCAAAACAATGGGCAAGGATATACAGGCGTCGCTGTAATGAAACGCACTGCAAATGGAGAATTTCGAGTACTCCTTACTGCGCGAATACCATCTCATATCAAGCCCTACATCAGAGAAGGCCCCCTGCCTGCACCCCAGCGCGAGGAGACTACGAGCAACGGGGAAGAACCACAGCATGTGCAGACGAGATCCATGACGAACAAGGATGTATGAGCAAGCAGTACAATTAAAGCCAAGGAAGTTTTGTGAGATAGTTGTGGTTTCACTTTTGGACATTCTCCTAAACAAAAAAAGAGGATAAGGAGATGTAAAACAGACACTCTGTGCATCCTAGTTGTAGAGTGAAGAAGAAAATTGCATTAATAAGCCACAACATAGTCTGTTGACTTTGAATGTTGAACTGAGGCACACTGAAAGCCTGGATTTTAAAAAAATATGCCAAATTTTGATCAAGGACACATGAATTGGAAGAAAATACAGTACCCTGATTCCTTCCACACAGAGACTTTGTTCGGAATTACCTATGGTGTCCTACAATAGCAACATCACCAAAGACGTGGTGACCTACTTCGATCTAGTGCTAAGATTGTACCCTTCACTGGTGGGGATACTCACAAGTGTCACAGACTTTCTTCAAGATCCTGAAAACGAAAAGACTATAAAGAGACTGCTTACTGTAATTGCCGAGCAGTTCCTCCTACTTCAGGAGTACAGCGAGGAAAAGACAAATGTCCCAAACAAAGAGGGAAGTTGATGAGCTTGTAACTGTAATGCTCACCTGGTATCCACAGGGACGTCATTCAGCCTGTTCTGACCTCTTACGACCTCAAACCCTTCCCTGGAGGCTAGTTGACCGGAGACTGGGCCTGAAACACAGGATTGGTAGAGTTTAACTCCCTATTGTCTGTGTGCTTGAACCCCTTCTTCCCCGGGGTCCAACCCTTCCCTTTGATCCACAGCTCACCTTGTTTTCTTGGATAGTGTGCTCTCCATCCTGCTTTCAGCGCAGGGGCGCGTTGATTGATGCGGGCTCGTTGATAGTTGTCAAGATAGGCCTTCAGGTGCTGGTTTTCTGGTTCCGTGAGTGCTTAAATTCACCCACAAGGGATTTGTGCGCCGGGTATCAGTTCAATTTGGCAATCGTATGGTCTATGCGTTGGCAGGTTATAAGCCTGTTCTTTCTGAAAGACATCTTGAAAGTCCTGGTATTCACTTGGTAGGGTGCCGATTCACACAGTTGCAAGCGTGGAGGTTCTGGTGTCTATTGGTTGTTTCTCTTGGCGATAACATGGGTGGGCGCAAGTCTCGGGAAAGGTCAATTCTTTTGCTCGCCAATCGATTCGAGGATTGTGAGCTACCAACCATGGAATTCCCAAAATCAACCGGAACTGTGGTGCCTTAATGAGGTCGAAAACGATAGATTTGTGGTGTACATCCTGGCACAGAAGGGTTAAAGCTGCAGTGCATTGGGATAGTGGACCAGAAGCTCTTTCCGTGCAGTCGACAGTGGTAACAGTGTCGGTGGTTGATTTAGGGCATAACGGAAGCCCCATCTTTGCCGCAAGATCCTGGTCGATGTAATTCCTAACGGCTCCACTGTCTATGTACGCTCTTACTGCGTGCATCCGCGATGGTTGTTGGTGATTGATCAAGACCACAGATAGTGCAAATAAGGAAATGACCTGACCTTCCACAGTACAGACATAACTGCTGCTGTCTCCTTTTATCCCTTTCCACTTTAGTCAAGGGGGATCTGACCCCCCCCCCCCGATTTGCATTGGTTCTCCTGAACCTTCCGTTGTTCAGGCAGTATTGTCCTTTGAACGCACATGCATAGGGCGAGGGTCCGGTCTGGTTCGATTTGCTCTTCGGTCCTGCAACGTATGATCCAGTTGAACAAGGTCAATTAATTCTGAGCAGTCTTGCGGGGGGTTCACTACTTGTGCGAGAACATCCTTGAGCTCCCCCCCGCAACCCCTGATGAAATAACGTGGTTCTCTTTTCCACTGGCCGTTCTGCTTCAACTACAAGTCTATTGAACGTGGTTATGTATGTTAATAAGTCTTGATTCCCTTGGCGTAGGGACAGAAATTTGTTGTCTAATGCCTGTCCATGAGTACGACGGGCGAACAGCTTTTCCATCTCCAGCTGAAAGCCCCTGAAGTCATGCAGCAAAGGAATCGTCTTGGGCTACAAAGGATACAGAACAGTCCGCGGCGCTACCGCTCAGGTAGGATAGAACAAAAGCGACCTGTGATTGGTCATTGGGAAAGGCACCTGGCCTACAAAGGAAGTGCAGGCGGCACTGGTTCATGAACATTGCAAACCTCTTGGGATCCCCGTAAATCGTTCGGGCGGGGCCAATGGCACTGCCCCAGGAAGGGTTATCTGAACGGGATTGGCTGATGGCGCTGGCATCGAGGGCACGCTTCCCGGCAATGGTGCATGCCCTGCTTGTGACTGGAGAAGTTGCCGGCTTAAATCATCAGTGCGTTCTTTGGCTACTATCAGCTCTCTCCTCAGGGTGTTGGTCTCCTGCCTGGCTGCCTGTACTTCGGAACGTAGCTGCCCCAACATGTCTGCTAACTTGTCGTATTCTGATGTTTCCATGACGCCCAGGTGGATTTTGATGTGAGGCTTTGCGTTCTGTAACGCTCACCTGGTATCCACGGGGACGTCACTCAGCCTGTTCTGACCTCTTACGACCTCGAACCCTTCCCTGGAGGCTATTCGACCGGAGACTGGGCCTGAAACACAGGATTGGTAGAGTTTAACTCCCTATTGTCTATGTGTGCTTGAACCCCTTCTTCCCCTGGGTCCAACCCTTCCCTTTGATCCACAGCTCACCTTGTTTTCTTGGATAGTGTGCTCTCCGTCCTGCTTTCAGTGCAGGGGCGCGTTGATTGATGCGGGCTCGTTGCTGCCTAGTTACTTCACTGGCAAGAGTCCGACAGGTAAGTATAATGAGTCTTTTGAACAGTTCTCTAACTTCGTTCCTTTCCTTCCTTAGATGATGGCCGGCATCCAGGGATGGCGGTGTGCTGCTGAGATGAGTAGCGCTGAAGGTGAGTGAGCGCGCGATGCACCCCTTTCGTATTTGCATTGAACTGAGTTATTTTTCTGTGTCTTTTGGGTGCTGCGACATTTTCAGCGTGGATGCCGGTTATGAAGAACAAATGCGGTAGGTAAGCGCGGTATGCAGCGCCTCTAGATGTTTCCACGCTAACCTGGAGTGTCTTTTCCCTCTTGCAGATGGATGAGAAGTTCCAGAGTCAGAGTTCCTCCAGAGCGGCTGGGATTCAGGTAAGCGTTTGAAGCTCCTATAGTATTTAAAAATAAGCAAAGATTTGCAGAATGCTTACTAATGCCTTTTTTCTGTTCTTTTCCTTTTTCCTTAGGAAGCAGCGGGCCGGGATGGGAATAACACCGCCGAAGATGCCCACAGAACAGAAGGAGCGATGAATGATGGGCAGAAGCGCTGCAAGGTAAGGCTGTTCCTAACGGTGTTCTTGTTCTTGCAGAAGAAAGATGCAGGCCTACTGGAGACCGATCCGAACACAGTGAGTGTCACGCTGCAGGTGCAGAAAACGCAAAGCATGTTTCTCAGCCTGGGTGTGGCTTAAATAGTCTCTGGGTATCCCAGGTGTCTCTGGGCTGAACCACACTCAAAAGACTAGACCGCACATGCAGTTCTGGGAACTGAAATATGTGGGGGCATCCATCTTGTCCCATCAATGCACTACAAGTCCAATCCCCAATGTTATCCTATGGGAGTGAGTGAGTCTGGTGCCACAAGCGCCAAGTCTGACTCCAAGTGGGTCTTTGGAGGGATGGAGAGGGCCTTGAGGGCCATGTAGGTGATCGTGGCCTGGCTCCAGCCTGACATCTTGGAGGGCTGGGGACATGAGGGGCAGGAATCATGACATTAACGTATTGTTCTTTTGCCTAATCGAAAACTGTCCAAATCTTTGTCGGAGAACGACAGACGTAATCATGTTTCTTCGAGATCCAGCAAATACAGAACGTCTGAGCATACTCCTAAATAACATTGTGATCTTAGTTGCACTCCACGCAACCGGAAAGTGCAGACATTGTTCATAAGTGAAATGAAAGCATACAGTCGTGAACCACAGCAAGACAGGACAAATGTCCCTGTCACCTGAAGACGGCAGGTTGGCCAGCAACGTTTTCTTTCGTTTAATCACTCATTTTCCAGAGATAGTGGGGAGACCTGTAGATGTTGACGTCCTCACATTCATCAGAGACCCAGAAGGGCATGCTCTTGCATGGGATAGTGATGCAGGTGGAACTCTCCAACCATCAGCAGAACTATTTGAGAAGATTTTAAACTTTCCGCCGAGGGACAGATCAAGAGGACAAGGCCAAGGACTTTTTCTTCTTTTATTATTATTGACAAGGATACAGCATGTCTTCTGGAATTAAGCAGATTAAAGGCGTCAACAGGGAGCTGATATATTTTGAACATGCACAGTAAAGAGACTTGTTGAATTACTGCTTGATTTTGACACTTCCCATAGCCTAGTAAAAGAACTGTATTCCGAGATAATAGATAATTCACTATTCACAAGAGGGGGACAATTGTGTAACACCTGAAACTCACAATACAGAATCTGAAAGGCAATATTGGCTAAAGGAATATATTAAAAGTTAACATTTTGGCGAATGATCGAGATGGGGATCCAGAGCAGCAACCTCGTTCTCCCACAGACGTCCACATTTTTCTGGAAGTAAATGCTGCCGCCTGACCTACAGAGGCATAATGTATTTATGTATTATATTCATCGTTGTTTTATTATCATTGACAATCAGAACTGCATTTTTTGTTAGTGCACAAAGCGTTCCTATCCCAGTGCACCCACCTAATGAGGCACACATGAAGCCCTAGAAGGCACCCAGACCTTACATAATCATTCCAGTCCCTAGGAGATCTGATGGTGGAGTGAGTGAACTTGAGATGGATGTTGTTAGCAATGATACACACACACTTGTGATGACCAACAAATCGAAAAGTCGGAGACAGGGTCGGCAAAGTATGAATGTGACAAGATAACTGACAACCACACGCATGCAAACATTGAATGCACATACACCAGGCCTAGTGTCAATGACTGCAGAACCACGATTTGAGAGAATACCTATCATGAGAAGTCCCACTGCAAGTGAGCTGGAGAGACGCAATGAAAAGCTGAATTAGTGGAGAAACAAAAGAAAGTAGAAAAGAAGCCCGCATGAATAACATTAATGAACATTCCTGATACTGCACTTATAGAAATAAAGGCAAGCCAAGAGAAGATTCATGCACAAGCACAACTGATAGCAGATGCACTATGGCCGCTCATAGCAAGAGCCACGAAGAGACAAGAGGAGGTGGAGAATAAATCTACAGAGACAGCATGGACAAACCCATATGTTCCAGTGAAAGGGACAAGTACAAGATCCACAATACGACCATATACAGGACCAATGCCTGCGTGGATATGGGCACTTCTAACCAGGAAGCAAAAGATATACGAGGACTAGGAAAGAGCTGCTAGACTCTTATCTACTCAAATGGCGCAAATGAGAAGGCCTTCATCATGGACCGGGATACCCGAGAATCCTCGAGCCATATAGACACATTCAGGGATGTAGTTATGGCGAACTGCATGAACACATTAAGAATCAAGAGAAGCATGCATGGAGATGACAGTGAACTAAACAATTACTTGGACAGCACAGCACATTTGGTAAACAAGATTTGGTACCAGCATATGAAAGAAGTTGGAAGACGAAGTAAAGAAGGGGAATGCTTTGTTTGTGCACTCTTACCGTACAGCATGGGGAAGTCCAAGATCTTCGTAGCTGTAGAAATTGATGTCCAGACAGAACACTGACTTTCACACGTAGCCATGTGCAAAACTAGAGAGCAATTCATGGGAAGTGATGCGTTACTAAAATGGGCAACTGAAACAACTTATCCCGATGAAGATGATTATGTTCAAGACATTAAGACAAGAAATAGTGCTCAGACTAGAAATCACGTGATCAGGTACGAGAAATCTGGAGTGAAAGGAGCTCAAATTAGATGGAAAGTGAATCAGAAGCTAAATGTCCAAGGAAAAACACCAGAAGATGCTAAACATTGGAAGAACAGTGGCCAAATGCAGATTAGGGGAACAGTGCTTTCACCGGATGGATGGGAAAAAGGAGTAGCGATTTGCAGAGCTTGGATGGTCCTCTGAGCCTGCAAAGAAGCAATTGAAAATTCACAAAGGTAATGCCAACCATTGTGACCAAAGCTTGCAAAACTGCTGACATGGGTCGAAGACAGAGGAGGACCTTTGCAGATAGTACCACTGTAAAGCTCAAAATTGTGCTTCAGGAATAATGGCACAAGAAAGATGGGAGAGAATCAAAAATGTGTAATAATCTTTGACGCCCCATGAATGGTACATGGAACTGCAGTAATTATGGATCATTACTGGGCATGTGGATCCAAAGCATACATCAGACTGCCGAGAAATTGGGGAGGTATGTGCACAATAGTGAATGTCCACGTTCCAGCGTTGGTGATCCCAAAAGGCGACTTGAATATTGACAGTTTCCCAAAAGCAGATGCTCACCTGAGGAAGAAGAGATCTGTGGAACTGAAGACTTGACTGAAGAGGGAAAATTACATCTCTGCCAAATCTGAAGAAGCCTTTCATGCAATCCCATATGAACACAGACTGTTTAGCCTCACCTCATCAGTGTTCACGACAATCTTCATGCCAAGATTTCAAGTTGGAGCAAATACTAAATGGTTACAAGTAACCAGATGGGAGTTACTGCAGACCATCAACACAACAATAAAAGGATTCAATGCAATCAAGGAAGAGTTAAGAGCCACTCGACTGATCACGCTCCAGAACAGATATATACTTGACATGATCACAGCTATTGATGGAGGTGTTTGTGCAAATATCGGAGAATCATGTTGCACATTTATACCATCTCATGATGAGGAGAATGTAACTTTAACAGAAGACATAGGTATGCTGATAAAACTTCAAGATCAGATGATTGATGAAACCGACGAAGTTGATGACATTTGGTTCGGACCACTGTTCTCATGGGTTCCGCAATGGATGGCAGATGCATTCAAGTTCCTAGGAGCCGTATTAGTGATGATACTGCTAGGATTCTGTGTTATCAAGATAATAATCTTTCAGTGCCAGAAAACTGCAAAGAAAGCCATAGGGATGCAGATCATAATTGATGTCAAGCCAGGATGGAAGCCCAAAGACCTGACTGATGAAGAAATAAGACACTATGTGAAATCTAGCATTCTTGCACCTGAAGGAACAAAATTTCTCTCTCCCAGGAAGCATAGAAACTATGTGGGAAGATGGATTTACTGCAGCCCAATGGACGATGTCAACTGATGACATGGAATAAAGACGAACATGTAAGGACAGCAGGAAGTCTGAAAGGAGTCCTAAAGATATGGACTCCAAAGAGACACTACTTCAGACCATCATGTGTAGACCCAGAAGATGAAGGAATGAACCCAGGCGACGAAGTAAAGATAAACACAGAGGAACCGATTAAAATGAATCCAAAAAAGGGGGGGAAAGTGGTCGATGAATCGCCCAGAGGGGGGGGGGGTGTAAAGGAGGTCCCAAACAAAGCCTGCACTCCAGTCTCCCATTTTGAAGTACCAGGAACATTCACACCGAGATATGTGACGTACAATGAGCAAATAAACCAGCAGGGACCCTCAGTAGGGCTCTGCCCAGTACCTATTAGAAGTACAGCACCTATTGACGTACCAATACCAAGGAAACCATGGACAGGCCTCCAAACTCTGGAACACCTTGCCCACACCTATCAGAATTGAACCATCATTCCACTCCTTCAAGAACAATGCTAAAACATGGCTGCTCTCCCAAGACTCATGAGACCTTGACACAGTCCAGACTCAATGTGGGGTACAGGACTGAATATACATTTTCTCTCTGCTCTGTCCCTGTATTATACACTGTTAATGGTACCCTTCGTTACATGTATATATGCTGTATATTTTTGTAACTTCTGTAACTACTGCTTTTTGTAACATGTTTAAGAGTATGTGCCCGGTTGCCCCTGGGCCTGGTTTTTTGCGCTTTATAAATAAAATAAAACAAAATCAAATCAGTAAGATAACCATTGAGAAAACCTTATCAAGAAATGAAACAAAATGAAGATAGTCTAAGCACAGTCCCTGAAGAAACCAAAAAGGTCTTGATGGAAGACGAATGGTGACGTCACAAGAACCCAGACTGACTCCCAGATAGCAAAAATAATGACCAGAATCATTATAACGAAAAGAGACGGAACGCCATGAACAAAGATATTGTGAACCTAAAGTGGAAGGACAATGTCAAAATGCAAGAAACTTTAAGTTGTATGCAAAATGAAGATAATTGACCAAGTTTACGCCTGTAAATATGCTTGGAACCGCAAGAAAGCTAAGAAAACAGTGCGGCTTGCTATGCTTAGTAGAAGAATAGTGCGGCAAGCACCACTATACATAAACTACCTCAAATGAAACACATTATTATAAGTGTATTTCCACTTTGCACAAGAAACAGAATCAACCCAGGTCACTAAAGGCCACACTAGAAAAGCTTCACATTTAGCAAAACGAATAGAGACGGCTGAAACAAAACTCAGCAGAGGCAACTTGTGCCAGAAGAGCCAAGGACATACCAATAGAAGAGACAAACAGTAGTTGCATCTAATTGAAACTAAGAACAGAATATCCTGCTTCTGAAAGGTCGAGATAAGAAACTGAAGCCAGGTGGCGGGTGAAACGTAAATCAAATACACAAATTGATGGAAAAAAGGCAAATTCACACCTACGCATGGCACCAGGCCAGATGAAGATATCGGAACCTCGTCCAGACAGAAGATGCAGTCTTGAGGCCAACCACAGTGAAATAATGTACACATGGCTACTAAAGTTATGATTGATTGTAGCAAGGACTGGAGGATGGCCGAGTAACTAAGGGGCACCTCGCACCTTGCTGACCATTCTGTGCGCTGCTAAGCAAAGTGGAAAAGTATGCATGGGGTTGGTGCCAACCCAATCACAATGGGCCAAATAATCTAGGGTCCTATAGTTAGTAGAACCAATGAGACGTCGTACTTTTAGTGACGTCTGCAGTAGTCATCTTGAAGGAAGGGCTTAGATGCCCACCTGACAGTGTTTACCCAATCCCCTCACTTCGTTATCATATACATATATAGTACCTATATTAAAGTTACCATTTCCTAACCAATAGAATTGCATGTCAACTTTTGAGTGTTACACGTCAATGATGATGAGTTTTTAGTATAAATGTTACAATTTTTATGAAGTTTGTTGGAGTTGAAGCAAGAAGGAAGATCGCATCATTGCTGATATCCATAACTCCCCGTTTTCTGTACTTGTCATTAAACGGGCTCCCTTTGCCAAACCGTTTGAGTTGTCCTTATTGATTGGTATTGAAGTATAAATCGGCACCCCCATCCATCTCACGGGTGCTGCTATCTTGTCTTAAAGTACTTCTGAGCAAACCCCGACTCGATGGGCCGGTTCAGGGTCTCAGAGTACAACACCTTCTGGTCACCTTGGAACCACAGATAACACTTTTTTTTCTGACTACCAGAGTTCTTGGGGGTCCGCTCTGGATGATCCCAGAGCACATGTGTAGCTACAGTTTGTATTTAAGTTACCATGATATACTTGCTCCTTTAGTCTTCTGTCAGGCTCTCTCACCAGATAATTGCTGCTGCTGACTACCTCTATGATGTGGTAGGGACTATGTCATTTGAGAAGGAGCTTGTTTTCCGAAGTCAATAGGATGATTAGGATGATCTCCTGCAATGACTTTCCAGAGCTTGGCCTTCCACTTATATAGTGCCTGCTGTTTTTCTTGGGCTTGGGATAAATTGATTAACCGATTTCCTATTGATGCAGGCTTAGGTGGTTCGGGTGAACTGAGCCAGATTTTCACCCTCTTTCCTCTCCCAACTCTATTTTAACGGGTCAGCAAAATCTTGTAGTTCATGCCTGTACACCTAATCAAAAGTTGAGAACCAGTGAAGCTTTGGGGTGATTTTATCACTGCAAAGAGAGCATTCTTCTTTCATTACTAATTTCATTGACTAATTTATCTATAAACCTTCTTTATTAGCACACTTGGTAACACATGTCACAATACAGCAGGATATCATTAAAAGTAGAGAGGTTAGGCCAATCGGGCCAAGATCTGGGTAATACACAGCACAAAAGGAGGAATCCTGGGTGAACAGCAGAGCGGTTCTTACAGCTCTCGTCCAGTGACTCTGGTATCAGGGGAGTACAGTTCACATTGACTGTGTGGCTGAGATCTCATTGGGCCGTGACATTGTGCATAGAAGGTACATCCTAAGTGGGTTTCATATATCGCCTGGGCGAGATTCGGGTGGTTGCATGTGTGCCCATTGTTCTTCCATATCAATAGTCCACGCCTCATCCTTCAGCCAATGATCTCTGTTGCGAGCGTGCACACTCGTCCAGCGTAGTAGAATACAGCGTTTGCTTAAGAGCAGGCATAGTCGTACAAGTTTACTCATGGTACTCTAGGATGGACCAGAGATATGGAACAAGCAGAGCAGTGGTAGGTGATGAACAGTTTTACAAGTCATTTCCGACAATGTTGCTCATACATCACTCCAAAAGGCATACGTTGCGGGCAATCCCATTGCATATGAAAGTATTTAGCATTAGCAAGTTTACAGCGTGGGCATGCCCCAGTCCCCTCGTTAGAAAACAAATGTAGCCTATCTGGGGTGTAGTGACACAACGACAGCACTTTTAGTTGTATCCGCCGGAATCCAGAGTTATACGACAGCCTGCGTGTTTGTGCACACATATCAGACCAGAGATCGTCAGTGACATCTAGTTGGAGATCCCCAGCCCATTTAGCCCATGCATTATAATGTGTTATGTCTGAGTGAGCTTCAATCAGGTGGCATAAGGACGACGCACTGTTTCGATCATTTTGACGCTTAACCGTGAAATAGTTCCACAGTTTCTTGCATGCCTTGCGAAGGCCTGCATACTCTTATCATTGCAAGGTCGTACCTCACACAAGCCCAGGTATGTTAGAGGTCTAGATGAAATTACCTCCTTCCCCCAAGTACAGTGATCCAGTGTGTGGAACCCATGTCGCATCCAAACCCCACGGGAGCCAGTATCCATCTGCGGTAGGGAGGGAACACAATTCTAAAGAGGGAAGTTTTCATGGTATGGGGCAGGTACACTTATATCTTTACATATAGTGCCGTGACACTAGTAGGATCGAATCTGCAATCATCCGTGAAACTGGTGTTGAGGACTAGCGATTGTAGATCTGTCAACTGCAGAGTGTCTCTTTAGCTGTATCTGGGATGGGGGGAGAGTTGTCATCAAACCAGGAGGCTGCAAATTGTGCCTGTGCGGCCATCCAATGCAGACGGAAATTAGCAGCTACAACCTCTCCGCTATCATATGGCTCTGTTAACGTATCCCATTTCAACCGTACTGCCCCAGAGTGCCAGACAAATTAACCAATTTCACTTTGCAATTCCTGAAACAATTATGGTACATTGAGGAAAAGATATAGAAGTTTATGGAGGACTATCATTTTGAGAAGTGCTACCGTACCGGCGATTGTGATGTGGTAGATGGGCCTAGCTTGCGAGTTTAGCTTGCAATTGAATCATATATACAGCGTAGTTGCAGTCATGTAGAGTAGGGCCGTGTAGTGCGACTGTCACCCCAAGTAGCAAATGGTGTCTGTGGCCCACTTGAAACCCTGTAGATCTTGAGGTGGGGTGGTAACATCCGTGAGGGGGGAAGAGCTCTGACTTGCTACAATTTACTCAGAGACCCAAAATCTCTCCAAAGTCGAGAATATCTTGCATAATAGACATTGTGTTCTCGGGGGTTCCGAATATATAACAACGCTCCATCTGCTTAAAGGGAGATTATCTACGGCTCTCCGCCATTCTGATTGCCCAGTGTCTATCCTTGAGTCGTACTACATCTGCCAATGGTTAAAAAGCAATAGCATATATCAGGGAAGACAAGGGGCATCCCTGACAGGTCCCTCTGCCTATCTCGAATTGCGAGGAAAGCAACCTATTTTGATTGACCCTGACCACTGGTGATGCATAAAGGAGGCATAAAGCTTCAAGAAGCCCCTGGCCAAACCCGCACGTCGACAACAAAGCATACATAACTCGCCAAAACACAGAATCAAATGCCTTTTGAATATCTAGTGTAGCAGCCACTGCCCTGACTCCAGGGTCTATCTGTGTCCGTATGTTAAAGAGGTGTCACAGATTCAGTACTGTGGACCTTCCCGGGATGAACCCAGACTGATCTGGGTGAATAAAGTATGGCATGACCGGCATCAGTCAAGTGGTCAATATTATGCTAACACCTTCACATCTGTATTGATTAAGGAGAGGGGGCGATGGGAGCCGCATTAGTATTCATCAAACATGATCTATACAGTTTCAAGTACTAAGTGTTCTTTTATCACTTTAAGAATTTTCGTCAGACTATTAACCAGAATAGTACTGTTCCCCCACATACACTTATTCCATAGTGTGGTCCTAGATAGTTCCGATCCAGAGTACCAATGACTTCCGAATTCCTTAATTCTTAGCAACTCAAAATGGATACAATGCATCACAAGATGTTTCAAGGACTCAACTGATTGAGTGACACAACAAAAATGACATTCAATACTTTGGATTCCATACTTTTCCTTATATATAATCCAATTAAATATGCGATTGTAGGTACAAAATTGATTTAACCTGAAGCGCATGGATAGACCCCTTGCAGCCGAACACGGAAATTGGAGGATATATCTAGGTAATTCACCCAGTTTTCTTCTAATTAGGGAGTATTCTTCATAAGATTTATATTCAGCAATTCGATCTGATTGAAGACACCAGCTCAATCTTTGGAATTTCCGCTTATTAGAGGGAAGACAAGATATAAGATCTTCCGTCGATATAGTAGGCACATCTAAAATTTCATCAATTTTTCTTACAAATAGATAGAGCTGGTAACGACCCTGATACAATCATCTTGTTCAGGTCTCCATATAGCAAGTTTTTTGGGGGACACAGCATCTTACTATAATTATTTAATAACCTCCAATTTCTTTTGGCTGAAAGTGGTAAGAGACCCAGTTCATACCTTATTATATCATTTGGAATTGAGGTTGCCAAACCGAACACCCTTTTCCAACATTTTCCCTGAGCCATGTCTAACAGGTCATCAATATCTATGGTACATATATCAAAGTTGTACAAAATGCTTGGTTCAAACTTTAACAGATAAAATTGAATAATTGGGACTAATGAAAATGTGCCGTATTTTCTGTATATAATACACATCTGGGCAATCAAAGCTTGCAGTTTCTTGCCTAAAAGCTCTTTCTACCAAGTTTTTGAATTCTGATCGGTTAAAGTATAGCCGAGGTATCTTAATCCCTTAACTACTTCGAGCTCCACCATACCAATCGACCAGTTACATTTCTTTATTTTCCTCTTCCCATCATAGAAAATTATAATCTTCGATTTTGCTTGATTAATCTTTAAGTTAAGTGATTCAGCAAATAAATAGGAGTTCAATTTGTTTTGCAATCCCATCAGAGTTTTATCGAACAGCAAGTCATCTGCAAAACTTATACAATTTAGTTTGAGGCAGGCGAGACATGCAGGATAAGTTGTTATATCCTTCCATATATAATCGATGTCAGAAAGGTATAGGTTGAATAATATCGTCGCTAAAGAACAGCCTTGTTTTAGCCGAATTTCTGTGTGAATAGGCTCTGTTAGTGTTCCAGTTTTGTTCAAACGGACCCTTTAGTAGGTTTTTGAGTGCATTGAAGCAATCAGAGCTACTAGATGTACTGGGATTCCATGTCGAATAATTTTGTTCCAAAGTATTTCTCTTATTACTGTGTCAAACGCTGCACTCAAATTAAGTGCATCCATGTATACTGGCCCTATATCCTTTCGTTTTGTTTACACTGTAATAACGATACAATAGTGGCATTCAATGGACAACCCATAGATTTCCAGAAACCTATTTGGTATTTGCACAGGATGTTATTATTATAAAGAAAATCTTGTAGTTCCCTTAGAATTAGATGTGAGAAGACCTTAGAGGAGGCATCAGTTAATGCAATCGGTCTAAAATTCGATGGTTCATTCACACTGCCCTTTTTATATATGGGGACAATTATTGCAGAGCACCAAGTGCGTGGGATCTGCTTGGTGGAAAATATAGTATCAAATTTTATTTTTAAAATTGTTGCCCATAAATGCGGATCCATTTTTATTACACAAGAGGGGATCCCATCAGGACCTGAAGCCTTAGAGTCCTTTAATTTAGCTATTGCATCCACTATGACCTCTGTAGATCAGGGACAACACTCTTGAATTCATTCTGAGTATTTGGGTGTGTATTCCATATAAAATATTTTTGGTAATTCAAATTTCTTGGTAATATATTGTACCCAAGTGGAGGCTAAAATAGCTGGTTCATTATAACTATGGAAGGCTTTAAGGGTTCTAATGATAGTCCAGATATTTCTTGTATCGTGGGCTAAGATGTTGTGCATCATACGCTGATTATCTTTGATAGCTGTAACATATCGAAATTCTTTAATCTGATTTTTATATAGAGTAAGGATCAGTTTTTTTCAATGCTATACACCTCCATACCCAGATTCAGTTTGGTTAGTATTCTCAACTTGTCATTTTTTTTTATCTTAAATTGATGAATCTGTAAATTAAAGGCATGTCTGTGTTCTTTAGGAGTCAGAATAGGCTTTGAATCCCGTGCAATATTCATTACATACATATTAATACTACTGCTGAGTTGCCTCTCCGTCTCCTTGTCCATACCTGGATAATGATGCCCATTGGATGCATAAAGAGGATCCTCCCTAATGTACTTGATAAGTCTCCTACAAGTGTATTGATTCCATATAATAGAGCGACCCGAGCTTTGAGTCTCTATTAGTTGTAACGACAATTGTGAATCAAGTCACCAATCAGGGATATTTAAGTTTACAGAGATGGCTGAGTGATCCCCATATCCATAGTCTGTAATTTGCACTGGTTCACAAATATTGCAAATAAAATGTATGAACTGAGATCACCTTGCCTCCAAATGCAAGGACAGGAGCTAGAAAGGGGGTGTACCAGCTGGATGTCCCATCCCAGAAAGTAGCTTGCCCACTTTTGTCCATTTTTAAACGTCAAAGGTACATTATTATTACTCGGATTCTCATTAGGCACCTCCTATTATAATCCCCACTTGAGACATATTTACAAAAATACCTTCCAATACACCATCTAACATATTCACCATTTGATCCCAAGTAATTGTTGCCTATTCCAATAAATGCGAAAAATTACTATAGTTAATTCCGGTAAGTTCTGCGGATTCAATTGTAGTGCCATCACACCTGCATCCTCATATATTAGCACAGGATCATATTTGCATTAATTACTGACAAGTATTGCTAGATCACCAGAAGGCCGGCCCTAAGGTCCTTTCATAGCCGGCTTGATATAGCAGCCATACCCTGCTATATCAAAGATTGACATGTGCATGGTCTCTTGGAGAAGAATAACTTGTGGACAGTTGCTTAAATCATTCTTACCAAGCCAACGTAAAAAGTTTGCCAGACCACAACAATTCCATGACATAATTCTAAAAGGACCCTCATTACGCTAACGTACCCGAGTTTGCCTTCGCAGGTGGGTTTACAGTGTCACTCGGACCAGGTGAGATCCCATTTAGCGCAGCCACAAGTGCCAAAATTTGCTTGATAGTGTCTGCACTAATGTTAAGCTGTGGCCCGTTTAGTACCGTCTCACCTTTTTGATCTCACTTACAGGCGGGGTTTCCAAAAACTTTTCAGCATCTTTTTCATTCTGGAAAATGTGAGGAACAAGACCAAGGGCAATAAAGTTTTCCCTCTGTTCCCGTATCATTCTCATGATGATCATGAATTGGAAACCTTAAATCATACGATGGTTGTAGTTTGTGGCAAGGCAGATCCATTCCAGATCATCCGAGCGAAGGGTACTTAGGGGGGGGAATCTATTGGAACGTTTTTAGCATAAATGTTCTATTTAAACTAGATCTACCATTTAATACCTCATTACTTTCCTAGCCCATGATAATTGACATTCCAGGAACCAATTTCTCCTCATAGATTTCATCATTCTTTCCCATATCAGGATTGTTACTCTCTTTTGATACTTTTTTTTTTTGAGAAATGTTATTGATTGATTAACACAACAATACAAACCAAACAAGCAGTGCAACCTTAAACCGGTTCATTATACTTCCACAAGTTCTAGTCGCTGCTTCCCTTTCCCTCCCTCTTTACGAGTCTGTTCCTTTTAACCTTCTGTTTCTGCATCCTATGGTACGGTCTCACCTTCTATAATGTCTGCCTGGTCTTCAGTTGACCCAAACAGCTCAGCTATCAATAATTTCCAGGCCATCAGGGACTCCGCCTCCTCCTCCCCCCCTGTGTTACTAGCCTCTTGCCATACCATGGTTTCTGCTTCTGCCCATTTTTGTAAATCTCTCCACCACACCTCCACATTTGGCATATGACAGGACTTCCAACCCTTGGCGATTCTCCTTTTTGCAAGCACATAAACCAGGTTAGTTTACTCACATGTTTGATCTTCCGTGATCTTGGAAACCCCCCCAACAGACAAGCCCATACTGTGTCCACTACAATCTTAACCCCTTTTTTTCCAGTTTCTGTTCCACTGCACCCCAGAAACGTGCTATGACCGGGCATGACCAGAACATATGAACCAGGCCCGCGTTCTCCTCATCACATTTAGGGCATGCTTGCCGTCCTGCATTCTCAAACCTCGATATCCTCAAAGGTGTCATGTATGCTGTATGAGTAATATATAGTTTTATCTGTTTCAATATCGCATTTCTAGACACCTTCTTATGATACCCCTGCCCCTGTCCCCACATTCCATCCTCCATCGGGGCACCAACTTCCATTTCCCAGTCCATCCTCAACTGCGTGACTTCTTTCCCCACTTTAGACATCAGCATTTCATATATTCTGGAGATCTCATGACCCCCTTCTGCTATGCCATATATCATCTCTATGGTGGCATCTGTTTCCTCCTCCAGCACTGTTTGAGGCCATATTCTCTTAATTAGCTGCACCATTCTGTAATATGTAATGTACTGGCCTTCATGCAACCCGCTTTCTTCGCGCAGCTCCTCGAAGGTAATGATAGCGCCCTCCCACCAAATGTCTCCCATAGTTGCCACCCCAACCGGTTCCCAGTGGCTCCTGATTATCTTCCTTAGCTGCACGTCTGCCCCTGTTAATACAACCAGTGGCACCTGCGGAGAGCATGTGGACGGGTTCTCCATCATCTGGCATGCCCTACACCATATCTTCCACCCTAATAGCAGCATCTTGGGGCGCCCCATCATTTCCGCCCTGGGTACCCACATCATTTCTTTCAAATAAAATGGTGCGCAATCTCGGCCAAACAGCCTAGATTCCGAGGTTCCCTCATCAGAGAGCCATTTGGTGACATATTGTAACTGGCTCGCCACATAATACACCTCATAATTGGGCAGTTTTATCCCACCTTTGTCATGGAAATTCTGTAACTTCCATAACGCCACTCTATTTCGCGTGCCATGCCACAAAAAATCCCTACACATGCTATTCAGTTTGGTGAAGAACTTCTTGGAGATCAGGTATGGTATATTCCCAAAATAGTGTACGTGCCTTGGCAGAACCACCATCTTTAACATTGCTCCCGACCCATCATTGCCAAGGGTAGCTTGACCCAGAATTGCATGCACTTCTCAATTTTTGTAATGGCTACTTCTGTGTTGCACCTATGCTCCTCTTCCACATTGTGGTATATATTGATCCCCAAGTACCGAAATGTGCTGACCACCCATGGTACCTGCAATACAGGCAATCGCTCCGCTGGAATCCCCATGTACCTCCCTAGTGGGAACATGCTGGACTTCTGGGGGTTCACCGCTATACCAGACAACCCAGCAAATCTCTCCATCACTTCCAAAATGTACTGGAGATTTTCTTCTGGGTATCGCAAGTACAGCAACATGCCATCAGCGTACAGGGAAATCAGATGTCTCTCCCCTTTTACCTCAATGCCTATGATGTCACATTGCTGTCTCAAGTATATTGCTAGAGGTTCCAAGGCCAGTATGTAGAGCATTGGGGACCACGGACATCCCTGCCTGGTGCCCCTGCTGAGCTGCCACCTTCTCGATATCACAGATCCTGTTTTAACCCTAGCCAGTGTTTCCCTATACAATATCTTTGCCCACCTTACATATCCAGGCTCTAACCATAACACTCCAGGGCCGCAGCAGCCATGGCCATTTAACTGAATCAAAGGCCTTTATTGCGTCCAAAGACACAATCGCCATATCCTCATCATTTCCGCCACCGCTCTCAACAATTCTATGAAGCCGTCTATGGTTATTGGTAATATTTCTGTTTGGGACATAGCCCGTCTGATCTGGATGTATTAGTTTGCCAATGACCTTCTTCAGTCTATTTGCTAGGACAGCAGTCAATATCTTGCTGTCCTGATTCAGCATCAACAAGGGTCTGTAGGAACCGCAGCTGTGCCCAGGCTTATTGGGTTTGGGGAGCGGTATTATGACGGCCTCTCTCAGTGATTCGGGTAAACTTTCCGTTTCAAACGCTTCGTTTAGCATTTCTAGAAATGGGGGAAGGACCTCTTCTATACACACCTTATAAAACTCACTTGGGAGTCCATCGGTCCCCGGGGTCTTGCTAGTAGGCAGCTGTCTCACCACCTCCCCTAACTCTTCCAGGGTAATTGGTGCGTCTAGTTCCTGCCTCTCATCGTCACTTATCTTTGGCAATCCTATGTCCTCCAATGTTTCTCTAATCATAGCACGACTACTTTCACCATCATCTCCGTATAGTACCTTATAATAATCCATGAAGGCTTGATTGACCCCCTCTTGGGTGTCTGCCACGCTACCATTCTCTCTCTCTATGGTTCTGATTGGGACTCTGGGAGTCTCGCTCTTATATAACCACGCCAAAAATCTCCCCGACTTATCGCCACCCGCGTGCTTTCTCGCTACATATTTTTTTATAATTGAGTTTACACAATCTGTCCCAGTACTCTACACATTTCTGCTGTAGCTTGAGTATCAATTCCACCTTCTCTGCTGTGTCATCTCCGCCTTTTAAAGCCTCCTCCAGTTTCTCCTCCGTCTCCCGTAGATCAGCTAGAATCCCACCTTGTAGGCCCCTAGATTTTGCTATGGCTACTCCCCTCATCACTACTTTGAAGGCCTCCCATAATGTTCCCGCTGAGTCCACACTCCCAGTATTTGTTTCAAAATAATTCACGATCTCTTCCCTCAAGTCCTCCCTAAAGGAGGGGTCTCTCAGCGCTTCCGCTCGTAGGCGCCATTTCGGGATCCTCGCTCTCGTGGGGCAGTATTGCCATTCGAGAACAAGGGGCGAGTGGTCCCAAGGGACTCTAGCCTTATACTCTATTTGCATAATCTCCGCTATCATTTCAGGCGAGGTAAAGACATAATCCAACCTGGTGGATAACTGCTGTGGGGCTGAATAGTGTGAGTATTGTCTCTCCTGGGGGTGTCTCACTCTCCTTGCATCTTCTAAACCAAAGTCCCTCAGCAATGACCGCAACGCTTTGGCAGCAGGGGTCGGTCTATCCACCTTCCCATCCGATCTGTCTACCTTGGGATTCAGTACGCAGTTGAAGTCCCCTCCCCAGATCATCACACTTCCCACACATGCGCTCGGATTAGTACACAATGTTCTGATGTACGCCGCTGTGTTCTGGTTCGGGGCATACGTATTGACTATACTTCTCCAGCATCGGGTCTGGCATGGATTCACATGCTCATGAATATTCCCCGTCGTCAGGCTGGGAATCCTCGGTAAAGAAAAAAACCAGTATCAGTTTCGTTTCTGATCTGTCTTTCGTAGTAATAACCAATCACTGGTCTCTGCGTCATACTGACCACAGCCAATGACTGCCCTCTACCTAAGCACCGCCTCTGGCAGCCATCTTCAGATTTTTACCGCACGTTCATGTGTTGGGATCCTCGTGCTATTGCTCTCGAGCGTTAGTGCTATTTTTTCACGTTTTTTCTCAAAAACTTCGTTTTTTTCGGTCAAAAGAGCCTCAAGCTCCACCGACTCTCCATCCGATCAACGGGGACCCGTGTCGGATTCGTCTGCGCCCCTCAAGGGTGAAGAATTCATCGAGCTACGCTTTTGGAGGACTCCAGAAGCTTCTCAGGCCCGGACATGGCCCAGGAGAAGGGAAGCTCGACGCCCGGAAAGCTGTTCAGGGTCTGCCCTGGATGCCAGCTGCAGAACGTCTTTAACCATATCAACGTCCTGGAGCTCCGTGCAGTGTTCTGGGCCCTCAGGTCCTTCCTTCTGTCCCTCAAGGGCAAGGTGGTGAGGATCTTCACCGACAACACCACCACCATGTTTTACATCAGGAAACAGGGCGGAACCAGGTCCCCAGCACTGTCCAAGAAGGCGCAGGACCTGTGGCATTGGGCCGTCGCCCAAAGGATGTTTCTGGTGCCGTTTCATCTGGCAGGGATAAAAAACACCATCGCCGACTCAGGGAACTGCGCTCGTGCCACGAGTGGGAACTACGGCAGGATCTAGTGGATCGCCTCTTCCGACGGTGGGGCACACCCCAGATCGACCTGTTAGCGACGGCGACGAACTCCAAGTGCCGGAGGTTCGCCAGCAGGTTTCCCCAGGCGAGGAGCATGGGTGATGCTTTCTCGTTCCCCTGGGAGGGCCTGTTCCTCTACGCGTTCCCTCCTTTGCCACTGCTAATCCGGCTCGTCAACCAGCTCAAGAGGTCACGGTGCAGGATGATCCTCGTCGCACCTGCGTGGCCGAGGCAGATATGGTTCCCGGACCTTCTGGACTTGTCAGCGTCCCCGCCAATCAAGCTGCCGGTGGACGCGGATCTACTCTCCAGGGAAGGAGGCGCCATCCTCGACCACGACCCGAAATCGCTGAACTTGCAGGCCTGGCTCCTGCAGCGCTAGAGTTTGGGGGATACGACATACCGGCCGACTGCAGAGAGGTTCTTGCAAAGGCCAGGGCGTCCTCGACTCTTAAATGCTACGGACACAAAGGGAAGAGGTTCTCTGTCTGGTGCCACGCACAGAAGATTAACCCTCTACGGATTACAGCTCCCCAGGTACTGCCGTACCTGCTGACGCTGGCCAAAGCTTGTCTGGCACACGCGGACGTCCTTGTGGTCTCATCGTCTGGTGAAAGAGTTCATGAAGGGACTGTTCAGATCGTTCCCGCCGGTGAGGGCTCCGGCCCCGGCGTGGGAGCTCAACGTGGTGCTGACCAAGCTCATGGGACCTCCGTTCGAGCCTCTGCACTCGGCCCCGTTGAAGTTTCTGTCGTGGAAAACAGCGTTTCTTGTGGCCATCACCTCCGCACGACGGGTGGGAGAGATCCAGGCCCTTTCCTGCAAGGCCCCGTACTTGACTTTTCACGACACGAGGGTAGTGCTCAGGACGCACCCCTCCTTCATGCCCAAGGTACCGTCGGACTTCCATCTCAACGAACCCTTGGTGTTGCCTGTGTTCTTCCCGTCGCCTTCGTCGCCGGCTGAGAGGACTTTGCACTCGCTGGATGTGGCTAGAGCGCTGAAGTTCTACGTGGACCGCACGAAGTGTTTTCGGAAGACGTCACAACTCTTTGTGAACTTTGGACCTGTCAATCAGGGGAAGGCTCTCTCGAAGGCTTCCATTTCCAGATGGCTCTCCGGCTGTATCATGTACTGTCATGGGTTGGCAAACCGACCGCTGCCTGGCCGTCCGAGAGCCCATTCCACCAGAGCGATCGCAGCTACCACGGCGTTCCTTTCTGGTGTGCCCCTGCTGGACATATGTAGGGCTGCTACGTGGAGGTCGACGCACACCTTCACGAAATTCTACTGCGTCGATCGGGATTCCAGGGAGGAGTCCAGGGTCGGCCAAGCAGTGCTGCGCAACCTGTTCGCCTGAGGTGAGCCTGGTGAGGAGGTAAGATGCTTAATGTTGAGTTTGATGTAATGCTTAATGTTGAGCCTTTGCCACCTCCCGTGGTTGTGCATGTGTGTACTGCTATGTATTCTTTATTCATGAGCATGTGAATCCATGCCAGACCCCATGCTGGAGAAGGAACAAGTTACTTACCTGTAACTGTTGTTCTCCAGCATGGGTCTGGCATGGATTCACATGCGAACCCTCCCGCCTACCCCTCTGCGGCTCTTCACTTGGTCATACTGCCACTTCATGTGCTTCCAAATCTGAAGATGGCTGCCAGAGGCGGTGCTTAGGTAGAGGGCAGTCATTGGCTGTGGTCAGTATGACGCAGAGACCAGTGATTGGTTATTACTACGAAAGACAGATCAGAAACGAAACTGATACTGGTTTTTTTCTTTACCGAGGATTCCCAGCCTGACGACGGGGAATATTCATGAGCATGTGAATCCATGCCAGACCTATGCTGGAGAACAACAGTTACAGGTAAGTAACTTGTTCCTTACCTCGCTATTTTCCACTAATCCCCTCAGTATAACCATCCTCCCGTCCGTTTCAGCCATCACTTGCAATCGCTGGAAAGGGACATGTGGGGCCACCCAAATAAGCACCGCCCTCGGATAAGCAGAGAATGAGGAGCCCACCATCACTCCCTTCCATTTCCCAGCTATCTTATCCATTTTCTCTCGTGTGAGGTGGGTTTCCTGCAACAGTGCAATATCTATTTTTTGCCTACGCAGGTAGACATAACTTTGTTTCTCTTTAAATAACTGTTGAGCCCCCATATGTTCCATGTAACTATTTTAAGGTCTCCCATGGTCTATTCGCCTTCCATTGCTCCTCCCACAGGTGCAGACTACCTCTAAGTTCCATTCCGATCCGTATAGACTCGTTCCCCAGTTTTAAACTCCCCTTAACCAAAAACCCCTCAAAATCCTCATTAACCACCCCCCCACCTCCCGTCCCTGCCCCAACACCACTCCCCATAACTGTTGCCCAGCTCCATCCCTGGATCTCAGGCTCCCCCACATCTAGCCCTTTCCGGCCCTCACCTGTACTCGATGCACCGCAGGGTGAGGCCGCCCTAGTGGCTGGCCTACTACAACTATAATTCGGGGGGTAGGGTGCTTCCGTCCTGCTGCTCCCTTTCGCTTCAGTGTAACTACGCATAACTACACCATCTGCGCATGATTATATATTACTATATTCCAGTCCACAATGTTCATTCCAGTCAGTGATATTTTAACTGAACGTTAGCCGTGCTTAGCCGCACCCATCATTATCAATCTTCGTCTAGGCACCACTGAGGTGCTCTCGCTGCGCCTTATAAGTATGATGCATGCAGTGCACAAGTCACTTATCGTGTTCCTCTTGCGCCTGCTCCGTGCCCCGTTCTGGGCAACCCTGCAAGTCCAGCCATGTTGCTGCCTCTTCTGGAGTATAAAAAAAAAACATCTTGCTCTTGTGTATCACCTTCAATCTTGCAGGATACAGGAGCATGTATTTTACGCCAGCCGCATGTAGCCTCCTTTTGATTGCCACATAGCTGTACCGTTGCCTCTGGACCAGCATTGTATAATCAGGATATGCCGTGACAGCACTTGAAGCCCTTTCAATCGTCCCTCCTTTCCGAAAGTACTCCAGTATCTTCTCGCGATCTTTATAGTTCAGTATTTTGGCGATGATTGCTCGGGGAGGGGCCCCAGGCCTGGGCTTCCTCATAAGGGCTCTGTGTGCGTGTTCCACTGCAAATCCCTGTGAGAGTTTTCAGCCCCTATTTCTTGTAGAAGTAGATTCTCGATGTAGTCTGTCGGGTCCTGTCCTTCCTCTCCCTCTGGCAATCCTACCACGCGGATATTGTTCCTTCTGGCTTTCCCTTCCGCCTCCTCCGCCCGGGTCTCCAGGTTAGCTACTTGCTGTTAAAGCACATGGATCTCCTTTGCGTTGCCAGTGCTGGTGTCCGTGTTGATTTTCACCGCACTTTCCAAGCTACTCGTTCTCTCCGCCAGCCCCCTGACATCTTGCCTCACCAGGGAGACTTCTATGCCTACTGCGTCTATTTTAGCCTCCAGGGAAGTGCGCAGGTCCAACATTACTGTTCCCCCATGAGTCTCGCAGCTCCGTGATGGCCGCTATTATCTGATGATTGTTAGTCACTGCGGCACTCTCCCCCGGTGCTGTCAAGCCTTTGGGAGTTATGGCCGCTGGCGATTGTTGTGTTTTGGCGAACGCCCCCATCGTGGGTTGCTTGTTCTTGCTTTTAGTCACAACCCCTCGCCCCGTCATCTTGCAGCCTCCGTTATGCTCCCGAGGTAGACTGGCTTCAAATGTGCGATCCTGCTTTTCTGTATCAGCTCGGCACCAGTGTACCGCCGCTGGTATGGGGCTGCCGTCTCGGAGGAGCCCCAGCGTTAGCTTATGAGTACTGGGCTCCTACTCAGGGTGGGTTGTGCTCTCCCACGTATCAAAGTGTCTCACTGCCACCTAGAGACCACTCTACTCCTTGGTATGGGCACCTAGCTTCCAGGCTTCTTGTGTGCAGCGCATCAATGACTGTGCCCCCAGCCGCTTGGGCTCACTATGCAAGCTTAGCTGTGCGTGGTGCTGTCCACTGTGCACTCCTTGCACTTCCCATGGGCCCACTGATCATTCCAGCCCTCCATAGTGCCAACAGCTCCCATTTGTCAATCCTTCATCATTGTCAGGGGCGCAATGGCGCTTCCATTAGAGCTGGTTCAGTGTCCATGCCCCATATTTCCAGTAGTCACTGCTGCCGGGTGTCCGTACCTGCCCTCAGCAGCCACCCTACTTTTCAGTAGGCTGCCGCCGTGTCCGATTTGCCACTTCTCCTCACAGTACTATGGTTATGAATCCGTGCTGGCCGTGCGCTTCGCCCTTCCACTGTAGCACGGCCCATCTACTACCATGTCCCCGCTCAGGGTGCGCTCTGCTGCTTCATATTTCGGCGCACGCTTAGCGCCGCTTTACCTTGCAGGGTTCCCAGCCTGTTCCCTCCTTAGGATCACCCAGCTCGCACACTTGTCAGTGCGATGCTGGGGCTCCCGCCGTGCACGGGCAAGGACTGCACTGCGCCGCCTGTCCGCCCCTCTCCTCGAGCTCCACCGCCCTCAGGCTCTTGTCTTCAGGAGCGACTCACCCTACATAGGATCCATGTCGCGGGCCGGCTTCTCCCGGTGTATGCGCGCGGATTATAAACACAGGGGCTTCAGCTTATTCCACGTGCCGGCATTGTTCATCTCTCATAGCTGGCAGCTCCGTCTGAAGTTAATTTGAGCTGCTGATGTTCGGGCATGCTCTTCGTGCTTCTGCGACTTTGCGGTGCTCGCCGCCTCCTTAATTAGCGTGGTCACCCGCCTGCTCCTCCATGTGTGTGCCGCCCGGGCTCACGCTGCCTGCGGTCGGGGGCTGCACAGCACTGTGTGCCAGTCTCACGTTCCGCGTCCGCACTGTCTTTGCCGTCGGGCCCGGGCCACCTCTGCCCAAGCCCACGTCGCAGGCCTGCGCACCTCCCCACAGTCTGCTGGCTTGCAGTCGCAGGAGTTATTTCCCTGTGCCAGGGTCCGTCTCCGCAATCGTCCGCCGGCCTTACGAATCCGCTCCAGTGGCTTCCGTGTTCATTCCTTTGTTGACGGCCATCTTGGAGACAATGTATCTCGCGGCCGCGTTTGCAATCAAGTGATGCTTCCAAATCGCTGCATCTGCTTCGCTCGATCCTTGCTCTGTGTGCAGAGCACACGTTCCGACGCCTGTGCAGTTACTCCTGGAACTTTTAAAGCATTTTTAATCGTAGTTGTAACGGATCATTGTCGGATCCTCTGGAGCCCTACAGGATGCACGTCCGACTCCATGGCTGTCGAAGCCACGCCCCTACTCTCTTTTGATACTTCTTGTTGTATTTCCTCTTCATTTCCCTTTGGGGTGGGATTTCGACCTATCTTATTGCAAGATGGTTGCTTATTTGTTTGGCCTGTAGGTTCTTTCTCTACCTCTTGAGACCCCTCCTCTTCTGCATCACAGAATCCCGTCTTTACTTCCTCACCCTGTGTTTCATTGTCAACCATTCCTGTCGTCCCGGGCTCATCTATACAACTATTAGGGTTACTCGGGTTCCCTCTCTTGAGGGCTTGCTTAGATTTCTTAGCAGTATTTTTATTTTTTCACTGGGTAGAATTGTGATAGAGCTGTTTGAACACATGAGGTACCTATACCAGACAGTACAATCTGCCCCTTTTTCTGAGGCCGAAGATTCAAATCATCGGACAGCTCCAACCTAATCTAGCCATATCCCACATTTAGATGTTTGGTCTTGCGTATACACTTTTTCGGTGGATGTATTCCAATCCTTAGTCCCTCTGGGATAAGGTCCAAGAGTTTCTTAGACTATTTGTCAAGTTGATGTAAATCAAAACCATTCTCCTCATCCTGATTGACTGCCACTACTATCTGGGGGTCACCTGATAAAGCTTATAGAACATTTTTGGTTTTCATTTTTTTTTTCTTAGGCTTATTATTCTTGGCGTCCCTTTTCTGTGCTCTAGCTATGGTTCTCCTTTCTCTCCGTGTAAGCACCACAATCTAATTTTCATTCTCGCCTTCCAAAGCCGAATTAGTCATACTTTCACACATCTCTTTCATAGTGCCGTCAGAAAGATCAATCAAATCTAATAGCACTGAGGGGCTGTCTCCCCCCTCCCTCATGGGAACCTTTTCCTGCTTTGGAGAGATCAAACCTGCACTCCCATTATTTCTACCACTGATAATAGATGTCTTAATTGCCTCTATATCGAGTTGTATTTGCTGGATGGCAGCACCCAGAGCACCTACGGATTCCAAATCCAAGTTATTCGATTTGGTATCCGAAAGTGTATTGGCCACCGGTATAGCTGCCATTTCAGCGAAGGATTTTGCTTCCACATTCACCATTCGCTCATCTCCTGGGGTTTGTGTCATATTATCTTTCAAGAACACTTCCTTCTTATTGCCCACTACTCGAGTAGACGCGGCTTCATAAGTGAAAAGCAATCCCTCTACTTTGTTCACTTTACAAAGGAAGTCTGTAATTGTTGCTCTGAGGTTCCACAATTCGCAGTGGGTTTTTTCGTGACCCTTGTCAAGCAAGTCAAGAATTCTAGGTAGGACCGGGAAATCTGGCCCAAAACCCGGGACATCACGAGCACGGAGATCAATCTCTTCCTCTTGACTAGCATGTTTACGCCTTTCCTCTCTAGGGAGGATTCCTGTTGTTTTCTCAAAAAGGTTGATCTGTTCTTGAGAATTGAAAAAGGGATTATTTTGGGCCAGGGAGATTTTGGTATTATCAGAGAGCTTCTTTCTATACTCCTAATCATAATCCTTTTTTCTTTTATCATTCTGCAGCTCAGCATCGGTGATACCTCCTGAAAATGAATGAAAACCCCGATTGTACTGTGCAGGAAGGCTAAACATAAGTACGCCTTCTCATCCAAATGTACATTTGGATACAGGGGTAGATGGCCCCAAAGAGAACCTCATCCTCTTTCCAACTTCAGCTATGGCGGGACCCAAAATTAAGCAGTCATCCAGACCAACTATGACGCTTTTTGTAAGATCCTCCAGTTCTACCTTTTTCCTCAACCATTCCTCATTCTCACCATCTGTCTGGTTTGCTGTACCAGGAGTGGTGGGATCATTTACTTTCTTAACATTGTATTTGATAGGGGAGGATGCAAGATTACTAGGCGCCCTACCATCTTGATGCTCTGCATTACTGGCTTCTGGGGTTCCCTCACCCTCATCATTCATACTCGAAGACTGGGGTGTTGAAACACGACTGAATTCGCTACATTCAAAATTTACAATCTCGTCCTGTGGCGCTGTTTGATTTGCAAGGTCGTCATTTAACAACCTTTCTTTCAGCATTTCTAACTTTATTTCTAAGGGACTTAATGCCCCCGTCAGTTTTCTTCCCCTTCCAAGCCCATTTACTATGGTGACTACAACACTGCTGGTGTAAGTAGCAGAATTACCCGAGTTTGGGAGTTATTTCCAATTTGTTTTTTGCGGTTACCTCAATTCCGCTCCGGAGTACTGAGACTCAACTGAATCTATGTAATATTTGAACAATCTCCCCAGTTCTTTTTTACAAAACTAAATTTATCCAATCTTTAAGAAATTCTAATCCATTGGAGTGTGAAGCAGGGGATCAATCATAAGCACTCTGTAACAATTTAAGTATACTTAGAGCCCCACTCAACGCACGCCGCACCGCCAAACAGCACAACAGCTACTTACTATGGCACTTCTGATGCGCGCGCACAATGCGCGCGCGCCTCACTAGATGTAGAGATCGAGGAGCGGACATTGGCTGCAGAAATCTATGGAAGAAGAGAGTAAACTCGGGTAAGCTCTTAGAGTAATATGTGTTATAAACCGCAAACCGCGATAAGGCTCTAAATACAGAGGCAGTGTCCAAAGAAATGTTCTTTTACTTGGTTGTTGTAGTCCCAGTCCCAGGTGCCGTGTCACGGCGAACTATCCGGCAGTATCTTCCTCTCACGGACGGCAACTCTCTCAGATGAAACAGCTCCAGCCAATCCAGTCCAGCCTAACAGCCACTTACTATGGCACCTCCTTTAATGTGTGCCCAGTTAGCGTGACAGGTTACACAGGGCAATCCAGACTAGGAAGGGCCAAACAACCCCCCTATCAGCTTTGGGGCCACAGGACCGCTGCAGCGCAGAACACTCACTGCGGTTGTTGATCTCAGGCGTGCACCTGGGCGCCACGGGATAGAGGAGTGTGACCTGTCCAGGGCCAGCTGCAGTCCAGTTGATGGAGAAATGGGTAGGAGGTCGTCCACTCTCAGAGCCCTGCAGCGCAGCCAGATGCTCGCTGTCTGGCAACCACTGTCAGAGAGGTGAGGCAGGCGGCGCAGGACAAGGGAAGCCCACAGCGAGAAGGCCACACCCAGTATAGCATCCTCTCAGGGTGGGTGCTGCAGCATGCATTGCACCGGGGCCCCTACACCAGGAGTTATATCAGTAGGGTCCAGATGGCGTCTATGATGGCAGACGGTAGGTGGACTAGGTCCAACGGGTCCTTGGCAAGAAGCAATAGCAGTCGGGACCCCAGTCGCGTATGGTCTCGGGGACCAGCAATATTTCTGGATTTGGTGGCTGGGGCGCTGCAGGAGCAGTGAAGCTGATGCACAGGTTCACCGGGCTATCACAGGACTTGGACAAAGAAAAAAGGATGAGTGTTGACATACTTTTTATGTAAATGTCCCCCCAGGGGGTAGCATGTATGCCGTCTACCGCAGTGCTGTGGAGAAGAAGGCATTCTCAGGATCCCAGCAAATAACAAAGCAGCAGCCAGGGCGTGCAAAACTGTCAGCGTAAATAGATCCACTGAATGTGAAAGGGCTGAAGGGAGTAGTCTACCTGCACGAGTACAGCCATTGGACTTTGTCCTCAGGGCTCAGGGTGTCGGTAAGGTTTCATCCAAAAATGTCATGGCTTTGCCTGGTATCGTGAAAAGAGAAAGTCTTGTTGTTCCATTCGACTCGTAGTTTGGCGGGGTATAACATCACATATTTCAGGTTGTTGTCGCGCAGCTGTTTTTTAACCACCAAGAAGGATTTCTTCTCTTGCTGAACAGCCACTGAGAAGTCTAGGTACAAATATATTTTGTTTGAACCCAGTAGCAGGTCTCCCTGCTCACGGGCCCCCCGAAAGATAGCATCACGATCTCAGTAATTGAGAATGCGGGCAATGATGGGCCGTGCACTGGCTCTGGGTTTAGGTTTAGGAGCCAAGGATCTGTGGGCTTGTTCAATAGCAAACTGCAGCAATAATATTGGGTTCCCCAGAAGTGGCAATAGGGTGGACTCTATCCATATTTCCAGGGCGGATTCGGTGTTGCACCTGGGCACTCATATGATGCGAATATTATTGCGGTGGGATTTTGATTCTAAGTCGTCCTTCTTTTTTTCCACCCTAAGTACTCGCCTTTAGAGTGTAGCCAGTTTAACTATCATGGTGGACATAGTCCACCGAACACACTATTGTCTCAGCCTCCAGTAAGCGTTGGTCTGTCTTAATGATACGTGTCTTAATGGAGCCAATTGTGCTGGTCATGTCATCGAGCTTGCTATGCACTTAAGCAAATCCCTCCATGCATGCCATCATTCGCTGAGTTTCTGTGAGTTCCATCAGGACGGATTCCGATTCCATGACAGCGGTCACCCCGCCAGTGGTCAATGGTTTAGGAGTAGATTTGGTGTATTGGCTCATGGTGCGTTGGTGTTAAGCACCTCCTTTTGTCATCTTGTGTAGGAAACCAGGGTCGCCAGTAGAAAAGCAGGGCACCTCAAGGGTAGTGGTCGTCCCAACCAGACAGTCCACTGTGTGCAGCCAGTTCCAGGGCAGTATGTTGCCCCCTTGGCAAAGGGCAGCCGAGTGAAAGTGATATTGAATCCCAAAGTGGTAGGTTTGTTCAGGATAGTCACAGCAGTCTACAGCAGGGTTCCCGCATAGAAGGTTTGGCCCAGGTTTGCACGTAGTCCACGGTTGCCAGACATTTTGTCGAAAAAAATTGGTCGACCAGACAAATGGTCGAACCAATTTGGTCGAAAACCAAATGGTCGAAATATTTTTTTTTTTTATTTTAACCCTATTTTTTTTTTGGGGGGGGGAGTCCCCCCCCAACCCCTGTTTTTTCTCTAAAAACCCCTTTTTTAACTAAACAAAATCCCAAAAAATAAATATATAAATAAAAAAAAAATTCGACCATTTGGTTTTCGACCAAATTGCGTCGACCAAATTGCAGTCGACCAGTTTTTTTTCGACTAGTTGTCTGGACACCGTCCTTTGCCAAGCAGCAAGCGAGGTGGCACCTGTAGGATTTAAACACCAGTAGGGCATGTGGTCTATTATGCCCCGAGTGTGTCCTCACCATAGCTGGTCCTGAAGATTTGGCAGCTGCATTTGGTTTCCACGCTGCTTCAAGATGGTCGCTGGGTCCCCTCAAACAGGGCTACTGGTCGTGTTCTCAACTGGCAGGCAGGGGGGTAAATTCTGCTTACTTCTAGTTCATGCCTGCAGAGGCCACAGTGCATCAAGCTAATGCTCCCTTAATACAACGGTATAGGAAGGTTTGTTGGTACCTCGCACGTCGGAAGGACGGCTTGTGGTCAGAAGCGGGCATACAGCCTAGTGGGGACCTCACAAGAAGCCTGTCGCTGCAGGTATTTCAAAAGGAAGGCTGAGGTGCCGTGAGGGTTCACCAGATGCGTCTCCAGTATCCGTATGATAATGGGAATCCCCTCATCAAGGACCCTTCTCTGCCACAACCACCAGCACCAGCATTTTAACGCAGCAGATGTCTCGTCGCTGGCAGGGTAGATGCTCAGTGCGTCGCCTCTCGACCACCGCAGTGGGAGCTTTATGCGGGAGTCAAGGATCTGCTAGACATCAGAGTCCGGGCGGGATGTGCCCTCGGCCCTTAGTGAAGTTTGCAGCAGTAGCGGGGCCTCATAGTATGACCGGTAGCACAGGTCGTCGCTTGCTTGCCGCCTCCCGTCCGGCAAGGCAAACCCAACCTCCCGTCCCTCACTTCTCGGAACACTGCACAGGACCGGGAGAGGATCGCTGTGTAGATGGGACCGTCAGGGATTCTCTGATTGCCTTCAGATGTCTCACAATCTGCTGAAGAAGTTTATTTCTGTCCTTAGATTGCGCTGGATGCAGGAGCTCTAGGTAATTTGTTGCCATGCAACGCCCCCCCCCCATCATTGACTAATTTTGGAGATCTTTTTGAGTATTTGTGCAAAACTGTCCATGTCAGGATGGTGTATGGAGCTATACAAAGATTTTATCCCTTGGTATGACAGAATTTCTTCCGGATAGCCAACGTCACAAAATAAAGGTAAAAGGCATTTCATTTTTTTTGGGTGGTACTGGCTTTCAGAGGGAATGCTAGCATAATCCAAGATGGACCATATGTTCTTCTTGCCATGCTTCGAGGGCTCTAAAGGGGACAGTAAGCTAATTGCAAGGTGCAAGAATGGAGTGGTTGTAACAGTACCCTCAGAACCGAGTATTGTGTCTTTTGACAGATGTCACATGTCCCAATATATTTCTTTATATATTGGTTTACTCCAGACAAGTAAAACTGAGACAGAACATGATATTACGTATTTGCCATGCCCTGGTGTCCAGCTGCAATTTATTTTTTATTTATTCTTTCATTTTGATTTTTTAAAGTGTGGACCTATCTCGAGAGCAGTGGAGCGCTGTACAGAGTGTGGGTACCCAGCGTTTGAGCTAGCATCATTCAGTAGTGGCACAGTACTTTGAGTTGAGGTGTGTGTGTGAGTATGTGCGTCTAATGGGATTAGCCCTTGGGCAGGTGTTGTTGAAAGAGCCATGTTTTGAGAGTTTTGTGTAATTGCAGAAATGTAAGGGCGTTCCAAGTCGATACCGGGATCTAGTTCCGCAGAGTGTTGGGTGCGTGACAAGGGAAGGATTGTTTGAATGTAGGGTGGGCAAGGACTGTTTCCATCACCACCTTTTTTAAAGGGGAATGAGACCAGCGATTGGTGTCAACCTTTTTCATTGCCCTTTGGATTTGGCCTCCTTTTTTCTCTGTGAAGTGGGACCTTGCTAATCTTCCCTTGCCGCTGGGATGACCTGTCTAAAAGCATCTCTCAGAGTAGAATCATCCTGATGGGCACTCGTGAACCGGGGTAAGGAGTAAGATATTTGTGTCCCTCTCTGAGATGGGCAGGTGTAAATCCACTTTAAGAGAGCAAGGATGGGGACTGTGGTAGAACCAAACCTGCATCTCCCTCGTATGGTGGTCTCCACGGTAGGAGGGTTATTTATTGCTATTTGAGCTGCTGCTTTGCAGTGGGGTGGTGGGATCGACTTCATGTTTTCAATCAGTTTGTTTTTTTGCTGGCATAGTTCAATGCATCATTATACAGTGACTGTGGTCCAGCTTGAGACTTCATAGAACCAGCCAGGATGGCCACTGGGATCAACAAACAAGGCTGACTGAAATATAAACTATACAAGGGTTTATTTGGGATTTTGTACATGTTGGGGCCAAAATAACAAACCAGTTGATGCAAGGTAAAATAAATGTCTCTCCTGAGGGTTTGAGCTGACTCTCCTGGAGTAAGTGCCCACTTCAGGAAATGTCTTTGTGTGGGTGTGCACGGAGAAATACAGTCCTTTGTTGCGGTTTCTGCAAATGGTGTGGCAATCTACCCAGTTCTGGGGTAGTCCTTGAGTAATGTTTTTACTGTTATTAACCTGTACAAACGCTGTGATACCTGTGGGTCGGAACGTTTCACAAATGATAAAATAATAAATAAAAATAGAGATGCAGACTGAATGGGTTCTTGCTTCAGGTCTTCCCATGGGGGTAGAGTGGGGTCTTCAGGATTGTAGAGTGTGGATGATTGCCTAACTAGCCCAACCCTAGGGCCCCCCTAACCACTGAGTGCTCTAGAGCCTATGCTAGTTCTGCCTTCCTCCTCCACAAGCTTATATTGGGGGCTCATCCCTAATCCATGACCTTTCCTTCTGTGTTTGCACCCCCTGAGGCTTTCTGCCTTCCTTCTAAAATACTTTACCTCTCCCTGCGGTTCCTTCACAAAACTTCACACCTCCAACAAATCTTTTGTTCTCCATCCTACTCAATTAATCTTTCCACCTTCTTTTTAAATTCTTCAACTTCCTCCTTTAGCTTGCTAACCTCTTCCAGCAATCTCCTGACCTTCTCCTTTACTCTGCCAACCCCCTTCAACAGTTCTCCTACCTCCTGCTTACATTCTCCAACCTCTTTCAACACCTCTCCCACGCCTCTAAGTTCCTTAACCTCCTACAATGACATTTCCATCTCGTCTTTAACTCTCTACACCACCTCTGTCTATTCTCCCCACCATCATCCCTCTTTCCAGATGGTAAGATGTCCTCCAATCCTTCTCTTCCTCCCACCACCACCAATTCTCTTGCAATCGAGCCTGCCTCCACTCCTTTTCTTTACTTAACCTCCTCATAACCCTTGATATTAACACTGCACCCTCCAATACTATGGCTCCAACCACCTTCTTTCTGCTCAACAACAGCTCTCGCTCCACTTCCTTCCCAACCTTTAAAATGCTACCGGTTCTTCTGCTCCTCCAGCCTCCTCCTCTTTGCTCCACACTGCTCCTTCTGCAACCCTCTCCAAACACTGTCTGTTCTCGCGAGAAACCCACAGTGACTGGGTTTGTAGCTCCCTTTATCCTGACCTGGCCACTCCTCTGGGCTGGTCTTCAAGACAATAGGCTGTAGCTGTGACTGTAAGGGGGAGCGCTACCATGATTGGATGCAGCAGCTTCATTTCTTTAGGTCCCCTGAGCTCGGAGATGGAGGTTAAGTGATGGCAAATCCATCTTGGTTTTTGATAGTCTGCCCCCCCCCCCTTCCTGTTGGCCTCCAGCTTTCAGCCGTTGTCTGCTTCTGGGAGGTTCTTGCCCCCTATTAGCAAAATTATTAATATACATGAGGAACAGGAAAGGAGCAAACACACATGCCTGTCGGACAACAGTATTTACAGAGAAAAACATAGTACATTCTCCATTTTGATCATACTTAACTCTGCCTTATTCTCAGAATGTAAGGTCTGCACCACATTCAAAGTAACTCTTATTCCCTTAAAACTTGCCATAATTTCAGTCTGTCAACAGTGTCAGAAGCTGTTCGGAAATCAACAAAAATAATATAAATAGATTTCCTCTAAACATATATGGACTTAAAAATGGAAGCAGTGAGTAAAGAAACCTGTTTCATAGTCCCCTTTGCACCCCTAAAGCCAAACGGGAGATCAGAAAAAAAAAAAAAACATTCTGTTCATATGTCTGCTCTTCCAGGTGGGCCAACCAAACCTTCCCAGATATTTTTGTAGAAGAGTCAAGTACCAAAATGTGGAGGTAGTTCTCAGTAATGAAGTATAACCCTTCTTAAAAAATGGGATAATTTCAGCAGAGGGCCACAAAGATGACAGTGTGCTAGTAAAGTTTGAAGCATTAAAAAATGGTCTGTGGTTCATTTGATTTCCAGGATCATATCAATCCTGGGGGCCTTTCCTATTTTTAGGTGATTATAGCTTTTATTACCATGGGGTTCTCAATATGTAGAAGGAGTTTTGGTGAGAGAAATATTATTGACCGGGACTGTATTATCAGAATGTATTATCAGAATAAAGATTAACAAAATGCCGCTACCATTTATCCGTAGAAATGGGCAAGGATATATGTGAGGAATCATCCGAGGAACTAATTTCCAGAATTATTTTGAATCTTTATCTTTCGTTGCCTGTCTGACCATTACTAAGTAATCATGAGCCACAGCTGCATTGTTTGTAATACATGGGATTTATAAACATGCTGAACGGACTTAATTATATCCACATTTGAACTTTTTTCTAAACAGAATCAGGATTTTAAGGCTCTACATTCTTCATCATAACAAGCATTATGCGCACCAGGTTTATAGTTTAGCTTTGTGTCTGCGCTCACACTTGCCATAAAGAGTGTTATCGAATGGCACAAATACATATACCATTGTTCAATTCTGCCTGATCCTACAAAAACTGATATAAGATCACAAAATACCTCTGGCGGGATGATTTCATGATCAAAAATATGCAAACATTCACTGCAGTAGTAACAAGAGGGAGCTAAAACACTAGCTTTTGAAAGTCTGGATTTTATAGATGAGGAGTCTAGAATGTGGAGGGATATCAATACATCTACTAAATCTACTTAAGGAAATAGGAACTCCCTTGGGGTTGTGGGGGGAAATCTACTATTAGAGAAGATATTGTGATGACATCTAGACATCACAACCCGGTTAATGCTGCATATGTTATAACTAGAGTTTTAGTATCAAGTGCCTCTTTGGTGGAGGGTCTACTCACAATGGACTATAGGGCCTACCCCTAAAGTGAGCTACTATTTCCTTACGTAATTGTATTGCTATCCCTTCATGTTCTAGCATGCATGACTCATTTATCAAATCCACACTTTCAACGTCTAATTTTTTCGGTCCCTCTGTTACTTCTGCAGTGAATTAGCAGAGAAGGAACTTCCTGCTCACTGAGCTCTCACTAGCATGCTCTGCCAGTTGTTGTTGTTCGTATCTGGCTCGTAGTCCATCAAGATTACCTTGGTGTGTGTTCTTCTTGTAACAGGCCAGATACCACTTTGCATTTCATCGATTTATTTCTAATACAGTTGTAGTGTTCAAAATAGTCTGAAGGTGGTTATAATCACTGGCTTTGCACTCATGTTTAATTCTTACATTTTCATGTCGGTTTTCAGTATATTTTGAGTTTTGAACTAAAGTTTCCTTGTGTTGGCATTAGAGTATATAATCTGTTGATAAATTACAGATATTGAAGATTTGATGGACTCTGTTGGCAGCCACCTTGACGTCATCAATGCTAGACACCACACACCATAGAGTAACACCATGACAATTATTAATCTATAACTAGTTTCTGATAAGGCAAAACCTGTCTCACCTCCTTTAGTACATGGGACTGTTGGTGTGGTTGCTTCTGCACACACATACTGGTTAGCCTCCAGGAAGTGGGCACACTAGATTTGTAAACATTTCTAACCGTTGTATCCAATGTCATGGGAAGTTTACAAATAATGGACATTTCTACTAGGAAAATGGTCTGGTAATTAACACCCAGAAGACTAAGGCCAGGGGAAACCTTCACAACAAAGCAGCCTAGAATTAACCTCGCCAAGGGGGAAGCTCTGATTGAGCAGGTTGATTTGTATGATTACCTAGGATTAAGAATAAAGCAGGACTGTACCTGGAGGGAACAGAGCGAGAAAGCAGGATTGACCCTAGCTAGGTACAGTGGCGCCATAGCTAAATTTGCTAGAGAACATGGTGGTGGGGCGGTGAGTGTGGCCTTAGAGGTATGTGCAAGATCCAGGCGCGGCAGGCAACACTATATGGTGCCGAGCTATGGGACTGGACCACCAGTGCCCCCCTGCCTGTCATAGAAAATACATTTTTGAAGGGCCTTCTGGGTCTTTCCGCTGCCGCTCTGAATTTACAGATTGGCCTTGAACTGGATTTGCAGCCTAATGAAAAAATGGGCAGGGCATAACCAGTGTTTTACTGGATATGTTTGTGGACCAATGGGAATGTATCCAAATATCAAGGAGTAGGGGACCTATTGTCCCAGGAAGGGGCCATGCCTCAGCCTTGATTCTCATTCCTAAAGAATCAACTCCAAGCACTTGGGCTCATTGACTATTGGTCTGATCAGATTGTTATAATGTTTGACATGAGCTTATGGTGGCAAGGGAAGCTAGTAAACCGAAAGATTAGAGCTGTGTAGTTCTCTTTTTTTAGGGGGCTGTGTGGCTGAGGACAAGTTATGAACATGAATATATAAGAAATGCCACAAAAACAGCTACCCGCCTACACATGTACTAGATGTGACTAGTTGCAAAAAGTGCCATCTTTCATGTCAAACAATTTATGCAGACAGAAAAAATAGAGATATACATATTTTAATTTATAAATACAAAACACTCAGTTTTTGTGTTAAGAAACAAAAAACATTCAGTGAAAGTCCATTTTTGGACCAACAAAACCATTTCTTTGAGCTAAACACAACCATCATATTTTTGTGTTTTGTATTTATAAATTAAAATATGTATATCTCTATTTTTTCTGTCGGCCTACATTTTTTGACATGAAAGATGGCACTTTTTGCAACTAGTCACACCTAGTACGTGTATAGGCGGGTAGCTGTGTTTGTGGCATTTCTTATATAGGCAAGGGAAGCTGGCATTTAAATGAGATTGTTGACCTCAACCCTGTTTCAAAGATATTGGTCACTGAAGCAGAACAAGGGTTATGAATACTACTGAAGAGTCCTCATTCATCAAGTAAGTCACGCTGTAGGTAAGGACGAGGCAGGAGACTTGAAGTATAAAGGAAATGTCTATTATTTTAGTTACAGCTTAAGATAAAGATGGTTGAATAGGAGAGCTGTAGTGTTAACATCCATCCAGGTTAGCTTTCTCCTGTCCAACTGCCTCCCCATAGAACTTCCCTGTATCCCAGGGTCCATTACATATACACATCGCGCATTTGTGGGGACACTCAATGTAGTAAATTATGTGCATACTACAACTACCTGGACCAAATGCATCTGAAACAGATGTGATGCCTTTTTACCAAAGCTTATTTGGGCATTCTCCTTTTGGCTGCCTTGAGTTCCAGTTGAGTCCCTTTTTATTCTATGATTCTGTTTATTATATAGGTCTCGTCTCTACTGGAACCTGTAGCACAGAAAGCACTTATGGAAAATTGCCACTTTGTACATTTTATTGACCTTTACTGCCTTTTAGAAGCAGAGTGACTGTAGGTTGTCTATATGAACTCTGTATAAGCATTTTTGTACATCTCTGTGATATTCACTGATTTTATAATTATCTTAATGTTGTGTTTTGATGTACTTTTTTCTGTTGGCTTTTATGTTAATTTACCAAAATAAAGCACAACCGAATAATGTAAGTGTTTACAAGGAATTGTCAGAATTACAAGTATAGTACTTCTATTTATTTTGATATTCAAATCCATTACAGTACCGACTTTGCTTTAATGCCAAAACACAACGGTTTATTTTGTTTGTATTAATTACTATGAAATTCGGTGATATTTTGTTGAAAAATTACATTTTGATAAAATAGTATCAGTTCATAATTTGCTAAAACGCTGCAATGAAAACCTATTTCCACCTGTTTTGCTTTCAGCTTCTCAGTGACTCCTCAAAGTCATCAAACCCAGATTCAGAGAATGGAAGCTTCAATTATATCGGCAGACTAAATGAATATTGTAGTACACGTGGACTTAATTACCATTTTGAAAAAATTACTCAGGAAGGACCCTCGCATAAGCCAAAGTAAGGAAGAATGGATTGATTCTAGTTTTAGCTTTTGAGACTTGCTATGATTTTTTCAGCTTTGTTTTCCTCCTGTCATGAACACTAACAGAGACTGTGCACATTACAATTTCCCTAATTGTAGGAGGGTAAAGATGATCAAATTTACAGAGAGAAACATGGTTTACTAAAAAGGTTCTAACAGTGATAATGTTGCAAACATAGAAAGCAAGATTTCTCCGTAAACCAAAGGAGTTAGCATAGCTAAAGTAGAGTACATTGTGATACTAACTATCAAGAAGACCCAGTGAAACCTACAGCTCTGAGTCAGACAATGATTGCTAATGACACAATTTATAACTGCTAATTCATGGTATATTTCCTCAATTCCTATAGACATATACTACTCATTTGATTTTTAAATGCATAATTTAATCGTCATCTTTGACACAAGTAACACCCAACACGCGTTTTGACCCTCAAGGTACTTCTCAAGGCTAATCAAATAGTAAATCCTTTGTCAATATTGATCACTTATTATTGATTCAAGGTTACTGTGGTGTTTCCAGGTTGTGCAGGTTGTGGATCTTGCAGTAAAGAACCCTTTGTGTTCCTGAAGAAAGTGAAGCCTGTACGCAAAACAGATATGCCTGTGTTCGGAAAATTAATATTCACACATACATTGTGATGTATCCGATGGACTTATCAATGTTTTCCCAGCGGTGACCTCCTCCCATGTGGCCAGGGGACGACAGCCGCTTCCTGATCTTGACCCTGGGGGTGGCTGTATGAGGGAGGATCACAATGGGGGGGGAGACAGGGAGATAATCTGGGCCCATCGGGTGAGACGCAGTATCCCCCTTTCCCCTTTCAGGATGAATCCGCCATTTGTAACAATCTAATGGCCCATTTTGATATTTTCCCTCTTTCACCCATAAAAAATATTGGAAAGCATTGGTCACATCACAAAGGCCAACTCTCAACTACCCGGCCCTGTAACATTATGCAAGATACTTTTTCCATCTCCACATACTCTTCTTCCAAACATAGTTTGCCTTTGAAATCTATTTCAAATGTTTATATAGTATTCTCTGACAGGGACTACTGTTGACAAAATCCCCACAACACTGGGACAAAGAAAAGAAGGGGAGTAATAATGATCACTTCTCCTAGTTAGCAGTCTAGTCCTTCCTCAAATCCTATTTTTTTTTATTGCGTTTTAACCAAATTTGGTTTTTCACAAACATTCATATACAAAAGGAAGTATAAAAAAGAGGGAAAATGAACCTGAACAAAGATAAAATACGTTCCATCATTAATCCTAAATAGAGAAATAATAAAAATAATTATTTCATTATACAAAACATACTTAAAAACTTTTAGTCGATATTAACTGTGTTCCTTGGGAATAAGCCCTGTCTGGTAGAGGACATGCATTACATTCACTGTCAATGCTATTTCATGGCCCGCTATCATCCTTTCCCAAAGGAATGCTGATGTAAAATGATCGTTTACCTACATTTTTCTCTTATGTCCCATGTACCTTTACAAACTCTCATTAGATGTTCCAAAGTCTGTTTTTTTGGGTCTTCACACTCCACACACAGTGCCTTTTGATTTCTCCTTTAAACCCCAACGATCCCACACTACCCCAATCTGTGCTATATTGAGGCGTAATCTCAAAAAACTCCCTCGCATTTTGTGATCTGGGAACTTTAGAAGATATTTTGGTAAAGTACCCACTTACTTGCAAACAAGATGGAAAGTGAAGGAGACGCACTTGATGCCCGCATCTGGTCGATCCAGTCCATCGTGACCAATGCCTTTTTTGTTTTCATAGGATTCGAGATTAGTGTGTCAAGATCACTTTCACACTTAGCCAGAATCCTCTCTGCTATATTTCCTAGTTATTTTAGGGTTTGTGATCGGTCCAGTTGGAAATGGCTTAACAAATCCTCGTAGTGAGTGTTAGCTTCAGGAACCATAATTGATCTAAATAAAGATAGCAATTTCCAATCAGCATGGGATTGTAACGATCTCAAACCCAATTCGTATCTCAAACTAGTTGTCGATACGCTATTCGGTAATCCCAAAACTTTTTTCCATATTGTTCCTTCTGTCTGCTGCCACTTTACGTCCTATGTTAATGATCTTGCTTCCAAACCGGTACATGGGTACCGGAATAACCTTGGAAAGATAGAACTTTATTACCAGTACTAGAGAGAATCAACGATACAACCCATAGATCTTTTGCATTTGAGATGTTAAATGTAAGGCTTTATAGGAAAATTCCTCTAAGATTTGACTCATTGTAGGGGAAGCATTCAGGATATAACCCAAATATAAAATATCCTCCACCACTCTCATTGCCAGCTACAGACCAAGAAAACTTATGATCATATGCCTTTTTTTAAAACATTTTTTACCAAAGATTACTATTTTCGACTTAGCAGGATTGATTATAAGATCATTTCTCTGCATAAATTCCTCTAATGTGTTTAGGAGTCTCTGCAATCCCACAGGCGTACTATCCAACAGGACAATATCATCCGCATACATCAGCCAATTGATATCGTTATTGGCAATCTTGGACTAGTAAATGACGCAGCGTCCATTTCCGAGCCAAAATCCACTAGCCAAAATCCACTAGATATGCATTAAATAGAAATGATGCTGATACAACCTTGATCTGTTCCGAAAGCTGGCCCTCTGTGTTAAGCCTTATGCTTACAGTATTGTTCTCATGCAATGCTACCAAAATATTTACTAAAGATTTAGGTGCACCCCAATTGATTTATTTAGCCCTCTCTCCATTTACTCTATTGAAAGCACTCGACAGGTCTATAAAGGCAGCCTAGAGGTACGATTTTTTCGCTCCACTCTTTCTTTCACTCAAAATTGATAATGTTATACCATTGAGCAAGGTTGATTGTCCTTTTCTAAATCCTGTCTGCTGTTTTGACAGAATATTGTTTTTCTTAGCCCACCATTCCAGATCTCTCAAAACAAAAGTTTAGTGAAGAGTTTACTCTCTACATCTAGCAATGTTATAGCTCGATAATTTAGAGGATTATATCTATACCCCCTCTTGTAAATAATTATTGCTGACGTCCAAGAAGGGGGAATAGTTTTTTTACTCACTATTTCCTGGAAAAGTTCATTTAGAATTCGGGACCACAATATAGCATTACCCTTCGATACTTCATTGGTTAGACCATTTGATCCCGCTGCTCTAGAGGAAGAAGATCTTTTTTGAGTTCAGCAATATCCTCTTCCACAAACTCCAAATACCACGATTCTTCTTCAGTCTTAAACTCACCTAGTCCTAATGGAGTATTATAATATTCGGAAAGATGTCTAACCCATACTGTTTCCGCAACCAGATTAGCCTGACTTGTTTTTTGATTCTTATTCTGATCATTAATTAATGCCCAAAAACAACGTGATGATTTCTCATTTAGTGCCCTCAGCATTTGCTACCCATCATTTCGAATACGAACTATCTTATGTTGTTTAGACCAGCTTGTGTAGTTATTCTTAATAGTTTTTATCATGTCCTTACAAACAACCCTATTCAGGATATTTTTCTTTACTTCCCTCAATGTACATCTCATTTCACATTTGTTTTAGCCATGTAGCCTCATCAAAGTTGTGAGCATGAGGAGGGGTCTTCGTTGAGGACATTCCTTGTGGTCTTTCAACGTCCCATAGAAACTCATGAAAGCTGAGGGGATTGCAGTTGTTAAAATTCTTCTGCCTGTAACTCGTCAAAAATTGAGAGGAGAAGTCCATTAAAATGGACGCCATCACGCTTATATTTGACTAAACAGTTTTTCTGATTATTTACCTCTACCTTATGTGTCCACACTTCCCCTTCCTGTCTAAATTTCGCCTCAAAGTTTGCTTCCAACCGCTTATGATCACTAGTGCCGCCCTCAATTACCTTGAACTGGAGGCACTTATCAAACAGTTCTGGTGTAAGAAAAATATAATCTAGGGTAGACGAGGAAGTGCCCCGACTCCAAGTTGTAGCAGGGGGGACATCCCCTTCTATAGAACCATTGGTTATTCGCATGTTCCATTCAGTAAAGAAAGAAACCCATTTCCTTCTGTTGCCTGAGATCGATTATTCCTCTCACAATTTATCCCTATTTTGCTTTGGACATGTTGAGATTTTAAATCCCCTGCAGTCAATATTTGGGCTCTTTCATTCAAGTTTATTTGAGTTAGAAGAGCTATTAGTGCATACATAAAAACGGTACGTTTTGTACTACCTGGATTCCAATATAAATTAATAGCTGTTAATTCTTCTAATCTCTCTTCTTTTTGAATCCTAAAAGTTACTGCCAATATACCATCTGGGTTGCAGGGGATAGGTATAACTTCCTTAATTATTGTGGACCTACAAGCTATAAGCAGGCTCATCTTTTGGTCTTCCCAGCCCCTTTGTTATTGCTTTCAGATGGAAAATTTGAAAGCCCATTAAATGAGGAGCATTAACCAACCATGTTTCTTGAAAAAAAAAATCACGTCATTGTTGTCAAAAATACTTTTTCTCATAGAAACATTCCGAAATGAGCTGGAACCTCTTGAGTTCCAGCTCACAAATTGCTAATTCTCCCAACTAAAGAGAGGTTTGGGCAACACCCAGCTTCTTGAAGACCTGTGTTATGATCTCAGGTAGCATAGACATAGTTACCATGTGTTGCTCACCCTGACTCAATTTCACATTCCCGTCAGGTTTTGCAGGGTTTGCTTTGTATTTCCTAACATCGTCTGAAACCACTCCACTCTCCCGACCACTTATCTCCGGTTGAGTTTCAAAAACCTCCACCCCACTTTGTTTAAGAAGTAATGTGGCAGCGAGGATTGCTTTAGCCCCCAATCTGGAGGAAAAATCGACCTCTGATGTGTGGTTGGTGGACATTAGGAAATTTAACATATTCAATATCCTTTGTCGAAAAGAGGTATAAGTCTGGAATTTTTTTAAAGAATGATAGGATTGCACCGCGATTCAGCGGTTTAGTCTTTGCCTTATATGTTTGGCTAAGTAACCACAATCTTGGAACTGCAAAAGGTGATGGATCTTCATAGCCAGATTCTTGTTTTTTAGTCCTCGCATTGCAATCTTGAATAACATCAGTAAGCTCTATAGCAGCTTCTCTCTGTTGTATGTCTCTTTTTGGAGTTATCCCAGGTTCTGTTGTTCGTTTATCCACCTTTAACGTGATGATTTGACGCTCTGTTTCTGCCGTCTTAGCTTTCTGTTTTTTTTTCTGAAATATCGGTGCAATTTACAAGATAACATTTTTCTTCATTTCCATTTTGGCACTCTGTTTCTTTTTTGATAGAAAGATCGGGGCCAATTTTAACAGTTTGTTTGACCCATTATTCGTAGATGAAGCATTAAGTTCACTCTGCCCCACCCCTGGGGTTCCGGACTTTGAATGTTGAACACCCTCTGTTTGGGTACTTATTGTCACCTTGGTCAGCTGAATTTCCACCAAGTCTTGGTTCAAGCATCCAGAATTTTGAGTCTTTTTACTTTTGCTTGAACTTTTCTTGTGCTCTGTGTAGGTCTTTTGATGAAATGCCTCATTTGCACCTTTGTTCTGTATGCTTTTTCAGGGAGAACTTAGGCTATTAATAAAATAATTTGTACCAGTGTTCTTCAACTTTATTGACTTAATGTTCTTTGATTTTTTTCCCTTGCTGATTCGCGACAGACTGACCATTTTCTGCTGCTTCTCTTTGTTTCTTTTTTTTACTCGCCTTCTCCCCGTTGTTGTTTGGAGTGCGCTGTCTTTCCATTCTGTTTCTCCCTCATCGATACTCTGGACTTCGGGCAGAGTGGTATCCTTTTCGGAAATACTTATAACATCAATCTCTGTCTCCACAACATGTGCCATCCGGCACTATTCTTCCAATACTGACTCCGATAGTGGAGTATCGTCCGGAAAATTGATGTCTCCTTCATCAACTTTTGCCAGACATATTTCCATCTCTTGCATATTTTTCTCAGCAATAGGTTGTAAAATGTCAGAGATTAGGGAGTGCGTTACTTTGCCCCCTTCAGTTAGTTCTAATAGAGTCCTTTTTATTTCAGAAAGTTCAGACCTTTGACTCTTAATCCCATCTGTTATTCCTGTTAATGCTGCTAAAACAGATGAATTTATCACATTTTTAGACCAACCAATGAAAACTCGAATTGCTCCATATCTTTAAACATCTCGAGTAACATTCCCGAATGTGATTGAATTTCCCCTTTCATTAATCCATAAACTCTTACCAATGAATTAAGAACGAAATTCATAGCAGCCAGCGTTACTTCGTTTGGTTTTGTCCCATTATTTAGATTTTGATTCATATCTTCATTCCCTCTCAGACTCGAATCTATGGATTCCTGTCTGACGTTTCTATGCTGAATATGAATTATTGAGGGTGGTTGTTTCGCTTGACTGTTTTGGGGAATTGGCGATATATTTAGTTCTTCTGTGTATCCAAAAACCTTTTCCTACAAATCTTGATGCTTCTCCTCCCTATGGTGGTTTGATTTTCGGTAGGAGTGGTCAAAATCACCCGAATCCAAGTCCCCCATGCTTCTGCATCTTCGCCTGCAAAAGCACTGGGTGATTTTATTTTTTATATTCGTAGCTGTCAGTGTAAAATCTTTTCCACTTCTTACTGTCACATCCAGTGGTATGATCCTGTCATTTGTTTCAGTCATTATAATTAACCACATGGATTTGAGCACATGCTATTACTTCCTGACCCGCGGGAAGACTTTGCTACATTATAGCGGGCAGGTTCCTCCAAAATTTGGGGCTGAGTTAAGAATAAAACTCTCCATTCCATTCCGGTGTTTTTAAATCATCCGCGAGGGGCCCACTCCGTAAATTATATCTTGTTGACATTATGAGTTGGTTGGAATTTTGATACTTTCAGAGTTTTTATTTGGGTTCCTTTTCCTTATCCAGTGTACAAAACAGCCCTCGAGCAGTTTTTCCGCCTGGCTAATTCTAGGTCAAATACAATATGAACTCCTTAAGCTCGCCTCAGCAGGGTTCAAAGGCTATTGCCCACAGTTACCAGCTGACGTTGAGATTGTTTGAATAGATTCCGCATATTGGCCGTAACATTATTAACCTCACGTCAGCAAGGTTCAAAGGCTATTGCCCACAGTTAATTAGCTGATGCTGAGGTAGAGATTATTCTCTAGGTTGATTCCGGATATAGTCCGTCAAATTCTTCACACCTTTGTCTTTTAAGCCTTTTGTTTATTCAAGAGGTAGCAAATTTAAATGCAGGAAGTCCTCCTGACTTAGGAAGCAAATACAGTTCCTCACCTTTGTGAATTGGGTCTGCTCAATAGCATTCTTCACCGACCACGGACAGCTGGGCACCGGACACCTGACACACTACGCTGCACACCGCGCCGCGCTGTGCACCGATGTCAGCATAATAAACAGTCTTTGGGTCTGCCTCCTCACGTCTGCCTCCAAGGGACCGCCTCCTCAAGTTTCTTGTCCAGTCTGCTTCCGAAAATTCAGTGAGCACGTAGTTAATCACAGCAAGGGAAAATGATGCAAAGGCAGGCACCAGTAACACCTGACCCACTATGCTGCACACTGTGCAGCGCTTCGCGCCGGTGTCAGCGTAATAAATAGTCTTTGGGTCCGCCTCCAAGGGACCGCCTCCTCAAGTTTCTTCTCCAGTCTGCTTCTGAAAATTCAGTGAGCACGTAGTTAATCACAGCAAGGGAAAATGATCCAAAGACAGGCACCAGTAACACTTGACACACTACGCTGCACACCGCATCCTATTGGCCAAAGCCGATATAAAAAGAGGAAAGGCTCAGGAAGTGTGTGAGAGGCCCATCCTGGAGGACCTGGCTGAATAATTCGTCTGACACAAAGGAAGGAACTGCTAACTGCTGTTTGGGGCAGTGGGGAGGGGAACCCTTGCTTCCCCTCTTATAGTCTCACCTGATGATTTGAAAAGATGAGCTCTCCATCCTGCATTGAGTGCAGGGGCACGTAGATGACCAGTTGCTTCACTGGCTCGAAGGAATTGGTGAGTTCCAGGACAATATTGACTCCGATATTCCCGGCAAGACGCCGTAAGTATGTAGTTCGTAAAAGTTCAAATGCCTGACTCTCACTCTTGTCCGATTCCTTGTAGGTTGCAGCTTGACCCTACTGAAGAGTTCCTCGTGGCAACCGGTAATATACTGGTAAGCATTTTTATTATCCAGCAAAGTTCAATAAAATAATGTCCATATGTAACCTGTTGCTTTCTCCCTTATTCAGGCGCTGAGAGAAAGTATGAAGTCTCGGGGAATAATGCCTCCGGCGGTAAAATCAGGTACGTCTTTTGTGGTGTGGACGGTTCCCCTTGTTAGTCCCTTTGTTTAACCTTGCTGTCCTTTTGTTTCCCCTTAGGGGCCGGGGTTCGGCTAGGATGCAGTGGAAGCTGCGCTGACCCGTGAAGAGGAATAGTACCCCCGGTGGTAAAATCAGGTAAGTCTATGGGGGGGTATTCCTCTGTGTATTCCCTTGGCTCACCTTGCTGTTCTTGTCTTCTCCTTAGGTGCCGGAGTGCGGCGGGAACATGCAGGAGGAAAGCAGTGAAATGTGAAGATGCTGCGAAGGCCGGTGAGTTCAGCGCGGCGCTGCAGCAGGAGAGGCGACACGCATAAAATAGCTTATTTCTTCCAGCTCGAAGGCGCGATGGATCGGGAATTCAGGTAAGGATCAAAGGTATTGCTCTTGTTCTAACCTTTTATCCTTCTTTCTCCCATTTTCTAGGAGCTCCAAACTCGAGGCGGGCATGGCAGAAGACTGGATGCAGACTTGCAGGCACGGTGTGCGTTACGCTGCTGGATGCAGAATAACGCGAAGCATGTGCTGCTCTTCGGGCGTGGTTTAAATAGCTTCCAAAGTAGTTCCAGTTAAGTATTCCTCCCCAGCCCCACCCGAGTAAAAAAATAGTCCCTAGGTAAAATAGTCCCTTCCAAGCCTCTTTTGGCTTGGAGCTCTTGCAGCATGGTCTGCATCAGGTAAGTTTTAATCTATGAGCCTGGCGCCTATGGCGCCAGGACTGACTCTCCATATGAGCCTGGCGCCATAGGCGCCAGGACTGCACCCAAATAGCCCCTAGCTGGGGTTGTTGGGCTTGCTTGAGGTAACTTGATGCCTGCTTCCGGGGTTGCTGGACTTGGTCTGGGTCCCCGGGGGTAGGCATCATGACACAAGTGCTCTTTTCTAAACACATGGAGCCGGAATTGCACAATTCTGAATGTCAACTTTTTGTTTGCGCCGATCATCAGTGTTGACCATCTTTCGTGAGGCGTCAATTCCACATAAGAGTCTGATAGCATATTCACATACATCCTTCTTTCACCAGCCACGCCTTTATAATCCATCAGAATATGTTTCAATGACTCTATTTCTTCTTTGCTTTCCCAGGACACTGAGATGGAATCAAATCATCCCGATTCCTTAGGGCCAGAACTTCGTTGGTCGTAAGGATGTTCAGTCTGATTCTTTAAAAAAATCTCTTGTTTGCCGACACGGAAATAAGGCCAGATATAGGGGGAGTTGATTTAATGCCCTTGACTCAGTAACACCTTGGATTGCAAGCTTGTATAGAGATTTTTTTTTCAATCCAGTCAAGTTTTTGGATTTATTTTTGGACCTCTAATGGACGCTGGATGAGTGTTTCTTCAAGGAAGTCCAACTCCTCAAGTATTTGGCTATAACCTTCCTTCCATAATTTCAGCATGGAATTGTGGGAAGGGATTGTTCCAGCTCTTAAATTCTATATTGAGGGTATGGTGTCCTCAAGTAATAGTTTCCTATATAGGTCTATTGATTTCCAGGTTACAATCGATCTTAATGATTGCAGCGCCAGTTCATGTTCAATATGGATGATTGGTAGTGATTTAGGAAGCACAAGGATTTGTCTCCAAAATAATGCTTCCAAAATGTCCCATATGTTCCAATTAAGATTTAGCATGGATTCTGCTGCATAAGTTACAATTGGCAGTACTTTGGATCTGTAAAATGTAATGATTGGCCTTACCGAGAATTTACCATACTTCCTATGGAGAAATGCTCCCTAGCGAGCTAAATCTTCTGTTTTTGTTCGGAGGTACTCTGCCCATTCCTTTTTCGCTTTTACTTGGATTCAAGGTTACTCCTAAATATTAGAAGAATTTGACTTCCTCAAGTTTTTAGAGTGCAAAAATAGTGCGTTGTACTTATTTGGATGGTAAGTAAGTGACATGCAATATGATTTAGTTGTGTTGATCTCTAGATCGTCCGCTGTCACGTAGTTCTCCAATGCTCTGAGACGTCGTCGGAGCCCAACCTGCGTTCTGTCCTAAAGGACCAAGTCATCCGCGTACACGAGGTATGGAACCGACGTTCCATTTCGAATTGGAATAACGATGCGGCCAATGGACAACCTTGTTTTAGCCCGTTCCATGCGGGAATTTCATTTGATAAAGCACCGCAATGTGCACGTCTAACTCTAACTATTTTATTAGAGTATAGGGCCTTGATAGGTTGCAGTATTTCAGGCAGGCATTTCCAGCTTGATAACTTATTCCACAATTTCTTCCGATTGACACTGTTGGATGCTAATTTGAAATTATAAAGACTGCCAAGGTTTGAGTTTAAGTCTTAATTGCATCCAACTTAAGTAGGTTTAAAATGAGAAGATTATTGTTGGTCCCGACTCCCTGGATGAATCCAGTTTATTTGTGGTCTCTTCTGTTATTTATTGCCCACTCATTCAACCACTGCAAAAGAAAAGTTGCAAACACTTTGCCAAGAGGATCCAAGAGCGCAATGGGTCTGTAATTACTAGGTATAGACCTATCCCCTTTTTTATAGATTGGTATTAGTACGGCCGATGTCCAGGTTTTTGGTATTTGCTAGTTGGTGATGACTAGTTGGAAAAGTTCACAGCAACAGTCTGCCCATGCCTCGGGATTCGATTTGAGCATTTGGTTACTAAGAACGTCCGGGCCCGGTGCTCTCGAGGCGTTAAGATGTTTTATGTGGATTGATATTTGAGCTGGTCAAACTCAAGTTCCCATTTCTCACATGGGGTAGGTCCAGTTTCATCGATATCTTGATCGTGGTATTTGATATCATAAAACTGTGTGAAATATCCAATCCAAGCTGTTTCGGTGACATTAGCTGCTTGCACATCTAAATAGGTGTCTTGGGCATTTAACATCTTCCACAGGTCTCTTGTGTTTCGATTTCATAATGCTCTGAGCATGGACTCCACATCATTCTGCAATTGTGTGTGTGCTCCGCTTACAGTTGGCCCAGTTCTTATAGGATTGTTTATAAGATTTAATCAGGGCCCTTTGTTGTACCAGAGGAAGATGTTTCGCCGTCTTAATTGTGGTTTTTAGCTCTTTTTCCCTGTTGGCGACTTCTTCATTATATGCATGCGATGCAACGTGCATCTGGAAGATTTTGTTGTAAGTGGATGCCTGTAGGGGTGCAAAATCCAATCATATTCTATTTTGTTAGTGTCTTTCATCCCATTATTAATTAATATTTTCTTTACATGATTTACTTCAAGAATAGGAATTTGCAGGCATGTGTTGCCATGTTCCAAGTTTGGAAGCATCAGGACTGGCGCTTTTGGGTAGGAAAGTCTCCACGTCATCAAGAGCATACAATGGTCACTCTTGTCAGTGGGATGAATTATTAGAGTGTCAATTGCACTACTTAGATGACTAGATATGAAGATGTAATCTAGGTGGGCTTTGGAGTTGCCTTTGAACCATGTAGGTGATGCTGGTCTATCGTCCTTTATATGGCCGTTCCTTAATACCAGGTCCCTTCGGGCTGTTTCCTTCATCCAGACTTGTGCTTTTTTCCATAGCTTTGCCATTGAAGTCAAGGTTCCTATGTTTGTGAAGAGATGGAAATTCATATCTCCACAAGCTATGAACTCAGCTGCTGGATATCGAGCGCGGGTATCATCATTTATGGAAAAAAGATTGTTGATAAAGAGACTTTCGTTTATTGCAACAGGTTTCCAGTATAAATTCATCAGGCCTATAATTTGAAGGCTAGAATTGGTAATGGTTAAATGGGCCTTTCTGTCGTCGTCCTCCGGCAACTCTAATATCAGAAGTTGTATATAGTGATTTGGATTGAGAGTTTCGACTTGTATGTTTAACCCAAATTTGATAAGGGTTAGGAGTCCTGCTGAGGGATGCCCCTTGTCTCTTGTTATGGCCAAATTCATATAAGACCGGAAGCAGTCACTGGTGGGCTCTTTGGAGATCCAAGTTTCCTGTAGACACAGGATATTGTATGTTTTCAGTTCACTGTTATCTTGGTTGAAAAGATGTGCAGATCCTCGAGTGTTCCATGAAAATATAGTCCGTGGAACTTTATCAGAAGAGGACGTTAGTTATGATTTCCTTGGATCTCCTCGTACATGCTGTAAAGGGAGATTTAGTTTTTCTTCATATTTGAATCGGCTGTCCTTGGATTCAACGTCCCTTATTTTGGTGAATGCAATTGTTCCAGATTTAATTTTAATCTTGGTTCGATCTGATGGTGAACTCGCTGTCTTAGAATGTTGCGGGGTCTCCCTTTATTGATCGACTTGTTTAAGCCAATGGCGAGAGTCTGTGATGGTAATGGTCGGGTTTATGATAGAACTTGATTGTACAGCCAAGTTTTCTTTCCACGTTTCAGTTACATCGTATCCCATCTGTTGGAACGCATATTGTTTGTCTAAGATGGATCGATGTATTCTGTTTGAGTTCAATTGTACAGCTACCCAATCTACTCGCGCTCTAGATAGAAATTCAATTTGACTTATATTCGTAGAGTTGGTATGCTTCAGGTTTTTTATGGTATGGAATAAAGTCAATACATTTGTTCTGTTTAAGATGCAATCTGTATTCCCTTTGGCCATCCTTTCAATGATTATGACTTTGGTCTCGGTGGTACAGTGAGAATCAGCAAGCAGCGATGGCCGGTTCGGACTAGTTGAAGAAGGAGGGATTCTTGCAATTGCTGCGTGCCTCTGAGAGGCCAAGTCCCTTTTTTCTTCCATAGTGTGGAAGTGGGGATCTTGTGAAGCATGTAAGAAGTCATGATTTGATGGAACTTCAGTTGCTTCTGGGTGTGCTGTATTATCTAATTATGTGTCAGATATGTCTTCACAAGTTAGAACGAAGAAAATGATGAGAGACGGTTCTTCATTTGACGTTGACTCTTGGTGATTTCTGCTCTGGTCTCCATCATTTATGTCTGTTATTTGAAATCGTCCTTTCTCCCTCAAATTCCAATCCTATAGAATATATTGAGTGATTCAACAAGATGTTGCGTTGAATTCTCTCTTCAGTTGTCCTATTGTCATCTGCTCCAATAAAATATTTTGTGTGAAGTATTGGTTGTGGTTTCCCCACTGCCTTGAGTACTGATTTAGGGATGTGGTTTGATCTATTTATTGGGAGCTTTACATTTCAGAGAAAGGCACGGGAGCCATTTATATGATTTTTAGGTCGGGCTGGTTGATTTTTCTCTTTTGCAATGGGCCTTTTCTTGATCAAGGGGACACTCGCCTTCGGTTTGGAATTAATAAGATCAAAAATCGAAAAGGGTATTTGTTTTCGATTGACTTTTAGCTTGCATCGATGTTGGATTGGTCAGATCAGTGCTTTCCGTAAGAGTTTGGTTAGTTCCTGTTGATGTAATAGGGGCTATTGCCCGAGTACCCAGTTCAGTTGGCCCTTGGGGTGACTTTGAAATAGGAAGATGATCTCCATTTCCGGTCATGCCAACTCATTTGAGAGGGGTTACCTGGCATGTTAGCACATACTGCTTCCGATGTTGGTTGAGATGTAAATTGTTTCTGATTTTGTTGGCTCTTTTTCAGTAATTCCATCAGGGTTGTTGTTAACGCCGCTTTGTCGAAGTGGTCTGTTCTCGCAATGTCGAAAAGACGCGTTTGCCATCTCATGGATGTTTCAGCTTCTATAGCCAGTCGTGTTTGAATTTTGGTGATGAATGCCTCCATATGTATCTGCTTGGTATGGATAATAGCAAGTAGGGTGGCTTGGTTTTTCAAAGCTTCCCCACATGCCTCATATAATTTTAAAAAGGGAGCTAGGGCAATTTTGAAGCCGCCATCAGCGAGTTTTGAAGATCAAGCATAGTTGTTGGTATGACAGGATACGCTTCTCGATTGTCTGAGGGACATGTACAGTTATTATAATTTTTTTTCCTCTCTGAATGAGGATCATGATATTGGCAATCTGGCGTTAAGGCTTCCTCTTTAAAATTGGAATCTACCATGTTGCTTTCCAGTGAGTGTTTGCCTGAGTTGTGAGGAGGTTCTTTGACTTTTGTTCGTGCAATTTCGAAGTGGAAGTCAATTCTGTTTCTAGACTCCTTGGTTTTAATGGTGTTGGACAGCCAAAGATGAAGTTCTGCTTTTCATGATTGGACATTATTGATTCAATTTCGGTAATGTCCAGAGACAATCGCATGGTTCTCTGTCGTGGTTGATCCAAATGGGCGTTAATGCACCCAGTAGTTTGTAAACTCGATCTTGACAAAGTTTTGTTTCCATATATATTTAGCTCTTGTTGCATGCAATTTAAGGTCAGTTGTGGGGGCATCCGATACTCGATCTGTCTGCTTCTTGAATAAAATTTGAACCCTTTTTTTCTATAGCTGCAGTTAGGATCTCTTTCAGCTCCGTTTGGTTTCCTATTCCGGGGGCCATAACCGGTTTATCAGGAGAGTTTCTCATGCCTAAAGGACACACGTTCGCACAATAGATGGAAGCAAATGGTAGTATCTGGGCATTCATTTGGCGGCACTGATCGGGGGGCGAACGATCGTGCAGTTGGCAAGCAACTGAATTGTTCTCTTCCATCCGCATTAGCAACCAGATCCGAAATTGTGGCTTGAAAAAGCCCAGAAGGGCTAGATGATTGAATCAACTTCTCTAAGGCTCAGTGGTTGTTTGCATTGTTTTCTGTTGATTTCATTTTATGGGACTTTAAGGTTTAGCCACGGGTGCGTGGGCTAAGGCAGCCGGGGGGAATCATTGGAGCCTCCGCTCTGCTGATGGCCTGGACTTGAATGGCTGGGTTCCGCTCTTGCAAAGACTGATCAGTTTTTGTCGTCGTTGGCGAGTCAAGAGTTAATCAGAATGTAACACTCCTAGTTTGCCCTGCCACAGTCTTAGAATTCATGACGTGATTCAAGAATTGTATGCGAGTAGGTATCTCGCTTTTCAGAGCAGTACCGTCAACGCGTGGTCGCGGAATTAAAGCAAGGAATATAGACAATTGAAAGATGATCGTTTTGCTAAGACAAGTATTTTCCCAGCCCTGCCTGCTTACCGCCTATATTGGAACAGGATCCTTGCAGAGGTCGGGGAAAACGCTATAATCAGTGCAAAGGTGAATTGACCAGCAGACCGCGGTTGCAAGCCTGCCGAAGCACGATGAACAAACACCTTGCCTCACTTTCGCTTCACTTTGGCAATGAAGGAGGCTTTAGAATGCAACTGGCTGCAAGTCCCTCTGGGAAATTGGTTTAAAGGCACAGCAGTCCTATATTGTTTCACAGAGTAAAACTAAAACACTGGACACTGAGGAACACTTTGCCTCACTTTCGTTAGTTGAAGCTATGATACTTGAACAGTGGAAATGTACCACTCGCGTATAATATGAAAATCATTTTATTCGCGTTAAAAGCACACGCTGCTTAAATCCATTGTTCAACACTTAAAAGACTGTTACTGTCCGAAGGAGTGGTTGTGTGTCACTAATTTGGAAGAGTCAACGTTGTAAAGACCATTTCTGAAAACGTAACCTTTATAATGCAATTGTTGGCACCTTTAACTTAGAAAAACTACATCAAAGAGTGGTCAAGTGTGCCTAATTGTGATTCACAAGGGAGGACTGAACTCCATCCTTCACTTTAATACAGCATACCTTTCATATATAAGAAGTTAAAGTGTATATATTATTGAATAAGAGAAGCATTGCCCAAGCCAAGAGCCTCTCCATATTCAAAGTGAAACCAGCCTTTCTCAGAGTTAAGAAGCAATCTAACTGTTACTGTGAAGTTAATAACTGTTCAACTGGTCTAGGATACAGATGTGGAAGCATTACCTGAAGCTAAGAGAATGGCACCAAGGCTTCTGGGTAATTACTTGGGCTGAGAAAGTTGGGCAAGGGAATCTAGCTGCTTGTAAAGACTATTTTGAAGTTGACACAACCTGTAGTGCCAGAGACTCTGGAAGATAAAAGGCAAACCCAGGCTGTTATTGTGGCAGACAGACAGGAGAGGCAAAGAGGCTGGCCCTTTTAAAGAGAAATATTCAGAGGAAGTGCCTTGCCTACTTGAAGGTGTTGAAGTACTTTAAAGTGTATCTTTGCAAAGCCTGTTGTAAGAAAGGCATGGTATCAAACAGTGAAGTCAGACACAAGTGATCACAGTTCAAGGGTGTTTATTGAACTTTAAATGGGTTGGTTGAACGCCTAGCTGAATCTAAATCTAAGGATGGGAGCAAGCTACGACCATCAAATAATAATCACACAGTCCTAGTGGAGTCTGTCAAAATAAAGGGGCCTATACTTATAAACCTTTTAACAATCCTTACTTCTAAATACAGAATGGTGTGGGATAACAATGTATGCAAAAGAAATGTTTTAACGAAATTATATGTCAGGATAATTGAGCAGTTGGCTTCCCTTTCCCACGTTTTCAGCACGGTGCAAGGCGGTACGTGCGGGCTTCGCATACACTCTGGCTTCTTGGCCATGAGGTAACAGTTCAACACATAGGCAGCAGGGCTTTCTGCCAAAGTCTCTCTCGCAATGATAGTTGATGTAACATAAAAGTTCCTTTCCTTTGTCAGGAGTCTCACATTCATAAGTTCAAGATTGGTCTCCCTCCTTCGGGCTTGGACCACGGGTTCCACTCGTCCGGCTCAGACCCCTTTTCCACAATGTTCACAATTCATAATTTGGTCTCCCTCATCCGGGCTCGGTTCATGGATCCCCCTTATCCAGGCTCAGATCCTCTCAATATTTGAATCGAAGACTTTCGAATGTGCAATAGGTTTTTGCTTAAACCATCGCAGGACCACTACGATTAACTTTACACAATTATACCTCACATCAATCTTCTACTTTCGTTTCTCTCGTCAGGATACCGTACAAAGACCTTTGATTGAACACATTCACAGTGCCGACCACTCTGTCAACGGTATCGTATCCTTCCTTAAGTTCAAGCATTCACCAGCAATTTAGCTTTACTCGCGTCTTTCATCACACGCATTTAACAATGTTCATTCATTTTACAATGTTGCCGCTTACAGCCTTGACTTCAACACAGACTGGTCTGGCATCGGTCTCCCCAAATCACTGGCTATGTTCTCTGTTGTTTCTTTGTTCTTGGAGCAAAGGACGATACCAAGGTGTCTGCAGCTAATCCCTGCCTTGGTCATTTGCATGGGTGGGCCCGCGATATCTCCGACACACATGCAGGATTCTTCAGCCTGGTTTCCTGGTCATACACTTTCTGCCTTGAAGGCTTCTTGAAAGTAACGGTTTCCTGCCAAAAAGGTCAAGGGGGTTGCCCGTCTTACAAACCTCTCGTGGCTTGATGTCTTTCTCCTCTCGTTCAGCTGCCGACTCGAAACTGCTGTACTTTTGTGTGCTTTGCTTTGCCTTACTCAGGGTGTGCTCTCTGTTAGGTAAGAATTGATGCAGTTCTCCAGCATGGGGTCTGGCATGGATTCACATGCTCATGAATATTCCCCGTCGTCAGGCTGGGAATCCTCGGTAAAGAAAAAACCAGTATCAGTTTCGTTTCTGATCTGTCTTTCGTAGTAATAACCAATCACTGGTCTCTGCGTCATACTGACCACAGCCAATGACTGCCCTCCACCTAAGCACCGCCTCTGGCAGCCATCTTCAGATTTTTACCGCACGTTCATGTTTTGGGGTCCTCGTGCTATTGCTCTCGAGCCTTAGTGCTATTTTTCACGTTTTTTGCTCAAAAACTTCGTTTTTTTCGGTCAAAAGAGCCTCAAGCTCCACCGACTCTCCATCCGATCAACGGGGACCCGTGTCGGATTCGTCTGCGCCCCTCAAGGGTGAAGATTTCGTCGAGCTACGCTTTGGAGGACTCCAGAAGCTTCTCGGGCCCGGACATGGCCCAGGAGAAGGGAAGCTCGACGCCCGGAAAATGTCGGAGCGGACCATGAAGGACCGCCATCAACGTCTCGCCAACTGGCTGGTACGGAAGAGCCCGTCAGGCGAGAAGAAGAGGAAGAAATCCGAGCGGTCTTCTAAGACCTTTGAGGACGCCCCGGCGACGGGGGTTCAACACAAGGCCAAGCACCGCGAGTCCGCTGGCACCGGGAGCGCCGAACGGTCGGGCTCTACGGGCGCCAGGCAGGGCGCACCCTCCCCGGCACCTTCAGCCACGAGCCAACGCTCTGGGTCGGGTAAGAGGAAGGGCGAGCACCCGGCGAAGCTCCGGGAGAGGCCCCGGTCGAGCTCGAAGGCCCCATCGGAGGGGGAGCGAGGCAGTGTTCCCCCCCCCCCTCAAGGATAAGGCGGTGAGCGCACCTAAGGTGGTGAAGGCCTTAATCCATCCGGCCAAGCCCTCTATCGATACTGTCGCGGCGGCCCTGGCTCAGCCTGTGGAGGCTACACCAGTGGTGGCGACCTCGGGGCTCAGAGTCTCCCTGCCACCTTGGAGGGAGTCCTCTTTCGTGCCCATCGATAGGACCCCCGTGAAATCCCCGGCGGGGAAGAAAAAGGGGGGCAGGGCGTCGTCGTAGATTCGGCTTCAGAGGAAGAGCTGATCGAGGTCTCAAGCCACGGCCTTGGCGTGGATGAAGACCGGCCCGTCGGGATGGATCCCGACGCAGGTGACGACGACGAGGGTGCCGACGGGGCCCCTGATCGCCCGTCGGATTCCCCTCTGCCAGCGCCGCAAGACAACTCGGCGGCCATTTTGTTGGCTATACAGTCCTTATGCTCAGAGATAAGGACGAGACTACCGTTGCCGACGGAGGAACCTCTCCCGTCGGGGGATCCTGAACCGGGACCTTCTGGTGTTCTCCCGCCCAAGAAAAGAAGGATTCATCCTCCACCTCCTTTTCAGGCGTCGCGACCCGTCCAGCCCTCCTCCCCGTCCACCCGAGGGGATGATACGGGGACTGACACGGCAGCGACGGGTACGGACGACGAGGTATACGACAAGGATTTCCCGTCGTCACCTCCCACCAGGGCTTCTCCGCCCGACGAGATTGGATTGTTCCACTCCATGATCGCCAGGGCATCCGAGCTTTTCCAACTCTGCCCTGAGGAGAAGAAAAAGGAAGGATTCCTTTATCAACGGCGCGAGGCCAGGAGGAAGACGGTCCTCGCGGTGCCTCTACTGGACGACATTTGGGATGAGGGCCTCGCCCTCCTCAAGAACCCTTCCTCGACGCCAGCTAGAAGAGACCGGTACGAGAAGAAGTACCGGGTCCCGGACGCGGCCCCCCTGTGCCTCCGGGCGCAGCCTATCCCAGACTCAGTCGTCTCCGCGGCGGCCAGGAAGAACGCGGGGGGGGGGGGTGCGGCCTCCACATCGACTTCCCCACCGGACGGCGAGGGAAAGAAATTGGACGCTATGGGACACAGGGTCATCTCGTCTGCAGCAACGACGATTAAAGCAGCCAACGCCCTGGCTATTGTGGCACGCTACGACAGGGAGCTATGGTACAAACTGGCTCCCCTGCTGGACTTCCTACCGGACGACAAGAGGGCGGATGCCCTGGAGATCCTACAGGAAGGTGAGGTGGCGTCGGACCATGCCATCACTATTGCGACGGACATCGCCGACACTGGGTTTCGCCAGTTGGGCAACGGCGTGTGCTTTAGGCGGCGTGGATGGCTCAAGGCTACGGACTTCCGTCAAGACGTACAGACCAGAGTCCTGGACATGCCGTTCGATGGGAACAACCTGTTTGTGAAAACAGTGGACGATTCCCTTCAGGCCATTAAAGCGGACACTGAGACGGCCCGGGCCCTTGGGGTTCTACAGCAACGACGGACGCCCTTTCGGAGCAGCGGAGGCAAGGGCGCCTCCAAAGGTTCCAGCGGCGGTTTCTCTACCTACCGTCAAGCGGCCCGCTCGTCTCAGGAGGCCTACAGAGGACGAGGCAAGTCTGGCGGACCCCGCCGTCGTCGCCAAGGAGGTTAAGGCGGCAAAGCCTCGTCGAAACAGGATTGAACCGGCCATGGGGTCGGGCCCCCACCGAAGCACCCCGGTGGGAGGCCGGCTGGCGAGCTTCGTCAGCGTGTGGGAGTCCATCTCCACCGACCGTTGGGTGCTGGACGCCTTAGCCCGGGGCCACGCGCTCGAGTTTCAAAGAAGGTGCCCGCGCGTCCCCCCCGTGGCCAGGAAAGAGCTTCACGTCCCTCAGCTTCTCCTGGAGGTAAAGGCGTTGCTCAGGAAGGGCGCCATCGAACTCGTCCCAAAGAGGCTTCGGGGCTCCGGAGTTTACTCGAGATACTTCCTCGTGAAGAAGAAGACGGGAGGATGGCGCCCCATCCTAGACCTGCGACGTCTGAACAAGTTCATCAAGGCGCAGAAGTTCCGGATGGTCACCCTCCAGCACGTCCTGGGTCAGCTGGAGGAAGGAGACTTCCTGTCGTCGTTAGATTTGGAGGATGCCTACTTCCATATTCCCATCCTAAAGGGGCACTGAAAATTCCTCAGGTTTGTGGTCCAAGGGCTTCACTACCAGTTCAAAGCCCTCCCCTTCGGACTACGGTCGGCACCCAGGGTATTTACCAAGTGCCTTGCACCGGTGGCGGCGCAGCTGCGCCGCGAGGGGATCCACGTCTACCCCTACCTGGACGACTGGCTCATCCGAGCCAAGACGAGGGAGCTCGCCGTGGAGCACACGGCAAGGACTGTCCAACTTCTCACGGACCTGGGATTCTCCGTGAACTATGCCAAGTCCCACCTGGTACCCACGCAAAACACACTGTTTCTGGGAGCGAAGCTCGACACAGTGTCCCTTCTGGCCTCCCCGTCGGAGGAAAGGACCAGGTCCATCCTGGGCAAGGTACAGCGGATGTTGGTTTCCGACGCGGCCAAGGTGAGGTCCATCAAGTCCCTCCTCGGAATGATGTCCTCTTGCATCTACCTCATTCCCATGTGCAGGCTCCGGATGCGCCCGTTGCAGGAGTTCCTGGACGCGCGCTGGATCCAAACGACGGGCGGCTTCGAGGAGAGGATCACACTCGACGAGAGTTTCCGCCGAGCGGTCCGGTGGTGGGGCACCCGCACGCATCTGACGGCGGGCATGGACTTCCAGACCCCAGACCACCAGGAGACAGTGACCACGGATGCCTCCCTGGAAGGGTGGGGAGCGCACACCGGAAATCTGCACGCGAGAGGCCTGTGGCTCCTGACGGAGAAGTCCCTCCATATCAACGTCCTGGAGCTCCGTGCAGTATTCTGGGCCCTCAGGTCCTTCCTTCCGTCCCTCAAGGGCAAGGTGGTGAGGATCTTCACCAACAACACCACCACCATGTTTTACATCAGGAAACAGGGCGGAACCAGGTCCCCAGCACTGTCCAAGGAGGCGCAGGACCTGTGGCATTGGGCCGTCACCCAAAGGAAATTTCTGGTGCCGTTTCATCTGGCAGGGATAAAAAAACACCGTCGCCGACTCACTCAGCAGGGAGCTGCGCTCGTGCCATGAGTGGGAACTACGGCAGGATCTAGTAGATCGCCTCTTCCGACGGTGGGGCACACCCCAGATCGACCTGTTCGCGACGGCGACGAACTCCAAGTGCTGGAGGTTCGCCAGCAGGTTTCCCCAGGCGAGGAGCATGGGCGATGCTTTCTCGTTCCCCTGGGAGGGCCTGTTCCTCTACGCGTTCCCTCCTTTGCCACTGCTAATCCGGCTCGTCAACCAGTTCAAGAGGTCACGGTGCAGGATGATCCTCGTCGCACCTGCGTGGCCGAGGCAGATATGGTTCCCGGACCTTCTGGACTTGTCAGCGTCCCCGCCAATCAGGCTGCTGGTGGACGCGGATCTACTCTCCAGGGAAGGAGGTGCCATCCTCCACCACGACCCGAAATCGCTGAACTTGCAGGCCTGGCTCCTGCAGCACTAGAGTTTGGAGGATACGACATACCGACCGACTGCAGAGAGGTTCTTGCAAAGGCCAGGGCGTCCTCGACTCTTAAATGCTACGGACACAAATGGAAGAGGTTCTCTGTCTGGTGCCACGCACAGAAGATTAACCCTCTACGGATTACGGCTCCCCAGGTACTGCCGTACCTGCTGACGCTAGCCAAAGCTGGACTGGCACACGCGTCCATCAAGATTCATCTTGCTGTGATCTCCCGATACACCAGGACCACGGGCCGGACGTCCTTGTGGTCTCATCGTCTGGTGAAAGAGTTCATGAAGGGACTGTTCAGATCGTTCCCGCCGGTGAAGGCTCCGGCCCCGGCTTGGGAGCTCAACGTGGTGCTGACCAAGCTCATGGGACCTCCGTTCGAGCCTCTGCACTCGGCCCCGTTGAAGTTTCTGTCGTGGAAAACAGCGTTTCTTGTGGCCATCACCTCCGCACGACGGGTGGGAGAGATCCAGCCCCTTTCCTGCAAGGCCCCGTACTTGACTTTTCACGACACGAGGGTAGTGCTCAAGACGCACCCCTCCTTCATGCCCAAGGTACCGTCGGACTTCCATCTCAACGAACCCTTGGTGGTGCCTGTGTTCTTCCCGTCGCCTTCGTCGCCGGCTGAGAGGACTTTGCACTCGCTGGATGTGGCTAGAGCGCTGAAGTTCTACGTGGACCGCACAAAGTGTTTTCGGAAGACGTCACAACTCTTTGTGAATTTTGGACCTGTCAATCAGGGGAAGGCTCTCTCGAAGGCTTCCATTTCCAGGTGGCTCTCCGGCTGTATCATGTACTGTCATCGGTTGGCAAACCGACTGCTGCCTGGCCGTCCGAGAGCCTATTCCACCAGAGCGATCGCAGCCACCACGGCGTTCCTTTCTGGTGTGCCCCTGCTGGACATATGCAGGGCTGCTACGTGGAGGTCGACGCACACCTTCACGAAATTCTACTGCGTCGATCGGGATTCCAGGGAGGAGTCCAGGGTCGGCCAAGCAGTGCTGCGCAACCTGTTCGCCTGAGGTGAGCCTGGCGAGGAGGTAAGATGCTTAATGTTGAGTTTGATGTAATGCTTAATGTTGAGCCTTTGCCACCTCCCGTGGTTGTGCATGTGTGTACTGCTATGTATTCTTTATTCATGAGCATGTGAATCCATGCCAGACCCCATGCTGGAGAAGGAACAAGTTACTTACCTGTAACTGTTGTTGTCCAGCATGGGTCTGGCAGGGATTCACATGCGAACCCTCCCGCCTACCCCTCTGCGGCTCTTCACTTGGTCATACTGCCACTTCACGTGCTTCCAAATCTGAAGATGGCTGCCAGAGGCGGTGCTTAGGTGGAGGGCAGTCATTGGCTGTGGTCAGTATGACGCAGAGACCAGTGATTGGTTATTACTACGAAAGACAGATCAGAAACGAAACTGATACTGGTTTTTTCTTTACCGAGGATTCCCAGCCTGACGACGGGGAATATTCATGAGCATGTGAATCCATGCCAGACCCATGCTGGAGAACAACAGTTACAGGTAAGTAACTTGTTCCTTACACTGTGTGGACTACACAACACTTATCTGCTTGGTATTAAGTAGCCCACCTTTTGGTATAGGTCTGTACTACACAAGTTTGTAGTGTGACTGAGCAGCTAGACCTATCTCAAGAGGGGTAAATGTGAGCTGTAGAGCTGTACCAATGGAATCTTTAAATACATGTAACCAAGTAACACTTGCACTCAAGGTTTCAGTTATAAATATTATTTAACATCAATTTTTAAATAAACTTTCTTTTAAAAAGGCAATTTGTTTCTTACAATGTAAATATACTAAAATCACTTTTCAGAATCAAAACAAGTTATTGGATAATCTTTGGATATGCTTCTTACACAATTACTACACCCTGAGGTGACTTCAATCACAAGGACAGTAATGGCATTTATATATCTCACTAGTATACTGTGCACATTCTGAGGTTGTAGAAAGGAAAGGTTAGGGAAGGAAAAAGGTTAGACAGTTTCTCGGTATATGTGAGGACAACTACATCTTACAATGAAATCTAGATAAGCCTTTCCCTGTAGTAACAGTATACAACAAGCTACCACCTATGAGGGACACACTGTATCAAAGTCAATGGACTAGAAAAGTCTTCAGGGAGCCAGGACAGCCAAAGTCAATTGGGGCACAGTCTATGGATCTGATGCACTTTTTAGATCAAAGTTTTGCACAATGTTAGAGAGTTTGTTAGAAAAATCACTTGTAGGGTCACAAGCTGTTAAGGCTGTGAAAACCGAGTTGGAATCAACTCTAAAAGTTAAGCCAATGCAATTCTCAACTGAAAGGCAATAAGGTAAGTACCCAAGCCTAAACATTACCTCTGGTTTGAAGAACAGTGTTAGAACTGGATTCTGTCTTGCTACAGCGGTGCAGACCCTTGTTCAGTCGTGGGGACAAGAGTGAGGACGTCTGGAGGGGTCCTGCGGCGGTACTTGGGAGGTAATCAGCAGCTACAGGATCTTTTCGGCTCAGCAGCAGTTCGCGGTTTCAGCGCTTAGCAAACAGCACTGTTGTGGATCTTGGATACCAGTTGAACTCTCTTCGCTCGCTCGGTCCTGCACTCTGGTGAGGGGACTCTGGATCTGGAGGTCCTGCTTCTGGAGGGTCCTTGGGAGACTTTTGGAGCTTTTAGCCGGATTCGTTCCACAGCAGATGTTGCACTCGACTACAGACACTCGACCCCTGGCATTGGGCTTCCGAAGCAACGGAGAGGCACAGCAAGTCGGGGATGGTGGTCCAGTGGAGTTCGTCTCGGGGTTAGTTGGTTCCACTAACCTAAGGGGACAAGTCGTTCTGGAGGAGCTTTTCTGTCGAGGTGAAAAAGGAGTTCAGCACAGCAGCAGGGCTTCACCGGGCATATTCAAAGATCCAGCAGGTTGTAGCAAGCTTTGTTCTTGGTTTCTTCGTCGGGTGTTTCTCCCAGTTGTCGACTCTGCCTGTAGTCCCAAAACCCTTGCCATTTAACTAGGTTTCTTCCATTCTTGCACAAACTAGGCTGTCAATCGCACAGCAGGGTGGCTGTCCTGTAAGGACAGCCAGCCAGGCAATCAAGACTAGTTGCATTCAGGCATTCCTAGAGACAAAGGAGAGGGGAGTTTCGGCACCCTCCCTCACATCCTGTCCTTCCAGACACACTGGAGCAAGAGGCGGGCTTCAGGGCTGAAGCCCACCAAAGGCAAGACAAAGGGCTCACAGCTGTCTAAAAGCACAGCATAAAACCCAAGAAAGACCTCACAAACAGAAAATGGTGGAAAAAAGAAGACGGGTGGCATTTCGACAAAATGGGCACCCATGAGTGCTGTACTGCAGCTGATTGTTCAGCCTCCGGTAGAAAAGCACAATGAATGGTAAGAAAAAGTAAACCACTGCCACCAGCCATTTAAAGTAGTGAGGGTAACATAAACGTGTTACATGAGACTGTAGGATAAGAGTCTACTAGGTAACCCCCCAGCACTCCACATAACATGGTTTGGGCTGGATCTACAAAGAGGAAAGGTAAGTAAAGTCAATTTCACTTTACTATTCTTGGGAACTGTAGTTCACACAAGAAAAGGTATTTAAACTTTAAAACATCCACAATTCTTCTCAACACCGTGTTGATTTACCTTAATAAGGTTCACCGTAGTAAGGTAAATCTAAGTGGTCTGATTTGATTTTTAGACCTTTCTGTGGAGCTGCTCCCTTTTTTGAGCTGTTTCCTCTTTTACATTTGGTAATACCCCCTCCCCTGAGGGTCTGATTAGTTTCCTCTTTCTTTTCTTTTCCTTGCAGGCTATTTGCTTGAAACTACCCATTTAACACGGTGTTGAGAAGAATTGTGGATGTTTTAAAGTTTCCCCTGAAGAATGTTTGCCCGAAAGGGGCTTTGAAGAACAGAAACATGTTGGGATTATATGTTGTTTTATTGACACATTTAGGTTTTTTCTATGTATTGTGAAATGTGATTTCGTTTGTGTCTTGGTTATGTGTTTAATTTGAAGCCTAGCCTTTTAGATTTTGTAGGTTTTAGTGGTAGTATTTACACTGTGTTAGGTGAGGGTAGTTTTTATATTTTGAATAAAACAAGAATGTTTTTTGAAATTCGGAATGTTGCACGCAGTCTATGTTGTCAAGACTTGTAGTGCCTGGAAAATCTTTCAGAGGTTTCTAATTGATGGGGGAGAAAGAGGGTTTCAAGTAGAGAAAGTTTACCATCTTATCCTTCTTTTATGATATATATCAATATTCCTATTAGTTGAGTAAGATGTGGTATGTGTAAATAGGAATCTTTGTACCTATTTGAATACATGTCTCACACTGTCTAGCAGTACAAATCACTGAAGCTGCAGTAATAGTCCAGTCCAAAGAACTGATGCTGGGGTGGTATATCTGGTTGTCAGTAGATGCAACATTTTAGTAGTCTAAACAAAGTGGAGCCCTGTGAGATAAAGGTGACTGTTCTTATAGTGAATCAAGTAGAAGTGAAGTTGTTTAAGTGGAAGCAGCAGCACTGAGAAGTCATCCTGCCAAATATACCATTGTGAATTCTAAAACTATAACTAAGGAAATACTAACTGTTAATTAAGAACTATGTATGACTGACAAGTGGTTACAAAGTAGTCTTACAATCACAGTGCTTCAAGTAGACACTTACACTCAAGGTTTCTTGGTAAATACTTATTAATTTATTACACAATCATTTAGAAAACATTCACTAGAAGGAGGCAACTTAATATTATATACAAACACACTTCAATACCAAACCAATACGTTTCTGAACAAATTAGGCTCCCCTGAAATAGGAGCAAAATTGCATTTCAGTTACTTTCAATGGGAGTGAAAAGGCACAGGTTAGCAGAATAGATCAAAAAAATGCTTTCTTAGGCAGTGCAAATAGCTTTAGTTCACTAGAGGACTTGATTCAGTTTAATAGGCCTAGGGCAAAGTCAATGGACTAGTGTCTTGGATAGGAAAGAGCAGTTCTTGAAGTAAACGGTAAAATCTTTGCCAAAGTTCTCAGAAGTAGTTTGTACAAAAAAGAATCATATGTTGGGTCACAAGCTGATTGGGACTGCAAGTTGGGAAAGTTCTGCAAACTTTCACCCGAGAGATGCGTTCTCTCAATCGGGTTGGCACAGTACCTTAGTATGAAGAACAAGATGCAGCAGAAGACGTTGGTTCCTGGCAGTTCCTGAAGATCTCACTGTTCCTGAGCCTCAGTCGTGGGGACAAGAGGGAGGACGTCGGGGGACTCCTGCACTGCACGGGATCGTCAAAAAACTCAGACAAAATGGAGTCACTTCAGTTCCAGTAGCTGTAATTCAAGCACACAAGCTGGTGTCCTTCCCCGTGGTTAATCCTAACCAGCTCCGAGAATGGTATCCAGGTGGCTTACGAGTTGATTGGTCCCACCAACTTAAAGGAAGAAGTCGTCCTTGAAGAGACTTTTCTGTCGAGATGAACTTGGCAATTCGGACCTGCAGCAGGACTTCACCAGGCAAACCAACGGTCCAGAAGTTGCAGCAGCCGTCCTCTTCCAGCTTGTCTTCAGTTCTTTCGTTTCAGTGGTCGACTCTACTTTCCAGTCCAAGAGACTTGCCTTTAAACCGTTTTCTCCCATTCATTCCAGCCTAGCTGCGACTCACCCAGCAGGGTGGCTGTCCTTGCCGGACAGTCAGCCAGCCGCCAATCACGCTAGAGTGCATTTGTTTCTCATAGGAGACTAAGCACAGTTTAGAGTTCTTAAAACTCCATGATCAATGAACACAAGAGTAAAACGTACATCAAAATACATGAGAGTGGGGAAAAAAGGCTCACACTCTTTCCAGGTAAAAAAATCAAGTCCTCAAAATCCCGCAAAGTTCCTAGGGGACTCTAAGGTGAAGGGAATTAGCATATTTTTGAGAATTCTCCCTAACAACTGTTGCAAACCTTTTTGAAGTGTTGACAAAGCATTGTGGCTGGGATTACCATTGGTGCTATTGTAGGTGGTAGTGGAAAGTTGATATTTCAAGAAGAAGAAGATATTTGCGAAGATATTATTGGAACTTTGGGTAACAAACCTTACTTTAACTTTGAACCATCCAGAACTGACATGAGATATTTCTTTCTTTGGTTATACATTAGCAGAATTAATCTTGAATCCAGGGGAAGGGAATGCACCGAGAACTTTAGGTTATTCGATAACTGTGAAAGTTGTTCATGTCATATTGTATTGCCATATATTTTCCTTGTGTATTTGTTACTTAGTGTCAGGGCCAGTTATCCTGTATTTGTGCATTTCCCTTTAGTTTTCGTCAGGCAGGGAAATCCTCAGCAGAGTAGGGATAGTGAGGTAATTTTGATAATATTTCTTTTCAGAATAAATTGGCATGTTTTGATAAAGCTTCAAACTGTTGTCCGCCTCGCATTACTGACCCCTCACAATGCAGATAAGGTAAAACACATAAGATGTCCTGGCAGACGAATACCCCAGGCAGCTGCAGTTATAATAAAGAACTTTGAAATGCATAAGAAGTCCTGGCAGCGGAGTACTCCTGGCAGTTGTAATTATATCAAGATTCCTGGCAGAGGAGTATAACCGGTGATCTGGGAAATCCTAACAAGAATACCTGGCAGGCGAGTACACCAAGCAGTTGTAATTATATCAAGATTCTTAGCAGGGGAGTATATACCAGGTGATCTACAAAGTAACAAGAACCCCTATAGAAAGACTCTTACAGAACATTTTGGCTGAGTCCAGTGAAGACACAAAGGAACTTTTAGGTAAAGAGACATTTTTGCCATCCTGTTTAAGAATCCAGGGGAAGGGAATCACCCTCTGGATCCAAAGGTCTTTACCTTGGAAAACATTTTCGTTTGAGTTCATCTTATACTTTTGATTTTGAACACATTTTTTAACATCCAGTTAAAGACATTTCTTTGTACCCTTTTGTTTTATTGTTTATAGTGTGAGGGTCCGGATAGAACGTTTTGGACACAAGGATGGCTTTTCACTGATGGACATCCTGACACAGACAGATCCTTAGTTTTTTGTTTCTTGATAGGGACGTTCCTCTTTAGAATAGGGACAGAGAGGTGTTTTCCCAATCCATTTTTATTTAATAAAAATGTCTTTCACCAAAAACTGAACATTGTGTCCGGCTCTCCTTTCTGACCCCTTACAGCATCCAACTCGCTATTCACGACAAACGCAGAACATGGAGAAAAGCAGAGAGGGCATTAGTGCCCGTGAATGGCGAGTTGGATGCACTTGTGAATATTAAGTCTCCGAACACTGGGATTAGATTTTTTTTGCCTACAGGCTTTACTTTCATCAGGAACACGAACAAAGTTATCAATATTGACAAGGGATTTACTATTTGATCGGCCTTGAGAAGGACACGGACGGTCGAAACACGTGTTGGTTGTTACTTGTGTCAAAAATGACGATTAAATTACACATTCAAAAATCAAATGAGTAGTATCTGCATATAGGAATTGTTGTAATATACCATGAATTTGTGTCATTAGCAATCATTGTCTGACTCAGCGCTGTAGGTTTCATTGGGTCTTCTTGGTAGTTATTGATTTTTAGTGGGTGGCACCTGGGTGCAGCCATCTCACACCCAGTGCTAAGCAGGGTAGGTAAGGCAAAGTAATAAAATAGGGTGCGGTTAGAGAGGGGTCGTTGTATCCACACTTTGTTTTCTGGTTAACTCACATTGCAATACTAAACAGCAATTTCTTAATGTTTGTGGAAGTCCCTTTTTCGTCGGTGTCCATCATTGCAGGTAAAGCCTCTTATATCCTTAGGTATTTAATTTCTATAACTTTCTATTACGTTTTTTGTTTGTATATGGTGTAGGGGATTTATGGCATATGTGATTGTGTTCAATGACATTTTCCTTCCATATTCGTGTCGGGCATGGGCTATCAGTGCTATGTAGCGAACCACCAGAGAAGGTTTCCTGCCATGCCCACCGATAGTGTTCAATGTTGCAAGCCGCCTGGCTATGATAAAGACATGTACACGTTTCCATATGGGAGGGACCAGGCAACACTGGGCACCATAGAGCTACCCACTCAGTGATGTGACTCGTGGAGGTGGTAAAGTCTCACCAAAGTCTCTTCCCCACCACCCTCTCCCTTCCACCAAGTTTTCATTATTATTACAATACAACGGCTGGCGGCCACTATGCTACAGTACGTTGAGATGTAGGATGAAGGCAACATGCAAGAGATGTCAAAACCCAGCAGTGGTTCACATACCGCAGCAGTTAAACTATTGTAGAACCCAATATTGCTTATTTCACCGAGATGGCAACACACAAGCTGGATCATGAGCACACCCCAAACAGAAGCATATGTTCTTTCTGAGATGCACACCACAGTATAAAATGACGGAAATGAGCTGGCTTTGAGGGAGCTAGGATGGCATTGTGGAAAGATGGCGAGTCGGTGCAGAGATGAGTAGAGAGCGAGGAAGGAGGTGGGAAGAAGGGTGTGATGGGCAATCGAGCACAGTGATTGTCTCTGAGAGGGAAATACTTTCCCCAGAGCCTGCTTAGAGGCTGTAGCCAATACCCTGGTGGTGGTCAGAGACCACCAGAACATGAAAGGAACTGTGAAGCTTCCTCGAGTCAGGTGCCCAGATCCTAGAGGAGAACTGAAGAGAAAGATTTGTGATGGCTGTTGTGGATGAAAAACCTAGAAGCAAGAACTTAAAAACCAGACCGAGGAACCAGAGTCTGTGGTGGGGCAACTGCAATCAGCAGATCAAAGCCTGTTGTGGGCTCATCGAGAGAAGGAGAACCAGAGTATGGTGAGCATGAGCCCAGGAGGTTGATCCGGGCTGTGGGTAACATTTATTGCAGCTTGACAAACATCTTCATAGGTAACAAATTCTCTTTCAAGATCTGTGTACCTTGACAGTGCAGCAGGGAACCCTGCGGGCACAGGGTTCCAATATCTGAGTTAGGAGAAGCGCTTTGGGAAATAATCATGCTAAGGTGCTTAAAACACACTGTTAATGGCACCTTTTGAAGATCTGTGTACTGAAGCCCAGAATTGTGTTGCTTAGAGTATTGAAGAGACTCAGACTGTAGCTTAGTTCTCTTTAGAATAGGCATTCGGTGCCCGTTTTGTTGCCTAGCTCCATGACACAATTTTATCTACCTCTTCAACCTATACCCCTTAGTAATTCATCCAGCCCTTATCTGTGTGAAAATAAAGGGTACTAATCTTAATTACTACTGATATCAAGTTTTCTGTTGAGAGTTCCTCAGTGGCAAATGGCGTCAGGAGTGGGGATCAACAAGAACCGATACATAACAACATCTTCTATCCTCGGGGGCAGAGGGCAGAAATTTAAGTTGGAACGCTAATAACCAGCCACAAAAAGTCACGTGCCACCTCAATTCTATACATACACACATAATACCATTTACTCGCCAAGAGTCACTAGCCAATGGTTAGTGGTGAGTACACATTTTGCCCTGTGCCCCGGGGGCTTGGATGGCCTAGCAGCTGACCTCTGATACAGCAGGGTTTCGACTATACAGTGCTGAGGATAGTGTGATGCTCCCATGGAATGGGACTCTAGCAAAAAAATAGGTCCACAGATATTAGTACCGCAAGGTCCTCATAAATGGATACCTCCCAAACTGGTGTGTTAGATTGGGATAACTGGTGGGAATATAATGGTCCTGCTAATTAACCATAGTCCTCATCACCCATATCCATTTCAAGTGAGGTTGTCAATTGTACAATGGCAATAGATGGCCCCTAGTTGTAGTAGATTATGCCACCCATTATCCTAAGGCGTTTCCCCTCAAAGTCCTTAATACTCAACAATTATTTAGGTTTTTGGTCCCTTACTTCACCCGGGTGGGATTTCCATCCAGGGTTCTAGTTTCATGCCAAAGCTGATGTCTGAAATAAAATGTCTCTTCCACAGTGAGATTTTGAGGACATTCATAAGCCGACCCTGGTTGGATGGACTCATTGAAAGATATAATCAAACATTGAACTTGACAAAGAAATTAGTGAACAAAGATGACAAGATCTGGGTCAAGCTCCTACCTTTATAACTGTTTGCTATAAGGAACAACCTGCATGCATTAACTGGTTTTACTCTTTTCGAACTCTTGCATAATCAGGGACCCTGTTCCCTTTTGGATATTGTGAAAGAAGGGTGAAAGCAACAAGATGATTAGGCATGAACATTGCCCAATTTGACCAGAGAACCTGAGATTGAATGACCTTGGACAAGAGAGGAAAGAAGTTGTACAATCAAAGCGCCCGGCTTAGGAGATTACAAGTGGGAGACCAAGTGATGGTACTTCTACCCATCTTGTAAATACGCTCTGGCGCAGTGGCTTGGGCCATACGCCATTTCTTAGGTTCTGCCTGACCAGCTACAGAGTTCAGCATTCAGACCATCATAAGAAAGAGCAAATATACCATGTGGACTGGTTGAAAGCATGGAAAGACGATTATGAATCTCTGTTTGTGAATCTATGTAGAATCACATGCTGTGCATATACTCCGACATCAAGTGGTAGTCGCAGAGTATTGCATCTTTTCTCGCTGATCGAAAAGGGAAAGGGACATCGACCTGGGCGTGTCTGTAACACTATCCATACTGTGACTTTTAGTGTACCCATAATTCCTCATGCGTCGAGGTCCCACCAGATTGTTTGTTTATTTCCCCATACTGGTCCGTAGCATTAATGCAGAGCTCATGATAACGAGATTTATTGCTAAATATTATTGCCTCTTTGCATCCTTTCGACATTACTCATCTGCCATTTCCTGGTTCCCATTGAGGACTTCTGTGATTGAATTCTCAACAGCTGGCAGCAGCCTTCAGCATCAGGCTACGGCCTTTCACTGTAGGGATTGTGGGGGCCCTTTCTTCTCGACATTCTTCCGTTAGAGAATGCCTTTTCTTATTCTTCCCTCTTCTTTCCCTTGTTTGGCTGCTGTTCTTCTACTTAATAATGGAGAGAACTCTATTTAAACTTTGCCCTTCCTGTAATAGGAAGTTCCCTTGGAGGGACACTCATAAAGAGTGTAACAACTGTTTGCCTCATGACCACAACGAGCCGCATTGCAACACCTGTCAACTCTTTACGCCTAAAGACTTAAAGAACGGTGCAAGAAGCGGTGGGCGGCCTGCCATGCAGGCCAAATCCCATTCTCCCACTGGCACTGTCGCACCGGACGAGGAACCCTCTAACAGCCACGGCTCCAGTTCGGCGGCCGAAGACATTGTTACAGGGTCCTCCGACTCTTGCGTGACCGTCCCTAGCCCCTCTAGGCATACCAAACGCACAGCTACAGGGAGATCACCCACTGGCAACAGGGGCACACACACACTAACACGAGCAAGGCAAAACACACATACCCCTGTCATCCCTCGACGGTACAATTGAAGAAGCCGACAACGCCCGCAGTCCGGTTGGAATCTATGGCGAAAGCTGGTGAGCCTTCCAGTTTTCGACGCTCTGCGCCTCTGCGTTTAGTGCATGGTTCAAAGTCTTTGACTTCCCAAGGTGCTCCCTCTAAATCTTCAATGCCTGTTTTGGGCACGTCAAAAAGAACATCCTCAGATAAAACTCACCCTAAATTGAGGGAGAAGTTGTCCAAGACCCTCACACAGCCTGATTCCCATGGTTCTGGCCCCCAGGAACCTCTAGTTTTACCTAAGGGATATGTCAAGTCCTCTTCCCCACTGTCATTGTCCTTACAGGGTTGGAAAGGTCCTGTTCAGGAGGAGTTAACTTTCTCAGTCCCTGAAACTCTTAACAGGAACCTGGACTAGGGCAAGGTTTGAGGAATGTATGGAAAAGGTGTCTGAGTTTATTGATTTCTCGGATTCGATGAGAGTATTCATACGAGAACTCATCCCTAGGCCGTAGGCCATGCAAGTCTCCTAGACTTCAGTCCCCAATGTTCCACCCTACCTCTCCTGTACCCAAGATAACTGATCCCTCAGGGGATATATTTCATGATGATCAGGATGAAGAGTTATATTATGTCCAACACCAGGGAGACAACTCCCAGGATCCTACTTTCCAGGACCCAGACGAATGGCTTGATGCTGATGACCAAGGGGCTTGGACCACTACTCCTACTCATGAGGCAGAGCCTGACAACACCTTTGTGGACGCCACGCCGGTCATGCAGTCTAGGAACTCTTCTCTTATTGACAACCAGCTGCTCTCTAGTAACCTGTTTAAAAGGGCAGCGGAACATTTCAGAATTCCCACTCAAGAGGCAGTGCTTGACTCTGACTTTGTGGAGGATATCCTTAAAGAGAAAAAAACAGGTCAGTCAATCGATCACCCTTCTCCATTATATAAAGAAGAGTATCGCCCCTTCTTTACTCACACACTCCCTTACTTGGGCAGTTAACCCACGCTTCGAGAAAATGTTCAGGCCCGCTCCCTCCGATCTCCTCTATATTCGGGTACTGTAAGGAAGACCTTCTATTAATAGTGAAGGCAGACACAAATGATGCACAGTTCAAGGATGTGTATTGAACAATATGGGTTAGAAAATAACACCTATCTGGCCCTATATCTAAAGATGGGAGCACGCTCAACCATAAACTAATGAATAAAACAGTCCTTGTAATGTCTGTCAAAACATAATGGCCTATAATAACAAAACCTATTGCCTGCCCTTCCACTACTGCAACAAATATGTGCTGGGAAAATATGTATGTAAAAGAAAACAGTGTTCAGAAGTATTGTATCATGATGACTGAACAGTGAGGTTCCCTGCCCCACATTTCTAGTACGGGACAAGGTGGCACACTCAAGCTCTGTACATACTCTGGCTTCTCTGACATGAGCAATGCAGTTCTGGACATAAACCAGGGGGTTCTGCGATAAAGTCTTACCATTCAAAAGTTTCTTGTTCGTAGAATGCCTTGGACACACAAACCAACAAAATTCCTTTCGCTTTAGGGTTTCACGTTCATAAATTTTCGGGTTCACTCTTCACCATGGGTCTCCCTCAGTCGGGTTCGGACTCCCTTTAAATCACAGTTCAACAAAATGTTCACGTAGATCTCCCTCTGTCAGACTCGGACCTCTCGAAGCAAAAGTTCACCATAGGTCTCCCTCTGTCAGGCTCGGACATCTCAAAGCAAAAGTTCACAATAGGTCTCCCTCTGTCAGGCTCAGACCTCTCAATCACAGCACTTGTAGGGATTCCCTGCCCCAAGCTTCAAATCACATTAATTCACAGGTCTCCCTCTGTCGGGCTCGGACCTCTCAAACTTCCTCGCTGCCTTGCAGCTTCACAACCTTTCTCAGAGACTTTCGATTGGGCATACGTTGTCTGCTGGACCACTCTGATACTTAGCATTCATGATTTACAGTTCACAACAATGGGCTCTTTCTCTCACGTCTTATTATCTTACGCGTAACCTTCACGTGTTGGTAGCTGTTGCAAGCACTCCAACACTCAGACCAGACTTTTATTGGGCTCTCTTGACTCACCGGTCATGTCGGTAGGCTCCATGCCTTTGTGTCTTTTGATTTGAAAATCAAGGCCATCAGTCTCGTTGCATCCGCGCCTCCCCAACTCTGTCGTTCAACCAGGAGAGTGGCTTGCGACTCTGTAGCACTTCAGACGCTCTTCTTTCTTTCCAGCTTGGTTGACATGTGTAGCCCTCAGGGCTTCTGAGACAGAGCGTTCTTTTACAAAAGGGATCTCTGGTCTGTACATTCTTTGCCCTAGCTTCTCCTTCTTGTGCACCGCATTGTTCTGTTTTTATCAAAAAGAAATGTCTCTGGATTTCAGGTCCCAGAATGCAACTTTCTTGCTTGCTCCCACTTCGCTAGCTCCTCTTTTTGGCACTCTGGTGATTTTGGGAGTTGCTGTGGGCCTTAATGAGATGTCCATAAGGTCAGAGTCTCACCACCTGCTCCTCAAAGGCCTGGGTTTCAATCTTACACCCAGGGGATGAGCCTTTGGTCCTGCCAGATAGCTCCAGCTGCCCCTGGTTTGGCTGCCTAGAAGCACAGCTCTCTTGCCACACTACAGCCTCTCCTGCACTCACAGGCCCAGTGACTTGGCAGCCAGTCCACCTTCTAAGGGTTCCTTCCCAGGGTCTCTGTAGCTTTTCCTTGGCTTCTCCGGACAGCACAGTCCTCTCAGCCTCCCCAGCTTGCTCAGAGTGTGCCTGTGTGTGTTCCACCTTTATACTCCCTGGCAGAGTCAACTAGCCCCCGTGTGAGTGGTTGAAAAGGGAGGCCTGGCCTTGTTAGCGGGACAAATGGAGACTGCCCATAGGAACTCATGGTGCATTGATTCCTATGAGTAAACTTCATGACTCAGGGTTTCCTCTTCCTCGTTCCAGTGCACCGATACCGTTAGCAGCGGTGCCGGTGCTTCTGTGGTCCCCACTCCCATAGAGTCCTATGGTACTCTATGGAAATGGGGACTTGCAGTTTACCGGTGCCCGACTTTCTGGCTGCCGCGCTTGTAACCTCCCAGTGGCACCGGCACAGTTACCGCCGTACCTATAATGAAGCCCAATGTGGAGGGATTGTGGGAGTTGTAGTTTTTCCGAGTGATTATTCACTTTCGTCGTTTGATCTTCCGGGGAGGGAGGGCAGGAGCCTGCCTTTGCCCTATACTGCCATACTCGTAAGAAGCGCACCGGCCGGGCTGGAAGCAGGGTAATGATGACTGCCGCGTCGCAGTAGCACAAAGCCTACTGGTGCCCTGCAATGTCCTTTGTTTCAATTTGCATTTGGAAGCAGCATTCTGCAATTCAGCTACCTTTTTTGTTCTGTTTACCATGTTCTTCCACGTGGACCCTTTGAGATGGCCGCCGATGGTTTGTGTACAACTGTTGCCTAGCAACGTTCCCAGCTGACTCGCACATCCCGATTGGCTAGAGCGCCGTACTTGCTTGATCCGGCTTCACTGGAAGGCGAGAGCCGGTCCCGATCACAGAAGGCCCAAGCCTGTCTGTGCCGGTCTGTGGCCTGATGTGCTGTCTGCCGGACTCGCTGACTTTTCAACCCTGTTACTACTACTGCGACTTCCTTCCTCTCTGAACCCATTACTCTCACCTTTCCTCATTCTGAAAGAGCACTCTGTCCTCCAGCCCACAAAGTAGAGTTAGGGTCAACTACAACGCGCCAATTTCTGCACCGCGCTATCCTCCTCCACTGACTTCGCCCGTGAGCCACCGCACCCAGCGGCGCCAGAAAACCTTCATCCTTAATTATATCGCACTCTGTGCCTGCAATCGCTGCAACATGATTGTCCCACTCAATGTTACATTGAACCACATGCTGCCACCGTTCACCAAACTTATTGTCGCATTGCCCATTATGGACAGAACACTCTTGCCTGTTCCTCGCACATTGACTTTACTGTGTTGCGTTGCCCTATGCTAATTTGATTGCATTTGCTTGTTCCTCACACATTGACTTTACTGTGTTGCATTGCACAATGTTAGACGGATTGCTTAGGCCCGCCACTGGTAAACCGACCGTATTGTGTTTGCATTCCAAATGTTAGCCTGATTGCGTATGTGCCTCCCACCAGCCTCTGCATCCTATTCACAGGCTCTCCGGAAACCCTACTACTGCCCCCTTTCCTACCGGCTAGCAGCCCACTGTAGATAGCAAGTAAGACGAGCGTCTTATCAATTTCTAACCCGCCTCCAGTGCTACTGCCCCTCTTATCAGTTTACTCCACTGTTCAACCTTGCATTAATGCCTTTCATGAAATTACATCCCGCCTGCTGCATGACACCTCCCTACCGAGTTCAACACATGGCGTGCCCCACTTCACCTATGTATCCCAGAACCATTCCACAGGTACCCAATTCACACACACTGCTGAACTCTCACCTCACCGCTCACCTGGTGCCAGCACTAATGCTTGCCCTTATCACCCACCTCTACCTTGCTCCGCAAACTATGCTGGATGCTAACATAACTTACCCTTCTCATACTCCCCCCCACGGGAATGGGGTACCACTGCCTTCTCCCACTCACACCAAGATCGCCCTGCTTACCTAGCCTCCCTCAGATGCTTCCCAGCCACAACCTGCATTTCGGCCAACCTCGCATCTAGACTTTCCAGGTTTATGTCCCGATAGAAACCTTCACAACACCACAGTCTTCCCAGGCCTACAGCCATTAGGAATCTCAGGCTGGGCACTTGTTCTCAATGCTACTATGCCACCAAGTACACTAGAGCGAAAGACTCTGTCATCGCAAATATATCCCCTAAGACACCTTTGCTATGGACTCCTACCACCTCCAATAACTCCTCAAGCACGATCTTAACTCATGCCACCAAGCCAGCTAATTCGTCCCCTTCTCCTGAGTGTCCGCTTCTTAATCTACAGCCTCGCCCTTCATTCACCCAGGCAAAAAATGTATACTGCTACCCGCTCTCAATTGTGCACTCATAAATGCACGCTCTCTCCCTGCCCATGCCTTGGAAATCCACAACCTCCTCACCACACACGACCTAGACTTACTTGCCATCACAGAGATATGGCTTCATGAGGCATCCGGCCCGCTATCTCACTAGGCCTCCCGCCTGGATACTCCATCCTCCGACAAGACAAACAGCTGCTGAAAGGAGATGTAGCTCTCATAACAAAAGACACCCTTTCCATTAGGCAATGCCGACATCATCTCTGCCAAACTGTCCCTCTCCCCCAACTGTACCATAAATATACATACTGTCTACCGACCACCTGGCGCAGCCTTAGACTTCCAAGGACATCTCCATTTCTTAGGAGACAACCTTAAAAAATCCACTAAAACAATCCTACTCGGCGACCTCAATCTAGGCCTCCATGATCCTAAAGATAAAGCAGCTTCAGCCCTAGCTAAGGATTTGGGATTCCTACAAAAAGTCACCAGCCTGACTCACTGCAAAAGCGGCACCCTCGATTGGATGGCTGACCACAACTGCCATACAACCATCAGCTCCATCTTTGCCTACCCCCGGATGGATCATAACTGTATTCAGTTTACCATTCCTACAGCCCCTATCAAAGTTCACAACTATGCTCCACCAGCTCAGAAACTCCAAAAAAGGCCAACTCCCAATTCAAGGAAATGTTCACCATTTTCAAAGACCCGACCACCCCCTCCACTAGCCCCGATGAGATCACTAAAGATGAAGCGTGGTGCTTAAGCATCCAATCAGCCCAGCTCAGCAAAATAGAATTACTCCAAGAAACAATTCAGGCGCAATTCTTAGCCTTACCCAACCATAACCAGCCTCCCGTGCCAAACCACCCACCCCCCTCAACTCCACTAACCTGCTCTTCTCCTTTCGTGATGTCACTGAATCGGAAGTCCTCGATCACCTCCACCTCAAACCATCCAAGGAATGCACGGTCTCCTTTGCACCTCTCCTTACGGCGTTCATTAAAGCCTCATTTACTACAGGCACGGTCCCCTCTAGCCTCAAAGAAGCCTGGGTTCGCCCTCTACTAAAAACAACATCCCTAGACCCCTCCTCCCCGAATAACTACCGTCAATCACAACTGTCCCGTTCGTCCTAATAATTCTGGACAAAGTGGCTCACAACCAAATTCAACATTTCCTTGAATCTAATTCCATCCTCGGTAAAATACAATCAGGGTTCCGCAAAGGTCACAGAAACTGTTCTCCTAGACCTTAAAAAACAAATAACATAAATGATGGGCAAAGGTAAGCCAGCTCTCCCTCTACTACTTGACCTCTTGGCTGCCTTTGATCTTGTGGACCACAAGATCGTCACCTTGCATCTCACCAATGTAGTAATGTTCTCCAACAAAGCATTCTCATGGATCGCATCCTTCCTAAAAGGAAGAGCCATGAAGGTTTTCTCGAATCAGGCGAGTGTGGCTCCTACCACCATCCACTGCGGAGTCCCTCAGGGCTCTTGCACAGGTCCTACCCTTTATAACCTGTTCACAAAGCCACTTTTCGACAAACTCTACTCCCTCGGCATAGCTTACACCAATTATGCCGATGATACGCAGGTACTCCTGCCACTCTCAGATTCCTATGACCAAGACGCTGCAACCCTCCATCTGATTTACAGCACCATCCAAGCATGGATAGCGGCAAATGGGCTATGTCTCAATGGAGACAAAACAGAGATTATCAACATTGGCCATAAAAGAAACACTTGCTAAGCTGGATCATAATTTCTGTAACTTCACCATTGACAACTCCCTCATCCCGTTCTCCTCCTCTGTGAAGACACTAGGGTCTATTTAGACTCCACTTTATCCAAGACAGGTAAGCGCCATTGCCTCCGCCCACACCACCAAGCTCATAAATGCCGTAAAACCCATCCTCTCCAAACAGAACCGACTCCCAATGAGGCAAACTAGATTATTGCAATCTCCTTTTAGCAGGCACCTCGACAAAAAATCTAAGAAGACTCCAAGTCATTCAAAACAATGTCCTTAGAGCAGCTCTAAATATACCAAAAAGGTTCACATTGCACAAGCTAGGCGTGAGGTTCACTGGCTCCCTGTGAAGGAACGGATCACATTCAAAACTCTAACCCTAACACACAAATGTTTAACACTCTCAGCCCCTCCCTACCTATCGAAGATTATTGTCAGAGATACCTCCTCACACCCAAAATGAACTTGCCACACCAACCAACTGCGCGTCCCTCCCATCAAAAGGGCCAAAGCGGGTGGAATTGGTTTCCCATATATCGCACCAAAACTTTGGAATTCCCCACCTAACACTCTTAGAGCTGAGGCTTCCCTTCCAGCTTTCAGGAAAGTGCTTAAAATTACACTGTTCAACTAACAATGCTCTCCCCTTCCGCACTTGCCCCTCCTCTCCCCCCATTGGCATTCATGTACTCTGCATGTATCCAAGAATGTATTACGTAACTAAGCTTGTTGTCTTGTAACAGCACCACAATGCCTCTGGGCTACTGTGCACTTTAAAAATGTTAATAAATAAATAAATTATGGGAAAACTATGTGGGTTTTTGTCAGGGTGAAGGGGTAAGTGTATAATCGTAGATACATGGGTTTTTGTGTTTTTACAGAAAGGTACTGGGGCATAATGGGACTTTGTCGATGGTATCCTATTTCAAGTGAGGGAATGTCGGGTGAGTTATGTTGGAAAAGAGGGGATACCGTTTCTCGCCCAAAGACGCTCCTCCCACAGTCCACAAGGACCCTCAGCCCAGGTGATCCTCCCTTGCTCGTGCTCCCCACAGGGTTATGATCCAAGAGCGATGGCCCTCCCCTGGCCACCTGAGCCAGGGATCTCCAGGAATAGCCTGGAAGAAAAGGCTCAGGTTTCTCACAGTACACTCTGTTCCAGATTCACTGGTGGTCACCACAACCAGAAAGCGTGCAGGCATTCCCTTGTCGTTCGCTGAGACTCTTCCCGACAAGGACTGTAAAAAACAATATGCCTTAAGCAAAAGGATTACATCTTCTTTGGCTTATAGTGCCTGTATTGCAAATAACACCACCTTGCTTACCAGGTTTAGTGATGCCCAGTGGGGTCTGGTGCAGGACGAACTGCAGAGTGTTCCTGAACCAGCCAACTCACAGCTGCTTGCTATTGTGCAAGAAGTCACCCAGAATATTTAAAACAAACATGTTAGACGCTGCCACGACTGCTGGCAGAGTGTTAGCGGACTAAGATCTTTTAAAGCACGAAGCTTGGTTAAAGAACTCTGGTTTCAAACCGGAGACTGGCAACCTGACGGTGTCTCACTTGCTAGTCCCCGGGGATCTCTCATCCTGGTGACCAGGACACGGCCATCGCTATTGGATCCAGTTCCTGGGGGTGGACCAGTGCGGGAGGATCACCTGGATGGGGGGGTCCCCCGGCAGGGGGAGTGGGACACTGATGGGTGAAAGGCGGTACCCCCTTGCTTACAGCACCTTTTCCCCATCCTACCGCCTAGGATACTCAGACGTTCTACCCCCACCCCTTTTCCAACATGAACATTTTACTACAACGTGACAGACAACGTACCAACACCAGGACCATTTACCTGACTTGTCCCGACACAAGGGTCAGGCAGAGTCAGGCAATTAACAATAACTTCACACACCTGACTGCCTTTTCCCTTCCCCACAGGGATATAAGGCGGAGCACGAAAGCACACTTCGAGCAAGGCTGAATGCACAGTAAGCAGCTATTCCGGACCGCCAGTTCAAGAGGAGGAGAAAGTCCGAGATACCTGGAGGGACGATGAAGAAGGCATTGCCCTTGCCCTTTGCAACTCAGATCCACAAAGCCTCCGAAAGGGAAAGCATAGGACTGGGAAGTCCAGCTGGCATGTGGTGTGACAGGTGTCTACGGCACAATGAACCCTCCTGCACTGATAGTCGAAGCGAGGAGAAGCTCTTGCCGCCGTGGTGCCATCCTTGACTCCCAAGTCGGGAAACTCCAACAATTCAGCACAGCTGGTGAGTCGGAGAAGACAGATCGTAAAGCCGAACTGTGCTGGGCCCAAGGTTGCAGGCGGCAACCTTGTTGAACTAAGAACTTGTTTATTTGAACTTTGAAGAAACCCTAGAAAAAGGTTCAGAAGCAGAGTGGTCAGGCGTCACGGGGACGTCATTTAAAGGACTCTGACTGAAGCCCTTTTTTGGGTTGTGTTTTGTTGAAACTACCAAAACCAAGAGGCCTTAGGAGAGGCTAGTGTGAAGTGTCAAAGTGGTCCTACGGGGGTCGAGCAAAACCCCTCGTACACTCTAATGACACATTGGAGAAAACTGATTGAACTGGGAAACTGGCAAGTGTGAACCCAACAGAGGGATGCCTGCAAATTTAGGGTAAAACAGTGATATACCCGTGAACATTGTGACAAGTGTTAACCCGGCTGAAACATGTCCACATTGGATAGTTGGTTAAAAAGACATTGAGACTGAGTGAAAGGTCGTAGTGAATCCGATTGAGGGAGGCTAACATTGCAAGAAGGATCGAGCCTTGCTGAGGGGGATCCAAGGGGCGAAGAGCAATCGCCCAACGTGAAAGATTACCAAAGGAACTTTTGTTTGTTTGCGGTTCAGCAGGCCTTCTAAGGCAAGAGACTTTGCAGGAAGGAGACTTAGCCGCAGAAGGTCCTGGCAAGGTTGAAATGAATTGTAACTTTGTGCTGCTGAGGCCCGGGAGTGTGCTGTGCTCATAGGTCCTGCCTTGTCCCATGTTAAAAATGTGGGGATGTAGACCCCTGGCTATAACATCCTGACTTATCATTTGTGAACATGTCTTTCTTTTCTTGTGAACACTGTCCCACACTCTTTTTGAACTTGGCTGTTATTATTGGCAATATTTTTTTTTTTTTAGTATAGGCCCTTTTATTTGACAAGACGCCAACAAGACTCCACTAGACTGCCTTATTATTATTTGAAAGGTCATAGCTCGCTCCCAGCTTAGATTTAGATTAGGTGTTTTTCCAACCCATTTAGACAGTTTAATAAACACCCTTGAACTGTGATCACTTGTGTCTGTCTTTACTGTTGCCACCATGAATACCTTACAGCTCCCTTATAAACACGCCCATAGTGAAGTCTGCTCTGTTTGTGAAAGCGGTGGACGACGCACTCGAAACGGCAGAGAAAGAACATGAGACCTTAAAGTTTCTCAAGCAAATTTCCAGTGGGCCATACGTGCAGCACAGGGTTTTTAACACCCGCTGCTCCTTTCTAGGGCAATCCTTCTCCAAAGATGCACAGGGCTTTTATAACACAGGAGGTTCACCCTGGTACTGTAACCAAGGATCATTCAACACATATCAAGCTCCTCAACAACAGGGGTTGCGGCATGGCAAAGGAAGGGGTAGGAATACAGCCACCAGAGGCTCCTCTACCCTTGCCAACAAATGACTCTCCGGATGGAGGTCGGATAACATACTTCACCCACGCATTGGAGAGGATTACTTCAGACAATTGGGTGCTTAAGACCGTGTGCTAGGGTTATTGTATCAAGTTTCTCCAGACACCAGGTTACCACCTGCCAAAGACCAGAAGACTGTCTCCACACCATCTCCTTATCCTTAAGGCAGATATGGAGGCCCTGCTGCAAAAGGGAGCAATAGAACTTGTCCCAGATCATCAGGTAAACAAGTGTATCTATTCAATATACTTCCTGGTACCCAAAAACGATCTAACCACAAGCCCTGTATTAGATCTTCGTCCTGCAAACAAGTTTGTCAAGCTTCAAAGGTTCAGGATGGCAACTCTGGAGGATGTTTTCCCACTGCTGGAGCACGTGGATTACATGGCCACCTTGGATATGAAAGATGCATACTTTTATATTTCAATGTTGACAGCGCACAGAAAGTACCTAAGGTTCAAGATAGAGGATACTCGCTATCAATTCAAAGTACTCCACTTTGGCATTGCCTCAGCCACGAGGATGATTACCAAGGTTCTGGCAGTGGCAGTAGCTCACTTACGCAGACAGTCTGTTCCGGTGTACCCTTATCAAGACACATCAAGCGTGTCTAGAGAAAACCGAAAAGCATGTAGACCTACTCTTTCAACTGGTGTTCTCTATCAACAAAAATAAGTGAAGACTGGTCCCCAGCCAAGTAAAATAATTTCTGGGAGTCCTGATTTGAACAGAAGATGGCCTTGTATTCACCTCAAACTAAAGGGTCCAAAAAATTTTGTTCAAGATCCCTCAGTATATAGCCGGTCGTCCGATAACCATACGGAGAGCCATGCAGCTATTAGGAATGATGGCTTTCTGCATTTTCTTGGTATCACTTGCCTGCACATGCATCCTATGCAAGAGTGGCTCTGGAGACAATGGTGTCAAGCAAGCGGTCAGTGGCACGATCTAGTGGTTGTCTCAAAACCCCTCATTGAGCCTCATTATGACTTCTGCAAAACCGGCACGGCTGCCGCCTGAGTCATTTTTGTTCCGGCACCCGGGAATGAGCAATTACCGGGCATTACAGCCCCAGCTGGCCCAGTAATTGCCCATTCCCGGGCGCCGGAAACCATTACTCCCCATTCCCATTTGAGTCCCATTGGACTCATTGGGAATGGGGAGGTCGGATGCATCGGCACCATTCGTGAATGGTGCCGGTGCATCCAACATGGTCTGCCAGCGGGTGCCGTTCCGCCCGCCAGGTTATACCTGGTGGGCAGAAGGGCACCCACTCGCAGAACTCGTAATTTACCGGTCTGGAAACAACGGTACCGGCAAGCTTACCGGTACCGTTGTTTCCAGACAAGCAAACTCGTAATGAGGCCCATTCTATCACTGCAGTGGTAGAAAAGGGAGAACCTTCAGAAAGGGAAATCATTCACCACCCCTGCAGTAGAGTCCGCTCTCACCACAGACTCATCCCTGTAGGGTGGGGAGGTCCCCTTCTCCACCAGACAGCACAGGGCATGTGGTCACAAACATATCAACTTGTTAGAGCTCCTAGCAGTGTTCAAAGCCCTGAAGTTTTTCAAAAACCACTGCGAGGGAAGACCGTTTTGGTCCTAACAGAAAGCACCTCAGCTATGTTTTACATAAACAAGCGGGGCGGCATACTCACTCTCCAGGGCTGTCCAATCTGGCACAGAGCATTTGGAAGTCGGCACTCAAACACATGTTCCTACTGTCACAACACGTTCCAGGGGAACACAATCTTCTTGCAGATATGCTCAGAGACGTTCAGCTACCTGTAGAACGCGAGTGGCGTTTATACAAACACATTTTGCAAACAGCTTTTCAGAATGGGGACATCCAGACCTCGACCTCTTTGCAACACTGGAGAACGCACAATGCCCATACTACGCTTCCAGGTATCCCCAAAAGATGTCCAAGGCGAACGGCCCTGCATCAAATGTTCAGAGAAGTTTGCTTACGCTTTTCCTCACAACTACTTTCCTCAACAAGATATTTCACATGATTATTTGTTCACCCACACACAAAGCCCTTTATCTAACTCCCCTCTTAGACTAAGGAATAGTTTATAACTCCATGAAGGTCCACCATGCTGTCCACTCTGCTTGCACCACCTCCCAAAGCAGGCTTTTCTGGTGGAAAGTCCCTGTGTTCAAGGCTGTAATGGAAGGGGTGAAAAGACTTCACCCATCTATTTCTAATCTAACTCCTGGATTGGACTTGAATGTCATCTTTACAAAACGTATGGGCCCTCCTTTTGAACCAAAGCACAAAGCTAGTCTTAAGGGTCTCACTTATGAGACTGCTTTTCTGGTGGCTATTACTTCCATTAGGAGGGTAAGTGAACTGCAGGCGCTCTCAGTTCCAAGACACATTTGTTGTTATTCATATAGACAAAGTTGTTTTGCGTACACATCCAAGTTTTGAAACTAAATTAATCTCCAGGTTCCATGTAAACCAGTCCATAGAACTTCCATCTTTCTTTCAAAATCCTACTAATTCAGCTGAAAGAAGCCTCAAACACTAGATGTTAGGAGAGCAGTGGTTTATTACCTCAATAAGACAAACAACTTTGGAAGACAGATCAATTCTTTTGTCTCCATTGCAACTGCTAGAGAAGGGGATCGATGCTGTCTCTAAATCGACAATCTCTAAATGGATTGTTAAATGTATCCAAATGTGTTACCCTCTATCAAAGAGATCCTTACCTTTTACGCCTAGCATTCTACTCGAGGCACAGGAGTTACTATAGCTTTCATTGCAAATATTCTTCTAGATGCTATTTGCAAGGTGGCTACCTAGAGTTCTGTTCACACCTTTACACAACATTGTTGCTTAGATACATATTCTAAGACTGATTCTCAGGTGGGTCAGGCGATGTTAAGGCATCTCTTTACCACTGGTCCTTCAAACATCCCTCAAGACAAAAGTGTTCCAATGGTTCTCTCACTCCCAAAGAGGGTACTTACATAGACCTACACCAAGCCTACCAAACTGTAACGCTCACCTGATTCCCGTAGAGGCGCCGGTCTTGACTGGGCGTATACTGTATCTTCAAAGGTGATGTGTAACACACGGCTGGCTCTTTGGGCTGGACCTCTGTGCACTGTTTGTCTGACTCGAAGGGTAAGATGTCTTAGGTAAGTGAACGCTGTGCTCTCCATCTGCCTCGGGGCAGGGTGCTGTAACCAGTTTCTTCACTGGATAAGGGGAGCAGGCCTCTTGACTACAGAGGACTGCTGTCTGTCGTTTACTGCACGTACGGTAAGTTTCGAGTAATTCTAATGTCTTTAAAGTCTTTAGTAATGATGTTTCTTGTTTTTGCAGGGTTCCGGCGATGGCGGATGACGGGCTGAAGGGAGTTGAAGATGGAGCCCGTGTGATGAATAGAAGCGCCTGGAAGCACGTAAGTAAGCGCTTGTTGCGTGGTTCACGATGCGCTCTAACTGTCTTTTTATTTTGCAGGTACAAGTTCGGAGCGGCTGCAGGGTGCCGGAATACCCACTGGGTTAGATGTGGAAAGGAGTAATGGCACGTGAGTATTAAAGTTCCCCAATGTCTTTAAACGCACCTTGTTTTGTCTTTCAGATGCGGGATGCAGCGCCGAAGGCCTCCGGAGCGTGCGAAGAGTTGGTAAGCTTTTGTTTTTCAGATGCCGGAATGCAGTGTGAAGACCTCCGGAGCGCACGAAGAGTAGGTAAGCCTTTGTCTTTCAGATGCCGGAATGCAGCGCGAGGCGTTGGTGACAGCCGATGGACCAGGTAAGTGAAGAGCTGTCACTGAAGACCGTAATGCTAACCTGTTCTTTCTTGTCTTTATAGGTGTTGCTGAAGACTGGATTCAGGATGGTAAGCCTTTTTCCTTAGGCCCAGGATCAGATGCAGAAGACACGATGAGCGTTCTGCTGCAGAGGATGCAGAATAACGCAAAGCAAGATTCATCCATCGGGTGTGGTTTAAATAGCCTCCTGTAGTGCTTAGGTGTCTCCTTCCACAGCCACGCCTAGGTAAGAAAAGAGTTCCTGCTTTCCAGAAGAGTTCCAGTGTTCTGAACCTAGGGAGTGGCTCCTGCCCCCACCCAACAGGAAAAGTAGTTCCAAACAGAAGAGGATCAGAGGCTCAACTGGCAGGCAAGTAAGCAGCATGGTCTGCTGCAGGTAAGTCCACCCAAGCATTATGAGCCCGGCGCTTCCAGCGCTGGGACTGGGCATATTTATGAGCCTGGTGCCACTGGCGCCAGGACTGGGTCCAAAAGGTCCCAATTGGGACTGGTTGGCACTCGGAACCTGGGTTATGGATCTGCTTCCAAGGGAGTTGGGAAAACCCTGACCTTTTGGAAGCAGAGATCATGACAGTACCCCCCTCAAGGCCCCTCCCAAACCGGGCTTCTCCGGGGGTTTTGGCTTGTCAGGAAATGTTCGGTGAAATCTTTTGATTAGGCGAGGAGCGTGGACATATTCAGCAGGTTCCCAGGATCTCTCTTGGGGGCCGTAGCCTTTCCAGTCAATTAGGTAAAATAGTTTAGATTTGGAGATCTTGGAGTCCAGAATGCTTTTGACTTCAAACTCGAGTTCTCCATCAACTAGGATAGGTTTTGGAGATTTAGTTAGTCGGGTTTGAGGTTGCACGGGTTTTAATAGAGAGACGTGGAAGACCGGATGTATCTTCATGTGCGGGGGCAAGTCCAACTTGACCGCTACTGGGTTTACTATGGTAGTGATGGAATAGGGACCAAGGTATCTTGGGTTGAATGTGCGTGGCCCTTTTAGAGGTAGATATTTGGTGGATAACCAGACTTGATCCCCTACTTGATATTGAGGGGCTTCCTTCCGATGTTGATCTGCTCCTTTCTTGTATTGTTCTTTAGCCCTTTGAAGGTGAGAAACAGCTTCCTTAAAGGCTTGGGTGATTGTAGAATGCAGGTAGTCTACTGCTGGTGTTTCAAGATCTTGGAGGGGATCCAACTCCGAGGTTCGAGGGTGACTGCCGTACAAAAGAAAAAACGGGGTTTTCCCAGTTCCCGAATGGACAGAGTTATTGTAGGCATATTCGGCTATCCAAAGGATGCCTTTCCAAGTTTTTTCAGTTTGTTGCAGCATGCAGCGTAAATACTGTTCCAGAGTTTGATTGGTCCTCTCGGTTTGTCCGTCGGTCTGAGGGTGGTGACTGGTCGATAGTCTCACATCAATTTGAGCCGACCGACAGCAACTTCGCCAAAAATGAGAAATAAATTGACTACCTCAATCCGAAATTAGAACCGAAGGAAAACCGTGCAGTCGGACGATGTTTTCGAGAAATTCTCGGGCCAGAGTTGCTGCTGTTGGCAAGCCTTTGAGCGGAATGAAATGCGCCATCTTGGAGAATAAGTCCACGATTACTAGAATCGTATTGTATCCGGAGCATGGAGGTAGATCGGTGATGAAGTCCATAGAAAGCGTATGCCAAGGGCGAGGTGGGATGTCAATAGGGCGTAAGAGGCCTGCTGGTCTTTCCTTTTGACTCTTGTTTTGGGCGCATACTCCACAGGACATTATAAAGTCTCTGATATCTTTTTTCCAAGACGGCCACCAGAAGTAGCGCTTGATCTTTTCTGAGGTCTTGGCCATACCGGGATGTCCTTCCATTAAAGAATTGTGATAACAAGAAATTACTTTTTTCTGTAAATCTGTGCTGGGTAGGTATAATCGTTCTTGGAAATACAATAAGTTGTCCTTTACTGCAAAGTCCTTTCCCTGCAGATGCCAATTCTGTATGTCTGCTGGAGTTACAAGTTGCCTGGCTTTATCCTTAACTTCCTCTATGGATTCGGTGGCGATTACACCCAGAATTCTTTGTTCGGGAATGATTGATACAGGTTTAGGGTTGATCAAGTGTTCTTCCACTCCCATCCGAGAAAGGGCATCAGCTTTACCGTTCTTTGTACCAGGTCGATAGGTAATTATGAAGTCAAACTCGGCAAAGAATAATCCCCAACGGAGTTGTCTAGAGGATTGGGTTTTTGCGGTTTTCAAATATTGCAGGTTTCGGTGATCCGTAATCACAGTAACGGTGTGTCGGGCCCCCAGCAGATAATGCCGCCAAGCCTTAAAGGCAGACTTGATAGCCAGAAGTTCCTTGTCAGTAATCGTGTAATTGATTTCAGGAGGCGAGAATTTGCGGGACCAAAATGCCACGGAATGCAACTGATTGGTTACCGGGTCCTTTTGTGATAGAACTGCCCCCATGGCAAGGCTTGAAGCATCAGTTTCCACGATGTAGGGGAGTTCGGGGCGAGGGTGTTTTAAGATTGGTGCAGAGATAAATTTAGTCTTCAAATCCTGGAAAGCTTGTTCCGCCTCGGTAGACCATTCAAAACGTTTGTTTTTCTTTAACAAGGCAGTGATGGGCTGGACTATTCGAGAGAATTCGGGGATAAACCTGCGGTAAAAGTTAGCGAAGCCTAACATGCTTTGCACACCTTTTACGGAGGATGGTGATGGCCATTTGAGAACTGCATCGACCTTCTTTGAATCCATACGCACTCCGCCAGGTGATAATATGAATCCCAAGAATTCAACTTCAGTCACGTTGAAAACACATTTTTCCAATTTAGCGAAAAGTTTGTGTTGACGCAATCTTTCGAGGACCATTTTCACGTGTTTCCGATGTTCAGATTCCGATGAAGAATAAACGAGGATGTCGTCAAAGTAAACAACAACACACACATCTAGGAGTTCTCTGAGGACATCGTTCATAAAATATTGAAAGGCGGCCGGGGCATTGCAAAGTCCGAAGGGCATGACCTGATATTCAAATAGCCCATACTTGGTGCGGAAGGCCGTCTTCCATTCATCGCCCTCTTTTACTCGTACCAAGTGGTAAGCTCCTCTAAGATCCAGCTTTGTATATATGCATGCTTTTCTGACTTGGTCCAGGAGTTCAGGGATCAAAGGTAACGGATATCTATTCTTAACGGTGATCTGGTTCAGGGAGCGATAATCTACACAAGTTCTAAGGTCTCCTTCCTTTTTTGGAACGAAGAACAAAGCTGAAGAAGCAGGGGACTTGGAAGGACGAATAAACCCATTTGCCATGTATTGATCCAGGTATTGTCGAAGGTGAAGGTTCTCAGGCTCGGTGAGGGCATAAATTCTACTACAAGGAGGAGTAGATCCAGGTATCAGGTCTATCTGGCAGTCATAAGACCTATGAGGAGGTAGAGAGTTAGCCTGATCCTTCCGGAAAACATCTTGGTATTCTAGGTATTCGGGAGGTAACTGGGGAGTCTCTGAAGAAATTACTGCCAGTGCAACACCAGGTGTGGAGGGTGACAAGTAGAGACACATTCTGGAAACTGGACCGTTCTTGCTCGCCAATCGATCAGAGGATTGTGTTTCTCTAACCAAGGTATTCCTAGAATAATCTGAAACTGAGGGGCCTTGATCACATCGAACACGATCTTCTCATAGTGTCCATCTTGACTTACTAGCGTCACCTCTTGAGTGGTATGCGTTACTGGCCCGGAGGCTTTCTCCGTACCATCCACCGTAGTAATGACGTCCTTTACAGCCTTGGGACAAAGAGTTAGATTCATCCTCAAAACCATTTCATGATCCACATAATTGCCGATGGCACCGCTGTCGACGTAAGCTTCAATTGCATGTAATCGATCCGGATTATCAGGGCTAATGAGGACCATAGGTATCACGAAATGCGAGGTCACGGAACTGGTTTTCACGCTCGGCAAGAGGACCTCTATTCTTGTCGGGCGAGGTCGTTTCCCTGCTCAGAGTTTGTAACTTTGGTAACTGCAGCTCCTACTGCCTTCTTGGCAGGTTTCACCGGACAGTCTCGAAGAAAGTCCCCTGAGTTTCCGCAATAGAGGCATAATTGCAACTGTTTTCTCCTTTCCCGCTCCTTTTGTGTTAGAGGATCTTTCAGACCCCCTATTTGCATGGGTTCCCCGGAGTCTACTCCTTTGGAAGGAGTTGGCGGTTTGGAAAATACTCGAGCATCAAACTTGGTACGATCGGCCTTCCTGTTCTGCAGTCTGTGGTCAATTTGAACGACTAAGTCAATATAGTCCGAACAATCTTGTGGGGGATTCACTACTTGGGCTAACACATCTTTGAGCTCTCCACGTAGACCTCTATAAAACAGCGTAATCCTTTTGTCCTCAGGCCATTGAGTTTCCACTATCAGTCTGTTGAAAGACGCAATATAAGCCAAAAGGTCTTGATTACCTTGTCGCAACGAAAGAAGCTCATTGTCCAAGGCCTGCCCCTGTGAATGTCTTGCGAACAGTTTTTCCATACTGAGCTGAAAAGCTTGAAAATCATGGAGGACCGGATCATCTTGATTTACTAGAGGGATCGACCAGTCTGCCGCATTGCCACTAAGGTACGAAAGCACGAAAGCTACTTTAGCTTGATCAGTTGGAAAGGCTGCTGGCCGGCATAAGAAATGCAACCGGCACTGATTGATAAATACTGCAAACCTCTTTGGGTCACCAGAAAATCGTTCGGGCGGAGCCAGAGGTACATTCCCAGGTAGGTTGATCTGCACTGGATTCATAGAGGATGTAGAAGGAAGATTTCCCCCAGATGCGGGTAACGGGGTCTGTCCGGCTTGTGACTGTAGCAATTGTCTAGCGAGATCATCTGTTCGCTCCTTGGAAATAATCAGTTCCCTTCTTAGAGCGTTTGTTTCCTGACGGGCTGCATGCACTTCTGCCCTTAGTTCCCCAAGTAACTGGGCTAGCTGGTCGGTATCCGAGGTTTCCATAGCGCCTGGACGGGAGTTTTGTGGTAGGCTTTGCGTTCTGTAACGCTCACCTGATTCCCGTAGAGGCGCCAGTCTTGACTGGGCGTATACCGTATCTTCAAAGGTGATGTGTAACACACGGCTGGCTCTTTGGGCTGGACCTCTGTGCACTGTTTGTCTGACTCGAAGGGTAAGATGTCTTAGGTAAGTGAACACTGTGCTCTCCATCTGCCTCGGGGCAGGGTGCTGTAACCAGTTTCTTCACTGGATAAGGGGAGCAGGCCTCTTGACTTCAGAGGACTGCTGTCCGTCGTTTACTGCACGAACGGTAAGTTTCGAGTAATTCTAATGTCTTTAAAGTCTTTAGTAATGATGTTTCTTGTTTTTGCAGGGTTCCGGCGATGGCGGATGACGGGCTGAAGGGAGTTGAAGATGGAGCCCGTGTGATGAATAGAAGCGCCTGGAAGCACGTAAGTAAGCGCTTGTTGCGTGGTTCACGATGCGCTCTAACTGTCTTTTTATTTTGCAGGTACAAGTTCGGAGCGGCTGCAGGGTGCCGGAATACCCACTGGGTTAGATGTGGAAAGGGGTAATGGCACGTGAGTATTAAAGTTCCCCAATGTCTTTAAACGCACGTTGTTTTGTCTTTCAGATGCGGGATGCAGCGCCGAAGGCCTCCGGAGCGTGCGAAGAGTTGGTAAGCCTTTGTCTTTCAGATGCCGGAATGCAGCGCGAGGCGTTGGTGACAGCCGATGGACCAGGTAAGTGAAGAGCTGTCACTGAAGACCGTAATGCTAACCTGTTCTTTCTTGTCTTTATATGTGTTGCTGAAGACTGGATTCAGGATGGTAAGCCTTTTTCCTTAGGCCCAGGATCAGATGCAGAAGACACGATGAGCGTTCTGCTGCAGAGGATGCAGAATAACGCAAAGCAAGATTCATCCATCGGGTGTGGTTTAAATAGCCTCCTGTAGTGCTTAGGTGTCTCCTTCCACAGCCACGCCTAGGTAAGAAAAGAGTTCCTGCTTTCCAGAAGAGTTCCAGTGTTCTGAATCTAGGGAGTGGCTCCTGCCCCACCCAACAGGAAAAGTAGTTCCAAACAGAAGAGGATCAGAGGCTCAACTGGCAGGCAAGTAAGCAGCATGGTCTGCTGCAGGGAAATCCACCCAAGCATTATGAGCCCGGCGCTTCCAGCGCTGGGACTGGGCATATTTATGAGCCTGTTGCCACTGGCTCCAGGACTGGGTCCAAAAGGTCCCAATTTGGACTGGTTGGCACTCGGAACCTGGGTTATGGATCTGCTTCCAAGGGAGTTGGGATAACCCTGACCTTTTGGAAGCAGAGATCATGACACAAACTCTATCACAAATCTTCAGAGACATCTTTTTTCAAAAACATATTCAAGTATTTTATTTACTTCTATACAACAAAATGGATTCAATGTCCAAGGATTGCCACACCACAATTAATGTAGCTGGGGTCGATTCAAACATCCCACCTCCTTCTCTTGGTACTGCTCGCTAGTATATGCACACCATGTGATTTTAAGCAGATTCCCAAGCATCTGAAGACATACATGACTTACCGTGATTGTATTGCTGGTGCTTGTATCTGCTTAGATACATATGCGCCCACCCTTCCTCCCCTCTGGAGTTGAAGGAACATAGACATCTTACACCTTCTATTCTCACACATTCTCTTAGGCTCCTTCATGGCTGAACAAAAACAACTGGAGGGACCTTGACGCGTGAGGGATCATGGGTATTATTATTATTATGGTATTTATTGAGTGCGGACCGTGCTTTGAGAAGCAATGGCGCGCTTTACAGAGGTATGCACCATACAGATACATAACAGAGCGCTTTACCGAGGTGTACAACATTACACATGCATAACAGAGCGCTTTTCAGAGGTAACAGAACAGATATACATTGGAGGGTAGGATACAGATGGGGACCGAGGAGGGGTACAGCTGTTCCGAGTGGCAGGGAGGAGAAGGGCGGGTGTCGTCTAGCGAGTCAGAAGGGGCGATGTGATGGCCTAGGTGTTGAGGAGAGACGCCTTGGAAGATGTGGGTCTTGAGTTCTTTTCTGAATTGTAGGAGCATGGGGTGAGTCTGATGCTGACGGGAAGGGATCAATAAAACATGGTGCTTATGTGCAGTGCATTCTGGTACACTCAAATCTATAATGGACATTTGCTTAATTCCTCAGTGGAATCTGCACTTGATGTGAACTATTCTGTTGATAAACTTGTTTTCAACGTTAGTCGTAGTATTCCACAGGAAAACATTGTTTTAACGGAATTTATTGCATATGTTATTCTGCACCGCTCACCCAAGGACACTTCGGGAGGAAGGTGCGCGAATACGATAGAATAAGCCGGTGCCGGCTGGTACCTGATAATGTTACCATGGACATTGTCAAAACTGAGTATGAGTTATAGAGTTGCTTTCATGTTCTCTTGAGAGAGGGAAGAGTTCTGCTCCTTGAAGGTTACCATGGGTCACTGCCAACCGGTAGAAACTTCAAGAGCCAGAGGATTCTAGAAGGTGCCACCCCGCGATTGCAGAGGTCTTAACACAAGGGCCGGCGAGGCGGTCAGGTAGAAAGCTTCACTTGGAGGATGGAAGCATCACTCCAGGCCCATTGTTGCCGAGATTCCTCTCTCTGACTGGGGGCTTTTCAGTGACTTCTGGCGAGAAGAGGATGTTTCTTATTGCTGTGTCAACTGTGATGTATTTTATTTAGACTTCTTTTATTCTTTGTATGTATAGCATTTATTTACCCATTTAGTATTTTTGTTGCATTTATCCATTAATGTATTGTTTTTGTCCATGATATGAATAAAGAGGCTGTAAAGAGCCATTTAGCAGTGCAGTTGGGTGAATAATTGGTCTCCAGCGCCCAAGGCTTTCATTCAGTTCACTGGGTGAGACAACAGCTAAGAGTTCTGTGTAATTAATCCGGGCACTTTGTGAATGCAAAACAATATGGGGTGTAAAAGGTGTCGAAATAAAAAGGAAAGTCGATATTTTAGGTAGTCGTTATGGTGGTGTGCTGTCCGCTGGAGATGCAGAGTTTCTCAGCAAGGTATCTGGGTGATTTGAGGGCGACTGCCATATAGAGGATGCTGCAAGACTTGAAGGTGATTTGTGCGTGCAGTGGGAGCCAATGAAGGTCGATGACGACCAGGGTGATGTGGTCATATCTGCGTAGAACCTTAATGAGGTGTGCTGCCGCCTGTACGACAACTTCTCAGGGGCACATGGGAGGATGATGGGAGGCCTTCGAGGAGTGCATTGCCCCCCATCCAGGTGGGATAGGACCAGTACTTGAACAGTGGATCTAAAGCTGTTTGGAGGGACGTAGGGCTTGACTTTTCGCAGGAGGGAGAGCTGATACCAAGCTGTCTGAGTTGTCTTAGCTATGTGTGTCTTGAAGGAGAGGTGTTTGTCGATGTGGAACCCGGGGGACTTGGCGCAGGAGGTAAGCTCGGGTATGAAGGCCTCAGAGTTCATGGTTGATAGCCAGGTCTGTATGTCTGGGTGTTAGGTGTTGTTGGTGAGAAGTAGGAATTCGGTCTTGGAGGAGTTGAGCTTCAAGTATGCACTGGACATCAAAGACTGGATCAACGAGAGGCAGGTTTTGAGCCTGTAGATGTCCTTGATGGAGTCAGTCCTGAAGTATAGCTGTGTGTCATTGGCGTATTGATGAATGTGTATATATTGAAGATTACTGGTGAGAGGATTGAACCCTGCGGGATTCCACAGGTGACCAGTAGCAATGGTGATCTAGAGAAGTCCATCTGAACAAACTGCTTGCGGTTGGCAAGGTAGGACTTGAACCAGTGTAGGACAAGGTTGTTGATCCCACCTGCGCCGATGTAGGGGGTACACTACACGTCACAATAGGGATAGTGTTACAGAAACCCTGATGTCGACGTCCCTTTTTTTCCGATCTTCATAATAAATATTCACCAGATTTAGGACTATATGCACAGGATGGGAATCTAAGCAGATAAGAGCACCAAAAATTTCATTACGATAAGTACTGTATATGTTCTGCTAGCTGTTCAAAGCAAAGAAAAGGATGAAGCTGCTCTCAATTTCACCAACCCCCAAGACTGGAAGACCTACCCATTTAGAAAGAGGACTTTATAAGATTGTTTGAAGTCATTTCCCAAATGACCGCTCTGACATTTTAAGGCGTATTCAAGGCTATTTGCACCCCCTTTTTAGAAATCTCTCTAAAGCTGGACTGATTACCTGAGGTGCGTTGAGAGGAAATACATTCTCAGTGGACCTCCCTGATCGTCATGGAGGCAAAGCCTGTTGGGTATTGGGGGTTGTGGATCGATTTTAAGAAAGTTGTTTCAACTGTCCCAATTTAGCAAGTACCCCCAGGCCCACGATGGATGAAGATATAGACAAAATGAGATTCTCCAACTTCATATCCACTCTTGACTTCTCCAAGAGGTATTGGTAAGTTCCCCTAAATCCCTGTGATGCTAAAGAGACAGCCTTTTCTACTCTAGAGGTTTTCTTTCACTCCACAGTGATTCCTTTTGGACTACACAGGTCCTTCAACACTTTCCTGAGCCTCACAACTCCCTCTTTCATCCACACAGGGAATTTGCTGGGGCTTATTTTAGGGAGTTTAATAAAAGTCCACCGCCTATGGTAGGACTAGCGAAGACTCATTCTTTGATGCACAGGGCGCCAACTCTTAGGTTGACCTGAACTGCCCAAAAGGTTTGGTAGCAATGGACGAGCAGGCAGGCTTATTCTAGGAGGTGGTAAGTACAAAGACCTCATGGCCAGCCTACATTCAAGAATACACGTATACACAGTAGTTTTATAAAAATATAGTTTATAATAAATAACACTAAGGCAACTAACACATTATTAGAATTACAGGTAAGTAAGCTTATTCGCATTTATATGCAGTGAGATTGTTGTTAAGCATTACCCGGTTCAATAATAATTTGTTAACCAAAATTTAAAGTAAGCAACACAGATACTGGTAAGTACTTTTAGGTGGTCTATACTTTAGGAAGTCCAGCCCTATCTGGGAATGAGTCCCAAAGTTATTTGGTTCAGTGGGTGACCCGGGACCATGGGAGGAAGAACAAAGGAAGGCAGATACTGTCACAGTTGTCAAATTAGCAGGTTTCTTCTATGTTGCAGATAGGTCAAATATTTAGTTCAAAGACGGTTCAGTTAGGTCAGATAGGCGCCCCCGCTTCATGACTTTAACCTAAAGGACAGATGTCCTTAGACCTGGGAGACCAGAGTTGGCTAGTCCACCCCAATGTGTCTCAGAAGCTCAAGAGGAGAGCAGAACAACACAGCAAACACCCAGATAAGCACCTAGGAGTGGGACAGTATCTTTTTCAGAAGAAAGGATACAATGTTACCGGCGGGTCTCCAAGGTGAGGTGACAGCAGCTTCTGTTTGGATTCTTAGCCTGGACCCTGGAGGCTGAAGAAAGAACTTTTGGAGGCAGCATATGGTCAGCTTCTTTTGCAATGAGATACCCGGCATACAAACTTCATGATACTGGCTCACTGGAGCGATCGCTGCAACTACGGCGTTCCTGTCTGGTGTGCCCCTGTTGAAAACCTGCAGTGCTGCTACGTGGAGGTCGACGCACACCTTCAAGAAGTTCTTCTGCGTCGAAGGGGAGGAGTCCAGAGTCGGCCAAGCAGTGCTGCGCAACCTGTTCGCTTGAAGGTGAGCCTGGTGAGGAGGTGAGAGATGCTTAATGTTGAGATGCTTAATGTTGAGCCTCGCCACCTCCTGTGGTTGTGCTTGTGTGTACTGCTATGTATTCTTTATTCATGAGCATGTGAATCCATGCTAGACCCCATGCTTGAGAAGGAACAAGTTACTTACCTGTAACTGTTGTTCTCCAGCATGAGTCTGGCATGGATTCACATGCGAACCCTCCTACCTACCCCTTGGTCCTACCTCTTGGTCCTACTGCCACTTAACATGCTACCAAATCTGAAGATGGCTGCCAGAGGAGGGGCTTAGGTAGAGGGCAGTCATTGGCCGGGGGCAGTATGAACCAGAGGCCAGTCATTGGTTGTTAGGAGAAAGACAGTTCAGAAGTGAAACTGAAACTGATTTTTTCTTTACCGAGGATTCCCAGCCTGACGGGGAATATTCATGAGCATGTGAATCCATGCCAAACCTATGCTGGAGAACAACAGTTACAGGTAAGTAACTTGTTCCATATTCCAGCCTATCCACATATCGAACCAAAGTTTCAATACGATAAAGATGTTACCTTCCTACCAAATTAGTGATCGAAAACTGGTATTAACCTATAAGGTAGTATGTAGATGTCCGCTTTGTAAATGTTCTCTTCTGAGAATCTAAACAAATGAATGACAGTAATCATTCTTGAACATTGTAATAGATCTATGTTCCTAATTAGTGAAAGTCCCCGTTCAGACCGATGCCAATTGGGATCAGGAGAATGGGTCTCAGTCGGACAGGATCCCAATACCACCGTTCCTACTGCCCGATCTTTGCTGGTGGACGATAGATGGCAAAGTTTCAGTGAGAGCCCCCTTCACCCGGCCAGAGCCTACCCTGGTGGTGATGACAGACTCCTACCTTTTTGAGCTGTAGGGCTACTGTGGAGGGCTACGTGATTCATGGTGCATTGTCCAGGACGGAAGCCCTGCTGCATATCAATCTGCTCGAGCTCCGGGCAGTGGGCCTTGCTCGCAAGGCGTTAGTGTTCCTCACCAAGGACAGGTCTGTTCTGTTCAGGACAGACAACTCTACTACAATGTTTTACCTGACCAAGCAGGGTGGCACCTGGCAGTAGGCCCTATCGGAAGGAATTTGGATTTCTACAGTCCAGCTTCCAGGGGAGAGCAATGCAGAAGTGTACCAACTGAGCCGCCTGGGGTTCAACACCTACGAGTGGAAGTTGCACACCGACTTCTTGTTGCCCCTGTTCCAGCATTGGGGGTTCGCGGACCTGGACTTGTTTGCATCTCCCTGGAATGCCAAGTGGCCCCAGTTTGCTTCATGTGCAGGTTGGGGGTCACTGGGAGACGCCTTCCAGATCTGTTGGCACGGCTGCAGGTGTTAGGGTTTCCGCTCACCCCTTTGCTCTAACTGATCCTCCAAGTTCTGGGATTTGGTGGGTTGCAGTGGAATGCCCGGACCCGTCCAAGCTTGCACTGGCAGTCTGTTTCCTGACCATCTGAGGCTTCAGTATGCTCAATTTTTAGATGACAACTAGGACATCATTCAGCAGGCCAGGAGACCCTCAATTCTGTCCCAATATAAGATCAAATAGACTAGTTTCTGCCATTATGCTTGTGACAAAGGACCTGTCCTCTGGATGACGTACTAGTTTTTCAGCACACCTGGCTCGCTCTGGAGTTCAGGTGGATACTTGCTGCACTTATTTGGCGGCCATTGGGGCTTACAAGAATTCCACTGAGCATGTGTTTTTTCGACAGCCAACCCAGTGGTTAAGATTCACCTTAAGGGATTGTCTAGGGTTTTTCCTCTGGTGCATAGGCTACACCTGGTCTGGGTCCTTAATGTGGTGCTTGAAGCTTTACAGAGCAAGCCTTTCGAGCCGATGACCTCTGTGGACATCCGCTTGGTGACACTAAAGACTGTTTTACTGGTGGCTCTCACCTCTGGACGGAGGGTTAGTGAGCTGCAGGCAGATCCTTGGAACTTCTTGCCCAAGGTGATCTCTCCATTCCATCTGAATCAAGGAATCTGCCTGCCGGTGTTCTTCCCGAACCCGCAGTCAGAGGCAGAGAGGGCCCTACATTCCTTGGACCTCTCCAGGACGAAATCCTTCAGGAAGTCTGAGGCATTGTTTGTGACTTTTGGGGGCTCCTCCCCCAGGTCTCAGGCTTCCAAAGCTTCCATCGTCCATTGGATGGTCCAGGCCATTTCTGAGCGGTACACGGCCATGGGCAAACCTGTTCCTGAAGGAATTCATGTTCATGCGGTTAGAGCCAAGGCCACGACCATCGTGTTTCAGAGACATGCTTCTTGGGATGTCATCAGCAAGGCGGCTACTTGGGCCACTCGGTCGGCCTTCTGTAAGCACTGCTCACTGAACACCAGCTCCAGGCGCAATGCAGAGTTTGGAAGAACCTTTTCGCTTCGTCCTAAGATATGAGGCATGGTTTCAGAGCTCCTTGTTTGGTGGAATCACCCACACGGATGGAGCAAAGGGGACTGGACCTATGAGAAATGAAAGTTACTCACTGTAGTAACTAGAGTACTCTTAGTCCATAGTCCCCTTTCCTTAATACGTCCCACCCGCCTTCCCTGCCCTGGGCTAATATGTACTAAGAGTTGCCGTGTAACTAAGCGTCCGATGTGTTCAAAGAGGACTGAGGTGAGGCGCCAGGAGGCGGGTCCTCAGCGGGTATTCCCACACCTGAGGCTGCGCCCCGCGCGCTATACTAAATTTAAAGTGGAATCTCAATTTTTCACTGCTAAAGCTTCCGGTACCATCCCCATATTGGGGGACGCTGCACTGGGATGGAGGAAAGGAGACTATGGACTATGAGTACTCTATTTGATTTATGATCGCAGATGTGCTCTCCTATGAATAGAGTGCACTATACAATTATTGTTATTGGATAGATCCTTATAAATTGAGGGGATTTAGTCTTAAATCATTCAGCAATCTGTGAAGGCATTATGATGAAGGACACCGACAACAGATTCCAAATTCAAAACAAGCAAGTTTAAAACTTAAATGTCAGAATGGAAAATAGCCTAACTTTCCCTATACTAGGGTGGGATTTCCCTACCTAAATAAAAGTCTGAGTCAAAGAGTTCAATTTAGGAATCTGTCTGTGTCAAACCCCTATGCTTGCCCTCACACCTAATCTATACAATGTGTAGGGATGTACGCAACCAAAAGAAAACTTTGTTCAACATAAAGCTCAGAGCTTCTTCCAACTCGTAGCTTTTACCAAGCTCCCTTCCCCAAGTATAAAACAGTTCCACACAGAAAGAAGGCTTAGGATTCCCTTTCTTGGTTTGCAAATGCAATAGTCTTTTCAGTTTTCCGGTTCCCTTTGTCGTATACTTGATAAACATAGATGTTCGTTCCACTTTAATTGAGCAATTCAATGTTCAGAGACCTTTGAAAACGTGTTTCTTGCTACATGAGACCACTCCGATACAATGGATTTCAGGAAATGCTTATGTTCACACACGCGCACCAGGTTTCTCAAGCACCAGAAACTAACCAGTCGCTTTGAAGGTTTGTGCTGCAGCGCAGATCACACAGCCTCCTTCCTTTAGGGTCAGGGCTCCAGTTCCTGCCCCCCAGACACTGCTGGGCTGGTCCTCCTCCACAGGAGAAAGAATACGTTGAATAGAAAGGAATGGGACAGCCTTCCAGCACACCTCCCTTCGCCTTTCCCAGACAGCTTCAGGGAGTCCCCACTCCCACGCCATGTTGAACGGTCCTCTGTTGTCTGCACGGACCTTCTGGTCCTTTTCCTGTCGTTCTCGCCTGCCACTGGGTTGGGCTCCATGTGTAGATCTGCACCCCTTGACAGGCTGCAGGTGTGGATGATTATTCAACCCTGCCTGACACCCATTAAAGGAACTTGCCTGGCCATTAATGTTCGTTAGCAGGCAAGCAGGCCTCTTCCCAGCACTAGAGTGATAAGAGCATAGTCTTCATTGCTCTTAGTTGCCTCTTCTTTGTCCAATTACTGTCAAGTGTCAATTGTGGACAAATGTTGAACCCTCCATCCAGGTGATCCTCCCTCGATTCTCCGCCCTCAGGGTCGGGATCGAATAGCGATGGCATTTCCCTGGCCACCTGTGCGGAGGATCCGAGGGGTCTAGGAGTGAGAACACCCTCAGGTTTCTCACATACCCTTCCCCAATGCGTGTTGGACCGAGGTGCTTCACAGGGAAACTGGGTGCTTCACAGGGGAACTGGGAAAGAAAGTCCATGTTACCGTGCTCTCGCCCTTTCTGGGGTTCCACTGAGAAGCAATATGGTTAAAGATCCAAGAATGACTGCATTACTTGAGGATTGCACTCTTTCCTTTGTTTAATCCAAACTAGAGTCGAATGGTCTGTTATTAGGCAACATTTGTGACCTAAAAGGTAATATTTTAGGTGAATTATGGCCCATTTGATTGCTAGTGCCTCTAGCTCAATGACCAAATAGTTTCTCTTTTTCTCTCTGGGGAATAGCTTTCTATTTATGTATGAAATGGGGTGTTCAAACCCATCATCATTTTGTGATAGAATGGCTCCAAGTCCCGTTAAGGACACATTGGTCTGAAGAATTAATTATTTGGAGAAATCAGCTACTCGTAAAACGGGGCTCTAGCATAAGGCATGTTTAAGGTTGTATAGCAGATTTCATCCTCTTCTTCCCACCTGATCTTTTGGGGCTCAGCATTTTTCAATTTGTCTGTCAGTCTGGATGTTTTACTGGAAAGATTTGGAATAATTCTGCAGTAATATCTTATTAATCCCAAAAAGGTCCTCAGATCTTTCTTTGTTTTGGGAGGGGGTGTTTCCAGGACGGCCATTACCTTCTCCTGTTTTGGTTGGACTGTAACATTACCCTAAAAAAAAAATCAAATATTTTACAGCTGATTGGGCCAGTTTACATTTTCTGGGATTAGCGGTTAACCCTGCTTTTCTTAATACTCTCATAATATTGTAGAGATGATACAGATGATCTTCCTATGTCTTACTATGAATTATAAAGTCGTCTATATAGGCTCTGCAAAATTCAGAGTATGGCTGTAAGAATTTGTCCATAAATCTCTGAAATGTTGCAGGCGCCCCATGCAGCCCAAAAAGTAGGACTTTGAATTGAAACAACCATAAGGGTGTAGCAAAGGCATATTTTTCTTTATCAGTTCCATGTAAAGGAACATGCCAATATCCCTTTGTGAGATTGAGTGTTGATAGATACACAGCATTACTGAGCCGATCTATTAGATCATCAATATGAGGAATTGGGTAAGCATCAAAAGCAAAGATATGATATGATAAGTCATGTATAACCCTCCTGTACACAAGTGTTTCTAGCTGCAGATGGCATTCAATTTACAATAATCTATACAAAATATCCAACTTCCATTAGGTTTGGCCGCCAATATGATGGAGGAGGACCAAGGGCTAGTAGAAGGTTCAGTGATGTTAGCCTCTATCATGGTATTAACTTCCTGAATTATAGTTTCCTTTCTAGCCTCAGGTAACCAATACAGTTTTAGGTGTACCACTTTACCTACGGGAGTGCGGATATGATGATAAACATCCTTCACTCTCCCAGGTTTTTCCCGCAATACATTAGGATACGGTCTATAATCTCATACAGCTCTTGTTTCTGATTATTTTTTAAAAAATGTTATCAATCTGTTTATTGTTTTTATTACTTGGCAAAACAAGACACAACAATGTTTGACTTGTGCATGGTGCAATATATTCCATACAGTTTATTAACATTGGCATAGGGACAGAGCCGTATAGGGGCCCTGGCAAGGCAACTGGTAACGGCAGCGTTCAATTTTTGGGCAGTCCATGCAATGCAGCCATTTACCCTTCTCCCTCCCACTTCCCCCATATCTTCGTAAATTTCCTGGCACAGCCTCTGGCTCTATGCACTCTTTTTTTCCAATGCCATGCATCGGTCCAGCTACGCAGTCCACTGGCTCAACCTCAGGTGCTCTGCTGAACCCCAGGACCCTGCAATCAGTCTTTTTGCAAGTCCCATCACTACAGCCAGGAAGGTATTCCCATATTTCATGAAATCAGTATCATCCCATATACCCAGCAGTACCAATTTCGGCTCCAAGGGAACCAGAGCCCACATCACAGTGGACAGTTTCTGTGTGCATTTTTCCCAGATGATTCTGATTTGTGGATGCTCCCAGAGTGCGTGATAGAAAGTACCCCCTTCCCTACCACATCTGAGGCATTTGTTGCTGTTCACCCTACCCCATGTGGTCAGCATTGTGCCGAAATAGTACACTCTGTGCAGGATCTTAAATTGGTTAACCGCAGCCGTGCCGCCATTCCCACCTCCCTCTGGAACATCAAGGCCTCTACCCATTCTTCCGGGTTCTAGCTCTCCCAAGTCTCACTCCCATTTCTCTCGCAGGTTGATGAGCTCTGCAGACCCAAATGCCGTAAGCACCTGGTATAAGGTGGACTTGACCTTAGCAGAGATGCCCATTGCGTATAAGTTGGCTTCCAGCGGGGAACTACTTGGAACCTCTCCCAGGGAGGGGAACTGGGCCAAGATGGCATGAGATATCTGTACATACCTAAACCTCTCCCCGGGTAATAGGCTGTATTTATCCTGCAGCTCCTCAAACGACCGGAGGCGCTCTCCTTGTATTACATTCGCCAGGGTCTTTATACCACCCGGCACCCATTTATCAACATACCCCTTCTTTGACAGCTCTTTGAGGTGCGTATTGTGCCATATGGGTTGGTCCATCCCATGTCCTGGTGAGCCTCCACCCATACTTGGCATGTGTGTCTCATTGGCCCGGTAAGGGACCTCTCATATCTTTTCCCCCATACAGAGCCCGTTTGGGCATCCGGCCTTTCATCCTTTTCCATTCCGCAGCCATGTGTGGGAGTGCCCCATGTAACCAGTCATTTACTGTCCCCAGCTGGGCAGCCCAGTAAAATCTGCGCAGGTTGGGCAACCCTATCCCACCCTCCCATACTGACCGCTGTAGCGTTTTCAATGCCACCCGCGTTTGTTTCCCCCTCATAGGAAACCCCCCAAGGATCCTTGAATTTCCACAAATACCTTCTTTGAAATCAGGAGTGGGGCATTCTGTAGGGCATATAGAAGTTTGGGTAATGTTAACATTTTAAATAAAGCCGCCTTGCCCAGGAGAGTTAGTGGGAGGGGCTGCCAGTGAATGATATCCCGTGCAAATTTGTTTACTACCAGGGTGAGATTGAGCGGGACATAATCTGTCACGCATGGGCTAAGATGTATACCTAGGTATTTGAAGTCTGCTTCTGCTATTGTGTATGGGCATTCCTGGGGGAGCCAAGTTACCTCACCCTGGAGTTAATGTTAATGTTAAAGGACATTTGTAGCGTGTACTATCACCACCGGCGTGGTCCCCTGATGCTCTGGCGGCTCTGAAAGAGGGGGTAGGGGGGGGGTTAGTGGGATGAAGCTGGAAAAGTGCAAGAGAGCAGTGATGTGCTGTTGGCGGCCTTGGGTCCGTTGGCTGGGCCTGGGGTGTTTGCGGCCGGTAGTCGTTGTGTACTGTTGTGCAGGTCTATGTGCATTTTTAAGTTTGTTGTTGCAGTGTAGTGAAGATTGTGCGGTTTGTTGTGCTGTAGGTTTTGTGGTTGTTTGGTTTGGAGTTTGAGAGGTGTATGCAGAGGAGGAAATTGTTAGTGCAATTGGTTAGTTGGCATCTTTATCCTGCATTGAGGTGCTGGGCTTCTGTAATTTCCCAGGTGGGGTTCGGGAGCGCCCCTGCGCCTCTGTCCTGATCTGGGTCAGTCCGGCCTTCAAGGTCCCTTTCACATCTGGCCCCCTCCTCCCCAGCCTCCCTCGCAGCCCTCCCTGTCTTCCCTTCCCGTTCATATTGCTAGTGCACCTGCCAATGTCCACAGCTCAGCTACTGTGGTGATTGCCAATATCCCGACAGTTCCACAACACTGTGGTACCTGGTGGATGGGGTTAGGGTGGGTTGTTGACTCCATCTCCGTGTGTCGCCTGTGTTCCACTCTACCCGGCGTCCCGCGTCCAGGTGCCATGGTAGCTTCTCCACATAAGGCGTTGTCCACAGTCGGTTCTGGTGGTTGTCTGTGTCCGCTCCAGTTTAGTCATCCCTTTTCCTTTCTGTTTCGGTTTTCAGTTTGTGTCAATGGTGTTGAAGAGCCAGGTTTTTAGTAATTTCCTAAATTTCAGGTGATTTTTGGTGTTTATTTCTTTTGGGATGTTGTTCCAGGTTTTTGCGGCTAAGTGGTAGAAGGAGGTGCCTCCAAGGTTTTTCTTGAGGTATGGTTTTGGTTCCAGGCTGATTTCTATGCTTGACCTGAGGAGTCTTGTTGGCTTGTAGATTTTCTTTTGCAGGAATTCTGCTCCTTGTCCACTGATCGCCCTGTGAGTTATGCACATTGTTTTGAAGGTGATGCAATGTTTTACTGGGAGCCAGTGTAGTGTTTTTAGGGCCGGAGTGATGTGTTCTCTTCTTGATAGTGTAAGGAGTTGTCTGGCTGCTGCATTTTGGATCCGTTGTAGTTTCTTCAGGAGATATTCTGGTATTCCGAGGTAGAGGCTGTTTGCATAGTCGATTCTTGACATGATGTGGGCGACGACAGTGAGTGTTTTGTGCGTGAAGGAGAGGAAAGGTAGGATTCTTCTTGCTTTGTGGAGGAGGAAAAAGCATTTCTTGACTGTTGCATTTACTTGTGGTTCTAAGGTTAGGGTGTTGTCCATCAGGACTCCCAGATTTTTTACTACCTTAGATACTGATGGTGTGGTTCCCATTTCCGTTGGCCATGGGATGGCTGTTTCGTTCTCTTGGTCTTTGGATATGATCGTGATTTTTGTCTTTCCTGGGTTGATTTTGAGGTTGTTGGCAGTCATCCAGTTGAAGACTTGTTTTAGACACTCGATTAGGGTTGAATGATCAGCTTGGGTGTGTTTGATTTTGTAGATGATTTTAGTATCATCATTGTAGATGCAATGTTGTACTTTTTGAAGATTCTGATAACCGGAGTCTGGTAGATGTTGAAGTACAGTGGTGATAGTGAGGATCCTTGTGGCACTCCACAGTCGTTAACTCTTGGAGTGGATTTGAAGGGTTTAATCCATACAGATTCTGTTCTGTCTGCTAGGAATGATTTAGTCCAGAGTAGTGCTGTGTCTTTTATGCCTATGTCTGTGGGAGGCAGTGGGAAAAGGACCAATTTCTGCCAGTTTATTTTGAGCCCGCTGAAGATTTGATGCGCCTGGAGTATTCCTGTCACGACTGGGCACTAGGCCTTGTGGTTGCTCTTGTATATTAAGAGGTCATCTGCGTAATGTGAGAACCTATCTCTCGCCCTTCCCCCACCCCCCCAGCCTCCCAGGTCCATTTGAATCCCTCCCAATTCGGACTTTCCCTGAGTTGTATTGCTAGGAAGTTTTGGCCAAATCCCATGCGGCCCATGATTCCCCAAAGAGATTCCCACCGCCCGGAATTGAACGCCTCCTCAAAGTCTATTGCAAGTAGAGCCAACTTGTCTGGTATTTCAGAGGCAAGGCCAATAGCAAGCTGTGCTTGGCGTAAGTTCATTTGAGTGGATTTGGAGGGCATGAACCCGCATTGGTCCGGGTGTATTAGCAAGCCTATTACCCCCATTAACCGATTGGCCAACACTCGGGCCAAGATCCTAGCCTCCCCATTTATTAGGAATATTGACCTAAAGGAGGGGCATTGTTCCAGGGATTGACCAGGTTTCGGGAGGACCACTATGCTAGCTCTTTTGAGGTCTGGCGGTTGCCTTTCATCTAGTTTACTCTGTAGGAAGAGGCGGTGCAGATGGCTGCTCACCCCCCCCCACACCCCAGCCGCTTCCATATCTCAACTGGAAACCCATTGGGCCCCAGTGCTTTCGTAGTCTGTAGCTTTGCAACTGCTGCAGAGATTTCCTCCTCTGAGACGTCTGCCTCCAACCCCATAGCTTATTGGGCGGAGAGCTGTGGGAGGTGGGCACCTTATTCAGTGCATCTGGGTCCCATGCTTCTCGGTCTTCCGTCCCCTCACTATATAGTGCCTCATAATATTGCAGGAAGGCCTCCTCTATTTCGTTGTCACCAGTGATTACCTCCCCTTGGGCATCCCTTAAGGCGCGCACATGCCCAGACCCTCTATCTCTCCTTTATAACCAGGCAAGCAATTTCCCTCTTTTGTCACCTGTCTCATGAATCCGACTCTGGCTGGCCCAGTGTGTATCGTTGGCATTATCCAGCTCCACATTGCGCAGTATTTCTTGCGGCGTGACCAGCGATCACTTGACCTTTTGTGCCCCAGAGGAGAGAAATCCCTCCTCTGCTTGCTGCACTTTCCTCTCTGTCTCCTCCACCTCTTGCACGTTTCCTGCTATTTGGCCGCCACCATTGAGAGAACCTCCCCCTGTATCGTGGCTTTGTATTTTATATTTATTTCAAAGTATTCCTCGGTTTTTGCCTCTAGGCTATCCGCGAATTCGGGGTCTCCTAGGTAATACGTGTTGAGGCGCCAGCTCCCTTTGGGTTTTGTCTTCCCATTCTTTAGTTCGATGACATGGGGGGAATGGTCTGATATCCCTTTGGCCATGTATTTGGCAGATAACAGTCGGTGGGTCATATTAGCTGGGACAAATAAATAGTCCATGCTGAACAATGATGCATGTACCCTGGAAAAAAAGGAATAGCGCTTGTCGGTAGAATACAGCGATCTCCATGCATCCACCCACCCCAGAGCCTCAGCAAATGAACGCAGTTTGGTGCATGCCACCGGGTTCCTGGTGCCCACATATGTCCTGTCCAAGCCCCGGTCCAATACCGCATTAAAGTCCTGCCCTAGTATACAGGCATCACCGTGGAATTGAATTGAGCCCCTGTCGCTCTGCCGGGAGATCAGTGGAAAGCGGAGGGGAGCATATACCGCTACTAGTCGCAGCCTACCGCTCCACAGCTTCCCCTTTGCCATAATATAGTGCCCCCCAGGGTCAGACCTCACCGTTTTTGATTATTATTGAGGTGAGATGAAATTAGGGCCTTACTTTCTGGGTCCTCGGGAAATAGACAAGTTAATATTATGGTTGGAGCTTACGTAGGATGCTCTTTCCACTCCTTTAACAAATTTACATGATAGATTTCTGTTTTAAGGCGACAGTCTGGTTATGAGATGCTGGAAAATGGAACCTCAATGATTAGTAACGGATCTAAGGAAGCTGGTGGTGGTGTATAGTAACAGACGATGTTGCCTGAATGAAGGTTTTAATATCAGCGTAAATTCCAAGCCAATAGAACGTATTCGTTATTTGGGCCTGAGTCTTAAACTGCCCTAAATGTCCTCCTGTCAAATGGGAATGGGCTATTTCTAATACCACCCGCTTATGACTCTTGGACAACCAACTGTGTTTTTACTGGTCTTTCCGAAGTGGTGTCTCCTCTATAAAGAAGTCCAGAGGTCAAGAAAATGATGTGTCCCTTTCTCACGACCCTTGGGTTCTGAGCCTGACAGTAAGAATGCCTCAGCCAATAATGCACCATTTTTCGGGGTATAAGCTAGGCCAGGCAGTGTCTCAAGCTCTTCCTCTACAGGCCTTTTAGTTTCAGTTCTGGGAGGATCTTTAGATGTTTCGTCACTCTCCCCAAAGCCTTGAGTTCCTCTTTCTGTACTTCCTCCCCAGATTTCCCTTTAAGCCTAGGAAGCACCATTTTTTCACGCACCCCTTGAGCAATCTTATCTCCTTGGTGGATCTGGAATGGACACTTTCTATGGTTTTGCAATAAGACCATAACATCCCCTCAGATGTCTGGGTCTATTACCCCTGCTAAGGCATCAATCCCAAATCTCCATGCTAATCCTGTCTTGGGGGCTAGCCTAATATGTATCAGGGGGTGGAATCAATATCAAGTCAGTAGGTATCTTATCTCCTTCTCCAGCATGGGGTCTGGCATGGATTCACATGCTCATGAATATTCCCCGTCGTCAGGCTGGGAATTCTCGGTAAAGAAAAAATCAGTATCAGTTTCGTTTCTGATCTGTCTTTCGTAGTAGTAACCAATCACTGATCTCTGCGTCATACTGACCACAGCCAATGACTGCCCGCTACCTAAGCCCCGCCTTTGGCAGCCATCTTCAGATTTTTACCGCACGTTCAAGTGTTGGGAGTCCTCGTGCTTAGCTCTCGAGCTTTTACTGCGTGTTTCGCGCTTTTTCACGTGAATTTTCACATTTTTTCGGTTAATCGCGCCTCAAGCTCCACCGTTTCTACTCCCGTTAACGGCTACCCGTTGCAGGATTTTCCTACGCCCCTCAAGGGTGAAGATTTCGTCGAATCAACTTCTTGGAGGATTCCAGAAGATTCGCGGCCTACTTCGAGATGGCCCAGGATGCGAGTTCGTCGCCCGGACCCAAGCTGTTTCGCAGCTGCCCTGGATGCGGGCTGCAGAATGTGTTTAAGGAAGACGAACATTTGTGATGCGGACCATGAGGGACCGTCGATCCCATCTCGCAAGCTGGTTGGAGAAGGGCTCGACGGGTGAGAAGAAGAAAGGGTCCGAGTGGGCTTCTAAGTCCTGTGCGGGCGCCCCGGCGACAGGGGCCCAGCACCAGGCCAAGCGCTGCGAGTCCGCTGGCTCCGGGAGCGCCAAAAGGTCGGGCTCTTCGGTCGCCAGGCAGGGCGCACCTTCCCTGGCGCCGTCAACCACGAGCCAACGCTCCGGTTCGGGGAAGAGAAAGTCCGAGACCCCGGGTAAGCTTCGGGAGAAGCCCCGTCTGATCTCGGAAAAGGGGGAGCGAGGCGTCGTCCCTCCCCCGAAGGAGAAGACCCGGGACGCACCTAAGGTGGTGAAGGCCCCTACCCAGCAGGCGAAGGCCTCTATCGAGGCTATCGCGGCGACTCTTGCCAAGCCGGCAGAGACACCGCCAGCGGAGACTGCCTCCGGGACTAGAGTTTCCCTGCCGCCAAGGAGGGAATCCTCTTTTCAGCCCATCGTCGTGGCCGCCATGATGGAAGAAGCGAGGGGGGGCCCGGTGCCCTCCTCGAGCTCGGAGTCTGCCTCGGAGGAGGAACTGACCGAGGCCGTGAGGAACCTCGAAGTCCAACGGGCGACTTTCGAGAAGGTTCGATCCCGTCAGGAAGATCCTCGGGAGATAACCGAGGAAGACGACGATGGTGAGGAAGAGCGGCCTTCCCTTCCGGTGCAGCCAGATCCTAGGCCTCAGGATGGCTCGGCGGCCATTTTGTCTGCCATCCAGTCCTTATGCTCTGAGATAAGGACGAGATTCCCGCGGCCCAGGCCGGAGGACCCGCAACCCGGCCCGTCGGGAAGTCCTCAGAACAAACGACAGAGGACCCAACCCTCTCCTCCTCTCGCCCCCGTAAGGCCTACAGTTCCCTCCTCGTCCTCCCACGAGTCGGGAGATGACGGTGTGTTGGGCTCGACGACGGGTTCTGAGGGCGACGGCGACGACGACGGAACGGGTCTCCCGTCGCACGGGCCTCGCCGCCCGACGAGATTGGCTCATTCCACGCCATGATCGCCAGGGCGTCCGAATTGTTCCAGCTCTGCCCGGAGGAGCAGAAAAAGGAAGGTTTCCTCTATCAGCGCCGGGAGGCCAAGAGGAAGATGGTCATTGCGGTGCCCCTAATCGATGACATCTGGGAGGAGGGCCTGTCGGTTCTCAAAAACCCCTCCACGGCTCCCCTGTGCCTCAGGGCCCAGCCAACGCCAGACGCAGCGGCGAAGAAGAAAGCGGCGGGGTCAGGAGCCTCGACGTCGAATTCCCCGCCGGACGGCGAGGGAAAGAAGGGAAAGAAGTTGGACGCCATGGGGCAGCGGGTCATTTCGTCGGCGGTGACGACGATCAAAGCGGCCAACGCCCTGGCGATCGTGGCCCGTTACTACAGGGAGCTCTGGTTTAAGCTGGCCCCCATATTGGACTTCCTGCCGGACGACAAGAGGTCCGAGGCCCTGGAAATACTGCAAGAGGGCGAGGTGGCGTCGGACCACGCCATAACGGTGGCAACCGATATTGCCGATACCGGGTTCTGCCAGCTGGGCAACAGTGTTTGCCTATGACGACGGGGTTGGCTCCGGGCGACCGACTTCCGCAGGACGTCCAGACCAGGGTGTTGGACATGCCGTTCGACGGCAGCAACTTGTTCGGGAAGGCGGTGGACGAATCCCTCCAAGCCATAAAAAAGGAGACGGCCCGCGCCCTAGGAGCCCTTCAGCAACGACGGCCCTTTCGGAGCTCCAGAGGCAGACAGGGTGCCTCCAAGGGATCCAGCGGTGGCTCGTCGTCCTACCGCCAGGCGGCACGCTCCTCTTCTCAGGAGGCCTACAGGGGTTGCGGCAAGCAGGGAGCGCCTCGCCGCCGTCGGCAAGGTGGCTAGAGCGGCAAGGCCTCCACCTCCAAGCAAGACTGAACCGGCCGTGGTCTCGGGCCCCTACCGAAGCACCCCGGTGGGAGGCCGGCTGACGAATTTCGTCGGCGTGTGGAAGTCCATCTCCACTGACCGTTGGGTGCTGGATACCCTGGCAAGAGGACACTCTATCGAATTCCTGAAGAAGTGCCCTCACGTTCCACCTGTGCCCAGGAAGGAAAATCACGTCCCGCAACTGCTGTTGGAAGTATGGGCGATGCTCAGGAAAGGCGCCATCGAGCTTGTCCCGAAGAGGCTCTGGGGCTCCGGGGTGTACTCAAGGTACTTCCTCGTCAGGAAGAAGACGGGCGGCTGGCGCCCCATCCTGGACCTTCGTCGTTTGAACAAATACATCAGATCACAAAAGTTCAGGATGGTCACCCTCCAGCATGTACTGGAACAGCTGGAGGAAGGCGACTTTCTATCGTCGTTGGACCTGGAGGATGCTTACTTCCACGTTCCCATCCTCAAAGGTCACCGAAAGTTCCTCAGGTTCGTCGTCCAGGGACGCCACTACCAATTCAGAGCACTGCCGTTCGGATTGAAGTCGGCCCCCAGGGTCTTTACCAAGTGCCTAGCACCAGTGGCAGCGTGGCTGCGCCTGCAGGGGATTCACGTCTACCCCTACCTGGACGACTGGCTCATCCACTCAAGGATGAGGGAACTCGCCGTCGAACACACCGCGAGGACCGTCCAGCCACTCACAGACCTGGGATTCGCCATAAACTACCCGAAGCCCCACCTGGTGCCGTCGCAGGTGGCCCTGTTTCTGGGAGCAAAGCTCGATACAGTGAGGCGCCTGGCAGCCACGTCGGAAGAATGGACGAAGACCATTCTAGGCAAGGTGCAGCGCTTGCTAGCCACGGACGTGGCCAGGGTGAGGTCCATCAAGCCCCTCCTGGGGATGATGTCCTCTTGCATCTACCTGGTGCACCTCTGCAGACTACGTATGCGCCCTCTTCAAGAATTTCTTGACGCCCGTTGGATGCAGGCGACGGGCACTTTCGAAGACAGGGTCCCCCTCAACGAGGTGTTGCGGCGGGCCATTCAGTGGTGGGGCGTTCGAGCGCACCTCACGGCGGGCAAGGACTTTCAGACGCCGGCCTACCAGGAGACGGTGACGAGGGACGCCTCCCTGGAAGGTTGGGGCGTCCACACCGGAGATCTCCACGCAAGAGGCCTCTGGCTCCTGGAGGAGAGGCTCCTGCACTTCAATGTCCTGGAACTCCTAGCCATGTTCTGGGCTCTCAAATCGTTCCTCCCGTCGCTCAAGGGCAAGGTGGTGCGGATCTTCACGGACAACACCACAACAATGTTTTACATACGGAAGCAGGGAGGCACCAGATCCCCAGCCCTATCCAAGGAGGCACAGGATCTGTGGCACTGGGCGGTCGCCCAGGGGATGTTCCTGGTTGCCTTCCACCTGGCAGGAGAAAGCAACACCATCGCCGACTCGCTCAGCAGGGAACTCCGCGCGTGTCACGAGTGGGAACTGCGCCAGGATCAGGTGGATCAACTCTTCCAACGATGGGGCAAACCCCAAATCGACCTGTTCGCAACAGCGACGAACTCGAAGTGCAAGAGGTTCGCCAGCAGGTTTCCCCAGCCGAGAAGCATGGGCGATGTGTTCTCGTTCCCCTGGGACGGCCTATACCTGTATGCGTTCCCTCCGTTGCCGTTGCTGCTTCGACTCATCAGCCAGCTCAAGAGGTCCCGGTGCAGGATGATCCTCGTCGCACCGGCGTGGCCGAGGCAGATCTGGTTCCCGGACCTTCTGGACTTGTCAACGTCCCCTCCCATCAAGCTGTCGGCGGACGCGGACCTTCTCTCCCGAGAAGGAGGCGCCATCTTCCACCACGACCCGGCGTCGCTGAACCTGCAGGCTTGGCTCCTGCAGCGCTAGAGTTTGGAGGCTACGATATACAGGCCGATTGCAGAGAGGTTCTTGCAAAGGCCAGGGCGTCCTCGACTCTCAAATGCTACGGTCATAAATGGAAGAGGTTCTCTATCTGGTGCCGAGCACAGAAGATCAATCCCCTACGGATTGCGGCCCCTCAAGTGCTGCCGTACCTGCTATCGCTGGCGAAGGCTAGGCTAGCCCATGCCTCCATTAAGATTCATCTGGCGGCGATCTCCAGATATACCAGAACCACAGGACTGACGTCCCTGTGGTCCCATCGACTGGTAAAAGAGTTTATGAAAGGACTGTTCCGGTCGTTCCCGCCGGTGAAGGCCCCGGCCCCGGCGTGGGAACTTAACGTGGTGCTGACCAGGCTCATGGGGTCCCCATTCGAGCCGATGCACTCCGCACCGATGAAGTTTGTGTCGTGGAAGACTGCATTCCTGGTGGCCATTACCTCCGCACAACGAGTGGGAGAGATCCAGGCCCTATCCTGCAAAGCACCGTACTTGACTTTCCATGCCTCGAGGGTGGTTCTTAGGACGCACCCCTCCTTTATGCCCAAGGTGCTGTCGGACTTCCATCTTAACGAGCCCTTGGTGTTGCCTGTTTTCTTCCCGTCTCCTTCGTCGCCGGCCGAGAGGACTTTGCACTCGCTGGATGTGGCTAGAGCGCTGAAGTTCTACGTGGACCGCACGAAGAGTTTCCGGAGGACATCACAGCTGTTCGTGAACTTTGGACCTGTGAATCAAGGGAAGGCTCTCTCGAAGTCTTCTATTTCCAGATGGCTCTCCGGCTGCATCATGCACTGTCACCGGTTGGCTAGCCGACCGCTGCCAGGCCGTCCGAGAGCCCATTCGACCAGAGCGATCGCTGCTACTACGGCGTTCTTATCTGGTGTGCCCCTGCTTGACATCTGCAGGGCTGCTACGTGGAGGTCGACGCACACCTTCACGAGATTCTACTGCGTCGATCGGGATTCCAGGGAGGAGTCCAGGGTCGGCCAAGCAGTGCTGCGCAACCTGTTCGCTTAAGGTGAGCCTGGTGAGGAGGTAAGAGATGCTTAATGTTGAGTTTTTGTATTGCTTCATGTTGAGCCTTTTACCAGCCCCCGTGGTTGTGCATGTGTGTACTGCTATCTATTCTTATATTCATGAGCATGTGAATCCATGCCAGACCCCATGCTGGAGAAGGAACAAGTTACTTACCTGTAACTGTTGTTCTCCAGCATGAGTCTGACATGGATTCACATGCGAACCCTCCCGCCTACCCCTCTGCGGCTCTTCACTTGGTCATACTGCCTCTTCACGTGCTACCAAATCTGAAGATGGCTGCCAGAGGCGGGGCTTAGGTAGAGGGCAGTCATTGGCTGTGGTCAGTATGACGCAGAGATCAGTGATTGGTTACTACTACGAAAGACAGATCAGAAACGAAACTGATACTGATTTTTTCTTTACCGAGGATTCCCAGCCTGACGATGTGGAATATTCTTAAGCATGTGAATCCATGCCAGACCCATGCTGGAGAACACCATCTGTGAAGGCATCCTGAAGAAGGCCACCGACAATAGATTCCGAATTCAAAACAACCAAGTTTATTAACTTAAATGTCAGGATGGAAAAAGGCCGAACTTAGCCTATACTTAGGTGGGATTGCCCTACCTAAATAAAACTAAGGAAAGTCTGAGTCAAAGAGTTCAATTTAGGAATCTGTCTATGTCAAAAATGTATGCTTGCCCTCACAACTATTCTATGCAATGTGTAGGGATGTCAGCAACCAAAAGAAAACCTTGTTCAACATAAAACTCTGAGCTTCTTCCAACTCGTAGCTTCTTCCAAGCTCCCTTCCCCAAGTATAAAACCGTTCCACACATTCCCTTTTTTGGTTTTAAAATGCAATAGTCTTTTCAGATCTCCTGGGTCTTCTCCCCCAAGACAGATCTCAGGGTTCCCTTCCACAAGTTCCAAGTCACACAGTTCATTTGAGCTTGAAATGAAAGGCTTCTACTCAGGACTCCGGGTTCCCTTCCCCAAGTTCCAAGTGCCCCAATTCCAAAAGAAACACAAAAAGTGTGGGCAAGTATAGGTTAGACACGGACATCATTTTATTTTTGACAGACTGTGGACTTGTATTTATTTTCTTTTATGGTTGAGACTACTCCCATATAGCATATGGAAAATTGGAGTTATCCCAACCCCTCATCTTGATAAATTAAGTTTTTGTAAACTGTATGCTCATGTCTGTGTCTACCTCTTCACACCATGCCAATCTCACACCTATCGGAGTGTTCGGATTACGAACCCATACCATGCGGAAAGTTCCGCTGTCCGAGCCTTCTGATGGGCCAAGGGCCTCTATGGCATCACCAGCCACGTGATAATAAATTATGAATGTTAATCTCTAATAAACACTAAATGTTTTTTGTATTTGCAGGTTTGTTTATTGTGCTGTAGTTAGAGGAAGAAGGTTTGAAGAAGCAGAAGGTAAAAGCAAAAAGGCTGCAGAGCAGAGCGCTGCTCAGTTAGCGCTCAACCATTTGGAGGATTCCAGCTTTTCCCTTCAGGTAAGAACTTTCCAAGTATTCCTTTAAGGTCAGGCAGTAATGAAATGAGATTATGATTTCTTACGCTTCCAAACCATGTAATTATGGTCAATTCACTTATATTATTGCATATTTACTGTTATATTTTCAGCACTTTTGACACATAGTTCTGAAGCTCGTTAATCAGAAGCTATAGTTTGACCACAGCAGGGCATTAAAACCTTTCGGACGTCATTGACTAAATTTATCGTTCTTACCACAAACTGGTTAATTATTAATGATCAAACAGAATATGTCTTTGCTTTCTGTCTAAAATAGGTCAGCAATGACTTTTTTGCGAGTGCCATATGGCATCCTTGTTCGCACACCTTGCATCCGAGTTGTATCCTGGCGATGGCTTCCTTCAGGTAGCACTGTAGGTATTGATAGAGACATATCAGCTTTTCAGTGATGTGCAGTCCTCCCCCTATGGGGCTCAAATGGGAATGGGGTGCACTTTTTACCGGCACCCAGCTTCAGGGGTTTACCTGGTCCGCTGGGGCTGGAATGCCCCGGTAATTCCCCGAAGCCGGGTGCTGGGTAAAATATGACTCCGGCGGCAGCCATGCGGTTTTATCAGTTTTACCGGCACGGCTACTGCCAGGGTCATAACGACCCCCATTGTCATCTGTGGCATCTTCTATGTTGTGTGACAACAAAATACAGAGAATGTGTACATGCTTTTATCACCAACACCAGATTTCCACCATAAACATCCAATCACCCCTCTCTCTCCCATGCAGGTGATGCAGGATACTCCCTAACGCCATGGCTGATGACACCCGTTAGATGACCACAGAACAGGCATGCGGAGGCATACAACCGGGCACACATCCATACAAGGGCCATCATTGAACAGGCTTTTGGACTGCTCAAGGCCAGGTTCCGCTGCCTGAGCAGATCCGGCGGTGCATTAATGTATAGCCCCATAGAGGTTGGCAAAATTGTCCTGGCATGTCCCACGCTGCACAATGTGTATTCGACGGAACATTGCACTGCCCCCGACATGGACCCTGCAGGTCAGGAGAATGGGGATGACGACGATAATGGGATGGGAGTACGACCACGGCGGGATGCAATGGATGGTCAACACACACGGGCAGCACATTCACAATTTCTTCTGAACAATCCTCACAAGCACATGGAGCAAATTTTCACACACGTAATTTGTAATACACACACACACAGAAGAAGAAGATTGTCCACTGGTAATTCTGATTAACAACCCAGTGTATTATGATAAAGACAAAAGAAAACGGGTGCAACAGCAATGCCTTCCCAAATGTACCCACCCACCTTGAAAGGGGCCCCTAGGGGTCCCTTACGTCTATGGAAACGAGGCGAGTCACCACACACGATAGATACGCCAGACACAAGGTTGTATTCCCAAAGCTAGGGTTTATTGCAAAGCAAAAGTCTCAGTTGGCCAACTCGGTCTCACGCCCCGCGACATGTATCTCTAGACCTCGAGGGACGCAAGAGAGTGAATTACGTACATCAGTTACATATATAGAGAATGCATATCAAACAATCAGCTGTGACATGTTTAACACCCCCCTTTATTGGGTTTCTTTGAACTTGGTGTGATGATGGACATTTTAGACAACTATGACACCTTCAAAAATCTATTCTAGTAACAATTTGCAATTTGTGAGTGCGGAGGCATCTTTCAGTTGTTGAACAGAACACAGCGCTTCTGTTCTTGTAAACGAGCTAAATACAGGGGGAGAGTTGCATTCCAGCCCTTGCTATCTATTAGGTGCTATTCGTGTCCTCGGAGCCGACACGCTCTTAACAGGGCTCAGCAAAGGGGGGCCATAAGAAGAGCATAATTCAAGCCTTTAGCTGCTTTATTCTAACATATTCTACCATATAACGAGACTGGCTGGCAGCTGCGAAATGATTAAATGCCCTGCAGCTCTGCTTCAAGGCTACATTCGGGAGGGAGCCAGGCATTCTTCCTGGCGCTGCCTACGTTGTGTTTCAACAAACTCTTGTTATCCTCGGGGCCCTGCGACCTTGTGCTTTTACGTGCAGACAAAAATGTTTTAAAGTCGAGCAGTGTAAGCAGAATAATGTACTGCGAAGCAATGAGAACAGAAAGCAATGAGCAATGGTTAGAAAACAAAATGGCGATTCTTGTTACATCAAAATGGCCGTTCACTGGCAAACTCGGAAACCTATATTCTGTCACATCGTGCATGAGACAGTTGGCCCACGGCCATCAAAATACGTTTGCGGTCACACAGTAGAGGTATCCATTTTTCTAGACTGACAAGCTCCCAGGCCCCAACTACCTAACTCAACTATGGACCCCCCACCTCCTCCCAAACTTACCCTCCCACCTCCCAGGCAAAAAATAGCAACATGTGGAACAAGTGTCACTTAATAAGCACTACTTCCGGCCACGCTTGGCGGCATGTTTGTCCCTCTGAGACATGCCAGACAGGTGCATTGACCTTCTCCTGGGGCTGCCTCCCTGGGAGCTAGTAGATGTGGTGCTGGTTGAGGGCATTGGGGTGTTATGAGGCGGCGCCATTGTTTCGGCAATGTTCGATCGGACACTATTGCCCTCACAGACCTCCATGACATCAGGATATTGGCAGAGGCCGAACACCCCAAGGCACGTGCAACCAGGCTCCCTACTTACTCTTAGCCTGCTTACTCTCCCTGGTTAGCCTGCTTACTCTCCCTCTGTAGCCGTGACTCTTCTAGGTGCTGCTGCACCAGTCTGGCCAGCGTGTCCTGGCGCTCCTCCATCCGATGGAGATGCGCAGTGAGCTCCTGGAGTGATGGGGCGGGCGAGCGCATGGGACTCCTAGGACTCATGCGGCTGCATGTGCCCAGTACATCTGGGGGTCCGCGTTGTCCTTGCTGCTGTTTCTGCCTGCCTCAACAGCCACTTCCTTAGCACTGCTGTCCGTGCCATGAGACTCGGCCTGGTGGGGTGATGGTGATGCACGTCCCTCTGGGAAAGCACAAAAGCACATGGGGCTGCCTGTGTCAAGGGGGCAGCAGGGGCGATGGTTGTGTCATGGGGACAGCAGGGTGATAGCCAGAGGGGGCTGCCTGTGTCACGGGAGCAGCAGGGGTGATTGCCACAGGGGCCACCTGTGTCAAGGGGGCAGCAGGCGTGTCGGCTGCCTCTGTGTGGTGTACCATAGCAGTTGTAACTGCCCTGATGCCTGAGGTGCCTGCAGCAGAGGTTGAGGGATGGTGTGCTGTGTGCCTTGTACTTCCGCTGTCCCTTGATATTCCTGTTTGTCCGCCATTCGTGTCAGATGATGTTCCTGTGGGTGCTGTTAGGGGACAGACTGGATAAGTATTGTACAATTACATGCAACATGTTCACTGAGCTATATAACATTGTGGGTGCAGGCATTGATGCACGTTATATTTATCTCATGCATGGGTTGCCTTGAGTGAGCTGCAGGCACTGTGCAGACGGCACATGTGACACAGCTGTGCTGGGTATGCTCACATGTACACCCACATTGGGCTGTGGGTAATGCCATGCGTGTCTGCCCGTGTGCAGATATTTAGGATGCGTGTCAATGTTTGTTTGGGGGGGCGTGCCTGGAGTTGAAGTATGACCTGGTTGCCTGGCCAGGATGTGTGTGATATCTTCATGGTAGGGCTGCCAGGTTCCTATATGTAACATGCACTCCACAATCAGTGCGTGCCCATGTCTCTGTGCAGGTGACGGTGTACCAGTATTGTGATGTGCTGGCAGTGGCAGCATGGCAGACAGGCATGCAATACTCGTGACCAGGATGCACATTGTTGCATTTTTAGGTTGTTTTCTGTTGTAGGTATTTTGGCCTGCTGTAGAGTTGTTTTTCTGTGTTCGCGTGTTTGGATTGGGGGGGGGGGGCAGGATGCGTAGCCTACGCCATAGCCATGCTGTACATGCAGCTGTGTATGGGTGTACCAGCATGGGTTTGTGTGCTTCTGCGTGCAGGTGACACTGTGCCTCATTATGGGTCCTGTATTGACCATGCCAGTGCTACAGGCACCTTGCTACTGGAGCCATTACCAATGTATATATGATGACTTAACAGTTCAACTCGGATGAACTAAGTACAGGGAACAGGAAGTCAGATGGCAGGATGTTCTTGATTCACATTTGCCCTGAGTCCCATACATTCCCATTTGGGTGGGTAGGCATGTGCAGAGTAAAGTTGTTGACGGTGGCAGTGATTACAGCATGCCACAGACGGGCATGTTGGCTGCTGCAGCACTGGCAACCACTGTAATGGGCCATCCTCATGTGTTTACTGGACCTGTCACGTATGTGGTGGTCTACTTACACGAACCATATTCATGTGTGGTGCATTGTCATGTGGTTGTGCATGGGTCATACTTGGGGGCAGGGCATGTGACTGCCTTTGTGCTGTATTCAATGAGGGGTTCATGGGAGTAAGGGGTGTGGTCGGGGTGATGTGGACAGTGCTATGGGCATTTCTGTGTATTGATGGTAGAGGGAGGGCAGGGTTTGCTTGATTCAGCTTTATATTAGTGCACTTTCTGTACTCAACAGCCTTGACAGGTGTCCCAGATCCTGCCTCTGCTGCACTGACTCCCTCGATGCCCTCCAGATGCAGCACACTGCTGCACTTGTCCTCCCATGGGAGCAGCTTCAGGGCTGAGGGTGGTCCGCAAGCTGTGGCTGTGCATTTGCGCCGGTTCAGAAGGCCCTGCACCCTTAGTCGGTGGTCACCGCAGAGATTGTGGCAGTCCTTTACGCTCCGGACTGTCACAACCACAGCTGTCACCTTCTGGGCTGCCTCTGCCCATATTGCCTTGCATCTGAGCTGCGTGCTGCACCGCTGGCTGGCAGAGAAAAGCTCCCCTGCAATGGCAACTATATCCTCACCGTGTGTGTGTGTGTGTGTGTGTGTGTGTGTGTGTGTCTCCACTCACTAATGCTGGATGGCTTCTGGTACAGGGAGATTGCAGTGGATTGTGATTTTTGTAATGGCCGCTTTCCATTCCGGCGATAACGTGATTTCTGGGTCTGGTGTTTCTGGCTCCGCGTACGCGGTGCTATGTTCGGCATGCACACTGCAGAGGCTGATGCACTGCCAATAATAGTGATGGTACAACCGTCTACACCGGTTTTAACGTGATGACGGTGCCACTGGTCCCGTGCATAAGGGATGCCCGCGGCCAGCAACCCGTAATCCTAATGTGAACACCGTCACCGGGACAGCAGCTTTCAAATTCCGCGGTGATCGTCGGCGATCGGTCGTGGAAGTCCTGCATAGATGAGGCGTGCGGTGAACCTCAAATAGTTAGGTACCGCAAAGAGGACGGTGACGAGAGTGGCCCCAGGCGTCGGGTGTCTGCATTGGTGTCGACGGTCGGGACTCGACCACGACTGGAGCTTCACTCGTTGGTGTCTTTGTGGACTTCAGGTGGCGCCAAATCCACTGGCAGATTCTCCTCGGTTGTCTGAGACCCCGACTTTCTCCGGCGGGAAAAAGCAGTCAACGTTTATGGCAAGTGAGTCCTTAGTTTAAATGTTCTTAGGCAATGGTGGAGCGTTGCGGCTCCGGTCAACAAGGTTACGGTGATCCTCTGAACCCCAGTCGACGGTGATGTCCTGGTGCTTTACTTCAATGTTTCTCGGCGAACCCCGTTTCCGGTCCACAGCTGTTTGGGACTGACTTCCAGGGTGCCTTCATGAAGATCAGCGTGTTGGACGATGTTCCATCGTAGCTCGGGGAGAGGTCTCCTAAACAGGTACTCTCTTGGATCAGTCCTTGACAGACACCCACAACATACAGTCACTGGGAAGGCTATAGCCAGTCTGCCCTGGACTTCCCCATAATACCATATATGGTTCTTCCACCCAACAGCGAGTAAGGGGAATGGACATAGTTAGGGCTTCCCAGGACATTGGGAAAATAAGGTAACAGGTAATAGAAACTATAAGAGGCCACAAGGGCCATCTTGTCTCCTATCAGGAATCCACTGATTCCTATGTCAGGGCCTGGGTATCCCAAAATATAGGATACTCAGAGCACCTGGCAAATTCAGCATGGAGATGCCACCAGCCCATACCCTGCTCTGTGGGCCACACGGAGGTGCCCAAAACATATATACACTAGGGGTACAGGGTTTTACCCCCACCCATGGGTGCCATAAGGGTATCGCAGGGGTCTCTGTTCACCACAATTAAATTGAGGAGGAGCTGCACTGTCAGGAGTCCCAGAAAATAACACAGAACACACATGCTAACGGAGCACAGGACAAGGAAATGGAGGCCCGGTCCCTACAATGCATTTCCCCCACCCCCAGACTGAGGTTCGGGTGGTCTAATCTCCCACAAGATTGACACCCTCATCCAGACAGTCAACATACCTTCTGGAAAGGCCATCTGCGTTATCATGACTCTTCCCTGGTCTATGCTCAATAGTGAAGTCTAGCCCTTGCAGGCTAATGGACCACCTGAGCAGTTTCAGGGTTTCACCCTTCATCGTCATAAGCTATTATAAGGGCTTATGGTCTGTCTGAACCTTGAAGGCTCCAAACTATACTGAAACATTCCTTTTCAACAGTAGCCCACCTAAGCTCTGAAACACTTGTGTATGAGCGCGATAGACATAAAATATCAATCAATCAATCAATAAGTTCTCTACCTTTGAGTTGCCTACTGCTGAACATGATAGGATGTTCCCTCCCTTTGTCATCTAACTAGGACAAGACGGCTCCAATTCCGCTGTTACCGGCATCAGTTTGAACAATAAAGGGTTTGCTGTAATCAGGCGCACACAACACAGGTGCCCTACACAAACTTTCCTTCAATACAACAAAGACTTTCTGGCAGTCTTCCGTCCAATTAACCTTCCGTGGTTGTTTGGGCAATGTAAGAGCTGTCAGAGGGACAGCTATGGTTCCATAGACCGCCATGAAGTTCCGGTAATACCCAGTGAGTCCCAAAAAGCGCTCACCTGGGTTTGAGTAGTTGTGGGAGTCTCCCAGTCATGGAAATCCTGTACCTTACTGGGAAGAGGTTGGATTCAACCCCATCCTACCTCATGGCCAAGGTATTTGACTTTCCCCTAAGCTATCTGGCACTTGGTGACCTTGATAGTGAGGTTAGCCCTTCGCAAGGCCTGCAACACCCGATCCAAATGAGTCAAATGCTCTTCCCAGGTGGAACTGTAGACAGCAATGTCATCAAGGTAGGCCACACAAAAGGCCTCCAGCTCACTGAGCGCATTATTGACCAACCTTTGGAATGTGGCAGGTGCGTTCTTCAACCCAAAAGGCATGACTCTAAACTGGTAGAGCCCCTCAGGTGTCGCGAACGCAGTTTTTTCCCTGGCCTGGTCTGTCAGAGCGATTAGCCAATAACCTGAGGTAAGGTTAAAGGTGCTTACAAATTTGGCAGCAGCTATGGTGTCCACGAGCTCATCAGCCCGGGCCAATGGGTTTGCGTCAGTTTTGGTAACGGCAATGACTCCTTTGTAGTCCACACAGAACGTCCAATTCTTGTTACCTGCCTGGGATCTTTTCTCCGGACCACCGTACTGGACCAGGGACTGGTTGAGGGTTCAATTACACCCAGATCCAACATCTTGGTGACCTCAGCCTGGATGTGGTTCTTTACAGTATCTGACATTTGATAGCATCTGCTTTTGGCAGGTACACTGTCACCAGTGTCAATTTCGTGCCTGCACCACAGGGTGAGGCCTGGTGTCAGTGTGAACAGAGGGGCATACTGCCGTAGCAAAGCCCTGCAGGCCCTCTGCTGCTCTGGTGCCAAATCTGGAGAGAGATGCACTCCTTCCACTGAGCCATCCTGATGGTTGCTATGCAGCAAATCAGGAAGCGGCTCACTCTCATCCTCCTCTTGCTCTGAAGCTAGCAGAGGAAATGAGACTTCCTCTCTTCTGTGGAAATGCTACCACAGGGAGTCCCATGTCAACCAGATAGTTGACTTCACCCATCTTGGCGATTATCCTGAAGGGTCCAGTCCACTTGTCTGCCAAAGCTTGAGGCTTGGTAGGCTCCATTGCAAGGATCTCCTGTCCTGGGGTCCAATCCACTTGTGAGGCCTTAAGGTCATGCCAGTACTTGTTCAAATATTGGCTCGCCTTAGGATTCACTGTCGCCTGCCACATCATCTGTGCCATCCTCAGTCTGAGGCCTAACACATAGTCCCCCACTTGCTTGGCAGGACCTGGGGAGGTGGCTTCCAAACCGTATCTGGTTAAGGCAAGGGGGCCCCCTCACAGGATGTCAAAACAGAAGCTCAAAGGGGCTGAAACCAACACCCTCTTGAGGCACTTCTCTATAGGATGAACAGCAGACATGGTAGGAGGAGATCCCATTTCCTCCTTAGGGGCTTGTCCAAAGCACCCAGCATGCCCTTGAGTTTTATTAAATCTCTCGAACAGACCATTGGTCTGGTAATGGTAGGAGGTGGAGATGTTGATATTTAATCTGCATTCCTTCCACATCGCTTGCATGTAACTAGACATGAAGTAGGATCCTCAGTCAGAGACCACCTCTTTAGGGAATCCAACTCTGGTATAAATGCCCAAGAGAGCCCTGGCAACCATATTGGCAGTAATGGTCAGAAGGGGTATTGCCTCAGGGTACCTGGTGTCGTGATCAACCACAACCAGGATGAACCAGTGTCCACCTGATATGGGAGGGTCTAGGGGGCCGACAATGACTATGCCAACCCTCTCAAATGGTGTGCCAACCACTGGCAAAGGCTGCAGTGGGGCAATGACAATGCCTCCAGTCTTGCCAGACAACTGACAAGTGGGAAAGGTCCAGTAGTGGGACTCCATTTCTACTCCCATCCGGGACCAGTAGAAATGTGCAGAGAGCCTTTGCTTAGTCTTCGTGGTCCCAAGATGACAAGCTAAGGTCACCTCATGTGCCAACTGTAACAGGAAGGGTCTGCAACCATTGGGTACCACCAACCTCTTGAGGGCACCAGGTTCAGTCTTAGTGGGCTCACTACAAAGGAGCTCACCGTCCCAATCGTTTTTGAAAGACCTAGGCACTTCACCCTGTGCCTGGGCCTTGGCCTGTTTTCTTAGGCCCTCGAGAGAGTGGCACTTTTTCAGACCCTTACAGAAGTCTCCCCTCGAGGACCCTCCTTCAGCCAGCAGGCATTGAAGGTCAGGGTGATCCTCTGGGTTGAGCACCTCTCCCGCAGGAGGGTCTTCTGGCTCTTCTCCCTCAGGAGTTGAGACTGGTTACCACTGGACCCAGCCCGTCCGGAGCCTGAATTCCAGTGGTGCTGCTGAAACAGCAGGAAGAGATGGATCCCCTTCACAGAGGTGGCCTTCTTGCTCTTCTGTGTGGCCTTGGGTCTTCCCTTTGTCTCCTGACTAGCAGTCAGACCCTGTGTGACATGAGATCTAGTGGCTGCAGAAGCAGTCAGGGGTAGTCCATCAGAGATCAACTCCAATTCTACTAGATCATTCCCCAACAAAATGTTGGCAGGTACATTGTCCTGAACCAGGATGGGAAGCTTTGCTGTCTTGTCCGCAATCGTGATGGTGACTAGGGCTACAGGAGATAATTTGGGAGGCCCACCAGCTAACCTGGTAGTTCTCAGAGGAGCACCTACATCGTCCTCTGGCATGAGCAGGGTCCTGTCCACCACTGTCATACTTGCCCCAGTGTCTCTCAAACCAGTAGAAGGCTGGCCATTCAGGAGGACACTTCTCAAAAATCTGCAAGTGTTTTGTGGGATATTAGCCAGTACTTCTGAGTACTGGTCCCAGGCCCCAAGGGGCACTAGGGAAATCTCTGCAGGAGCACCAATTTTGATTCCTGTAGAGGAGGGGAGGACAGTGAGGTCAACCTCCGGCATGAAGCAAGGGTTGGTCAGGCTGACAGCCTGGACTTCAAGTGCCTTACCTTTACACTTGAGGTCACCCTTCTTGTGGTCCTGAGCCGCACAGTCCCAACAAGTGCCAGGAATGCGAGGTACGGTACTGGAGCCACTAGGAGCCTGCTTTGCAGCAGGAGAACCCCTACTCTTACCTCCTCCCCCATAAGACTTATGCCCACTAGATTTTTGGTTCTTTGGAGAGGAAGGTTTAGGTTTATTCGACTGTGATTGCTTTTGGGACTCCTCAGACTTCTGAGAGGCCCCTTTCATTTTGTACTTGTCCTTCACACTGGGTTCCTTAGGGGACACCCAATGAGAGACCCACTTGTCAGTCAGCCTGGCCAGCTTAGCGGGATCCAAAATGTTCTGGTCAGCAACATACTGACACAGCTCTGTTGAACATGCTTTAGAAAAATGCTAAAAAAAAAAAAAAAAAAGGTGGGACAATTCAACAACATTTTTCACCTTGTATCCATCAATCCATGCCATCATGTTCTTATGCGCAGCACTCGGAAAGTCAACCCAAGACACATTGGGCCTCATCACAACTCCGTCGGTGGCCATGCCGGTAAAAATGGCAGGCTGCCGCCAAAGTTATTTTTCCGGCATCTGGGTTTAGGGAATAACCGGGGCATTACAGCCCAGGCGGTCCGTGAAGCCAGGCGCCGGAAAATATTACTCTGTATTCCCATTTGAGTCCAATATTCCCGTTAATAATGGTGCCGGTGCTTCAGTCAAAGTCTGCGGGTGCCGTTCTGCCCGCCAGGTCAGACCTGCCGGCAGGATGGCACCCGCCAGCAGATCTCGGAATGTGCCGGTCCGGTAACAACGGTGTTGGTAGCTTACCGTCATTGTTGTTACCGGACCAGCACACTCATAATGAGGCCCATTCTCTCTTTTTTATAGTCCCTGAACCAAACTTGGCAATCAAAGCAGATTTCATGCACTCATACTGACTCCTTTCTTCCACACTCAGTTTCAGAATGCAGTCATAACCATTTCGAGGGGATTGGGTCCTCCGACGTATTCCATATCTATGCCATATAATCACCACAGCTATGCTGCTTCAGAAAATCTCCTGCGTCAATGACGTCGATAGGCCTCCCTCGAGGACCTCCTCCGACGGTCGACGTCACTGGATGTTATAAGTAGGACGCAGGACGCCCGTAGCCTCAGTTCTTTTTTTTCCGCGAACGTGTTCGCTTTGGAGATCTCGACTCTTTGGAGTTTTTATTCTTTCTCGGTTCTTCGAACCTGTTCGTATTGTGAAGTATATTCTTTGTGAAGATGTCTACCTCGTCTTCCACCCCGCGTCCGGGCTTTAAGAAGTGCAGGGACTGTGGGTCCAAGATGTTGGTGACAGACTTTCACGACGCCTGCCTCTGGTACCTCGGGGAGGCCCATGACACGGATGACTGTCGACTGCCTGTCGCTCACGTCCAAAGCCTTGCGGGAGCGCAAGAAGAAGTTGTCGGTAGGTAAGATGTCCAAGCCACGGAAGTCGAGGTCTGCGGGGCTTTCGACGGACGATTCTAGGGGCGACTCTCTGCATCGTCGTCGGAAGTCCAGTGGGTCTCGGTCCGGGAGTTGGTCCCGCCACTCCTCTGCCTCTTCGAGGCACTCCCAGAAGTGCCGTCATCGGTCGCCTTCCCCGTCCTCATCCGAGGACTCCGCTTTGTCGGTGGGTCGCTTATCCCACCAAGCATGCGACGCCGGAGGAATGGGCTTCCTTCAGGAAGAAAATGTTAGCGATTCTCAAATTGCAGGGCATTGGTCCGTGCGGGCCTCCGAGTGGGGTCGGTCGTGATCGGTCGAGAGACACTGCTCGCACGCCTTCGGACTCGGGTGGTCGGCACGATTCGCGGGAGAGGTCTCGCTCGGACACGGGGAATCGTTCTCGTCATGCCCGATCCAGGTCCCGGTCCTCGACGCCCTCAAGACTGCGTGCACCCGTGGTGTCTTTGAGGAAGACAACGATGCCGGTGGCGCCGAGGTCGTGGACGGACTCTTTCGAGGCCCCGCCTCCGAAGAAGTCGTCAACGCCATCGGCGCCCAGGCTGTCGAGGGACACGCTCGGGGCGCCGGCCTCGAGGCCTGTGTCGACGCCATCGATGCTGTCGGCGGTGCGTTCGGCATCGATGCCGATTCACTCGAGGCCTTTCGAGGCTGTTTCGACAGGGGTACCTCAGGGCTCAGTGGAACCCCCTAGAAAGGCTCTGGCCAAGGTCAAGCATGGCTTTGTTCCACATTCTGTGCCTTCTTACCGGCATCTTGAGTTTATTTCAGAAGTGGATGAGGGCTCTGATGATGGCATGGTTCCTGAGAGGGTGCCAGACGAGATTCTCTCGGGCCATAGCCAGATTGAGGATCTGCGGCAGTCCCTGCACGATGCCAGTGTGCTGGACCAACTGACCCGGTACTGCCATTCCATATGGCTTTACAGAGGAGGGTGGCGGCGGCTTGGACTGCTCCGGAGAGTCTCCCGGCAGTGGGAAAGTCTTTGCTGCGAAAATACCTCCCAGCCAGTAGCGACCCCTGCTACTTGACCAAGCACCCCACTCTGGAGAGTTTGGTGGTGCAGGCGGCTATGGCCCCAGCAAAGCAGGCGTTGTATCCTACCATCCCTCCTGATAGGGACAACAAGCGTTTTGACGGCTGGGCGAAGGTGTTTTCTTCAGGGGGTATGGCACTTCAGGCGGCCAACTCCGTTTGTGCCTTGTCACGTTTCACGCACACTCTGTGGAACTGTGTGTCCTTAGCGGCTGAACATATTCCTGAAGGGGACGAACAGGATGGTTTCCTTGCTATGGTTCAGGATGGCAAGGATGCCATGTGTGAGGCCGTTCAGTCGGGTTTGGACATGGCAGATTGCGTCAGCCGGTCCATGGCGGCGAGCACCGTGATACGCAGGTTTGCGTGGTTGCGGAAGTCTGGGTTTGCTCCTGATGTGCAGGCCCGGCTCCTCAACATGCCCTTTCACGGGGAACATCTTTTTGGCAGCAAGGCTGACGAGAGCCTTGAGAGGTTGCAGACCTCCAAAGCTGCAGCGAAGTCGTTGGGCGCTGCAGTTCGCCAACCTCTGCCTTTTCGTCCTAGGGGACAGCAATGGAGGGGAGGTTCCTTTCGTTATTACTCATCCTTTGGTAAAGCGAGAAGAGCTGCCAGTCAAAGGGGCCACCGTAGGAGTGCCAGGGGTGGAAAACAAGGTACTCGAGGTGCCAAGGCCGCTCGGGCTGTTGCCTCTTTGCCCTCAGGTAATGACGCCGCCGCTTCAGCTCAGTCATGAGGCCATGTCCCATGGTTCGCCGGTTGGGGGAAGGCTGGCGCAGCATCTTGCAGAGTGGCGGGCCATTACTTCAGATGTGTGGGTTCTGGAGATCATAACCCACGGCTACTGTCTTCCTTTCCGGCAGAGGCCTCAAGACAGTCCACTGGGGAATCTCTCTTTGAAGAGTCCGGATCCGCTGCTTGTGCAGGAAATTCAATCCCTGCTGGAAAAAGGTGCCATAGAACTGGTGCCTGTAGCAGAGAGGAAGAAGGGATGGTATTCCCCTAATTCTTTTGATTTCCAAGAAAGACAGGGGTTTGAGACCCATCATGGACTTGCGCGGTTTGAACAAACTCCTTAGGAAGGACAAGTTCAAGATGGTTACTCTCTCTCAAGTCCTCCAGGCCCTTCAACTTCAGGACTGGTTGGTGTCTCTCGACCTCAAGGATGCTTATTTTCATGTGCCGATTTATCCAAAGCACAAGAAGTACCTGAGGTTTGTGGTTGGCAACGCGCACTTTCAGTTTCGGGTCCTGCCGTTCGGATTGATTTCTGCCCCGAGGGTCTGTCATGATGCCTACCCCCGGAGCACCAGGCCAGGCCCAGCACCCCCGGAAGCAGGCATCATGCCCTCGGGTAAAAGCCCAGCGGCCCCTTATAGGGGCTCTTTGGACTCAGTCCTGGCGCCTTTGGCGCCAGGCTCATAAAGGGAGGTGTTTTGTGCACTTACCTGATGAAGACCATGCTGCACGCTTCAGACCTCCCTGAGACCTGAAAGGGACTATTTTTTCATAGGGACTATTTTTTCACTCGGACGTGGCCAGGGAAGGATACAAACCTAGTTGGGGGAGGATACATACCTGGGACTTCTTTGGAGGCTATTTAAGACACGCCCAAACAGCAGCTCATGCTTCGTGTTGTTCTGCTTCCTGCAGCTTAATGCTCACCGTGTCTGCTCCTGCTCCTGGACTCCAGCCACGCCCGCCTCGAACCTGGAAGACCTGCAAGGAAGGAAGAGAAGAGAAAGGTGAAAACCAAGGACTATTTCAAACTTCTTACCTGCATCCGGAATCTTCTCGCCAGCATCCCTGAAGAAAGACTTCCATTTAAAAGCATTGCGTTGCTCGCTGCAGCGCCACGCTTCACTCACCTGTCCTCGAGACATCTCCCGGCTCCATCGCGGCTGTCAGCATCGGACGCCACATCTCTGCCCCTAGGGGAGAGAGGAAGAAACAAAAGGTGAGCAGAAGGAACACAGAAGGAAAGCCTGATTAACAGCTTTTCTTCCACATTTCAGGTCGGCGCCGCCCCCTTGGCAGGTACCGTACCCCGGCCCCTATGGGGAACGGACAAGAAACATTTCTGGGGAATGATAAGGACATTTAGAGGGATCGCCCTCATCACTACTCACCTCGGCAGTTTAACCCCTCGACGCATCGCCTTCATTCTGCACCTGAAATAAAGGACAGATCACAGGTTAGAAAGACAACATAAAGGGGGCCTCACTTGAACTTTGAACTTTCATACTTACGGCGCATCGCTCAGGAAAGTCAAGTGGATTTTGCCAGCGCCATTCTGAAAACCAGTGAAGTAACTGGACGAACACGCGCCCCTGCACCAGAAGCAGGATGGAGAGTTCATCCTTCCAAACCATAAGGTGAGCTTAAACTGGGGTTTGGAGGAAGTTAGAGAGGAACGAAGGGGGGAGGGGAAAGGGGGGAGCTAGCACACTATTGTGCAGACTGTTAATCCCCTTTCTCATCTGCAGAAGGATATTCCTACGGGCCAGGCAAGCACGATTTGGAGGTCCTGTCCAATCGGTGTTCCGGGTCCTGCGCATCACGCTAGAAGAGGCCACAGCAATCCAGACTAGACCAGCGCCCCCGTGGGAACCAGGTGAGCGTTACAGGGTCTTCACCAAGCTCATGGTAGTGGTGGCAGCACACCTCAGGAAAGGGGGGATTCACGTCTACCCTTACCTGGACGATTGGTTGATCAGGGCGCGCTCTCCCGAGCAAGTCCTGGATCATCTGTCAGTCACCTGCCACTCCCTTCACAAGCTGGGCTTCTCCCTCAACTTCAAGAAGTCCCATTTGACACCAACTCAGAGGCTTCAGTACATCGGAGCTGTGCTCGGCACGTCCCTGGGGCAGTGTTTTCCTCCCCAGGTGAGGGCTCATCACATTCAGCAGATGGTACACAAGTTTCAGCTTGCCCATAGTCTCCCAGCGTTCGAGTTCTTTGATTGCTCGGCGTCATGGCATCCTGCATTCTTCTGGTGCCGGAGGCCAGGTTGCGGATGAGATCTTTGCAATGGGCACTCAAACTCCAGTGGTCTCAGTCCTCTTGCAGGTTGTCAGACCCTGTTCAGGTGCCGTCCTCGGTCGCCCAGGACCTTCTGTGGTCAATCTGATGAAGGGGGCTCCATTTTGGCTACCCTGGCCGGAGGTGACGATCGTGACGGACGGATCCCTCACGGGATGGGGAGCTCATGCCACCGAGTTGACAGTCAGCGGTCGTTGGTCTCAGTCTGAGTCCAGACTCCATATCAATCTGTTGGAGCCGAGTGCCGTCAGGCTAGCGCTGAAGGCTTTTCTGCCGACTGTGCGAGGGAAGAATGTCCTGATCCTGACAGACAACACGGTGGCCATGCACTACCTCAACAAAAAGGGGGGGGCAGGGTCACTTCCTCTGTGCAGGGAGGCGATGCAGCTCTGGTTCTGAGCAATCCAGCAGGAAGTTTCAATCTCGGCAGTTCATCTGGTCGGAGACGAAAACGAGACGGCGGACGCTCTGAGCAGGCCGAGCGCGATCTCTCACGAGTGGGAGTTGGCTCAGGAGATTCTCCTGGAGATCTTCGCCCTTTGGGGGACCCCTCAAGTGGATCGCTTCGCCTCCAGTGTCAACCGGAAGTGCGAGAGGTTCTGCTCACGGGAATTTCCTCAAAAAGGAGCCTTAGGAGACGCGTTTGTGGTGGAGTGGTCATTCCCACTGCTGTACGTGTTTCCTCCAGTCCCTGTCATCCCGCAAGTACTGTGGAGGTTACGGAGGTTTGGTTCCTGGATGATCCTCATTGCTCCGGCGTGGGCCCGGAGGACGTGGTACCCGGACCTTCTCGACTTGTCCACCTTCCCTCCACGTCGTCTTCCTTACCGAGACGATCTGCTCTCACGGGAGGGGGGGTCAGGTTCCCCATCCAGAGGTCAGATCCCTCAACCTTCACGCTTGGTTTCTGAAAGGTTGAGCTGAAGACGTGATGGAGGTGTTGCTCTCAGCCAGACGGCCCGGAACAAAGTCCCTGTACCGTTGCCATTGGCGTAAGTTCTGCGACTGGTGCAGGGTTAAGATTGTAGATCCTTTTGCATGTGACGTTCCCATGGTTCTGTCTTTTTTGCTTTCTTTGGCCCATAGGGGCTTCCAAGTGGGTACCGTTAAAGGTTATCTGGCAGCGCTGTCCATATTTAAGCGCTCGTCTGAAGAGTGTTCCTATTTTAAAATTCCTTTAATTTCTCCGTTTCTGAAAGGGCTCACTAATGTGTTCCCTCCGTCACCTTTCCAGGTGCCCGGTTGGGATTTGAACCTTGTTCTCAAGTTTCTGATGGGTGCTCCGTTTGAGTCTTTGCATTCATGCCCTTTGAGACTGTTAACTCTAAAAACTGTATTTTTGGTTGCGGTCACTTCCACTCGCAGAGTGAGTGAGTTACAGGCACTTTCAGTTAAGCCACCCTTCACTGTGTTTCACAAGGACAGGGTTGTCCTTAGAGTTTGTCCTTCCTTTCTTCCGAAGGTGGTGTCGGAATTTCATTTAGGCCAGAAGGTTGTTCTTCCAGTGTTTTATCCTCCTCATCCTGGTAAGGAAGAGGAGAGGCTCCATAGGCTTGATCCTAGGAGAGCGTTAAGCTTTTATATTTCACGCATGTCCCGGGTCAGAGTGGACGATCAACTCTTCATTGGTTACGCTGGAAAGCGTTTGGGACAAGATGTGACTAAACAGACTTTGTCTCGCTGGATTATTTTGGCTACCTCTGAGTGTTACTGCTTTGCGGGTAAGGACCCACCGGTCGGCTTGCTGGCCCAATCTACCAGCGGTATGGCTGCCTCTACTGCCCTACAGAGGGATGTTCCTATTCGTAACATCTGTGATGCAGCCACCTGGGCTTTGGTACATACTTTTGTACGTTACTACTCACTCGATTCCATCCGTGGGCAGGATCTGGCCTTTGGCAAGGCGGTCCTTTACACCGCAATTTGATTGGGCATTCTAAATTTTTGTTATCTAAATTCTTTTCTCACCTCCTTTCATTGGTACTGCTTTGGGATTCTGTCATAGATATGGAATACGTTGGAGGACCCAATCCCCTCGAAGAACAAGTTACTCTCTTACCTGGTAACGTTCTTTCGATGGGATGGTCCGACGACATATTCCATATGGCTCCCTCCCTGCCTTCCCCGCTACAGAATTTGTTATGCGATTGCAGCTTACGTTTCCGCAAGGCTTTGTGTGTCAGACTGGCAGTAGACTGGTGCCACACATTCTGGGAAAAAAACTCCAACTTAGGCCACGGGTGTCGTGCGTCCTACTTATAACATCCAGTGACGTCGGCCGCCGGAGGAGGTCCTCGACGTCATCGACACAGGACGCAGACACTGAAGATTTTCCGAAGAAACACAGCTGTGGTGATTACATGTCATAGATATGGAATACGTCGTCGGACCATCCCATCGAAAGAACTTTACCAGGTAAGAGAGTAACTTGTTTGTCTGAGGAACTCTACTTAACAGTTACCCAATCTCTTTTATCAACATCGTGTATTCCACAAGCCATTTCACATGCTTCAATCCATTGGAAGATATCAGAACCCTCAGAACATACACATCAACCACATCTTTCATAAACTTGGTGGCAGGGGACCTGACACTCTCAACTGATTTGGCTTATGTCTCCACTCTAGCTTTCTCTAGCTGGATTCTCCGATATTCAGTGTCCATGTTTTTAAGTTCAAGATCCCTATCTTTGATTATCATTTGCTGTGTCAACTCCTCCTTCTTAAGTTCAGTTTCCAACTTTTTATATTCAAAGGCCAATTTCATCCTCAATAATTCAAGTTCCAAGGCATTACCTGAAGAAAAAATGCTGGGTTTTCGGAATAGAGGCAGCAGGATGTGGCACGCCCAGAAACAGATTAAATAACAACCCCAGGGGCAGGGTCCTCAGTGGTTTCATCCCCCCTTCATCAAGAGCATGACAGTCAGTCTGGTAGTCCACCAGGGCAGCTATCAGCTCAGCCCTAGACTTATCTTCAAGGTCTTAACTCCCTGGCTTCACAAGCACTCCGGAGAACCTCTAAGCTCATCCTAGTCAATTTACCATTTGCAATAGAGTCCATTGTTTGTAATGTTGTTATCCTAGTACACCACTAAACCTTAAATTAACAAAGTATAGATATTTTGTAGGTGGCAAGCTTACACCCTGATTCTTAAAACCATTAGCATCCCACCGCTGCCACCATTGTAAAGACTGGAGGGGGGTTATCTGTACTCCTGCCCTCTATATTGCAGAATAGAAGCACAGAGCACCCCAGCCAAGGTTCTCTATATGGTAGATATGGACGAGCAACCAAGCTTTAAGCTCTCAGGAGGTGATGCAGGCTAGTTCTTAAGTACAGTGTAGTCCCTAAACCCGCCACAAAGGAATGTCCACACACTATGTTATGTGTTACCACAGTTCTTTATATAAAAATAAGGTTAAAGATATATACATCAATTAATAACACACTTTGTACTCTGGCAATTCTAATATGGCAAATATGTACAATGCCTATGTGGTACCAAACTAAACTATTGACCCCTTTAAAATGCACCAGCTGCTGACAGTTCTAATGGCATACTAATCAAACAGTAATGTACATCAGCATAGGACATAGGATGGAAGACAAGTTAGTTCAAATAATGCAGGATGGTTCTCTTGCTACTAAGACACAGTCCTGTGTGAGGATCCCCCTACCTGGGCAACCTGTAATAAAGTATATTAACACGCCCAGTCCATATATGTTAAAATAGTCTTGTTTCCTGGTCAAAAATGTTCCACTACCCCAATGTACCTGAGTTATCAGGGTTTCGTCGATGGCTCGTCGACAGATTCCTCGTGAGCGGACTCCCTTTAAAGCAGGAGCCACTGTCGTCGAGATGCTGTGAAGAAAATGTTAACTCTGTCGTCGGGACAGCAGCTTTCGAATTCCGTGGTGCTCGTCAACAATCAGTCGTGGACGTCCTGCGTAGACAAGGCGTGAGGTGTACTACCATGACAGAGTTTGTTGCCACAAAGAGAAAAAGAGAACTCGGTGACGTGTGTGGGCCCGGCAGCAGACGTCGGGTGGTCGGCATTGGTGTCGCTGGTCGCGACTCGACCATGGCTGGAGCTTCACTCGTCTGCATCTTTTTAGACTTCAGGTGGCGGGAAACCCACTGGCGGATCCTCCCCGGTCGTCAGCGACCTCGACTTTCTCTGGTGGGAAAAAAAGGTTGACGGTTATGGCAAGGGAGTCCTTGGTTTAAATGTTCTTAGGCAATGGTGGAGCGTTGCGGCTCCGGTCAACGATGGTACAGCGATACTCCGAACCCCGGTCGATGGTGATGGACGTCTACGGCCTCAATGTCCTGGTGCTTTACTTCAATGTTTCTCGGCGGACCGTGTCTATGGTCGACAGCTGTTTAGGACCGACTTCCAGGGGGCCTTGATGATGATCAGCTTGCGCTGTATGTTCCCTCGTAGCTCAGGGAGAGGTCTCCTAAACAGGTCCTCTCTTGGATCAGTCCTTGACAGACACAGCAGCTTTCGGAGACAGTTGACGGTTGGCAGCAGCAAACCTTCTTCTTCAGCTGGGCTTCAAGGATAAGCAGCTTCAAGTTTCATCTTCAGCTTCTGAACAATTTTGGTCAGTGAGAGTTCCCCAGATCTACAGATCTGTCCCTCATTCACACTGCTGACCTAAACTCAGTCAGGCAATCAGTCAGAAGGGCATTCATACAGGCAGGCAGCCAATCAGGCTCACAGTGCATTCGGGCCCTTCACTGCCACCCAGACACCCATAAAAAGGAATATGGATTGGGGCAAGCAACCAGCTTTTCATACATCACACTGCATTCATGTCAGTTTCAGGCAGGGCTGTCTCATTCTTTGTGTCACACACACAGAAACCAGATGCCCATAACATGGAATGCATATTGGTCACACACTCAATTCACACAGGTCCCACCCCAAGGGTGTACCCACAATATACAGCCACTGGGAAGGCTCCAGCCAGTCTGGCCTGGACTTTCCCACAATACCAAATATGATTCTTCCACCCAACAGCCAGTCAGGGGATTGGACAGAGTCGGGGCTTCCCAGAACTTTGGGAAAACAAGGTAACGGGTAATCAAAATCCACTGATTCCTATGGCAGGGCCTGGGTATCCTAAAACGGAGGATACTCTGAGCACCTGTCAAAATCAGCATGGAGCTGCCACCAGCCCATACCCTGCTCTGTGGGCCAAACCCATGTGCTGAAAAACATACACTAGTGGTACGGGGTTTGTTAGGCAAGATTGTATGCAGTACCCTGTGGGAGACTCAGCCTTGTCCTCTTGGCAACAGCAACCCAACCATTGGTATAGGTCTGTACTACACAAGTTGGTAGAGTGACTGAGCACCCAGAATTACCTTAAGAGGGGTCAATGTGAACTGTAGGGTTGCAACATAGAGTTTCACAGAGACAAGTATCCAAATAACATTTACACTTATAGTTTCTTGATTAAACTATTATTTATTAATTTAACAGGCTGTTTGAATAAACCTTCTTTAGAAGGGAGAACAATATGTAACACTTAAATATACTTCAAAAATACACACTCTGTGTCAGTAAATCAGTAGATACCCATTTGGGATGGCACACAGATACTTCCTACACCCTCAGGTGACTTCAATAGTTAGGACACTGTGGACATTCATATATCACTGGTACATTTTAGAGCAATACTGAGTTTGGTGTCAAAAGGAAAAGGTTAGGGAAGGAAGCAATGGTTAACAAGTTTCTCAAACAGGTAAGCACTTTAGAACCCCCAATGCAATGTAGATTAACCCTTTCCCAGCTATACAAGTAAAGAAAGTATGACTTTTGGAGGGACTGATCAAACACAATCAGAAGTTAGAAGAGACTTCAAGGGGCCAGGACAGCCAATGTCAATTGAGCAAAGTCTAGGGGAGCTGAGACACTGCCTGAAGGTAAGTAAAACGCTTTGCACAATGTTATAGAGAATTTTGTTGAAAAAGAAATCACTGTCGGGGCACAAGCTGGGAGCCTTGTGGTGGGCAAAGCTGCAAGCAACTCTGCAAAAGACAGCACATGCAAGTCTCAAAGGAGAGCTAGCAAGCTACACAACAAGAGGTAAGTACCCCTTAGTTTAAAGTACCTTAGGTCTGAAGAAAGTGGTTCCAGCTGGCTTCTGTTCCTTTTATAGTATGGGAGATCATTTTGTTCCTGGGCCTCAGTCTTGGGGACAAGAGAGAGGACGTCTGGGGATTCCTGCACTACGATTAGAAGGTCGGCAGCAGCAATGGGCAAACTTCAGATCAGGGACACTTTGCGGTTTCAGCTTCTCGTAAATGGCACCACTGCGATTCTCAGCCACTTGGTAGGGTCCAGCACTCTGTTGAGGTGGCTCAGTCTTGGTTAGTCCTGCTTCGAGGGAGTCCAGAGGATCTTCCTGGAGCTCGTGTCTGTCTTAAAGACAATGCACTTGGTTCTGGTGTTCCTCTCCCTGGCACTCTGTTCCTGCAGCAGCGATGGAAGTACAGCTAGCAACGAGAGGATTTTCAGATGAGTTTGTCTTGGGGTCGATTGGTCCCAACAACCGAAGGGGAGAATTCATCCTTTGCAGGGCTTCTCTAGACGAGGCGAATTCAGAGCTTCAGCACTGCAGCAGGGCTTAACCGGGCAAAGCAACAGTCCAGGAGTTGCAGCAAGCTTCTCTTCCAAGTTCTTCTTCGAATTCCTTCGTCCAGTGATCCAATCTGCCCTTCTTGCAGAAGACCTCGCCTTTTATGCAAGTTGCTCCCATTCATTCGCAGCCTAGCTGTCACTCACACAGCAGGGTGGTTGTCGACAGCCAGCCAGCCAGCCAATAACCTTTGCATGCATTCCTGTATCCAAGGGGATTAAGCACAGGGAGTTTCGGGAACCTCCCTTGCTTCCTGGCCTGCCAGACATGCTGGAGCCAGAGGCGGGCTTCACCAGTGAATCCTGCCAAAGACAAAATGAACAAAGGGATCAAACCTAGTTTGGCACGCAGTTTAAATCTGAAGAAGGACCTTTCCAAAAAGAAATGGCGAAAAAAGAAGACGGGGCCATTTTGACAAGATGGGCACCCATGGGTGCTTTACTGTAGTTGCAATTGCAGCCTGCGGTAAAAACACTCAATGATAGGAAAAAGTAAACCACTGACACGAGCCATTAATTGTAGAATGGGTAACATAAACATGTTACATGAGAAACTAGACAAAGGGGATACTAAGTAACTGCCACGACCCTCGCCCAAAACCCCCTCTGGCAAACCCATTGGCCAGGTGGAGTCAGGACTCGGGCCTGGCATCCTCTTCAAAAGCCTTCATGGGGCCAGTCCTGACGCCTATGGCGGCAGGCTCATACACCATGAAAAATAATGTGCTTGGGAACTACTTTATTGTATTGTCAGCCAACATGGAGGCATCCACATAGCTTGGTTCCTATGAACCAAGCTATGCGGTCTAGTGTTTTGGGTGTGGTAGCCTAGGGACTACTCTACCTGGACTATTTTGTTGGGGCTATTTAAACCACACCCGAGCAAGACAACATGCTTCGCGTTACTTTGCAGCTTGCAACGTGACGCTCACCATGCCCAGCTATTCCCTCGAACCTCGGAGAAGCAGAACCTGCAAGGAGACAAAAGGGACATCATTAGCAGCAGCATCTTGCCTGCAGTCTTCATCTTTAAACACTCGCAGCTACTGAGAACAGCTTCCTCGAATCTGCACGCCTCCTGGACAGAATGACCTGAAAGAGGAAGATAGAGGCAACATTAAAGAAAGCAGTAGAGACATTTACAAATTACGAACTGCTCAAAAGGCTTACCTGGCTGGTCGCCTCTCGGCTGGCACCACTCCGGACATTCCACTCGCGCTGAAGAACACTGCGACCTACAAGGAAGGAAAACACAGGTTAGCAAAGGCAAGACTTTGCAGCGCTGCGAATAGCACTTACTTACCGCGTCATAGCGCTCTTAATGCGCCATCATTTACCAGCGGGGCTCAACCAAGCCAGTTCGCTGCGCTGAAGCTCTGCATAACTAAGGGAGAAAAGAGACATTTTAAACAAAGAAAGGCATGCAGGATAGCAACAAAACTAAAGAACAGCAATAAAACCTACCTGGACAATATCAAACGGGCTGTCGTCAGTGAAGTAACTGGACCACACTCGCCCATGAAAGACAACGCGCCCCTGCAAAGAAGGCAGGACGGAGAGCACGCCTAATTCTATCACAAGGCAGAACCTTCCCCGCAGACCACATCAGGGCAAAGCTGAGAAAGCATACCACCGAGTAACCCGGCTGGGTGGCGTCCGTGTGGATACCAGGTGAGTGTAAAAGTAACCCCTCCAGTACCCTATGGTAAAATGGTGTGTGCTGGGTCTAGAAAGTTACAAATGTAAGTATTTCACTTCACTGCTCTTAAAAACAGTAGTTTAACCAAGAGAAGGTATTTTAACCTTTGGGAAATCGAAAAGACTTACCTGTGCCACTGCACTAAAGGTGCTGTGTGTCACAATGTAAAAAGAATGCCTATGGAGTTTGTCAGACTCCAAAACCAAAAGAAACACAGCGTTCAAATCAAAGAAAAATACATGAGAGAGTGACAAAAAGGTCTTACTATCTCCAGCATAAAAATTATAAGTCCAATAGGCCAGAAAAAGAGCTGGGGGTCTCTAAGGTAGAAGGGAATTAGCACATTTCTGAGAATTCTCCCTAACACCCCCCCCCCCTCATACCCCCATCCCCCTCAACCCCTTAGACTAAGGGAAAGGAGGCTTTAATCCACTTCTGGATGAATCTCTTATTCCAGTTGGTCATACTTTCTGGAGAGACCATTGGCATTTTGGTGATTACACCCTGACCTGTGTTCTATGGTGAAAACAAACTCTTGGAGGCTGATTGACCATCTTAACAATTGTGGATTCTCCCCCTTATCTGCATTAACCATCTCAAGGGTTGGTGGTCTGTTTGAATTACAAAAGTAGATCCATGCAAGTATGGTCTAAACTTGTTCAAAGACCACACAATTGCAAAACATTCTCGTTCAATAGTTGCCCACCTTGTTTCACAGTCCTTCAGTTTCCTACTGATGAAGCAGATGGGGTGTTCCTGCCTTTCTCATCCAGCTGACTCAGAACTTCACATATTGCTGTATTTGAAGCATCAGTTTGTACAATAAAGGATTGGTCGTAATCAGGAGCTCTCAAGACTGGAGCTTGACAAAGGGCTTTCTTAAGTCCTTCAAATGCCTTGGTGCATTCATCATTCCACCTGACCTTTCTGGGGAATTTGGATGAGGAGACCACATTCAAGGAAGAAGCTATGGTCCCATAGTTCACAATGAAGTTCCTATAGTAACCTGTGAGACCTAGAAAGGCTCTCACCTGGGTTTGAGTAGTAGGGGTGGCCCAGTCTTGTACAGCTTGTACATTTCTAGGCAATGGCCTTATTTCACCTCCTCCTACCTCATGTCCAAGGTAGACCACTTTACTCTGAACAATTTGACATTTGCTAGCCTTTATGGTCAGATGGGCCTGTTCAAGAGCCTGCAAAACATATCCTAGGTGGTCAAGATGTTCTTCCCTAGTAGGACTGAACACTGTAATGCCATCCAAGTATGCCATGCAGAATTCCTCCATCCCATTCAGAACATGATTCACCATCCTTTGGAATGTAGCAGGTGCATCTTTTAGTCCAAAAGGCATAACCTTAAACTGGTAGAGCGTCCTGGGATGGAAAATACAGTTTTCTCATGGGCATGGTCTGTCACAGCTATTTGCCAATAGCCTGGTGTTAGGTCAAATGTACTGAGGAACTTGGCTGAACCAAGTTTGTCCACCAGCTCATCTGTCCTAGGTAAAGGATGGGCATCAGGTGTGGTGACTGCGTTAAGAACTCTGTAGTCCACACAGAATCTCAACTCCTTCGATCCTGCCTTTGGCACTAGCATAACTGGCCTAACCCATGGACTGGTAGATGGCTCTATTACCCCAAGGTCAAGCTTCTTCTTAACCTCTTCCTTTATGTGGGTTCTTACATGGTCTGACATTCTGTAATCCCTGCTTTTCACAGGGAGACAGTCAACAGTGAGTATATCCTGCTGTCCCCAAGGGCCTGGTGTTAGTGAAATAGGGAGGCAAAGTGATTGAACAGAACTTTGCACTCCTCCTCTTGTTGCAGAGTCAGATCAGAAGAAATATTAAGTCCTATCTTTCCATCTAAAGGTTGTCTCCTGACGAGGTCAGGTAGAGGCTCACTCTCCTCCTCATCTTGATCAGATGCTAAGAGCAAAGCTCCTAGTTCTGATCTGGAAAGATATGCCTTTAGGCGGTTAGTGTGAAAGACACTAGGGGCCTCCTTGGGATTACCAAAGTCCACTAAATAATTGACCTCTTCAAGTTTTTCCCACAACCCTGAAGGGTCCAATCCATTTGTCCTGTAAGGCCCCCTGCCTTGTAGTTACCATAACTAGAACTAACTGGTCTGGAGTAAACTCCACAATGTTGGCCTTCTGATCATGCCAATGTTTGACCAGAGCCTGACCTGCCTTCAAGTTATCAGAAGCTTCTGTCATCATTTGTCATTCTCCTTCGGAGACCTAACACATAGTCAGTGACTCTCACTGGCTTTAAGGTAGGAGAACTCTCCGGCCCTTCATTGATTAAGGCCAATGGACCTCTAACCGGATGACCATAGAGCAGCTGAAAGGGGCTGAAACCAACCCCTTCCTGTGGGACTTCTCTATAAGCAAAGAGAAGGCATGGCAGTAGAAGGTCCCACTTTCTTCTAAGGTGTTCCTCTAAAGCACCTATCATGCTCTTCATAGTTATGTTAAATCTCTCCACCAACCCATTGGTTTGGGGATGGTAGGCTGTTAAGAACTTGTAGGTCACTCCACAGATTTTCTGCGTGGCTTGCATATAATCGGACATAAAATTGGTCCCCCTGTCTGAGATAATCTCCTTAGGAGCAACCAACCCTGGTAAAAATACCTACGAAGGCCTTAGCCACTGCCTGAACAGTAACAGTCTTCATAGGTATGGCTTCAGGATACTTGGTAGCATGGTCTACCACAACCAATATAAATCTGTTGCCTGAAGATGTGGGAGGGTCAAGGGGACCAACAATGTCAATCCCTGCTCTCTGAAAAGGAACTCACACCACTGGGAGAGGCACCAAGTGTGCCACGTTCTTGGCCCCCCGCTTGCCAGATGTCTGACATATGTGACAGCTTCTACAGAATCTATCTACATCAGACCCCATCTCATGCCAGTAGTAGTACAGAAAAATCCTCTCCTTGGCCTTCTGAAAACTTAAGTGGCCAGCCAGATGAATCTCATGAGCTAACTGTAGAAACTGGGGTCTCACCACAAGAGGCACTACAAGTCTTCTGTAGTCCCCTAGGGTAGACTCAATAGGCTCACTGTAAAGGAGACCATCCTCCCAGTACATACTGTGCATCCCTGGTTCTTGCCCATCCAGCTGGGAAGCTGCCTATTGGCAAAGACCTTCAAGAGTAGGACACTCTCTTTCACCTCTGCTGAAGTCTGCCCTACAGGGGCCACCTTCTGCAAGCAAAGTCTGGAGCTCAGGATGGTCTTTAGGATCCAGATCTCCAACAGGGGGGGAAGGGCTTCTTCCAGCTCTGAGTCACCAATTGCTGATTCACCATCCTCTGGTTGGACATCACACCCAGCCTCAGCTGGAGGAGCGGTCACAGGTGTGACCTTGGACTGTCCTCTCAGGGATGTCCTGGTTTTGTGCACAGGGGTGCTAACCTTTTTTCTGTCCAGAGACCTTGGGTTTCCCCTTTGTCTCTTTGTTCCTGGGATCAGAAGGTTGTTCTTCCTGTGGACTGGGAGTTATAGGTATCTCTGTAACTACCCACTGAGAGTCATTTTAAGTGCGCTCTCTGGCCAGTCTAGTTTGCTCATGCTTCCTTTTACTGGGAGGCCTGGGGGTGCTTGATACAACTCCAAGAGCTCTTAAATCATTCCCCAACAGGACTCTCCCATGTACCTCATTTTGTACACTGACAGGTATTCTTACAGTCATATTGTTGCACTGGATGAGAGCTGATAGTATTGGAAGCATCTGGACATGGCCTCCAGCAAGCTTAGTGGGGCCTTTGGGTGCCTTAGCAACATCCTCCGGTTTGAAAAAAGTGTCATCCACTACTATAATGCTGGCCCCAGTGTCTCTATTGGCATTGGTCTCCTGGCTATTTACAAGTACACCGTCCTTGTAATATTCTTTGGTATTATCTGGAATAGAGTTATACACATCTACATTGTGCTGTTCCCATAGACCCAGGGATACTAAAGAAACAGTGGCTGAGACTCCAATGGGGTCTTCAGCCAATAGTTGAAAGTTAACACTTGCCACATGAACGTCTCCCTCAGGGATGAAGGCTAAGGAGGCAGTGTGGACCCCTAAGGTTGACCCTTAATTCTGAGATCCCCTTTCACGTGGTCATTTGACCCACAAGCATAAATAACATTTACCAAATATTCTTTGGAATGGGGGCTTCTGCTGACCTACCTCTGGTTTAGCACCAGAGCTTTCACTAGACTGACCTGGTTTCCCATGGTGTTTACCCTTTTCTGTGTGTGGCCCTCTTTTGGGTGGTGGAATTTGAATTCTCTTTTCCATCCCCCTTGTGCTGCTTCCCCTCATCCTTCTTGTGAGTGGCCCCAGAGTCCTTGTGAGTGGCACTGTTGGCAACCCACACGTCAGCAGCCTTTGCTAACTTTTTGGGATCAATTGTTACGCTCACCTGGCTCCCACAGAGGGGTCGATCTGGACTGGACTGCTGCGGTCTCCACCAATGTGACGCGTAGGGCCGAGATGACGGACTGGACTGGCCCACCTAGCTTCGTTTGCTTGGCCCGTAGGAATATTCTTCTGCAAGTGGGGAAAGGGAATTAACCACACGTGGAGTTGAGCGTAAATCCTCCCACCCCGCTGTTCTCCCCACTGATCACCTTGGATGTTCCTTCTTATAGTCTCACCTGATGATTTGAAAAGATGAGCTCTCCATCCTGCGTTGAGCGCAGGGGTGCGTAGATAACCAGTTGCTTCACTGGCTCGAAGGAATTGGTGAGTTCCAGGACAATATTGACTCTGATATTCTCGGCAAGACACAGTAAGTATGTGGTTCGTAAGAGTTCAAATGCCTAACGTTCACTCTTGTCCGATTCCTTGCAGGTTGCAGCTTGACCCTACTGAGAGTTCCTCGTGGCAACCGGTAATGTTCTGGTAAGGATTTGTATTATCCAACACAGTTCGATAAAATAATGTCCATATGTAACCTGTTGCTTTCTCCCTTATTCAGGCGCTGAAAGTATGAAGTCTCGGGGAATAATGCCTCCAGCGGTAAAATCAGGTAAGTCTTTTGTGGTGAGGAGGGTTCCCCTTGTTAGTCCCTTGTTTCACCTTGCTGTCCTTTTGTTTCCCCTTAGGGGCCGGGGTTCGGCTAGGATGCAGTGGAAGCTGCGCCAACCCGTGAAGAATAATAGTACCCCCGGTGGTAAAATCAGGTAAGTCTATGGGGGGTATTCCTCTGTGTATTCCCTTGGCTCACCTTGCTGTTCTTGTCTTCTCCTTAGGTGCCGGAGTGCGGCGGTAACATGCAGGAGGATGCGGTGAAATGTGAAGATGCTGCGAAGGCTGGTGAGTTCAGCGCGGTGCTGCAGCAGGCGAGGCAAACGCGCATAGAATAACTTCTTTCTTCCAGCTCGAAGGCACGATGGATTGGGAATTCAGGTAAGGATCAAAGGTATTGCTCTTGTTCTAACCTTTTATCCTTCTTTCTCCCTTTTTCTAGGAGCTCCAAACTCGAGGCGGGCGTGGCAGAAGACTGGATGCAGACTTGCAGGCATGGTGAGCGTTACGCCGCTGGAAGCAGAATAACGCGAAGCGTGTGCTGCTCTTCGGGCGTGGTTTAAATAGCCTCCAAAGTAGTCCCAGGTAAGTTCCTCCCCAGCCCCACCTGAGTAAAAAAATAGTCCCTAGGTAAAATAGTCCCTTCCAAGCCTCGTTTGGCTTGGAGCTCTTGCAGCATGGTCTGCATCAGGTAAGTGTGCAGCATGGTCTGAATCAGGTAAGTTTTAATCTATGAGCCTGGCACCTATGGCACCAGGACTAACTCTCCATATGATCCTTGCGCCATAGGCGCCAGGACTGCACCTAAATAACCCCTAGCAGGGGTTGTTGGGCTTGCTTGGGGTAACTTGATGCCTGCTTCCGGGGTTGCTGGACTTGGTCTGGGTCCCTGGGGTCAGGCATCATGACAGCACTCCTCCCCCCCCAAGGCCCCTTGTAAAGTCATTCTTCCCTGTGGTTTCAGTTTGTCTGGGATATTTCGGTGGAATTTTTTCACCAATCGGGGTGCATGAACGTGGTCACTAGGTTCCCATGAACTTTCCTGTGGTCCGTAACCTTTCCAGTCGATTAAATAAAAAAGTTTTGACTTTATCAGCTTGGAGTCCAGGATGTTCTTATCTTCAAATTCGGGTTCTCCGTCTACAAGGATGGGGTCTGGTGGCTTGGTTAGTCTTGTCCCTGGTTGTACTGGCTTCAAAAGTGACACATGAAAGACGGGATGAATTCGCATATTAGCAGGTAAGTCCAACTTGACAGCCACCGGGTTGATAATGGCCTTAATAGAGTAAGGTCCCAAATATCTGGGGTTAAAGGTCCATGTTCCCTTTAGAGGTATATGTTTTGTGGCTAACCATACTTGGTCCCCTATTTGGTATTGTGGAGAATCACTTCTATGCCGATCAGCATCTTTCTTGTATTTTTCTTTCGCCTGTTTTAAATGTGTAGTTGCTTCCTTAAAGGCTTGTGTAATCGTAGCGGGCAGATGGTCCAATGCGGGCATTTCTAAGTCTTGGGGTGAGTCAAGGTCTGAGGTTCGAGGATGGTGCCCATATAAGGTATAAAAGGGGCTTTGTCCAGTTCCAGAGTGTACTGAATTATTGTATGCATATTCGGCGATCCAAAGAATGTCTTTCCAATTACTCTCCGTCTGATGTAACATACAACGCAGGTATTGTTCGAGAGTCTGGTTGGTCCTCTCCGTTTGACCATCGGTCTGGGGGTGGTGACTGGTCGATAACCTCACGTCGATTTGCGCCAATTGACAGCATTTTTTCCAAAAATGTGAAATGAATTGACTGCCCTGGTCAGAGACCAACACGGACGGAAATCCATGTATGCGAACAATGTTTTCGAGGAATTCTTTGGCCAGGATTGAGGCTGAAGGTAGTCCTTTTAAAGGAATAAAGTGGGCCATCTTGGAAAAAAGATCCACAATAACTAGAATGGTGTTAAACCCATTACAAGGAGGTAGATCGGTAATACAGTCTAACAATAAGGTGTGCCATGGTGTAGGCGGAATGTCTAAAGGTTGTAAGAGTCCAGCTGGTTTTTTCTTTTGACTTTTGTTTTGGGCGCAAATGCCACAAGTCATCACAAATGTATTAATATCCTTTCGCCAGGTGGGCCACCAGAATTGTCTTTTAATTTTAGCTTCAGTTTTTGCAATTCCTGGGTGCCCCTCCATTAGGGTATCATGATAACGGGAAATGACTAGCTCTTGTAGTTCCTTGTGTGGCAGAAAAAGCCGCCCTTGGTAATAAGGCAGATCATTGGTGACAGAGTAGTCCGGGCCTTTCTTTACCCAGTCCTGCAGGGCTGTAGGATCAAAGAGTTGCTGGATCTTTACCTGAATGTCCTCTAGTGTCTGTAGAGTAGTCATGCCAAGAATCCTTTGTTCGGAAATTATAGTTACTGGTTCTGGGTTCACTTCTGCCTCTCCCATTCCTATTCGGGATAAGGCGTCTGCTTTACCATTCTTACTACCTGGTGGATAGGTTATCATGAAATCGAACTCGGCAAAGAACAATGCCCATCGGAGTTGACGTGACGATTGGGCCTTGGCTGTTTTTAAATACTGTAAGTTCCGGTGATCGGTGATCACAGTAATGTTATGCCTGGCACTGAGAAGATAGTGCCGCCAATCCTTGAAGGCGGACTTAATGGCTAATAACTCCTTGTCGGTAACCGCATAGTTTAACTCGGGTGCCGAAAACTTTCTGGACCAAAATGCTACTGGGTGAAGCTGGCCAATTTCAGGGTCCTTTTGAGACAGGACAGCTCCCATGGCTAGACTGGATGCATCAGTTTCCACTATGTATGGAAGTTTAGGGCGCGGGTGCTTTAACACAGGCGCAGACGTGAATTTCGCTTTCAGCTCTTGGAAGGCATTTTCAGCTTCTTCAGTCCACATAAGGCGTTTATTTTTTCGCAAGAGTGCTGTGATGGGATGTACGACATGTGAAAAATCTGGGATGAATCTGCGCTAGAAATTGGCAAAGCCGAGCATGCTCTGTACTCCTTTAACTGAACTTGGTGATGGCCACTTAAGGATTGCATCCACCTTCCGTGAGTCCATTTGGACTCCCTTTGGGGTCAGGATAAACCCAAGGAATTCAACTTCTGTGGCATGAAAAACACATTTTTCTAGTTTTGCATATAGTTTGTGCTGGCGCAATTTCTCAAGGACTGCTCGGACGTGCCTCACATGGTCAGATACTGAAGAGGAGTATACTAGAATATCATCGATATACACGACAACACAAACGTCAATGAGTACACGAAGGACATCGTTCATGAAGTATTGGAAGGCTGCTGGTGCATTGCACAACCCGAAAGGCATCACCTGGTATTCGGATAACCCATACTTAGTGCAGAAAGCAGTCTTCCATTCGTCGCCCTCTTTTACACATACCAGATGGTATGCCCCCCGGCAATCTAATTTAGTGTATATACAAGCGTCCTTCACTTGGTCTAGTAGTTCAGGGATCAGAGGCAACGGGTATCGGTTCTTAACAGTTATCTGGTTCAATGCGCGGTAGTCTATGCACGTTCTGAGGTCACCTTCCTTTTTGGGTACGAAGAGCAAAGCTGAAGATGCAGGGGACTTGGATGGGCGAATAAAGCCATTGGCAAGGTGCTGGTCTAAGTATTGTCGTTGGTGAAGGTTCTCAGGTTCCGTAAGGGCATAGATCCTGCTACAAGGGGGTTGTGCACCGGGTATGAGATCAATTTGACAATCGTACGATCTGTGAGGAGGTATGGTGTTTGCCTGTTCCTTTTGGAAGACATCCTGCAATTCTTGGTATTGGAGGTAGTTGCATGACTGCTGTTGTTACTGTGGCCAGGCCTGCGTTCTGATTTTTCTTTGGGTAACGTGTTTGTGCACAATCCGGGAAGGTTATTCTCTTCTCTCGCCAATCAATACAAGGATTATGTGTTTCCAACCAAGGTGTACCTGGTATTATTTGGAACTGTGGGGCTTTTATTAGATCAAACACAATAGTGTCTCGATGCCTATCCTGACCCAATAGTGTCATCTCTGCGGTGGAATGAGTTACAGGCCCCGAGACAATTTCAGTTCCATCGACTGTGGTGATGACATCTGAGGTGGTTTTTCGTCAGAGAGGTAGATTCATCCTGGAAGCCAATTCATAGTCCACATAGTTTCCTATGGCCCCGCTATCAATGTATGCCCTTACTGCGTGCATACGCGATGGCTGCCCTGGATCTACAAGCACCATTGTTATGATGAAATGCGAGGTCTGAGTATCCTTCTTCAAGCTTGGCAAGCGGACCTCTACGCTTGTTGGGCGTGGTAGTTTCCCGAGTCTGACTCCATATGGTTTTTATCAGCATCTCCTACCACCTTCTTGGGTGGTTTTACAGGGCAATCCCGTAGAAAATGTCCAGAAGTTGCACAATATAGACACAATTGCATTTGCCGTCTCCTATTTCTTTCCTTCTGGGTTAAGGGTCCTTTAACCCCTCCGATTTGCATGGGTTCTGAAGCATCTGCTCCTTTGGGGTTAGCGTGGGTTTTGACCAACACCCGATTCTCAAACTTGGCTCGATCAGCCTTTCTATTCTGAAGTCTGTGATCTAACTGGACCACTAAATCTATATATTCAGCGCAGTCTTCAGGTGGGTTCACGACTTGAGCCAAGACATCTTTGAGTTCTCCTCGAAGCCCTCGATGAAATAACGAGATTCGTTTTGCCTCAGGTCATCCATTTTCCACTATTAACCTATTAAAGGTCGCGATGTAGGATAGAAGGTCCTGGTTACCCTGTCGTAGGTACAAAAGTTTGTTATCCAGCGCCTGTCCTTGGGAGTGCCGTGCAAATAGTCTTTCCATGCTAGTTTGAAAGCCAATTGGGTCATCCTGAGTAACTAGTGGAATTAACCAATCAGCTGCACTGCCGTGAGATATGACAATACAAAGGCTACCTTGGCTTGATCTTTTGGGAAGGCTCCAGGTCTGCATAAAAAGTGCAAGCGGCATTGGTTCATAAACACAGCGAACCTTTTGGGATCTCCGGCAAAGCGTTCGGGTGGGGCTAATGGAATATGTCCTGGTAGGTTTATTTGCACAGGGTTACTCGATAACACAGGAGCTGGATTTCCCCCGGAACCAGGTAGGGATGCTTGTCCAGCCTGGCTTTGCAATAATTGCCTAGCAAGATCATCAGTTCGCTCCTTTGACAAAATCAGTTCTCTCCTAATAGCATTGGTTTCTTGACGGGCGAAATGCACTTCAGCCCTCAGTTCCCCTAGTAATTGGGCCAATTGGTCAGTCTATGAGGTATCCATAACGCCCGGGTGGGAATTTGTGGGTAGACTTTGCGTTCTGTTACGCTCACCTGGCTCCCACAGAGGCGTCGATCTGGACTGGACTGCTGAGGTCTCCACCAATGTGACGCGTAGGGCCGAGATGAAGGACTGGACTGACCCACCTAGCTTTGTTTGCTTGGCCCGTAGGAATATTCTTCTGCAAGTGGAGAAAGGGAATTAACCACCCGTGGAGTTGAGCGTAAATCCCCCCACCCCGCTGTTCTCCCCACTGATCACCTTGGATGTTCCCTCTTATAGTCTCACCTGATGATTTGAAAGAGGAGCTCTCCATCCTGTATTGAGCGCAAGGGCGCGTAGATAACCAGTTGCTTCACTGGCTCGAAGGAATTGGTAAATTCCAGGACAATATTGACTCCAATATTCTCGGCAAGACGCCGTAAGTATGTGGTTCGTAAGAGTTCAAATGCCTAACTTTCACTCTTGTCCGATTCCTTGCAGGTTGCAGCTTAACCCTACTGAGAGTTCCTCGTGGCAATCGGTAATGTTCTGGGTTTGTATTATCCAACACAGTTCGATAAAATAATGTCCATATGTAACCTGTTGCTTTCTCCCTTATTCAGGCGCTTAGAGAAAGTATGAAGTCTCGGGGAATAATTGTCACGCCCTCATCCACATCCACAAGCCCTCCTATTGCATCCCGTAACACAATCGGGATACGGCAGAATCACAGTACACAACAAGACACCACACAAGACACCACACGCACCATTGCACATTCTCGCCTTCAGGTTTGCCGTCAAGGGGCTGGCCGAACTTTGCGACGCTGGTTTATGCCTCACTCTCCATTCCTGCATTGGCGGTTGCCGTGGAGACGCGCCATGAGCATTCCGCGTCTCCGCTGCCGACGCTTGGACGTTCTTCCTCCACGCGTCCAATCGCGTATACGCCAATCACGTGTGTGAGTCACGTGATCAATGGAGCGAGCGTTCAAAAGAGACGCGCATACTTCCATCCACGCTTCACAGCTGATCTTGGTTGGACTACGGACGCTGCTCTTGTACCTCGTAGGGATCTGCTTCTTCCTGGTTTTGACCTCGGCTACTCCCACGGACTGTCTCTTGGATTTCCCTTGTTTGGTACCTTGTCTTGAACGCTCCCCCTGGACCTGACCTTGGCTTTTCTCCTGGACTGCAATTGGATTATCCTTTGGTTTGAACTCAGCTCTCTGCATCACGTGCCATCTTGTTTGGCTCACAGTACCAAGTTCCGTATCAGGTGGTGATTCCATCCTTCAAGTGCTTTGCCAGGCTTCAACCTTGTCGTCAACCCTGTCGGCCCCTCAGACAGACACCTTACATCACATTCCAGACAACCACTCAGGGTAAGCTCCTTATAGGTAAACATTTAGGATTGTGCATAGGGTGTAATTGTTGTCTAACCCACGTTTTGCCTTACAGTGGTCAGGGGAAACATCTTCCGGCATTCCTGGTTCCGGCTGACGACATTCACCACCTGTGGTCTCAAGGGCTGCTCAGACAGTATATTGACTGTTTGTTCGAGTGGAGCTTGGGGACAGAGGTATCATCGCCTACACGACCATCAAGTCATGACAATAATGCCTCCGGCGGTAAAATCAGGTAAGTCTTTTGTGGTGAGGTGGGTTCCCCTTGTTAGTCCCTTGTTTCACCTTGCTGTCCTTTTGTTTCCCCTTAGGGGCCGGGGTTCAGCTAGGATGCAGTGGAAACTGCGCCGACCCATGGAGAAGAATAGTACCCCCGGTGGTAAAATCAGGTAGGTCTATGGGGGGTATTCCTCTGTGTATTCCCTTGGCTCACCTTGCTGTCTTTGTCTTCTCCTTAGGTGCCGGAGTGCGGCGGTAACCTGCAGGAGGATGCAGTGAAATGGGAAGATGCTGCGAAGGCCGGTGAGTTCAGCGCGGCGCTGCAGCAGGAGAGGCGACGCGCATAAAATAACTTTTCTTCCAGCTCGAAGGCGCGATGGATCGGGAATTCAGGTAAGGATCAAAGGTATTGCTCTTGTTCTAACCTTTTCTCCTTCTTTCTCCCTTTTTCTAGGAGCTCCAAACTCGAGGCGGGCGTGGCAGAAGACTGGATGCAGACTTGCAGGCATGGTGAGCGTTACGCTGCTGGATGCAGAATAACGCAAAGTGTGTGCTGCTCTTCAGGCGTGGTTTAAATAGCCACCAAAGTAGTCCCAGGTAAGTATTCCTCCCCAGCCCCACCCGAGTAAAAAAAAAATAGTCCCTTCCAAGCCTCGTTTGACTTGGAGCTCTTGCAGCATGGTCTGCATCAGGTAAGTTTGCAGCATGGTCTGAATCAGGTAAGTTTTAATCTATGAGCCTGGCGCCTATGGCGCCGGGACTGACTCTCCATATGAGCCTGGCACCATAGGCGCCAGGACTGCACCCAAATAGCCCCTAGCGGGGGTTGTTGGGCTTGCTTGGGGTAACTTTATGCCTGCTTCCGGGGTTGCTGGACTTGGTCTGGGTCCCCGGGGGCAGGCATCATGACATCAATCTCTTTTGAGTCAGCCAAGTGCTGTCTCAGCTCGGGAGAGCAGGCATCAAAAATAAATTCTAACAAAAACACATGTCTCATTCCTTCAAAGGTGTTCACTCTGTAACCCATAACCCAACCATCTAAGTTTTTCAAACATTCACACACCCAGGTAGCCCAAGGGGTACCATCAGTCTTTTTGAGGGTCCTAAACCTCTTAATGTACTGGGAGGGAGTTTTCCCAAATCTAACTATCAAAGCCAGCTTCACATTCTCATACTCCAATCTTTCAAGTTCCCCCACTTCCATTACTGCTTCAGTTGCAACCTGGGGGAGCCTAGACAAAAGCCAGGGAATCCGGCGATTCTCTGTGAGACCTTGAATCCCATGATTGTACTCAAAGGCACCCGACCAATTCAAAATATCAAGTTTCACATCATACACACTCACTGCTTCTTCAGGCAGACAAGGCCTCTTGGGACTGGAAGACCTAGAGGACTCTGGGAGGTAAACATTTTCAAGAGACAATCTTTTCATTTCAAGAGCATGTTGCATTTCCAATTCCCTGAGCTTGATGTCCTGATGTTTGGTTTCAGCTCGCAACCTTTTAAATTCCAATTCAAGTCTCATTTTTTCAAGAGACACATATTCTGGACTCAGTGTTGGACCGTGTAGGGGTCCCAGTGGACATGGTTTGAGGCAAGAGGGAGGACAGGCTGAGGTAAAGAGGGGCTCCTATCCTGGGACTTCTCTACATCCTCTGACTCTACCAAGACATTAGAGTTAGACTCTGATCTATCATCCTCATTATCAGTTTCCACATTTCCTGAGTTAGTAGGTGTTGTAGGCCTACTACCCACACTTTAGTGATTCAACAACCTTGTAATCAACTCATTTTTCTTTCCTTTTACAGTAAGATTCCTAACTTTACACATTGCTTTCAGTTGGTCTAATGTCAAAATGATCAGGGCTTCCTGACTGAAGTTATCCATATTTGGCATGTTACAATTGCTGTTTTGGTGGAGCTTAGCCTTGTGGATGTTTAGTTGGACACAAGCAAAGCAAAATACTCAATGTAATAACTCTACAATAGATCCTCACCACCTGCCACCAGTGTTAGGCCGGATTGTATGCAGTACTGTGTTGGAGTCTGCACCAGCCTTGTCCTCTTGGCAATAGCAACGCAACTTGTGTAGTACAGACTTATATCAAAGATCGGGTTGCTATTGCCAAGAGGACAAGGCTGTTGCAATCTCCCACAGGGTACTGCATACACTTTTGCCTAACAGGGTTGTACCCCCACCCATGGGTACCGTAAGCGTATTCCAAGGGTCTGTTCACCACAACCAAAAAGAGGAAGAGCTGCACTGCCAGGAGTCCCACATGGACTTCTGTGCAGCCAACACAGAACACACATGATAAGGGAGTACAGGACAGGCCCATGGAGGCCCGGTCCCTCCAATGCATGTCCAGCATTACAGCCGGTCCGGAATAGGTGTCGGTACACATTGTTACTGGCACCTTATTTCCAGACCGACATACTCCTAATGACCCCAAATGTCAGATTCTGACCCTAAGCTGCTATTTTTCTTCTCCTTGCCAATCCTCTGATTCTGAATTTCCATCTTGCAATTTTCCACCTTCACCTCTTTCTCTTTCTGGTTGAGGTTACCTGCTTACCTGCCTGAACCCCAGTACTCAGTCTCCTTGCATCTGCCTTTGGGGTGGGTGTTCCACCAGTCTCCAGTGACGCCCACGGACAGTGTTTGCACTGTGCTGACGCCACATTTCCTTCCATGGGCCGTATTCCTTATGTTGCATTGGGAGGGTTACAGACCTTCCTTGTTAGTCTCATCCATCGGGATGGAGGGTGGTTCTTCCACACTGTTTATCCTCCAGAACAGTCTGGGGGTACCACCAACTTGGCTCCATCTGTGAGCCTGAAGCTCTCAATTGCATGTACAAAATCACAGCGCCGGAAGCAGCTTGACAGCATCTCTATCATAATGCTTCATTTCAAAACTTGCTCTAGGAGAATCAGAGGAACACAAACATTTACTATGCATGTTCATCAACTTATTGTGAGCAGAACTGATCCATCCAATGTTCGAAACAGCCGGCAGGCCGGATGGGTTGTCTTTTTTTTTATGCAATTTCACTTCTTCACCACCTATATACCTCTATTCCAGAATAAGAGAGCTCATGTCTTGTCTCGCTGCTTTTGAATTTTCATGACTCTTTGCTCACCGACTACTGTGGCATCTCTGCCATCACCAAACTGATTCAGAGGCATTTCTGGTTGCCGGTTATGACTTACGTCTAAAGGAACATGAACTGTCTTGCATTGTCTGTGCCCAAACTAAGGTTGAAAGAAAGAGACCAGTCGGACAGCTGCATACCTTTGAAATATCCCTGCTGCCTTGAAACACTATTGCCATTCATTTGCTTGCAGACTTGCCTTTGTCCAGCGATGGTGGTAATTGATTGTTTCACCAAGATGGCACAATTTATTCCCTTGGTGGGCTACCCACAGCCGAGGACAAAGGCCACGTCTTCCTTAGCCATGTTCCGGCTCCATTGTCTTCCTGACAAGATGGTATCTGACCACGCCTCCCAACACCCGTCTTGCTTTTGGACTTTGTGTTTTGTGGTGGATCAGAGATGGGACTCCGACAACTTGACATGTTTGAGAAATACTTTTTATTAAGGTAAAAGAAAATCCCTCACCTAGCCCTATTGCTATGGGAGATGTTCCCCATCTAATAAAACAAAAACAAAGGTGCTTGTCACGATGTCATACACAAATTAGTTCTGTTCTCCATCCAAAACATAAGCTACCTACCTGACCCTACCAATATTAAAGAAAAAACAAATTCAAACAATGGCTCTGCTGACTGTTGGTTGGTGCATGACCCCCTCCTAACCAATGTCTCAAGAATTGCCCTCTTGAAATCGATTATCTGTTATTTTCTCAGTTCGAATGAGTCGCCAAAGGTTCTTAGGTAAACAAAAATTGAAGTGTCCTTCTTGTCTTTCTTAGACCTGTCCTCCTGTTATAGTCTCAAAAAGTCATAAAGTTCTTTTGGTTTCCGTGTTATAAAACCACCAAATTCTGGTGCCCCTCCATCCAAGTCTGTGCAATCTTTACAAGACTCTTCCCTGCATGTAGGACTTAATTTGACATGTGTTTCAGTTATTGAAGAGTTTGCTTTTACTCCAGTCTTCTGGTCTCTTCCTTTCTCTGAGGGAGATAACCCTGGGCGGTCCTGTGTAGACTGTAGTTCTGAATTCAACTAACTGATTATGGGTCTTTAGCCACTGTCTGTAGCTGTGGTTATCTGTCTGGTTACGGCCTTTGCCTCTCGGCTGTGCGTCTCTTTCAGGAATATTACGTCCTTTATACAACCCTGTCTCGCGACCTTCCCTCTTCTTTACTCTTCCCATTTGTAGGGTATTAACTTCTTGTGTGACCTCTTTTTAGGTATTCCTTTATCTCCAGGTTTCTAGTAATCCCCTCTTCTATTTGTGATTTTTTTTTTTTAACCCTGTCATTGTTTATTTTCTCTTCTTCGCTAGGCCCCCTTGGCCCATGAGCCACTTGAGCAGCTTTATGAGAGTCTCTTGCGTAGTGCAGCAGAGGACGACCACCCGCCTCCCTCTCCTTACGGCAAACCATGTACCTATTTCTTTGCGGTCTCCTTTCTAGGGGGAGGTGCTTGACAGGATCATACAACTTGGCCAAGTGGAGAAGCTGGAATTTGAGCCTAGCTGCCCTTGTCCTACATTTTCCAATTAAACCAATAGACCTCATCTTCTGCCATTTCATCATTAGTTGTACAGCAATATACGGTACTAAGACTTCAGCATTTTTCTTATATGAGCAAAACTTATTGTTTGTGTTCAATAAAGTGGATTTACTAAGCACCAAAAACATTCTAAATCAACGTGGAAATGGAAAAAGAATCTTGATAAAAATGTTGGGTAAAACAAGTAAGATGTATACTCTTGGTTTTTAGTATGTGCTTGCTTACATCATGTTATCATTTTTAATCACTGTACTTAACAGATAGTAACGTTATGCAATGTAATGACACTGAGTTTATCAACATCAGGAGGATGGAAGACAGTGTTAGCCCCATGCAGGGTGAACATTATTCCTAGCAGCAAACACTTAAATCACAAAGTTATCTGCATCCCAGTCTATATAATTTACAAAAAAAGATTTCCTGAATTTTACAAAAGTACACCTAAATAAGTAATTTGCACAATTTGCAATAAAGATTCACATATATGGGGAAAAAACATACTTATCCAAACTACATCCATACACTCTACAGATTTCTACACAATCATTCTTTAGATACAATTTCAAGTGCTATTGTGAAAGTGTTTAGGTTCCTTATGCCAATGGATAAGGCTCTCACTCCTGAAGGAACTGCTTGTGGTGGAGGTTGCCACTGTGCATGCGGTAATAATTTGGAACTGTGAATGGGACTGCAGATAAAGAGTACCAATGCCCAAGAGATTTATTTCGGGAGGACAATAGTGTTTTCTACTGAGCTTTAAAACACTGTCGTCTAAATTTGAGGCCCAGTAGGCCAGGGTTATCGGGAAAATTCCCAAGGTCACACTGGGGTTGCTAGTGGTAGCAGTTGCTGCCCATGTCTTCCCCTAAAGGACATACTTGGTGGGCCTCGCTGTGCCAAGGGATTTCCACACGACGCTGGCTGGCCGGCCGTGCCTTTTCGGGGCACGGTTTGGAGTGGCGTGTGCTCAGATGTACACCAACACTATCCCTGTTCCCCTGACACCGGTGGGCTCAATATTTCTGATTGACCATTGCTGGGCAATTGACCTGACTTCGTTTTTACACTTGTAATGGTAAACAAGAGTTTCGCTGCACACTAATGCATGGGAATATGATTTTTTGAATTTCAACTGGAAACTGAAGTTAAATCATTGGCATGGGTTTAAGGAGCTCCCCAGGCGTAGATGAGTTTTTTTTTAATACATTTTTTTGAAAATCAAGCTTTATTGGTATTTAGGTTATAGCAACATATAATAACAGTCGTACAATACCACCTAGTTTCAATTATAACATTTTCTCCATCCCCCACCTAGCCATGGTTCATTCATTTGTTACTTCATCATGTTTGCTAGAACATTGGGCGTGCCCACCTCAGCATCTCATTGTTCATCACAGGTAACGTTTCCTTTGAGCACAGTGTCCCCCCACCAAACTACCAGGTACCTCCTGTAGTCATTCCCCAATCCCATCAAGCAGACCGTCCGTATTTTTCAAAAAAGGGGAGCCACATTCCTTCAATGTTAGACCTGTATTCATCTATGAGATGAGTTAGATACTTCATGTTGTAAATTGCACGAACTTTGGCGATCCACTCTTTCTCCCCTGGCATTCGCAGGGTTTTCCACCTCTGGGCCAGGCAGCACCTAGGCCCTCATTACAAGTCAGGCGGTGGACCATGGTGCTATTAGCACCATGGTCCATGCCGGATTCCGCCATGGTGGATGGCGGAATTAGTGCCCCATTCCAAGGTGAGTGGGGCGGTAATTCCCCATTCACCATTTGCCATTCCCATTTTTGCCCCATAGGACATAATGGGGATGGGGAAGGCGCTAATTACGGCACCGTAAATTACAGTGCCGTAATTAGCACCAAGGTCGCGTAGCGCCTTGGACTTTAACGCCTGCAAAAAGCAGGCGTTAGAGTGTGAATCAGGCGTTAAGGGTTAACGGCGCCGACGGCGCCGTTAAACCCTTAACACCTGACTTGTAATGAGGGCCAGTGTGTATCAATGGCCCTGGATGGGGGCCCTCAAACTCTTCCCCCCACCCCCAGCCTCCCTATCCCCCTCCTGCAACAGAGTCCGATAACTTTTCGGCCCATCCTGCAAACAGGCACAACCTTACAAACAGTGCATCACCAGTTCCAGCGGTGTCGGCACAAACATAGAGAAAAGAACCAGCCAACCGTGGCAATTTGCTTGGGCAGTGTTTTTTTCAAATTTCCGGGTCCCTTTAACCCTATGTTTCCCCCTGGCCGAATCCGGGCCCCTAGGACTCTGAGTGGGATCCAGGTCTCCTTCGGCCCGCTCCACTGAGGGGCCCGCACGGCCGCCGACCAGGTCTTCCGTGACTCTCTGGATGCCCTCCTCAGCCACAAGGTGATGCCTCTCCCCCTGCCATTTAAAAGCCAAATAAAATGGGTTCCCCCAGCGGTATCTGACCCCCTTCTCCTGTAGCCATTTGGTGAGGGCCCCACATTTTTGCCTCATCAGCAGCGTATGGGCCGAGAGATCCTGGAAAATGGCCACTCTAGAATCTCTGTATTGTATTTCCCGAAGGTTCTTCGCCATCTCCTGAATCCTGGCCTTGTCTCTGTAGTAGTGTAGCCGTGCCAGCACTGAACAAGGGCCTCTCCCCCCCCCTGTCTGTCTATCATGACCCCTTCTCCAGCATCTACTCCAAGGACGATCCGTATTATGTCCTGCACCTTGCCTTCCAGACCCAGTGGGGTCTCGCCCTCTGTTTCCACCAGGCCGAAGAAGCATAGATTTTTTTCTCCTCTCACGATTCTCTGTCGTCTACTTTGAGGCAGAGCTCCTCCTCCCGGCGCTGTACCTCCATGAATCTTGCCTCCATCTGTGTCTCCAGGAGTGCAGTGGACATTTGGTTGTTCTCGACACGGTGCATTCGATCTTACAGTGTGGACACCTTAACCGTGAGGTTGGCCAGTTTAGCCCCCATGTCCATTATCATCCCCCTTATCTCCTCTAGGATCGTTTGGATTGTGTTTTGTATGGAGCCCAGGTCTACTACGGCCGCGGGGGGGGGGGGCATCTTCTATCTCTGCGCCTCCTGCCTGGAACTGATACTGTGCCAGGGCCTCTTTCCAGTTTATAGGTTGCCCTCCCCCCACCGCACTTGTGCCCGCCAGGCGTTTGCAGCTCAGTCCCGCTGAGGTGTGGTTCTGTCCCCCGTTGCCCACTTTAGTGGTTATAGGTGGTGAGGCCTGTTGCCCAAAGAGGGGAGGGTTGCCGCAATGTGGTTGGAAGTGACTCTATGCGTCAGTGTGCTCTCCTCTGCTGTGTCTATTCCTCAGGGGTGGGTTCCTACCAACTCCTCGTCCCCCCTATGAGTGTCCGTGCTGTCTCCCTTGGCGGAGTGGGGGTCCCACAACCTCCCTGCGTTATGTATATCGCGGGGGGGGGTGTTTCGTTCCAGCCTTTGCTGAGCGGGACCTCTCAGTCTGGTTACCACTTCCAATGTAGGGTGAGCGTTTCGGTGTGAAAGTTGGTCTCCTGTCAATGAAGGGAGCGGAGCCCTCTCTGGTGCGTCTCCCACTGAGCCCCTCTAGTGTTGCCACACACTGTGGTGGGCACAGCTCACCTTCCCAGGGCCTGGGCTCGTGGCTTCCCCTGCAGTTCACTGCCTGTACAAAACACTCCTTGCCTTCCTGGCGCGCATGTGTCCTGGCCTCCTGGAAATATACAGTCTCCTCACTATATGTCTCTGGGCCCTGTATGGTTGCAGATCAGGTCTCAGGATATTGGGCCTCCTGACTCTCTGTGTTCGCCGTACAGTCCTCCTTGAAAGTTACCTTCCCGAGGGAGAGGGGTGCTGGGCCCACATACTCCCCCACTGACTAGAGATCTGCACTTATCTCTGCCAGTCAGCCCAACGATGGTTGAGGGCGCACCGAGGTGCCCCTCCCCCAAGTATTGGCCTTCCAAAGTCTCTTGGTCTGGGCCCCCGCGGGTGTTGTGAGGGCCCCAGGGTCTCCAATCTCTTCCCCCACTCTCCTCCGCAGCAGTATGGCCCTACATGTGTTCCCCCTGCCACCGTTGTTAAGGGCGCGCTCCCGCGACGGCCCAGGCTGGGGGAACCTTGTACTCAATGTAGACGGGACCGCTGATGCTGCAGCGCAAGCCAGTGAGGCGCAGGCGAAACGGCCTCCAATATGCGCCTCCTGCTCTTCCTCTCCCCTCCGAGGGATCAGCCGGTGCGCCCTCTCTCTCCACTGCCTGTAGCGCAGCCGGCGGGGAGAAGCCGGCCGCAATGTCCGGATCCCACTGCAAACCCCCTCCGAAGGTGTGTAGGGTTTTGTGGCAGAGGGACAGCGGTTCCACAAACCCCAGCGTGTATACAAGCGGCCCTCCGCTGTGGCGTCTCCGTAAGCCCTGGATTGGGGCACCTCGTTCTCTCCTACTGCTGTGTGTTGCTTGAGGGAGAGGGGTGCTTCCAAGTCGCGCGAAGCCGCCTCAGGGAGTACTGTAGAGCCCTGGGATTTCACCCATCTATAGGTCTCGGGTTCAGCCAGCGATTCAATCACCTCTGGAGCATGAAGGGACCCTTTCACCAAGTTTTCTCCTCAGGTTTCCCGGGGCTAGGGATGGAGCGTACAGCTCAGGCAGCCATCTTGCCTACGCTCTAGATGAGTTAAATTTTAAAGTTACTTTGACATCCTCTAACCGGTAGCAAAGCTCTGAATATTGTAATGTGTGCAAAAAATATACTAAAGATGAAATCCCTCCTTAGAAGAAAGTAGCATGATTACAGGTCAAATTAACTGTCCACCATCATAAAAGAACAACATCATAACCTTTTATTTCATTCTTCCTAGGAATGTACACAACTAGAGCGCAATCAAATGAGTACATCGAAGAAAGGAAGGTAAACTTATTTACTTTTTGTATTTATTTCGTGGTGTTCGGTTTTTATTGTGAACATGTTTCTTTGCTTCCTTTTTGCATTGCCTATGCTGGCGGGTGTTATGCAGTTTATACGGGAATTAAACTTATTATGAACATGTAACAATAGCAGTGTAAGGTATGCCCCAAAAACCGTGCAAAATAAAAATAGCCCAATGAGCCAATAAAGTGCACGAGATGCAAGAAAAACAAAAGTTTATTACACGCACCCTAGGCCCAGAACAATTCAAAAATCATTCAGCGTATCATCATTAAATGGTGGCTTTTATGGGAGTGTGACATCGCAGCTTTGCCAATGTTTCAAGATGCCTGTAAATTCACATCCCCTAATTGGACAGCTTTGGCTGTGCTATAGGTGAATCGATTCAATACCAAGCCCTATTATCCTATCCTATCCTTGTGACCATGCTAATGACTTCCTCTTGACAATTATCTAATAGTGGGGTTATCTACTTTCTTAGGGTTTTAATTGGACAGTATGCATGATGATAATGTTGCATATCCAAGTCCATTGCTCATTGGTTGCTTTGTTTCTCAATATTCTGGGGTGGGTTGCATCTACCATGATTGAATTGAGGTGTGAACAGTGTGGCAACAAAAATGAATACTTCATATCCTTTCTCATGGGACCCAAAGGTTGACACCAACTTACTGCTTCCACTATTGTGACTATACAACTGTCAGTTCAATATTGCAACTTCTCGTTGGAAACATGTTGCCTTTCTCAGCACATCTCCTTCCTCTCCCTTCATGTGTCTACATGACCTCATGGAGTCTGCCTCTTGGCCTTGCGCACATCTAATCTGTGTATTTAATGAGTGGGTGGGAGTGTGTGGTCTGGATATCTAGAAACCGGTGTAATTCAATAGGTCTCGGGACATTTATATGTGCTATATTCACTTCATCGCTTGATGTGCTCCTTGCTTCTGCAGTCTTGTTTGCCTATCTCTTCTTGTTCTTACTGGGAATGCTCATGTTGTCTGGTGCTCGTGCTTGCACTCCTAGCTGTGGCCTTGTGTTTGTTAGTCTCTGAGGAAATGGGCAGGAACTTCATTGGTTATATGTTTCATTTGTTAATGCTTGTGACCTTGTTGCACCTTCCTTTTATTAGCGAATCCCTGTATGGCTTTAACAGCTTCCCCTCACAGGGTCTGCTCACAGTTTCAACATCTGATTAAGTCATGTTTTCCCATTCTGTGCTTGGGAATGAGCTTTTCCTCGTCGTCCTGCCCAATCGCAGCACGACTTTGTACCCTGTCTTGTGAAGCTACTGACACAGTATCGTGTTTTTCTAAGACAAACCTAAGCTGGTGTATTTTGCTGTGTGGAATGACTCATGTATTTCTGAGGCCTTATGTTTCTGAATGGCCTGTGAAGCTACCTTTGCCTCGAGGCCTAGTTTTCAGATTTATTTACTGAAGTGTTTCTGTGGATGCATTTCTCAACTCTATAATGGCTTTGTGTGTTATTTGTTTCACACTACCTTATAATTGCAAGTTTCTATAGGTCTCATACTGTTTCTCTGCTTTCTTATCTAATTTATCTGCCCATCTATTATTTCCACACTGGGTACCTGTTAGGTGTCTCCTTTTGTCATTTGTGAGTGTGCTTTATTTCTGCTGTTGGCTATGTATTAATTGTTTTCATTACTATTGTATGTAATCTCCTCTCTTAGGTTCTCATTAAGAGTTGGGCATTAGCCCTTAAATGCGGTGGTAACGTTGTTAACACCGCATTTAAGGGTCCCCCTAATCTTGAGTCTGGTGTGTTTACCCCCAGCTCAGAGCTGGTGGTAAACACGGCAGAAAAATACAAATTTTTGGTGCAATTACCAGCTGTGGTATAACCGCGCGGTAATTGCCCCGAAAATTCCCCATTGGTCCAATGGGAAATGGGCAGTAATGGTTAGCGCCCAACCTGTGAACCGGCAGTAATACCGCCGGATGGGGGGGTGCTAATGCAAATAAAGTTGGGCAGTATCCCAGCCCAGCTGGGATACCGCCCAACATGTGATGAGGCCCTTAGTGTTGAATACTGCCATGTTTCTGATGCATAGTTTGTCATTGATTACTCTCAGAATTGTATCAGTTCTCTGATCCAGCTACATATGTGGCCTAAATAACGTGTATGTAAGCTAGGTGTCTGGCCTTTTGTGTGGTTTCTGTCTCATGTTATAGGGACTGCCCTAGCTTATATTTTCTCTCATGGTTGGGATGTTGGAGGTTCGTCCCAACAGCAGTGTTGCACAAATAAAACTTTCTTTGTTTCCTGCCACTTTGAGTACCTTGTTTTTCACTCCAGGTGCACTAAGGCACGGCATCCTGAAGGCAGTGGCGTAACACAACATTTGGGGGTGCCCCCAAGCGAGCAATGCAGAGGGCCCTGTGATGAATCTGAGGGGATCATCACTCCTTTCCGACAGTGACCTCCTCCCATGTGGTCAGGGGACGGCAGCTGCTACCTGATCCTGACCCTGGGGGTGGTTACATGAGGGAGGAGCACATGGAGCGAGACAACCTCTGGGGGAGGGTGGTGGTGTCATCGGGTGAGACATGGTATCCCCCTTTCCTTTCTGAAGATACATCTCAAACTCGGGGTGCTGTTGAGCAGCTGCAAAATGGCTGTGTGATTGAACAGCTCAGGCCAAGGCTAAATCCTAAACAACTATCCATCCGCATCAGGAACACCCCCCACCCTAATGAGCAAAACTACAAAAGGGGGAAGGGATGGGGCCCATTGTGTCCAACTTTGTAGTGTGGCAGCCTAAAACGTGTAGAGTTCTACAGTGCAAGGTAGCCGGCGGTCACTGACAACCTGACCCGTTGCTAACATCTGTGGGACGAGGCACGGAACCAGAGGGGAGAGAGCTGCTGTGAAGGTCGTAGCAAGGGGAGGAGCCAACTGCAGTGTTTGACTGCAGTAATTTCTCCGTCGTCCCCAGGTGTCGAGGTGCTGCTAGCTGAGACACAAAGGTGAATATCCTGGTGGCTGCAATAAAACAGTTTTGGATCCTGAGACCCGGATATTGCGGTGTAAGGATTCCACTCTGGCAGGGCACCCCCTTTATTCTTGTTGCTGGACGTGGACACTCCACGGGTCGGACGGACTGAAGAGCAGTGCCAGACCCAGAACAAAGGAGACACTGGGCAGTAACCTGCACAGCCTTCTTGGACAACTGCACCATAACCCCTGCCATATCTCAACCCACCATTGGCCCATCCCGACACTCGCCGACACCTCCTTGAGCTGGACCAGCGTGCTCGGAGGCGGCCGTAAGCACAGTAAGTGTGGCCAGCGGGCGGAATAATGCACCCGGTGCGGCTTCAACTGGGGACACTAACACTACTGGGCTCCACGCTTATAGCCCTGCTAAATAGGTGTTACCAAGCTCAGAGGGACATTAGAGCCGAAGCTCGAGCTCGGATCCCGCGACGGCTGAAGTACTCCCTGTGGCAGACCAACAAATCTGCTGTGATAATACAGACACTGATAGACAGCAGCGGTCAATCCCCAGTCCTACATGTAAAGTCTGATACAACTGCCCCGACTATCTGTGTGCAGAGGACGCAATCAGATGAGATGATCGCTGGGTGACCTTGTGCGACCCTAGGTGGCCCAGCAGCTTTACAAACGCTGAATGAGACACACCGGCCTGCTCGGGGCACACCCGATTAGACTGCATTGGTCAAGGGCTAATTCCTCCAGATGATGCACATGCTTGGGACATCTCCTCTGTTACGCGGGAGAACACAATCCATCCGTGAATATGTAGCAAAAACACGTAATGGAGTAACAGGAAAACATGGTGGAAGCACCCTGAATCGCCTCAGCAGTTGGAGACAACACGGAAATAGCTGGACTTCGCAAGAGTCCCCTCCCCGTCTATCCCCCCACTTCTGTTGTGGTAGACCAGAGGCTCTGCATTTGGCGCGCAGTCCAGATTGGAGGATTAGACTGGTCTGCATGAATGCAGATGGTATTACAACCCTAATTATAGGAAAGCCAGGCAAAGGGGCGCAGACAATATGCTGAGATAATTGACAGCCCAGGGGCCCCTACACACGCCACCCTGTGCGGCGACTGGTCCATGGGCTCCCCTGAGCAACGTCCTGCTGCTTGAGTCATCAAGAACTGTGGACAACATTGTCAGAACCTGCGTGTTCGAAGCAGCTCCCTCTCCTAGTAGGTGGCTGCAATCCAAGTCCCATATTCGAAACAGATGACACGCGGAACCTTCCAGCGCCGACACTAGTATATCCGACACAGCCAACACAGTAAACGAGAAAAGAGTGTTACGCTCACCTGGTATCCACAGGGACGCCACCCAGCCGGGTTACTCGCTGGTATGCTTCTCAGCTTTGCCCTGATGTGGTCTGCGGGGAAGGTTCTGTCTGAAAATACAGGAGGACTGTGTTCAGGGCTGACCGACTGGGGTAAGTATCCTCCCTCCACCCCCGTATGATTTCAGTCCCTCTGGTGCCCTCTCCTCACCTTGTGGTAGAATTAGGCGTGCTCTCCGTCCTGCCTTCTTTGCAGGGGCATGTCTTTCATGGGCGAGTGCGGTCCAGTTACTTCACTGACGCCGGCCCGTTTGATATTGTTCAGGTAGGTCTTATTGCTGTTCTTTAGTTTTGTTGCTATCCTGCATGCCTTTCTTTGTTTAAAATGTCTCTTTTTTTCTCCCTTAGGTATGCGGAGCTTCAGCGCGGCGAACTGGCTTGGTTGAGCCCCGCTGGTAAATGATGGCGCATTAAGAGCGCTATGATGCGGTAAGTAAGCGCTATGCGCAGCGCTGCGAAGTCTTGCCTTTGCTAACCTGTGTTTTCCTTCTTTGTAGGTTGCAGTGTTCTTCAGCGTGAGTGGAATGTCCGGAGTGGTGCCAGCCGAGAGGCGACCAGCCAGGTAAGCCTTTTGAGCAGTTTGTAATTTGTAAATGTCTCTACTGCTTTCTTTAATGTTGCCTCTATCTTCCTCTTTCAGGTCGTTCTGTCCGGGAGGCATGCAGATTCAAGGAAGCTGTTCTCAGGAGCTGCGAGTAGGTAAAGATGAAGACTGCAAGTAAGATGCTGCTGCTAATGATGTTCCTTTTGTCTCCTTGCAGGTTCTGCTTCTCCGAGGTTCGAGGGAATAGCTGGACATGATGAGCGTCACGTTGCAAGCTGCAACGTAACGCGAAGGGTGTTGTCTTGCTCAGGTGTGGTTTAAATAGCCCCAACAAAATAGTCCAGGTAAAGTAGTCCCTAGGCAACCACACCCAAAACACTAGACCTCATAGCTTGGTTCTTAGGAACCAAGCTATGTGGATGCCTCCATGTTGGCTGACAATACAATAAAGTAGTTCCCAAGCACATTGTTTTTCATGGTGTATGAGCCTGGTGCCATAGGCGCCAGGACTGGCCCCATGAGGGCTTTTGAAGAAGATGCCAGTCTCTAGAGGCCCGAGTCCTGACTCCACCTGGCCAATGGGCTTGCCAGGAGGGGTTTTGGGCGAGGGTCGTGACAGGACTCCCCCCCCCCCCCCCCCCCCAAAGGCCCCTCCCACTGTATTCCTTCTGTCTGGCCCAGGTTTGGTTGGGAAGTTCCGATGGAATTTCCTGATTGGACGTGGTGCGTGGATATTCTCACTGGGCTCCCAGGATCTATCTTGTGGTCCAAATCCTTTCCAATCGACGAGATAATATAGCTTGGTCCTAGAATATTTATAGTCCAAGATATCTTTGACTTCGAATTCTGGTTCTCCGTCAACAAGTATGGGCTTAGGTGGTTTCCCAATCCGTGTGCCGGGTTGCATTGGTTTCAGGAGGGACACACGGAATACCGAGTGGATGTGTAGATTAGGTGGTAAATCCAGTTTCACGGCTGCTGGGTTGATAATTGCCTTAATGGTACAGGGTCCTAAGAATCTGGGATGAAGGGTCCGGGTTCCCTTGATGGGTATGAATTTAGCGGCTAACCAAACTTTGTCTCCTACTTGATAATCTGGGGCCTTTTTCCACAACTACAAGGATGGTATTGAATCCTTGGCTTGGAGGTAGATCAGTGATGAAGTCAAGGGAAAGAGTGTGCCATGGAACTGGAGGAATGTCCAATGGTTGTAGGAGACAGATGGTTTTTGTTTCTGTGATTTATTTTGTGCGCAGACACCGCAGGACTGAATATACTGAATGATGTCCTTATGCCAGGTAGGCCACCAAAAGTTCTCTTTCACCTTAGCTAGGGTTTTGGCGATCCCAGGATGCCCTTCAATCAGTGAATCGTGATAGTTTGAAATAATATGCTGTTGTAATTCCTTCTTGGGTACATATAGGCGATCCCTAAAAAAGGGCAGATGGTCCTTGATGATATATTGTTCTCCTTGATTTTGCCACGCGAGGTAGGCATCGGGATTCATTGTCCGTTGGATTTCTTTTCTTCTCCAGCATGGGGTCTGGCATGGATTCACATGCTCATGAATATTCCCCGTCGTCAGGCTGGGAATCCTCGGTAAAGAAAAAACCAGTATCAGTTTCGTTTCTGATCTGTCTTTCGTAGTAATAACCAATCACTGGTCTCTGCGTCATACTGACCACAGCCAATGACTGCCCTCTACCTAAGCACCGCCTCTGGCAGCCATCTTCAGATTTTTACCGCACGTTCATGTGTTGGGATCCTCGTGCTATTGCTCTCGAGCGTTAGTGCTATTTTTTCACATTTTTTTCTCAAAAAACTTCGTTTTTTCGGTCAAAAGAGCCTCAAGCTCCACCGACTCTCCATCCGATCAACGGGGACCCGTGTCGGATTCGTCTGCGCCCCTCAAGGGTGAAGATCTCGTCGAGCTACGCTTTTGGAGGACTCCAGAAGTTTCTCAGGCCCGGACATGGCCCAGGAGAAGGGAAGCTCGACGCCCGGAAAGCTGTTCAGGATCTGCCCTGGATGCCAGCTGCAGAACGTCTTTAAGGAGGACGAACACTCCTTTTGTCTCTACTGCTTACATGAGGACAAGACGCACGTGGAGAAGGACTGTGCGTTTTGCGGCAATATGTCGGAGCGGACCATGAAGGACCGCCATCAACGTCTCACCAACTGGCTGGAAGGGAAGAGCCCGTCAGGCGAGAAGAAGAGGAAGAAATCCGAGCGGTCTTCTAAGACCTTTGAGGACGCCCCGGCGACGGGGGTCCAACACAAGGCCAAGCACCGCGAGTCCGCTGGCACCGGGAGCGCCAACGGTCGGGCTCTACGGGCGCCAGGCAGGGCGCACCCTCCCCGGCACCTTCAGCCACGAGCCAACGCTCTGGGTCGGGTAAGAGGAAGGGCGAGCACCCGGCGAAGCTCCTGGAGAGGCCCCGGTCGAGCTCGAAGGCCCCATCGGAGGGTGAGTGAGGCAGTGTCCCCCCCTCAAGGATAAGGCGGTGAGCGCACCTAAGGTGGTGAAGGCCTTAATCCATCCGGCCAAGCCCTCTATCGATACTGTCGCGGCGGCCCTGGCTCAGCCTGTGGAGGCTACACCAGTGGTGGCGACCTCGGGGCTCAGAGTCTCCCTGCCACCTCGGAGGGAGTCCTCTTTTGTGCCCATCGATAGGACCCCCGTGAAACCCCCGGCGGGGAAGAAAAGGGGGGGGCAGGGCGTCGTAAATTCGGCCTCAACCTCAGAGGAAGAGCTGATTGAGGTCTTAAGCCACGGCCTTGGCGTGGAAGAAGACCGGCCCGTCGGGATGGATCCCGACGCAGGTGACGACGACATCGTCGAGGGTGCCGACGGGGCTCCTGATCGCCCGTCGGATTCCCCTCTGCCAGTGCCGCAAGACAACTCGGCGGCCATTTTGTTGGCTATACAGTTCTTATGTTCAGAGATAAGGACGAGACTACCGTTGCCGACGGAGGAACCTCTCCCATCGGGGGATCCTGAACCGGGACCTTCTGGTGCTCCCCCGCCCAAGAAAAGAAGGATTCACCCTCTACCTCCTTTTCAGCCGTCGCGCCCCGTCCAGCCCCTCCTCCCCGTCCACCCGAGGGGATGATATGGGGACTGACACAGCAGCGATGGGTACGGACGACGAGGTATACGACGAGGATCTACCGTCGTCACCTCCCACCAGGGTTTCTCCGCCCGACGAGATTGGATCGTTCCACTCCATGATCGCCAGGGCATCCGAGCTTTTCCAACTCTGCCCTGAGGAGAAGAAAAAGGAAGGATTCCTTTATCAACGGCGCGAGGCCAAGAGGAAGACGGTCCTCGCGGTGCCTCTACTGGACGACATTTGGGATGAGGGCCTCGCCCTCCTCAAGAACCCTTCCACGACGCCGGCTAGAAGTGACCGGTACGAGAAGAAGTACCGGGTCCTGGACGCGGCCCCCCTGTGCCTCCGGGCGCAGCCTACCCCGGACTCCGTCGTCTCTGCGGCGGCCAGGAAGAAAAAGCGGGGGGGGGGGGTGCGGCCTCCACATCGACTTCCCCGCCGGACGGCGAGGGAAAGAAATTGGACGCTATGGGACGCAGGGTCATCTCGTCTGCAGCGACGACGATGATTAAAGCGGCCAACGCCTTGGCTATCGTGGCCCGCTACGACAGCGAGCTATGGTACAAACTGGCTCCCCTGCTGGACTTCCTACCGGACGACAAGAGGGCGTATGCCCTGGAGATCCTACAGGAAGGCGAGGTGGCGTCGGACCACGCCATCACTATTGCGACGGACATCGCCGACACTGGGTTTCGCCAGTTGGGCAACGGCGTGTGCCTTAGGCGGCGTGGATGGCTTAAGGCTACGGACTTCCGTCAAGACGTACAGACCAGAGTCCTGGACATGCCGTTCGATGGGAACAACCTGTTTGGGAGAACAGTGGACGATTCCCTTCAGGCCATTAAAACGGACACTGAGACGGCCCGGGCCCTAGGGGTTCTGCAGCAACGACGGACGCCCTTTCGGAGCAGCGGAGGCAAGGGCGCCTCCAAAGGTTCCGGCGGCGGTTTCTCCACCTACAGTCAAGCGGCCCGCTCGTCGTCTCAGGAGGCCTACAGAGGACGAGGCAAGTCTGGCGGACCCCGCCGTCGTCGCCAAGGAGGTCAAGGCGGCAAAGACTCGTCGAAACAGGATTGAACCGGCCGTGGGGTCGGGCCCCCACCGAAGCACCCCGGTGGGAGGCCGGCTGGCGAGCTTTATCAGCGTGTGGGAGTCCATCTCCACCGACCGTTGGGTGCTGGATGCCTTAGCCCAGGGCCACGCGCTCGAGTTTCAAAGAAGGTGCCCGCGCGTCCCCCCCCCGTGGCCAGGAAAGAGCTTCACGTCCCTCAGCTTCTCCTGGAGGTAAAGGCGATGCTCAGGAAGGGCGTCATCGAACTCGTCCCAAAGAGGCTTCGGGGCTCCGGAGTTTACTCGAGATACTTCCTCGTGAAGAAGAAGACTGGAGGATGGCGCCCCATCCTAGACCTGCGACGTCTGAACAAGTTCATCAAGGCGCAGAAGTTTCGGATGGTCACCCTCCAGCACGTCCTGGGGCAGTTGGAGGAAGGAGACTTCCTGTCGTCGTTGGATTTGGAGGATGCCTACTTCCACATTCCCATCCTAAAGGGGCACCGAAAATTTGTCAGGTTTGTGGTCCAAAGGCGTCACTACCAGTTCAAAGCCCTCCCCTTCGGACTACGGTCGGCACTCAGGGTATTCACCAAGTGCCTTGCACCGGTGGCGGTGCAGCTGCGCCGCGAGGGGATCCACGTCTACCCCTACCTGGACGACTGGCTCATCCGAGCCAAGACGAGGGAGCTCGCCGTGGAGCACACGGCAAGGACCGTCCAACTTCTCACGGACCTGGGATTCTCCATGAACTACGCCAAGTCCCACATGGTACCCGCGCAAAACGCACTGTTTCTGGGAGCGGAGCTCGACACAGTGTCCCTTCTGGCCTCCCCGTCGGAGGAAAGGACCAGGTCCATCCTGGGCAAGGTACAGCGGATGTTGGTTTCCGACGCGGCCAAGGTGAGGTCCATCAAGTCCCTCCTCGGAATGATGTCTTCTTGCATCTACCTCATTCCCATGTGCATGCTCCGGATGCGCCCGTTGCAGGAGTTTCTGGACGCGCGCTGGATCCAAACGACGGGCGGCTTCGAGGAGAGGATCACACTCGACAAGCGTTTCCGCCGAGCGGTCCGGTGGTGGGGCACCCGCGCGCATCTGACGGCGGGCATGGACTTCCAGACCCCACACCACCAGGAGACAGTGACCACGGATGCCTCCCTGGAAGGGTGGGGAGCGCACTCCGGAAATCTGCACGCGAGAGGCCTTTTGCTCCCGACGGGGAAGTCCCTCCATATCAACGTCCTGGAGCTCCGTGCAGTGTTCTGGGCCCTCAGGTCCTTCCTTCCGTCCCTCAACGGCAAGGTGGTGAGGATCTTCACCGACAACACCACCACCATGTTTTACATCAGGAAACAGGGCGGAACCAGGTCCCCAGCACTGTCCAAGGAGGCGCAGGACCTGTGGCATTGGGCAGTCGCCCAAAGGATGTTTCTGGTGCCGTTTCATCTGGCAGGGATAAAAAACACCATCGCCGACTCACTGAGCAGGGAGCTGCGCTCGTGCCACGAGTGGGAACTACGGCAGGATCTAGTGGATCGCCTCTTCCGACGGTGGGGCACACCCCAGATCGACCTGTTCGCGACGGCGACGAACTCCAAGTGCCGGAGGTTCGCCAGCATGTTTCCCCAGGCGAGGAGCATGGGCGATGCTTTCTCGTTCCCCTGGGAGGGCCTGTTCCTCTACGCGTTCCCTCCTTTGCCACTGCTTATCCGGCTCGTCAACCAGCTCAAGAGGTCACGGTGCAGGATGATCCTCGTCGCACCTGCGTGGCCGAGGCAGATATGGTTCCCGGACCTTCTGGACTTGTCAGCGTCCCCGCCAATCAAGCTGCCGGTGGACGCGGATCTACTCTCCAGGGAAGGAGGCGCCATCCTCCACCACGACCCGAAATCGCTGAACTTGCAGGCCTGGCTCCTGCAGCGCTAGAGTTTGGAGGATACGACATACCGGCCGACTGCAGAGAGGTTCTTGCAAAGTCCAGGGCGTCCTCGACTCTTAAATGCTACGGACACAAATGGAAGAGGTTCTCTGTCTGGTACCACGCACAGAAGATTAACCCTCTACGGATTACGGCTCCCCAGGTACTGCCGTACCTGCTGACGCTGGCCAAAGCTGGACTGGCACACACGTCCATCAAGATTCATCTTGCTGCGATCTCCCGATACACCAGAACCACGGGCCGGTCGTCCCTGTGGTCTCATCGTCTGGTGAAAGAGTTCATGAAGGGACTGTTCAGATCGTTCCCGCCGGTGAAGGCGCCGGCCCCGGCGTGGGAGCTCAACGTGGTGCTGACCAAGCTCATGGGACCTCCGTTCGAGCCTCTGCACTCGGCCCCGTTGAAGTTTCTGTCGTGGAAAACAGCGTTTCTTGTGGCCATCACCTCCGCACGACGGGTGGGAGAGATCCAGGCCCTTTCCTGCAAGGCCCCGTACTTGACTTTTCACGACACAAGGGTAGTGCTCAGGACGCACCCCTCCTTCATGCCCAAGGTACCGTCGGACTTCCATCTCAACGAACCCTTGGTGTTGCCTGTGTCTTCCCGTCGCCTTCGTCGCCGGCTGAGAGGACTTTGCACTCGCTGGATGTGGCTAGAGCGCTGAAGTTCTACGTGGACCGCACAAAGTGTTTTCGGAAGACGTCACAACTCTTTGTGAACTTTGGACCTGTCAATCAGGGGAAGGCTCTCTCGAAGGCTTCCATTTCCAGATGGCTCTCCGGCTGTATCATGTACTGTCATCGGTTGGCAAACCGACCGCTGCCTGGCCGTCCGAGAGCCCATTCCACCAGAGCGATCGCAGCTACCACGGCGTTCCTTTCTGGTGTGCCCCTGCTGGACATATGCAGGGCTGCTACGTGGAGGTCGACGCACACCTTCACGAAATTCTAATGCGTCGATCGGGATTCCAGGGAGGAGTCCAGGGTCAGCCAAGCAGTGCTGCGCAACCTGTTCGCCTGAGGTGAGCCTGGTGAGGAGGTAAGATGCTTAATGTTGAGTTTGATGTAATGCTTAATGTTGAGCCTTTGCCACCTCCCGTGGTTGTGCATGTGTGTACTGCTATGTATTCTTTATTCATGAGCATGTGAATCCATGCCAGACCCCATGCTGGAGAAGGAACAAGTTACTTACCTGTAACTGTTGTTCTCCAGCATGGGTCTGGCATGGATTCACATGCGAACCCTCCCGCCTACCCCTCTGCGGCTCTTCACTTGGTCATACTGCCACTTCACGCGCTTCCAAATCTGAAGATGGCTGCCAGAGGCGGTGCTTAGGTAGAGGGCAGTCATTGGCTGTGGTCAGTATGACGCAGAGACCAGTGATTGGTTATTACTACGAAAGACAGATCAGAAACGAAACTGATACTGGTTTTTTCTTTACCGAGGATTCCCAGCCTGACGACGGGGAATATTCATGAGCATGTGAATCCATGCCAGACCCATGCTGGAGAACAACAGTTACAGGTAAGTAACTTGTTCCATAGTTCTGCTTGTGTTAAGGCTGTCGTGATACCCAAGAGTTTGTCTTCCGGTATAATAGGTACTGGGTATGGATTTGTATATACTATTTCATCTATGCCCATGCGAAATAAGGCATCCGCCTTTCCGTTTCTGACTCCTGGTCGAAATGTGATTATTCGGCGAAGAAAAGGGCCCACCGTAATTGGCGCGAGGACTGGGCCTTGGCTGTTGTGAGATATTGCAGGTTTCGGTGGTCTGTGATGACTGTAATGGTGTGTCTGGCCCACAGAAGGTAGTGCCTCCAGGCTTTAAAGGCGGATTTGATAGCCAGGAGTTCCTTGTACGTGATGGCATAATTAATCTCTGGAGGTGAAAACTTTTTCGACCAGAAGGCCACAGGATGTAGCTGGCCGGTTTCCGGGTCTCTCTGTGAAAGGACAGCCGCCATTGCGAGACTGGACGCATCCGTTTCAACGACATAAGGGAGGTCAGGACGAGGATGTTGCAGGATTGGAGCGGAGGTAAACCTTTGTTTAAGTTCCTGAAAGGCTTCTTCTGCTTCTTCGGTACAAGCAAACTTTTTATTGTTTTTTCATAATAGTACTGTGATTTGGGTGCACAACCTGAGAGAAGTCTGGGATGAACCGGCGGTAGAAGTTCGCAAAGCCCAGCATGCTTTTTACCCCTTTCAGAGACATCGGTGAAGGACATTTCAGAATGACATCTACCTTGTGCCCGTCCATTCTGATGCCTCCTGGAGTAAGGATAAAACCAAGAAATTGTACTTCGGTGATGTGAAAAAAGCATTTTTCAAGCTTTGCAAACAAGCGATGTTGACGGAGCTTGATGAGGACTGAACGAACGTGCCTCCTGAGATGCTCTTGTTCCGAGGCTGAGTATACTAAGATGTCGTCTATGTACACTAAGGCGCACACATCAATAAACTCCCTTAAGACGTCATTCATGAAATAGTGGAATGGCGCAGGAGCGTTGCATAACCCAAAGGGCATGACTTGATATTCAAACAAGCCGTACTTAGTACGGAAGGCGGTTTTCCATTCATCTCCTTTTCTGACTCGGACCAGGTGATACGCTCCTTGAAGGTCTAATTTGGTATACATCTGGGCATCTTTAACTTGGTCTAGCATCTCAGGGATAAGTGGTAAGGGGTAGCGGTTCTTCACGGTGATCTGGTTCAATGCGCAGTAGTCAATACAGGTTCTCAAGGACGGATAAATCTGTTTGCAAGGTACTGGTCTAAATAGGATTTCAAATGAGTTTTCTGGTTCTGTGAGAGCGTAGATCCTGCCGCAAGGGATTTGTGCACCAGGAACAAGGTCGATCTCACAGTCATAGGGCCTGTGCGGTGGCAATGTATTGGCTTGGTCCTTTCGGAAAATATCCTGGAAATCATGGTATTCACTTGGCAAGGTATTAGTTGCTCCCAGGGTTGATACTGTCACTCCGGGAGTCATGGGGATACAGACGTCGGGTTTCTCCTCTTGGTAATAGCAGTCAGCGGAGCAGTCACCGGGGAAGGTTATTTTCGTGCACGCCAGTCTATCAAAGGGTTGTGAGCAACCAACCATGGCATCCATAGTATTAGCCTGAAATGAAGTGCCTTGATGAGATCGAATGAAATAGACTCCTGATGTCCGTCCTGGCACAGCAAGGTTACCCTGGCTGTGCACTGGGTTATTGGTCCGGAAGCCAGTTCTGTCCCATCTCTGCTGCCAGTTCTTGATCAATATCATTTCCAATTGCTCTGCTATCGATGTATGCTTTAACGGCATTCATACTTGACGACTGTTGGTGGTTAATTAAGATCACTAGTATTGCAAAGTGTGAGGTCAGCAACTATTTCTTCTCACTCCACAAACTGACCTCTAGGTTTGTCGAGCTTGGTAGTTTTCTGATTTCTTAGCCTCATCCTTCTCTGTGGCCCTGACTGTTCTTCTTGGGGGTTTTCCTGGACAGTCCTTCAGGAAATGTCCTTGTTTCCCACAGTACAAACAGAGCTGTTGTTGTCTTCTTTTGTCCCGCTCTTGTTTTGTTAATGGAGGCCGTATCCCTCCAATCTGCATGGGTTCTACAGCATTTTCAGGTACACAGGGTGTGTTTTCCCTTGGTCGAACATACACGGTCCGAGGGTCCGTCTTAGACCGGTCTGCCTTTCGGTCCTGCAACCGGTGGTCTAGCTGCACGACCAGATTTATGAATTCTGCACAGTCTCTGGGTGAGTCAACCACCTGGGCTAAGACGTCCTTTAATTCACCTTGTAAGCCTCGATGGAATAACGTGGTTCTTTTGTTTTCTGGCCACCTAGCTTCGACAACCAGTCTGTTGAAGGTAGCAATATACGTTAACAAGTCCTGATTCCCCTGTCGGAGGGACAAGAGTTCATTGTCTACTGCTTGTTCCTGGGTATGGCGAGCAAAACGTTTTTCCATTTCTCTCTGGAACACCCCAAAGTCATGTAATAGAGGATCGTCATGGGTTACCAATGGTACTGATCAATCCGCTGTAGTACCACTCAGGTATGATAAGACAAAAGCTATCCGAGCTTGGTCGTTTGGAAATGCTCCAGGCCTACAAAGAAAATGAAGGCGGCACTGATTGATGAATGTCGCATACTTCCGTGGGTCGCATGAGAACCTTTCTGGTGGTGCCAGGGGCAATGTACCGGAGTGGGTGCTATCGTGGGGTTTTGCATGGTTGGATTGCTTCCAGTTGGAGGCATCTGTCCTGCCTGTGATTGCAAGTATTGCCTGCTAATCTCTTCAGTGCGTTCTTTGGTCACTATCAGGTCTTTCCGGAGGGCATTAGACTCTTGTCGGGCAGAATGAACCTCAGCACGAAGCTCTACTAGTAATTGGGCCAATTGGTCCATTTCTGATGTCTCCATGGTGCCCAGGTGGATTTGTTATGGTAGGCTTTGCGTTCTGTTACGCTCCCCTGTTATCCACACGGACGCCACCCAGCCGGGTTACTCGCTGGTATGCTTCTCAGCTTTGCCCTGATGTGGTCTGCGGGGAAGGTTCTGCCTGAAAATACAGGAGGACTGTGTTCAGGACTGACCGACTGGGGTAAGTATCCTCCCTCCACCCCCGTATGATTTCAGTCCCTCTGGCGCCTTTTCCTCACCTTGTAGTAGAATTAGGCGTGCTCTCCGTCCTGCCTTCTTTGCAGGGGCGCGTTGTCTTTCATGGGCTAGTGCAGTCCAGTTACTTCACTTACGCCGGCCCGTTTGATATTGTTCAGGTAGGTTTTATTGCTGTTCTTTAGTTTTGTTGCTATCCTGCATGCCTTTATTTGTTTAAAATGTCTCTTTTTTTCTCCCTTAGGTATGCAGAGCTTCAGCACGGCGAACTGGCTTGGTTGAGGCCCGCTTGTAAATGATGACGCATTAATAGCGCTATGATGCAGTAAGTAAGCGCTATGCGCAGCGCTGCAAAGTCTTGCCTTTGCTAACCTGTGTTTTCCTTCCTTATAGGTCGTGGTGTTCTTCAGCGCGAGTGGAATGTCTGGGGTGGTGCCAGCCAAGAGGCGACCAGCCAGGTAAGCCTTTTGAGCAGTTTGTAATTTGTAAATGTCTCTACTGCTTTCTTTAATGTTGCCTCTAACTTCCTCTTTCAGGTCGTTCTGTCCGGGAGGCGTGCAGATTCGAGGAAACTGTTGTCAGGAGCTGCGAGTAGGTAAAGATGAAGACTGCAGGTAAGATGCTGCTGCTAATGATGTTCCTTTTCTCTCCTTGCAGGTTCTGCTTCTCCGAGGTTCGAGGGAATAGCTGGACACGGTGAGCGCCACGTTGCAAGCTGCAAAGTGACGCGAAGCGTGTTGTCTTGCCTGGGTGTGGTTTAAATAGCCCCAACAAAATAGTCCAGGTAAAGTAGTCCCTAGGCTACCACACCCAAAACACTAGACCGCATAGCTTGGTTCTTAGGAACCAAGCTATGTGGATGCCTCCATGTTGGCTGACAATACAATAAAGTAGTTCCCAAGCACATTGTTTTTCATGGTGTATGAGCCTGGCGCCATAGGAGCCAGGACTGGCCCCATGAGGGCTTTTGAAGAGGATGCCAGGCTCTAGAGGCCCGAGTCCTGACTCCACCTGGCCAATGGGTTTGCCAGAAGGGGTTTTGGGTGAGGGTTTTGACAAAGAGGCTCTGAAGTCCTATACTATCCAATAACATGACCAACACAGGGACAACAGCGTACTACGGACATACCACTGATGGATCCTGAGTTTCTGCTGCAGATTGGGTGACATAGTGGGGACGCACACTGCGCCCTAGCAGGGGGTGGTGAAATACAGTACTTTTCTTTTTTTAACATATTAGCTAGGGATTTGCCAGCTTTGTCTCCTTCGTCATATCTACGGGCTCTTGCTGGGGTGGCCATATTTAATACTTCTATATCCGCCAGTTTATGAAACTACCTTAATAGTTCATTGATGTTAGCCAGGGTCTCTCTGCTATGTGTCTCACTGTAGCTATTTTCGCAGTGACACAGCCGGGTTATCGAAGAAGTGTGCCAATACCGCTGTGCTGTATCTGCAGCTTGGCTGGGAAAATCAGTGCGTATGGGACCCGGCGAATGCAGAGTTGTCTCTTCAACTGTTCATAAGATCTTCTTTGGGCCTGCAAAGTCCGGATAGATGTGGATGTTGCCAGACGTGACGCTTCAGCAGAATTCCCTGCACCAAAGAATGGCTAGCAGTTTCTGCCGCATCAAGAGCGTTCTTAATGATGCTCTGGTTGACCAGCGCTCCTTCTGTAACTCTAGCCAATAAGCGAGTTCTTAGAGGTTCAGGGGCTTCTTCGATGTCCTGCTTAAGCTTTCCCCATTGAGCATCAGCATAGCTTGCCAACAATGTATTATTATTGGCAATCCTAATTGAAAACGCTGCCGAGGCGGAAATTCTTTTGCCCAAGGCATAAAGCTTTTTCCCTTCTTTATCTTGGGGTGCCTCGCTGGTTGACAGTGGAACCCCAGCCCTCTTCCTTGTGTTAGTCACCACTAAGGAGTCCGTGACTGAGTGACCCCCTGATATATAATGGGTCTGACAGAGGGTGAGAACAATTTCTCGATTCTTGGATTGACCCCTCTTACCAGCGCGGGGGTGGACAGCGATGGGGTGTCCAGTCCAGGGGTCGCCTTTCTGGGGTTCCACAGTACCCCGCACGGAGATCCACTGCCCACCTGCGGTGGCTCGCATAATGTTATACACACTGGAACCCGATTTAATAACGATGATAAAAGGTGCAGGTGCCAGAAAGAAGGGCCCAATAGACTCATTTACAAGCTCACAGATCCCCCGCAACAACAAGTATGACGCCATCTTCAGCCAGTGTAGCACCTTCTACATCCTCGGGGAACCCGAGAGATGAATCATCTACTGGCCACAATGCAATCTGGACCTATCTATGAATACAAAGTTGGACAACATTGTGGCCACTATTGGGTCCCTTAAAGCGAGAGTGGAAAAAGAAAGTGCCTGGATAACTGAGACTGAATCCAGGATCAGTGCGACCGAAGTTATAATTGGGCAACACGCCTTTTCTTTTATGCAGGTTTCTCCCATTCATTCCAACCTAGTTGCCAGTAAAACAGGGTGGCTGTCCTTGCCAGACAACCAGCCGGCCAATTACCTTTGGGTGCATTCCTGTAACCAAGGGGATTAGGCACAGGGAGTCTCAGCCACCTCCCTCACTTCCTGCCCCCGCCAGACACTCTGGTGCCAGAGGCGGGCTTCACTTGTGAATCCCGCCAAAGGCAAAACAAGCAAAGGGAGCAAACCTGCTTTGGCGCGCAGAGTAAATCTCAAGAAGGACCTTTCCACAAAGAAATGTCAAAAAAGGAAGACTGGGGCCATTTTGACAAAATGCCACCCAAGAGTGCTTTACTACAGCACCCTTGTAAAAACATACAACGGTAGTAAAAAGTAAACCACTGCCATCGGCCATTAATCGTAGAAAGGGTAACTGTTAGCGAGAATTCTCCGAAATCTTCTAATTCCTCTGTACGTTAGAGACCACCAGCTCTTTTGCTGAACTTTGGGACTTTGTACTTTTAATTCGTTTTGTTTTCTGTTTCTTTTGGTTTTTGGAGTCTGACAAACTCCATAGGCATCTTTTTGCATTGCGTCGCCCAGCACCTTTAGTGCAGTGGCACAGGGAAGTCTTTTAGATTTCCTACGGTTTAAATACCTTATTCTTGTATTTATTACTGTTTCCAAGAGCAGTAAATTGAAATTGGCTTTACTTACATTGTAACTTTCTAGACCCAACACACACTATCTTACCATAGGGTGCTGGAGAAATTACTTAGTAGCCCCTTTGTCTAGCTTCTCATGTAACATTGTTTGTTACCCTTTACACAATTAATGGCTGGTGACAGTGGTTACTTTTTACTACTGTGTTGTGTTTTTACCACGGGCTGCGTTGCAGCCACAGTAAAGCACCCATGGGTGTCATTTTTTTCAAAATGGCCCCGGTCTTCTTTTTTTGCCATTTCTTGTTGTTTTGGTCCTTCTTGAGATTTACTGTGTGCGCCAAACCAGGTTTGGTCCCTTTGTTCATTTTGTCTTTGGCAAGCTTCACGAGTGAAACCCTCCTCTGTCTCCAGAGAGTATGGTGGGGGCAGGAAGTGAGGGAGGTGCCCAAAACTCCCTGTGCTTAGTCTCCTAGGAGACAGTAAGGCCCTCCTAGGTGATTGGCCGGCTGGCTGTCCGGCAAGGACAGCCACCCTGCTGGGGGACTTTCAGCGAGGCTGGAATGAATGGGAGCAAGCTTCATAAAAGACGAGGCTTTTTGGCTTGGAAGGCAGAGTCAACCACTGGATGAAGGTATCCAAAGAAGAACTTGGAAGAGGACGCCTGCTGGAACTCCTGGACTGTTGGTTTGCCCGGTGAACCCCTGTTGCTGTGCTGAAGCTCCAATTTTCCCTCGACAGAGAAGCCCCGCAAAGCCGACTTCTCCCCTTGAGTTGGTGGGACCAATCAACTCCAAAGTAAGCCACCTGGAAATCCTTCTTGGAGCTGTTTAAATTTCCATTGCAGTCGCTGCTGGAACCGAAGAAACGTGGAGAGGAACACCAGTTTGTGTGCGTCGCTTTTAAGTTGGCCAAGAGCGCCAGGAAGATCCTCTGAACTGCCAGGAAGCAGGACTGACCAAGATTTAGCCCCCTCAACAAAGTGCGTGACCCGAGAAGCAAGGAAAGTCCATCTCGACAGCCAAGAACTGCAGTGTTGTTGTTTGCGGTAGACGCGAGAAGCTGAAACACCGAAGTGCCACTTGTTTGAAGTTTGCCGGTTGCGGTCGGCGACCGTCCCGTTGTAGTGCAGGTGTCCCCAGAAGTCTTCCCTCTTGTACCCACGAATGAGGCCCAGAAACAACGGGATCCGCAGAGCTGCGGAGGAACAGAAGTCATCGGCTGCATCTTTTCTAAAGGTACTTTAAAGTCTCAGAGAACTTACCTCTCACTGTAGATTTGCTTGCTCTTCTACTTCACAAGTCTCCCGGCTTGTGGCCCTACATTTGATTCTTCTTTTTCATCAAAGACTTCTAAACCCATTGCAAAACCTTTTACTCACCTTCAAGAAGTGCTTCAGTCCACCAAGACTTTGCCCATTGAGATTGGCTCAGCCTGGTTCCCTGAATGACTCGTCTCTCGTCTGCTATATTGTTACACCTATACACCTTCCAGGAAGGGGTCAACTTACTCTGCATTGGGGGGGTCCAAAAGTGTTTGCTTGCTTAAAGAAAATGTGTGATCTCTTGTTTGTTCTAATAACCATTTTCTTTGACACTCTCAAAGCCTAGTCTGAATGTACAGTAAGATATTAATGTCCCCAAATTCCTAACTATCTAAGGATCCTGAGGGTGTAGGAACTGTCTGTGTGCCATCCCCAATGAGTCTTTACTGATTCTGGGAAACCTAAAAGTGTGTATTTCTGAAGTGTATTTGAATGCTGCTTTTATATTGCTGAAGAAGGTCTGTTTAAATGACTGATAAATAAATTAATAATTGTTTTATCAAGAAACCTTGAGAATCAGTGTTTATTTAAATACTTGTCACTGTAAATCTCTGTGTAACTCCACTACTGCTCACATTGGCCCATCTTGAGATAAGCCTGGCTGCTAGGCCACACTACCAACCTGTGTAGTTCAGACTTATACCAAAGGCTGGGTCCCTATTGCCGGTAGGCTGAGGTTGTTATAGTGCACCCAAAGGGTACTACCCCAATACCTTACCTAACAGTAACAAAAATGTTACATGAGAAGCTAGACAAAGGGGATACTAAGTAGCCCCTCCAGCACCCTATTGTAACATAGTGTGTGCTGGGTCTAGAAAGTTACAAATGTAAGTAAAGTCAATTTTTCTTTACTGCTCTTGTTAAGGTAGTTTATACAAGAGAAGGTATTTAAACCTTTGGGAAATCCGAAAGACTCGCCTGTGCCACTGCACTGAAGGTGCTGTGTGTCACAATGTAAAAAGATGCCTATTGAGTTTGTCAGACTCCAAAAACCAAAAGCAACACAGAGTTCAAATCACATAAAAATCTACGAGAGAGAGAGTGGGGAAAAAGGGCCCGACAGTCCAACAAAAGTGATGGGGGTCTGCAAGGTAGAGAGGATTTAGCACATTTCAGAGAATTCTCCCTAACACTCGTCTAAGGGGCAGGAGGATTTAATCCATCCCTGGATGAATCTCCTTACTCCATTCGGTCATACTTTCTGGAGAGACCATCATCATTTTGGTGATTACACCCTAACCTGTGTTCTATGGTAAAATCAAACCCCTGAAGGCTGATAGACCATCTTAACAATTTAGGATTTTCCCCTTCAACTGCATTAACCATCGCAAGGGTTGGTGGTCTGTTTGAATTACAAAAGTAGATCTATACAAGTATGGTCTAAACTTCTTCAAAGAGCACACAATGGCAAAACATGCACGTTCTATGGTTTCCCACCTTGTTTCAGGGTCCTTCAGTTTTCTACTGATGAAGCAGATTGGTGGTCCCTGCCTTTCTCATCCAGCTGACACAGAACTGCACATCGACCTGTATTGGAAGCATCTGTTTGTACAATAAAGGATTGGTTGTAGTCAGGAGCTTTCAAGACTGGAGCTTGACAAAGGGCTTCCTTAAGTCCTTCAAATGCCTTAGTGTACTCCTCATTCCACTGGACCTTCTTGGAGAATTTGGGTGAGTAGACCACATTTAAGGGAGAAGCTATGGTCCCATAGTTCTCAATGAAGTTCCTATAGTAACCTGTGAGACCTGAAAAGGCTCTCACCTGGGTTTCAGTAGTAGGGGTGGCCCCGTCTTGTACAGCTTGTACTTTGCTAGGCAATGGCCTTATTTCACCTCCTCCTACCTCATGTCCAAAGTAGAACACTTCACTCTGACCAATCTGACATTTACTTGCCTTTATGGTCGATTGGCCTGCTCAGGAGCCTGCAAAATATATCCTAAGTGGTCAATATGTTCTTTCCAACTAGGGCTGAACACTGCAATGTCATCCAAGTATGCCATGCAGAAGTCCTCCATCCAACTCAGTACATGATTTACCATCCTTTGGATGCAGCATGTGCATTCTTTAGTCCAAAAAGCATAACCTTGAATTGGTAGAGGCTTACTGGAGTTGAAAATGTAGTTTTCTACTTGGCATGGTCTGTCAGAGCTATTTGACAATTGAGGAACTTGGCTGAACCAAGTTTATCCACCAGCTCATCTGTCCTAGGTAATGGATGGGCATCAGTCGTGGTGACTGCATTAAGAGCTCTATAGTCCGCACATAATCTCAACTCCTTGGATCCTGCCTTTGGCACTAGTAGTACTGGACTAGCCCATGGACTTGTAGATGGATCTATTACCCGAAGATCAAGCATCTCCTTGACCCCTTCCTTTATGTGGGTTCTTACATGGTCTGACATTCTGTAACCCCTGCTCTTAACAGGGAGACAGTCACCAGTGAGTATATCATGCTGGCCCCAAGGGGTCAAGCCTGGTGATAGTGGAAACAGAGGGGCACACTGATTCAACAGAATTTTGTACTCCTCCTGTTGTTCCAGAGTCAGATCAGAAGATAGATTAACGCCTTCTATCTTTCCATCTAAAGGTTGTCCCCTGAGGTCAGGTATAGGTTCACTCTCCTCTTCCTCCTCCTGAGCAGAGGCTAGAAACAAAGCTCCCAGTTCTGGTCTAGAGACATAGGCCTTTAGGCGGTTAGTGTGAAAGACCCTGGGGGCCTCCTTGGGATTGCTCAAGACAACCAAATAATGGACCTCCAAGTTTGCCCATAACCCTGAAGGGTCCAATCCATTTGTCCTGGAAGACCCTCTGCCTTGTAGGTACCATAACTAGAACTAGCTGGTCTTGAGTGAACTCGACGATGTTGGCCTTCTGGTCATGCCAATGCTTCACCAGAGCCTGACCTGCTTTCAAGTTATCTGAAGTTTGTCATCATGAGTGTCATTGGTCTTCAGTGACCTAACATAATCAATGACTCTCACTGGCTTGATGGAAGGAGCACTCTCCAACCCTTCCTTGATTAGGGCCAATGGACCTCGAACCCGAATGACCATAGAGGAGCTTAAAGGGGCTGAAACCAACCCCTTCCTGAAGGACTTCTCTATAAGCAAAGAAAAGGCATGCCAGTAGAAGGTCCCACTTTCTTCTAAGGGGTTCTTCTGCTGCACCTTTCTGTTAAACCTCTCCACCAACCCATTGGTCTGTGGATGGTAGGCTGTTGAGAACTTGTAGGTCACTCCTCAGTTCTTCCACATGGCTTGCATGTAGTGGGACATAAAATTGGTCCCCCCTGTCTGAGATAACCTCCTTAGGAAAAACCAACCCTGGTAAAAGTACCAAGGAGGGCCTTAGCCACTGTCTGAGCAGTAACAGTACTCGTAGGTATGGCTTCAGGATACCTAGTAGCATGGTCTACCACAACCAATGTAAATCGGTTGCCTGAAGATGTGGGAGGGTCTAAGGAACCTACAATGTCAATCCCTACCCTCTCAAAATGAACTCCCACTACTTGGAGAGGCACCAAAGGTGCCACATTCTTGGTTCCACTCATGCCAGAAGTCTGACAAGTGTGACAGCTTCTACAGTATTTATCTACATCAGACCCCATCTCGGGCCAGTAGAAGTACAGAGAAATCCTTTCCTTGGTCTTCTTAAAACGTAAGTGACCAGCTAAAGGAATCTCATGGGCTATCTGTAGAAACTGGGGTCTCACCTCCTGAGGCACTACAAGTCCCCTGGGATAGACTGTTGGCTCACTGTAAAGGAGGCTATCCTCCCAGTACGGCCTGTGCTTTCCTGGCTGTTGCCCTTCCAGTTGGGAAGCTGCTTGTTGGCGAAGTCCTTCAAGAGTAGGACACCCTCTTTGATCTCTGCTGAAGTCTGCCCTACACGGGCCACCTTCTGCAAACAAAGTCTGCAGCTTTAGGATCCAGATCTCCAACAGGGAGAAGGGCTTCTTCCAGCTCTGAGTCATCAGTAGTTGATTCACCATCCTCTGGTTGGACCTCACACTCAGCCTTAGCTGGTGGAGGGGTCACAGGTGTGACCTTGCACTGTCCTCTCGGGGATGTCCTGGTTTTTTGCACAATGGTGCTACTTTTTGTCTGTCCTGAGACCTTGGGTTTCCCCTTTGTCTTTCTTCCTGGGATCAGAAGGTTGTCCTTCCTGAGGACTGGGTTATAGGCATCTCTGTAGCTTCCCACAGAGTCATTCAAAGTGAGCTCTCTGGCCAGTCTAGTTTGCTCCTGCTTCCTTTTACTGGGTGGCCTGAGGGTGCTTGATACAACTCCAAGAGCGTTTCAGCCATTCCCCAACAGGACTCTCCCAGGTACCTCATTTTGTACACTGACAGGTATTCTCAGTCATATTGTTGCACTGGATGAGAGCTGGAAGTATTGGGACCATCTGGACAGGGCCTCGAGAAAGCTTACTGGGGCCTTTGGGTGCCTTAGACAACATCTTCAGGTTTGAAAAAGGTTTCATCCACCACTGTAATGCTGGCCCCAGTGTCTCTAATGGCAGGGGTTTCCTGACCATTCCCAAGTACACTGTCCTTGTAATATTCTTTGGTATTATCTGTAAATGGAGTTATACACATCTAAATGTTGCTGTTCCCACAGACCCAGGGATACTAGAGAAACGCTGGCAGAGACTCCAATGGGGTCTTCAGCCAATAAATGAAAGTGTCCACTTGCCATATGAACCTCTCCCTCAGGGATGAAGGCTAAGGAGGCAGTGTGGACCCCTGAAGGTTTAACCTTGTATCTGGGATCCCCTTTCACGTGGTCAGTTGAACCACAAGCATAACATGTACCAAATGTTTTGACAAATGGGGGCTTCTGCTGACCTCCCTCTGGTTTATCACCAGAGGTTTCACTAGACTGACCTGGTTTGCCATGTGGCTCACCCTTCTTACGTTTATGGCCCTCTTTTGGATGGGAGGTTTTAGAATTCTCTTGTCATCTTTCTTGTGCTGTTTCCCCTCATCCTTCTTGTGGGTGGCCCCAGAATCCTTGAGTGGTCCTGTTGGCAACCCACAAGTCAGCAGCCTTTGCTAACTTCTTGGGATCGATCTCTTTAGAGTCAGCCAAGTGCTGTCTCAGCTCAGGAGAGTAGGCATCAAAAATAGATTCCTACAAAAATAGATTTTTCATTCCGTCAAATGAGTTCACTCTGTAACCCTTAATCCAACTATCTAGTTTCAAACATTCACACACTCAGGTAGCCCAACGGGTATCATTCCTTTTGAGGGTCCTAAACCTTTTACGGTACTGGGAAGGAGTTTTCCCAAATCTAGCTATCAAAGCTAGTTTCACATTCTCATACTCCAATCTTTCAAGTTCCCCCACCTCCATTACAGCATCAGTTGCCACCTGGGGGAGCTGAGACAAAAGCCGAGGAATGAACTGATTCCCTGTGAGACCCTGCATCCCATGGTTATATTCAAAAGCACCCAACCAATCCATAATATCAAGTTTCACATCTTACATACTCACTGCTTCTTTGGGCATGCAAGGCCTCTTTGGACTGGAAGACATGGAGGACTCTGGGGGGGAAATGTTTTCAAGAGACAATGGACCTTATTGCGAGTATTTAACCATGCCGGTAAAACCGTACCAGCACTGTTTTCCAGACCGGCTAACTCTTGAGTCCTGTGGCCGTGTGGTGTTAACAACCGCTAGTTCTTAAATGGCGGGAGTAACGCCACCACCCACACATGGATGTGGAAAACCACTGTGTTTCCACTGCCCCCATTCCCGTAGAGTCCTATGGGACTCAACAGGAAAGGGGAGTAACAGAATGACGGCTCCGGAATTACCGGACCACCGTGGCTGTAATGCCCCGGTGATTCTGGCAAGTCCGGAGTTAGTAAATTCCCACAAGTCCGGCGGCAGCCTACCAGTTTTACCGGCACAGCTACCGCCAGACTCGTAATGAGGCCCAATTTCTTAATTTCAAGAGCATGCTGCATCCCTGAGTTTAATGCCCTGATGTTTAGTTTCAGCTTGGATTTGTAATCTTTTAAATTCCAACTCAAGTCTCATTTTTTAAAGAGACACACATTCTGTACTCAGTGATGGACATTTTGGGGTCCCAGTGTATACAGGTTGAGGCAAAAGGGCAGGCTGGGGCATAGAGAGGTTCACTTCCTGAGACTCCTCTCCCTCTTCTAAGACATTAGAGTTAGACTCTGAGTTATCATCATGATTATCAGTTTCCTCATTTCCTGGTTAGTAGGTGTGATGGGCCTACTACGCAGACTTTTAATGATTCAACAATCTTGCAATCAATTAATTTTTCTCTCCTTTTATAGGGAGATTCATGACCTTAAACACTTCTTTGAGTTGATGATCAGGGCTTCCTGACTGCAGTTATCCATATTTGGCATCTTACAATTGCTGTTCTAGTGGAGCTTAGCCTTGTGAAGGTTTTAGTTAAACAAAAGCAAAGCAAATACTTAATGTTACAACTCTACAATAGATCCTCACCGCCTGCCACCAGTGTTAGGTAAAGATTTAGGGTGGTACCCTTTGGGTGCACTACAACAACCTTAGCCTCCTGATAATAGGAACCAAACCTTTGGTATAAGTCTGTACTACACAGCTTGGTAGTGTGCTTGAGCAGCCAGGCTTCTCTCAAGAGGGGTCAGTGTGAGCAGTAGGGTAGTTAAACATTCACAGTGACAAGTATTCAAATAAACACTTATACGCAATGTTTCTTGATTAAGCAATTATTAATTTAAGTCAGTTTGAATAAGCCTTCAGAAAGGGGCAATATAACAGTAACACACAAATACACTCCAAAATACACACTCTTAGTCCTCTACATCAGCAAATACACATTGGTGATGGCACACAGACACTTACTACTCCCTCAGGTGACTTAAATAGCTAGGACACTGTGGACATTAATATATTACTGTGGCATTTAGAGCAATACTGAAATGAGTGTCGAAGAAAAGGGTTATTAGGATACACAAGAGCATACAAATATTCTGAAGCAGGTAAGTACTTTTGAACCCCCAATGCAAAGTAAGTTAACCCTTTCCTGGAAGGATAGGTGCAACACAATGTCAGAGGAGAAAAGAGTCATCCAGGGAGCCAGGCTAGGCCAAAGTCAATTGGGCAAAAGTTTCGGTGAGCTGAAGCACTTCTTGCAGGTAAGTAAAAGTCTTGCACAATGTTTTAGAAGTCTTTGTAGAAAAAGAAGAATCAATGTAGGTCCACAAGCTGTTGGGCTTGTGAGTAGTAGAAGATGCTGTCAGAGCTTGCTTCTTCTTGACGCAGAGGCAGCACAAACGCAGCAAGAACACCTCCCTCCCCGTTAGGTCTTAGCACCTGGGAATTGACAACACAGGCCACCTTGACCCTTTGGGGAAAGAGGGTTAGGGTCCGTTGAATGGATAGGTACGGGTAGTTAGGAACACCGGTAAGAGGGATAGGTAGGGGTTGTGGACGGGAAGGCGGAATAACAGGGTCACATGCTCCTCGGCTCCAGTTCCAAGAATACTCCGCCCTTTCACACTTGCACTCTCCACTCACTCTTCTACTGTGTGTCTGTTTTCACACTGGGCTTTTGTGCTGGAGCCCTTACCAGCACATTCTCAGACTTCTCAGAAAATACATATCACAAGTATATACCTTGCAGCAGATCATACATTAACTCATGTACGACTTACTCTTGCCCCCACATTACTGCATGCAAGGTTTTTCACACTGCATTAACTTCATGCAGCAACAATTGCAATTCCCCCAGAAATAACCTGAAAGTGCACCTAGCTTCGTTTTGCCAGAGTCCTATGGCTTTTCTGCCCTTTTCGTGTTGGTTGGCCACGATCTTCACCAGCTTTCTCCTGTCTCTTCAATAAGCATGAATCAAGTCAATACAGGTGCGGAATGTGTGTGCGACTGAGTTCTGTGCTTTGGTTCTTAGTAAGGTTATCCGCGCGGTGGAACAACCGCTCCGGATTCAAGCGACTACAAGTCTAAACACATGCGGGCATTGTTAGTTCAAGTCGCATGCAGGGTTAATGATGTTGTGACATCTAGCGTCCCCTTTTAGTTCGTTCCCGCTTCCTGCTAAGTGCGGGCTGGCCGGAGTAGGAGCCACTCCCATCGGATGCTACAGGCTGTCAGCGCTAGGTAAGTAATGCCCTTATCTCAGTTTGTACGCAGGGCCTGGGGTCTTGCACGTGGTGGGCGGAAACGCCCCGCGTGAGCTTGCCACCGGAGCTCCTCTAGACACGTCCTTCCAGTTCGCCGGTCAGGATTGCGAGCGGCGTCCCACGGGCGTTCGTGCTGGTGCGGCCGGGGGCGTGGTGATCTTCCCTCGTGCAGGCCCAGTTGGAAGACGGCAGACCCCAGTTTCCTGGCTGTTCTCCATCCCTGGGCCACTGTCCGGCAGAAGGGGTGGAGAACACGCCTGGAATACCTGATGGGGTGCTTTCTGGCTCCCTTTCCACCCCTAGTGCACACCATGAGTGCATTTACCCCCACACCTGCTCCAGCCCTGACAGTTGCAAGCAACTCTACAGAGCAACCAAGACAAGTTTAAACTGAGAACAAGCAAGGCTACAAAAGAGGTAGGTTCTCTTGAGTGTACAGTACCTTTAGTTAGAAGAAAAGTGTTGCAGATGACTTCTGTTTCCTGTGGAGCTCTGCAGATCCTGTTGTTCCTGGGCCTTAATCATGGGGACAAGAGGGAGGACTTCTGGAACTCCTGCACTGCAATGGGATGGTCACCAACACCAATCGGCAATCTTCAAACAAGTGGCACTTTAGTGTTTCAGGTCCCCACGTCTACCGCAAATAGCACCACCGTGGTTTCTGGCTGTCGAGATGGGCTTTCCTTGCACAGGGGTCCATCACTCTGTTGAGGTGGCTCAGGCTTGAACAGTCCTGCTTCCTGTGAGTCTGGAGCATCCTCCTGGAGCTCTTGGCCAGCTTAAAAGTGATGCACTCCGAATCTGGTGTTCCTCTCCCTCGCACTTTGGTTCCTGCAGCAGCAAGAAAGTACAGCCAGCTCCGAGAGGATGTCCAGATGAGTTCACTTTGTAGTTGATTGGTCCCACCAACCCAAGGGGAGAAGTCGTCCTTGCAGGGCTTCTCTAGTTGAGGCTAATTTGGAGCTTCAGCACAGCAGCAGGGCTTCACTGGGCAAACCAAGGGTCCAGGAGTTTCAGCAGGCGACTCTGCCGAGTTCTTCTTCAGATTCCTTCGTCCAGTGGTTGACTCTGCCTTCCAAGCCAAAAAGCCTTGGCTTTGATGCAGGTTTCTCCCATTCATTCCAGCCTAGCTGCCAGTCAAACAGCAGGGTGGCTGTCCTTGCTGGATAGCCAGCTGGCCAATCACCTTTCGGGTGCATTCCTGTAACCATGGGGATTAAGCAGAGGGAGTTTCGGGCACATTTCTCACTTCCTGCCCCCACCAGAAACTCTGTGAAGCCTGCCAAAGGCAAAACAAACAAAGGGATCAAACCTGGTGTGGCGAGCAGAGTAAATCTCAAGAAGCACCTTTCCACAAAGAAATGGCGAAAAAAGAAGACCGTTGCCATTTTGACAAAAATAGCACCCAAGGGTGCTTTACTGCAGCTGCGAGCGCAGCCCGTGGTAAAAACGCACATCGGCAGTAAAAAGTAAACCACTGCCACCAGCCATTAATCGTTGAAAGGGTTACATGAGAAGCTAGACAAAGGGGATACTAAATAATCCCTGCAGCACCCTATTGTAAGATAGTGTGTGCTGGGTCTAGAAAGTTACAAATGTAAAAAAAGTACTTTCACACACAGGGTCTCACTCTCTCCAGGTAAAAATGAAAAAGTCTCGAGTCCAGCAAAAGCGCTGGGGGTCTCTAAGGTAGAGAGGAATTATCACATTTCTGAGAATTCTCTGTAACAGGTCCCTTAGCCTTTATACTAGGTAGGGAAATCCTCAGTAGAGTAGGGCAATCAAGGCTTTATTTGAAAATATTTATTTTAATAAAATGTCATATTTTGATAAAATTCTAAGCAGTTGTCCGCCTCGCATTGCTGACCCTCCACACAGTTCAGAACCCATATATAAGAAACCAGGTATATTAGCCAAGAAGGGTAAAAGTCAGTCCAAGTACAAAATTACAGAAAGCCCTGGCAGTAGAGTATATTGGGATAATACAAGTGTGTGTTTTTAAGCAACCCTGACAGGACAGTACACCAGGTGTATACAAGTGTGCGTTTTCAAGACGCCTTGGCAGGAGAGTACAGCAGGCAATTATAAAGGTGTGAATCCATTTGGCTCCTCTGCTAAAGGGAGAGCTACACAACTCATACCAACCTTTAAACCCATAAGGGAATGCTACCTTTAATTAAATAAAACAGAGTTTATTATGACAAGTGGCCAAACAGATAATGTCTATAAACAAAAACTCAGAGAGATATGATTAAACCCTGGAGAAACACCTGTAGGGGCTTGATTACAACATACTGTCTCTTTGTGGCTGGGCAAAAAAAAATGCTCACCGCTGGTAATAGAAGCTCTAACTAACAAGCCAAGCTATTATCTTAGACTCCTCAAAGCCATTAGGCCGTACCTATCTGAGGGCAACTGCGACACCGTAGCAAGGGCTATCATACTATCTCGCTTTGACTACGTCAATGCATTGATGTTAGGGGCAAATAAAAAATGTCCCCAAGCCTATCAAATCATACAAAATAACGCCGTAAGGATCATTAAGAACAAAACCAAATCTGACCATATCAGTGTTGCCAGAAAAGAGCTTCATTGGCTCAAAGTTGAAAACAGAATTCAGTTCAAGGCCCTTACCCTAGCTCACAGATGTATCCATGGGAAAGCACCTGATTATCTAAAAACGAAAATACTCACATACGCACCTAAGCGGATGCTAAGATCGTCAGATCAAAGCATGATTACAGTGTCCACCTACAAGTGTAAACTGGGCGTGGGAAAATGTTTCCCCATCCTTACAGCCGGGATGTATAAATAAAACCAGAGGAAGGAAGGACCCCTAGACCAACCTCCGTGGTGTGTTTTTCGTATGGGCAATCAGGACACCTAGCTAGGCAATGTCAAGCAAACAAAAAGAAAGAACCCATGGAGATTGGATATATGATAGGAAAAAACTGGGAATAATGTAAACTTCCTAAAGAGGAAGCTATTGAGACTGCCATTAATTTCTTTTGTGGGGTTACACTGTTTAAAACCCATGACTCAGCCACCGTAAATGGGGTACCAGTGAAGGCATTGGCCGAATCTGGCAGCAAACAGACAGAGTTGACCATCTCATTTAGAGATTTGGGAAAGGGCCCTCCTAAAAAGGTTATATGTGTCTATGGGGATGTAGCGGTGTATCACAAAACCCTAGTCTCCATTCGAGTCCAAGGGGAATCCACACAAATAAATGCTGCAGTTAACCCTGGGTTGCCGGAAGAAACTATAATTGGCAGGAACTTCCCCAACTTCGAGAACATGCAGAAAAATGCCAATAGGAGCTCCCTTCCTATTCCCCTTTTGATTATCTGGTGATGGCATAATGAGGTAGAAGAAGGTTAACCCTTGGGCGGGAAGCCTGGTCTTAAGGGGAAGGGTATGTGATGAATCCCAGGGCATCATCACTCCTTTCTCGGCGGTGACCTCCTCCCATGTTGCCAGGGACACAGCAGCCGCTAGCTGATCCTGGAGGCGGCCAAATGAGGGAGGATCACATGAGGGGAGACAACCTCCCGGGTGTGGTGCTATCATCTAGTGAGACATGGTATCCCCCTTTCCTTTCTGAAGATACATCTCCAACTCCCCATGCCCCAATAGCTTATTGTAGTACCTTCCACCATGGAGAGTAGTAGGAATCTGTTGTTACATTCCAAAGGCCAACTCTCAGAATCTAAAAGCCCAAGTAAAATTGTGAAAGACACGTTTTCAAGTTCTGCTTACTCTTCCTCCAAAGTTAGTTTGTCTTTAAAACTTAGCACAAACAAACATTCATACACTGTTTTCAGGAAGAGACTACTATTCCCATAATCCCCACAACACTGGGAAGATGAAGAGGAGTGGAGTAATGGAAAGCACGGGAATCCACACCCACCCGCGGTGCTCTAGTGGCAGCGAGCGCACACCTGTGCCCAGGGGCTTTAAAACAGCAAACCAAGAAACACAAGATCCTGGAAGGAGAAAGCTAGCGGAAGCAGGTGACATGCTTCGAGAGCACCAGAAGCGAGCTCCTCAGCGTTCACCAGTGTCGGAGAACAGCACGTTACACAACAAAATTCTATGCGTAGCAGAAGAGCGCAGCAGAGGCCTCAGAAAGCAGAAAAATGTGGAGAAACGGTTGCGAAGCAGAAGGCAGCAGGAGACCATCACCGGCAGACCGTAGAAGTAACAACGAACACCATCAAGAACCTGTGCGTCCACAAAGCGACAGGGAGAACACTGCAGCGTATAAGCAGCTAAGCGAAACTGAAATAACTGCAAATAGTGAAACCAAGAGAGAAAAGGCACGTATACCCAGCGAATACAAGTGTGTTTTTAAGAAGCCCTGGCAGGAGAGTACACCAGGCGAATACAAGTGTGTGTTTTCAAGAAGCCCTGGAAGGAGAGTATACCAGGCAATTGTAAAAGTATGAATCCAGAAAGCCTGGCAGGAGAAAATACCAGGCAGTTGCAAATTTGTAAAGGAAATCTTGATCAGGAAATCCACTAGGCTAGTTGGAAGTGAATAAGATATGAGAAATAGTCTATAGGCTGTGTTGGTTTGAGAGATTAGGGAACGTAAATCCTGGCAAAAGAGTATACCAGGTATCCCAACCACACTGTTTAAAGAAAGTCCTGGTAGGGAAATACACCAGACAAATTGGACGTGAATAAGATATAAGATCTAGTCACCAGGCTGTATTGGTTTAAAAGACTGAGGAGCCCATAAACCTGACAGAAGAAAATATTAGATATAGTAACTGTATAAAAGTTAAGGCCAAACAATTCTATAAATGCTGTGGTGGTATGTGCAGAACAGTGAAAGTAATTCTTGAGAAGGCGACATCAGGACTATTCAGAGGCTGCGTTCTACAAGAGAAGAACGACGCAAGTCTGGAAGGAAGAACTAACTACCCTCTGGGATCAAACCCTCTAAAGATATTGGAAATAGTAATTCCTCTTGAATATAGTAACGTTGTTATCCCCAAGGGTGAGGGACACCCAGGGGACAGAAAACCATCCTTTAAAGCCAAGACAATTTAGAAGTTGCAGACCACAAAAGTGATGGGTGGAAGGTTTCGAATGAATCTAAACCACTGTAAATAGCTCTGGGCCTACCTTCCACACCACCTTTTTTTAGCCCGTCACTTTTGTGGTCAGTTTGTTTCTCCTTGTGAGAGAGGGTATGCCCAGACGTGGGCCCTTGCTTGCTGCGCCACAGGGAACCGGGCTGCACCTCACTGAGGAGGTCCAACAAGGCCGAAACATGTCTGCGGTTGCTTGGTTTTCTGTGCAGAGGGGACCTGGCCTAGCAGTTCGGGCTGGGCTGCTACCTTCGGTGGCGGCAGCTGCTGACTGATTTGCACATGGCTGGTCCCCTTTTGCAATGGCGCAGACGGGCTAAAAAACGGTGGTGTGGAAGGTTGCCCAGAGCAATTGCCAGTGGTTTAGATTCATTCGAAACCTTCCACTCATCACTTTTGTGGTCAATTTAGAAGTTGCATGCAGATAACTTTTGTTGTTGTCCCGAAGGTACGTCAAGAACTATTGTTTGGAACCCATGAAAGCGATGAAGAATCCAGGGGAAGGGAAGAACCCTCTGGAGCAAGTTTACGTATCCTTGAGAGACTTCTTTTTGAAGAAGTTATATACATTTCAGTTCTTTTTTAACATTTACAGAACACTTAAGGCCAAAGACATTTTGATTTTCACTTTAGAATTCCTCTGTTTAGAATTTGAGGGTCAGAATCATACTTTGGATGGTTTTATTTTGAACATTTTGACACTGACAGACCCCTTAGTTTTGCATTTAGGTAGGGAAACTCTGCTAGTGCAGGGACAGCGAGGCCTTTTCCCAACCCCATTTGTGTTCTAATAAACGTCTTTAGCCAAAACCATGTCTAATGTGTCTGAGTTTCATTCATGACTCCTGACAGCCCCCTCCTCCCTCAAGCTTCTCAACAAAGCACAGGTCGCGCCACAATCTGGGCCAGCCTGGACCACCAGTCATAAGCAATGCTCATGATGATCATGCTGTTAAAGGGGGAACGTGCACACTGCACTAGGTGAAAGATAAAGTATGTATTTTATTCAAAGCTTAAATCTTTCATTAAGCCTAGAAACAAGGAGTGGTAGCCTGGCCTTTTACACCCAAATGTAGCAGCCACCAATGGCGTCTGGTGATTTTTTTTAATCGGTGGTAGCATACATATTTGCCACAAATATACAAGAGTAATGTATCATAGCGAGAGAGCCAGAACCAAGGAAAGGGCATGCAGTGACGGATGATGGGGTAAGGGATGGCTTCATCTCCCCCGTGAAAATTGTTTGAATTAATAATTTATTATACAGCACACTTTCTATGAATACTTTAGTCAAAACCCAGACAGATTGCAATTGGTTTTGTTGGGGTTATAACAGTGCACAGGGGCATTCCTCAACACATTTTCGTGATGTGTTTCCCCACAATATATGACACGGTGTCTCCATACACTGCCTCACCGTAGCAACAAGATTTTTGGGGCAGAGTCGGCACTGAGTCTTGAGTGTCTTGGAGGCACTGTGCTTTTCGTTTTGCTGTTGCTTTGGAGTCCTTCCTTTAGCTCCTTGTCAGCCAGGAGGCGGAGCTATACTCTTCAAAAACCCAGTGCACCCGTGCAGTGGCGCGGAGTCGGCACCGAGTCTTGAGTGTCTTTGGTGCCTTTGGTCCTTTGGTTCCGCTGACCACGCTGGTGTGCTTTTTAAATTTTTCGTTGTTTTTCCCGCCTGCTTTTTAAGCAAGTGCAGGTCCTTTAACTATTCTGATGGAAAATAATGAAGCAATGGACCCGCCTCAGAACCGATCAGGCCTTCGCCGAGGAGGAGGTAGTTCTTCCAAACCCGCGGTAAGAAGGAAAACTTCGGCACATATAATAGGAGCCGATAAAAATGATTCAGTTGACATATCAGCTTCAAATACTGCAGATTTATCAAATGCTTTTCAAATGCATTCATTAGTAGGCGGTAGCGCCGTGACTTGTATGCAACAGTGTATGCAGGATTGTATGCAGGAGTGTTGTAAGAATGGCGAGAATGGCGAGTTTGGTGAGTCTCGTGAGATTGATGAGCGCTGCGCCTTTGGTGAGCATGAGCAGTTTGAGAACGGGAATGAGGATGAGAATGGTGAGAATGGTGCTGATTTGGTCAATAATTCTATCAACCAAGGTGATAATGATTGCTTTATTACTGAAGCTGAAACCGAAATTGAAAGTGAATAAACAACTAAAACAAACAAATCTCCATACCCCACTGGTATTGTGCCTGTACCTAGCACTCCCACTAAAGATGGAGTCCAAGAATGTAAATAATATTCGTGTTCCGAGTTTCCAATTGATGGTAATACAGAAACAAAAAAAATGGTACCAGCAGAGATCTTTCCTCAATTGCGAGTTTTAGCTGCAAAAATTGTGCAATGTACAAATGGAGATAACAAACTGAATACTCTGCCTCAATCTGGAGAATTAATGTGTGGCGAGCGGACCCAAGTCGGATTTGAACTTGGAACAAATCACACGACTGAAAAAATTCCATTACAAATAAGTGATGATGAACAACCCCAATTTGGCAATTGCAACATATTGGATCAGCAACCGCTTACCAAAAATCATGGTATATGAAACTTCGAAAGAAGGGACTCTATTAGTGTGGCAGATTAACATTTGAAAGATCTATTAAAAATTAATTTCGATTTCAATAACCGGACTAACAACAAACAAAAGAGTCTATCCACATTAAATAAAGGAGGCGTTATGACACGGCAGTTACCTCATGACGATGCATATACTGAAAATTTTGAAATAAGAAAGAATTTCTCGGTAGACCTTGACACAACTATAATATCTTGCAGTCCTGCACGCAAAAGAAAAAGAGGCAGAAATAGCCTTTTGGGCGAAACAGCCTGTTCTCAAACAAGAACTCCAAAACAGTCCTATACGCTTCATTCACCAATAAGATTCACAGCGACCGAAAACAAAAATGAAACGCATAGCAAAGGTCTAAGCGAAATTTCAGCTTCCGCAAATGAAAAAAGAAATATTTCATCTACATCATCTTCTTCTTGTACTTCTGATTCAGATGATTCGTCTTTAATGGAAAGACCTTTTCCTAAAATAAGACGTGGGTATGGGAAAAAGAAAACGTCCTATTCACAAAAAGAAAAGGGCGTATCTGGAATAAATATACCGGATATCCAAACAATGGTTATGTCCTCCATGAACACTGTACTTTCTCCGTATCTCAAATTATATGAACAAATGGATGGAAACATTAAAGACCTAACTACGCTAATAGCCTTGCTACACACTAAAGTTGCCAACATGGAAGTCGAACAACAAAGAAGTCGGGACAACCAAAAACAAGATGAGTCTCAAAATGCCAACTTTCTGAAATTAATCTTAGATGCCAATCACAACTCGCGTGAGGATAAAAAATTAATAGCAGAAGTTGCTCGAGAAGCACTGAAGCTTTTTAATGAACCACACTTACCTGCCTCAAATGATGGTAAAAATAGCAGCCCTAATTTAGACAACTGCAAAGTTACCATTATGGAGAAATATCATCTGCCAACAGTGCAACCGAATTTTGAGTGCGAAACCATTGAACAAGTATCCAAAAAGAAAGACTGCACATTCCTGGAAAAGGATAAAGAAATTCTAACAGTACTTGCAAAAAAGGATATAGGAAAAATATGGCTCTGTCAGAAGAATTCTGTACTGCACCCAGGGCTGAGCGCGAGATATTAGTGGATGGTCTGCAAGCGAAAAGGCTGGATAGATCTAAAAAGGACAAGAATGATTCAGCAAAAGAGCGTGTTTGTACCTTAAAAACCAAACGGAGTGAAAATAGAAATATTGGAACCTTGGGAAAACCTCAGGTAGAAGACATAATTGAAATAATAGAAATAAATGATGTACGAAATGTCATTGAAGATCAGCCCAAAACATGCGCTAATGTCGGCGCAAATGAAGATCTTGGTACAAAAAAAACAGCAAATGATAAAACAAAAGATGCTTCAAGTGAGATCAAAGATTTGCAAGAAAAAAATGTAGAAGCACCTAAGATGCTTTTCGATATATTTGAGAAAAATAACTCCGAGTTCTGAAAGGAGTTCTGCAAAAAAATAAATCTAAAAATCAAAAAAGAGGAAAAATAACAAATGGGGGTCTAGCTTTCTTAAGAAATTTGAAATCAGTTACTGTTAATGTATCAGCCAACAACTGCGATACTTTGAAAAATATCCCGTATGCATATGTCAATAAAGAAAAACAAAAAAAAAATGCCCTTGCAAGATCTTGAAACACAAAATGAAACATCTATACCTTCCATTCCAGATCATGACTCTGTAATGGAGTCTGAAGCAGCTGAGATTGAGACTCTGATGAATCTCTCAACGTATGAAGATCCACAGGAAGTGAAAAAAATGGGATGTGATAAGGAAAATGCCGAGATTGACCTGGCTCCGTCTAAGACATCGATTGAGCCCATCGATCCAACAAGGAAAGAAGATTAATCAGTATCTGGGCATTTTTGTGAATGGGTGCTTGAACCAAAAAAGCCTACTTCTGACTCATACGGAGAAATAGTGAGCCCGTTTAAAACCTTAGACGGAAAAAAGAAAAGATTTCTATCTGTCGTTAAGCTAGGGTAACATCGACCCAAAAACGAATATGGCTTTGAGTTATAAACCAGCTGATGAAGAAAGAATAATATTGGAAGAGGACAAATTATTTTCTATAAAAAAATTTGCACCCAACAATGTCCCTGCAGATTGTAATTCCCGTAAAGCGAAAGGAGACTTGTCTAAAGCCCAAGGAAATAATGCCAATACTAATGGTGAGAAAAATAATATCAACAAAATAAAGGCAAAATACTGCCCAAGTCTTGAAAGAATTCTGAATATTCAGGATGGACTCATAATGAACAGAAAAAATGTCTTAAGTCTGTTCCATCATGTTCCTGTGTTACGCACTATTGAGTCCAGTGATATTCAGGCTGTGGAATTTAAGGATGATATTGCTTTGGATAGAGTGTTTTTATATGTAAATTCCAGACTTGTGTGTGAAACTCTACTACAAGGTGCTGCAGCCCTACTACCTTGCGGCTTTGACATTATCGAAGTAGATAGTACCATTCTGACCAAAAAATCAAATGATGTAGTCCCTTTGACTGAATGTCAGCGCAATGAAGTTCCAAATGAAAGTCAGTCAAATTCGCAAATAATGGCAGATGAAAGTTGGAAAGCGAACTACAAACAATTCAATCTGCTTCGAAATTAACATACTAATAATCAAAAAGCAAAACAATCCGATCTAATTCGAATTACAATAAAAAACACTCATCAAATCTTTAAAAAAAAAAAGAAGTGAAGAGAACCAAGTGCCTCATAATGAGTGGAATTGGTTAGCAGCAACCTTAGCGAACAATAGTCGAAGTTAATGTTTATTGAAGCTGAAAAATGTTGGCCTAGCCATTGGCTCGTGGAATACAAAAGGCTTTACTCATTTGTATAACTTCAAATATAAATGGGTAAATGAGATAGATATAATATGTCTGCAAGAAACTTGGTTAGATATCTGTCCTATTACAGAGAATTATGAAATACCATTCAATCCTGCTATTAAAGGACGTCCAAGCGCAGGCATCCTCACTCTTATGAAAAAAGCCTCTCAGTGTATGCTGATGGAATATAACAACATATCTTATATTCAAGTTGTTACCATCAAAAGGAACATTAATAATGACAATAAACATCTGACACTTTTTATCATAAATTTGTATTGGCATCATTGTAAAGCTGGAACATTGTCCTTTGTTGAACAAATTATGGATATAATTGACGAACTGATGATTAAAGATACCAGTGCCGGTCTGATTTTTGGATTTTATAGAAAGAAGTCATAATAACCTCTCAAGGAAACAGAATTTGATACAAAATTGGTCCGAAGAACTAACTTTACTGAGAATCTCCAGGCTGAATGGTAATATCGAGGGAGAAATACCTGCCAAACCAACCCGGCAAAGAAATGAACATAACGGCATCTTGGACTACATTTTTGTATCTGAAAATGTATCATTACGGATTCTAAATTTCAAAGTGCTTAACACACAAGTCAATGATCACAATATGATCGTAGCGCATATTGAAATGCCACAACAATCGTTTTCAACAACATGGAATTGGAATATAATTCCCAACTATAGTGGTAACAGATTAAAACCTAATTCACAGCAGGTGAATATACTGAAAAATGATTGAGAAACAAATTGACTTGTTGGGTGTAGATTATACCCCCCTGTTGGAACAATATAAGATTTTGAGAAATCCGAGTGGTATTCAGTCTCAAAAATACTCTCATATTTACAACCCTGAAATTGTCATGAGGAAAAGAGAAATGTGCAGGGCCCTGCGACAATTAAAAAATGACAGTCAAATGGACGAGCTGAAGATGAGGAAAATGATCAAACAAAACTATAAGAATTGGCTAATAGCACATCGTACTCTAACCGAACAACATGATGCTGAACAAATAATGAAGTCCATGAAAGAGAAAAATTCTGCAGATTAAACACTCCTGACCCTCCACTACCTGTTCTCTCTTCTTGGGATATTCAGTTTGATCAGGTAGAAATTTATCAGACATCAAAAAACTTTCTAACTCTCGAGCACCTGGTCCAGATGGCATAACAAATGCCATGCTAAAATCTGATCCAGAAGCCTGGGCTGATTTCTGTAAGGTACTGTTTGATAGAAATGCCATGGAAGGTATCACCCCTGTGTCATGGAAAAAAATCCATTGTTGTCCCAATATTTAAAAAGGTCAATCGATCAAACCCAATGAATTATAGGCCTATTGCCTTGCTAGATGTAATAGGTAAGATTTATGCAACACAACTTTAGCATAAATTGATGGAATGGTTAGTTTTAACCAATCATATTGATGCCAGACAAAGTGGATTTGTGAAGGGCGTTGGCTGCTGCCTAAACTTAATACTCATCAATTTAATAAAAATTGACATGATTATGAAAAAAAACGAAAGTGTACCTTGCATTTGTTGACCTGTCTCATGCTTTTGATAGCATAGACAGAGAAATCCTTTGGACAAAATTAAAAAGCTGGAATTGTCAAAACAGTCTTTTACATGCCATCAAGGATTTGCATACCGATATTAAGATCTACATTCGGTTGGATGCAAGTGGATCTCTATCGGAACCCATTCGTCCTCATTGTGGAGTCAAACAAGGGTGTCCTCTAGCGGCCATAATATTCAATGCCTTCATCTCTGATATTGGTGAAGCACTTGGAAAAGCAAAAGGATTTGACCCGAAAATAAAGGACTCTGCTTTAAATGGGATCCTTTATGCAGATGACTTAGTCCTAATGGACCTTACACCCATTGGATTACAAAGGAAACTGCACGTGCAGGAACAATATGTCCAAAATAATGCTCTACAGATGCATCCAAGTAAGTCTGTCATTTTAACATTACAAAATTTGACTAAAGGTACATCCAAGAAATTCAACTGGCGCCTTGACGGCGAACCACTACAACAGGTAAAATACCTGGGCAAGTGGCTAAACTCCAACATAAATGATCATACTTGGGTTGAGAAAACAAAATCAAAATGTCGTCAATTAAGTGCCCAAGCTATGGCCTTAGATACAAAATATGGCAAGTTTTCATTGGTTACAAACAAAAAGCGGTGCCTGCTATAATTGATGGCGCCGAAACTGCCTTTGGATGTCCTGCAAGTCTGTGGGATAACCTTGAAAATATCTTTTGGGGCAGAATTTTGAAAGTTGGTAGAGGATTGCCGGCAGTTGTAGTAAGGTACGAATTGGGACTGATCTCAATAAATGCAAAAGTTACATGGAACACTTTGTCAATTTTTTGCAAGATAATCTTGCCAAATGGTGCACCGCAAATGAAAATTGTATACGAATTGGTTGCCAAACAATCAAAAACAGTTTTTTCGGCCTGGATAAATCAATGTCACCAAATTCTAATGGATATAAATAGGGATGTAATTACTCTGATGGGAAATCCAGATGCTGTAAAAAAAAAAAAGTTGTGGGAAATTGATTGGATCAGCACCTGCACAAATAGAGCCAAATAGTCGCTCTTGAAGGACGTTCCTCCAGAAGGGAAAGCCTACAATTCAACCTACAAATATCTTGAAAAATGTCCAGACAAACAAAAGAGAACTTTGATTATGAAATTCAGGCTAAATCAATTTAAGACAAAAGAAGTAATTAGACGATGGAGCAAATATGAGAAGCTGAACCCAAAATGCAGATTCTGTGACCATTTTGAAGAGAATATCAAACATCTGGTTTTAACTTGTGAAGCTTTCTCCATGAGAAGAATGACGCTGTTTAGCACAATTGTAGCAAATAAACCTCTTCATACCATGGAAGAATGGTGGGTGGAATGTTTTACAGAGATAAATAATGAACTAACATACGCCCTGACATTTCTCCTTAAAACATTGAAGATGAACTAGCCGAATCACACGAAAAATGGACCTAAATATTGGCTTGCGATTAATGATGCACTTTGCCCAATTCAGTGTTCATTTCTTCTCATTACTTTTTATTATTTTAATTGTTTATATATTTTTATTCTGTGAAATCCTCTGCTTCTCTTTGCTTCATTTGTTAATTGTGATTTCTTTTTTATGAATAATTAAATGTGATGTTATTTTTTCTTTAAAGGTTTGTTCAAACCAATAAAAAGAAATATATGACACTATTAAAATATCTCCATGCTGGTTGTGCCCATACATGTCCATGCTGGCTGCACTAGTATACGCTAGAGTTCCCATATAAGAACATACTCATGTTTGCTATATGCATAATGGGAGTTATGATACTATAGGAAAACATGTCCAAGCTGGCTCTACCAGTAGCCCCAAGTAAGAGCATACTCCTGTTGGCTTTGCCATTAAAAATACCATACCATACCATACCATGCCATGAAATCATGTCCAAACCGGCTGCCCCAATCTAGGCCAGTCAAGACACGTATTAACACTTATCATGCTTCCTTTATCATAGATGCCCAGTACAAAATGTCATGCCGCAGGAAGAAATGACAAGGCTGGGTGCACCAAAATTGTCAGTCCAGCCACATAATAACACCTTTTATGCTTGATTTATCATAGATGCCCAGTACAAAATGTCATGATACAGTAAGAAATGGCTAGACCGGCAGCACCAAAATGCCACATAAAAACACTAATCAAGTTGATTTTTCCCACAAAATCCAGTAAAACATGCCTTGGCACTTTAAAGTGATGTCAACAATGCTCCAGTGCCCCTGGGCCTCCATCAGAATCTCTGATTCACACATAATCACTTTAATGCCGATAAACCTCTCGCATTCATTCATACACGCAGCCAGAACATTCATACTGTATTCTACACACACAAACCCACCAAGTTCATTCACACACACTGCATCCCCATTTGCACGATGGGCACTTAAAACCCACACATACAAACACACCATTCACACTCACACATACATACATCCATACACATCCAACACGCACTCACGCATGCATAATGCATACATCCACTACATATACAAATTAAAAAAGGCTTTCTTACCAATTTCCCGCAGCAGTTTGGGACTGCCGGACTTGATGCTTCATCTTGACTCCAGGCCTCCGGCTCCCACCTTCCACACACGCAGGAACTAGGAAGCAGAGTTCTTTTTACAGTTCACAACAGTTGGGGGAATGTCTCCCTTCCCCTTGTCTTTCTAAGGCAGTTCACAATGCCAGGGGGAATGACTCCTTTCCTCTGGCTTGGAACAACTTTGCTCACCAACCTGCAAGTATCATCCTAGTAATCTTGGTTGGGTGGGCTTCTGCCCATTTCGCTTAGTCTTCAGTCTTCTTGCTAATGGCATGGGTAGTATAGCTCAGTTGCAACGTGCTCGTCTTGGTAGCAAGACGACGCAGAGCAACACAGGTTAGAATCCTGGGACTGCGCTTAGAAACCTCTTTGGTATTAAACGCATTCTAAATAACCAATAATAATTATAAATTAAATAAAAATACTGTGACAAAGAAGATGGCCTCTACCTTCCCCATGGCTTCCCACAATTCCGGTAGGGTCTCAGAGCCGACCTGGTCTGGTTTCTCTGTTTCCTAGGCTTCCCTGCCAGTCCGAGCAGGAGTTTGTTGGCTTCTGTGACCCCTATGTCTACTTCAGTCCTCTCGGGTCCCCATACCTTTGTGCATGGTCTGCAAAGGTTCCGGCCTCTCCTGGGCCTGTGACAACAGCTGTGGGGTCCCTGTAGCTTTTGTGGACTTATGCTTTCCTGCGCCAGCTCTGCCGCAGACTTAGACTTCTTCCCAGTAATGCTGCGTTCTCCTCCGCACCTTTCAGGCTTCAGGAATGCCTGGAGCTTCTGTCCAGCAGCTTGCTGTGCTGTCCATTTTACTTGGACCGGCATCAGACTTCTCGGCTCCCTTCTTTGCATCCCGATCTGCTTCCTGGTCCCCTGCCATACTGCCATCACACTCATGGTTCCTCCAGGGAGGGCTAGATGCTTTGGTACATTATACTTCTATTTTTACCTTGAGTCTAGCAAAACACCTAGAACGTGTATGCACATTCTCTCGAGGACTCTTCATTGCTCTGCATGTTCTTCTCATCCCAGTACCTTCCAGGGAAATCCAGTAGTCACCCCTTCTATTCTTTGTCCCAGCTAACCCTGAGTTATTAAGGCTACAGAATCAATTGGAAATGTGGGCTACAGGCGGCTGAGTGAGGGAATAGGAGAATGTGTAGGAGGGGGGGTGGAGGTGATGGAGGTTTGACATACCGTGTTTCCCTATGATGGTTGCTCCTATGCCTAGAGGGAGAGTCTCTCCCCATGAGATCTTCTCTCTAAGTACCACCCCCACAGGGACTATTGGGTAGCAGCCTCACCTCCCTGGACTCATGGGAAGGGGCTACCCCTAGTGGAGAAGTGAAGACATCCAAGGATTCACCACAACAGTCCTAAATATTTTCTCAAATGTATTAATGTTAATAGTCACTTTAAATCCTACGCATGAGGCTGCTACAACCTCACTGTGCCAGAAATGGCCACTGTAAATCACATGCTTAAAGCTTCTGGCGCAACCTATTCATGCAAGCAGTCTCTGCAAGGGATTTACAGTGACCAAACCATACAAACACTTGCAAACATGTCTGAACTCATGCTGAGACTGATCCTAACATACACATACATACACACACAGCTACAGACTTGCTCAGCTAGTCTTACACTATAAGGAACTCATGGTGGCAACAGTAAAGACAGACACAGTGATCACAGTTCAAGGGTGTTTATTTAACAGTATAGGTAGTTACGCTAAATACAAAAGAAGTGTGGGATAATGTTCATAAGAAGGAAGTGTTCTTAATAAGTCAGTATGCAGTAGTCTGGTCTCCCTTCGCCACGTTCTCAGCATGGGACAAGGTAAGACTTTGGAGCACAATACACACTCAAGGTTTCCCAGCGCGAGCTAACCGTTCCGCCTTCAGCAATCAGGACCATCAGTGGTTAAGTTTCTTTTCTTCCAAAGAAAATCTCCTGCCTTCATAGACCTGATGTTTCTGTTTTCACATATACTGGGGTGATGCCTTTTCCACACCTGGATCGCTCTCTTCCGGGTGCGGACCCTTCTCTGTTGTTAGCCTCCCTCTGCCGGGTTCACTATGCCTGTCAATACAATCTTCTTTGTGTCATTCACAAATCTTAATGTCTTTTTAAACAGTTCACTGTGGACATCCCTCAGCTGGGTTCACTCTTGTCAACACGCTGTATTTCGGGACTTCAGACTTTCCCCCCTTTTATTGGCATCCCTCATTTGGGTTTACTCTTACCATTCTTCTCAATCGTGCCTTTCTCATTCAACTCTTACGATGCAGGATTTATTTCCCTTAGCTTCACAATCACCCATTGGCTAAAGACTTTCGACTGTACAGAGGATTTTACAAGACCCCTGTATGACCACTTTGACCCCCTCTTCGTCTTTCCCAAGGCCTTCTGGTTATGGTAGTTTCAACAATCAGGTGATCGCCCAGAGTTTCCTGAGTGAGCACTCACGTGGTGCCAGACTCCTCTGTTGCTAGTTTTCCCCCCTTTCACAACAATTACTCTTTCTGCTTTCAAAGTTCAATTAGCCGCTTGCTACTTTTGGTTCAAAACAGTTCAGTTTATCGACTCTCCCCTTGACTCACCGGCTGTGATGAACCGCTTGCCTTTCTTTCTCTTTGGAGTCAAGGTTGGTACCATGGAGACGAGCGTCTCTCCCTGGCTTGGTTATCAGCGGAGGAGGGTCTTGTGTACTATTTACATCTGCTGCAACGCACGTTGGCTATTGTTTTTGATCTTACGATTCCTTCTGTGGAGGTTTCACAGGCCTTGGTCGCAAAGGGAAGGTCGCTTCTCTCCTTGTCACCCTCTTGGTATGCTGCACCGTCTTTCTCCTCCTCTTGAACTGCCATGCTGAGTTAGCTCTCACGTTGTGCGCTCTACCTTGCTCGTATTGTGCTCTCGTGCTCCACTTTTTATCCTATCCCTGTGGGAAAGGGCTGTCAGGTGTATGTGGTACTGGTCAATTGCCTGACCCTAGTGTTGGGACATGTCAGGTAAATGGCTCGAGTATTAGTCCATTGTCCTTCAAAATATGCTAAAGTGTTTGTGTCGGAAAAGAGGGGGGTAAAGTGTTTGTGTCTCCTACATGGTAGGTTGGGGAAATGTCATAAGAAGGGGGCTACTGCGTCTCACCCGTCGGTGTCCAACTTCCACTTCCCAAGGACCCCCCCATCCAGGTGATCCTCCCTCACTGGTCCACCCCAGGAACTTGATCCAATAGTGATGGCCGTGTCCTGGTCACCTAGATGACAGACCCCCAGGGACTAGTCAGGGAGACACCTTTGGGTTTCTCACATAACCTTCCTCCATGTGATGTAGACACATTTGTTTCACAGGGGAACCGGGAAAGAAAAACTAAATTCCCCTGGTCTTTTCCTTTTCAGTGTTCCACTGTGAAACAATAGGGTTGTAGGTCTAGAAACCATTGTATGACTCGAGGGTTAGTCTCTGTGTTGGCTAAACCAAACTAGGTGTGAGTGATCTGTGACGAGTGTATAGTTTCATCGTAAGTGTTAGTATCTAAAATGGATTATGGCCCATTTGATGGCCAGAGTCTCAAGCTCAAACACAGAATAATTATTTTCCTGTGTGAACAGTTTGCGGCTGGTGAATATGGGGTGTTCCAATCCATCGCAAACTTGGGGCAGGACTGCTCCTAACCCTGTAAGGGAGGAATCCATTTGTAAGATTTATTTAACTCGTTAGAAAAATCAACTACCTTTTGGATTCGGTTTTGGCACAGAGTTTGTTTCAGTGTGTTGTAGCATATCTCATCCTCTTCGTTCAAATGAAGTTTCTGGGGTTTGGCATTTTTATATTTATCTGTTAGCCGGGCTGTTTTATCTGAAATGTTGGGGATAAACCTACAGTAATATCCTATTAACCCGAGAAAAGCTCTAAGATCTCTTTTGGTGTTAGGGGTTGGTGTATCTAAGACTGCTTTTACCTTCTCATGTTGGGGCTGTACATTCCCATTCCCTACGAAGAAGCCTATGTATTTCACGGCTGATTGGGCAAAGCGGCACTTAGCTGGGTTTGCAGTTAGCCCAGCTTTTCTGAGGACTTCCATGATGGTATGAAGATGGAGGAGATGGTCCTCCCAGGTCTTACTATAAATGACGATATTGTCAATGTAAGCTCCACAGAAATCAGAGTAGGGTTGTCGAATTTGATCCATGAGGCATTGGAAGGTGGCTGGTGCACCGTGTAAGCCAAGGTTGTCCAACCTACGGCCCGCGGACCACAATGCGGCTCTCCAAGCCGTTTTATGTGGCCCGTGAGGCTGAAGAGTAAAGAAAAAAAAAAAAAGAAAAAAGTGCCTACATGCGAACTGTAACTTCCTCTGATGACCCCATTCATGGGGTCATCAGAGGAAGTTCTAGTCCTCAGCAGTGACGTGGTTAATTTAACCGAGTCGTGGCTGAGGACTGAAACACCATAGCTTGGTTAATTTATTTATTTCTCCAGCATGGGGTCTGGCATGGATTCACATGCTCATGAATATTCCCCGTCGTCAGGCTGGGAATCCTCGGTAAAGAAAAAACCAGTATCAGTTTCGTTTCTGATCTGTCTTTCGTAGTAATAACCAATCACTGGTCCCTGCGTCATACTGACCACAGCCAATGACTGCCCTCTACCTAAGCACCGCCTCTGGCAGCCATCTTCAGATTTTTACCGCACGTTCATGTGTTGGGATCCTCGTGCTATTGCTCTTGAGCGTTAGTGCTATTTTTCGCGCTTTTTCACAAAAAACTTCGATTCTTTCGGTCAAAAGAGCCTCAAGCTCCACCGATCCTACATCCGATCAACGGGGACCCGTGTCGGATTCGTCTGTGCCCCTCAAGGGTGAAGATTTCGTCGAGCTACACTTCGGAGGACTCCAGAAGCTTCTCAGGCCCGGTCTCGGAGATGGCCCAGGAGAAGGGAAGCTCGACGCCCGGAAAGCTGTTCAGGGTCTGCCCTGGATGCCAGCTGCAGAACGTCTTTAAGGAGGACGAACACTCTTTCTGCCTTTACTGCCTTCATGAGGACAAGACGCACGTGGAGAAGGACTGTGCGTTTTGCGGCAACATGTCGGAACGGACCATGAAGGACCGCCATCAACGTCTCGCCAACTGGCTGGAGGGTAAGAGCCCGTCTGGCGAGAAGAAGAAGAAATCCGAGCGGTCTTCTAAGACCTTTGAGGGCGCCCGGCGACGGGGGCCCAACATAAGGCTAAGCACCGCGAGTCCGCTGGCACCGGGAGCGCCGAACGGTCGGGCTCTACGGGCGCCAGGCAGGGCGCACCCTCCCCGGCACCATCAACCACGAGCCAACGCTCTGGGTCGGGTAAGAGGAAGGCCGAGCACCCGGCGAAGCTCCTGGAGAGGCCCCGCTCGAGCTCTAAGGCAGAGGAGGAGCGTGGCAGTGCCCCCTCCCTCAAGGATAAGGCGGTGAGCGCACCTAAGGTGGTGAAGGCCTTGATCCATCCGACCAAGCCCTCTATCGAAACGGTCGCGGCGGCCCTGGCTCAGCCTGTGGAGGCTGCACCAGTGGTGGCGACCTCGGGGCCCAGAATCTCCCTGCCTCCTCGGAGGGAGTCTTCTTTTGTGCCCATCGATAGGACCCCCGTGAAACCCTCCGTGGGGAAGAAGAAGGGGGGGCAGGGCGTCGTCGTAGATTCGGCCTCAACCTCAGAAGAGGAGCTGATCGAGGTCTTAAGCCACGGCCTAGGCGTGGAAGAAGGCCAGCCCGTCGGAATGGACCCCGACGCAGGTGACGACGACGACATCGTCGAGGATACCGACGGGGCCCCTGCTCGCCCGTCGGACTCCCCTCTGCCAGCGCCGCAAGACAACTCGGCGGCCATTTTGTTGGCCATACAGTCCTTATGCTCCGAGATAAGGACGAGGCTACCGTTACCGACGGAGGAACCTCTCCCGTCGGGGGATCCAGAACCGGGACCTTCTGGTGTTCCCCCTACCAAGAAAAGAAGAATCCATCCACCACCTCCTTTTCAACCGTCGCGCCCCGTCCAGCCCTCCTCCCCGTCCACCCGAGGGGATGATCGGGGACTGACACGGCAGCGACAGGTACGGACGACGAGGCATACGACGAGGATTTTCCGTCGTCGCCTCCCGCCAGGGCTTCTCCGCCCGACGAGATCGGATCTTTCCACTCCATGATCTCCAGGGCTTCCGAGCTTTTCCAACTCTGCCCTAAGGAGAAGAAAAAGGAAGGCTTCCTTTATCAGCGGCGCGAGGCCAAGAGGAAGACGGTCCTCGCAGTGCCTCTGTTGGACGACATTTGGGATGAGGGCCTTTCCCTCCTCAAGAACCCTTCCACGACGCCAGCTAGAAGAGACCAGTACGAGAAAAAGTACCGGGTCCCGGACACGGCCCCCCTGTGCCTCCGGGCGCAGCCTACCCCGGATTCCGTTGTCTCCGCGGCAGCCAGGAAGAAAGCGGGGGGGGGGTGCGGCCTCCACATCGACTTCCCCGCCGGACGGCGAGGGAAGGAAATTGGATGCTATGGGACGTAGAGTCATCTCGTCGGCAGCGACGACGATTAAAGCGGCCAACGCCTTGGCTATCGTGGCTCGCTACGACAGGGAGCTCTGGTACAAGATAGCTCCCCTGCTGGATTTTCTGCCGGACGACAAGAGGGCGGAGGCCCTGGAGATCCTGCAGGAAGGTGAGGTGGCCTCGGACCACGCCATCACCGTGGCGACGGACATCGCCGACACTGGGTTCCGCCAGCTGGGCAACGGCGTTTGCCTTCGACGTCGTGGATGGCTCAAAGCTACGGACTTCCGGCAGGACGTCCAGACCAGAGTCCTGGACATGCCCTTCGACGGGAACAATCTGTTTGGGAAGACAGTGGACGATTCCCTTCAGGCCATCAAGGCGGATACTGAGACGGCCCGGGCCCTTGGAGTTCTGCAGCAACGACGGGCGCCCTTTCGGAGCAGCGGAGGCAAGGGCGCCTCCAAAGGTTCCGGCGGCGGTTTCGCTTCCTACCGTCAAGCGGCCCGCTCGTCGTCGCAAGAGGCCTACAGAGGACGAGGCAAGTCTAGCGGACCCCGCCGTCGTCGCCAAGGAGGTCAAGGCGGCAAGGCCGCATCCAAGCAGGATTGAACCGGCCGTGGGGTCGGGCCCCCACCGAAGCACCCCGGTGGGAGGCCGGCTGGCGGGCTTCGTCAGCGTGTGGGAGTCCATCTCCACCGACCGTTGGGTGCTGGACGCCCTGGCCCGGGGCCACGCGCTCGAGTTTCAAAGAAGGTGCCCGCGCGTCCCCCCCGTGGCCAGGAAAGAACTTCACGCCCCTCAACTTCTCCTGGAGGTAAAGGCGATGCTCAGGAAGGGCGCCATCGAACTCGTCCCAAAGGGGCTTCGGGGCTCCGGAGTCTACTCGAGATACTTCCTCGTGAAGAAGAAGACGGGAGGATGGCGCCCCATCCTAGACCTGCGACGTCTGAACAAGTTCATCAAGGCGCAGAAGTTCCGGATGGTCACCCTCCAGCACGTCCTGGGTCAGCTGGAGGAAGGAGACTTCCTATCGTCGTTAGATTTGGAGGATGCCTACTTCCACATTCCCATCCTAAAGGGGCACCGGAAATTCCTCAGGTTCGTGGTCCAAGGGCGTCATTACCAGTTCAAAGCCCTTCCCTTCGGACTACGGTCGGCACCCAGGGTATTCACCAAGTGCCTCGCACCGGTGGCGGCGCAGCTGCGCCGCGAGGGGATTCACGTCTACCCCTACCTGGACGACTGGCTCATCCGCGCCAAGACGAGGGAGCTCGCCGTGGTCCACACGGCAAGGACCGTCCAACTCCTCACGGACCTGGGATTCTCCGTGAACTACGCCAAATCCCACCTGGTGCCCGCGCAAGTCGCACTGTTTCTGGGAGCGAGGCTCGACACAGTGTCCCTTCTGGCCTCCCCGTCGGAGGAGAGGACCAGGACCATCTTGGGCAAGGTGCAACGGATGTTGGTGGCCGACGCGGCCAAAGTGAGGTCCATCAAGTCCCTCCTCGGGATGATGTCTTCCTGCATCTACCTCATTCCCATGTGCAGGCTCCGGATGCGCCCGTTGCAAGAATTCCTGGATGCGCGCTGGATCCAGACGACGGGCAGCTTTGAGGAAAGGATCAAGCTCGACGAGAGCTTCCGACGAGCGATACGGTGGTGGGGCACCCGCGCGCATCTGACGGCGGGCATGGACTTCCAGGCCCCAGCCCACCGGGAGACTGTGACCACGGATGCCTCCCTGGAAGGGTGGGGAGCGCACACCGAAAATCTGCACGCAAGGGGACTCTGGCTCCCGACGGAGAAGTCCCTGCATATCAACGTCCTGGAGCTCCGTGCAGTGTTTTGGGCCCTCAGGTCCTTCCTTCCGTCCCTCAAGGGCAAGGTGGTGAGGATCTTCACCGACAACACCACCAGCATGTTTTACATCAGGAAACAGGGCGGAACCAGGTCCCCAGCGCTGTCCAAGGAGGCGCAGGACCTGTGGCATTGGGCCGTCGCCCAAGGGATTTTTCTGGTGCCGTTTCATCTGGCAGGGATAAAAAACACCATCGCCGACTCACTCAGCAGGGAGCTGCGCTCGTGCCACGAGTGGGAACTACGGCAGGATCTGGTGGATCGCCTCTTCCGACGGTGGGGCACACCCCAGATCGACCTGTTCGCGACGGCGACGAACACCAAGTGCCGGAGGTTCGCCAGCAGGTTTCCCCAGACGAGGAGCATGGGCGATGCTTTCTCGTTCCCCTGGGAGGGCCTGTTCCTCTACGCGTTCCCTCCTTTGCCTCTGCTAATCCGGCTCATCAACCAGCTCAAGAGGTCACGGTGCAGGATGATCCTCGTCGCACCTGCGTGGCCGAGGCAGATATGGTTCCCGGACTTGCTGGACTTGTCAGCGTCCTCGCCGATCAAGCTGCCGGCGGACGCGGATCTACTCTCCAGGGAAGGAGGCGCCATCCTCCACCACGACCCGAAGTCGCTGAACTTGCAGGCCTGGCTCCTGCAGCGCTAGAGTTTGGAGGATACGACATACCGGCCGATTGCAGAGAGGTTCTTGCAAAGGCCAGGGCGTCCTCGACTCTTAAATGCTACGGACACAAATGGAAGAGGTTCTCTGTCTGGTGCCGCGCACAGAAGATTAACCCTCTACGGATTACGGCTCCCCAAGTACTGCCGTACCTGCTGACGCTGGCCAAAGCTGGTCTGGCACACGCGTCCATCAAGATTCATCTTGCTGCGATCTCCCGATACACCAGAACCACGGGGCGGACGTCCTTGTGGTCTCATCGTCTGGTGAAAGAGTTCATGAAGGGACTGTTCAGATCGTTCCCGCCGGTGAAGGCTCCGGCCCCGGCGTGGGAGCTCAACGTGGTGCTGACCAAGCTCATGGGACCTCCGTTCGAGCCTCTGCACTCGGCCCCGTTGAAGTTTCTATCGTGGAAAACAGCTTTTCTTGTGGCCATCACCTCCGCACGACGAGTGGGAGAGATCCAGGCCCTTTCCTGCAAGGCCCCGTACTTGACTTTCCACGACACGAGGGTAGTGCTCAGGACGCACCCCTCCTTCATGCCCAAGGTACCGTCGGACTTCCATCTCAACGAACCCTTGGTGTTACCTGTGTTCTTCCCGTCGCCTTCGTCGCCGGCTGAGAGGACTTTGCACTCGCTGGATGTAGCTAGAGCGCTGAAGTTCTACGTGGACCGCACGAAGGGTTTTCGGAAGACGTCACAACTCTTTGTGAACTTTGGACCTGTCAATCAGGGGAAGGCTCTCTCGAAGGCTTCCATCTCCAGATGGCTCTCCGGCTGTATCATGTGCTGTCACCGGTTGGCAAACCGACCGCTGCCTGGCCGTCCGAGAGCCCATTCCACCAGAGCGATCGCAGCTACCACGGCGTTCCTATCTGGTGTGCCCCTGCTGGACATATGCAGGGCTGCTACGTGGAGGTCGACGCACACCTTCACGAAATTCTACTGCGTCGACCGGGATTCCAGGGAGGAGTCCAGGGTCGGCCAAGCAGTGCTGCGCAACCTGTTCGCCTGAGGTGAGCCTGGTGAGGAGGTAAGATGCTTAATGTTGAGTTGATGTGATGCTTAATGTTGAGCCTTTGCCACCTCCCGTGGTTGTGCATGTGTGTACTGCTATGTATTCTTTATTCATGAGCATGTGAATCCATGCCAGACCCCATGCTGGAGAAGGAACAAGTTACTTACCTGTAACTGTTGTTCTCCAGCATGGGTCTGGCATGGATTCACCTGCGAACCCTCCCGCCTACCCCTCTGCGGCTCTTCACTTGGTCATACTGCCACTTCACGTGCTTCCAAATCTGAAGATGGCTGCCAGAGGCGGTGCTTAGGTAGAGGGCAGTCATTGGCTGTGGTCAGTATGACGCAGAGACCAGTGATTGGTTGTTACTACGAAAGACAGATCAGAAACGAAACTGATACTGGTTTTTTCTTTACCGAGGATTCCCAGCCTGACGACGGGGAATATTCATGAGCATGTGAATCCATGCCAGACCCATGCTGGAGAACAACAGTTACAGGTAAGTAACTTGTTCCTTATCACGGAGACGGTTGAGCAGGATGGCATGGTTGACGGTGTCAAAGGCAGAAGAGAGATCAAGCAGAATGAGGATGCCAATGCATGGCCACGTGCTGAATGCACCATTTCAACCCCATATTTGAAAAGAAATTCTGGTGGGGGAACCCACCCAAACCCTCCCTAGATTCTTATAGCTCCCACGCTACACTTGGTCGCCCCCACTATTTCTGCAAAATATTAACACATACACACTGAAAGAAATCCCAAGCAACTGACCTTTGATCACTGCCCCTGACACCAAAAGCTATCTTTGGGACAGCATGGCTATCATGTGCCCCTTTAGAACTGATTGTAAACCTATGGCTTTTTGGTCACTTTTTCTGCTGTAAAATGCACCATTTCAAACCCATCTTTGAAAAATAAATTATTGGGGGGGCCCAAACCCTCCCTAGATCCTTATAGCTCACTCGCTATGCTCGGTCGTCCCCACTATTTATGATTAATATGAACACATATACACTGAAAGAAATCACAAGCAACTAACCGATGATCACTGCCCATGACACCAAAAGCTATCTTTGGGACTGCATGGCTATCACTGCCTGTGATTGTCTTGGTAGGATAACTCAGTGGCAACGTGCTCGCCTTGGAAGCAAGACGACGCAGAGCACCACAGTTTCGATCCCCGGGTTTGTGCTTAGAAACCTCTGGGTATTAAGCGCGTTATAAATAACCTATCATATCATATCATATTATTGTGTCAAAGGTCACACAATTTCTCTTTTTAATATACTGCTTTGGGTGAGGTTGTTGACTTTTGGCTCGCCGGCCCACTGGATGACAAAAAGTTAAAGCTTTGGCCCCACATTCAAAAAGGTTGTACAAGCCTGGTGTAAGCCAAAAGGCAGAGCTTTAAATTGGAATATTCCTAGAAGTGTTGAGAACATGTTTTCTTTCCCCATCTGGGCTGTATACAGGGACTTGCCAGTACCCCTTGGTTAAATCTAAGGTAGATGGAAAGGTGACTGCTCAGAGTTTATCAATTAAGTCATAGATGTGAGGCATGAGATATGCATCGAAGTCCGATGTGGCATTAACTTGACGTAAGTCTATGCAATATCTCCAAGATCGGTCGGGGTAAGTGACCAATACGATAGGAGAGGACCATGGGTTTAAGGATGGTTCAATAATATTGATTTAACATTTTGCTAACCTCCTCAATCACTATCTGTTTACTGGCCTCTGGGAGTCAATACGGTTTTAAATGAACCACTTTACCTTTGGGGGTTCTAATATAGTGATATATGTCTTTTACTCTTCCTGGTTTTTCCGAGAATACAATGGTAAATTATTCTACCACGTCTTTTAAATCTTGTTGTTGGATAAATAGTTCCGGAGGGATAAATTAAAAGTGATCTACCTCTTCGGGGACCAGACAGGCTAGTACTTTGACATGGGTGACGGATGGGTTTCCTTTCTACTCTTTCAAGAGATTTACCTGATAAAACTGGATTTTGTTTCCTATCCAGTTGGGCTACTTTACAAGTAGAGGGTCCCGTTCTCTCTATAATTTCATAATTGGCGTTTTGTTGGCTCTGGGCCTTTTCCATATGTCTAAAAACTAAGTCTCGGAACAATTTCATGTGTTCTCGCATTCTGGTGGTGGTTTGCGAGATGGGAATGGGAGCTTCCTCTCATTCTTCCCAGGTCTCCCGGAGCTTGTCCAGGACATCTCCGGGCTCTCTACCATAGAGCAGTTCGAAGGGAGAGAACCCAGTGGCAGCTAGGGGGTTTTCCTTACTGCAAATAGTGCCCATGGGATCATTAAATCCCAGTCTTTCCCGTCCTTGTCTACTCATTTTCGTAAAAATCAGTTTCAGGTCTTTATTGAATCTTTCTACTAGGTCATCGGTTTGAGGATGGTACACGGAAGTTCGTTGAGTGGTAATGTGGAGTAGCCCTTTCACTTCGGCCATAAGCTTACTCATAAAGTTTGACCCTTGGTCTCTTAGTATTTCTTTGTGAAAACCGACTCTAAAAAAATAGGGCAGAAGATGTTTGAGGATCTGCTGTGTGGTATTATTTTGCATCGAGAAGGCCTCGGGATATCTAGTCGTATAATCCACAATCACAAGTACATCATTATTACCGAATCGGGATGTTTCCAGAGGACCAATTATGTCCAGGCCGATTCTTAAAAGGGGGATTTCTATGATTGCTAATGGTTTTAGAGGGGCTGTTAATGGGATGTGTGTGCTGGTCTTTGGCAGATTTTGCACGTTTGGATGAATGTTTTGATATCCGCGTGAATACCTGGTCAGTAGAACTTCCCACTAATATGCACCCGGGTTTTAGATTGTCCTAAATGCCCCTCAGTAAGGTGGGAATGTGTAATCTCTAGTACAACCTTTCGGGGACTGTTAAGTATTACCAATTGTGTTTCTACTAGACCTTCCGTGTATGTCTCTATTTATAAAGCAATCCTTGTTTTAAGAAGAAAAAGGGACTTCCCTTCTCTAAGCCTTCTCCTTTGGGATTGCGAGAGCTGGATCATTTCGCTGGGCGAAGGCTAGGTCGGGATGGAGGTGACTCTTCAACAGCAAAGACAGACACAAGTGTTCACAGATATTTATTAAAGTTAGGTTGGAAAAATGCCTAATCGAAACCTAAATCTAAGATGGAAGCAAGCTTCGACCATCAAATAATAATAAGGCAGTCCTAGTGGCGTCTTGTCAAATAAAAGGGCCTATGCCAATCCTTACGCTAAATACAAAAGAAGTGTGGGATAATGTTCATGAGAAAGAAGAAAGTGTTCTTAAGTAAGTCAGGATGTGGTAGTCATGTCTCCCTTCACCACGTTTTCAGCACGGGACAAGGTAAGACTTTGGAGCACAACACATGCTCGAACTTTCCCAGCACGAGCTAACAGTTCCACCTTCAGCAATCAGGGCCTTCGATGGTTGTCTCTTTTCTACCAAAGAAATTCTCTTGCCTTCGTAGACCTGATGTATCAAAATTAATAAACCAAGATTTCTGTTTCCACATATAGTGGGGTGATGCCTTTCCACCCCTGGATCGCCCTCTTCCGGGCTCGGACTCTTCTCTGTTGTTAGCTTCCCTCCGCCGGGTTCACTATGCCTGTCAATACAATCTTTTTGATGTCATTCACAAATCTTAATGTCTTTTTAAACAGTTCACCGTGGACATCCCTCGGCTGGGTTAATTTTTGTCAACACACTGTATTTCAAGACTTCAGACTTCGCCCCCTTTTATCGGCATCCCTCTTTCGGGTTCACTCTTGCCAATCTTGTCAGTCGTGGCTTTCGAGGGGATTGGGTCCTCCAACGTATTCCATATCTGACAGGTAATGTCCACAGCTGTGCTGCTTCGGAAAATCTTTGGCGTCTGCGTCCTGCGTCGATGCGCCGTCCTCGAGGACCACCTCCGACGGCTGACGTCACCCGATGTGATAAATAGGATGCACGACGCCCATAGCCTCAGTTCCGTTTTTTCTGCGAACATGTTTGCTTTGTGAATATCGGTACGCCTCGACTCGTTGGAGTTTGCTGTTTCAATTCTCGGTTCGTTGAACCTGTTAGGTTTGTTGTGTAGACCTGTTTGTGGCGATGTCTTTCTCGTCTTCAACCCCGCGTCCGGGCTTCAAGAACTGCGGGGACTGTGGGTCCAAGATGTCGGTCACGGACTCGCACAACGCCTGCCTCTGGTGCCTCGGGGAGGCCCACGATACGGACGACTGTGTCGACTGCCAGTCGCTCACGGCAAAGGCCTTGCAGGAACGCAAGAAGAAGCTGTCGGTAGGCCGGGTGTCTAAGTCCCGGAAGTCGAGGTCTGCGGGGCTTTCGACGGATGACTCGTGGGTCGACTCTCCGCGTCATCGTCGGAAGTCCAGTCGGTCTCCTTCCAGGAGTCGGTCTCGCCATTCCTCCGCCTCTTCGAGGCATTCCAGGAAGCGCTGGCATAGGTCACCTTCCCCATCCTCTTCCGAGGACTCCGTCCATCGGCGGGTCGCTTATACCTCCATGCAAGCGACACCGGAGGAATGAGCTTCCTTCGGGAAGCAGATGCTAGCGATTCTGGAATCGCAGGGGACTGGTCCGTCCGCACCTCTGAGTGGGGTCGGTCGGCACCGGTCGAGAGACACCGCTCGTACGCCTTTGGGCTCGAGTGGTCGGCACGGCATCGCGGGAGAGGTCCCGCTCGGACAAGGGTAGCCGTTCTCGCCATGCCCGTGCCAGGTCCCGGTCCTCGACGCGCTCGAGACCGTGTGATCCTGTGCCATCTTCGAAGAAGACGTCGATGCCTGTGGCGCCGAGGTCGTCGACGATTTCTCTCGAGGCTCCGCCTCCGAGGGGGTCGTCGACGCCGTCGGCGCCTAGGTTATCGAGAGACATGCTCGGAGCTCCGGCTTCGAGGACTGTGTCGACGCTGCCGATGCTGGCGGCACTGCACCTGACGTTGACGCCGATTCGCTCGACGTCGATGCCTTTTCTGTCGACGCCGACTCGTTCGCCGCCCTCGACGCCTTTTCTGTCGACGCCGGTGCCGACTCGTTCGCTGCCCTCGACGCCTTTCGAGGCGTTGGTGTCGGAGGGGCCCCGTGGCACGGGGTTTGCCCCTAGAAAGGCTATGGCTAAGGTCCGGCAGTGCTTTGGTCCACAGAGGTCTTCCTCTCCCCGCCTGGAGTACATTTCAGAGGGGGATGAAGGCTCTGATGGCGGCCTGGTTACGGTTACGGTTCCAGATGACCTTATCTCGGGCCATAGCCAGTTTGATGACCTGCAGCAGTCGCTGCATGATGGCAGTGGACTGGACACCTCTCCGGAGGTGGAATTTTGTAGGCCGGAGCCTGGCTCTCATGCCGATTCTTCATATCGGCGCCTTATGTCTCGGGTTACCGAGTACTTGGGTTGGTCAGCTCCCCCAGGGGAGTTCGTTCAGGATGATCTCACGGACATCCTTGATCTCGGTCCACCCACTGACCCGGTTTTGCCTTTTCATATGCCTCTGCAGAGAAGGGTGGCGGCGGCTTGGACTGCTCCAGAGAGTCTCCCGGCAGTGGGCAAGTCTTTGTCGCGAAAATACCGTCCAGCCAGTAGCGACCCCTGCTACTTGTCTAGGCACCCCACCCCGGAGAGTTTGGTGATGCAGGCGGCTACGGCCCCGGCAAAGCAGGCGTCGTATCCTACCATCCCTCCGGATAGGGACGACAAACGTTTTGACGGCTGGGCGAAGAAAGTGTTTTCTTCAGGGGGTATGGCGCTTCAGGCGGCCAACTCCATATGTGCCTTGTCTCGTTTCACACATACTCTGTGGAACTGTGTTGCATTAGCGGCTGATCATATTCCCAAAGGGGACGAACGGGATGGTTTCCTTGCTATGGTTCAGGATGGCAAAGATGCTATGTGTGAGGCCGTTCAGTCGGGTTCGGACTTGGCGGATTGTGTCAGCCGGTCCATGGCGGCGAGCACCGTAATGCGCAGGTTTGCGTGGTTGCGGAAGTCTGGGTTCGCTCCTGATGTGCAGTCCCGGCTCCTCAACATGCCTTTTGACGGTGAACACCTTTTTGGCAGCAAGGCTGACGAGAGCCTTGAGAGGTTGCAGAACTTCAAAGCTGCAGCGAAGTCGTTTGGGCGCTGCAGTTCACCAACCTCCGTCTTTTCGTCCTAGGGGACAGCAATGGAGGGGAGGTTCCTTTCGCTATTACTCGTCCTTCAGTAAAGCGAGGGGAGCTAGCAGTCAAAGAGGCCATCGTAGGAGTGCCAGAGGTGGAAACAAAGGTACTCGAGGTGCCAAGGCCGCTCGGGCAGTTGCCTCTTTGCCCTCAGGCAAGGCCGCAGCCGCTACCACTCAGTCATGAGGCCAGGTCCCATGGTTCGCCGGTTGGGGGAAGGCTGGCGCAGCATCTTGTAGAGTGGCAAGCCTTTACTTCGGATGTGTGGGTTCTGGAGATCTGTCTCCCTTTTCAGCAGAGGCCTCACGACAATCCACCAGGGAACCTCTCTTTGAAGAGTCCGGATCCGCTCCTTGCGCAGGAAATTCAAGCCCTGCTGGAGAAAGGCGCCATACAACTGGTGCCTGTAGCGGAGAGGAACAAGGGATGGTATTCCCCTTATTTTTTGATTTCGAAGAAAGACGGGGGATTGAGACCCATCATGGACTTGCGCGGTTTGAACAAGCTCCTCCGGAAGGACAAGTTCAAGATGGTAACTCTTTCTCAAGTCCTCCAGGCCCTTCAACTTCAGGACTGGTTGGTGTCTCTCGACCTCAAGAATGCTTACTTCCATGTGCCGATCCATCCCAAGCACAAGAAGTACCTGAGGTTCGCGGTTGGCGACACGCACTTTCAGTTTAGTTTCCTGCCGTTCGGATTGACCTCCGCCCCAAGGGTTTTCACCAAGCTCATGGTGATGGTGGCAGCGCATCTCAGGAAAGGGGGGATTCACGTCTACCTCTACCTGGACGATTGGTTGATCAGGGGGAGCTCTCCCGAGCAAGTCCTGGATCATCTATCCATCACCTTCGACTCCCTTTACAGGCTGGGCTTCTCCCTCAATTTAAAGAAGTCCCATTTGACACCAACCGCAGTGGCTCCAGTACATCGGAGCAGTGCTCGACACGTCCCTGGGGCAGTGTTTTCCTCCCCAGGTGAGGGCTCTTCACATTCAGCAGATGGTGCACAAGTTTCAACTTGCCCAGAATCTCCCAGCGTCCGAGTTCTTGAGACTGCTCGGCCTCATGGCATCCTGCATTCTTCTGGTGCCAGAGGCTCGTCTGCGGATGAGATCTTTGCAGTGGACACTCAAGCTCCAGTGGTTCAGGTGCCGCCCTTGGTAGCCCGGGACCTTCTGTGGTGGGCCGTCGAGGGCAATCTGATGAAGGGGGCCCCAATTTGGCTGCCCTGGCCGGAGGTGACGATCGTGACAGACGCATCCCTCACGGGATGGGGAGCTCATGCCAACGAGTTGACAGTCAGCGGTCGTTGGTCTCCGTCGGAGTGCAGACTCCATATCAATCTGTTGGAGCTGAGGGCCGTCAGGCTAGCCCTGAAGGCTTTTCTGCCGACTGTGCGTGGAAAGAGTGTCCTGATTCTAACGGGCAACATGGTGGCCATGCAGTACCTCAACAAAAAGGGGGGGCAGGGTCACTTCCGCTGTGCAGGGAGGTGATTCAGCTCGAGTTCTGGGCCATCCAGCAGGAAGTTTCGATCTCGGCGGTTCATCTGGCCGGAGACGACAACGAGACGGCGGACGCTCTGAGCAGGCAGAGCACGATCTCTCACGAGTGGGAGCTGGCTCAGGAGATTCTCGTGGAGATCTTCGCCCTTTGGTGGACCCCTCAAGTGGATCTCTTCGCCTCCAGTGTCAACCGGAAGTGCGAAAGGTTTTGCTCGCGGGAATTTCCTCCAAAAGGACCCTTAGGAGACGCGTTCATGGTGGAGTGGTCGTTCTCACTGCTGTATGCGTTTTCTCCAGTCCCCGTCATCCCGCAAGTGCTGCAGAGGTTACGGAGGTTCGGTTCCCGGATGATCCTCATTGCTCTGGGGTGGGCCCGGAGGACGTGGTACCCAGACCTTCTAGACTTGTCCATCTGCCCTCCACGTCGTCTTCCCTACCGAGACGATCTGCTCTCACGGGAGGGGGGTCAGGTTCTCCATCCAGAGGTCAGATCCTTCAATCTTCACGCTTGGCTTCTGAAAGGTTGAGGTATAAGGATTGGTACCTCCCTGAAGACCTGAAGACGTGATGGAGGTGTTGCTCTCGGCCACGCAGCCGGCAACAAAGTCTCTGTACCGTTGCCGTTGGAGAAAGTTCTGCGACTGGTGCAGAGTTCAGAATGTGGATCCTTTTGAATGCGACATTCAAATGGTTCTGTCTTTTTTGCTTTCTTTGGCCCACAGGGGCTTGCAAGTGGGGACCATTAAAGGTTACCTGGCGGCGCTGTCCATATTTAAGCACTCGTCTGAAGAGTGTTCCTATTTTAAAATTCCTTTAATTTCGCAGTTTCTGAAAGGGCTCACTAATGTGTTCCCTCCGTCACCTTTTCTGGTGCCAGGTTGGGATTTGAACCTTGTTCTTAAGTTTCTTATGGGTGCTCCGTTTGAGCCTTTACATTCTTGCCCCTTGAGGCTGTTAACTCTGAAAACTGTGTTTTTGGTTGCGGTTACTTCCGCTCGCAGAGTGAGTGAGTTACAGGCACTTTCAGTTAAGCCACCCTTCACTGTGTTTCACAAGGACAGGGTTGTCCTTAGAGTTCGTCCTTCTTTTCTTCCGGAGGTGGTTTCGGAATTTCATTTGAGCCAGAAGGTTGTTCTTCCGGCGTTCTATCCTCCTCCACATCCTGGTAAGGAAGAGGAGAGGCTCCATAGGCTTGATCCTCGGAGATCGTTGAGCTTTTATATTTCGCGCATGTCCCGGGTCAGAGTGGATGATCAACTTTTCATTGGTTACGCTGGAAAGCGTTTGGGACAAGCTGTGACGAAACAGACTTTGTCTCGTTGGATTATTTTAGCTATCTCCGAGTGTTACCGTTTGGCGGGTAAGGACCCTTCGGCTGGCTTGCGGGCCCATTCTACCAGAGGAGTGGCTGCGTCTACTGCCCTGCAGAGGGGAGTTCCTATTCGTCACATCTGTGATGCAGCCACCTGGGCTTCAGTAAATACTTTTGTACGTCACTATTCCCTTGATTCCATCAGAGGGCAAGATATGGCCTTTGGCAAGGCAGTTCTCTATTCCGCAATTTGATTGGGCATGCTAAATTTGTATTCTAAATTCTTTCCCACCTCCTTGCTTGGTACTGCTTTGGGAGTCTGTCATAGATATGGAATATGTTGGAGGACCCAATCCCCTCGAAGAACAAGTTAATTTCTTACCTGGTAACGTTCTTTCGATGGGATGGTCCGACGACGGATTCCATATCGCTCCTTGCCTGCCTTCCCCGCTGCAGAATTTCTTTTGCGATTGCAGCTTGCGTTCCGCAAGGCCTTGTGTGTCTGACTGGCAGAAAACTGGTGGCACACGTTCTGGGAAAAAACTATAACTGAGGCTATGGGCGTCGTGCGTCCTACTTATCACATCGGGTGACGTCGGCCGTCGGAGGAGGTCCTCGGGGACGGCACATCGACGTCATCGACGCAGGACGCAGACGCCAAAGATTTTCCGAAGCAGCACAGCTGTGGACATTACCTGTCATAGATATGGAATACATCGTCGGACCATCCCATTGAAAGAACGTTACCAGGTAAGAAAGTAACTTGTTCTTCTCATTCAACTCTCACGGTGCAGGATTTATTTCCCTTAGCTTCACAATCTGTTGGCCAAAGACTTTCGACTGTACAGAGGATTTTACAAGACCCCTGTATGACCACTTTGACCGCCTCTTCGCTTTTCCCAAGGCCTTCTGGTTATGGTAGTTTCAACAATCGGGTGATCGCCTTTAGTTTCCTGAGTGAGCACCCACCTGGTGCCGGACTCCTCTGTTGCTGGTTTTCCCCCTTTCCCAACAATTGCTCTTTATGCTTTCCAAGTTCAATTAGCCGCTTGCTACTTTTCGTTCAACACAGTTCGGTTTTTTATCGACTCTCCCCTCGACTCACTGGCTGTGATGTACCGCTTGGCTTTCTTCCTCTTTGGAGTCAAGGTTGGTACCACAGAGACAATCTCCCCGGCTTTGTTATCAGCGGAGGAGGGTCTTGTGTAACGTTGACATCTGCTGCGTGGTTCTGGTCAATTGCCTGACTTTGCCTGACCCTGGTGTTGGGACATGTCAGGTAAATGCCTCGAGTCTTAGTCCGTCGTCCTTCCTAATATGCGAAAGTTTTAGTGTCTGAAAGGGTGTGGGGGTATAGTGTTTGTGTATCCTACGTGGTAGGTCGGGAATGTCATAAGAAGGGGGCTACCACGTCTCCCCCGTCAGGGTCCCACTTCCATTCCCAAGGACCCGCCATCCAGGTGATCCTCCCTCACTGGTCCACCCCCAGGAATTGGATCCAATTGCTATGGCCGTGTCTGGACCACCTAGATCAGGGAGACACCTTCAGGTTTCACACGCACGCACAGACACGGACGCACACACTTTAAACATACAGCAGGCATACACACACTTAAAACAAACAAGCACGCATACATACACATAACATAATCGCAAAACACACACCACACCTACCTTAGGTCTCCTCCTCTTCTATCTTCACTTCAGAGGAGCAGGGACATGGCCGGGTGGTAGGGATAATTCTCATTTCTGTGTTAATTCCCTTGTACCTTATAGCCACCCCAGCACTCTTGCTGGACTTTAGGACTTTTAATTTTTATCCTGGAGAGAGTGAGACCTTTTTCCCACTCTCTGATGTATTTTTATTTGGTTTGAACCCTGTGTTTCTTTTGGTTTTCTCATGTAACAATTTTGTTACCCTTTCTAAAAATTAATGGCTGGTGGCAGTGGTTTACTTTTTCCTACCATTGTGCGTTTTTACAGCAGGCTGAATCCTCAAGTGCATTATTGCACCCATGAGTGCCCAATTTTGTCAAAAATTGCCATGGTCTTCTATTTTTGCCATTTCTTTTTGAAAGGTCCTTCTTTGAGATTTACTGGTGTAGTGTCCAACAGGGTTACTGTGAGGGAGAATTCTCAGAAATGTGCTAATTCCCTTCTAACTTAGAGTCCCCCAGCTCTTTTGCTGGACTTTTAATTTTTATCCCAGAGAGAGAGTAAGACCTTTTTCTCGTGCTCTCATGTATTTTTCTGTTATTAGGACTCCTTGTTTTTTTTAGTTTTGGAGTCTGACAAACTCCATAGGCATCATCTTTTTACATTGTGGCACACAACACCTTCAGTGTAGTGGCACAGGGAAGTCTTTCAGATTTCCCAAAGGTTTAAATACCTCCTCTTAGTTAAACTGCTGTTTCCAAGGTCTGTGATATGAAATTGACTTAACTTACATTTAGTAACTTTCTAGACCCAGCACACACTATGTTACAATAGGGTGCTGGAGGTGTTACAAGGATCCCCTTTGTCTAGTTTCTCATGTAACATTTTTATGTTACCCTTTCTACAATTAATGGCTGGTGGCAGTGGTTTACGTTTTACTACCATTGACTGTTTCTACCGCGGGCTGCAATTGCAGCTGCAGTAAAGCACCCATGGGTGCCCATTTTGTCAAAATGGCCCCAGTGTTTTTTCTCGCCATTTCTTGTTGTAAAGGTCCTTCTTGAGATTTACTCTGTCTGCCAAATCAGGTTTGGTACTTTTGTTTGTTTTGTCTTTGGTGGAATTCACTGGTGGAGCCCGCCTCTGGCTCCAGCTTGTCTGGCAGGGGCAGGAAGTGAGGGAGGTGCCCAAAACTCCTTGTGCTTAATCCCCCTGGTTACAGGAATGCACCCAAAGGTGATTGGCTGGCTGGCTGTCCTTACAGGACAGCCACCCTGCTGTGCGATTGACAGCTAGGCTGTGAATGAATGGGAGAAACCTGCATAAAAGGAAAGGTCTTTTGCTTAGAAGGCCGACTCGACCACTGGACGAAGGAATCCGAAGAAGAACTTGGAAGAGAAGCCTGCTGCAGCTCCTGACCATTGGTTTGCCTGGAGAAGCCCTGCTGCAGTGTTGAAGCTTCGAATTTGCCTCGACTAGAGAAGCCCTGCAAAGTACGACTCCTCCCTTGGGTTGGTGGGACCAATTGACCCCAAGACAAGCTCATCTAGAAATCCTCTCAGAGCTGGCTGTACTTCCATTGCTGCTGCAGGAACCGATCCATTGCTGCTGCAGGAAGGGTTTGCCAGGGAGAGGAACACCAGAATCAAGTGTGTGTCTTCAAGTCGGACCTGAGCCCCAGGAAGATCCTACAGACTCCAAGCCTGAGCCACCTCAGCAGAGTGCTGGACCCCAGATGTGAAGAAAGACCATAGTGATATCCGAGAACCGCAGTGGTGCTATTTGTGAGAGGCATGAGAAGCTGAAACCGTGAAGTGCTGCTGATCTGAAGTTTGCCTATTGCTGCCGGCGACCTTCCATTCGTAGGGCAGGAGTCCCCAGACATCATCCCTCTTGTCCCAATGATGGAGGCCCAGGAACACAGAATCTGCAGACCTACACAGGAACAGAAGCAAGCTGGAACCAAATTCTTCAAACCAAAGGTACTGTGAAACTAAGGGGGTGCTTAACTCTTGTTGTGTAGCCTTGCCTCAGTTGAGACTTGTCGTGGTTGCTTTTGCAGAGTTGCTTGCAGTTTTGCCCCTCACAAGCCCCCCAGCTTGTTGCCCTACAGTGATTTCATTTTCTACAAACACTTTTTGTGCAAGACTTTTTTCAAGAAGGGCCTCAGCTGCCCTATACGTTGTTCAATTAACATTGGCTGTCCTGGCTCCCTGAAAGACTCTTCTATCCTCTGACTTTATGCTTTAACTATCCCTCAACAAAAGTCACACATTATATAACTTGCGTATCTGGGAAAGGGTTCATTTACTTTGCATTGGGGGGTTCAAAAGTACTTACCTGCTTAAGAATATGTGTTAACCTTTGTTTTATTCCTAAACCTTTACCTTTTGACACCAAACTCAGTATTGCTCTAAATTTACCAGTGGTATATCAATGTACACAGTGACCTAGTTATTTAAGTCATCTCAGGGTGTAGGAAGTTTCTGTGTGCCATCCCAAATGGGTATCTACTGATTTACTGAAACTGAGAGTGTGTATTTTTGAAGTATATTTTTGTGTTATTTACGTTGCTCCCTTCTAAAGAAGGCTTATTATGACTGATAAATATATAATTGTTTAGTCAAGAATCCTTGAGTGTCAGAGTTTATTTGGATAATTGTCACTGTGAATCTTGATGTTATAATTCTACAACTCACATTGACCCTCTTGAGATGAGCTTTGCTCCTCAGTCACTCCACCAACTTGTGTAGTACATGCTTATACCAAAGGTTGGTTTAACTATTGCCAAGAGGACAAGGCTGGTGCAGTCTCCCACAGGGTACTGCATACAATCTTGCCTAACACTGGTGGCAGCCTTGGGGTTTATTGTAGAGTTGTTACATTGAGTATTTGCTTTGCTTTTGTTCAACTAAAATCTTCACAAGGCTAAGCTCCACTAGAACAGCAATTGTAACATGCCAAATATGGAGAACTTCAGTCAGGAAACCCTGATCATTTTAACAGTAGATCAACTGAAAAAAAATGTGTAAGGTCAGGAATCTCCCTGTAAAAGGAAAGAAAAATGAATTGATTGCAAGGTTGTTGAATCACCAAAGTTTGGGTAGTAGGCCTATCACCCCTACTAACCAAGGAAATATGGAAATGGATAATGAGGATGATGGTTCAGAGTCTAACTCTAATGTCTTAGAAGAGTCAGGGGAAATAGAGGAGTCCCAGGATGGGAGCCCCTCTTTGCCTCAGCTGGCCCTTCTGCCTCAAGTCATGTCCACCGGGACCCCACAAGGTCCATCACTGAGTCCAGAATAAGTGTCTCTTGATAAAATGAGACTTTAATTGGAATTTCAAAGGTTGAAAGCTCAAGCTGAAGCCAAACATCAGGATATTAAACTGGAAATGCAACATGCTCTTGAAATGAAAAGATTGTCTCTTGAAAATGTTTCCCTCCCATAATCCTATAGGTCTTCCAGTCCCAAGAGGCCTTGACTGCCTAAAGAAGTAGTGAATATGTATGATGTGAAACTTGATATTCTGGGTTGGTTGGGTGCCTTTGAAGACAATCATGGGATTCAGGGTCTCACAGGGAATCAGTTGATTCCGTGGCTTTTGTCTATGCTCCCCAGGTTGCAACTGATGCTGTAATGGAGGTGGGGGAACTTGAAAGAATGTGAAGCTGGCTTTGATAGCCAGATTAGGGAAAACGCCTTCCCAGTACCTTAAGAGGTTTAGGACCATCAAAAAGACTGATGGTACGCCTTGGGCTACCTGGGTGTGTGAATGTTTGAAAAACTTAGATGGATGGGTTAAGGGTTACAGAGTTAACACCATTGAAGGAATGAGAAATCTGTTTTTGTTAGTCTATTTTTGATGCCTGCTCTCCTGAGCTGACACAGCACTTGCCTGACTCAAAAGAGATTGATCCCAAGAAGTTAGCAAAAGCTGTTGACTTGTGGGTTGTCAACAGGGCCACTCACAAGGATTCTGGGGCCACTCACAAAAAGGTTGAGGGGAAGCAGCACAAGAAAGATGGAAAATAGAATTGAAATTCCAACCATCCAAAAGAGGGCCACAAAGAGAAAAATGGTAAGCCCCATGGGAAACCAGGTCAGTCTAGTGAAACCCCTGGTGCTAAACCAGGGGGAGCTCAGCAGAAGCCCCCATTTAACAGAACATTCGGTAAATGTTATGCTTGTGGGTCAACTGTCCATGTGAAAGGGGATCCCGGATGCAAGGCTAAACCTTCAGGGGTCCACAACGCATTTTTAGCCTTCATCCCTGGGGATGAAGTTCATATGGCTGGTGGTAACTTTCAAGAATAGGCTGAAGATCCCATTGGAGTCTCAGTCAGTGTTTCTTTAGTATTCCTGGCTCTGTGGGAATAGCAGAATGTAGATGTGTATAACTCTATACCAAATAATACAAAGCATATTGCAAGGACAGTGTACTTGTGAATGGACAGGAGACTCCTGCCATCAGAGACACTGGGGCCAGCATTACAGCAGTGGATGAATCTTTTTTCCAAGCCAGAGGATGTTACTAAGGCACCTAAGGCTCCCACTAAACTTGCTGGAGGCCCACTCCAGTTAATTCCAAGACTACCAGCTCTCAACCAGTGCAACCATATGACTTTAAGAATACCTGTCAGTGTACAAAGTGAGGTGCCTGTGAGAGTCATGTTGTTTAATGACTTCAAAACTCTTGGAGATGTATCAAGCTCCCCTAGGCCTCCCAGAAAAAGGAATAGACTAGATTGGCTAGAGAGGCAAATTTAGAGGACTATTAATGGGAAGTTAGAGGAACCTATAACTACCAGTCCACAGGAAGAACACCCTTCTACTTCTAGGACAATGAAGGAGTCAAAGGGGAAACCCAAGGTCTCATGAGAAAGGTGACAAGGACAGTCCAAGGTCACACCTGTGACCCCTCCACTAGCTGAGGCTGAGTGGGAGGACCAACCAGAGGATAGTGAATCAGCTACTGGTGAATCAGAGCTGGAAGAAGCCCTTCCCTATGTTGGAGATCTGGATCCTAGAGACCATCCTGAGCTGCAGACTTTGCTTGAAGAAGGTGGACCCCCTAGGTCAGACTTCAGCAGAGGTCAAAGAGAGCCTCCTACTCTTGAAGGACTTCCCCAACAGCTAGCTTCCCAGCTGGAAGGGCAAGAGGCAGGGAAGCACAGGCTGTACTGGGAGGCGTGCCTCCTTTACAGTGAGCCTGTTGAGTCTACCCCAGGGGACTACAGAAGACATGTAGTGCCTCAGGTGGTAAGACCCCAGTTTCTACAGTTATACCATGAGATTCCTCTGGCTGGTCACTTACGTTTTAAGAAGACCAAGGATAGGATTTCTCTGAATTTCTACTGGCCTAAAATGGGGTCTGATGTAGATAAGTTCTGTAGAAGCTGTCACACTTGTCAGACTTCTGGAAGAGTGGAGCCAAGAACGTGGCACCTTTGGTTCCACTCCCAGTGGTAGGAGTTACTTTTGAGAGGGTAGGGTTTGACCTTGTTGGTCCCCTTGACCCTCCCACATCTTCAGGCAACCAATTTGTATTGGATGTGGTAGACCATGCTACCAGGTATCCTGAAGCCATACCTTTGAACCACTGCTCAGGCAGTAGCTAAGAACCTCCTTGGTATTTTTAGCAGGGTTGGTTTTACGAAGGAGGTCATCTCAGACAGTGGGACCAATTGTATGTCCCACTATATGCATGCAATGTGGAAAAACTGTGGAGTGACCTACAAGTTCTTAACGGCCTACCATCTTCAAACCAGTGGGTTGGTGGAGAGGTTTAACAGAACTATGAAGAGCATGATTGATGCTTTAGAGAGACCCCTTAGAAGAATGTGGGACCTTCTACTGCCATGCCTTCTCTTTGCTTATAGAGAAGTCCCTTAGGAAGGGGTTGGTTTCAGCCCCTTTGAGCTGCTCTATGGTCATCCGGTTAGAGGTCCATTGGCCGTAATCAAGGAAGGGTTGGAGAGTTTTCTTACCCTCAAGCCATTGAGAGTCACTGACTATATGTTAGGTCGCCGAAGGAGAATGACACAAATGATGACAGAAGCTTCTGATAACTTGAAAGCAGGTCAGGCTATGGTTAAACATTGGTATGACCAGAAGGCCAACATTGTGGAGTTTACTCCAGAGCAACTAGTTCTAGTTATGGTACATACAAGGCAGACGGCCTTACAGGACAAATGGATTGGACCCTTCAGGGTTGTGGGCAAACCTGGAGAAGTCAACTATTTAGTGGACTTCGGAAATCCCAAGGAGGCCCCCAGTGTCTTTCACGCTAACCGCCTAAAGGCATATCTTTCCAGACTAGAACTAGGAGCTTTGCTCTTAGCATCTGATCAAGAGGAGGAGGAGGAGGAGAAGGATAGTGAGCCTCTACCTGACCTCCTCAGGGGGCAACCTTTAGATGGAAAGATAGGAGTTAATCTCTCTTCTGATCTGACTCTGCAACAACAGGAGGAGTGCAAAGTTCTGTTGAATCAGTTTGCCTCCCTGTTTTCACTGACACCAGGCTTGACCCCTTGGGGCCAGCTTGATGATATTTTTTTTATTTTTTATTGTCTATATAGTTCAAACATAAACTTTTACACATATTAAAAAAATAAAACAAATGTATCAACATAAAACATATGACAAACATATAAACCTATATAATAAAAACAATAAAAACACAAAAGGACAGCTAATTACTGAAACACAATACACAAAGATAAAATATTAAAACTAGCATTAAATATCCACCTCTTATTTGCCACATCGACCCATGACCAGAATACATTTTAGCCAACACACGTATATCATACGCCATACCTTAGGCCTATAACCTATTACTTCAGTGGCCTTATAACATCTAGATATAGGGAAAAATAGAGTTTAACCTACAGATTTTCAAGCAATTTCACGTCAGCCTCAAAACATATCAGATATTTTTCTACAGTCTTCCAAATTTGACTAATAGCTATGATCAGACCATGATTAGATCCAGATAAGATACTCATGCAAAACGATTCAGTCGTAATGTCCTCCAGCTCATTAAAATATTTCTTAAGGTAGCACATATAGGTATATTTCATATCTATGCACGAAGTGAGGACATGTCTGGCTGTTTTAGATTTTAGAAGAGCACTTTCTCCTTCTTCCCAATGAGTACACCATCCAAATTTTTCATAAAATGTCACACATCGCTTTTTGAATCTCTGTAAAGCATCATATTTTCCTACATCCAAAGCACATTTCATGATACACATTACAGACTGAGCTTTAGCATACCATAACCTAATGTACATTTTACCTCTATCTCGATCAGAGTTGAAAGGGAAATTAAGCCTAACTCAAGGTGAATGGATGCCATAGGGATATAGTTGGTTAACCCCAAAACTTTCCTCCATAGCACACCTTCCAACTGATCAGCCTATAATCCCCACTCGTCCCCTGAGGTTTCCAATCCATACAGAAAAGCAGCCGCAAATTTATGTTTATAGATACTCAGAATACCACATAACAAGTATCCTACAGTACTTATTGCAAAGGTCCGAATGGCTGCAATAGTAGACAATGCCTTGGTTTTCTTATTTTTTTTGTGCTATAAGATTTCTCTTAACCGAAAAAGTATCAGAGCCCAGATACCTGTAGTGCTCAGTACAAAAGAGCAATCCTAGTTGACTCTTGATTAACTTTCTCCCTGAGCACTTATTCCCCACACCCATAAACAGAGCCTTCGTTAAGTTGATCTTTAAACCATTATTTTCTTACAGACTTCTTGGGTACTTTTTACGATTCCCATGTATATATTATCCATAATAATAAGATCGTCGGCATATCCGATCGTATTATCGCCAGTTTTAGGAAAGCATTACATTTATCGACAAATATCGATCCAAAATTAGATGGCAATAGATACTCCCCTTCTCATAAAGATTGGTTCACTAAGGACACCACAATTATTCAATCTTACTCTTGCCGTGTTGTTTTTGTAAATTATTTGACAGGCATAGATTAGATGGTCAGGCATGCCCAGTTTCCGCAATTTATTCCATAACGGGGCTCTTTCTATGGTGTTAAAAGCTGAAGCGCCATCACCAAATAATATATACCGTGGTAGGCCTTTCTTAGAATTTGTCTCTTCAGTCAGCAAACTAGTAGTTAGAATATTCATTTGTAGAGCACCCTTTTCTAGATCCAGTTTGAAATGGACTATATATATTTTTGTTAGTTATCCATATGTTAATTTCTTTTAGAATCATGGTGGAAAAAATCTTGCTAGTAACATCAGTTGATGGCAGTAATCTATAGTTCTCTGGGAGTAGTCTGCACCCCTTCTTAAGTACTGGGATGATGTGAGATGTCCTCCAAGACTCCAGAACCACCCCAGTGGTGATTATTTTACGAAATAGTGTCATAAACATGTCCGCTCAGAATTCAGGGTTATGATTGATAATCAGGTTGCCCTGGATGATTTCATTCTTTTAATGATATCAATGATGTTCTCTAGTTAGATCTAGTTTCCAAGGGGAAATCTTCCCCTTCAAATTTATTATGGAGAAAGGTTGCCCAGGTCTTCTCGTCAATATTACATAAAAGATTCTCCTCGGTACACCAGTCACTGATTTATAATTTGCCCACATTTTCTTGTAATCCCCATCAAGTAACCGTGTTATCTTACTTTGCCATATTATATTGCTTTATGAGGCATAGTATCTCTTTCTCCAATTTCGGTATACATTTCTTATTTTTACTTTTTCTCTGTGTTTCTTCAAAACTAAGATTCATGTGCTCTATGGATTTTCATGGTGGACATTCACCCATAGGCATGAATCCATGCATACATGAAGTAATTCAAACTACAATCTCCTCCGCTGCAGCCATATTTTTATACTCCATTCTGAGTCCTCTGCTTCATTTTGCAACTTTGGCCAAATTTCTATCCGACCACCCCAGTCTATTGCCAACAACATTCACGTCAACTGTCCGTTACGCTCACCTGGTATCCATGGGCCTGGTTGGATGATTTGCACTCTCGAACCCTCTCCCGGTCCCTTGGTAAGGCCTCTGGTTAAAGATAGGTCTGCAATATAGGATAGCTGGATTCAATACCAGATTGTCTTTGTTTTCCCACTTTCACTCACTTTCTCCTATCCTCCCACCTCACCCTCCCTACCCCTCAGGCCAAGCCACCTTCATCACTGCCACGCTTCTTCGCGGTCATACGACCCATGAAGCTCGTGTCAGTTGAGGCTTTCGCCGCCACCTTCCCACCCCCACCTGCCCCTTTGGCTGACTCCCACCCTGACACAGCCCTCTCCATGCTCCACTCTGCTATATCTGATACTCTTGATATCCTTGCCCCTGTCATGAGAAGCCACCTGAAGCCCAAAGCCAAGTGTAACTCCTGGTATGACTCCGATCTTGTCACCCTTAAATGCGAGTGCAGGGTGGGCGAGAGGAAATGGCGTGCTTCATGTTCATCCTCTGCCAAACTGGCCTGCTGCATGCTGCAACGGCAATACCGGCTCTCCGCTCTCACCAAGAAGAGAGCCCATATCCAAGCCCGGATCTCTGCGGCATCTAACAACTCGGCTGAACTCTTTAAAATCTGTAAGGAACTGGCCAATCCTGCTGCAGTCTCTACCTCTCCTGTCCCTTCCCAGGCCCTCTGCATGGCACTGGCTTCTCACTACATTTCCAAAATTCAGGACATCCTGTCCTCACTCTCCTCCTATCAACTCCCTCCCTCTATCCCCTGCTCTTCCTCTGGCCTTTCTGCTGCCACCCCCCCCCCCTCCCTCCCTCCCTCTCTTCCTTTCCCCTTTTTTCTGCAGACGAGGTTTCTCGACGAGTCTGATCTATGAAAGTCTCGTCAAAACGGGTTCACCCCTGTTCCTCCAAAACTATCAAGGACCACATCGACTCCCTGGCTCCTGCCCTGGCTGATTTCTGCAATCACTCCTTCGCCACTGGAGTCTTCCCATCCCCCCTGAAGTACTCCCTTGTGCACCCTCTTCTTAAGAAACCCTCTGCTGACCCCTCCTGCCCGGCTAACTGTCACCCAATCTCTATCACTCCCTTCCTGGGCAAGCTCCTGGAGAAATTGGCCATCTCCCATCTTAATCTCCACACAGAATCTGTTGGTTGTCTTCAGGGCTGCCAGAAGCATGGAAACTGCTCTCCTGAACATCCGTGAAGACCTTCTCTCCAACCTCGACTCCAACACCCCATGTGTCCTTATCTTGCTTGATCTCTCTTCTGCCTTTGACACTGTCAACCACGCCATCCTGCTCAACCGTCTCTGTGATAACCTGGGTATCACTAGATGGGCTCTGGCGTGGCTGACTTTTTTCCTCTCCGACCGTCCCTCCCTGGTCCAACTTGCGTCCTTCCTCTCCGATATCTTTTTCTCTACCTGTGGCGATCTCCCGGGTTCTAACCTCTCTCCTTGGCTGTTCAACCAATACCTGGCACTCCTTGCCCACCGCATCGCCGCTCTCTGCCAACATTTTCAGTGCTATGCGGATGATACCCAGCTCATTTTCAGGCTACCCTCGGCCTCCTCCTCCCCTTCCCTCATCTCTGACTGTCTGTCTGCTATCCAGGAGTGCTGTGCCACCAATGACCTCTGCCTTAATGCTAGTAAGACCGAGATTCTACTCATCGGCACTCCCGCACCCTCCTTCCCTTCAGCTCTCTGGCCGGCCTCTCTTGGCCGTCTTCCTGCTCCCACCTGCAAGGCTAAAAACCTTGGGGTCATCTTCAACCCCACACTCTCCTTCTCTCCTCACATCTCCGATGTCTCTAAGAAGTCACACTACCAGCTGCACCTCCTCAGAGGTATTCTTCCTGTTCTCCTTCCCCCAGAAGCTCACCGTCTCCAGAGCCCTGGTTCTCTCTAAGCTGGACTATTGCAACAGCCTCTATCTAAATCTGCCTGCCTCTACTCTCCGCCCTCTGCAACTTATCCAAAACAGGACTGCGAGACTTGTCCTTGGCCTCAAGCCCAGGGATCGTATCTCTCCAGGACTGAAATCTCTGCACTGGCTCCCAGTGGCTGCAAGGATTAAGTTGCAAACCCTCTGCATTATCCACAAGGCCTTCTGGGGCCTGGGGCCACATTACCTTCAACTCTCTCTTCCTAAATACCTTCCTTCTCGGGCTCTTCGCTCATCTGCCTCCAACTCTCTCAGGGTTAGCCGCTTCTCCAAGCAACGAGTTGGTGGTCGATCTCTCTCCTCGGCTGGGGCCTACCTCTGGAACAGCCTTCCAGCCTCCCTGAAACTTGAGGAGTGCCATCTCCGGTTCCGGAAACACCTCAAAACCTTCCTCTTTGCTTCTGCTTTCTCTGCCTCTCTCCCCTGCTGAAATTCCTGCCGATTCTGCACTGGTTACCTGGCCACCCTTTCTGATCTTGGGGCAAGGTCCCGCCTTTGCACACCTTCCCTGCCTCCCTGGCAACCTCCTGCACTTAGGGACTGGTTTTGTATTCCTTCAGTCCCCTTCCAGCACTTATGTCTGCTCTTACCTTGCACTTGCCACCATCAGGCTGTTTTATTTATTGTATTTATTCTTCTTTCCCATGTGTTGCACTTTCACCTTTCCCTTCCCCCTGGCACTCTTCCCTTTGTCCCTACCCTCGCACTTGCGCGATCTGAATGACACCTGGCCTAGTAGGATCGTTGTCTGTCTTCCACTGTTTTCCCCTCCCTTGCTCGTTGCGCCTTGAAACAATTGTGTATAGGCACATTATAAATGCCATATATCATATCATACCTCCCTTAGCCTCACCTCCTTCCTCCCCCTTGGGCCCTCTCCTCGCCTTAATATTGTGAAAGTTGGATTCTCCGTCCTGCTCCTCGTGGCAGGGGTGCGTAGATGTGGGGGGCGAACAGCGACCAAGTTACTTCCCTGGTGCAAGCCCCCAAAGTGGGAATCCAGGCCTGCTGCGACTCCGTAGGTTTGCTGCTTTACAGTCTTTATATGCAGCTCTTATGTTCCTCTTAGTTCGAATAATAATGTCTTGCTTCTTTCCTTTTAGGTATGTAGAGGTATTTTGGTGTTGTCATGCAGTTTGAAGATGAGCATGGGCCGGTAGGCAAAAGCGCTGTGTGCGCAATGCTGTCCGGTGAGTAATGCGAAATGCGCTGCGCTGTTTCGCCTTTTATATTGCTAAGCTGTGTCTTTTCTCTCCTTGCAGGTTGCGAAGTTCCTCGCCGAGCGCTGTAATGTTCCAGCAATGATACTGACCAGGAGATGACTACCCAGGTAAGAATTGTGTGGCTTTCTTCATTCGGGATGAAACGTGAGTAAACGCTTACTAATGCTGTCTTTCGAGGGGATTGGGTCCTCCGACGTATTCCATATCTATGACCGTAATTACCACAGCTGTGCTGCTTCAGAAAATCTTTCTGCGTCAATGACGTTGATACGCTGCCCTCGAGGACCTCCTCCGACGGCACTGGATGTTATAAGTAGGACGCACAACGCCCATAGCCTCAGTTCTGTTTTTTCCGTGAACGTGTTCGCTTCAGAGATCTCGGCGCGCCTCGACTCTTTGAAGTTTCTGTTGTTTCTCGGTTCTTCGAACCTGTTAGTTTTATGAAGTTTCTTCTTCGTGAAGGATGCCTACCTCGTCTTCCACCCCGCGTCCGAGATTTAAGAAGTGCGGGGACTGTGGGTCCAAGATGTCTGTTACGGACTCGCACGACGCGTGCCTCTGGTGCCTCGGGGAGGCCCATGACACGGATAACTGTGTCGACTGCCAGTCGCTCACGTCTAAAGCCTTGCGGGAGCGCAAGAAGAAGTTACCGGTAGGTAAGGTGTCTAAGCCACGGAAGTCGAGGTCTGCGGGGCTTTTGACGGACGATTCGAGAGGCGACTCCCCACGTCGTCGTCAGAAGTCCAGTGGGTCTCGGTTCCGGAGTCGGTCCCGCCACTCCTCTTCCTCTTCGAGGCACTCCCGGAAGCGCCGTCATCGGTCGCCTTCCCTGTCTCGAATCGCAGGGCACTGGTCCGTCCGCGCCTCCGAGTGGGTTCGGTCGTGATCGGTCGAGAGACACCGCTCGCACGCCTTTTGGCTCGGGTGGTCGGCACAATTCGCGGGAGAGGTCCCGCTCGGACAAGGGGAATCGTTCTCGTCATGCCCGGTCCAGGTCCCGGTCCTCGATGCTCTTGAGACCGCGTGAAACTGTGATGTCTTCGGGGAAGACGTCGACGCTGGTGGCGCCAAGGTCGTCGATGGACTCTTTCGAGGCCCCGCCTCCGAAGAAGTTGTCGGCGCCATCGGCGCCCAGGCTGTCGAAGGACACGCTCGGGGCTCCGGCCTCGAGGCCTGTGTCAACGCCATCGAGGCTGTCAGCGCCGTGTTCGGCATCTACGCCGATTCCCTTGATGCCCTCTAAGCATTTCGAGGCTGTGTCGACGAGGGTACCCCGAGGCTCGGTGGAACCCCCTACAAAGGCTCTGGCCAAGGTCAAGCATGGCTTTGGTTCACATTCTGTGCCTTCTTACTGCCATCTTGAGTTTATTTCAGAGGTGGATGAGGGCTCTGATGATGGCATGGTTCCTAATACGGTGCCAGACGGGATTCTCTCGGGCCATGGGACAAGGTACTCGAGGTGCCAAGGCCGCTCGGGCTGTTGCCTCTTTGCCCTCGGGCAACGCCGCAGCCGCTTCAGCTCAGTCATGAGGCCATGTCCCATGGTTCGCCGGTTGGGGGAAGGCTGGCTCAGCATCTTGCAGAGTGGCGCGACATTTCTTCAGATGTGTGGGTTCTGGAGATCATAACCTACGGCTACTGTCTTCCTTTCCAGCAGAGGCCTCAAGACAATCCACCGGGGCATCTCTCTGTGAAGAGTCAGGATCCGCTCCTTGCGCAGGAAATTCAATCCCTGCTGGAGAAAGGCGCCCTAGAACTGGTGCCTGTAGTGGAGAGGAACAAGGGATGGCATTCCCCTTATTTTTTTATTTCCAAGAAAGTCGGGGGATTGCGACCCATCATGGACTTGTGCGGTTTGAACAAACTCCTCAGGAAAGACAAGTTCAAGATGGTTACTCTTTCTCAAGTCCTCCAGGCCCTTCAACTTCAGGACTGGTTGGTGTCTCTCGACCTGAAGGACGCTTATTTTCATGTGCCGATACATCCAAAGCACAAGAAGTACCTGAGGTTCGCGGTTGGCGACTCGCACTTTCCGTTTCGGGTCCTGCCGTTCGGATTGACCTCCGCCCGAGGCTTTTCACCAAGCTCATGGTAGTGGTGGCAGCGCACCTCAGGAAAAAGGGGATTCACGTCTACCCCTACCTGGACGATTGGTTGATCAGGGCGCGCTCTCCCGAGCAAGCCCTGGATCATCTGTCAGTCACCTGCCACTCCCTCCACAAGCTGGGCTTCTCCCTCAACTTAAAGAAGTCCCATTTGACACCAACTCAGAGGCTCCAATACATCGGAGCAGTGCTCGACACATCCCTGGGGCAGTGTTTTCCTCTCCAGGTGAGGGCTCCTCACATTCAGCAGATGGTGCACAAGTTTCAGCTTGCCCAAGAGTTCTTGAGATCGCTCGGCCTCATGGCATCCTGCATTCTTCTGGTGCCGGAGGCCAGGTTGCGGATGAGATCTTTGCAATGGGCACTCAAGCTCCAGTGTTCTCAGTCCTCCGGCAGGATGTCGGACCCTGTTCAGGTGCCGCCCTCGGTCGCCCAGGACCTTCTGTGGTGGGCCGTCGAAGACAATCTGATGAAGAGGGCTCCATTTTGGCTACCCTGGCCGGAGGTGACGATCGTGACGGATGCATCCCTCACAGGATGGGGAGCTCATGCCAACGAGTTGACAGTCAGCGGTCGTTGGTCTCCGTCGGAGTCCAGACTCCATATCAATCTGTTGGAGCTGAGAGCCGTCAGGCTAGCCCTGAAGGCTTGTCTGCCGACTGTGCAAGGGAAGAATGTTCTGATCCTGACGGACAACACGGTGGCCATGCACTACCTCAACAAAAAGGGGGGTCAGGGTCACTTCCTCTGTGCAGGGAGGCGATGCAGCTCTGGTTCTGGGCAATCCAGCAGGAAGTTTCGATCTCGGCAGTTCATCTGGCCGGAGACGAAAACGAGACAGCGGACGCTCTGAGCAGGCAGAGCGCGACCTCTCACAAGTGGGAATTGGCTCAGGAGATTCTCCTGGAGATCTTCGCCCTTTAGGGGAACCCCTCAAGTGGATCTCTTTACCTCCAGTGTCAACCGGAAGTGCGAGAGGTTCTGCTTGCAGGAATTTCCTCCGAAAGGAGCCTTAGGAGACGCGTTCGTGGTGGAGTGGTCATTCCCACTGCTGTATGCGTTTCCTCCAGTCCCCGTCATTCCGCAAGTGCTGCAGAGGTTACTTAGGTTTGGTTCCCGGATGATCCTCATTGCTCCGGCGTGGGCCCGGAGGACGTGGTACCCGGATCTTCTCGACTTGTCCATCTGCACTCCACGTCGTCTTCCCTACCAAGACGATCTGCTCTCACGGGAGGGGGGTCAGGTTCTCCATCCAGAGGTCAGATCCCTCAACCTTCACGCTTGGTTTCTGAAAGGTTGAGGTATAAGGATTGGGACCTCCCTGAAGACGTGATGGAGGTGTTGCTCTCGGCCAGACGGCCAGCAACAAATTCCCTGTACCGTTGCCGTTGGCGTAAATTCTGCGACTGGTGCAGGGTTAAGAATGTGGATCCTTTTTCATGTGACATTCCTGTAGTTCTGTCTTTTTTGCTTTCTTTGGCCCATAGGGGCCTGCAAGTGGGTACCGTTAAAGGTTACCTGATTGAGCTGCCATATTTAAGCGCTCGTCTGAAGAGTGTTCCTATGTTAAGATTCCTTTAATTTCTCAGTTTCTGAAAGGGCTCACTAATGTGTTCCCTCTGTCACCTTTCCAGGTGCCCGGTTGGGATTTGAACCTTGTTCTCAAGTTTCTGATGGGTGCTCCGTTTGAGCCTTTGCATTCATGCCCTTTGAGACTGTTAACTCTTAAAACTGTATTTTTGGTTGCGGTCACTCCCGCTCGCAGAGTGAGTGAGTTACAGGCACTTTCAGTTAAGCCACCCTTCGCTGTGTTTCATAAGTACAGGGTTGTCCTTAGAGTTCGTCCTTCTTTTCTTCCGAAGGTGGTGTCGGAATTTCATTTAGGCCAGAAGGTTGTTCTTCCAGCATTTTATCCTCCTCCACATCCTGGTAAAGAAGAGGAGAGGCTCCATAGGCTTGATCCTAGGAGAGCGTTAAGCTTTTATATTTCACGCATGTCCCGGGTCAGAGTGGACGATCAACTTTTCATTGGTTACGCTGGAAAGCCTTTGGGACAAGCTGTGACGAAACCGACTTTGTCTCGCTGGATTATTTTGGCTATCTGAGTGTTACCGCTTGGCGGGTAAGGACCCACCGGTCAGCTTACGGCCCATTGTACCAGGGGTATGGCTGCCTCTACTGCCCTACAGAGGGGTGTTCCTATTCGTAACATCTGTGATGCAACCACCTGGGCTTCGGTACATACTTTTGTACGTCACCACTCCCTCGATTCCCTCCGGGGCAGGATCTGGCCTTTGGCAAGGCGGTCCTTTACTCCGCGATTTGATTGGGCATTCTAAATTTCTGTTTTTTAAATTCTTTTCCCACCTGCTTGCATTGGTACTGCTGTGGGAGTCTGTTATAGATATGGAATACGTCGGAGGACCCAATCCCCTCGAAGATCAAGTTACTCTCTTACCTGGTAACGTTCTTTCGATGGGATGGTCCGACGACGTATTCCATATCGCTCCCTCCCTGCCTTCCCCGCTATAGAATTTCTAATGAGATTGCAGCTTACGTTTCCACAAGGCTTTGTGTGGTCAGACTGGCCACACGTTCTGGGGAAAAAAATACAACTGAGGCTACGGGCGTCGTGCGTCCTACTTATAACATCCAGTGATGTCGGCCATCGGAGGCGGTCCTCGAGGGCGGCGTATCGACGTAGACGCCGAAAGATTTTCCGAAGCAGCACAGCTGTGTGATTACTGTCATAGATATGGAATACGTCGTCGGACCATCCCATCGAAAGAACGTTACCAGGTAAGAGTGTAACTTGTTCTTCTTTCTCCTCTTACCAGGTTATGGTATTCCAGGATGCATGCAGTGCCGGATGATGGAGTTCGTACATTCAGGTGAGTGGAACTGAAGTCAGCGATGGATTAAAGACAGGATACTGTTCCAGGTAAGTTTCGTAGTGTTCTTTCTCTCTCTGCAGGTCCTTGGTTTCAGGTAAGCAGGCATCAAAGAACTGGACACGGTGAGCGTTAAGTTGCCCACAGCAGAATAACGCAAAGCATGTTCTGCTGTTTGGGTGCGGTTTAAATAGTCTCAGGTAAAGTAGTCCAGGTAAAGTAGTCCCAGGCCTGCCACACCCAAAGTAGTCCAGGTAAAGTAGTCCCAGGCCTGCCACACCCAAAAGACTAGACCGGATAGCTCAGTTCCTTGTAACTGAGCTATGTGTGTGCCTTCATGTTGGCTGAACCCCACCACCCCCGAAGTTAAATAGTCCCATTCTAATGTTGGTCTTCATGATGGTTATGAGCCTGGTGCCAAAGGTGCCAGTACTGACTCCAAGATAGTCTTGGATGAGGTTTTAAGGCCTTTGACCTGGCCCTAACTGGAAGGCTGACTTGCCAGTGAGGGCCAGGGGCAAGGGTCATGACACTGTCTGACCCTATCGCTACAGCAGTATTTAGTAGTGAACAGGGTCATGTTTGGGCTGACAATAGGATGATCACTAAATTCCTTAGAACTGGTTTGGAACGGATGAAATCGCAGATACATATCATTACTGGCACAAATATAGTCCACCATGGAGAAGTAATGACCATTAGACCATGTATAAGTCAGGGATTTATCCTCATTTCCCACAACATTGATCAATCTTAGATCAATCTCATCTAGGAAATATCTCCACCTTCTATCTTTCAAGTTGTTTTTACATTTACTCATGGGGTCTAATTTGGGGTCATCACTATCTCGCCCAATCTTGCCATTCAAATCCCCTGCTAATATAATGTCCGCATTCCCGTCAGCTGCACAGCCACACATAACATATTCATGCACACATAGCTGGATCTCCAATGTTTTTCAATCTCCCGGGGGATCATAGATATTAAATCACAAGATTGTGGCCAGCATTGAGGCATTCCTTGGAGGGAATGTCATTAGCCACTAGTGTTATTAATCCTCCATACGGCGCCCTCTAAGCCCTCTCACTACTTCCCGGATATATGTGGTGAATCCATCAAAAAAGGCCAGGGACCTAAGTCAAGTTTCCTGCAGTAACACAATAGATGCAGATTTGATGAAATCCATAGAGCCTACAATCTGAAAAAGATAACCATGCCCTCTGGTATTCCTTGAAGTGATCATCTCAGTTATTGCTATTATGCATAGGTGGTAAAAATTAACATAACAATTCCCAATGTGATCTTCCAGTGGGATCACTATTCAGACCAGAGAGTTAGAACTTTCCTTAAGGCTCTGCTTTCCAAATTTCTTTAGGTGGACTTTGGTTAGGATGTTTTCACTTTTCTATCCATTCTGTCAAGCATTCACCATCTAACTCGTACCCTTGCATGTTTAATTCATCAGAGTATGAACAAATTAGACTAACGATTTCCCCAGAGTAACTGTGGACCTTGGTGATCAAACCTGGGCATTGTTCGACAAATTTCAAGTCCATGCTCTTAATTAGCCTTAAGGGCAGAAGGTATCCCAGTATGTCCATAAGGTGGCTTCGATTTATAGGTCTTTTTATTCCTTTAAGAGTTCCCCTAATTGTAAAGGTTTTCTTGGGAGCATCGTTTTTCTTTTGTAGTGTTATCAGGATCTTTGTAGACGTTCCTACTCCATTCATCCTGTTCTACTATCAAGAGAGATTCTTGTTGATTCCATACAGCTCTCGGAGAAGACTTCCTCAACAGTTTCTGGCACCATTACTATTTTAGTTTTTGACTTGGTAGATCTTAGTAGCCACTCAGTACTATTCCGTGATTGCAGCACCTTCCTCTTTGCTCTACGCGCCGCCTTCTTCCTTGCGCGTATTGAGTTGCCTGGCCCTATAATAATCTGATTATCAATGTTCTTTTCCATCTGGGCCAACTTTGTTTGTAGTATCTTAGTAGAAGTTCTTGCCCTCTTGCCTTTTCGTCCTTTTTCTTTCTTAGTTGGGTTACTACTTCTTCTTCAGTCAACAAGTTTATTCGGATTAAATGTAAATCCATCAAACACATAGCAAAAACCACACACAAAAGCAAATACAATCAATAAACCTTATCAAAAAGTGGTACATCAAAGAGTCATTTAAGGGAAAAGAGAAGGGTGAGCCAAAGGATCCCATCACCCTCTATATAACTCCCCTTGACTGGGCCCAGCCCCAGAAGTGCCTATCCGATTGCGACCCAGGGGAATGAGGTTAGCCCCAGACAGGGGGTAGGTCCTCTGGATATGCCTCGGCGGGTACTCTGGGCCCAGTAGTGATCTGATAAAAATTGCACTCCTGGGGGTCCCCCCCCACCCCTTCCCCTCCCCATTGTCCCAAGACCCTATTCGCCAGTCTCCAGTCCCAGAAGGTCAATTCCACTACGTCCCCCGAACTCTGTACCAGGCTGGCCAATCTGCGACATCCCGCCAAGGTTTCCCTGGTCACAAAAAAACAACCTCTCACAGACCTTAGCCAGTGTAGGCTTTTATTGGCAAGAGCTTCCCTAGACTCCTGCATGCTCCTTTCCATTTTTGGTACCCCATTAAGATGCACACAATTCCGACCTTGGGTAGGGGGCTGGGGTGGGCCTCTTCTAAGCCGTGAGCCACTGGGGTTCTTTCGCACAATTTTGGGGCGATAGGGACCTACTTGGCTATGCCCAAAGTCCACCACCCCAATGTGCTGGCTGATTTTGTTGCCCCCTGCACTGGGATTTTTACCAAGGGCCGGTTGTACATCCCCAGACATTAGGCTGGTACTAGACGGTGTTGGGGCTATAAGCTCGGGACTCAGAAGGGCTTGGGTCTTACGATGTGCCATAGGTATGTCGATTGGGACCCTACAAGCAGCTGGGAGGGATATAGATGGGCTCCTCCTCCCTCTGCTCCTTCGCCTGAGTGGTTATAAGGGCTGCAAGCATATGTCTGATCACAACCAGCTCAGCCAGAACTTGCTTACACTTGCACCCTCCAAGTGACATATCAGCCTCCGAAGGGGGGTTAAAGGCCAACCCTACATCCAAAAGGGTTTTGCTTTTTTGATGCTTAGACACCCTAGGTGTAGATAAGGAAAGGGGGTGGGCTGGCGAGTGGACTCGCTTTAGACACCGGCACACTTCCGGAGCTTCTGTTGCACAAGGAAGGATTGCGTGCAGGGACATCAGCAGAAGGGCTGCCCTCGGCACTCGAGCAGACCAAAGCCGAGCTGGAGGGGGTCTTTCCCGGCCAGGCACCATTTATTGGGGTGGATGGCGAGGTGAGAACTGCAATGTATCTTTCCGGGGTAGAGCTCGGTGAGGGGGAGCTTCTAACTAATTCTCCCATACCTGCAAAGCCCCCCTCATGATGCACCTGCACCTCCGTCCCAGGACAGAGGATTCTCTGGACAGGGAGCACCTTAGGGGGACTAAGGCTCGGGGTTGGGACGAGAAGACAAGGTTCTTCAGCAGAGGGTGGCCAGAACCTTACTCCGTTAGGTGGTATGATGGCCTGGGCCACCTGAGCCTTTGCGGTGCGGTTCTCTCCATTGCGTTGATCCGCATATATATTACCCCAATTGGTGGATAATGATCCTTCCCTGGTCCCATGTTCGATGACCATGCTGCTCCCCCATGACAGTTGAGCCCCACAGCCCACTTCTATCCATACTTGGAGGCCGGGGGGGAACAAGTGGAGAGCTCACCCCCAGGTACTAAGACAGTGTTCTGGACGGTCATAACGGGGGTTTCAGCCGGCGCACCCTTTTTAACCTCGGAACGTGTCCTCTTTATGACCAGTGCCTTACGCTTGAGATTATGCCCACTCTCTTGGAGAGCATGCTCGACGTACACCTTGGGGCATATTGGAGGCAGGAGGGAAGGGTGAAAGAGTTGGAGGTGTAGGGGCGGGGTTCCTTGGTGGGCCGTGGGTTCGCATAGTTCAGGCTCTTCAGTAAGGACATTATGGATTCGGCAGACTCTGCAGAGCTGCGCGCGAACACCCGCTTTAGGCTTCTTTAGGCCCGGGCAAACAGTCCCTCGGACGAACGCTCGCCTGCACTTACTTCACTTTTTTCTGCCTCTCCTCTCTCTGGCGGTTCCAGGACAGGCCTCCCGCTGCCGCGCCGAACACCTGCGGCGCCAAACACTGCCCCCTTGCCCCGCCGCAGGCTTCACCGCTGCGGGGCTCCGGTGCTGGAGAGGAGTCCCTGGGGGCGTGGCCAACGCAGGAAGCTGCTGGAGGGGTCTGTGCGGCGCCAAACACTGCGCCCGTGCCCCGCTGCGGGCTTCTTCTTCTTCATCCTCACTACCCATCACATCTCCACTTTTGTTGATTCCAGATTCTCATGGCATTTATCGGAAATCACCTCAACTTGTTGGGATCCTTGAAGTTGTTTCTGCGGGTTTGGGGTTTGCTACAATCTGGCATCCCTCTTTCTTCTTAAGATCTCCCAAATAAGCCAACAACTTGGCGTTTATTTGAACCTGGCCCGCAATATTGTGCATTAACTTTAACAATATTTTTAAGGCAATGATTGTTGCTGCATTATGCGCCTCCATGTCTTTAAATTTATCATCGTACAGATGGTCTTCCTTGACTTGATTATTATGTGATGCATCAATCTCCTGATCCTCATTAGTACTACTGGGAATTTCATCAATTAGTCCCGTAAATCGAGGTGAATAGGAGAGCCTTGTAGAAATTGTCTGGCAATTTAGACTGTCGGTTAAGTGGGGATTTCCGCCATTATCACGGTTTATTCCACCTGGTTGCAGGTGATTAACATAGGTAGCTTTTTCTAATTCCGTGATTTGCCCCTCCAAACTGTAACAGAGGTACAGCAAAGAATTATTATTGTCTAATTCCGCCAACACTTGCAAAACACTTTTCGTTACGCTTTCACTTGGCTGCAGTTATTTAAGTCCCCAACTTTTCAAAGGGGCAGTGCAGAATTTCGCCAGTAGCATGTGGATAGAAGCTTTCACATCCAGTAGCAGAGTAGTGCACTGCAGACGGCCACCTCTTGCCGAACACTTTTCACTGCATGATATTCTCACTGGTGACTGTCTCCCTGTCAAAAGCAGGGGTTACAGAATGTCAGACCATGTAAGAAACCACATAAAGGAAGAGGTCAAGAAGATGCTTGATCTTGGGGTAATAAAGCCATCTACAAGTCCATGGACTAGTCCAGTTGTACTAGTGCAAAAGGCAGGATCCAAGGAATTGAGATTCTGTGTGGATTATAGATGTCTTAATGCAGTCACCACGACTGATGCCCATCTTTTACCTAGGACAGATGAGCTGGTGGACAAACTTGGTTCAGCCAAGTTCCTCAGTACATTTGACCGAACATCAGACTATTGGCAAATAGCTCTGACAGACCATGCCACAGAGAAAACTCAATTTTCTACCCCAGGAGCTCTCTACCAGTTTAAGGTTATGCCTTTTGGACTCAAAAATGCACCTGCTGAGGGGACGCTAGACAGCCCGAACAAGATGGCCAGGGGCTGACGGAGCTCCTGCCATCAATGGTGTGGAGTAGCAGATAAAAGCTTCAAACATTAGCTAAACGCAACGACAATAGAGGAATAAGCAGCCCGCAGCAAATCGTATCACAGTGGTGTAAGAGTCACAGAAAACAGAACGGAGGAACCAAAGATAGCAGCTGGCAGCCTTGTGCAGAGCCTCTGCAAGGTACGGAAAGAAGCCAGCCACAATCGCCGACTCCAGGGGGCCTGCTGCGAGACCCCAGCACCAGGCCGCCAGTGCCTGATCACCAAATCACAGCACAGAGTGTGGAATATATGCCTGAATCAACAAGCACCGCTAAGTAGTGACGGCTAGTGGCCTCCCCATCACAGACACTGAAAGCGCACCCAGACGCGGGGATCTGAAGCAAAGGGAATTCCAACACCCTAACAGGCACCGGCCTTCCCTGGATGCGCCGGCAGCAAACACCTTACGCAGAGGCACTCACCCCATCAGCAGCCCAGGCAGAGCGGGTCAATGGGCGACATGGACCAATAAGCCCAGGAACCCTGAAGAGGGGAGGTGGCACACCAATGGACAGACGCAGCCGCCGACGGAGTCGCATCCCTCACCAGACTGTAACCCGGACAAAAGGAATGCCCGGACGGGGCTGGCAAGCGCTGCCACAGTGCCTGAATTCAAGTAAGTGTAAAGTAGAGGGGGGAGACGGAGACTCGACGGGGGGCAACAGCACCAAACAACGCCAGTGGTGCGCTGGAGCACCCCGGCACGCAAGCAGACTGTTAAGGATTTCAATTAGGAACACACCCAGGTCTCGCCTAGCATGTAGTGCGGAAATGGATATATGTTCAATATTCTGAATGATATACCACTCATATCACACCCGTCTTAAAATACCCCCCAGGTCACACTGGACCAGGAATCAGGCTAGTTTTTTAAAGGTAAAGATTTATTAATTTATTTTAAATTCAAATCACACATACATTTTTATATATATATATGGGGCAGCAATCACCAAACGGTGAAAATACAATTAAAAAATAAGTAGAGCAATTGAATTCACTTATAAAAATGCAGAATAGAAAACACAGGAAAAAGAACAGTTTTGGTTTGTGAACGGATAGCGTTTAGGTTAATATTTCCCCCTGCAAAGTTTTTAAGGCACAAATGAGCAATCCTACACAGATGTAAAAAAGCAGGTATTCAGGAATGAAAGACAATGTCTAGAGTTTGAATGCAATCTTCCCTCCCCAAACCAGAGAGAAAAGCGCTTTTGGAGATTGACACTTTTAAAATGACAGGTGAAAATGGCTTTGTGAAACAATGCAAAGTGGTCAAAAATGCTTAAATTGATAGAAATTCTTATGAAAGCAATGCTAAACAGGTCCTAACACACATGAGCGACAAGATAAACAACAGTACACGCTTTAGATCAGAATGGGAGTTAAAAAACACTTTGGGTGGGAAAAAGACACGTGTAAACTTTCGAAAAATGTAAATTCGCGACCAAATTTCACTATGCGATTTTTGATAAAAACGGGTCAAATACACTGTTTCCATCTATAAAATTGAAGAAGTTTCGGAAGTTTTAGTGAGGTGTTTTTGAAAAAATAGGCGCAGAGTAAAGCAGAAAATCGGTTTTAAAAATGACGGATTGTTTTTATTACACTATATTAATGACTGTGAAAAAGAGAATGCCAAGCATGAATCTCCAGTTACTCACGGCCGATTGTAACTCTTCACGTATGATACTCTGGTTTCCGTTTTGTAAGGGAATTACTTTATTTAATCCAAATCACTAATGGATTATGGTTTACTGAAATAGATGAGAGAGAAATAAGCGCAAGAATGGTTCAGACAATATTAAGGTTCTGAAGATGGGACGGGTTGAGATTGGGATAAGACAAGGCAAATATACTATGGGTCACTGTTATTCCTGTTGATACTTACAGTCCCTTGTAATTAAGATTGGACCGTCAGCGTTATGGTCATCGGATCGGGTCTACCGGCAGCAGGGCACTTCTGGAGGGATCAGTCAGCTGGGCAGTTCTGGTCAATTTGGAAGGCACCTCAACTGGGTTTGAAATGGATTGGCCCTTCTGGTCACTGGACACGGCAGATTAGCAGGATGCGAGTTTCAGCAGGCAAGCCTTAATGGTTGCAAACCGGACTGGATCAGAATTAAATTCTCTTAAGTTTGGGATGGTTGATATTGGGTCTAGCTAAAAAGAGTTCAGCAATGCTAAGGCCTGGATTCTGCAAAGAAGTCTGGAATCGGCTGCCAGGTGAAGAGTTCTGGAGCAAAGCGATGCGCGGAAATCTGGATGTGTTCAGGAAGCAGTGTGTGTCTGTGTGGTGAAGTTCCTATGTTTATCCTACCAAGTGACATCACAAAGTTTATGGTTTGGGCAGAATTTCAAAACGCACCCCCACGGCTGTGAGTGGCCACTGGCACTTGCTGTGTTCTGGTTGGCAGCCAGAAAGAGCTGTCATCTTTATGATGCAATTTAGGAACTCCCACATTGATTTGAACCACAATTTAACTTTCCCATAAACACACATTTGTATAATTATGCTGTCTACTAAAATCGGACACATGCATTACATTTTTTATGGGTTATCCTGGCGTCCAATCCCCATCTCTGTGAGAGCTGTCTTCGTTGTTCTGTGGAATATGATCAATTTTAATCATAACGGTTTGGCCTAACAGTTTCTAATTAAATACATATCTGAGCGATCACCCCTCGAACATGGGTATACAATATCATATTTGCAACATTAATAGTTTTGCCACAATCAGTGTTTTGATGTATCTTTGGTTCCTTATGTAATAAGAACTCCTACCACATCTTCAAATGTCTAGCATGACTTCAGATTTACAAGTATGTATTTTTCACTCGTCTACTTATTTTGGCTGTCTTGTTAAATGTAATAAAGTTCTGAGGCAAAGTAAGTAATTTCCATTCAAAATCCAGGCCAGGTTTTTTTTCCTTACTTCCCAAGTAGGCAAATGGCCAGTCCTTTGAAGTTCACTGAGAAACCTTGTCCACATCCTGCTCCTCCTCTGGGAGGTTGGGTGTCCAAGCCTTCCTTTGTCCTCGGGTCAGCCAAAGACGAATGTCTAATGAGGTCATTGTCTAAATATGCGGGAATCTCCAGCATCCATTAAGCCTTCCTGGGAGCAGCTTAGTGTCAACATGAAGTGTCATCTTTCCCAAGCTGGGCACTGTCCAATCAGAATTAACCAGTTAACTCCACTAGGTTACTTTAAGAATCACTAAAAATGTTAATTTAAAAGATATAAAATGAACAGTGTTTATATGGGATGTTGACAATTAAAGGAATTAAGACCTTCACAAAAAACATGCTTTAAACAGGCGAATTTTGCACTTCTTCAGAGAAAAAAACACATTTAAACTGGGTTTTTACATCTTATTTTCTTATGCAGCACCCACACATTCAACTCAGCATTATTCTGTCTTTGAGTGCTGGAAATTGTCTGCAATCTGGAAGTAAGTATTCAGCTTATGCCTCGAGCCTTCTCTGCACAGCTGAAATTGATAGATTGCCATTTTTATCCACATTTGTCCTGTGTAACTGAAAACAAACTGTTGCTGGACTGGTGTTTCATAAAGACATTTCTTAGCTGCTGTCAGTCAGTGAGGCCCGGTTTTCTCTAACTGCACTAGATGATCTGTGGTTTCAGCACACTTTTCATTTCAATGGTTTACTTGGAAAATGAGTGAATTGAGCGCCAAAAGAGAACTCTGAAGGTTGCAATTGATCGGAATAATGCATTTTAAAGGCATTTTCGGATTTTAGCCCACTTCTGTGGCCTTGCTTCATGTGACAGGTAACAGCCCCCACTGACATTCAGTGAGTCCGGTTTTTACACCAACTTTGACTGTGTGTGTCATGGGTGTGCCGCCTTTTGTGAATTATGAACCATGCACAGTTTTGCAGATTTGGCGCGTGCAGAGGTTAGCGCATCCATTTTTGGCAGCTTTTTTCCCCCATTGGCAAAGGGGTATAGTGGGGCGCATTTGGCATGGGTAAAAATATCCGACAACACTACTGGCCCTGCATGGACCCCACCATGCGCAAGGCCCCCCTCCCCCTGGAGATGGAGGACAATCTGCCAAGCAACAACATAGGCGCCGGGGATCCCAAGAACTGAGGCGCGCGTCACACACGCCCACCCCTGGGAAGCACCCAGCAGCGCCCCCGCACACAGAGAGGGGCTTCATCCCCCAGCACGAGCAGGCAAGGCACGGTAGACACAGGGCCCAGGAGAAATCCACAGCTCACAGAAAGAGCACCCACACGACTGATGCTACTAAGTGCCCGGGGGGCCCTACACCCAATATAAAGCTGCACCCCCATAAGGCAGCACTCTGCAGCGCCCCAACTCCCAGCGAGGGGCTGCATCCCCTGGCACAAGCAGGGACCAACCCCGCCAGACGGAGGGCTGTGGAGGAACCCTTACCACACGGAAGTGAGGGCACTCCCAGGCGCACCATCTAGGGCCGGAAGCGGTGTCCCATAACGGCTGCAGCAATACAGGCAAAAGCACCTCAGGAGGAAGACCAAGCTGGGTATACGACCAACGCCACATAGCGCCAAGGGGGGCCCAGCACCCAGAAAGGCGCTGCACCCCCATAGGAAGCACTGAAGAGCCACCTCCCTGACTATTTTACCCCCAAAGAACCCAGGGTTCGCCACCGGGCGAACATCGCGCAGATACAGACCAGATGGCAAGGGCACCAGCGGCTGACCCATAAGATCTGCAGGCATAACCAGGAGTCAACGAGCCCCATAAACCCAACATCGAGACAGCGGGCACACAGGGAGCAATTGGTCTGGAGCAAGAGGGGTCATCATCCACATCCGCAGGAGCCTTAGTCTCATGGCGACCCTGGCGGGAAACCACGCCTGGTCACAGAAATCCGGCTCGTCCAAGCAGACAAGAGAACCATGCATCAAGACAGAGACTAAGTGCAGAGGATCCCTCCCACCACTACACAGCCTACGAAGGAGGTCCAACCGTAATAAACGGAGATGGACGACCAATCACAGCTCCAAATCATACTGGCAGAAATGGGGATAATAGGGCAGCCGACCCAAGAGACAAATACGACCGTGCTGCACATTAAGCAAGATCTACACGACGTTCGGACCCGCCTGGTCGCCCAGGCGGAGAGAATCACGGACAATGAGCAGCGAATCAGCGCAATTGAAGATAACCAGACGACTATGGTGACAGACTTGGACGGGGCCATCCGGGAGGTGCAAAGACCAGGGGGAAAAATCGACAATCAAGAAAATCGTTCCCGACCGAACAATCTGCGGGTGGTTGGTCTCCCTGAGAACGCTGAGGGGCCGAATCTAGAAGCATATGTCTACGACTTCCTCCGCGATACTCAGCAGATAGAAAATGCGCACATCCCACCATCGAGAGGGTGCACGGGGCACTGATACCTAAACCACTGCCAAATGAGCGCCCAAGGATCATAACTATGCGCCTCCTCAATTTCCAGCACACAATGATCATTCTAAAAGCCTACAGAGCGGCGTGCCCCATCCAAGTTGAAGAGGCAGACATAAGGATCTATAATGACTATTCAATGGAAGTCTCTAGAGGATGCAAGAGCTTCAACCCGATCTTTGAAGCACTAAAGGCATCGGACCACAGACACTATGTAAAATTCCCAGCAACTTGGTACATCCAGCTGGATAATCAATGGCACACCTTTGACGACCCGGAAATGGTATGGCGCCTTCTCCAGCAGCGCAACCTGGCCACTTCCGACTACAAAAAGCTACCATCAGAGGCCCAGCGACCGGACTACCACCCCTCAACCAGCCAAGAGAGACAACAAGCGAGTCAGAAGTGGCACAAAGGAGGCAGAAGACCAAAAGGCTAGGCGTCAATCGGCAGATAATAGCGATGTAACATTAGCCGGACCGTGCAGTACCATCCAATAGCAGGCGTTCCTCCGTGCTTCTAACCGCAGAATCGTTTAGACACCCTGGATCCATGCTTTTGACGCAGGGACTTTCGGAAAACAAGGTAACGGGTATTAGAAACCAAGAGGCCATAGTGGCCATCTTGTCTCCTACCAGGAATCCACTGATTCTTATGGCAACGCCTGGGTATCCAAAAATGGAGGATACTCAGAGCACCTGTCAAATTAAGCATGGAGTTGCCACCGGCCCATACCCTGCTCTGTGGGCCACACACAGGCGCCCAAAAACATACACTAGGGGCACAGGGATGTACCCCAACCCATGTGTGCCATAGGGTATTCCAAAGGTCTGTTCACCAAAACCAAAATGAGGAAGAGCTGCACTGCCAGGGAGTCCAACCTGTACTACTGTGCAGAAAACAACACAGAACGCACATGACAAGGGAGTACAGGACAAGGACATGGAAGCCCTGCCCTGTCCCTCTAATTCATTTCCACCATCACAAAGTGCATCCTTTTTAAGTTGGTCCCGAGGTCCATGAAGATCCTCAGGACTCCCTCGAAGCAGGACTAACCAAGCCTGAGCCTCCTCAACAAGAGTGCTGGACCCCAGAAGCAAGGAAAGTCCACAAGGTGTACAAGAACCGCGGTGGGGCTATTTCTGAGTAGCTGAAACAGCGAAGTGCCGCTGATCTGACCTTTGCTTATTGCTGCCACCAGCTTTCAAAACCGTAGTGCAGTCCCCAGACGTCGTGCCTCTTGTCCCCATGACTGAGGCACAGGAACAACAGGATCTGCAGGACCTACAACAGGAACAGAAGCCAGCTTAAGCATTTCTTCAGACCTAAGGTACTGTGAACTGAGGGGTACTTACCTCTTAGTTGTGTTGCTTGCTTGCTCTCAACAAACTCTCTTGTAACATTGTGCAAGACTTTTACTTACCTTCAAAAAGTGCCTCAGCTACCCTAGACTTTGCTCAAGTGACATTGGCTGTCCTGGCTCCCTGAAGACTCTTCTCACCTCTGAGTTTGTGTTTTAACTATCCCTCCAAAAAGTCATACATACTTTATTTGTATAGCTGGGAAAGGGTTAAATCTGCTTTGCAATTGGGGGGTTTGAAAGTGCTTACCTGTTTGAGAAACTTGTTAAACATGGTTTCCTTCCCTAACCTTTTCCTTTTTCAAACAACCTCGGTATTACAGTTAAAGAGTAATAAGTGATATATTAATGTCCACATTGTCCTAGCTATTGAAGTCACCTGAGGGTGTAGGAAATTCTGTGTGCCACCCCAAAAGGGTATCTAATTACTTTACTGAACTGAATGAGTGTATTTTGAAGTGTATTTTTATTGTTGCCAATTGCTCCCTTCTAAAGAAGGCTTATTTTAAAACTGACTGTTAAATTAACAAATAATTATTTAATCAAGAAATCTTGTGTATAATTTTTATTTGAATACATGTCACTGTGAAACTATATGTTGCAACCCTACAGCTCACATTGACCCCTTATGAGATAAGCCTGGCTGCTCAGTCACTCTACCAACTTGTGTATATGATATGATACGATAAGTTATTTATAACGTGCTTACTACCCAGCGGTTTCTAAGCGCTGTCCTGGGATCGAACCTGTGGTGCTCCGTGTCGTCTTGCTTCCAAGGCAAACACGTTGCCCCTGATCTATCCTCCCGAGTATGTAGTACAGACTTATACCAAAGGTTGAGTTACCTATTGCCAAGAGGACAAGGCTGGTGTAGTCTCCCACAGAGTTACTACATGCAATCTTGCCTAACTCGTTGTTCCTGACTTTTAAGGGTAATGGCTGCACACTTATGTTACTACCTGTGCATATGATGGAAATGCTTGATATGTGATGGCACTAAAGTGGCATATAGTGTGAGTACCTCTGGTAAACTATGCGAGTACCAGGGTATTATTGGCAGTGACTGGCAAATTTCTAGCCTCTGCCCAAAAAAATGCTAGAACCTTTGGCTTTGGCAGTGCTTGTTTTGATAATTCAGCAGTGTGAATAAAAGAGTGTGGGCCTCATTACGAGTATGGTGTTGTGGGATGAAACATTGGTAATGCAGTGGTAACTCCGGTACCACCGCATTACTGCACCTCCATTCTACAACCTTCCAGTAAAATGCTGAAGATAAATCTTCCACTTTACCGCCAGAACAATGAAAAAAATCGGTCGTAAATCCGTCAAAATCCCCATGCAGTTCTATGGACTCCAAAAAATGGGGACGTGCACCGCCTACAACCACTTGTAATCCTGCAGTAAATCTGGCGTACTAATTGGCGGTAACAGTAATTCCGTTTGGCAGTATTTCGGCAAATTTACTGCTAAAATACCACCAAACTTGTAAAGAGGCCTTATTTCTGATGTTTGTTAATCTGCTTAGAATCACATGCTGTGCATAGGTCCGACATCCAGTGGTCACTGCGGAGTATTGCATTTTGTTTTTCGTAGTCGAAAAGGGGACATCGACAAGGCGTGTCTGTAACACTATCCCTATAGTGACGTGCGTTGTACCCACAATCCCTCACGCGTCGAGGTCCCTCAGATTGTTTTTTTCCGCCCAGCTACTGGTCGCCTTTACGCGGAGCTCCTCGAGAGACATTGCAGATTTCATCTCCTCGACCTTTGGTCGTTTTCCTATATTAATATAGAACATATCGATCCCCCCCTCGACGCTGTTGTGAAGCTGTCTCCGCCGAGCAAGATCTTCGACGGAGGGGACGAGCGGAGGAGATCCTTCGGCGTTGCCGAACACGTGGCCTGGCCTCGCAGGCCAAATACAGTAGGGAGAGTGGTGGTCGTGGGACATGTCTAGTTCTTTTCTGAGAATGCCTTTCCTTTTCCCCTTCCTTTCCCTTGGGGTGGTTATCACGTTTTATTGCCTCGGCTATGGAGAGGACACCCATTATGTTTTGCCCGCTTTGCAAGGGCAAGTTTACTTGGAAGGACAAGCATTCACGGTGTAACCGCTGCTTGCCCCTCGATCACAAAGAGGAAGGTTGCACGGCTTGTCGGCTTCTTAAGCCGAAGACTCTAAAAGACCGTAGGGTCAAGAGGTGGGCGGCCTACGCTATGTCGAAGGCCGACGCTCCACCCACCGTCGCTACCTCCGACAGTGACGAGGAACGTGATACCACGACCTCCGCTACGGAAGTCGAAAACCCCCCTAGAGAGCGCACACGCGCTTCGTCGTCTGTCCCCGGCCCCGACGGGCTCGGCTCACGCCCTGCTTATGGGGATGAACACCCCGGCGACATTGACGCACACAAGACCACACATAAGCACACAACCCATGGCTCTACTTTGCCGAAGGCGAAGAGAGCATCAGCGCCCAAGGAGACGCAGGTTTCACCGGCGGCCTCCTCGGACCGTTCGGGTTCGAAGCCCCTCTCGCAACCGCAGCCGCGACCAGCGACTGGGCTTTCAGCAAATAAGGGGGCAGCCCCCAAATCATTGGCCGGCGCGCATCAGCAGAAAGCGCATGCCGCCGTAGAGCGATCGACACCCATAACGTCGAAACCACAGCCCTCCGCTGACAAACGAGTCGCTGAGAGCTTGGCGAGGATCGTGGTAGCCGACGCCCACAAGCGTACGCCGAAAGACTCGTCGAGCGCTACGCAAAGGTCGAAAGACATGCCGAAAATACAGGGATCTCCTTCAGTCGAAGGGATTCCCAGCACACCTGAAGGTTTTTCGGTGGGCGACGGGACACTTTCCTCGACGTTGTGGGAAAGGTCGAGCCGTTTTCAGCTACAAGACACCAATTTTCCCCCGCTAGACCGCTCAGGGGTACCCCATGAAACCATGGAAAGGCTCCATCTCTGCATGGAAAGAATGGAGAGGTTTATGAATACCCAGAACCCTCCCACTCCAAAGAGAATAAGAGAAGGGCCTCAGGAGGACCCCAGGGGCAAAATTCCAAGACTAGTCAATCCCCACCAGGACACAGCCTCGGACTTCCATAGTGTGTATGACCTCACTGGGGAAGAACATTATTTGGAGGAAGAGGATGATTTTATGGACGAGGAAGAGGGACGGAACCAGGAGGAAGTTCTGGAAGACAGCCCAGACTTGGTAGGAGAAGGCTTCGGAGAAAATCCGGAAGAAGGCCCTTCTCACCCCTGGCAATCCCCATCAATATATTCCGACACTGATGTCCTCAACCTAAATCCTCCTGACAATTCACCTGTTAGAAACACGTCTCCCATTGACGATCAACCCACATTTAATGCCCTGTTGCGCAGAGCAGCAGCACACTTCGAACTGGACACTGGGGAGCTCTCCCCTGAATTAGACTTTGTAGAAAGGGTAATTAAGGAGAAACCCCCGGTCAGTCAGACAATTCCCCTCCTCGCTTCGGTGAAGAGAAGAATCATCCCTTCGCTGTCCACACCCGCACTAATCAGGGGGGTAAATCCTAGAATTGAAAAATTTTTCACTCCTTCACCCTCAGACCCGCTGTACATCAGGGGACATTCCATTCCGGATTCCCTGGTAGTAACCAACACAAGAAAGAGGGCAGGGGTACCACTTTCCACCAGTGAGGCACCACCTGACAAGGAGGGCAAACGGTTATATGCCCTTGCAAAAAGAGTTACATCCTCGGCCGCCTTTTCGGCAGGAATTGCTAACAACAATTCTTTACTCGCTAGCTATGCGGACGCGCAGTGGGCCAAACTGCGCAAAGACGCCGAAGAAGCGCCGGAACCATTACGTACACGCCTGCTTACAACTATTGGCGAAGGAACCCAGGTCAACCAGAGTATTGTAAAGAACTCTCTGGATGCGGCAGAAACTGCGGGACGTTCCCTAGTTCAGGGAATAGTCCTAAAACGCCACGTATGGCTGCGCAACTCAGGGTTCAAACCGGAGACACAGGCGTCTTTAATAAATAAACCTGTTGAAGACTCTAACCTCTTCGGGAAAGCGGTGGATGAGGCTCTAGAGATGGCTAAAAAAGAGTTTGATACTATCAAAACTCTTGACCAAATCTCTAGGCCCTCTACCAGGCGCGGCTATGGCAACAAACGCTTTTTTCGTGGCCAACGCCAACACCAAAACCAGCAGCAACAGTACCCTGCCACCAATTTCCAGACCAATAGTGGCCAGTAGAGGACAGCGCCGGGGCAAAGGAAGAGGGCGAGGGTCCACCCCTAGAGGTTCCCAAGCCCCTAACAAGACCAAGTGACGCGAAGATTCGCGTCCCCTCCCATGCAACACCGGTCGGGGGCCGGATAACATCCTTTCTTCCAGCATGGGAGGGTATAACGTCAGACCGCTGGGTACTTTCCACCGTAGCCCACGGTTACTGCATCGAATTCAACAGTTCCCCAACATACAAACCCCCGAGGGGACAACGCATATCACCGGAACATTTTGCCATCCTTCTAAAAGAAGTACAACAACTGCTGGAAAAAGGAGCCATAGAGGTCGTGCCCCTATCTCAGGTAACGGAAGGTATTTATTCAGTGTACTTCGTTGTACCCAAAAAGGATTTAACCATGCGCCCTGTATTAGATCTGCGCCCAGCGAACAAGTTCATCAAACCCCAAAAGTTTCGTATGGTGACCTTACAGGAAGTGATCCCATTGCTATCTCAGGGAGACTACATGACAACATTGGACATGAAAGATGCATACTTTCATATTTTAATGTTGCCAGCGCACAGAAAATACCTCCGGTTCATGATAGAGGGCAAACACTACCAGTTCAGAGTGCTACCCTTCGGCATAGCATCAGCACCGAGGGTATTCACGAAAGTACTGGCAGTGGCAGCGGCCCACCTGCGCAGGTTGTCCATCCCAGTTTACCCTTACCTCGACGACTGGCTCATAACAGGGGATTCTTACGAAACATGCTTCTCCAATACCCAAAAGACTGTAGACCTTTTGTTCCAGTTGGGCTTCTCCATCAACGAAAAGAAGTCCAGCCTAGACCCCAGCCAAATCAAACAATTTTTAGGGGCTCTAATTCAAACAAAGGACGGCCTCGTCTTCCCCTCCAAAGAGAGGGTCCAAAACATGTTGTTTCAGATCCCTCAATATGTAACCGGTCGAGAGGTGACGATACGCAAAGCAATGCGCTTGCTAGGCATGATGGCGTCGTGTATTTATTTGGTACCTCACGCGCACCTGCGCATGCGCCCAATGCAAGAGTGGCTCAACAGCCAGTGGTGTCAGGCCAGCGGACTATGGGACGACCTAGTGGTGGTCTCGCAGGCCTTAGTTCTCTCGCTACGGTGGTGGACAAAGGAAAACCTGGAAAAAGGGAAACCCTTTGCCACACCCGCGGCGGAAGCCACTCTAACCACAGACGCATCCCTCACAGGATGGGGGGCTCACCTATCCCATCAGACTGCTCACGGAGAGTGGTCTCCGAACGTAGCATCCAAACACATCAATCTTCTGGAGCTACTAGCGGTGTTCAAGGCGCTAAAAGCCTTCAAGGAACACCTACAAGGCAAGACAGTGATGGTCCTTACAGACAGCACCACAGCCATGTATTACATCAACAAGCAGGGGGGAACCCACTCTCCAGGACTGTCCAAACTGGCCCAAAACATATGGAAGTGGGCTCTCAAACAGAACATGTTCCTTCTGTCACAACATGTACCAGGGGAACTCAATCTGCTGGCAGACAAACTCAGCAGAGATTTCCCCCTGCCCGAAGAGTACGAATGGCGACTGCACGAAGACATCGTCTTCAACGTCTTCACGCAATGGGGGTTCTCAGAAATAGACCTGTTCGCAACTCTGGAGAACTCACAATGCCAAAGTTACGCCTCCAGGTACCCCCAGAACCAGTCCAAGGGGAACGGTCTGTCGATTCAATGGTCAGGGAGATTTGTTTACGCTTTTCCCCCGACTCCCCTTCTCAACAAGGTGGTGCACAAGATGCACCAGGAACAAGTAACCATGATACTGGTGGCCCCAATGTGGGCCCGACAGCCATGGTTCGCTCACTTGATGGAGATGTCTCTATCTCCCCCAGTGAAACTTCCCTGCCCGTACAACATGCTATCACAAGACAAGGGAAGGACTCTGCATCCATGCCCCCAGAAGATGAACTTAGCAGCCTGGCTCCTGAGATCATAGAATTTGGACATCTACAGCTCCCACAGAGATGCATGGACATCCTCAGGGAAGCCAGAAAACCTAACACTCGCCACTGCTATTCTAGCAAATGGAAGAGATTTGTCATTTGGTGCAGAGGAAAGAGCATCAACCCAATTGACTGCTCTCCCACACATATTATTCTATAACTGACCCATTTATTGGATTCAGGTCTAGTGTTCAATTCCATTAAAGTCCACCTAGCGGCACTTTCTGCATACACCACTTCCCAACTGAAAGTGTTGTGGTGGAAGCTCCCTGTTATAAAGGCCTTCATGGAGGGAGTAAAAAGAATACACCCCCCGATAGCTGACCCAGCTCCCGGATGGGACCTTAACGTGGTACTTACCAAACTCATGGGCTCACCATTTGAACCCATGCACAAAGCATCTCTTAAAGACCTCTCTTAAGACTGCTTTTCTAATAGCTATCACCTCCATCAGGAGAGTAAGTGAACTACAGGCTCTTTCTGTTCTAGACCCCTTCGTTACAGTTCACAAAGATAAAGTGGTTCTACGCACTCACCCAAGGTTTGCTCCAAAATTCATCTCAAAATTCCACGTAAACCAGTCTATAGAACTACCAGCGTTCTTTCAAAATCCTTCCAACTTGGGAGAAAGGACTCTGCACACACTAGATGTCCGCAGAGCCGTCATGTTCTATATGGAAAGAACCAGATCACTGAGGAAGACTAATCAGTTCTTCGTCTCGGTGGCAGCAGGAAGAGAAGGGGATGCAGTTTCAAAGTCCACTATTTCTAGATGGATTGTTCAATGCATCACTCTCTGCTATACTCTTGCTAAGAGAGAACTGCCCTTTAAGCCTAGAGCACATTCTACTCGAGGCACGGGGGCGTCCATAGCATTCATTGCAAATGTTCCCCTTGAGTCCATCTGCAAAGCGGCTACCTGGAGTTCTGTGCACACCTTTACAAAACACTACTGTCTAGATGCACACTCTAGATCTGACTCCCAGGTGGGACAGGCAGTATTAAGACATCTTTTCTCTACTGTTCCTTCTCATAACCCACCGCCAACTCCGGGTACTGCTCGCTAGTCTATGCACAGCATGTGATTCTAAGCAGATTAACAAACATCAGAAGACAATGCATTACTTACCGTAAAAGCATTTCTGATGGTTGTATCTGCTTAGATTCACATGTGCCCACCCTTCCTCCCCGCTTGGATGGAAGGAACATAGACATCCTTTTCTATATTTCTCTCTTTTCTGTACTCACTCACGTCTAGAAGGCTCCCTCAGGGCAGAAAAATACAAACAGAGGGACCTCGACGCGTGAGGGATTGTGGGTACAACGCACGTCACTATAGGGATAGTGTTACAGACACGCCTTGTCGACGTCCCCTTTTCGACTACGAAAAACAAAATGCAAGACTCTGCAGTGACCACTGGATGTCGGACCTATGCACAGCATGTGAATCTAAGCAGATACAACCATCAGAAATGCTTTTACGGTAAGTAATGCATTGTCATCTTGTCTGGATAATGATTAATCCCAATAAGTAATTATTTTCTGTATTGTGCAGAAGTCAATAAAGGTCTCTTGTGGTAGCTAAATTCCAGGTTTATGTGATAAATGCACCGTGGAACTATGAACGTACAATGTAGCTGCCCCATGCACTGATAAGTGATTGGGCACAGAAAGAATAACTAGGTGACTGCTTAATTAAATATATTTACTCCTACGTCCCGTCCCCTTTCCTCCATACTTGTGGGACATCTCTCCGTCCCGTCCCACAGGACGGAGAGATGTCCCACAAGTATGGAGGAAAGGGGACTATGGACTAGGAGTAAGGTGGTCACTACGGTGAGTAACCTGTTAAAAATGTTTGTTTTATTTAGAAAAGAAATAGAGCTGGCGGCCAATTTTACAACAAAGCTGTCTAAAGAAAAGCATAAAGAAGACACTCATTCTAAACGGTATGACACTGATTTTCATTAGACACTGTTTTTACTCGATATTAAAGCAAAGAGTTTGCAGCATGGTATTATATTACAGATATTTAATTGCTGCACTATTCACGTTTTAGCCTGTTCCTGTAATACAAAATCAATTTAAGTATCTGTTTCAACAGCAATTGCAGTTCATGTATTTCTATCTATTGGCATTTGAATAGCATGAACTATTGTATTGTAGAAGCGCCTTAATATCATTCATAATAATTATCATATCAAATTTGTGCCTTTGCAAAATGTCACCTGATTTTCAGTAGTGTGATTATAAATGTTACCATTATCACTCCATTAATGGTGCTCAATTATTTGACCATGGATGTGTAGAGGGATGCTCAGCAACGATGGGATTCAAACCCATGACTGGAGGTTGCAAAACGGATCTCTAAAGTAAATGCTTTTTGAGCTACATTACGAGCACTAGACACTAAGAACAAAAACAAAAGAGGAATGAGTGCATACCCTATGATTTGAAGTGCTGTGAGCCAAGGCCTCAATCAATTTAATAAACTACAGATATTTCGGGATGATCCTCCAGTGGGAGGTTATTACACTGAAAGCTAGCGTGCACTGATGAGTAACAGCGTTTAAAAAGATGCCATTTAAATCTTGTCATACTACACCTCAATACAGTTTCAGGAATATAAGTGACTTCAACGGGCCCGCCGTTTCCCCAATACTCTTCATAATTTTCTTGCTACCTCTAAACCGTAATTAAAAAAATCTTCCGACAAGTCAGAGGCCCACACTCTATGGTATGCCCTTGCGTAATTCAGGGGGTCGTGAACTTGGCACAACAATATTCTGGTAGCCAGTGCAAGGATTGGAGTGCACCTGGAAAGTCATCAAGTATTTTTCAGCTACAAAAATAATCTGGCTTCGACAATTTAGTAAACTGCAATATGAGAATAGTTATTCAGAATTACCAAAATGTTTGTATGATGGAATGTAGACGTTTATTACTGTTTGCTGGAGTAGTATTTGGAGGAAATGAATTATTGTAGCCAATGTACAATGTAAGTTTACACACGCAAGAATTTGATATTGAGTTGATGTTTTTTTCCAGGTTGAGGTCAAAATAAATATAAACTCTGAGACTTTTTTTACTGCTGTTGAGAGGCAAATGAATGTGTCATTCATTATGTCAGCCCCTCCCCCCTCTCGATGCAATAGAAATGGCAGATGCACATCACTTATGGCGACCGGTTCTTCACCACTACCATATTGTAGATGTGAAAGACGCTACTCACTAAAATAACCCCATCAACCCCTTCCTGGATCAGTCGAGGACATTTGCAAGCTATGGAAGAAATGAACATGCTGTAATGAAAAGATGACAGAAGCCAGTGACGTGACCACCGAAACTGACAGACGTAGGTACATTGGACATAAAGCACATATGCATCCATCATGTAGATACATGAACAATAGGTCAACTTGCACTTAGACATGAATAATATCTGTGCATCCAATTCTCTAGAAGATATATACCCAATGCATATGCTGAAACGCAAGGCGCTGGAGAATACACATAAAGCTTGATTAGCTCAGAAGCGCAATGAGAATGAATGGCCATGTTCAACAAGATGGACTGTGTAGCTACATTTGAGTAAATGGAAGACATGTAAAGAGAGCCTCGGAAGTTGCAGGGGAACCTGGCTCGCTGAGTTGGCAGAAAATGCAGACGTGAACAGCCCAGACAATAATCGTGCAGCTCTAGCCAAGGTTATCGTGAGCTGGTAAGGTTTGAATCCGCATTTAAGAGAGCAGACGATAACAGTTCCCAGGTGTGAGACACATTTCTCATGGAAAAGGATAAGAAACAAACAATGTTAGAATTTTAGATTCCCAGTACCTAAGGTTCAATATTAAGAAGACAATGGACCTCATTAAAAGTTTGGCAGTCCGGAAATTACATAAGTTTGTCGGTAGGGGCACGGAACTCCAGCAGGCTTGACCTGCCGGGAGTTCAGGCCCCTTGCGGCATGCTTTTCCCCCTGAAGCACCGGCACCGTTATTAGTTTAAGGTTTCCAATTCCCATGGAGTCCAATGTCGCCGCCTATGATATCCCGATAGCACCGGGATGTCAGGCGGCGGAAACAGTGTTACGGGGTTTGGCGGCAGCACGTCGGTAGCACCTGCAGGTTACTGCCAACCTCGTAATGAGGCCCAGTGGCTCGAATAAGTCTCTAGCGGTCAGGAAGGGGAAAAACACGCCTTGATAAGGGATAAAACCCTAGTAAATGCTGAGCAGAATAATTCAAACTGTGGTCCCCACACACTTGAGCCATGGCTGGAGAACAGGGACTATTAATTAGATTCAGTAACAGACAGACTGACGCCTTCGTTCTCATAACATTTTTAAGACAAAGATACAAAACTTTGTCCAGTCCTGGCTAGCGGCCTAGAGAATCGGAGAAAGGTATCCAAATTGTGAAAAGTAGCACCTTGGTGCCATTCTCACAGCCTCTATTTGTGCCTCATGTGCTGACAACTGTCCAAATTGCCAAGGATGAGAAAGGCACTGTCGACCAATCCTTACACACCAATAACATTACCCCACATTATGTTGCATTGGCCTGTAGAATTGCACAGCAGAATAAAATGATTTCAACTGTAACAATAAGTAGGTGGTCTCAGGTGGAGCCAACAGCTAGAAAGTAGCCAATGAACGTACAAACCCCTATGTTACCTATATGCAGTTGATTCCCCTAACTAATCCCATCCCCTCCTAGGTTTTTCACAATGAAATGTCAATTATGATGCGACTCTCACTTTTAAGCCATTGTCAAGATTGAAGCCTGTTGAGGGCGTGGGCATTTTCTTGATACCCACAGTTGCCCCCGTTTTATGTGGTTTGTTAACAAAACAGGTTTTGTCAAATTCTTTGGACTCTTCTGTTTTGGGGATTTTGGGCATGGAATTTCCCTGACATGTCCCTCCTGCTTATCTAGGGGTGTTTGCCCAACCCTTCACTGCATTAACTTTAAGCAATCCTATTTCAGGTTGCCAAAAGCCTTCAATGCAGGCAACCAACATTCTGTATCCTAAATAAAGGTGCTCTATTGATAGCGAGAACACTGCTTTTGCTTAGATTTACACTAAGAGTGGAGGAAATTTGTTTTTTGCCTTGAATCCGACAGACCTTCAAAATTCTTAAGTGGTAGCTCGGCCTCTCCTTAGAATCAGGATGAGCCCTGGGTAAATGCCAACATATCCTGTAAGCAAGATCCTGTGTTGTCACATCCATGTTTTATTGGTTATTTATAACCCACAACATGTTCAAGCATTATGTAAACAATCCAACCCACTGGTGAGTTATCCCTGCCCTGTATCCCCATTTCTTCCTTCATCCCTGGGGGGTGAAAGCACTACATTAGAACCGCAAAATAATTCAGTAGTTACATCAAGCATCAAACAAGTGCTGTGCCTTCAGTCAAATCCCTGACATTGAGTCCAGGTCAGAATGAATTGCTTTATGGAACCATTCACAATGTGCTGCATTTTCTCCAAAGCTAAAATATTTCACAGCCTGGACCGCCACCAGTGCTTGGTAGGAAGCTTCTTTTTGCTGCACTGCTTTGCGATGCATACCATTTTTCCACAAGGATTTCCTATATGTAGGCTGCTCCCAGAAGAATACATAGAGAGTCATCAGGGATTGAAAAGGCGACTGTCTCAGAAGATGCCAACCGCTCTTTAAGGCAAATGTTGCTTAGATTTGGGTGCAACAACGAGATGTATAGATAAGAACCTTTCTGATCACACGCCTCAACACTGATCATTTCTAGAAGTGTAGGGGTGAAGCCTTTCTACAGTATAGTGCCACGTGTAGAGAATTTTATATTCAAGTTTTACAAATTGTGTGCTCATGGATACACTAGAGATCTGTTGCTAAATCAAGCTCCATACTTCATTATTCTGGTACATACACCTGGTCATTCTCTCATTTGGTCATTTGGTTTACTTCAGTTCTTGCCTTTCTTTCCTGTAGTATATAGTAGATTGCAGCATTTAGGCCATTTGTAAATGTGGTCCCTTAACGTGACCAACATGTTTCTGGAACCCTGTTTGAATTCATAGTAATGCAGGATCTCTGCTTCTTGTATATTCTGATTAACTTTACCATCTAGAAATTATTTGATCTCATCCTGGCTGAAGAGATCGCCCAGTTTTCAACAGATTTCTGCTATCCGGGATGAGAATGTAACACCCACCAGTCCGGGATGAATTTGGGTTATTAAACAGTGGTGTGGTGGCAGATGTGGGAAGGGTGTAGGGCTATCATAGCTGTTTTCCTCATTTCATGATTCCAAAGTCAACTTGATGATTGGAGTCACACCAAGGATTTTGTCTTTGTCTTTAGCGGTTGCTCCCCCTTATAGGTTCTGCGTCTTTCTGCTCCCATTCTGCCGAAGCACTAATCTGAAATGTCAAACAGTATTTGAACAGGTTGGAGCATACTACTCCAACATCCCCCACTATTGGTCCTGTAATGAATGAACGTGTTCACCTGGCCTTTTTCCATTTCCACTCTATCCATCACCTGTTTTGTAGCTGAGGAAGTTCCCTGCGTGGTTTGACTACTTTGACTGATTGAAAATAGTATCAAATATGGGACAGTATTGTCATTTTTTTACAAGAATGATTTTACCCTGCCATTCCATAAAGTGTTTTCTTCCATCTGGTCATATCCTTCTGCAGTGTTTCAAAGAGATTCCAGTCACTCAATCTATTTAGAGCACTACATCTAGATGAGATATTGATTCAAAATATATACACATTATTTAATAGATGATGCTGCCCAAGAGGACAGCATCCTTCCTGCGCTGCTCATTCTATGCTCACAAGGGTAAGATTGAGTTTCCCAGATTTAGAAGTGTTCACCTTATAAAGTGTGTCAAAGGAGTTGGTTTCCTCCAGAATCAATTGGGGGAGTAGTCTGGATCAGACAGTGTGAGGATTGTATTGTCCTCAAATATGTTTTACATTGTATTGGCCCAGCAGACGCCCACTTCCCCAATAGGCATTACTGTACTTGAGATAGATATGTGTACACATTCCTCTTTTTTGTACAGTGATGGTCAATTTATCGAATTAGAAATATCTCTTATATGTGGCCTCCTGTTGTGTACATCTTCCTGGATCGCTTCACCAAATGTCCCCTATTCTCCCCAGCCCACTCTGTGTATACTGCCTTCATCTCACCAGAATATCTTATTTTACAGCATTATATTCATTAACCTTGTTCTGCTTAAAGCAATGGGGACTTGCTGGCGATTTAATATTAACTTTTTACAAACCAACACGTACATAATCATAAATTGGATAACTAGGCACTGTGAGGCCTTCTTTGTAGGGTCAGTGCTGTATACAAGTTTTAATAAAATAAATAGCAGCAACATGTATCACAATATGGGAGGATGTAGCGGATTCACTGAAGTAACCTCGAAATACTTTGGGGTTGTACAAGCGTCTTGTAAAGGACCAATAAATAAGAAAATAAATAAAAAATAACTGATGGTGTGTGATTAGGGGTTTGACAAAGATGGTGAGGCACAGGTGTGATTGCATTTAAAGGGTGTGTGAAGAGGAGTGACACAGGGCAGGATGGGCAGTTGTCCTGGGCCTTGCGAATTGTATGGCCTCACTGTCAGGGATTTCTTTTGATTTGTTGGCCGAGCACTGATGCAGCCTGGACGCCTAGCAGTTCTGTACTTTCCCTGTGATATCTTCCATTCATTTAGTCAGAGCTCCCTTCTGTGCTATCACTGCAGTGAGATATGAACATCAAATTTCACTGCGGTGACTTCACACACCTGCACACCTACCTGATGCAACTTTCTGCAGTACAAACTCGGCAGGCCCTTTTTCATGTCACTTCCGCTGATACCTCACAGCAGCCCAGAGCTCGCCTCCAGCCTGCCTGCATGCAGTCCATGTTGAAATGGGAAGCCAGTGATGTCTTAGAAGAACTGACCATACCTTTCAACCAAAACACTGATTGGGCCTATTGGCGCCCATGTACAAGCAAATGGAAATCCCACAAGTGTTTTGATTGTGGCAGTACAGTGCTGTGAAGGGTGGTGAGTCGGATTTCTCCTGCCACCTAAGCTACTCGGGCTTTCTCCACAGCTCTCCATTTTACGGCAACCTAAGCCTTGAAGTATCACAACACTGTTGGGGCGGTCGTATCGCTCCAGTTGCCTCCCCTCAGAGTTATGGCTGAGAAAAGGAAGTCCTGTCCGGGCATGATGTCACCAAAACAGAACAAAAGAGCAAATCCTGCTTTGCTCCCTTTAGAGGAGGGTAACGATTTATTACATGCGGTTCTCTTTAATGACCTAGACCCGGACAATACAAATATGACCATGGCAAAAAGGATTTCGAAATAGCGTTGCTAATACTGCCAAAGGACTGCAAAATGTAAACAAACTAAACTTCCTTTTAACAAATCTGGGGTCCCCCTTATTGTGCATGGAACCGTAACTTTACTGAACCTTGATGTTGATCTACCGTAATAGGAATCACTGTGCACTATTGACTAGCAAAGGGGGGGTGCAATTATACTCTGCCAGCAGAGAATTATGCACCTGTAAATGATCTGATACGTTTAACCCATTCTAGCCAAGGAAGCAGCCACTCCTCCAACTACAGTCTCTACATTTATCCCATATATCCCTCTGTCAAACCAGTTCTCCTAGCTGGAGGATCAGTTAGCACCTCTTTGTTATCCTAATTTCGACAGGTAGTCTACCTAACCCCTCCAAAACTTTGTGGTAGGACGGTTCCCTCAGAGCTTGCAAACTATTGTAAAGCTTGGAGAAAAAAAAAACCTTGTTAAAGTGGGATGCATTCACTTGAAGTACCAGGACTCTGTACTGATTGCCATGGGCCATCTAACCACTTAAAATATTCGCTACCTGTGGTCAATTGTTTGTATATGCAATCAAGCTATTGAACACTGTACACTGGGAATAGATATAACTGTTTTACGCAAGGCAATTGAGGGTCTCAAATCAGTTTGCCATAAGCTAGCTGGTCTGATCAAAACATTGCATTGTAACAATGACATCTGTCAGGGGTCAGAAATGAGAGATGGACACAAGGGTGTTGTTTTCTTAAGTGAATACTTTTTTATTAAATAAAAATGGGTTGGAAAAACACCTCTGTGTCAGGATGTCAGTAACTGAAAAGCCGTCCTTGTGCCCAAAACAACCTATCATGACCCTTGAAAAAGTGTTAAAAAAACAAAATGGTAAGACTGTCTTCAGCAAAAATGTTCTCCAAAGGAAGTACCTTAGGATCCAGAAGATGGTCCCCTTCCCTGGATTTTTAAACAGGATGGCAAAATGTCTATTTAGCTAACAGTTCCTTGGTGTCTTTAATTGACTCGCACAGTTCTTGTTCAACCAAAATGTTCTGTATTCTTAGATTACCTGGTGTACTCCCCTTCCAGGAATCTTTGTACAACTTCAACTGCCTCGTATACTCGCCTTCCAGGACTTATCATGTGCTTCACAGTTACCTGATATGCCACAATAGCATATACCATGTGATGCTTGTTGTATCTAGTTGTCATATTTTACTCAAATATACTTGCTCATTGTTCTTCCCCACATTGTCATCTTGTGCATCTGTATTTGATTGGAGTTTGCCTTTATAATTTATATTTGCCTTTATACTTTGTCTTGTCTGCATTCAAATATTCCTCTTATTGAATCTTGCCCTTATACTTTGCCTTGTGTGATGTAGGCATGGTATCAACAGTAGACAGACACCAACAGTTTCAACACCTTTATTCAAATCACAAGGAGGGGTTGGAGACTTCCTAACTGGCCCTATCTCTAGAATGGGAGTAGTCTCAACCATACAAATAAACATAACAAGTCCTTGTCAGTCTAGTCAAAAGAAATAAAGTGTCTATGTCAAAAACCTAAGCTGGCCCTCACACTTTTTCAACAATAGTAATGATCCTCCCTAGTCGAGATGACCATCCGTCCTGTTTCTAGAAGTATGTCCTTTGTCTTTTTGGTGCGCCCTGATGCCTGCGGGCTTTGGCTCGGTATAAACCTATAAATAAAATGAATTAATAAACAGCTAAGTGATGGAATAGGTCAAAATTAAAAGAGTGCACCAAAGTAACGTCAGGATTAAACTGGAGTGCACTAGCACTCCCTTGGCCCAAGCTTGAGTAACACCAGTTCAATAGAAGCTCGGGTAGATAGTTTGCACAGTTCAATAGCACATAGTTCTTCCAGGCAGCCCTCGCCTGGCTCAGTACTCAATTCAATGTTCACACAGTTCCAATTCTTCCAGGATGGTCTTGCCTGGGTCAATACACAGTTCAATATCAGTTTCTCAATGTCCTGCTCTCTCAGGGTTCCCTCACCCGAGGCAAGACTCACAACAGGGGTTCCTTTCCCCAGCACTTCAACACTTGTAGCTTTACCTGTCAATGGAGTTCCCTTCCCCAGCAATACTTTAAGACTTGTCTGGCAGAGACCTTTCCAAACGCACAGTATTAGCCAGCCCTGTGCGGTACCACTCTGCCAATGAGACTAAAACATCATCCATTTACGGTAATGCAGACTTTCGCAAACACACAGTATCTTCACTGGCCCTGTGCGGGACCACTCTTTCACCAGGCCACGTTGCAGTTCACCACAGTTCACCTTGTCTTGCTCTTGGCACTATTTCACAACTTTTCTCCGGGGTCCTCAACCTTTCATTCACAATTCTGGGTTCCAGACCTCCACTTCGCAATGTTCCTTTAGCCCGACTCTCGAGCCCTGCCCAGCTTTCCCTCCTTTCTGAAAAGCTGCTTTCATATTTCTTTATCAACAAGTCTTTTGATCCGTGTGCACACACACACGTGACCTTGCCACCAACTTGTTCCTTATCACAATCTCTTCTCAAGACACAATTGCCCCTTATCTTTACTGTGTCTTTCATCACACGTTGCTTGCTGACTGGCATCCCTGTGCTCCACCCGCACCTTGTGCCTTTGATCAACTGGTCTCCCTTTCCCTCTGGACTACCCAGTGATGTGTTGGGCTTTCTATCGCTGTGTGTCGAGGTCAGGGTTCTGCTCGCTGGACCTCTGATACGCCTGGACCTTCCCATGCGCCTGAGGGAGTGAGCACCTGCAGCAGAGTATCTCCGTCTGGCTTGCAACTACGAGCTCCTCCTCTCTGGCCTTGCAGAGACGCGACTGCCCTGCCATGCTCTCCGCGGCCCCTCTGCTTCTCAGGCACTCAGCATCTTGGCGGTTCACTCTCTGTCCACACGACTCGGGCACCCTGGCTTCTCTCCATTCCGGCCTGTTCGGACTCGTGCTTCCTGTCGGCCTCCGAATCGCTTTGCATTCCCAGCTCGCTCTGTATTCCCAGCTAGCTCTGACATTGCTTGTCCAGCCCAATGTTTATATGGTGCATAATTGGGAATGGTTGTCAGGTGTGAACAGTCAGGAAGGGATGCCTGACCTAATTAATGGGACACCGCCAATGACTAGAATGGACGGTGTTCCTCCTCATTTCGATTTTCCTCTTCTTCGTCCCAGTTCTTGATCTTACACTACCAGGAAGGGAATTGTGAGAGTTGGCGTAGCCCACAAAGGCACAGGGAATATTGGAAAAAGGACTAGGCATTTGGGAGTACCATCTCTCGCCCTCTGGTGTTTCCTCCCTACTCCCCAAGGACCCACTATTCAGGTGATACTCCCTCACTTGTCCACCCCCAGGGTTGGGATTCAAAAGCGATGGCCCTCCCCTGGTCACCTGAATAAGGGATCCCCTGGGACCAAGTGATGAAATACCTTTGTTTTATTTTTTTTTCACACTTGGCTGAATTAAACCACATTTTGCCTTTTGTATTTTTTCTGCATCAAACATTCTTCTTATTGGGTTTTGAATCTGTACTTTCCCTTTGCTACATTCAAATAAGCTTTGCCTTCGTATATTTTCTGCATTAGCACTCTTGTACGATTCAATCACTTGTTGGCGCGGTTGTCGAAACGCCCCGGCGTTCTCAGCTGTTTTTGGCAGACTCACCAGTCTTTTCCAGCATCTCCGACATTGCTCGCGCCTCTGCGTTATGACTGCGGATGCCTCTCCGGTATCCAGCGTGGCTCTGCAGTCACCTGCCAGCTTTCCCTCACGGCCCAGGGTCAAGACTGCTGTCCCGTTGAGCGGCCCGACCTCCAGGAGCTTCTGCACTGTTTCCATCTTCTCCACGGGTTGCCTTGCTCGCGACATCTTCGTCCCTGTCCGGTAGCCTTCTTTGCTTCACCAGATCTCTCTGTGTGCCTCCTGCTCAGAAGCCTTTGCGTGAATGATGTCTCCTTCTGTATTGCCTACTGTACCTCTCACTGATGTAACACGGTTACCATTTTTAAATGTCCCGCTCATCAGAGGTTTGGAAAAACGACTACTGTGCATGTTGGACTTTGCGCTCCTGTCACTTTGTACAAACTCCCTTGTCCTCCTCGTCTCAATACGTGAGTGGTTATGGGAGTTGAAGTCTATAACTTTGCGCTTTTAAATCATAGGTTGGTTTTCTCATGGATTTTATAACGAGGCACATCTGTACTGGAGATTGTGATTACCTTTGGGCTCTTAACTCTTAAATGGGTTTTCCTGTGGACTTTACATCTAGGCACATCAAGAATCAAAGGTGTTATGTGTGAGTTGTGGGTGTTTACGCTTCCCCCCCCCCCCGACTCCTCTGCTGAACAAGATAGTGCACAAGATGCACCAGGAACCAGTCACCATGATACTGATAGCCCTGATATGGGCCCGCCAGCCATGGTTTGCGCACCTGATGGAGATGTCCCTGTCCCCACCAGTGAAACTGCCCTGCCCGTACAACTTGCTGTCACAGGACAAGGGCAAGACACTACACCCATGCCCTCAGAACATGAATTTAGCAGCCTGGCTCCTGAGGTCATAGAATTTGGCCATTTACAACTCTCTCAGAGATGCATGGACATTCTCAAAGAAGCTAGAAAACCCAACACTTGCCACTGCTATTCTAGCAAGTGGAAGAGATTTGTCATCTGGTGTAGAGGTAAGAGCATCAACCCAGTCCACTGCTCTCCCACACAAATTGTTCTTTACCTGACCCATTTACTGGACTCATGTCTAGTGTTCAATTCTATTAAAGTCCATCTAGCGGCACTTTCTGCATACACCACCTCTCAACTTAAGGTGTCATGGTGGAAAGTCCCGGTTATCAAAGCCTTCATGGAGGGGGTAAAGAGAATACACCCTCCAATAGCAAACCCAGCTCCCGGCTTGGACCTTAATGTGGTACTTACCAGGCTCATGGGCTCACCCTTTGAACCCATGCACAAGGCAACTCTTAAGGACCTCACCCTTAAGACTGCTATCACCTCCATTAGGAGAGTAAGTGAACTACAGGCTCTTTCTATTCTAGACCCCTTCGTAACAGTTCACAAAGATAAGGTGGTTCTACGCACACACCCAAGGTTTGCACCGAAATTCATATCGAAATTCCATGTCAACCAGTCAATTGAACTACCAACGTTCTTTCAAAACCCTTCCAATTTGGGAGAAAAGAGCCTGCATACACTCGATGTGCGCAGAGCTGTCATGTTTTATATGGAAAGAACTAGGCCACTGAGAAAGACTAATCAGTTCTTTGTCTCTGTGGCAGCAGGAAGAGAAGGAGATGCTGTCTCAAAGTCCACTATATCTAAATGGATTGTTCAATGCATCACTCTCTGTTACACTCTTGCTAAGAGAGAACTACCCTTCAAGCCAAGAGCACACTCTACTCGAGACACTGGGGCATCCAGGGCATCCATAGCATTCATTGCAAACGTTCCCCTTGAGTCCATTTGCAAAGCGGCAACCTGGAGTTCTGTACACACCTTTACAAAACACTACTGTCTAGATGCTCACTCTAGATCTGATTCCCAGGTTGGACAAGCAGTATTAAGACATCTTTTCTCTACTGTTCCTTCTCACAACCCACCTCCAACTCCGAGTACTGCTCGCTAGTCTATGCACAGCATGTGATTCTAAGCAGATTAACAAACATCAGAAGACAATGCATTACTTACCGTAAAAGCATTTCTGATGGTTGTATCTGCTTAGATTCACATGCGCCCACCCTTCCTCCCCGCTCGGATGGAAGGAACATAGACATCTTTCTACATCTCTCTCTCTTTTCTGTACTCACTCACGTATAGAAGGCTCCCTCAGGGCAGAAAAAATACAGAGGGACCTCGCGCGTGAGGGGTTGTGGGTACACTGCATGTCACTATAGGGATAGTGTTACAGACACGCCTTGTCTACGTCCCCTTTTCGACTACGAAAAACAAAATGCAATACTTCGCAGTGACCACTGAATGTCGGACTATGCACAGCATGTGAATCTAAGCAGATACAACCATCAGAAATGCTTTTACGGTAACCAATGCATTGTCATATATGGTCAAACGGTTTATGTTTGAGGCTGATATAATAGCCTAAAACAATACCACGTTTATATAAGATAATCACAGTACGAAAAATAGGGTAGTTACGACTGCCACCAGCCAAGTCTTAGTTTAAAGGGGATGAAATAATGCTCCAAGAGACACAGACAAAAAGGGATAAGAATTAACCCTTTCCAATACTCCATGAAAGATGGGGTGTATTGGGTCTGTGGTTTCAAAGTGACTTAAATAAAGTTACTGGCAACTTTATCTTTTCTGGGGGACAGTAGTCAGCCCCAGAAAATGGAGTCAGTGGGAAGTCTCAAAGACAACCCTGTGTCACCGCACTGAAGGTGCTGTTTAACACACACGAAAAATATGAGGCCATTTAGTAGGTGAGACTCCAGTGCCCAAGGTTACACCAAAAGTGAAAACACGCACAGCAAAACACATGTAGGAGTGGGAAAAAGGCTCACACTCTTACCAGGTGAAAAAAATAAACCCTAGAAATCCAGCAAAACTGCTGAGGGACTCATTAGGTAAGGGAAATCAGCCATTTATGAGAATTCTCCCTAACAGTCAGGAGAAATAGTGAACTGCAGGCCCAATCAGTTCAAGACCCATTTGTTGCCATTTATTAGCACCATGCACACACACACACACTTTGCACCTAAATTCATTAATTTTTTTATGATTTCAATTTATTAAGGCATAAACACATAACACCATGAAGTTGCATTATTACATATGCCCCCTGCACATATTAATTCATTGTAGCACTCATCCCTGTGTCGGAAAGTCTGTTCTGTTGCCTCTGGCAGGGAACTCCTGGTGCTAAACCATAGAAGCAATTTTCAAAAAATAAAATTAAGAAATCAACCAATGAAGCATACTCAAACACAAACAGAACTCAAAATACAATTCTAAAGAAATCAATGGGGTTGAATGTGCCCAGTGCAATCAGTCATCAACGTTATATCAACGAAAAAAGACACAATTTCATGGGGTTTATGGTGGGTAATGGGGTTATCATTTTGGCTCACAAACACTTAGGGGAAAAGCACAGGGTTCATCTTGTGCAGGCGCTCAGGAGTCGGGGACCAACAGCACATCAGCTTAAAACTGTTCTCCTTAAGTTGAATTGATTTGGAGGAGTTACCTGCCATGGTCCATATGTTGTACGATTCCAGATAGTCTATGGGTTTACCTTTATCCTCTTTCCCTTTTGTCATATACCCATGAGGAGGTTTAAACCTGCTCCAGTTCAATACTTTAAATAAGGAGGAAACCTTGCTAGCTGAAGGGGTCTCCTATAAAGAGATCCTCAAACTGGGACGTCTCTCGCCACGCCTGAGACACCACTTTCAGTGGCGCTAACCAATGCCTAAGCTGTATATACCCATATCTATTGGTTTCATCCACCATATAGATCTGTTGGCATTGCTCAAAAGTAAGGGGACATTGATCTGCAAACATCTGGCCCAGTCTAAATAGGCCTCCCTCTCTCCATCAGGCGAATCTTCCCTTGTGGTGCCCCGGTGGGAACTCCCTGTTTTCCCATATACCCGTCATGGGGGAGGGGAAGGTGGTTGTGGTGTACCTACGGATGGCCTTGTCCCAATAATCGAAAATGGTTCTAGTTGTTGGGACCCCACGTTCTTCCTGTTTTCTTGCTGCCATGGTGTGCCAACACCATTTATGTAGGGGGGCCCCCAAGGTATCTTGTTCCATGTCTACCCAGTGTATGGGGTGTTGTCTGGTGACCTGGCTATCTAATAACTGTGCCATCTGGGCTGTATATAAATAGCTTTCGATATTCAGTACCGACAACCCGCCTTTGTCCTTTGCTGCCATAAGTGTGTGTCTAGCGACCCTAGGCACATTTTTTAGCCCATATAAATCTAAAAATATGCGACTGTAAGTCCTTAAATCCTGCCCGCAAAATCCGGACATGCAATGCCTGGAATATATATTACAAACTCGGAAGCAGGGGGGCGTGGCCTGGTGCTCATGGAGTGAGGAGGCTAAAACCTCGAGCTCCGGCCTAGCCCGTAATCCGATCCTGCACAGCGAGCCCCACGATCAGCGGTGCCGAAATCAAGCTGACCCAGTTGAAGCCTGGGCGAATCTCCCTCCTTTCCTGCTTTGTCCGACGAAAATCAGAATTCGGGGACCGAGTGTGAAGCCTTGGCACGGCGTCCCCCCCGGCCTCGGGCGAGGCACACAAGATGGCGGCTGCGACGGCCTGACAGGACGGGACCGTGAGCAGCGAAGGCGGCGCAGCAACAGCAGCAGCGGCCAACTGGTACCCTGCCTTAACCGTCACCCGGAGGAGCTCAGCGGTGCGGAGAAAGTGCTGGGCCGGCGCTGCGAGACCCAGCGCAGACCCCTTGGAGCCATCGTTGGCGGCCGCTCGAGGCGCCGAGTGCGGTGTGTCCCCAGGCGCCCAGGGAGAGGCACCAATCTGCACCTGGGCGGCTTCGGGGGAGAGACCGCCGCCAGCGTCCTGCATTCTGGACCATCCAGGTCGCACGACAGCGGGTGGGAGCCCCTCTGCGAAACCCGTGGTGGGAGCCATCCAGAGAGTCGGAGGAGGCCGCCTTGGGTGACTTTGGCCGGCGGCTACCACGACGCGGGAGCGCGCACCAAGAATCGGTGACAACCTGCTGAACTGAGGGCCTATCCAGGTGCGGCCCGACCCGCTGGGCTCAGACAGCCTGGACCCGGGAAACTGCCCCCCCCCCCGAGGGCCCAAGGCTAATTGGCACACAGGGACAATAGGCGCCAAGCGCCCACCACCATCGGCACTACCTGCCCGGCCCCACTGGGACACCACCTCTGTCCACCTTGAACGCAGGCCCTGCACCTCCGGGGCGGATAAGACCACGAGACCTCACACCTATCAGGGTCCTATCAGGGTCCTCCTGGCCACAGGATTGAGGCAATCCAAGGCAAGGCTTAGGGCCGTAGTGTGCTTCACAAGCTTGTGCAGGACGCAACCCCGTCACCGGCGGCACCTAGTTTTGAACGGGAAGGGCCCTGAGGCAGAACGGATCCGCCAGACCCGGTGGTGCATCACGGGGGGGCCATACCCCCGCAAATGCGGCGGTAAACAATATCCTGGCAACTTGCCTCTCGGACCAGATCGCAGCGACCGCACTGACACAGCTAAGGCGGCCCCGGACCGCAGATCATCGTTGGCGTCGTGCTGGGCAAGGCACACACCGCAGACACTCTAGACCACAATAACGCGGAGCACCGCAGGCGGGATCACAGGCGAGGTAGACTGGAGGGGCCTACATAACAACCCAGCTTGAAGAGGCGAAACAGCCGCCCGCACAAAGCAGAAGGCCCAAGCAACAACGCAATGTCCACCCTGAGAAACAAGGCCAAAACCGCCACGATGGACCCCTTCCTCACGACCAAGGCCCATCCCGTCGCCCAATCCACCCCAAAAGGTGCGACGAAGCAGGCCATCCAGGGGGAAAGCCCTAAAGACAGTTACGTACTGGAAGCAATAGCGGCCTTAAGGGAGTTTATAGACACTAAGATAGGAGAAGTAAAGGCTGACATACAGCTTATACGCCAAGACGCCCGCAACCTGACAGAGCGTGTTACCAATATAGAAACCACCCAGAAGGAAACGGTGGAAGACACAAAAGATCTTAAAGCTGAGGTGGCAGACCTAAGGAGGAAGATGGGCATCCTGGAGGCAAGGTCTGAAGAGGCGGAAGGACGCGCCAGGCGCAACAACATCAGAATCCTTGGTGTCCCTGAGGGGACAGAGACTTCCGACCCGACTGCATATGTGGAATCCTTAATTCAGCAGGAAATTGGGGCGGAGAAGCTCTCACAGGGCTTTGCCATAGAGAGAGCCCACAGATCACTCCAGAAGAAGCCTCCCCCAGGTTCCTACCCCCGACCCATCATCGCAAAGGTCCTTAACGTCCGAGATAGGGAAGTGATCCTGAGATTCTCGAGAGAGGGTGGGGTGATAGACAGAAGTAACTCCAAAATCACCATATACCCGGACTATACGCAAGCGGTACAGAGGGCAAGGAACTCCTTCATCCCGATAAAAGCCAGACTGAGGCAGTTAAACTTGAAGTACATGCTGCTGTATCCGTCCAGGCTAAAAGTGATCCACAAAGGATATTCCTTGAAACTCCAGACGCGGCCACCATGTGGATGGAACACAACAATCTGGCTGAGGTTCCCGAAGAGTCCACCGCCGAGAACTGCGCTGTAGCCCGCAAAGCAAGATAACATTTTGTGCCGGTGCCCCTTTCTCCTGACGCGCACACTGGACTTTACCGTAGAATTGTACAACAAGCACGCTGGAACACCATTACAACATGAGATAGCAATAAGATTACGTGGCCCGCCGGGCCTCCCACACATGAGCACGCAACGACAACCCCCGAAAGACCAGTGCAGGCCTGTTGCCAGCACAACCCTGCTCGCGCCGGAAACCCTGGTGGGGCCAGATTGCGCGAGAGCACCTGAGCACTGCACCTCACTGGCAGGAGCTGGGTGCACCAGTTACAGTTGTTATTTTTTATGTGTTACCGTTGAGACCGTCCTTCTCCCCAGAACCACCCAAGAAATCAATGAGTATTCAACACCGAGAGATGAAGCTGGCCGATCCGCAAATGCAGAACAAGAAATGATGCGCAGTAGCACGAGATCTTGTGGCGGAGAGACAAGGGGCCACCCACGGCAACAACCACATCCAAGCGATGGCGCCACAGCTTAACATAATCACATGGAATGTCAGGGGGATGGATCCTACGTAAGGAGGAACCGTGTTCACTCATACCTGAGGCGCAAGAAGGTGTCGATTGCGCTCCTCCAGGAGACACACCTCCTGGCAGACACCACACACAAACTGGCAGACTACTGGTGGGGCCAAGGCAGTGGCGCATCTTACTCCAAATTCGCACAGGGCGTGTATACATGGGTGAGTCCAGACACACCATTCCATCAAATGGGAACAGAAGTGGATAGGGACGGAAGATACGTAGTGGTGTGGGGCATGATAGAGAACACAAGGATATGCATTGTAAATTCATACTTCCCCCAGCACGGCGTGCCTTCCCATCTGAAACAGTTATGCGCCAGAATTGCGCACCACAGAAATTACACCTTCCTATGGGGGGGAGACTTCAACTGTGTCATGAAGGAAGAGTTTGATAGGTCTAGGACGCCACGAGCTACCAACAAGTCCGCTTCGAGGGCACTTTGCAAAGCAGTGGAAGACCTGGAGCTGGTCGACATCTGGAGAGACCTACATCCAGCCGATAGATCCTACTCATACTACTCATCTCCACATGGCCTCCACACCAGGATAGACCACTTTTTCATCAACGGCGAACTACTCCCACAGGTGCACTCCGTAGACTACTTGGGCAGGTCGATCTCGGATCACTCCCCTCTGCTTATGCAACTAAATTTGAGAGGCCCGAGGCCCCCCATCCCGATGTGGCGTATGCCTACGGAAACTCTGGCGGACCCTTCTTTCAAGGACACCCTAGGGGAAAGACTGGAAGAATACGTGAGGCTCAACAGTGGGTCGGTCGAGAAGTGGAGCACGCTCTGGGAGGCAATGAAGGTAGTAACCAGAGGCGAAGTGATAGCAGAAGCTGGCGGAATTAGGAGACAACTAAAAAGGGAACTTGAGACCAAGTAAGAGGAGATTAGACGACTGGAAAACAGTCCGACCCCAACCAGCGAGAAGGAATCCAAGCTGGCAGAAATCAGGGACGGCTGCCGACTCGCCTGGGAGAGGCTATCTAAATTTGACTTCTCCACACGCACTGTAAAGGCACACAAAGAGGCGGACAAACCGGGCAGGATATTGGCCTGGCTGTGCAAGAAGGAGCACCCAAGGCAGGCTCCCAAGGAAATTAAGGACGAACACGGTGCAACTCAGAGGACACAACAGGCAATTAACGATGTCTTCTCAAACTTCTACGGCAAGCTCTATGCTCACGATGAACAGGTCCCAATAGAAGACATTCGGGACACCCTGGCTGAAGTTGGCCTCCCCAAACTGAGTACGGAGCAGCGAGAGATGCTGGGAGAAGCTATCACGACGGAGGACATCTCGGAGGCAATCAGGTCCCTCTCCACAAGTAAGACTCCTGGAACAGATGGCCTCGCACCAGAATTTTATAAAGCCTACGAGGAGATCCTAGCCCCGATGCTCCATGGAGTATACGAAGAGGCATACGAGACTGGCATACTACCTGGCACCATGAGAGAGACGCTTATAATTCCAATGTTAAACCTGGTAAGCCCGTCGAAGAATGCGACTCATATCGCCCTTTGGCAATGCTGAATTATGACAGCAAAATCTTAACAACCATACTGGCGAAAAGGCTGTCCAAGGTGATAGGGTCTATAATACACGAGGACCAAAACGGCTTTGTCCCGGGACGTAACACCACAGCCAACCTGAGAAGGCTCCAACACGTCATAGCTCAAACCGCAGGGAGTAAGGAAGAACTGTCAGTACTCTCGTTGGACGCCATAAAGGCATTTGACTCAATATTCTGGGAATGGCTGATTGAGACTCTGAGGGAGTTCGGGCTCGGCGAGCATTTCATCCGGTGGGTCAGGGTGCTCTACAATACTCCAGTGGCGAGGGTAAAGACAGGGGGCGTGGTGTCAAAATCCTGGGATATTCAAAGAGGAACGAGGCAAGGATGCCCACTGTCGCCAATGTTGTACGTCCTTGGCCTAGAGCCAGTAGCAATCTATTTCAGGAAGCAGCTTTTCGATGCAGGGATCAGAACGGGTGAGACAGATAACATCATCTCGTTGTACGCCGACGATGTCCTCTTGTACCTGCGCAACCCCCGAATGAACGCACCAATAGCATTAGACATCCTAGACAACTTTGCGAAATACTCCGGGATCAAGTTTAGCAGGCAGAAATCATGCTCCTTTCCTCTGGCCGGACTTCTAGGGAAGGAAATGGAAGAACTGCCTAAGATTGGGATTCAGTGGCAGACGGAAGCGTTCCGCTACCTAGGACTCACCATCATGCACACGCCTGCTTCCACATACGAAAGCAACACGGAGGTAGCAATGCGAGGGGTGCGCAAATCCACCAAATTCTGGTCCAGACTTCCACAGTCCGTGATGGGCAGAGCGGCTATCACTAAAATGATAATACTACCGAGATTCTTGTACTCTTTTACCAACATAACGTACTACATTCCTCCCCCTTCTTCAGGAAATTGGAATCCCTACTCAGAGATTTCCTATGGGGCCCGGCTAGACACAGACTTTCGCTGAATACCCTCACACTTCCATATAGGGAGGGTGGAATCCAACTCCCCGATTTCCAGAAATACTACCTCGCAGCACAACTGACACACGTCGTCAAGTGGTTGTCCGATGAACCAACAGCCGAGACAGGCCTCCTTCGCCAACTGATAGCACCAATGTACCCCAAAGAAGTCAAATGGAACTCACAGGTAGGGCCTCCCGCTCCGCCCATGCTGGTAAGGCTGGGGAGACATGTCTGGAACAAGGTCTGCTCATCGCTCGGCCCGAGCCCACCATATATGCCCGAAATCCCCTTGCTCGCTGGTGTCTGCAAGACACCTACCGGCAATGAGGAAATGGGAGAATTCTGGCCTTTACACGTGGGGGGACATGTTTGTGGACGGAATATTCAGGGACTTTGACTCATTACAGACGGAAGAAGGGCTTGCCGCTGGCCAATTTTTATGGTATCAGAGGGTGAAATATGCTGCTAAGAAGACCAGGAGCACATGGCCCGAGGAACCGGAAACACACCCTCTTGTGCAGGAGATGTACAACTTGAGCGATGGCTGGAAACCTACGTCGAGACTATATACCCAACTAAATGATAGACGCAACCCGAGGAGTGAGCACCTGAAAGAAAGGTGGGAGGCTGATCTGGAGACTAATATCACAGAGAACGAGTGGGACAGGGCCCTGATGTACCCGAAGGAAGTGTCCCGCAATGCCAGGTTCAGGCTCATCCAGCTGAATGTCCTCTATAGGACCTATATGACCCCACACAGGGTATCCACATTCAGTGATAAAACCCCACCATTGTGCCCGTGGTGCACCAGCGAGCATGCAGACCTAATCCACATTCTGGACCTGCCCCAGAACGAAGAAACTCTGGTTCGCTGTCGAAAGGACTTGCAGAGGGGCTGGAGTGGAAAGGTACGAGTGCACGCCCAAGGAGTGCCTCCTGGGAACGTATCCCAGACTGAGCAAAATTAAGCACATAGTGAGATTAATGGCCATGTCTTGCATTCTAACGAAGAGAACAATAGCAATGGCTTGGAAATCTCCTGGAGGCCCCAGATATGAACCCTGGATCAGGGAAATGGAGAGATGGACCAGCGCTGAAACCAGGGCCTGGGAGGAAGGGAATAACCGGGGAGGCGAGGATGTGAGTGCAACACTGGAATCCTGGAAGGCCCTCCTGAGAGACATGATCCTCTCGACGAACTTCAAGCCCCCCTGAGCAGACCCATTGTCATGGACAGTTGTCGTGGAAAAGATCTGAGAACTACACCCACACTTACCCCGGCACTGTGTCCCTTCGGGACAACCAAGTGGTGTCTGGAACGTGGCCCGGAGTGGGGCTAGCAAGTAACCCTATGGTGGTGGAAGACGGGTAGGCCAAGTTAATGTTTGTTTGTTCACTGTTATTGTTTTGTAATGTTTATTGGACAAATTCTGTGACACTCTGAATGCTGAGATGCATTCATGCTTAACTGCCCTCTGTCTATACAAAATGCCAATAAAAACATTTAAAAATAAATACAAACTCGGAAGCAGGGTCATCTTGACTGCACTGATTCTACCTAAGATATTTCAGAAGTGGTCCCTGCATCAGATCCTTTTTAGCCGCAGAGAAAAGTGATGGAATATTAGCTGCAAATAGATCTTCATATTGCGTAGTTTAATGGACACCCAGATATTTTCAGCAGTGCAGCCCTGGGATCAGCACAGAGCCTTGCAGCATCGCCACGAGGTTCTGTAGGAGTCGCCTTCTACCAGCAATCAAGGAAATCCCTGATGTGCTTTGTGGGTCATTGCAGCACCCCTATATGGAGTCGTGCAACGAGCGCTCTATGATATCCTAATTTGAAATTAATTTCCAGCATTGCAGGAATCTGCTTGCTGCAGCACCTCACTTGTGCTTTGTGCATTTCTGAGCGCTTTTTTTTACCATAGCACAGCCATGCTTTACATTTAGAAAATTGATCTGGGCCATCCTTCCATCATGGCTGCTGCCGAAGCTACAGACACTGGAATGCCTGTCCTGCACTTGCAGCCCCTACTCTGATTGGGCCCAACCAACATCTTTAGGCTCAAACTGTATCTTCTTCCCATTTTATATGTGTATCTGCCCTACACTTTACGTATCTCTTGCTTTGCCATTTGTTCTTGTTTTTGTGCTGTTTCTAGTGCTTTTTGGCAATTTGGAATCTAGGGGCCTCATTACAAGCCTGGCGGTAACCCGCCGGTGACACCGGTGGGTTGCCGCCAGACTGGAACACTGTTTCCGCCACCTGATATCCCCGTACCACCGGGACATTGCAAGTCCCGGCGGACAGGGATATCATGCGACTAAAAATGTTAGTCCCCATTTCCCTGGCGTCCCATAGCACTCTATGGTTATGGAGACTCGGAAGCACCGGCACCGTTGTGAACGGTGTTAGTGCTTCTGTGATAACTCTGCTTTCCAGAGCTGTTGTGCCCGCCAGGATAGACCTGCGGGGTGCACAGGTCCAGGAAAGCAGAGTTGTAGTCTGCCGGTCCGAAAAGGGTGCCGGTACGTTGCTACCGGCACCTTTGTTTCCGGACCGGCAACCTCGTAATGAGGCACTGGGTGTGCTTTTAAATCACTGCATCCTCCATTTTGTGCTGTTTCCAGTGCTTTCTGGCAATTTCGAATCTAGTTGTGCTTTTAAATCATTGCATCCTCCAGTGTGTGCTGTTTCTAGCGCATTTTGGTAAGTTCCTTTCTGATGCTTGTTAATCTGCTTAGAATCGCATGCTGTGCATATGGTCCGACATCCAATGGTAACCACGGAGTATTGCATCTTGTCTTTCGGGGACCGAAAGGGGACGTCGGAATAGGCGTGTCTGAAACACTATCCCTATCTGGGGTGGGCAGGAAGTGAGGGAGGTGCCCGAAACTCTCTGTGCTCAGTCTCCTAGGAGACCCAAATGCACTCTGGTGTGAATGATTGATTGGCTGGCTGACTGTCCGGCAAGGACAGCCACCCTAGTGGGTGAGTGACAGCTAGGCTGGAATTAATTGAAGAAAACTGTTTAAAAAGCGAGTCTCCAGGATTGGAAGGCAGAGTCGACCACTAGAACGAAAGAACCAAAGACAAGCTGGAAGAGGACCACTGCTGCAACTCCTGGACCGTTGGTTTGCCCGGTGAAGCCCTGCTGCAAGTCCGAATTGCCAAACTCCATTCGACAGAGAAGCTCCTTCAAGGACGTCTTCTTCCTTTGAGTTGGTGGGACCAATCAACTCGTAAGACACCTGGATACCATTTTCAAGGCTGATTCCAATTAACCAGGGAGAGGGACACCAGCTTGTGTTCTTGAATCTACAGCTACTGGAACTGAAGTGACTCCATTTTGTTTGCTTTCTTTGACGATCCTGTGCAGTGCAGGAGTCCCCTGATGTCCTCCCTCTTGTCCCCACGACTGAGGCTCAGGAACAGTGAGATAAGCAGGAACTGCCGGGAACCAACGACTTCAGCTGCATTTGTTTCTTCATACTAAGGTACTGTGCCGACCCGAATGAGAGATCGCCACTCTCGCGGTGAAGGTTTGTGAAACTTTCCCAACTTGCAGGCCTAATCAGCTTGTGACCCAACATATGATTCTTTGTCGCCTAAACTACTTCTGAGAACTTTTGCAAAGACTTTACCGTTTGATACCAAAACTGCTCTTTCCTATCCAGAACACTATCCCATTGACTTTGGCCTAAGCCTATTGACTTGAATTGAACTCTTCTGGTGAACTGTAACTATTTGTACTATCTAACGAGTATATGTGAACTATTCTACTTTCCTTATGCCTTTTTGCTCACTTCTAAGTAACTGAACTGCCATTTGGCTCCTATTAAAGGGGACCTCAAACTGTCTCAAAATCTTAGAGTTTTGTATTGAAGTGTTTTGGTTTATAATATTAAGTTGCCTTCTCCTAGTGAAATGTTTTCTAAATGATTGTGTAATAAATGAATAAGTGTTTTTACCAAGAAACCTTGAGTATAAGTGTTTCTGATGTTTGTTAATCTGCTTAGAATCACATGCTGTGCATAGGTCCGACATCCAGTGGTCACTGCGGAGTATTGCATTTTGTTTTTCGTAGTCGAAAAGGGGACGTCGACAAGGCGTGTCTGTAACACTATCCCTATAGTGACGTGCGTTGTACCCACAATCCCTCACGCGTCGAGGTCCCTCAGATTGTTTTTTTCCGCCCAGCTACTGGTCGCCTTTATGCGGAGCTCCTCGAGAGACATTGCCAAATAGTTTCTTCGACCTTTGGTCGTTTGTTATTAATATCAATAACGTAGATCCCTCCCTCGACGCAGAGCTGTTTCTCCGCCGAGCAAGATCTTCGTTGGAAGGACGAGCGGAGGGGAACCTTCGGCGCTGCCGAACACGTGGCCTGGCCTCGCCAGCCATACACAGTAGGGAGAGTGGGGTTTTGTGGTCTTTCTTTCTTCTTTTTAAGAATGCCTTTCTCTTTCTCCTCCCTCTCTTTTGAGGTCGTAGTCACATTTATTACCCTCAGCTATGGAGAGGACGCCATTTAGGTTTTGCCCGCTTTGCAAGGGTAAATATACCTGGAAGGATAAGCACAAACGGTGCAACCGTTGCTTCCCCCTCGATCACCAGGAGGTCGGCTGTGCGGCCTGTAAATTACTAAAGCCCAAAACTCTAAAAGACCGCAGGGTCAAAAGGTGGGCGGCCTACGCCATGTCTAGGCCTGACTCCTCACCCGCTGCCGCTGCCGAATGTGACGAGGACAGTGACTACACGACCCCCGTAACGGAGGCTGTAGACCTCTCAAAGGAGCGTTCACGTTCCTCCTCGTCCGTCCCCGGCCCCAACAAGCCCGGCTCACGCCCAGCTTATGGGGATGAACACCCCGGCGACAAGGACGCACATGGAAAAACACCAAAGCACATACCCCCCGGCACGCATTCGTCGAGGACGAAGGCAGCCATAGCGCCAAAGGGGACGCCGGGCCCACCGGCGTTTTCCGCCGACCGTAAGGGTCGTCGGCCCTTCCCGCCACCGCTTCCGCTACAGGCGACTGGGCATTCTAAAAATAAGGGCGCTAACACCAAAACCTCCGGTGACGTGCATCGCAAGAGCACTCACGTTGCCAACAAGGACTCGACGAGCAAGGACTCGACGAGCAAAGGCTCGACGTTACATAGCGCAACGGCGACCGATCCCTCGGAAGAGAGAATGATCGCCGAAAGCCTCGCGCGCATAGCATCTAAGGACGGCCAGAGACGTACGGCGAGTGAGACGCCGCAAACCGCGCACAAGGCCAAAGATACGCCGAAAGCGCCGGAAAACAGATCAGGCCAGTTCCCGACGCTGACAGAAGGCCCTAGCCAGCAAGAAGGCTACTCAGAAGGCAAAGGCTCACTTTCTTCGACGCTATGGGACAGAACCAGACAATTACAGGAGGAAGAAACTCCTTTCTCTTTCCCAGACCGTCCTGGCCGACCTCAGTGGACCTTTGAAAGGTTCCAGACCTGTATGGACAAACTAGAAAGGTTCATGTCCATCCCAGAAGACAGGGCACCCAAGAGACCAAGGGAGGCACCCCTGGAGAGTCCAAGGGCTAAATACCAGAAGTTTTATAACCCCATACAGGAGGACATATACTCTTACAATCCCACTGAGGAAGACACCTTCTTCCAGGAGGAAGATGAGTTCACCTATGTTGAAGACCAACAAGAAGAGGAAGGTTTTCACGAGGAAACTAACCTATGTGAGGAGGGATTCCATTATGACACAGGTGAGGACGTTCCAAATCCCTGGCAGTCCACCTGCTAGGTCGACTGACAAAGGCAGTAGCAGTATAGTCATCAGGTCTACTGAAACTACACCAGTCAGGAACCCTTCGCCTGTAGATGGCCAACCCACCTTCAATGCACTGCTGAAGAAGGCAGCAGCACATTTCGAAATCGAAACTGGGGAGGTGACCCCAGACAACGATTTTGTGGAGAGGATTATCAAAGAAAGCCCCCCCCCACTAGCCAAATTATACCCATCCTCGCCTCAGTTAAGAGATCTATTACACCTTCTCTTTCCACTCCTGCATTGGTGAGAGGGGTCAATCCGAGGATTGAGAAACTATTCCCTCCCTCTCAATCAGACCCATTATATATTAAGGGTCACTCAATCCCGGACTTCCTGGTTGTGACCAACACCAGGAAAAGGGCAGGAGCCCCACTATCAACTAGCGAGGCACCCCCAGATAAAGAGGGGAAGAAGCTATATGCCCTAGCCAAGAGAATCACAACCTCTGCAGCATTCTCTACCAGAATCACCAATAATAATACCCTATTGGCAAGCTACGCCGATGCTCAATGGGCTAAGCTCAAACAGGACATCGAAGAAGTTCCCGAACCCCTAAGGACTCGTTTACTGGCTACAGTTAACGAGGGCTCTCTGGTCAATCAAAGCATCGTCAAGAATACCCTCGATGCAGCAGAGACGGCTGGCCGCACTTTGGTACAAGGAATTTTACTGAAGCGTTACGTCTGGCTTCGCAATTCTGGATTTAAGGCGGAAACACAAGCGTCCCTTATTAATAAACCCATAGAGGAGTCCAACCTCTTTGGGAGAGCAGTGGATGACGCGCTGGAGAACGCGAAGAAAGAATTTGAAAGACCTTAGACCAAATTTCAAAACCCCCTAACAGGCGGGGATTTGGTAATAAGCGCTTTTTTCGTGGACAACTCCAGCAACAAAACCAACAACAACTACCAGGGTGATAGCGGCCAGTACAATCGGAGGGGTCAACGCCGTGGCAAGGGAAGAGGCCGGGGTTCCACCCCCAGAGGCTCCAAGCCAACAACACGACCAAGTGACGTGAAGATTTGCGTCCCCTCCCATGCAGCGCCGGTCGGGGGCCGGTTAACATCCTTTCTTCCAGCATGGGAGGGAATAACATCAGACCGCTGGGTACTTTCCACCATAGCCCACGGCTACTGTATAGAGTTCAACAGTTCCCCAACATACAGACCCCCGAGGGGACGCCGCATGACACCAGAACACCTCACCATCCTTCTCCAAGAAGTGGACCAACTGCTGGAAAAAGGAGCCATAGAGTTTGTGCCTCTATCTCAGGTAATGGAAGGTATTTATTCAGTGTACTTCCTTGTACCCAAAAAGGATCTAACCATGCGCCCTGTATTAGATCTGCGCCCAGCGAACAAGTTTGTCGAACCCCAAAAGTTTCGTATGGTGACCTTACAGGAAGTGATCCCACTGCTATCACAGGGAGATTACATGACAACACTGGACATGAAAGATGCATACTTTCATATTTTAATGTTGCCAGCGCACAGAAAATACCTCAGGTTCATGATAGAGGGCAAACACTACCAGTTCAGAGTGCTACCCTTCGGCATAGCATCTGCACCAAGGGTATTCACGAAAGTACTGGCAGTGGCAGCGGCCCACCTGCACAGGTTATCCATCCCAGTATACCCTTGCCTCGACGACTGGCTCATAACAGGGGATTCTTACGAGACATGCTTCTTAAACACCCAAAAGACTGTAGACCTTTTGTTCCAACTGGGCTTCTCCATCAACGAGAAGAAGTCCAGCTTAGACCCCAGCCAAGTCAAACAATTCCTAGGGGCTCTAATTCAAACAAAGGACGGCCTCGTCTTCCCCTCCAACGAGAGGGTCCAAAACATGCTGTTTCAGATCCCCCAATATGTGGCAGGCCGAGAGGTGATGTTGCGCAAAGCGATGTGCTTGCTAGGAATGATGGCGTTGTGTATTTATTTGGTACCTCACGCGCGCCTGCGCGTGCGCCCAATGCAAGAGTGGCTCAACAGCCAGTGGTGTCAGGCCAGCGGACAATGGGACGATCTAGTGGTGGTCTCGCAGGCCTTGGTTCTCTCGCTACGGTGGTGGACAAAGGAAAACCTGATAATAGGAAAACCCTTTGCCACACCCGCGGTGGAGGCCACTCTAACCACGGACGCATCCCTCACAGGATGGGGGGGTTCACCTATCCCATCAGACTGCTCACGCAGTGTGGACTCCGAGCGTAGCATCCAAGCACATAAACCTACTGTAGCTACTGGCGGTGTTCAAAGCACTAAAAGCCTTCCAGGAACACCTACAAGGGAAGACAGTGATGGTCCTCACAGACAGCACCACAGCCATGTACTACATCAACAAGCAGGGGGCACCCACTCTCCAGGACTGTCCAAGCTGTCCCAGAATATATGGAAGTGGGCTCTCAAACACAACATGTTCCTACTGTCACAACACGTACCAGGGGAACTCAATCTGCTAGCAGACGAACTCAGCAGAGACTTCCCCTGCCCGAAGAGTACGAATGGCGATTGCACAAAGACATCGTCTTAGACGTCTTCACACAATGGGGATTCCCGGAAATAGACCTGTTCGCAACTCTGGAGAACTCACAATGCCAAAGTTACGCCTCCAGGTACCCCCAGAACCAGTCCAAGGGGAACGGTCTGTTGATTCAAAGGTCAGGGAAATTTGTTTACGCCTTTCCCCCGACTCCCCTTCTCAACAAAGTTGTGCACAAGCTGCACCAGGAACAAGTTACAATGATACTAGTGGCCCCAATGTGGGCCCGGCAGCCATGTTTCGCTCACTTGATGGAGATGTCCCTATCTCCCCCAGTGAAACTTCCCTGCCCGTACAACATGCTGTCACAGGACAAGGGCAGGACACTGCATCCATGCCCTCAGATCATGAACTTAGCAGCCTGGCTCCTGAGATCATAGAATTTGGACATCTACAACTTCCGCAGAGATGTATGGACATCCTCAGGGAAGCCAGAAAACCTAATACTCGCCACTGCTATTCTAGCAAGTGGAGAAGATTTGTCATCTGGTGTAGAGGTAAGAGCATCAACCCGGTTGACTGCTCTCCCACACACATTGTTCTGTACTTGACCCATTTACTGGATTCAGGTCTAGTGTTCAATTCCATTAAAGTCCACCTGGCGGCACTTTCTGCATACACCACTTCCCAACTTAGTGTCGTGGTGGAAGATACCAGTTATCAAAGCCTTCATGGAGGGGGTAAAGAGAATACACCCTCCGATAGCTAACCCAGCTCCCGGATGGGACTTAAATGTGGTACTTTCCAGGCTCATGGGCTCGCCATTTGAACCCATGCACAAGGCAACTCTTAAAGACCTCACTCCTAAGACTGCTTTCCTAATAGCTATCACCTCCATTAGGAGAGTAAGTGAACTACAGGCTCTTTCTGTTCAAGACCCCTTCGTAACAGTTCACAAGGATAAGGTGGTTCTACGCACACACCCAAGGTTTGCACCGAAATTCATCTTGAAATTCCATGTAAACCAGTTGATAGAACTACCAACGTTCTTTCAAAACCCTTCCAACTTGGGAGAAAAAAGTCTGCATACACTGGATGTACGCAGAGCTGTCATGTTCTACATGGAAAGAACCAGGCCACTGAGAAAGACTAAGCAGTTCTTTGTCTCGGTGGCAGCAGGAAGAGAAGGAGATGCAGTCTCAAAGTCCACTATATCTAGAAGGATTGTTCAATGCATCACTCTCTGTTACACTCTTGCCAAGAGAGAACTACCCTTCAAGCCAAGAGCACCTTCTACTCGAGGCACTGGGGCTTCCACAGCGTTCATTCCAAATGTTCCCCTTGAGTCCATCTGCAAAGCGGCTACCTGGAGTTCTGTGCACACATTTACAAAACACTACTGTCTAGATGCACACTCTAGATCTGACTCCCAGGTGCGACAGGCAGTATTAAGACATCTTTTCTCTACTGTTCCTTCTCATAACCCACCGCCAACTCCGGTTACTGCTCGCTAGTCTATGCACAGCATGTGATTCTAAGCAGATTAACAAACATCAGAAGACAATGCATTACTTACCGTAAAAGCATTTCTGATGGTTGTATCTGCTTAGATTCACATGCGCCCACCCTTCCTCCCCACTCGGATGGAAGGAACATAGACATCTTTCTACATCTCTCTCTCTCTTTTCTGTACTCACTCACGTATAGAAGGCTCCCTCAGGGCAGAAAAAATACAAACAGAGGGACCTCGACGCGTGAGGTATTGTGGGTACAACGCACGTCACTATAGGGATAGTGTTACAGACACGCCTTGTCGACGTCCCCTTTTTGACTATGAAAAACAAAATGCAATAATCCGCAGTGACCACTGGATGTCGGACCTATGCACAGCATGTGAATCTAAGCAGATACAACCATCAGAAATGCTTTTACGGTAAGTAATGCATTGTCTTACTTGAACCACTGTGATTGAAAGTCCTTTGTGTAACTACTTGCCTGGCTGGTCAGCTCGCTACCAAAAACGGTGTGGTACGGACTTATACCAAAGGTTGGTTTGGCTAACACCTGTAGTCCTAATTGTGTGTAGTGGTCCTAGAGGGTACTGCCTGCAATTCTGCCTAACGCACTGCATCCTCCATTTTATGCTGTTTCTAGTGCTTTTAGGCAATTTCGAATCTAGGTGTGCTTTTTACTCTGTGCATTGTTTGCGTTCCTTGCACACCTCCTCCTCCTCTGTGCCTGCCCGGCTGCTAGGCCACTTGTTGAATTCCTGTGCACTGTGCAGCTCCCCTGCTTATCTCTCTCACCATATACCCCAATGGCACTCCCCATCCCTCCTATCTATTCTAACTGCTATTCTATCACTTATCCTACCTCTCTCACAAAGTCTGGAAGAGAAAAGCCAAAGAAAAGCTCCTCAGGACTCTAAACCAGCCCTAGCTATCGCTGACACCTGCGTCAACACCACTTAAGACAGACTTTTATGGACATCCTCTTCACTGTCCCCTCTCCTGACCTATAGACCCACCATCTGGTCTCCACTCTTTCTCCTTTTTCTTCCTCACCCATTTATGGTGGCACTTGGTGGGAAATACTCCTTGCATACTACTCATTCTCTAGGTGTATCATTAATGTCTATCACAATGGCCCTTTCATGGCCCAAGGTTCTCAACCTACTCTTCTCCTTCTTGACAGGCGCCTGCCTTCTCTCATTAACTTTCTCCCTTCTCCTGCCACCCCTTCTTCCTCTCCCCTTCACTTCTCCACAACCACCGATGGGAGTATCACGCCCCTGTACACCCCCTCAGAAAACCTTCAAAAGTGGTAACCAGCTTCACTTAACTACTGTGAATGCTCGCTCTGCTATCAAATACTCCCCTGACATCTGTCTCCTTCTCGGAGACTTTGGCCTGTATGTCCTCACTTACCGAAACGTGGTTCAATGCCAGCTCTGTTACTGCTCTTGACACTCTCCTTCCTGAGGGCTACAAAATCCTCTCCAAACCCAGGCCCAACAGGCCTGGAGGTGGAGTGGTCCTCATCTTCCATGAGTGAGTCCCTGCTTCCATCATTCCTACGCCTCCTTTGAATGCCTCATCTGTTGGCTTGGGGTCCCGCCTACTCTCTCTCTCTCACCCTCAACACTATCTACAGAACCCCTGGCCCGATCTCCCTCTCTGAATGGGCCAACCTTGCCTCATCCCTTTCAACCTCTTCTTCCAAACTACTCCTCCTCGTGACTTCAACATCCACATCGACTCTCTTGAATCATCCACCACTCAGCTCCGGGTCCTCTGTGACTCCCTCTCACTATTCTTCTTCCGGACCGACTCACTCTGCCGGCCACACTCTTGATGCCCTCATCTCTGGTGACATCCCTATCTCTAATCCAGTCACCACCCCGCTCTCCTGGTCTGACCACTCTCTCCTTTCCTCCCACCTAGGGCCTCTTGGCCCTCTATCCGAGCCACCACCTGTACTGCCAATCTTCTTTGCTGGCATTCGACTGACGAAGTGAGTGTCAGTTGCTGCTTTTGCCTCCACCTTCATCCCCCTCCCACCTCTGCTCCTTACTCTCCCTCTGACACTGTCCTTGCTAACCTGCACCTTGCCATCTCTAACACCCTCGACATCCTTGCCCCTGCCATGAGGATATGCCTAAAACCTGCCACTAAGAACAGTAGCTTGTATGACTCCGATCTAGCATCTCTGAAATGCAAGTGCAGTTACTGAATGGAAGTGGCAGACCTTGGATTTATCCTGTGACAAACTGGCCTGCTGCCTGCTCCAAAGGCAAAATCGCTTCTCTATCCACTCCAAGAAGCGTGCCCACATCCAAGCACGTATCTCTGGAGCCACTAACAACCCAGCCAAACTTTTCAAAAACTGCAAGGAACTCGCCAATCCACCTGCAGTCTCCTCCTCTCTTCTTCCTTCCCTGGCTCTATGCACTGCCTTGCCTTTCCACTTCTCATCCGAAACTCAGGACATACTGTCCTCACTCCTCTCCACCCATCTTCTCTCCCACGCCTACTCCCCTCCCTCCCCTCCTCTCACCCCTTCACTCTCCTCCCACCTGCCCATAGCACCGGATGAGGTCTCTAAAGTGGTCCGCTCTATGAAGGCTTCCTCCAAACAGGTGCTCCCCTGCTCCTCCAGAACCATCAAGCGCCACAATTACTCTCTTGCCCTGGCTCTTCCTGACTTCTGTAACCACTCCTTCGCCACAGGGTCTTTCCCTCTGTCGCTCAAGCACTCCCTTGTGCACGCTCTCCTAAAAAAGCCATCTGGTGACCCCTCCTGCCCAAGTAACTATCACCCTATCTCTACTACCCCCTTCCTGGGGAAACCCTTGGAAACATTGGTCCTCCCCCAACTGACCCTCCACACTGATCTTGTTGGTTGCCTTCATGACCCTCCAATCTGGATTCAGGGCATCCAGAGGCACGGAAACTGCTTTCCTGAACACCTGTGAAACCATGCTTGCAAATCTCGACTCCAACTCTCCTGCTGTTCTCATTCTCCTCGATCTCTCCTCTGCCTTTGACATGGTCAACCATTTCATCCTCATAAAACGACTCTGTGACACCCTCGGCATCACTGACCGGGCAATGGACTGGCTGACCTTCCTCACTAACCACCCTTCCCAGCTGCAACTGGGCCCTTTCTCCTCCACCATCACACACTCTACCTGTGGCGTCGCCTAGGGCTCTACCCTATCATCATGGCTCTTCAATATCTATCTCGCCCCTCTTGCTCACCTGATCTCCTCCTTCTCTCAATTCCAGTGTTATGCCGATGACACACAGCTTTCCTTCAAAATTCCCTCTACTTCCTCCTCTTTCTCCTCTCTCATCCCAGACTGGCTGTCCCCCATTCAGGCATGGTGTGCAGCAAATGATCTCTGTCTCAGTGCCAATAAGATGGAGATCCTCCTCATCGGGACACATGTGCCCTCCTTTCTTCCTACCCTCTGGCCACCCTCTACCCCGCCATCTTGTGAGGCCAAAAATATTAGGGTCATCTTCGACTCTGCTCTCTCCTTCATACCTCATATCATGGATCTTACCAAGAAGTCCCACTTCCAGCTCCACCTCCTCAGAGGCATTCTTCCTTTTCTCACCTTCCCCCAGAAGCTCAATGTCTCCAGAGCTCTGGTTCTCTCCAGGCTGGACTACTGCAACAGCCTCTTTCTCAATCTCCCTCTTTCCTCCCTTTGCCCCTCCAGCAAATCCAAAACAGGGCTGCAAGACTTATACTTGGCCTCAAGCCCAGGGACTGTATCTCTCCAGCCCTAATATCTCTCCACTGGCTCCCGGTGACTGCAAGGATCAAATTCAAGACCTGCTGCATCATCCACAAGGCCTTCTGGGGCCTTGGACCACTCTATCTCCAACTTTCCCTCCCTAAGTATACCCCTGCTAGAGCCCTACGCTCCGCTAATTCCAACTCTCTTACTGTCAAATGCTTCTCCAAGGAGAGGGTGAGGGGCAGGTCTCTCTCCTCGGCTGGTGTCTCCCTTTGGAACAGCCTCCCTGCCCCTCTCAGACCTGAGCCGGATCTCCATAAGTTCTGGGAACTGCTCAAAACTCTGCTCCTCTCTACCTCTTTCCCTTCCCTGCTAATCATCCCACTGCCGCTGTGACTGTGGCCTGATCCTTGTGAATGTCAAAGGATCCCAGGCCCTTCCTCCCAGTCAATACAAGCCCCCCTCCCCCGACTGCATTGCCCTGCGGGCCCCTTCTTGGTGGCGCCACATCCCACCTTTTGAGAGTTGCCTGTACCAGCACTTAGCCTGTCCCTCGTTCCATCCCCTCCACTTCTCCCAATGCACTTGCTCGGCCAAATGCCACAAGGCCAAGTTAGAACCATGGCTGTATATTGTTGTTCTTGCCATTGTTTTTATTTCCCCTGTTCCCTTTGTGTATCCTTGTGGCACTTTGAATCACCTTACAAATGCTCAATGAAATAATGATTTCAAGGTCCACGAAAATGGGAAAGCGGTCTTTAACCAGGCAACAGTTGTAGGTGTTTGTGTACTTAAGAATAGTAGTTAATCTTAAACCCTGCGATAGTGCAGAATGTTTCTAACAACCTAACTATGTGGGGCAGTGAGGACCAGGAGTCCCTCATGTAAAAAAGTTGATCGGCGTATAGCACTAGTTTATGCTCGTGCCCTGCGATATCTAGTCTGTGTATGAGTCTAGAAGTTCTGAGCAGGCACGCTAAGGTTCCATGTACAGCACGAACAGCAACGGGCACAGTGAGCAACCCTGCCGGGTGACCCTCCGCATGCTCACGGGATCCAACAACATTCCGTTCACTTTGATCTGGGTAGACAGGAGCACAAAATTGTCCAACACTTGTTTGAGAAAGATTGGGCCAAATCCAAACCCTTACAGTACTTTTGACACATACGCCCAGTATACTCAATCAAACACTTTTCCTGCATCAATAAACAGTAGGGCTAAATCTCTCTTCTGTCTCTGTGCTCATGTCATAACATCAATAGTGCAGCAGATATTGTCCGATGCCTGTTGTCCTGGGACAAACCCTGTTTGGTCCTTACTGACTACTCCGAGGAGTACAGCAGCTAAGTGCGTGACCAGGATTTTTTAGTAAATGCGAGAATCATAGTTAAGAACCGCTACCGGTTGAAAAGAGGAACATAGGATGTGATGTCCTTACCGAGCTTACCTAATAAAATCAGTATAATTTCCCCCATGGAGGGTGTAATGGACCATGTCACTGCAAAAGAATTAAATAGAACTACTAATTGGGGCGCGAGTATATCCACAAACTTATTATAAACAAGGGCGGTAAGCACATCCAGGCCCAGGGCCTTATTACCAGGGAGAGTGCAGATGGCCTGGAAAACTTCGTCCAAGGCAATGGGCGCCTCCAGCTTTTCCTTATTGTACTCGTAAATCTGGGGGAGATGAGCATCTGTGATAAATGTGTCCTGCTGCGCTCCGTTAAGGTGTTCTGCCATAAGTAATGCTGAGTAGTACTGCGATAATATAAGCATTTTGGCCAATTCATCATCCATCATCCTGCACCTGGTCAGCTTTATCCCTCAGACCCCAAATTGCGGTGCCATTTGTCTGAGCTTGGGGTTCATATGCAAGGGTGTGCCAAGCTTTATTAGAGGTGCTGAAATAGAAGTGTTTGATCCTAAGCAGCTTATGAGAGATGTAATTTGCCCATAGCACTTTTAGCTATGATCTCTCGCTACCTGTAACAGCCTGTAGGTTTTCCTGGCCCTGTCCCGTTAATAGCGGACTTCCCACTCTTGGACTCTCTGCTTTGCCTGTTCTCACTGGGCTGTTAAAACCCTTTTGCACGCCGATGCCAGGCTGATCAATTTGCCTCTCAGTGTGGGTTTTAGGGCGTCCCATATCATGTTTATTGAATGCCCCCCTGCATAGTTTTCTTTAAAGTCTGGTTGATTCTTTCAGAGATGGTGGTACGGATAGTCGTTTAGCTTCCACCCAGTGGTCTTCCTGCCATCCCACCCATAACTGTCTAGCTGTAGCGCAATAGGACAGTGATCAGATACCATTGCTAGTTCTATAGTAGCAGAGCTAATCTCTGCGAGCAGGGATTGAGAGACTATAAAGTAGTTGATTCTAGAGTAGCTACGGTGGAAAGTGAGAATAATACAGAGTGTGAGTATGAAAGTGCCTCCATACATCCACCAATTGCATGTCCTCTATAGCTTTCTGAAAGGGGACCGCTTTCAATACCTCTGCTGGGGTAACTGGGCCCGATCTGTCTCCCCCTGCGTCTAATATTACATTAAAGTCACCTCCAACTACAAGTTCACCACGCTAAAACTGCGCAATATGAGGGAAGACCAGAGTATAAAAGTGATCATGTTGTTGGTTTGACCTGTAAATGGAGACCAAAGTGAGATCCTTGCCTCCTATTCATATATGCAACCCCAGATACCTGCCTTTGGCGTCACCGACTACCTTCAACTGTACAAAAATAAGGGATTTGGCTATTAAATCCCCCCCACCCACCCCTGGCTTTCTTCTGGGAGGAAGAGGCAAAGTATTGGTGGGGGAACCATGCGGAGCGATGCCTCTGCCACTCTCGCTGTAAAAGGTGGGTTTCCTGGAGTAAGGCGATATCAGCCTTACGATCCACCAATTTAGAGAGCACACGGTTCCTCTTCCTCTGAGAGCCTATCCCTTGAACGTTCAATGATATTATTTTCAGATCGGCCATTCCCCCACATAATATGTTCCTAATCCCACCCCCTAAACCTTCACATGTTAACCAGCAAGTATGTCCCCGGCACCTCTCTAAAGAAAGGCAATCAGCATATTTCACCCATTGAGAATCCCTCACCCCACCCCGTACAAGTTAACCACTGTGCAATATTTTAAAGAAATACCAAAACAAGATACAGAAAAATAAGAAAAGGGAAAAGGAACTACAAAGGGAAACCACCCTGTCTGGGGTTAACATCAGACAAGAATTCCTGATTAAGGGCACATGCTCCTGATGCCCTTAGAACTATATATGAACTGTAACAGGACGGCTTCTGAAAACGGCTGCTGTAGAGCCAATTCACGGAACCTCAAAAGATAAACAGTCCCCACTGCTCAACCCAGTGCATTTTAAACAGCTGATCTCCAAATGACAGAGCCGACTTTCATGTAGGGGCCTCCAAGTCTCTGCTTTTTCTGTTCTATCCATAGAGGGTCTCTGACGATCCTTTCTACTTCTCCTTCTTGAGCGCGTTCGTGACCAGTCGGCAGATGAAGTCTCTCGTGGGGGTGGGGGATGACGTTTCCTGGATACTTGTATATCCTCCCCTGGAATTTTCAGGGTCTGAACGGTTGCACTCAGAGTGGTGAATTGATGCTGGACCCCATCCACTTGGAACAAAATCTGAAACGGGTACCCCATCTATATAGGATGTCTTTGTCAGTCAACCAATTGCTTAGATGTTTAATGAGCCTACGCCTTTGAATGGTCACTTGAGACAAGTCTTGAAACAGTTGGATGGAGGCGCCATTTTATTCCAAACCTCGCCTCATTCTGGCTTTCTGAAAGATTGTCTTTGGTCTTAAAAAAGTGAATTCTTATCAGCACATCTGGGAGGAGATTTTGCCGGATCTGAAAGTTGGAGTACACTGTAAGGAAGGCATGGTATCAAACAGTGAAGACCCACAAGTGATCACAGTTCAAGGGTGTTTAGTGAACTTCAATGGGTTGGTTGAACGCCTACCTAACCCTAAATCTAAGGATAGGAGCAAGCTCTGACTGTCGAATAATAATAACGCAGTCCTAGAGGAGTCTCTGTCAAAATAAAGGGTCCTATGCTAAAAAACATTTTGCCAGTCCTTACTTCTAAATAGAAATGGTGTGGGGAAACAATGTATGCAAAAGAAACAATATGTCAGGATAGTTGAGCAGTTGGCTCCCCTTCCCCATGTTTTCAGCACGGGACAAGGTGGCACACTTGAGCTTCACACACACTCTGGCTTCTGTGCCACGAGGATGCAGTTCAAACATAGGTATCTGGGCCTTCTGCGCCAACGTCTCTTTCCCAATAAAAGTCTCTTATTGCAGGGTGCCTGGCGTAAAAAGGACCAAAGTTCCGTTCTCATCAGGATTTTCACATTTGCAAGTTCGCTGGTTTATTGTTCACCACTGGGCTCCCTCAAGCATGCTCAGATACCCTTAAACACAAGTAAACAATTGTCTCCCTTGATTGGGCTTGGACCACGGGTCTCCCTCAGTCGGGCTTGGACCTGATAATCTCACTTTCTTTGCTTTTTTTGATATCAAAATTCAAAGACTTTCGACTGCGATGGATTTTTCTTAAACCATTGCAGGACCACTTCTGATTAACTTCAACCATATGTTTCACTTTATTGTTTTTGTTTCTGCCACTTCTTAGCTGGGTACATTGCACACAGACCTTCGATTCAGCACACCCGTGGTACCAGAGCACTCTGTTACTTTGTCTGATACCTTCTCTGATTCATATTAAAGTTCAAACATTCATCAGCAATTGAGCTTTACTCGCATACTTCATCACACGCCTTAATATTCTTCGCTGTTGTGCTCTTCATACAGTGTTACTGCTTGCAACCTTGACTTCAACACAGACCGGTCTTGCATCGATCTCACCGGCTGTGTTGATTTCTCTGGCGCTACTTTGATCCTGGAGCCAAGGACAGTACCACAGCGGCTGCTTCTCCTCCCCGTCTGAGCCAGTCATGCAGGAGGGGCTCGGGTATCTCAGACACACAATGCAGGATTCTTCAGTCTGGTTTCCTGACCTTACCCCTTTTAATCTGAAGGTTTCTAGAAAGTAACAGTTTCTCACCGGAAGGGTCAACGGTATCTCCCTCCTTGCTCTCCCTTCTTGGTTTGCCGCCTTTCTCCCCTTGTTCAGCTGCTGTCTGGAAAACACTGTTCCTTGGTGTGCTTTGCCTTGCTCAGGGTGTACTTTCGTGCTCTGCCCTTTATCCGTGTGGGGAAGCTTGATGGAAGTCGGGTGTGAATTGTTAACAATAATTGCCTGACTTTGCCTGACCATAGTAATGGGACATGTCAGGTACAATGCTCGGGTATGAGTCTGTTTTTCTCCCAGACCACCCATCTGTCTGTGAAAGTGTGTGTAAAGAAGGGGGAGAGGGGTTACAATTCCCAGGTATCCTACTTGGTAGGAGGGAGTAAAGGTGTTTTAGGGGGGATACCGCATAACACCATCAGGTGTCTTGCTCCCCAAAGACCCTTCACTCAGGTAATCCTCCTGCACAGGTCCACCCCCAGGGTATGAATCAAAAGACTATGGCTGTGCCCTGGCCACCTGAGAGAGAGATCCCCAGGGACAAGCGGGTGAGACACCTTCTCGTTTCTCACAACACTCTATGCGTATGATCGAGGGTGAAGCCCACCTCGGCATCCCCCAGAATGTCTTGAAACATGCCCCGTACATAATCCTCTAACACTTGGTCTGTGACTTCCCTTGGTATCCCTCTGATGCATATATTATTTACATGAGACCGGTTCTCAGCATACTCCTCTATTTTTCTTCCGCAGACCTCCTATAGGCCTCCAGTGCGGCTACTCGCTGTTCCAGCTGGTCATGCGTGTTTTCCTGGTCACAGAAGGCAATATCCAAGTCGCTGATTTTGCCTGGTCGCAGAAGGCAGTCTCCAAGCCGCTGAGTCTGGTCTCATTCTGTTGAACATTGAGCGAGAGTTCCTGGATGAAGGAGCATTTTTTTCTGCAATACAGCAGCCATTTCTTTCTGGATGGATTGGGGCAACTGAGTCATATCGCCCTTCGTAGCGGTTTGAGTATTTACAACCAAGGAGGGGGAGGGCGCCTTAGTGGCGGATTTTGTCTTCTAAAGCATATCCTTGATGGAGGCTGCAGGTTTATCTTTAGGCTTGCTAGACTTCATGGTGAGCTCAAGGGCGGTGATGCTGGGATAAAAGATGAAGAGAATGTACCCCTTGGAAGGCCGATGGATGTATACTGGCGCCGCCTCCGAATTGGCGACCAGACCGCTCTTCAATTTGGGATCCGGTTCCTCATATCTCACCCAAGTGCCAACTCTCCCTTGATGCTAAGGTGCTAAGGAGCCACTTGGCCCTGTGTCCTCCAATTCATATGCCGTTGGTATGATGGGACTTGGGAAGACAAAGAGGCTGTCCCGCTGATTCCAGCTCTGGTCTGACCCCCCGACCCCCTGAGGAGTGGTCAATAAGCTCTGCCTCCTTCCAGCTAGAAAGATGCCCAACCCTGTGGAATTCCGGATCCAGGGGGCATCAGAGTGAGCAGTGTTCTTCCTGCGGGTACCTCCACCAGCTGGGCCCCTGAGATTCCAGGTAAGTCCAGCCTATGCCTTGGCTTCCCTGCACTGTTACTAGATGGAACCTCCTAGCTCCGTGAGCCCCATACCAGGAAGGGTCCGCAGAGCTGAATGTGATGGCAGGCTATAGGTGACGGGTGAGTCCTCCGTCCCCCTTATTGGGCCGGCTCACCTCCCCTGCCAGGTGAACCCAGCGCTCGGCTCCAACCTCGTGCTCTCCTGCTACTGGGGGAGTGCTTAGCTCCGTTGTTTTCCAGTATAGGAGGTCCTACAATGCCTGATGCAGCGATGCCTAATGGTCCGGGGGCACCTGTCAATGAGTCCCTATTAGCTTCAATCGTCCCGTATGATCAGCGAGTGTATTCTGCTTCATGGCCAACAAACTTGCAGCTGGGCCGCACTGTGTTTGCAGAGCTCTTCAGGAGGCTGGAGTCCGGAGCAGCTGCAACGTTAATGGCTGAGGAGGCTGCGGTGAAGGACGGCCTGTTGTGGGTTGCTAGCTGGCTCATGGGCAACTCCCCCAGCTGCCCGCACTCATCGAAGATGTGCTGCAGAGTAAGCGCCGACTGCGCTGTGGTGTCTAAGGTGACAGGGGGAGCAATCCCGCTCCAGAGCGCAGCAGTGAATCTCAGCGGTTCCCAGTTAATATGCCGCTTCCGGAGCCAGGAGCCTCAGTAATCGGGTGATTTGTAGGCCAGGCTGCAATAGGTACGATGCGACCCAAGTCCTCCGGCTCATTTATCATACGGAGTGGCCATCATGCTGGGGGTCGTAGCTCCAAGAGCACAGGCTCCAGAGAACCCGTCCGCTAACTGTTTTCTAGGCACCGCCGCAGCCGTTACCACCAGGCCTGGAATGCAGCTCAGGTTCCGGTAGCAGCATTCAACTTCGAGGCTATTCATGCAGTTTTCCCTTCTTAGAGCTGTGGAGCTCATAGGGCTACGCCGCCATTGGCCTCCTGCCAGGCCACGCCCCACCTAAATTCATTTCTAAGTTCCATGTGAACCAGTCCATTGAACCTCCAAGTTTCTTTCAGAATTCCACTAACTCAGCTGAGAGAAGCCTCCAAACACTAGATATTAGGAAAGCAGTGGTGTATTACCCTGATGAAACAAAACCACTAAGGAAGACAGACCAATTATTTGTATCTGTTGCTGTTGGTAGAGAAGGGGATCCTTCTCCAAGTCTGCAATCTCTAGAGCAGTGATTCCCAACATGTAGCTTGGGAGCAGCATGTTGCTGACAGTACCCTAAATTGTTGCTCGCTAGTTGTTCTGGGCAATGGTGTGGAGGCATAGAAGGAGGTGCTGAAGAGATGAGACCTTTATAGCCAGGAGAGAGTCCTTGACTGTGCAAGAATGTTGGTAAATGATCCTGCTGCAGTTCCAGTTGGCTTATTTTTGAGGTTTCAGTTTGTTGCCACAATGTAAATATTTTTCAGTAAATGTACTTGCATATAATAAAATCGTTTAAACCCTATCATCGTCAGATATTTTGCACAGCTGGCAATTAATGAGCACAATAATTGAACCATGTTCCCATGTTTGTGTCCTGGACAAAACTGTCATATTCTGTTCCTTTGTACATGGAGTTGAAGCATTATGGACGAATAAGTGGCATGCATGCCCAACTTTCCTTAACTAAATTTGCATGCACTACTTTTTGTACAGGTTCAGTGTGTGTTTGACGCAACCATGCATTATATTGAACAGAAATATTACTTTTAGTGTCACCTATATTTATTATTGCATAGTGTCCAACTGGAAAAATTGTCATTGTTTGATACTCTGTTCATTTGGCACCTGGATAATGGGCAGATAAGGGAAATGCATGCCACATTTTTCATAATTAATTTGCTCTATATTCAAATAAGTTACTGTTAATACATTTAAACCAATTACTTAATCCAAATACCTAGTTAACAGCACCGCACCCCTCTATGAAGTGGTCGTCAAATGCTCAAGGTTTTGACCAATGTTGCCACTAAGTTGTGTGCTAAATCCCTTTTGGGCAGAGAAAAGAGGCTCCACATCTTTCGGAGACATATTTCTATTCCTAACCATATTTTCACTAATTTAACTGACCACAGGTGCTTTAAAATGAACTATTTTCCATTACATGCCAAAGAAATGATTAGGCAGTAACCTCCAAAGCCCAAGTGACGTGACCTATAAAGCTTACGATGTAATCATCAGTATTAATCAATATTTAATAATATTTCTCCATTAAGTTAGCAACATTGAAAAACATTCATCATATTTCATAATATTCACATAGAAAAAGCCCAAAATTAAAAAAGCAGCTTTAACATATTCAAGCAAGCTATATATAAAAACCTGATGATTACAATTAATTATATAAAAAATAGCTTCCTTGCTGTCCAAAAATGGATGCAAAACACTGAAACAGCAACAAATTAACCTAATCTTAGACTCCAATTTTGCAGGCACACTTTGTGCTTCTTCATGCACACTTTCTTCATTAGTTGGGGCTTGGGTATCCGCCTCCTGCATTTTGGGGATCTTACTTCACAGATTTCTCATTGTCGTCTTATCTGTATACGTAAGTCTGCATATAAAGCTAAGGAGGGCAGCTTCTCCAGCATGGGGTCTGGCATGGATTCACATGCTCATGAATATTCCCCGTCGTCAGGCTGGGAATATTCCCCGTCGTCAGGCTGGGAATCCTCGGTAAAGAAAAAACCAGTATCAGTTTCGTTTCTGATCTGTCTTTCGTAGTAATAACCAATCACTGGTCTCTGCGTCATACTGACCACAGCCAATGACTGCCCTCTACCTAAGCACCGCCTCTGGCAGCCATCTTCAGATTTGGAAGCACGTGAAGTGGCAGTATGACCAAGTGAAGAGCCGCAGAGGGGTAGGCGGGAGGGTTCGCATGTGAATCCATGCCAGACCCATGCTGGAGAACAACAGTTACAGGTAAGTAACTTGTTCCTTCTCCAGCATGGGGTCTGGCATGGATTCACATGCTCATGAATAAAGAATACATAGCAGTACACACATGCACAACCACGGGAGGTGGCAAAGGCTCAACATTAAGCATCACATCAACTCAACATTAAGCATCTTACCTCCTCACCAGGCTCACCTCAGGCGAACAGGTTGCGCAGCACTGCTTGGCCGACCCTGGACTCCTCCCTGGAATCCCGGTCGACGCAGTAGAATTTCGTGAAGGTGTGCGTCGACCTCCACGTAGCAGCCCTGCATATGTCCAGCAGGGGCACACCAGATAGGAACGCCGTGGTAGCTGCGATCGCTCTGGTGGAATGGGCTCTCGGACGGCCAGGCAGCGGTCGGTTTGCCAACCGGTGACAGCACATGATACAGCCGGAGAGCCATCTGGAGATGGAAGCCTTCGAGAGAGCCTTCCCCTGATTGACAGGTCCAAAGTTCACAAAGAGTTGTGACGTCTTCCGAAAACCCTTCGTGCGGTCCACGTAGAACTTCAGCGCTCTAGCTACATCCAGCAAGTGCAAAGTCCTCTCAGCCGGCGACGAAGGCGACGGGAAGAACACAGGTAACACCAAGGGTTCGTTGAGATGGAAGTCCGACGGTACCTTGGGCATGAAGGAGGGGTGCGTCCTGAGCACTACCCTCGTGTCGTGGAAAGTCAAGTACGGGGCCTTGCAGGAAAGGGCCTGGATCTCTCCCACTCGTCGTGCGGAGGTGATGGCCACAAGAAAAGCTGTTTTCCACGATAGAAACTTCAACGGGGCCGAGTGCAGAGGCTCGAACGGAGGTCCCATGAGCTTGGTCAGCACCACGTTGAGCTCCCACGCCGGGGCCGGAGCCTTCACCGGCGGGAACGATCTGAACAGTCCCTTCATGAACTCTTTCACCAGACGATGAGACCACAAGGACGTCCGCCCCGTGGTTCTGGTGTATCGGGAGATTGCAGCAAGATGAATCTTGATGGACGCGTGTGCCAGACCAGCTTTGGCCAGCGTCAGCAGGTACGGCAGTACTTGGGGAGCCGTAATCCGTAGAGGGTTAATCTTCTGTGCGCGGCACCAGACAGAGAACCTCTTCCATTTGTGTCCGTAGCATTTAAGAGTCGAGGACGCCCTGGCCTTTGCAAGAACCTCTCTGCAATCGGCCGGTATGTCGTATCCTCCAAACTCTAGCGCTGCAGGAGCCAGGCCTGCAAGTTCAGCGACTTCGGGTCGTGGTGGAGGATGGCGCCTCCTTCCCTGGAGAGTAGATCCGCGTCCGCCGGCAGCTTGATCGGCGAGGACGCTGACAAGTCCAGCAAGTCCGGGAACCATATCTGCCTCGGCCACGCAGGTGCGACGAGGATCATCCTGCACCGTGACCTCTTGAGCTGGTTGATAATTATAATTATAATAATAATGATGAGCCGGATTAGCAGAGGCAAAGGAGGGAACGCGTAGAGGAACAGGCCCTCCCAGGCGAACGAGAAAGCATCGCCCATGCTCCTCGTCTGGGGAAACCTGCTGGCGAACCTCCGGCACTTGGTGTTCGTCGCCGTCGCGAACAGGTCGATCTGGGGTGTGCCCCACCGTCGGAAGAGGCGATCCACCAGATCCTGCCGTAGTTCCCACTCGTGGCACGAGCGCAGCTCCCTGCTGAGTGAGTCGGCGATGGTGTTTTTTATCCCTGCCAGATGAAACGGCACCAGAAAAATCCCTTGGGCGACGGCCCAATGCCACAGGTCCTGCGCCTCCTTGGACAGCGCTGGGGACCTGGTTCCGCCCTGTTTCCTGATGTAAAACATGGTGGTGGTGTTGTCGGTGAAGATCCTCACCACCTTGCCCTTGAGGGACGGAAGGAAGGACCTGAGGGCCCAAAACACTGCACGGAGCTCCAGGACGTTGATATGCAGGGACTTCTCCGTCAGGAGCCAGAGTCCCCTTGCGTGCAGATTTTCGGTGTGCGCTCCCCACCCTTCCAGGGAGGCATCCGTGGTCACAGTCTCCCGGTGGGCTGGGGCCTGGAAGTCCATGCCCGCCGTCAGATGCGCGCGGGTGCCCCATTACCGTATCGCTCGTCGGAAGCTCTCGTCGAGCTTGATCCTTTCCTCGAAGCTGCCCGTCGTCTGGATCCAGCGCGCATCCAGGAATTCTTGCAACGGGCGCATCCGGAGCCTGCACATGGGAATGAGGTAGATGCAGGAAGACATCATCCCGAGGAGGGACTTGATGGACCTCACTTTGGCCGCGTCGGCCACCAACATCCGTTGCACCTTGCCCAAGATGGTCCTGGTCCTCTCCTCCGACGGGGAGGCCAGAAGGGACACTGTGTCGAGCCTCGCTCCCAGAAACAGTGCGACTTGCGCGGGCACCAGGTGGGATTTGGCGTAGTTCACGGAGAATCCCAGGTCCGTGAGGAGTTGGACGGTCCTTGCCGTGTGGACCACGGCGAGCTCCCTCGTCTTGGCGCGGATGAGCCAGTCGTCCAGGTAGGGGTAGACGTGAATCCCCTCGCGGCGCAGCTGCGCCGCCACCGGTGCGAGGCACTTGGTGAATACCCTGGGTGCCGACCGTAGTCCGAAGGGAAGGGCTTTGAACTGGTAATGACGCCCTTGGACCACGAACCTGAGGAATTTCCGGTGCCCCTTTAGGATGGGAATGTGGAAGTAGGCATCCTCCAAATCCAACGACGATAGGAAGTCTCCTTCCTCCAGCTGACCCAGGACGTGCTGGAGGGTGACCATCCGGAACTTCTGCGCCTTGATGAACTTGTTCAGACGTCGCAGGTCTAGGATGGGGCGCCATCCTCCCGTCTTCTTCTTCACGAGGAAGTATCTCGAGTAGACTCCGGAGCCCCGAAGCCCCTTTGGGACGAGTTCGATGGCGCCCTTCCTGAGCATCGCCTTTACCTCCAGGAGAAGTTGAGGGGCGTGAAGTTCTTTCCTGGCCACGGGGGGGACGCGCGGGCACCTTCTTTGAAACTCGAGCGCGTGGCCCCGGGCCAGGGCGTCCAGCACCCAACGGTCGGTGGAGATGGACTCCCACACGCTGATGAAGCCCGCCAGCCGGCCTCCCACCGGGGTGCTTCGGTGGGGGCCCGACCCCACGGCCGGTTCAATCCTGCTTGGACGCGGCCTTGCCGCCTTGACCTCCTTGGTGACGACGGCGGGGTCCGCTAGACTTGCCTCGTCCTCTGTAGGCCTCTTGCGATGACGAGCGGGCCGCTTGACGGTAGGAAGCGAAACCGCCGCCGGAACCTTTGGAGGCGCCCTTGCCTCCGCTGCTCCGAAAGGGCGTCCGTCGTTGCTGCAGAACTCCAAGGGCCCGGGCCGTCTCAGTATCCGCCTTGATGGCCTGAAGGGAATCGTCCACTGTCTTCCCAAACAGATTGTTCCCGTCGAAGGGCATGTCCAGGACTCTGGTCTGGACGTCCTGCCGGAAGTCCGTAGCTTTGAGCCATCCACGACGTCGAAGGCAAACGCCGTTGCCCAGCTGGCGGAACCCAGTGTCGGCGATGTCCGTCGCCACGGTGATGGCGTGGTCCGAGGCCACCTCACCTTCCTGCAGGATCTCCAGGGCCTCCGCCCTCTTGTCGTCCGGCAGAAAATCCAGCAGGGGAGCTATCTTGTACCAGAGCTCCCTGTCGTAGCGAGCCACGATAGCCAAGGCGTTGGCCGCTTTAATCGTCGTCGCTGCCGACGAGATGACTCTACGTCCCATAGCATCCAATTTCCTTCCCTCGCCGTCCGGCGGGGAAGTCGATGTGGAGGCCGCACCCCCCCCCCCCCGCTTTCTTCCTGGCTGCCGCAGAGACGACGGAATCCGGGGTAGGCTGCGCCCGGAGGCACAGGGGGGCCGTGTCCGGGACCCGGTACTTTTTCTCGTACCGGTCTCTTCTAGCTGGCGTCGTGGAAGGGTTCTTGAGGAGGGAAAGGCCCTCATCCCAAATGTCGTCCAACAGAGGCACTGCGAGGACCGTCTTCCTCTTGGCCTCGCGCCGCTGATAAAGGAAGCCTTCCTTTTTCTTCTCCTCAGGGCAGAGTTGGAAAAGCTCGGAAGCCCTGGAGATCATGGAGTGGAAAGATCCGATCTCGTCGGGCGGAGAAGCCCTGGCGGGAGGCGACGACGGAAAATCCTCGTCGTATGCCTCGTCGTCCGTACCCGTCGCTGCCGTGTCAGTCCCCGTATCATCCCCTCGGGTGGACGGGGAGGAGGGCTGGACGGGGCGCGACGGTTGAAAAGGAGGTGGTGGATGGATCCTTCTTTTCTTGGTAGGGGGAACACCAGAAGGTCCCGGTTCTGGATCCCCCGACGGGAGAGGTTCCTCCGTCGGTAACGGTAGCCTCGTCCTTATCTCGGAGCATAAGGACTGTATGGCCAACAAAATGGCCGCCGAGTTGTCTTGCGGCGCTGGCAGAGGGGAGTCCGACGGGCGAGCAGGGGCCCCGTCGGTATCCTCGACGTCGTCGTCGTCACCTGCGTCGGGGTCCATTCCGACGGGCTGGCCTTCTTCCACGCCTAGGCCGTGGCTTAAGACCTCGATCAGCTCCTCTTCTGAGGTTGAGGCCGAATCTACGACGACGCCCTGCCCCCCCTTCTTTTTCCCCACGGAGGGTTTCACGGGGGTCCTATCGATGGGCACAAAAGAAGACTCCCTCCGAGGAGGCAGGGAGATTCTGGGCCCCGAGGTCGCCACCACTGGTGCAGCCTCCACAGGCTGAGCCAGGGCCGCCGCGACCGTTTCGATAGAGGGCTTGGTCGGATGGATCAAGGCCTTCACCACCTTAGGTGCGCTCACCGCCTTATCCTTGAGGGAGGGGGCACTGCCACGCTCCTCCTCTGCCTTAGAGCTCGACCGGGGCCTCTCCAGGAGCTTCGCCGGGTGCTCGGCCTTCCTCTTACCCGACCTAGAGCGTTGGCTCGTGGTTGATGGTGCCGGGGAGGGTGCGCCCTGCCTGGCGCCCGTAGAGCCCGACCGTTCGGCACTCCCGGTGCCAGCGGACTCGCGGTGCTTAGCCTTATGTTGGGCCCCCGTCGCCGGGGCGCCCTCAAAGGTCTTAGAAGACCGCTCGGATTTCTTCTTCTTCTCGCCAGACGGGCTCTTACCCTCCAGCCAGTTGGCGAGACGTTGATGGCGGTCCTTCATGGTCCGTTCCGACATGTTGCCGCAAAACGCACAGTCCTTTGTGAAAAAGCACGAAAAATAGCACTAACGCTCGAGAGCAATAGCACGAGGATCCCAACACATGAACGTGCGGTAAAAATCTGAAGATGGCTGCCAGAGGCGGTGCTTAGGTAGAGGGCAGTCATTGGCTGTGGTCAGTATGACGCAGAGACCAGTGATTGGTTATTACTACGAAAGACAGATCAGAAACGAAACTGATACTGGTTTTTTCTTTACCGAGGATTCCCAGCCTGACGACGGGGAATATTCATGAGCATGTGAATCCATGCCAGACCCATGCTGGAGAACAACAGTTACAGGTAAGTAACTTGTTCCTTATGTATGGTTCGGACATCTACCTCTCTCCTCATCTGACAAGATCTTGTTTTTTAATTTTTTTTATTCGTTTTTTTATTTTTATTCATTTGTAACACGCTTAATACCAGCGAGTGATTTCTAAGCGCGGGATCGGGATTCAAACTTGTGTTGCTCTGCATTGTCTTGCTTCCAAGACAAACTCATTGCTATCCTTCCTCCGAAAGAGCTATTTTGAGTTCACTTAATGTGCCAAATGTAGTTCTATCCCACCCCCTGTCCAAATGGACAGTGCCTTACACCCCCCATACAACAGATATTTATTTTTATCAGGGGAGGCAGCAATCATGCTTACTCTGAAATTCACTTTGATTAGCAGAAAATCCCAGATGTGCTTTTAAAAATCATAACTTAGCCGAAGCCTTCAAACTGAACACCCCCAATCCACCTCATAAGGCGGTACCACGTCTACCTGGAGGGAGACCTGCTATTTGGCACAGGAATTTATTTTGCAACCCCTACAGCACATTACAGTTAGAACAGCCCAGATTTCGCTGCCATAAAAAACATTGAACAGACCTTTGTTTATATACCTCCAGGCATATTGCATATTTACACAAACTGCCAGTACTATCTCTGGCTTCTTAAGAACATCCAACCCTACTTAAGTGCTACCATAGCTAGAGCAACAATCTTATCAAGAGTGGATTATGGAAATGCACTGATGCTGGGTGCAAGCCAAAGATGTCTGACTAATTATCAGGTCATCCAAAACAACACAGTAAGAATAATCAAGAGGAAAACAAGAAGAGACCACATAACACCAAAGGCAGAATGGACCTCCACTGGCTAGCAGTCAAAGAGAGGGTCTCTATTAAGAGTTTGACACTAGCACACAGATGCCTGTTAAGACAGGCTCTGGCTTATCTTAAAGAGAGGATCATTCAATATGTACCTCTAAGATCAGAAGCACAGATTCAGATCAAATGCCTGTCATTCAAACGCTCTAATGGACTGGGCAGATCTTTTCCTGTAAAAGTAGCCCAAAATTGGAATATCCCCCCCAATCGAGCTAAAGCTGATAAGAACTACAACAGCTTCAGGAAAAAGCACCTTTTTGAATGAATAGCGCTAAGAGAGTAGTATAGCACTTTTAACTGAGCCAAGCATTGATCCGTTTTCCTTGTAAAATGTCCTCGTCTTATTGGGCTGTGGTCTGCGGCGTGGTATAAATACATACAAGAAAAAGGCACTTTTCCAATCTGCTCCACACTTGAAATACCATTTCAAAAGGCTCTTTAATCCTTAATGATGGCCTTTAAACTGTGCTCTTAAAATTATTGACCCAAGCAACGCTCTTTGAGAAGGGGGTAGGCCCAAATAAAAATGAGACTGCCTCCTCATCTCTACATTCATTTAAAAATCAGCAACAAGGGTGCACCCTTTTCCCGAAATGTGTGTTATCATATTTTATTTCAAACTATTTAGTTCCCAAAATAGTCATTTGTGTATAGCAGGCCCTGTTGGGGACATGCCGTGGTTAAGTCCAAAATAGTCATATCATCGGCATAAAGAAGCATGCTATAAAATGTACCCATCAGAGAGGGTGGGCAAATGTGCCTAGTAGAAGTACTAGGCAAAGTCAGAAAGCAATACATTGGGGCCAACTTACATCCTTGCTTTTACCCTTTATTGGTGGAGAACAATATAATTTCCTGATCTTTTACATCAGACAGACGCTGAGATGTCTGCATATCACAGTTGGATACGATTTAATAAACCCTTAGGCATCCTGTTAGGCAAAGTTAGTATGCAGTACCCTCTGGGAACACTACACACAACTAAGACTACAGGTGTAGGCAAAACCAACCTTTGTGTCATGATGCCTACCCCCGGGGACCCAGACCACGTCCAGCAACCCCGGAAACAGGCATCAAGTTACCCTAAGGAAGCCCAACAACCCCTGCTAGGGGCTATTTGGGTCCAGCCCTGGCGCTTATGGCACCGGGCTCATATGGAGAGTCAGTTCTGGCGCCATAGGTGCCAGGCTCATAGAGTAAAACTTACCTGATGCAGACCATGCTGCAAACTTACCTGATGCAGACCATGCTGCAAGAGCTCCAAGCCAAAAGAGGCTTGGAAGGGACTACTTTACTTAGGGACTATTTTTTACTCGGCCGGGGCTGGGGTGGAATACTTACCTGGGACTACTTTGGAGGCTATTTAAACCACGCCCGAAGAGCAGCACACGCTTCACGTTATTCTGCACCCAGCAGCGTAACGCCCGCCTCGAGTTTGGAGCTCCTAGAGAAAGGGAAAAAGAAGGAGAAAAGGTTAGAACAAGAGCAATACCTTTAATCCTTACGTGAATTCCCGATCCATCGCGCCTTCGAGCTGGAAGAAAGAAGTTATTTTATTAACTCAGCAGCCTTCGCAGCATCTTCACATTCCACCGCATCCTCCTGCATGTTTCCGCCGCACTCCGGCACCTAAGGAGAAGATAAGAACATCAAGGTGAGCTAAGGGAGAATACACAGAGGAATATTAGTTACCCCCCATAGAGTTACCTGGTTTTACCACCGGGGGTACTATTCCTCTTCACGGGTCGGCGCAGCTTCCACTGCATCTTCGCCGAACCCCGGCCCCTAAGGAGAAACAAAAGGACAGCAAGGTGAAACAAAGCGACTAACAAGGGGAACCCTCCTCACCACAATAGACTTACCTGATTTTACCGCCTGAGGTATTATTCCCCAAGACTTCATATTTTCTCTCAGCGCCTGAATAAGGGAGAAAGCAACAGGTTGCATATTGACTTAATTCTATCGAACTGTGTTGGAAAATACGAATCCTTACCAGAATACTACCAGTTGCCACGAGGAACTCTTCATTAGGGTCAAGCTGCAACCTGCAAGGAATCGGACAAGAGTGAAAGTCAGGCATTCGAACTCTTGCGAACTTTATACTTACGGCGTCTTGCCAGGAATATCGGAGTCAATATTGTTCTGGAACTCACCAATTCCTTCGAGCCAGTGAAGCAACTGGTTATCAATGCGCCCCTGCGCTCAATGCAGGATGGAGAGCTCATCTTTTCAAACCATCAGGTGAGACTATAAGAGGGGACATCAAAGGCGATCTGTGTGGAGAACAGCGGGGGTGGGGGGATTTACGCTCAACTCCACGGGTGGTTAATTCCCTTTCTCCATTTGCAGAAGAATATTCCTACGGGCCAAGCAAACGAAGCTAGGTGGGCCAGTCCGTCATCTCGGCCCTACGCGTCACATTGGTGGAGACCGCAGCTGTCCAGTTCCGATCGAAGCCTCTGTGGGAGCCAGGTGAGCGTAACACCTTTGGTATATATTTCAGATAGACACTTATACTCAAGGTTTCTTGGTAAAAACACTTATTATTTTATTACACAATCATTTATGAAGCATTCACTAAATGAGGCAACCAATATCACACAAGAATTATAGTACAGTACTGATTACTAAGCAGTTGAGCTCCCTTGAAGTAGGAGCAAAATAGCATGGAAGTAGGAGCAAAAAGGCTTAAGTTAATAAAACGAATATTACAGTTACTCTAAAACAGTGCAAATAGTTTGAGTTCACCAGAAGAGTTGATTCAATGCAATAGGTAGGCCAAAGTCAATGGGCTAGTGTTTTGTATACGTAAAAACGGTTCTGGTATTTAAAACGGAAAAGTCTTTGCCACGGTTCTTAGAAGTAGTTCACGGAAGAAAGGTTTGTACGTCGGGTCACAAGCTGACTAGGCCTGCAAGTTTCCAAAGTTGTACGCACTTTCGCAGTGAGAGTTAAATTCTCTCGGTCGGGTTTTCACAGTACCTTATATTGATAAAAAAGCTAGAGCTGAAGACTACTGTTCCTGGCAGTTCCTGCGGATCTCGCTGTTCCTGAGCCTCAGTCGCAGGGACAAGAGGGAAGACGTCAGGGGACTCCTGCACTGCACAGGGACTGGTTACAAAGCTGGCAAATAGGCAAATCTTCGATTCAGGTTGCTGTTCTTCAAGCACCCAAGCTGGTGTCCTTCCCCCTGGTTAATCCTAACCAGCGCTGAGAGGTATCCAGGTGGCTTACGAGTTGATTGGTCCTACCAACTCAAAGAAATAAGTCATCCTTGAAGGGCTTCTTTGTCGAGGTGAACTTGGCGATTCAGAACTGCAGCAGGGCTCCACCAGGCCAACCAACGGTCCAGTAGTTGCAGCAGCCGTCCTCTTCCAGCTCGTCTTCGGTTCTTTCGTTCCAGTGGTCGACTCTACTTTCCAGTCCAAGAGACTCTCATTTTAAACAGTTTTCTACCATTCATTCCAGCCTAGCTGCCACTCACTCAGCAAGGTGGCTGTCCTTGCCAGACAGCCAGCCAATCACGCAAGACTGCACTTGGGTCTCCTAGGATACTAAGCACAGGGAGTTTCGGGCACCTCCCTCACTCCCTGCCCACCCCAGACACGAGAGCGCCAGAGGTGGTCTTCAGTCCTGAAGCCCGCCAAAGGCGTAGAAACAAAGGGACCAAACCTAGTTTGGCACGCAGAGACAAACTCTAGAAGGACCTTTCCAAAAAGAAATGGTGAAAAAAGAAGACCGGGACCTCTTTAAATAAAGGGGGCTCAGACGCCAACTTGGAAAACGGCCCCCGCAATTTTTAGCTATCAGTGTTCATGGTCAGGAAAAATCATGGTAGTTCGTTGTAAAACCACTGCCACCGGCCATGCCGATAGAAAAGGGTAGCATTTGACTGCTACATGAGTTTCTAGACATAAGGGATACTAGGTAACCCCTCCAGCACTCTATTGTAAGATAGGGTGTGCTGGGTCTATAAATGTGAAAAGACTAGTAAAGTCAATTTCACTTTACTTTCTCTGGGAAACAGTAGAATATCCCAGAGAAGGTGTTTAAACCTTGGGAGAGCCTGAAAGGCTTCCCTGTGTCACTGCACTGAGGGTGCTGTGTGACACAAATAAAAAATATAATGCCTATGGAGTTGTCTAAAACTCCACCATCAAAAGAAATAAACACAGAATACAAACAGAATCAAAAAGTACAAAGTCCCAAAGTTCAGCGAATGAGCGGGGTGTCTCTAAATTAGAGGGGAATTGGCACATTTTGAGAATTCTCCCTAACACACCACAATAACATGTAAATTACGCCACAAGATGTTTCTATGAATCAAATCAAATGATTTCTCCTTTTAAAAAAAAAAAAAGCTACAAATAACCCCTCCCCTGACCTCGTAACCTTACCATATTTAGTGCTCTGTATGAAGCAGTGGTCCACTGTATTAAGCCCTGCCCTCAGACCTGCTTGGGAGGGCTTTAGGATATTATTACCTTGCTCCCACTTCTCCAGTCTGAGCAACAAACATTTGGAGAATACCTTCTCTTGATCAGTCTTCCCCAGCTAACTTCCGTCCTATTTCGCTTCTACCCTTTCTCTCTACAATTCTTGAATGGGCTGCCTATACCCAGGTAATCAGTTACCTCAGTCTTCATTTTCTTCTCTCCTCTTGCAGTCTGGATTCTGCCCGTCTCACTCCACCAAAACTGCACTTCTCTTCAAATTTCTAATTCTCTACTCACAGCCCGTCACTCTAACCTTTCTTCTATTCTTATTCTCCTTGATCTATCTGCAGCGTCGTTTAATACAATGGACCACTCCCTTTTTATCTCTTCTCTTTCCACTTTGGGTATTTCGGGGTCTGCTCTCAAATGGTTCTGCTCCTATCTTTTGCAACTGACTTATTCTGTCACTTGTGTTGGACACTTCTTTTTCGCTCCCCCTTCTTTATGGTGTTCCCCAAGGCTCAGTACATGGCCATCTTCTTTTTTCTCTCCACATCGCTCCTTTCTCTTCCTTCCATCTTTCCTTCCACCTATACGCTGATGACACCCAGATATTTCTCTCTCATCCTTTGATTCTGTCTTGCATTCCACTGTCTTCAACTGTCTTTTAGCTGTCCAGAACTGGATGTCTTCTCATTTTCTACATCTCAATCCCTCTAAACCTGAGTTTTTCTTCTTTCCCTCTTTTACTATGTCTTCTCCATCCCCCCCTTTCCTTACCTCCATCCAGTCTTTCCTTTCTACTCAGTGCGCAACCTGGGCATTAAATCTGATCCTACTCTCTCCTTCTCCCTTCATATTTCCTGTATTGCCCGCTCCAGCCGCTATGCTCCATTTAACATTTGCTGTGCTTGCGCTTATATTTCCTTTCATGCCACTAAACTTCTTCTCCTTTCCCATATCGACTACTGGTCATCTTTATTGCTCGGTCTCCATGCCTGCCATCTCTTCCCTCTTCTGTCTATCTATAAATCCTCTGTTTGCCGCCTTTTTTCTTTACCCCGTCGGGCCTCTATTACATCCTCCCTACTTTCAATTTCACTACTTCCTTTTGAATTCAGTCTTCTGTATCACTTTCTTTCAATTGTTTTCAAATGCACACATGGCCTGGCTCCTTCTTATCTTTCGTCTCTATTCTAGTTTTATTGCCCATAACGCCCCTTGCAATCTCAAAATCTGTTTCTCTTGACTGTTCCTAAGGTCCCTTGTGCCTCGTCTCGTTTCCACTCTTTTGGCTCCCAGCAATGGAATGCTCATCCTCTTTCACTTCGTTCCTCCTAGTCTCTTCACATTTTCCAGACTAATCTCAAACTCTATATTCTTTCGTCTTTAGCCTCTTAAAATTCTGTTTTTCTCTGCTGATGTAACTTTTGTTCATTTGCATCATTTTGACTGTATTGTTTTTTAAATGTTTTTATTGTTCAGCGCCTTTTACTAAAGGTGCTTTATAGATTTAATAAAATACAAATACTGGCAATGTGCAGTAAGGAAATTGGCCTATAACCATGGGCGCGAGTGGTGGAAGGACTTCTTGTCTAAGGATATGGCATAATTCCTGTCACCACAATTGCATTAAGCAATTTTTCATTCAAAAACGCTCTTTGTTTCTCAAATTCTTTGTCTTTTAGCAATTTTTATATGTCCTTTTAAAACCATAAATCTGGCCAGCTGTGTACACACCACTCATTAAGTTATGGTGGGAATCTACATTCTGCATCAAACCATGGGGCATCCCTTTCCATAACCTGGACCACCTGAACTGGGAGACTCCCTTTGCCAATAGCTCTGTTCCGGATAGCTTAAACCAAAGATTCAAACAAACTGACACTTTCCTTTGTGGCCGCTGAACTGTTAACAGTTTTAAGAGAATATCTTATTTCTTGGAAAATGGTAATTCTTTTCAATGTCTCCTTGTCGAGCTTAGGCATCACCAACTAGCCCTTCTGGCTATTTGACGACATCTTTGTGGTGCCTACCCCTGGCCATTGTAAATTTAACTCAAGAGGATAGTGAGCACTCTGTTCAATTCTATGACAAGACTGGAGGCGAGCATTATGCTTCATCTTCATTTATTACTACTCTTCAGCAGTTCAACAAAACTCATATAAAACTTTTGAAAAATGTCCAACAGAACTTACCCTTTTTCAAACTACAAAATCCATGAGTCTCTGTAGTCCATGCCCTCTCAGCCAGTCACAACCCACTTCCTGTGCATGAACTCCTCCTCTTCTTTTACTGCTCTTCAAGCAGATAAGTACCAATTTCTTCCCTCTCCGTATGTAAGTGTGGGAATGGTCTGAGATTGAGTGGAAGAGTATACTATTGAAAGTGATATTAATTATGTAAAATAATACACAGGGACGTGTGGAGGCAGAAGATTGCTTGAAGAGATTTTAGCCTTAAGTTTAGTTTTATACGCGCGCGCGCATATACGGTCGACGTGTCGGAAGCCTCAAGCCGGATTAAGCGTTAGAGTACGGATTACAGGCAGCAGCGGAGCACGAGGAGTAACACTCGCGAGGCCAGGCCCCACCCTCGGGTAGGCGGAGCCGGCCCTCGCAAGTGGCCCTACGCGTGTCCCTCAAGCGGTGCACACTCGCAGAAATAGCCACCGCCCTCGGGTAGGCGGGCAGTCACTCGCGACGTGCAGAGCACAACGCTCCAGCACACAAGCCCCCACCCGCGGGTGGGAGGAGTGTCAGCGCGACCTGCGCATTCAGTGAAGACATCGCTTTTAAGCGACACTCATAGTAAGCAAATGCACCGTACCGAACACTCGCACAAGCGAAAATGAGGAAATAAAGATATTTATAGAAATAGGGATTCTAACGATCGCGCGCACACGTGCCCAGCAGCATTCCACAGACAGCTGAAGAGATAGCAGCCCACGAGATTGTAAGCAGCAAGACACAGGGGACTCAGATCACCCCACTCTGCTAGTGCGCAGAACACTGGCGCAATTGAAGCGAGGACCCTTGCATTAGCCTAAAGGCAGTGATATATACAAGTTGGTGCAGCCACAAAAAAAAGAAGAAAAAAAAAAAGAATATTAATAAATCATCACAAGGGAGCAGTGGGCGTGCCAAGACACTTGATTCAGGTATTTGGGCACACAGCACACAGAAAGATGTCAGAGTTTGAGTGTAGCGAGGAGGATCAGCCTCAGGATCTCGCGGCCAGCTTCAAACAAGTGCTGGGACGCTCCCTTATTGATACAGTGGCAGAAGGGGTCAGACCCTTACAGGAGAGACTGGAGACATTGGAAGCTATGCTCTCACAGCCCAGTAGTAGCACCAAGGACTTTAAGCGCACGCCCACAGAACCCTTGAAAAAGGGCATAAGGGGAGTAAGATAGCCCCCAAGAGGAAAGCCTCTGATGACCCCCAGGCCTCTTTGGACGGGGCAGAAGATAAGGCCCCAGAGGTAGCCAACGCCTTTGCGAAGCTGAAAGAGGCTTACTTTCAGCGTCAGGCAGTGCCAGACCTCTTGACCCCCTCTCCAGGGGACGACAACACAGGAGAAGACCCATGCTCGGAAGATGAGCAGGTAGATGATCAGGCCTCGCAGGGAGATGAAGAGGCCACGGAAGACGACTGGGCAAGACCCAGGGGGGGTAAAAGAGCACGAAAGGAAAAACACCTCATAGAAGCTCAAGAGGATATGTTTGACCCAGACAGCATCTGGAATCCGAGATCCACTGAGTGACAACCATCCCCCCGAAAGCTAGATAAGGAGGAGAGACAGTGCCTACGAGCGGAGTGCCTGCGACCAGATCTCCCGGGAAAGGTAGCGGAGACCCCCGAGCTTGATCCAAAGATGCTGACCTTCGTGTCAAAGACAAGCAAAGATCCCCGCAAGGGTATTGATAGATCCTGGAGAAGCTGCCAGGAGAAGGTGTTGGACTTGGCAGGGCCCCTCGCAAAGATTATGGACCTCGCAGAGAGGGCAAAGGATACCGGAGAAGAAGTACACTCCGAAGCTCTCGCCGGCTGGGCTCAGAGAGCAGTCTGCCTCCTCGGAAATGCGAATTGTGCCATCACTTCGGAAAGGAGAAGGGGTCTACTACTGAAAATAGACTCGAAACTTGGAGATCTAGTATCGTATGAAGCAGGAGAAGGAGCCCAAGGACTCATGTTCGGAGAGACATTTGGGAAGGAGATGGGCCGGTTCGTCGGAACATACACTTCTCTCGAAAAGGCACAGGCATCTATCCGTAAAATATTCCCTAGCAGAGTTTTTGGCGGGACCGGCCGCTTCAGGGGTCGCGCAGCCGGTCGCAGTCATGGAGGAAGAAGATCCCAGAACCCCAGAGCGCAATACTGGGAGAATAAGAGTCAGGACACATTCTTCCCGTCCAGAGGGAGATTCCCGAGAGGTCGCAGGTCCAGACGGACAGGACGAGGTCAAGGATTTAAACCAGGTGAGAGCGATTCAGTATCCCCCCATAGGTGGGAGGGCGCGCATGTTTTTAGGGGAATTGGCGCGCGCTTTCACGTGATTCCTGGATATTGCAAACCGTCAGAGGCTTACAGCTAGATTTCATAGAAGCCCCAGTCCAGCTAAGGAGACCGCAGAGTCAGAGGTTAGCGCAGACAGAACAGGCATGCCTAGACAGCGAGATAACACAGCTAGCCCACAAAAAGGCCATAGAGAGATGCAAAGTAACATCGAGGTTTGTGAGCAACATGTTCCTGGTGCACAGGAAGGAGAAAGTATGCCTGGTTATAAATCTCAAAGAGCTAAACGGATGCATCATATATCGGCACTTCAAGATGGAGGGAAACCACCAGCTCAGAGACTCCCTTTGAGAGGGAGACTGGTTGACGTGTCTGGATTTGAAAGACGCATACCTTACGGTCCCAGTACTCAAGGAGTACAGACCATTCCTGGCTTTTCACTGGCAAAGACAATTCTGGCAATTCAAGACAATGCCATTCGGGCTTGCATCTGCACCCTGGGCATTCACAAAACTGATGAAGCCAGTAGCAGCAGCGATCAGGGAGAAGGGTGTCGGGCTGATCATTTACCTGGACGATCTCTTACTCCTAGCAGAAGATCGGGAGGTACCAGTGTACCAGACGAGATGGGTGCAGGACCTTCTGGGATCGCTGGGATTCCTAGTGAATACAGAGAAGTCAGATACTAAACCAGCGCAGAGATTAGATTTCCTAGGGTTTGTCCTAGATACCTGGAAGGCGGCATTAGAGCTTCCAGCTCGGAAAATAAAGGATATCAAAAGAGAGATCAGAGCATGCTTAGAGAAGCAGCAAGTATCACTCAGAGCCTTGGCAAGAATAGTGGGGTTATTAGCAGCATCTATTCAAGCCATATTTCCAGGCCCTCTGCACTACCGAGCTCTGCAGAGGTTGAAGATAAAGCACCTTCAACAGGGACTGAAGTACAACCAGTAGGTGCCGCTAGATCAAGATACCATTACGGAACTAGAATAGTGGTTAAAGAATATGGACGCTTGGAATGGGCGAGCCATATTCAGAGACAGACCGGATCTGATAATAGAATCAGACGCCAGCTGGAAGGGCTGGGGAGCCAGATGTGGAGCTCTACAAACAGGAGGCAAGTGGAGCGAAGAGGAGCTTCGCCTTCACATAAACTGCCTGGAGCTCCTAGCAGGATCATTCGCGATCAAGGCATTCACAAGAGGAAGTGTAAAATCTTGTGTCCTGCTGAAAATGGACAATATAGCAGCAGTGCGATACATCAACCACCTAGGTTGGACGAGGTCCAAGATGCTAGCGGAACTAGCGAAGGACTTTTGGCACTTCTGCCTTCAGTCGGAGACGTCAGTGACAGCGGAGTACCTTCCGGGTACACTGAACGTTGTGGCAGATTGGAACTCGCGGTATCTGACAGACTCCAGCGACTGGAGACTAGATCCGGTAGTGTTTCAGAGGCTGAACACGAGATGGGCACCATTACACATGGACCTCTTTGCCTCCCGGCTCAACGCTCAGGCGAGCGTTTATTTCAGCTGGAGGCTGGATCCAGGAGCGCAAGGAACAGATACTTTCCTGCAAGAGTGGACAGGAGGCCCTCACTACGCATTTCCTCCCTTCGTGATGTTGAGCAGAGTTGTAGCGAAATGTCGGAGGGAGAAGGCGGAGCTGGTCCTGGTAGTGCTTTTGTGGAAGTCACAAGTGTGGTTTCCAACGTTAATGGAACTTGTAACAGACATACCCAGAGTCCTTCCAGAAGGAGAGTGATTGCTCACGGACCCAGTTGGGTCATCTCATCCTCTGAGAGTGAGAGGGACCCTCCCGCTAGCCGCGTGCAGGATATCAGGAAACATTGGGCACTGCCAGGAATTTCGGTGCAGGCTGCAGAGTTTATCGCTAAATCCTGGGCTCCATTCACTAGGATGAGCTACGGCGGAGCTTGCGCAAAAGGGACAAGCGGGTGCAAGGAGAGAGGTGTTCATACCGTTTCAGCACTTGTAGTGGAGATACTGAATTTCCTAGCAAACTTGTTACAGAGCGGAAGGGCTTTCCGTACGATAGGAGTTTACAGATCAGCAATTTCAGCGAGACATCTGCCAATAGAGGGCATCCCAGCAGGGGAACATCCTGCAGTAGTAAGGCTCATCAGAGGGGCGAGATTCAGAGTGCTGCCAGAGCCCAGTTATAGTACAACATGGGATGTGTCAGCACTATTACGTTTGTTATCAGATTGGCCAACAGATAAATACCTTTCACGTAAGCAATTATCAGGTAAGCTAGCAATGCTTTTATGCATAATTTCCTGCAAACGAGTATCAGACGTCAGAGCTCTGGAGATTAACCGACGGACATTCGGTCCGGAAGGAGTGACCGTCTCAATAGTCAGGAGAACCAAGACAGGGACTACTACAGTCCATTACCTCTTTTTCCCAAGTAATACGAAATGGTGCGTTGCACGATGCATTAAAGAGTACAAAAATGGAACAGCGGAGAATAGGGCAGTAAGTACCACACAGCTACTAATAGCGCGCAGGAAGCCCTTTCACGCAGTTACCGCAGCTACCATCGCGAGATGGGTCAAAGAAATTATGCAAGCAGCAGGTGTGAATGTGAGCGTGTATGGGGCTCATTCAGTGAGAGGAGCAATGGCATCGAGAGCCATGAGAGCAGGGGTATCATTGAGTGATATCATGCTGGCAGCAGATTGGTCGAGTGATCGAACATTTAAAGAGTTTTATTTCAAACCAACAGAAAGTCTAGCGGGAACGGTGTTGGGGAAGCTTTGAACAAGCATAATGCTCGCCTCCAGTCTTGTCATAGAATGAAGATTACCCCTGCTTTCTGCGCAGGGAGTATTAATTCTATTAAAGACTAGGAGGTGAGCATTAAATTCCCACCCGAGTATTTTGTCTGTCTAAAATTGCATTGTATTATGTTAGCAAGTACACTACACACCACCCTAAAATCTTCTATTGTATTGTTTCATAGGGGAAGATCAGAAGAAAAGTTGAAGAGCAGTAGCAGAGTGCTTCAGGAGACCGGAGGTACACCGACAGTTGAGTTACCAAGTTCAAGAAAGACTTTGCACCGTTAGCGAGGATCAGTTATGGAAATTGAGAAACTTTCAGAGCGAGTAAAAGCAGAGGAGGAGTTAATGCACAGGAAGTGGGTTGTGACTTGCTGAGAGGGCATGGACTACAGAGACTCATGGATTTTGTAGTTTGAAAAGGGAAAGTTCTTTTGAACATTTTTCAAAGGTTTTATATGAGTTTTGTTGAACTGCTGAAGAGTAGTAATAAATGAATATGAAGCATAATGCTCGCCACCTAGTCTTTAATAGAATTAATACTCCCTGCGCAGAAAGCAGGGGTAATCTTCATTGACAATGCACAATGTCATAACTATCCCAAAGAAAAAACAGTCCACAATACAGTAATTCATGACTGAGGAACAGTATTACTGGTCTTAGGTATGCACCGTTTGCGATTGAAGGTGCCTGAAAATCTCTGGGCAGAATCCCAAAGTACACCTGAAAATCAGTGTTTCACTTGTGACCAATTTTACTGTCCAAAAATGTGCACGACATTTCTTAAACCTTTTTTCCTCAAACCTGAAGCCCCTGGTAATGCTAAATTGTTCCTGCTTTATTTTTGAACAACTTGACTGGTCCGATTTGTCTAAAAAATTCCTACTGACAACTCAATTTCCTCAACACTTCCTATGAAGAACCACTTAAAGGAAATGTCTTTATCTTCAATTGACATTGCTAGAATTGCACGTGGTGTAGATTACTGTTAAGTACTGCAAATTAAAGCGTTCTATTAGCAGTCTTAACGTTGATGACATTTCTAATTAGTGTTTCAATAATTTTTCTGCCAACTTAGTGCCCATATGTTCTGTCGAAGAATGGATGTTGCTCAACATTTAATTTGATATACACATTTTGCTCATTGTACACAAAAGATTGGGGACCCCTGCTCTAGAGGGATTGTTAAATACACCAACTATGTTATTCTCTTGCTAAGAGAGAGTTAACCTTTACGCCTAGAGCACAAAAAGTAATATCAATTCTTATTTGATAAAGGCTCCTAGTCAGTTATTTATTTTCAATGGATGATAATTGTTATACTTACATAGCATTTGTTGCTTTCATATTAGTATTGTTTTTTGGAGCCAGAGTCCCTGCAGTCTATTGTCATTATCAGTAATGAATGTTAATTACAATCCTTCACCTTATTATATCGTGTGTACAACGTATCCCAATTTCATGCATTTTATGTGCATTAACAAACAACCCCCTTAGCCGGCCCCTGGTACATAAAAATATTTGTATATATATATATATATATTTTTTTTTTTTTTCAAAGTCGTCAAGAAATGAAATTAACACTCGTGCATGCTCTGCTTTGTTATAGACGACTCCGGTAATCTCATCATACAGCCCCACCTAAGCATCCACAATCTCGGGTGATGCAATGCAGTAGGCAAGGTTATTCTCTTCCTAACTCTCTTAATCCTTATAAGAATACGAATAATGTGTGGCGTCATCTAGTAGATGATTGAGTTTCTTCGACACAGCCACTTGTAGGTGGAACCCTACTCTCCTCAGATACTGGGGGACAGGCCGGACTGAAGTGTCTATGTGCAATTTGACGGGGGGACCTTTCATTTTGCTCAGTCCTTGGTACAAAATCGGGAATTCTGTCAGGATCGTGTCCTTCGTGATGGGGCTTCCGGACAGATTACCATTCCATATTGGGAAGACCTGGTCCTTTGCATCGCTGGTAGGAGCAGTCAAACGGATGGTGTCGCCCTCATGGGCGTGTATGTCGATGAGTCCCAGGCAGGATGCTGTACGGTAGATCAGTAGACATCTTCCTTTGGTAGGGCTTTGGATCACATGGATGATCATGGTGGTGGACAGCCCTTTGTGAAGGAGCCGGCGTCTGAAATATCCAATGGAGTGTAGGGGGAGGTCTGCTCCCCATTGGAACATTTTGGGCATTTTTTGGGCTTGTGGTGGTCGGTCTGGCAGTTGTAGAAATTCCTTCTCCCCCATGATGTTCAGGGTAGATCTTGAGTCCAGGAAACAGAATTGTCTACCACATATCTCTACAGGTATCCTGGGTGCCTCCCTCACTTCTCCGTCATGCAGGATAAGATTTACGTATTCGTCCGGAGCATACTGGTCATAGTGGTCACTCTCGTACTCCGGTCCGTTGGTTGCTGCCACGTATTGACTTTGGCGCTGTTGTGGTGGTCCATCATAGTCATCCCTGAGGCATGGGTTTTGTTTGTAGGTTTTGAGCTCTTATAGGTCATCTTCAGGCTAATGGTCCTCCACTGCCCTCACGTATCGTCTCGCCCCTTGCTGGTATGGGCGCATCTGGTATGTCGAGTTCTGAAGGGTCTGACTGTACGCTCTGTTTTGTGGTGGCGGTGGCATGCGCAGTGTGGGGAAATGCTTGCCTTCCCTACAGATCGATTGAAAATGTCCTCCTCTGCCACAGTTACCGCACCTCTGGGCAAGCGCGGAGCATGACCCTGAGTGGGGGAAAGCCATCCTGCAGCGGTAGCACTGCCTCTGCATTCTGGGGGCCGTCTGGTATCCTCCCACGGTGCTCCTGTCTCCGGGTCTTGGGTTGGTCATCTGTACTGCCGCAATGAGCTTACCTTTATCTTGCTTGGGTGTGGCGCTCCCTGACATCTGGGTTGCTTGTACGTCCACCCTTTTAAAGATTCTGGCCATTTCGCTGACCTTGTCTATGGAGAGCGTCTTCTTAAGCAGTAGTTTTTTGAGTGTTTGGGATAGGCACCCTTCGATCAATCTCAGGTGTATTGCTTCATCTAATGAGAAAGCATGGAACTGGCAGTGTGCCCCTTTAATCCTCAGACGAGGGATGAATTTGTCAACTGTCTCTTCTCCCCTCTGGGTACACTGGTTAAACATGTACCTCTCATAGTCTCTATTGGGCTCAATCACAAGTCATTTGTTGAGGGCTGTTATCAGTGCCGCGAAATCAGGCTGTTCACTAGAGGGGATAGTCTTGGTGAGTGTCTTAATCTCGTTGCCGGTAATATTGAGGAACATATTGTGCAACTTTGGAGAGTTCTCCTCACCTCCTGCATCGATGAAATTATTGAAATCATCTAGCCGTTCCACCCACCGCAGGCCTGCGGGGTCATGGAGAGGGGAGCTGCATGCGCCACGCAGTGGCAATGGATCGCGTAGGTGGAGCTGGAACGGCTGGGGGCTGCTGCACGGGGCCAGGAGGGAGTGCTCATGGTGGCAGCTGGTGTGGCTGGGCAGCTGCGTCTTCAAATGTGGTTGTTTCACCTTGCCACTGGGCCTGGCACTGGCCTGTGTGTAGCCCCTTGTCCCCTAGCGTGGGCTGGTTGGCCTTGTTTCCCCAGTCACTTGCGCCCTTCCCTTGGCGCTCACTTGGCCCTATGATGGATGGGCCGACACCGTCTTGTGTCCTGGTGGAGGCTGGCTTGTGGGGTCTGGCATGTGTATGGCCTAGGCTGTTCAATACCATGTGTGTATTGTATATCACACTGGACTTAGTTTATTTATTTATTCTTTCTTTTTTGTGTTGCCACGTGTTGTTGGTGGCCCACGGGGGGAGACCTGGGTGGTTGGTCTGCCGGAGTCCTGGGTAGCACACAGTAAGAAAGGAGGCAGAGGAGGCCCTTCGTATGGTCACTGGGGGTGGGGGCAGCCACCTGCTGGGCGCGTGTGATGCTGTGCTCCTGCACGTGGAGCGACTCAGTGGCAGGCCGCTGGCAGATTGCAGTGCGGCTCAGGGACACTGTCAGCCCTAACAGGCACCCTGTGTAGAGCGTACAGGACACTCCACACTGTCAGCCCTGACAGGCACCCCGTGTAGAGCGTACAGGACACTCCCTCCTCGGGAAGGCGAGGGCGGGAGATGCACAATGGCGGCATCACCGTCAGGACTGGAGTGTGAAGGTGAGGCCGGGAGCAGCAATACGGCGGGATCACCATCAGGACTGGAGCGTGCTTTGGAACTGCACCGTCGGAGGACGCTGGGATCAGCGAACAGGCTGGTGGGATCACCGCTGAAGAGAAAGAGGAGGAGCCCTGGGCTGCGGGAGATCCGCCTCGTCACCAGATGTTGAGCTCTATTAACTCCACACAATAAGGACACGACTCAGGAGCTTGGGAAACACAACTTCTTTATTCCCAAACTTATACCCAAAATACCTTTCACTCCTCCCCGCGTCACCCCCCCACGTGACCCTGGTCTCTGTCTTAAAGAGACGGGGCTCACTGACACATTTTAATGGCAGTTAGTTTAGATTACTTTAGAATATAGCAATATGAGAAGGGCCTGTCAATTTCTGAAAGCCATTCTTAATTTATGCACAAGCTAATGGATCCCCAGGAGACTAGGAATGGTTCTATACCTCTTATTGGGTATATAATGATTCTGCTATAGGTCCTATTCTCCAGCATGGGGTCTGGCATGGATTCACATGCTCATGAATATTCCCCGTCGTCAGGCTGGGAATCCTCGGTAAAGAAAAGACCAGTATCAGTTTCGTTTCTGATCTGTCTTTCGTAGTAATAACCAATCATTGGTCTCTGCGTCATACTGACCACAGCCAATGACTGCCCTCTACCTAAGCACCGCCTCTGGCAGCCATCTTCAGATTTTTACCGCACGTTCATGTGTTGGGATCCTCGTGCTATTGCTCTCGAGCGTTAGTGCTATTTTTTCACGTTTTTTTCTCAAAACTTTGTTTTTTCCGGTCAAAAGAGCCTCAAGCTCCACCGACTCTCCATCCGATCAACGGGGACCCGTGTCGGATTCGTCTGCGCCCCTCAAGGGTGAAGATTTCGTCGAGCTACATTTTGGAGGACTCCAGAAGCTTCTCAGGCCCGGACATGGCCCAGGAGAAGGGAAGCTCGACGCCCGGAAAGCTGTTCAGGGTCTGCCCTGGATGCCAGCTGCAGAACGTCTTTAAGGAGGACAAACACTCCTTTTGTCTCTACTGCTTACATGAGGACAAGATGCACGTGGAGAAGGACTGTGCGTTTTGCGACAATATGTCAGAGCGGACCATGAAGGACCGCCACCAACGCCTCGCCAACTGGCTGGAAGGGAAGAGCCCGTCAGGCGAGAAGAAGAGGAAGAAATCCGAGCGGTCTTCTAAGACCTAGGAGGACGCCCCGGCGTCGGGGGTCCAACACAAGGCCAAGCACCGCGAGTCCGCTGGCACCGTGAGCGCCGAACGGTCGGGCTCTACGGGCGCCAGGCAGGGCGCACCCTCCCCGGCACCTTCAGCCACGAGCCAACGCTCTGGGTCGGGTAAGAGGAAGGGCGAGCACCCGGCCAAGCTCCTGGAGAGGCCCCGGTCGAGCTCGAAGGCCCCATCGGAGGGGGAGAGAGGCAGTGCCCCCCCCCCTCAAGGATAAGGCGGTGAGCGCACCTAAGGTGGTGAAGGCCTTAATCCATCCGGCCAAGCCCTCTATCGATACTGTCGCGGCGGCCCTGGCTCAGCCTGTGGAGGCTACACCAGTGGTGGCGACCTCGGGGCTCAGAGTCTCCCTGCCACCTCAGAGGGAGTCCTCTTTTGTGCCCATCGATAGGACCCCGTGAAATCCCCGGCGGGGAAGAAAAAGGGGGGGGCAGGGCGTCGTCGTAGATTCGGCTTCAGAGGAAGAGCTGATCGAGGTCTTAAGCCACGGCCTTGGCGTGGATGAAGACCGGCCCGTCGGGATGGATCCCGACGCAGGTGACGACGACAGCGTCGAGGGTGCCGACGGGGCCCCTGATCGCCCGTCGGATTCCCCTCTGCCAGCGCCGCAAGACAACTCGGCGGCCATTTTGTTAGCTATACAGTCCTTATGCTCAGAGATAAGGACGAGGCTACCGTTGCCGACGGAGGAACCTCTCCCGTCGGGGGATCCTGAACCGGGACCTTCTGGTATTCCCCCGCCCAAGAAAAGAAGGATTCACCCTCCACCTCCTTTTCAGCCGTCGCGACCCGTCCAGCCCTCCTCCCCGTCCACCCGAGGGGATGATACGGGGACTGACACGGCAGCGACGGGTACGGACGACGAGGTATACGACGAGGATCTCCCGTCGTCGCCTCCCACCAGGGCTTCTCCGCCCGACGAGATTGGATCGTTCCACTCCATGATCGCCAGGGCATCCGAGCTTTTCCAACTCTGCCCTGAGGAGAAGAAAAAGGAAGGATTCCTTTATCAACGGCGCGAGGCCAAGAGGAAGACGGTCCTCGCGGTGCCTCTACTGGACGACATTTGGGATGAGGGCCTCGCCCTCCTCAAGAACCCTTCCACGACGCCAGCTAGAAGAGACCGGTACGAGAAGAAGTACCGGGTCCCGGACGCGGCCCCCCTGTGCCTCCGGGCGCAGCCTACCCCGGACTCTGTCGTCTCCGCGGCGGCCAGGAAGAAAGCGGGGGGGGTGCGGCCTCCACATCGACTTCCCCACCGGACGGCGAGGGAAAGAAATTGGACGCTATGGGACGCAGGGTCATCTCGTCTGCAGCGACGACGATTAAAGCGGCCAACGCCTTGGCTATCGTGGCCCGCTACGACAGGGAGCTATGGTACAAACTGGCTCCCCTGCTGGACTTCCTACCGGACGACAAGAGGGCGGATGCCCTGGAGATCCTACAGGAAGGTGAGGTGGTGTCGGACCACGCCATCACTATTGCGACGGACATCGCCGACACTGGATTTCGCCAGTTGGGCAACGGCGTGTGCCTTAGGCGGCCTGGATGGCTCAAGGCTACGGACTTCCGTCAAGACGTACAGACCAGAGTCCTGGACATGCTGTTCGATGGGAACAACCTGTTTGGGAAAACAGTGGACGATTCCCTTCAGGCCATTAAAGCGGACACTGAGACGGCCCGGGCCCTGGGGGTTCTACAGCAACGACGGACGCCCTTTCGGAGCAGCGGAGGCAAGGGCGCCTCCAAAGGTTCCGGCGGCGGTTTCTCTACCTACCGTCAAGCGGCCCGCTCGTCGTCTCAGGAGGCCTACAGAGGACGAGGCAAGTCTGGCGGACCTCGCCGTCGTCGCCAAGGAGGTCAAGGCGGCAAAGCCTCGTCGAAACAGGATTGAATCGGCCGTGGGGTCGGGTCCCCACCGAAGCACCCCGGTGGGAGGCCGGCTGGCGAGCTTCGTCAGCGTGTGGGAGTCCATCTCCACCGACCGTTGGGTGCTGGACGCCTTAGCCCGGGGCCACGCGCTCGAGTTTCAAAGAAGGTGCCCGCGCGTCCCCCCCCCGTGGCCAGGGAAGAGCTTCACGTCCCTCAGCTTCTCCTGGAGGTAAAGGCGTTGCTCAGGAAGGGCGCCATCGAACTCGTCCCAAAGAGGCTTCGGGGCTCCGGAGTTTACTCGAGATACTTCCTCGTGAAGAAGAAGACGGGAGGATGGCGCCCCATCCTAGACCTGCGACGTCTGAACAAGTTCATCAAGGCGCAGAAGTTCTGGATGGTCCCCCTCCAGCACGTCCTGGGTCAGCCTGGAGGAAGGAGACTTCCTGTCGTCGTTGGATTTGGAGGATGCCTACTTCCATATTCCCATCCTAAAGGGGCACCGAAAATTCCTCAGGTTTGTGGTCCAAGGGCGTCACTACCAGTTCAAAGCCCTCCCCTTCGGACTACGGTCGGCACCCAGGGTATTTACCAAGTGCCTTGCACCGGTGGCGGCGCAGCTGCGCCGCGAGAAGATCCACGTCTACCCCTACCTGGACGACTGGCTCATCCGAGCCAAGACGAGGGAGCTCGCCGTGGAGCACACGGCAAGGACCGTCCAACTTCTCACAGACCTGGGATTCTCCGTGAACTACGCCAAGTCCCACCTGGTACCCGCACAAAACGCACTGTTTCTGGGAGCGAGGCTCGACACAGTGTCCCTTCTGGCCTCCCCGTCGGAGGAAAGGACCAGGTCCATCCTGGGCAAGGTACAGCGGATGTTGGTTTCCGACGCGGCCAAGGTGAGGTCCATCAAGTCCCTCCTCGGAATAATGTCTTCTTGCATCTACCTCATTCCCATGTGCAGGCTCCGGATGCGCCCGTTGCAGGAGTTCCTGGACGCGCGCTGGATCCAAACGACGGGCGGCTTCGAGGAGAGGATCACACTCGACGAGAGTTTCCGCCGAGCGGTCCGGTGGTGGGGCACCCGCGCGCATCTGACAGCGGGCATGGACTTCCAGACCCCAGACCACCAGGAGACAGTGACCACGGATGCCTCCCTGGAAGGGTGGGGAGCGCACACCGAAAATCTGCACGCGAGAGGCCTCTGGCTCCCGATGGAGAAGTCCCTCCATATCAACGTCCTGGAGCTCCGTGCAGTGTTCTGGGCCCTCAGGTCCTTCCTTCCGTCCCTCAAGGGCAAGGTGGTGAGGATCTTCACCGACAACACCACCACCATGTTTTACATCAGGAAACAGGGCGGAACCAGGTCCCCAGCACTGTCCAAGGAGGCGGAGGACCTGTGGCATTGGGCCGTCGCCCAAAGGATGTTTCTGGTGCCGTTTCATCTGGCAGGGATAAAAAACACCATCGCCGACTCACTCAGCAGGGAGCTGCGCTCGTGCCACGAGTGGGAACTACGGCAGGATCTAGTGGATCGCCTCTTCCGACGGTGGGGCACACCCCAGATCGACCTGTTCGCGACGGCGACGAACTCAAAGTGCCGGAGGTTCGCCAGCAGGTTTCCCCAGGCGAGGAGCATGGGCGATGCTTTCTCGTTCCCCTGGGAGGGCCTGTTCCTCTACGCGTTCCCTCCTTTGCCACTGCTAATCCGGCTCGTCAACCAGCTCAAGAGGTCACAGTGCAGGATGATCCTCGTCGCACCTGCGTGGCCGAGGCAGATATGGTTCCCGGACCTTCTGGACTTATCAGCGTCCCCGCCAATCAGGCTGTCGGTGGACGCGGATCTACTCTCCAGAGAAGGAAGCGCCATCCTCCACCACGACCCGAAATCGCTGAACTTGCAGGCCTGGCTCCTGCAGTGCTAGAGTTTGGAGGATACGACATACCGGCTGACTGCAGAGAGGTTCTTGCAAAGGCCAGGGCGTCCTCGACTCTTAAATGCTACGGACACAAATGGAAGAGGTTCTCTGTCTGGTGCCACGCACAGAAGATTAACCCTCTACGGATTACGGCTCCCCAGGTACTGCCGTACCTGCTGACGCTGGCCAAAGCTGGACTGGCACACGCGTCCATCAAGATTCATCTTGCTGCGATCTCCCGATACACCAGGACCACGGGCCGGACGTCCTTGTGGTCTCATCGTCTGGTGAAAGAGTTCATGAAGGGACTGTTCAGATCGTTCCCGCCGGTGAAGGCTCCGGCCCCGGCGTGGGAGCTCGACGTGGTGCTGACCAAGCTCATGAGACCTCCGTTCGAGCCTCTGCACTCGGCCCCGTTGAAGTTTCCGTCGTGGAAAACAGCGTTTCTTGTGGCCATCACCTCCGCACGACGGGTGGGAGAGATCCAGGCCCTTTCCTGCAAGGCCCCGTACTTGACTTTTCACGACACGAGGGTAGTGCTCAGGACGCACCCCTCCTTCATGCCCAAGGTACCGTCGGACTTCCATCTCAACGAACCCTTGGTGTTGCCTGTGTTCTTCCCGTCGCCTTCGTCGCCGGCTGAGAGGACTTTGCACTCGCTGGATGTGGCTAGAGCGCTGAAGTTCTACGTGGACCGCACAAAGTGTTTTCGGAAGACGTCACAACTCTTTGTGAATTTTGGGCCTGTCAATCAGGGGAAGGCTCTCTCGAAGGCTTCCATTTCCAGATGGCTCTCCGGCTGTATCATGTACTGTCATCGGTTGGCAAACCGACCGCTGCCTGGCCGTCCGAGAGCCCATTCCACCAGAGCGATCGCAGCCACCACGGCGTTCCTTTATGGTGTGCCCCTGCTGGACATATGCAGGGCTGCTACGTGGAGGTCGACGCACACCTTCACGAAATTCTACTGCGTCGATCGGGATTCCAGGGAGGAGTCCAGGGTCGGCCAAGCAGTGCTGCGCAACCTGTTCGCCTGAGGTGAGCCTGGTGAGGAGGTAAGATGCTTAATGTTGGGTTTGATGTAATGCTTAATGTTGAGCCTTTGCCACCTCCCGTGGTTGTGCATGTGTGTACTGCTATGTATTCTTTTTTCATGAGCATGTGAATCCATGCCAGACCCCATGCTGGAGAAGGAACAAGTTACTTACCTGTAACTGTTGTTCTCCAGCATGGGTCTGGCATGGATTCACATGCGAACCCTCCCGCCTACCCCTCTGCGGCTCTTCACTTGGTCATACTGCCACTTCACGTGCTTCCAAATCTGAAGATTGCTGCCAGAGGCGGTGCTTAGGTAGAGGGCAGTCATTGGCTGTGGTCAGTATGACGCAGAGACCAGCGATTGGTTATTACTACGAAAGACAGATCAGAAACGAAACTGATACTGGTTTTTTTCTTTACCGAGGATTCCCAGCCTGACGACGGGGAATATTCATGAGCATGTGAATCCATGACAGACACATGCTGGAGAACAACAGTTACAGGTAAGTAACTTGTTCCTTCCCACTATATTTAAAGCCCAGAGAGAGTTGACTGTGTGTAGAAAACAATGCATTTTTTGTGCATGGAGTGCAGGGGCTGATGTATTTTTATGCACCGAATGAGACTACGATATTTTAGTTTGCTAGTTTGAGTTCTCATCTGCTTTCATTTGATCAAAGCCGAAAGTGAGAGCCAAAATGCTTTTTCTCAGTGCTTATGCTATATAAAATTGTATATTTCCCAGCGCCAACAGTGCAGCATATGGTAAATGATAGCTAAAATAAGAAGAATCCTTGTGGGTTTTACAGATATAGTCCGCATTGGGCTGTGGTTAAAACTTACACCATAGCCTAGTGAAGAATTGCTTGGTAATACGTGGTCTGTGATGGCCATAGAAACTTAAAAGCGGTGGCCATTTTGATGGCACATCCCTAATAACCCGTGGCAGACAGGAGGCTGAAAAGTCTGCAGGCAGATTACTGCCCGACACCAACAGGGGGCACTGCTGTCTAACACACTCACCGCTGACTCTCAATTGCTCAGAGGTGTCAGATTGTTTTAGTGTGGACACATGCCCAGGTCAACTCGATAAGCATTCTTTTCAGCAGCCTGCCACTTTGATTTCCAGAGTTCAAATGACATTTTAACAGCAGGGCCATTTTGCCAATTAACCATGCAGGGAAACTTGCCATGACAACCCTCTCCCTTTTCTCCAAGCTAAGTGAGAATTGACTAGTGTGCGAAGCAGTGTGTCTGGTTGAGGAGTGAGGACAGACCGCTGCTAGTTTCACCCTTCCTTTTGCTACACGGACCTTGCCTGCAGTCCTCTTTCGATCTTCATTGAACTTTCAGAGAACTTTCTACTTAAACACCGCGCAAGCACGGAACGCGGCGCGGTGTACGAAGCAGGGTGTCTAGTGGCGGGAGCCGGGTGGGCGAGGCAATCAGCCCCCCCCCCCATTCAGGATCGTGAGTATTCTATCTCTCAACCTCACCCTGTCCCCATGGCACCTCTTTCCCCCATTGAAGACGACATAAGTCGCCGCTTGCGAAGTAGTAAAGCATATCAGGAACAACAGGACCAATACGAAACCAGCGAGGGGAAAACTCGCAAGGCGGGGAAAGGAGCTGCTATCACTTCCACAAACTCCGAAAACATCAGCAACACCATTTCCCTTGCCCTCACTACGGCCCCACAGTCCCCGGAATTATCGCCTCAGCTCGTGAGCTCAGGTGTGCCGGTGGATAAAGACGAGGGCGAGGGTCCTTCCACAAACGTGCACCTGCAAGGGCGGCGGGGGGGGGAAAGCTTCACCCGTTTCCAATGAGGCCGATAAAAATCAGCTTACCTTCAAGATCCACGCAGCTGAAATCACCCGGCCGTAGTACCTTTTTGACGAGCGATTCCTCGCCAGAGACTGTCGGAGGACGGTCGCGGCTGGGATCTAAGCGGCCAGGGGCGGCGCTCAAGACTCGATTCAGCACAAGCGCCAACCAAAGCCTACAACTTCCAACACTGGCTCGCCCCCATCCACCAACTCGGGAGGCCAGCCCCAGCGACCGTATGGACCTTAGTGAACAGGACTCAACGCTGAGCGAAAAAAGCCATGGCCTAGGCGTCTCGATCATAGCTCAAATTCACCATACCCAAAATGTACCTGCAGACCAGCTAAAGCGGCCCCAGCAACGCAGGTTCAAAACTGCCCCTCTTAGAAACAGCTCAAATGACTCCTGGGACACCGAAAATGAGGACCAGGTGTTCTCACCAAATAGGCAGTCTGAAGATGTTTCGGTTACGGGAGTGAGTCATGTGACAAACTCCACTCACCGGGACCTGGCCACAGATCTGCGTGACTGCAAAGAATGCAAGAGCAAAGAGCACTCCACGGTTGACGCAGCGGACAGGAGAGGTGTGGGACTACATCTCGATTCGGCACCCTTAAGTCCTAACTCAAATCTGACCACAGACTGTCCCCCAGTCACAGGTGAGGTCCAGCAGAAGGGGGCTTTCTGGCACAGCCTCAAGGAAATCAAATCAGGTACCAAAGATTTTGTTCACCAAGGGAAACGCCAAACCTAAACCCATGTCGGAAAAGACGCCCACAAAGAAACAGCGGAAATTTGGCCTAAAAACCCAGGGGGGTTCAAAATGTTTGCCAGCCCCGCTGATTTCATCATCCCTGAAAGAATATTTCATAAAACAGCACAAAAGGAAACTAGGCCAAGAGCCAGAGTTGTCAGACGCAGAAATCTTGGAGGCCATTCAAGACCACTCACCGATGAACAAAGCGCGAAAAACTGATTTAAATCCACAGGCGCGCAATTCAAGCCCCAAATTGCCTCCCCAACTAAGCCCAATCACGGACCCGAGACTTGAGACAGAGAGGCCAACATCGACAACAGACTCTCAGTCTAAACCTAAACCGATCCATCAGACCGAAATGGGAGCCGGTTTTGATAACATGGAACCACCAAAAGATGGCCCAGATAGAGAGTCAAGGCCTGGAGCAGTGGCCGAGAAATCTCCTGACGTCTCAGTAAGAGACAGGTCCAGTCACAACTACAGGCAATCCCATACAGCGGACCTTTATGCATGGGCCTGTCCACACATCCAAGGATACTCAAACATAATGTCGGAGGAAACCCCGCACACCACTCAAGAGCCAACTGCAGCCTCAGAAAGGAGGTTTTCGGAGAGATCTCTGCAGCACCAAAGCAAAAGAGGTCCCAACACCCTCCCTTAAAACCAGACGGCTAAGTGAAATTTTAAGCATGTCGGAAAAAGAGACACCGTCAAAAAAAAAAGTAGATCTACTATCTATTATGTCAGAACTCACGATAGCCCTAAATCCCTTCGGAAAGCTTTACGAGTCAATCCATGAGGCACTCAAAGACAATACAACAATGATAAGTGCAATGAGGGACAAATTGACTTTCCTTGAAGGTTTCCTAACTGCCACCGAACGAAATTCAATCAACGTACAAGTCAATTTGGAAGAAAAAATAGAAAAATTGGGTGAAGAACTCAAAAACAGAGGCAAACCAGCTCAATCCATCAAACTGTCCGTGTCTAAAGCCACTCAGACTTTAGAAAGCGAGAAGCACAAAGATTTGACCCCAATATTCTCGAAAAATCTACCAAAATCTTCTCTGCAATCTTCGACCGTGAATACTGCATCTACGTCCTCTGGGAGCGTCAAGCAGCCAATGAAGTGCAATCTACCTATCACACTTCTACACACGCAAGAAAGACCGACAGAAGTCTCGCTGGCTCCGGGTGTCAGCCCCGGGGGCGACACGTCAACGAAGCATCAGGGCAAAAACAGACCCCCACCAATATACAATCAAGCCAAGGCTGGACCACCAGTCGTATTAAAAATAAATGATGACTTTGATGCGATCTCGGATATGATGAATATATCACAGCCCTCGGATGCCGTGGAAGGGATTTCTTCACTATCGCCAAAGTCTGGGGTACTATTCAAGACATCACAAAAAATTCCTACAATACAAGCGGAGCCCTCCCCTCAAGAGCGAAAAGAATGCAGGGCCGAAGACCCTTCCGACTGTAACCAACGTCCTCACTCAAATTCCCCAAGCGCTGCAATAGAGGCAATAAAAAGCCTAAAGAAAACAGAAAAAAGCATCTAAGTATAGATAATACCGGGAAAGCGACTCAAGACCGGAACAGAACTATAGGTAAGGCAGGCATCGACTTCCATCCCAAAAGGAGGCCATAAGATCCAAAGAGACTGAACCCAAGAAAGAAGCAAAACTGGCAGGGACGCCACTCAAATTGGAACAAATCTCAGCAAAGGAAAGTTACCTGGTATTGAATCGAAGGACAGTTCTAAAAATATTGTGAAAAGTCGATAAGCTTTGACATTTAACAACTGACGACCTCAAACTTGTCGAACCTTATCACCGGGAGCAGTGAGCCAAAGCTTACCTGCATATAAGAAACAAGGTGATAAGTGAACTTTCCCCCGAAGTAATGAAAGATCTGCATCGCCTAGGACTAAAACTACATCAGCTACAGAAGCCCGAGCCGGACCTGGTAGACCGCGGAAGGGACAAGAGGGGATCCTCGAGACACCATCAAGAGCAACTTCGATCAAATAAACCACCTAAGGATCCCAGAAGGAAAGAACCCTCGAATAGAAAGGAACGGGAGTGGTTGGCACAGTACGCCGACCGCGCAAATAATCGGATAAATGGTAACTATGAAATACTTTAAACTCAAAAAAGACCTGTGGAGAGAACCCAGGAGGAACATCGCATGGGAACAAAGGGGTCCACCTCGAAGATGGAACCGAACGAAACAGTTGTGTCCAAACCATGGAGATGGATTGCTGACACCTTCTCCGGCAACCACAAGAAATAGCAGCGAGCTCAGTGTTCCATTGACACCATGGGGCAGACTAAGGTACCACCAAACCATCTCAATAAGAGCTCCCTGCATATGGCATCATGGAACACAAGAGGATACTGCCATTTAACCACACCGAGCGACGTGAATTTGAGCTTATTCAACCTGATCTGCCTGCAAGAAACATGGCCATTGGACAAACCGTCTTTGCACGGATTTGCAATCGAAGTTTCGCCAGCATCCAGGTCCATCCTGGGTCGTCCTTCAGCGGGCCTTCTGACAGCAATTCGCCTGCGCTCAGGGATTACACCAAAGGGCAGAATCGCACAAGGGTACGGCATGCTGACCACGCTGACCACATGGTTCCATCAAGACCGGGGACGAGACACTTGGGTAAATTCTGAACTGGCCATAATAAAGTTGTACTGGAACCCGGAGAAAACAACCATCAAAGATTTCTGCATCCTGGTAGCCAACACAATTGACAAACTCACAGTCGACAGGGAAGTGCCCAATATCATAATATGCGGAGACTTGAACGCAAATTACGGTGAGGGACTAGATGATGGCCAAGCGCAAACGATCAGCCCGCTGGTCGATGAGAGGACGAGCATGGTCTAATTTAATGAAAATGAGAAAGTTCCACAATGTGTCGTTGCTCCAAGACTGAAAAATCCAAATTCCAACCTGGGAAAGGTTGGGTTTGTCTGCCACCCTTGACTATATCTTCATTACGGAAGGCCTGATCCCACACCTTAGCGATTTTGCAGTCCTAAAAACAACTAAAAGTGATCACAACCTCCTTCAATGTCGTGGGGGGGGGGGGGAGCTGCACCGATAAGATTTTATTATCTACTTGACATTGAGTCGAACAAGAAACAAAATTGACTGCGTTAACGTCCGAAAATGTCAGAATTTTCAAGGATAAATTAAGCATGAAACATGGCCAAATAAGTAGAGGCACGGCTGAAGAAAGACCAGAGTACGTGTTTCTTTTGGCCCCTCACAAAGTGAGTTTCATGAGTAAGAGCCAAAACCAGTCAACCCACACCCTCGCGTTTAATTCATCGGTGGCGGTAAAACGGCAAGAAGTGAGAAAACTAAAAAAACTGACCCTGAGAACAGAAACCTCAGAAGCCTGGTCCACGTACCACACTGAAGCAAAGTACTACAAATCATGGCTCAAGCAACAGAGGCAGACTATGTATCAGAATGACGCAGAAGCTATGTTACACACCTGGGCGTCAAGGAACACAAGAGACTTTTGGTCGCTTCTCAAGAGCACAAATGGGCAGAAGGTACACTCGCTTTCTAACTCTGTGTCAGAAAAAAAGTGGATCCTACACTTTTCGGAACTCTACCGACAACCACCAACTTCAGCCCCGCTGATGCCACTTTTGAACAATGTACCTTGGTTCCATCTATCGAGTGTCGAAAACATCTTGGAAGTTATCTCGAATCTAAAGTCATCAAGGGCCCCCGGGCCAGACGGGCTGACTAACCCAGATCTCAAAAAACACCCGAACGATTGGGCTCAAGCGATTAGCGAGTTATTCAACTACTGCCAAAAGATTAAACAAATTCCGAAAACGTAAGCAGTTCTGGTGCCGATTTTCAAAAAGGGGGATAGAGACAGCCCGGCAAACTACAGACCAATAGTTCTACTTGACATTATTGGAAAGATCTTCGCATATCTTTTGTTGCGTCACTTCAAAGGCTGGGCCGGTACTTCCCCGGCAGCAGACATCTTTCAAACTGGCTTTCAAAAGGGTGCTGGAACACGATAAACCTCCTAATCCTTAACATCATTAAAGCAAAAGTGAAGAGAGGCGCGCCCAAGGTCCACATGGAATGGTGGACCTTCCCCAGGCCTTTGACACAGTGGATCGTAACAAATTATGGTCTAAGCTAACATCCTGGAACTGCCCGGGGCCGGTACTTGAACCAATAATGGCCCTTCACTCATCGACATCTCTCCGGGTCCGCCTAAGTCAGCAAGGGATCCTCTCAGATCAGATACACACGGAGCGAGGAGTCCAACAGGGCTGTCTTCTGGCACCAGCCCTGTTCATTGCCTTTATTGGTGATTTTAAAGAGTCTGAAAAAACGGTGCAATCTTTTACGCCTAAAGTTGGAGCCTCCAAAGTGTCAAGACTGTGGTATGCCGATGACCTAATCCTAATGGACCAGACGGCAATAGGCCTACAAAGGCAACTAACAAACTTAACATACACATACATTGAAAGCAATAATCTACAAATCAACAAAACGAAAACAAAAATTCTTTCATTTTCCAAAACGCTCAAGAAATGTCAGAGCAGTGCATCTTGGTTTCTTGACAAGACAAAAATCGAAGTGGTCAAAGAATTCAAATACCTGGGAGTCCTGTTAGACAATACACTCAACAAAAATTCTCTCCAAAATTCTGTGTGGTTAAAAATGAGAAACCTGACAGCGCAAACTTGTGCAGTGGATAAAAAATGTGGGAAGTTTTCATGGATGCCTGCTCTCCAGTTCTACAACTCAAAAGTAGTCCCAGCGATAACTTACAGAATGGCGGCCAATCTAAATCTGACCGCTGAGTTTTGGACTCAGTTAGAGGGATTTCTGTGGAAATCGGTTCTGGGCCTGCCCAAATCGGCCCCAATGCCAGCCATTCGACGTGATCTTGGCCTATCATCCTTAGCCTCTACGGTAATGCAAAGTGCCACACTGCTCTATAGAAAAATTCTGATGCCAAGCACTCTTCCGATTTTCCAGGTTGTGGCCTCTGAAATCAACAAAGGATCCTGCAAACCGCTAAATGAATGGGTCAAGAAAATTCAAGTCAAGCTTGAAGAAGTAGCATGTATCGAGGATTCTCTCATCACAAATCCTGGCCGAGTTAAGATCAAACTATACCAACAAGACTGGATTAATACAAATGAGAAAATTCTGCACTACAAATCCTTAAAGCATCTTCCACCAAGCCATAACCAGCTAAAGGCTCCTTTAAGGTACTGTGAAAATTTTCCTGAGAAAGAACTTAGAAAAATCTACATGCGTGCTCGTTTAAACTTGCTTCATACCAGGGAAGTCTTGGGCACAAGAGCGCGTTCACCTGTATCAAACTGCCCCCTGTGTGGATCCTTGGATCAAGTTGAGACAGTACGCCATCTCCTCACATCGTGCTCAGCATTAACACATGAAAGACAGGCATACTTGGCGCCACTCATCTCACAGCCGTCAGTACTAGATGAAGAAACTAGCTGGTTTCGGCTGATTGCAGGTGACTCCACCAGATGGTCCAGGATGACAGCAAATTTCCTGGAAATGGCCCTCAAAAGAGCCAGTGCGTCAGACGTCACCTCACCCGGTGATCAGTCTGTCTGATGTACCCCTTGAAGTCTTGGAACTTGAAAAACTACTCAACCCGAAGTGGTGTCCTAAGTAGCCTACACATGGCAGAAAAATACTTCAACGCAGAACTTTTGTAAAAAAAAACAAATAGGTTTAAACACAAAAAAAAGAAACTTAAAATTAAGCTCTGTCTCATTACCAATTTTATTTGTCACTTCCACGGAATATGTTGCTAATGTAAATTTCCTTCTTCACCCCTCACTCTTGGCGTTACACAGTGCGACTCAGTGTGCAAAGTGAAAGGGGAGGGGTACTCATCCCTGCATCATAACTTGCCCAAATCATTCTCCTACAATAAGTGGGTCAACCAAGATCCTGCGCGTTAATAAATTGATAGCATTGTTTTTGTAACCCAGCCAATAGAGTTAGATGAAACTTATTATAGCCTGCCGTTAAAGTTCAAGCATATGCTAGAAACCCATCCTCCAACATTCACACCAAAATGGGGCATTTATTTAGACCTTTTTACATCAATGTCAAGTAAAGTAATTGAATATGTTTTTATAAAAACCAAGAGAAATGCATTGCTTGAAATAAAGACAATCCTTTATTATACTGGTTGATAAGCTGCAGTTTTATCTTTGAAGATTAATATCTCGAAATATATGTAATTGATTTAAGGAGTGATTGTGTGCATGCCACCTATTAGCCTGCTCTAATTGTATATGCATCAGTTCTCAAATCCATATATTGTATTGTGTTGACTTTCCCTGCATAAAGCAAGGGGACCATCTTTTATTCAATTTTGTTTGAATACATGAAAGTTTTAATCATAAAACACAGCCTGTTTCTTATTCCAGTATTATGGGCATGAGCTATATATCAGAGAGTGTTAAATAAGTGATGCCTACTTAGTGAAAAGACAAAGATACTAACAAACTAATATCTTCGACATCGTCCGATATGTCAGAACGGAGATAATGTCCATGAAGTAAGGGTATGTTATTTGTCTGTTTGTAACATATATAATAATGGTGATCATTTCCCAACATTTCAACTAACCCAACTATCCTGTTGTACAGCCCAGGCTAAATTAAGATCCCATCCTTATTAATGGTTGGCATGTGTTAAGCGCATGAGGGCTGTGAACCTATAGGCGTTATATAGGGCTAGGTGGGGGCTGGTGAAATGGGTGAGCGTTCACCTTTTGGTGGTAGTTTAATTTAGCTATGAGAGCTTTTGGCACACCCCACTAAGTAATGGGATTATGCCCATGTTGAGAATGTATTTGTTTTACAGCTAATAGAAAATAAAGTTACTATTTTCATAATCACGTTAAGTTATCATTTGATATTTTCAAATGAATGCAGCAGAGTTATCACTAACTCAATGTTGCCTCCATGCCATAAATATTATATAATTATTATAATTTTTTTTTATAACACGCTTAATACTGAAGAGGTTTCTAAGGGCGGACCCAGGATTCTAACCTGTGTTGCTCTCCGTCGTCTTGCTTCCAAGACGAGCGCGTTGCCCCGTTGCTATCCTACCATAGGATATATTCCAGCATACCCAACAATTTGAGGACTTCACATACAAATGGAAAGACTATCGTCCCACTGCATTCTTAAACAATGCGTGTGCTGAGGTGTTTATATTCTTTTAGATAACTTTATTTCTGGAGCTTGTAAGAACGGCAATAATATAAAGAAATTAAAATATACAAATACTCAAACCCGATATGAGATATCATCCCAATATGGCCTCCTAACCCAGCCAAGACCTTTATCTTGACTCCAACCCAGGAATAGATCTCCGAAACTGATTTCATTTTTACTAATACCAAAGCTCTGTTCTGTCATCTTATTAAGCATATGGAGCTGTTCTTGAGAAGGGGAAGGCCTCGGAAGTAACGATTCATTACTTTTGCCATAGTCCACAAATGGGGACCATATTCTATTAAATATGGGGAGAGAGTCTGTAGCAAAGGCATTTATCTTCTCCATAATGAACACTTTCCAAGCTTTGTACCACCATATTGACACCTGGGGCCCTCCGGGTCCTTCCATCTAAGTGCTAATGAGAGTAATGCTATATTAAATAGGTTGTAATCAGGCTTGATAAGGCTCCCATCATTGGATATTCTCTATCCTCAGAAGTGCCCCCCTAAAAGTAGTGTCTTGGGGTCTAATGGTAGTTCTAATCTCTTTTGTCCTAGATAGTATTTCTTTAGAGGTGTTAATTTAACAAGTGAGCAACATTTCTGATGTTTGTTAATCTGCTTAGAATCACATACTGTGCATATAGTCCGACATCCAGTGGTAACCGCAGAGTATTGCATCTTGTCTTTCAAGGATTGAAAGGGGACGTCGACATGGGCATGCCTGTAACACTATCCCTAACGTGACAAATAGTGTACTCAAGATCCTTCGCGCGTCGAGGTCCCTTGGATTGTTTTTTTCCGCCCAGATAACTGGTCGCCCTAATGCAGAGCTCTTGAAAAAGAGATTGCGTTATTGTTATAATTATCGACTTTGGTCATTTATTCCCTTAAGTCACTTTGACGATTGAATCCTGTGCATCGTCGAAGACTGCTGCAGAATTTCAAAGGCCTGTTGATCCGGCGCCGCTGCCGTCCACGTGGCCAGGCCTTCTGGCCGGCCCTTAAAGTAGGGAGAATGGGGTTGGGGTGGCCATATTCTGTCAAGTATGCCTTTCCTCTATCACCCTCTTTGTTCCCTGGGTTTTGTCTTCGCTGTACCTGTCATGCGCTATGGACAAGACTCCATTTAGGTTTTGCCCCTCGTGTAGGGCCAAATACCTGTGGAAAGACTAGCACCGTTGGAGCAACAATTGTCTTCCTCTCAACCACAACGAGGCGGCTTGCACGGCTTGTAAATTCCTGCTTTCAAAGACGATTAAGGAGCGCCGCTTGAAGCGGTGGGCAGCCTATGGCATGTCGCAGGCCGAAAGTTCTTCTCCTGTCACTTCTCCCGCCAAGAGTGATGGGGGGGACTAGCGATGACCAGGCCTCCGTTTCGGAAGCCATTGACCTAACAGCAGAGAGTTCTCAATCCGCAGCATCCGTCCCTGACCCCGGCAGGCACGACGTGAGTCAGACGACAGGAATGCACAATTTTCATACACCAAACGCACAACCCAAGGCTCTGCTTCGGCGGCACAGTCAAAGCTGGCCAAAGCGCCAACAGACCCGTCGAAAACTTCGACGGGATCCGCTGATCTTGAGGATCAGCAGCTTTCCCCGCAGCAGCGGCCTGCGACTGGGCATTCTAAAGGAAAGGGCGCTAGCACTAAAACACACAGGCCGTCGACACGCTCCAGGAGGACGTGCAGATGTCGCTTAAGGCCCCGTTGGCGCCAAAATCAACCACGCACCCTCCGCCCTGCCCGGCACATCTCCCCACCACCCGAGCATAGTATCGCTAGGATCGCCTCGGCGGTTGGTCAGAAGGAAAGGACGAAAGACACAGCGAAATGCACAGAACCACCGAAGGACATGCCGAGACAGAATGGCCTAAGGAAATGCCGAAAGACACCCCGCAGCATCCAGAACCCCCAAGGACTATTCTGAAATTCCTGTGCCCTTATCCGGCACACTAAGGGATACATCTCGACGTTTCAGAGAAAATGAGCCCTTTCCTCCCCTGGACTCCTTGGTTCATCCTCATGGACCAGGGAGAAGTTTGAGGGGCGCATGCACAGACTAGAGGAATGTGTCCCTTATTCTGAAAAGTTTGCTACCAAGAGGCCAAGGGAGGACCTTCCTTTACCCCTATGGCCAAGTTTTGGCGGACCTTTGACGATCCTCATGAGGAATATACCTATGACCTCACTGATGGTGATGTCCATGTGGACACAAAGGTGCAAGATGATGCCTCCTTCGAGGACGATTACAATATGGATGAATCTGCAGATACTATGGACGATTGGGAAGACAGCCATTTTCAGATCTCCACACAAGAAGCTTTGCCGGATTCCAATTTTGTTGAGGACATCCTCGAAGAGAAGCCCCCTGCCAGCCAGGCTATTCCTTTGTTGAACTTGATCAAGAGAAGATTGGCACCCTCATTGTTGACACCAGCTCAAACCAGAGAAGTGAACCACAAGGTGGAGAAGTTGTTCCGTCCTTCTCCTACCGACCCTGCTTACATTAAGGGCCATGCCACTTCAGATTCTTTAGTGGTTACGACTACCAGGAAACGGGTGGGTGTACCTCTGCCTACAGGAGAGGCACCACCTGATAAAGAGTCCAAGAGGCTGTATGCACTAGTTAAAAGGGTCACAACTGCTGCTGCATTTCCCCCCCGAATCGCTAAGAACACCACCCTGTTGGCTAACAATGCAGATGTCCAGTGGAACCTGCTGCAAGAAGGCCTTCAAGACGTACCAGGACCTTTGCGGGCTAAGTTGCTTGCCATCGTATTAGAAGGCAAGCAAGTGAATCAGAATGTGCTTAAGAACACTTTAGACGCTGCTGAAAGAGCGGGCAGAACCTTGGCACAAGGTACCTTGCTCAAGCGGCATGCCTGGCTGAGGAACTCCGGGTTTAAGCCGGAGACCTAGGCTGCCTTAATAAAACAAGCCTGTTGAAGAAAACAACTTGTTTGGCAAGGCAGTGGACGATGCACTTCAAACAGCCAAGAAAGAACATGAGACACTCAAGTCCCTTAAAAAGATTACCCGGAAACCTTCTCAACAGAGGGGGCGCTGCTGCCGGTCCTTTCGTGGGCAATCTCGCTCCCCTCAAAACCAGTACAGTTCTGGAAACAACTGGAATTCTGGACATGGATCTAATACCACCACCCCCTATCTACCTAGAGGACAGCGACATGGAAACGGTAGAAGCCGAGGTTCAACCCCCAAGGGCTCCCCAGCCTCAGGTTAGAAATGACCTCAGATCCGAGTCCCCTACCATGCAACCCCGGTCAGGGGCATCTAACATCTTTCCTTCAAGGATGGGAGGGCATAACAGACCAGTGGGTACTGAAGACCGTAGCCCACGGGTACTGCATAGAATTTTGCTGACCACCTCAATTCAGACCACCAAAATCAAGACGCCTGTCTCGGGAACACCTCTGCATCCTACTGCAAGAGATGGAGATACTTCAAGAAAAGGGCGCCATAGAAGTCATCCCGATTCTACAGGTAAACAAGGGTATTTATTGGGTGTACTTCCTTGTACCCAAAAAAGATCTCGCCATGCTCTCTGTGCTAGAATTGCGCCCAGCGAACAAATTTGTCCAACCTCAAAAGTTTCGTATGGTCACTTTACAAGAGGTAATCCCGCTGCTGAAACAGGGGGATTACATGGCAACACTGGACAAGAAAGATGCATACTTTCATATTTCAATGTTGCCAGCGCACAGAAAATACCTAAGGTTCTTGATAGAGGACAAGCACTATCAGTACAAAGTACTCCCCTTCGGCATTGCCTCGGCGCTAAGGGTGTCTACAAAGGTACTGGTGGTGGCAGCAGCGCACCTGCGCAGACAATCCGTCCCGGTTTACGCTTATCTCGACGACTGGCTCATAACAGGGGATTCCTACTGAACATGCCTATTGAACATTCAGAAGACAATAGACCTCTTATTCAGTCTGGGTTTCTCCATCAACGAGAAGAAATCCAGCTTAGACCCCAGTCAAGTCAAACAGTTTCTAGGGGCTCTAATTCAAACAAGGGACGGCCTTGTCTTCCCCTCAAAAGAGAGGGTTCAAAACATGCTGTTTCAGATCCCTCAGTATGTAGCGAGTCGGGAAGTGATGGTACGCAAAGCCATCCAACTGCTAGGAATGATGGCATCCTGCATTTACTTAGTTCCTCACGCGCGTCTGCGTCCCATGCAAGGGTGGCTCAAAAGCCACTGGTGCCACGCCAGTGGACAATGGGAAGATCTGGTAGTTGTCTCACCAGCCCTTGTTCTGTTTTCTGCAGTGGTGGTCGAGGGAAAGCCTCTTGAAGGGGAAGACCTTCACCACCCATGCAGTAGAAGACACTCTCACGACAGACGCATCTCTCACGGGGTAGGGGGCTCACCTGCTTCAGCAGACAGCGCACGGAGTGTGGTCCCCAGATGTAGCGTCCAACCACATAAATCTGTTAGAGCTATTAGCTGTATTCAAAGCACTGAAAGCCTTTCAGACGTCGTTACAGGGGAAGACAGTCCTGATCTTAACTGACAGCACCACAGCCTGAACAAACAAGGGGCCACACACTCTCCAGGACTTTCCAAGCTGTTCCAAAACATTTGGATATGGGCTCTCAAATACAAGATGTTCCTGTTGTCCCAACATGTTCCGTTGGGAACTCAATCTTCTGGCGGATATGATCAACAGAGACTTCACACTGCCCGTAGAGTATGAATGGCGACTACACGAAGACATCATCTCCAACGTTTTCTCACTATGGGGCTTCCCAGAGATCGACTTGTTCGCAAATCTGGAGAACACCCAATGCCGAGATTACGCCTCCAGGCACCCCCAGAACCGCTCCAATGGGAACGGTCTCTGGATAGCATGGTCAGGGAAATTTGTTTACGCTCTCCCCCACCCCCAACTCCCCTACTCAACAAGATTGTGCACAAGATGCACCAAGAACCAGTGACCATGATATTAATGGGCCCCATGTGGGCCCACCAACCCTGGTTCTCTCATCTGATGGAGATGTCTCTTTCTCCTCCAATGAAACTGCCTTGCCCGTACAACATGTTAACTCAGGACAGGGGAGAAACGCTTCACCCATGCCCACAAACCTTGAACTTAACGGCCTGGCTCCAGAAGTCATAGAGTTCGGACACCTACAACTTCCTCAGAGATGCATGGACATACTCGGGGAGGCAAGAAAACCTAACACCCGATATTGCTACTCCAGTAAATGGAAGCACTTGGTTATCTGGTGCAATGCCAAGGGTGTCAATCCCATTGACTGCTCTCCTACTCACATTGTATTGTACCTCACTCACTCACTAGACTGGCCTGGTTTTTAATTCCTTGAAGTTCCACTTAGCTGCTCTTTCAGCCTACACTATGTCACAACAGAAGGTGTCGTGGTGGAAAATACCAGTTATTAAAGATTTCATGGAAAGGATTAAAATAATTAATCCCCCATTTCTAACCCAGCTCCTGGATGGGACCTGAATGTGGTATTGACTAGACTCATAGGGTCCCCCTTTGAGCCTATGCATAAGGCAAGTCTCAAGGATCTTACCTATAAGACAGCCTTCCTAGTGGCTATTACTTCTATAAGAAGGGTTAGTGAACTACAGGCCCTTTCAGTTCTAGACCCTTTCGTTACAGTTCAGAGATAAGGTGGTTCTGCACACTCACCCTCGTTTTGCGCCAACATTTATCTCCCAAGTTCCATGTGAACCAATAAATAGAACTGCCTTCTTTCATCCAGAATCCTACTAATGTGGCCGAAAGAAGCCTACACACTGTAGATGTGCACAGGGCAGTCATGTTTTACCTGGAAAGAACTAGACCACTGAGAAAAACCAACACATTTTTCGTTTCAGTGGCAGCTGGTAGAGCAGGGGATCCTGTCTGTAAATCGGCCATCTCAAGATGGATTGTCAAATGCATCACACTCTGTTACACTTGTGCTAAGAGAAACTGCCCTTCAAGCCTAGAGCACATTCTACTTGAGGCACTGGGGCTTTCATAGCTTTCATTGCAAATGTTCCCCTAGAGTCTATTTGCAAAGCAGAAACCTGGAGTTCTGTACACACCTTTTATAAAACACTATTGCTTAGACACTCATTGTAGGTCTGACTCTCAGGTGGAACAAGCAGCATTAAAACATCTTTTCACTACTGTTCCTTCTCAAAACCCACCTCCAACTGCGGGTACTGCTCGCTAGTCTATGCACAGCATGTGATTCTAAGCAGATTAACAAACATCAGAAGACCTGCATTACTCACCGTAAAAGCATTTCTCATGGTTGTATCTGCTTAGATTCACATGCGCCTACCCTTCCTCCCCGCTCAGGTGGAAGGAACATTGACATCTCACTACTTTCTCTCTTTTATGTACAGACTCACGATAGTCATTACGCTCCCTCATGGCAGAAAAAATACAATCGGGAGGGTCTCGACGCATGAGGGATCTTGGGTACACGTCACGGATAGTGTTACAGGCACGCCCATGTCGATGTCCCTTTTCGATCCTCAAAAGACAAGTTGCAATACTCCGCGGTTACCACTGGATGTCGGACTATAGGCACTGCATGTGAATCTAAGCAGATACAACCATCAGAAATGCTGTTACGTTGAGTAATGCATGCCATTCTATTTCTGTCGGTAGACTGTTGTATCACAATAAGATCTTGTTAACTTTTTATTAATGTTTAGCTTTTTTGCAATGATGTTTGCAGTCGCTTCTTACAAAATCAACTTAGTATATTTCTGCTTCAATCGTTTTGGTTCCTAATGCTCTCCTGTGTTAATTTCTCACTGGTTTCTTCAAGGAGTAAAACAACCAATGTTAATCTTCCAAGTGGATTGGGTTGTTAGGAATAATAATTGTGTAAGACTCTATTTAGTTTTCTTTCGGCTATCTTCCTCTACAGTTGTTTTACCAAATCTTTCACCTGATTTGATTGCTCATCAATGCACATCTTTACTCTGGTGTTCCCTTTGCTGAACATTTTGAAAGGCATACGTTTCAAATCATAATGGCAAATGAAAGCAGGGAAGGACATAAGGGAATTCTCACATCAGCATAAATATATTTTAATTTCATTTTTGTGTAAAATGTAATGTTCTATATGCTAATGGTGTTTGTTATAGCAATTCTTTTTACACTACTATCTGAGTTTGGCCATTTTTACCATGCATTGAAAAAAATATTATTGCTTAAATGTCGATTCCCCACCCCCTCCACATCCCATCCTTCCCCATCTAGACCCCCCCACGTCCCTTTCCTTTCCCCACTGCCCAAAATATATTTTAAGATGTCCATATTCAGGCAATGGGTTTGTGAAATGTGTTTCAAATATGATTTTCACATGTTACTGTGTATTAGTATTTTATATAAATATCTTTGTTGAGAACCTCCAGAACCTCGATCCATGTTTTCCTTGAACTGGGTAATCCTTCTTCCCCTACATATATTGGGCATGTAACCAATCGAATCATTCCGAAGCCTATCTACTTAACATGAAATACCTCTTTTTGCAGATTTTTCGACGAATTTGAAGATGTGTCTAAGCTTGGCAAAGGTGGATACGGTAGTGTTAAGAAAGCAAGACACAAAGTTGATAGGAAGTACTATGCCATAAAGAGTGTAAAATTGCAGACTAGGTAAGGAGCATGACTCATATTATCAACTTTCAATTTGCATGTTTTTGGTTGTTAAGTTATTTTTGCTAGACTTTATCAACATAACAAGTTTAAAAGGGACACAATTTCCTTTCCTATCAAGCAGAACAGAATAATAAGTACATTTAACAGAAATGGATTTGTCCCTGTGCAATTCTATGAAAGCGTCTTGAAAGTTAATTTGTTCTTTATTTTTCTTTATTATGTTATGGTTTCAAATGAACCTTTCACAACAAAAAACAAATTATAAAAAGATGCACACAACGCCATATCACATTTTTAATAAACCATAAATCCGATATAGGTAGAGTTCTGTTTTAAAAAATGTATAATAATGCCACCTCCAAAATTTTGAAGTTGTGGGGGTGTTGCACCAAAACCCAGGATATCTGATTGGAGTCAACTAAACGCCCACCCATTCAAAAATAGCTGTAATTAAGGAGAAGGCGTGAAAGTTATGTTGTTTGGACCTTTTGTAAAGAGCTAGACTTCCACAGGTATCACCTTGTTTTACTGGAAGTGCATTGCTGCATACTGTGGGTTTCTGGTATACTGTAATTTGCAGTGTCATGCACAGCCTTATAACATTAAATAACAGAACGTAAAATAGTAACTGGTACAGTGTAATTACTACTACATCGCATTACATAGCAGCAGAGATGCCCCCAGGAAACTTAGCTCCATCTCTATGGCAGATACTGAATGTGGGGATGGGATGTACTGTGCAAGTTACTTTTAAATCAGCTAATATGTATGTGGGGGTGTGTGCCTCAGTCACTTTCAGCCACTCATTGAAAAGTTAAATTATAGAGCAAGACGAAAATTGGTAAATAAGCATTTTAATATAATGTTAGCCTTTCAGAGTCTGCATAATTTTTAGTCGACCCACTGCAAGTTGAATAGAGCTCTGTTATGTCATTTCTTTACTTGCAGTAATCTTTTCTAGACACGAGGGGCAGTAGATGATCACCAGGGTTACACAATTGGTGCTGCCATGTTTATAGTGAAGCATGTTGTTTTTAATAAAGAATACATTTGAATTATTTGAATAATATGTAAATAGTTTACATTAATGATGATGAGTTCAGGTTGAAATGTGAATACTATTTAGGTTATTACCTGTACCATTACCACCATAATGTCAGTATTTCAGTCTGTATATGAACTATCAACCAGTTATGCTGGCTGATAGGAAAGATGTTCTCTTTGCAATAACTCGCTAATCCCCTACCCATTGAAAATTACAGCTTTCCGTCCATTGACTCATGGCAACTTTCCTAAATTACACTTGAGGTAAGACTTCATAATACTACCTCTTTGCACACAGGTCCCCAACTCTTAGAATAAGTCTGTACTACTCAAGGAACCTTGGTAGAGTGGCAGAGCGGTCAGGCTTATCATAGGAGGAAGATGTGAGCTGTAGGTAAGTACACTGAACCCAGTAAATACAATAGTCCAACAAAACACTTCCACATAAAATGTTATATACATTTATTATACTTACACAAGGAAGGTAGGTACATACTTAGTTCAATTAACCAACACACTTAGAAATACTTAATAATACTTTTGAAAGGCCATTGCTTCAATGGTAGTTGCTTGCAGTACAATTATTAGAGTTTGACACTAATGACAGTTCTGCCGTATTATCGGTATTAACGGACACTGGCGTTAAGACAGAGATATACGTTAATTGTATTTAGTTAGCAAAGCTATTAACATAAAGTCTGTTAGGAAGGGAAAAGGTTGGTTAATCACACAGCAGCAGAGCTTTATGTTCTAGAGAGACTTTTCGGACAAACTAACGCTTTAAAAGTCCAATCCCGAATTATACGAAAAGTCAGTTCAGAGTGGATTCCAAGTCGTAAGCAGCAGCAACAGAACAGCAAACGTTCCTCAGGATACTTTCAGTCTATAAGATATGTTACTCGGTAATTCAGCACAAGGGAGACCCTGCAAAAGGACACACTAAAGAGACACAAGCTAGAAAGCTTGGGTCAGAGGTAGAGTGGACACCCTGGACACCTCTTCACGCACTCCAGTCACTCTGGAGCGACTTCTCAGTTCAAGGTAAGTTATACCTTTCACTCGACAGTACCTTAGGTTAGAAGAAATGCTGGTAGCTGGATTCTCATACGTGCAGCAGCGACGGACCCAGTCACCTGATTCCTCTGTCTGGTGACGAAAGGAAGTATTTTGAATGGGATGCCTCAGCAGCAGTCTCAAGAGAGGACCCTTGGCACGGATTTCTTCAGTCGCCTTGGTCGGTCAGCGCTTTTGGCGCCTTTTTCTCAGCACCAACAAAGGACGGTATTCACTTCTTTGCTGCTGCAAGAACGGAGTGCATAGGTTCTTGCAGCAGGTTCTTTGCTTCTGAAGTCCTGCACTCTGGTGAGGGGACTTAGATGATTTGGATCATGCCTCTGGAGAACCAAATGGAGCTCACCAAAGTTCTGGACGGATTCAGCCTTGCAAAGACGATGCACTTCAAATGGGTTGGAGGTCTCCAGGTAGTCGCAGTCTGCAGCTCTGGAGAGGCACAGCACCTCGAGAGATGGCTCAATTTGTAGTTTGTCTGAGGGCTGGTTGGTCACAGCAGCCAAAGGGAAGGAGTCGTCCTTTTTGGAGCTCCTCTGTCAGGTAGAAAACAGGGTCAGGACGGCAGTGGTTGCTTCAGTGCGTGGAAGGGTCTACAGGCATCTCTGATAGTCTTCTGCTCTGGTTACTTCAGTTCCAGTGGCCAACTTGCTTTTCACCTCAGGAACCTCACTGTGTATACAGTTTCCCCACACACCCCTCTGCAAACTCTCTCAGCATTTTACAGAAAATGAGTTAGCTGTCCAATCAGATCAGACAGCCCCCCAGTGGGAACTGGATCCATTCAGGCACTGTGGCAGACAAAGGGTAGGGTAGTGAAAAACTCCTCCCCCACTTACTGCCTGCCCAGACACATTGGAGCCTAGGCAGGGACACCCAAGGGTTGCAGCCAAAGGCAAAACACACACACAGACGTCCCCCTCCCAGAATGGTAGAAGAAGGGCTAACAAAGAACGACCACAATAGAAATGACGAAAAAAGAAAGGAGCCACCACATTAGAACACAGGTGACCCTATTGTGCACAACCGAGGCTGTGAATACAGTCTGCGGTTAAAAAAAACAGCACAATAGTTGGTTGAACACGTTCGCTGCCGCCAGCCATAACTATAGGATTGTCATGTGACTAGAAAGTCACAGGAGCAGAGAGAAGGTGGATACTAGGTATCTCCTTAGCACTACACATAAGGTGGTGTGTGATAATCTCTCATAGTAAAACCTTCTAGGAAGGATACAAAGTATCCCTCTATCCTTAAGAACTGTAGTTACTTGAGGATAGTAAAATAATCTCAAACAAGAACCCAAAGGGTGCCCAGCAACACTGCATATAAGGTGCTGTGTGCTGCAAACGTTAAACGCAGATGCCTTTAAAGAGGAATGGAGGAAAGCAGACTCTATAAGACTGTTAAAACATAGAGAACAGAGTTCCAAAAGTCAGAGCAAATAAGAATGAATGAGGGGAAAAAGGCTCTCTTCATTCAGGATAGAAAGAAAAAGGTCCCGAAGTCCAGCAAAAAGTGCTGGGGGTCTCACTAGGAGAGGAGATGAAGCATACAAATGATACATTTCCCTAACACCCCCACCCACCCCAACATTTTGCTATGGCTAGAACCCTATCCTTACTTTTGGAGTTAAGTAAAGTATTTTTCTTTACTTTCTTTGCTTCGCTCATCTTTTTTGGGGGTACTGGTAACCATTTTGGTTACTATTGCAGGGGGACAGTGTAGTGATGCAGGAGTACTATGTATCCCTTTTCTTTTTCTTTTGGTAACACTTTGTGTTCCGTTGTTTGATGTGTCCAGGACAGGCTGGTGGCTGCACCATGGGTTTTTATCCTGTCCTATGTCTATGTTGGCCTTTGGCCTTCTTCCTGCCTTCTCAGGCCAGGAAATGTCATATATGGTAAAACCTTTCCTGTGCTCTGGATTGAGTTCCTGGGCAAAGTGGCTGTGTGTGCTACCTGTTGGGCAGCCTTTGCCAGTTTGAATGGTGCAGAACCTTGACATTGGTGAGCTGGGGCAGCCCCCACCATGCATTTGGGATATAGATTGTGAAGAAGAGGACCAGGCCACTGAAGACAACCTATGAAATCAGTGCCTCTCTGCAATGATCCACAGAAGTGGGACCAACTAGTGAAGACACCTGCACAGAGATTCTGCCTTTCGAAGTGTCCTGGCACCATCCTTCATCCAAGGCATCTCGGGTTATCAGTCCCTGTTTCAACTTGGGATTCTGCAGGCTGTTGACTTGTGGCTATGGCCAGTCCTTCAGCAGCTGCTGCTCTCCTGCATGAAAAAGGGCTGTGTCTTCTTCATTACTACGAATGTGTCCTGTTACCCTCTGATTGGTTTGATCTGTGCTGCTGCCTGTCTCTGTCGTGTCCTGAAGGATCATGGGACATGCTGTGACTGCTGTCCTGAAGTGCCTAGGCTGCCCTACTTGAAAATATCTGGATCCGTTTCAGACCGAAAATATTTGGAAAATGTGTTTGTTTCCGAGAGCTCTAAAACATGAAGCTATGTGGAAAAGAATGTTAAATGGTAATCAGATATCTATGGTGCTTGGCATTGTATTTTTCTAGGATTATATTAATTTTAAATATTTTACTTGATTTCCATTTGGTGTTTTTTATAATTCGATGATATAATGGAAGGAAATGATTGAAAGGTAACTTATATAAATGATTTTATGTGAATATTATTGCCACTAAACGATTTATATTAATTATATTTAATATTTATGTAATGTGGAAACATTTTCTTTTTTAGAAGTTGTAAAGTTATATATAAAACTATTTGCCTAATAATAAGTAAATAAATATCTGAAGCTGTTTTGCTACAGCGTTGAAACCGCCATCTATATGGGCCCAATCCTCAAAGCTGAAACCAGCCATTGCATTGTGACCTCTAGACCCCCAGAACCTGCATCAGGAACAGTCTCGCCGGAGTGCGGAACTGCTACATACCCGGAACCCAATCACGAAGCATAACCAGCTACTGCACCTGTAGCCCATAAAATAGTTTTTCTTGCCTGCAGTCCTTTAAAGTGCATTTCTTCTGGAACAATTACTCATAGCTTGTCTTTGCCACTGCCTTTTCTTTGCCTATTAAGACGTCCAACTCTTGCCATCAGTAGATTCCTGGAGTGCTGACTCTTTCAGAGGCACTGGGCCTACTTACCTGGTAAGTGTTATGCTCACGTGGTTCCCACTAGGGCGTCAATCGGACCGGACAGCTGCGGTCTCCACCAACGTGATGCGTAGTGCCGAGATGACTGTCTGGACTGGCCTGCCTAATCCCGTCTGCTTGATCCGTAGAAGTATTCTCCTGCAAGTGGAGAAAGGGATTTAGCCACCCGTGGATTTTAGTGATGGCCCCCTCCCACTGTTCTCGTTCTCCCCTCTAGTCACCTCCGATATCCCCTTTAGTAACCTCACCTTATGTTTTTAAAAGATGAGCTCTCCATCCTGCATGGCATGCAGAGGCGCGTAGATACCAGTTACTTCACTGGTTTGAGGGTGCCGGAGGAGTTCCGGAGGAATATTGACTCCGGGGTTTATAAAGTTCAAAGAGTTCAATATGTCCGATGATCACTCTTATTCCATTCCCTTGTTGAATTGCAACTGGTTCAAAAGAATATTGCCTGGAGGCAGCTGATGGCATTCAGGTAAGAGTCTGTATTACCCAACACTGTCCGGTATAAGTTGCATGAGTTTAACTTGTTGTTTTCTCCCTTTATATGTGCGGCAAATGAAGATGAGGCGTATTAACCGGTAATGCCTCCGGTGGTAAATCAGGTAAGCCTTTGGTGGTAAGAGATTGTATTTGTCGGCTCTCTTGGCTCACCTTGTTGTTTCTTTTGTTTTTCTCCCAGGTGCTGGAGTTCGGCGAAGAAAATGATGGAGGCAGCGCCGGATCGAAAAAATGCTGTGAGGACTGGTGAGTATGGCACGGCGCTGCAGCTGGTGATGCGACGCATGAAGAAATAATGTCCTTTTCAAGTTCGAAGACGTGATGGATCCGGAATCAGGTAAGGATTGAAATAATCTTGTTGTTCTAACCTTTCCTTCTTCTTTCCTCTTTTGCTAGGAGCTCTGGATTCGAGACGGGCATGGCTGAAGACTGAATACTGACTGCAGGCACGGTGAGCGTTACGCTGCTGGATGCAGAATAACGCGAAGCGTGTGTTGCTGATCGGGCGTGGTTTAAATAGCCTCCAAAGTAGTTCCAAGTAAGAAGTTCCCCAGAACTGCACCCGAGTTAAAAATAGTCCCTGTAACAAAATAGTCCCATTCAAGCCTCACGTTGGCTTGGATTCAGTTGCAGCATGGTCTGCATGAGGTAAGTAATGTCTATGAGCCTGGCGCCTATGGCGCCAGGACTGATTCCTATTATGAGCCTGGTGCCTAAGGTGCCAGGACTGAACCCAGACAGCCCCTAGCCGGGGCTGCTGGGGTTTTAATAAATATCAGGATGCCTGCTCCAGGGGCTGATGGGCTTGGTCCGGATGCCCGGGGGTAGGCGTCATGACAGTAAGTTGTAGATGCCCTATAATTATAAGGCAGAGTATATGTGTTAATTCCATTGTTCTGTGTTTTTCACTTTACTGCCTGCAATTTTACTATTTCACGGTGCCCTCACAGTGCTGCCTGCTGCTCATAGTCTTCGCCGCATCTTGGACCGTTATTTCACCTTCTGGACCAAGCACTGAAACCTTGGATCTCTACATACACCTTGGATGAACTTCAGGCACGCCTCCAAATCAAGTGATCTACATAAATTGCGAGAGTGCCCTCAGAGTGCTGACTGCTGACCACTGGTCAGTTGCATCAGCCGTCAGCTGTTGAAACTCCTGCTCCTGGGAAACTCTGACTTGTCGCACATTCTTTTCCTGAGCTCCCCTGTGTCTTATTACACCTGGGCTGAACTCTTCAACCCCTCATCTCAATGGTGATGTATCGTCTCACTTCAGGTATGCCACAACCAACATCAGCTCAGCGGCTCAGGCAAGCGATTTTTCAGCCCTCCAACGCGCATGCTCAAGTAGCCTCTAAAGACAGCTCAACAGCCCCCTTAAGTGTGCCCCCTGCAACTACTGGAAATCGCGCCTTGACCGCGGTTACATTCTCTCCACCTATTCATTCAGCCCATGCAACTAAAGTTACCCCTACCCTATGTGATGGCACTGAGCAAGCTTGCATATCACCGGCTGCTCCTGCTCCTGATCATAATGATCTATATCCTTCCTTCGAGACCATCTTTTGGATTTCCCCCAGCATCCTTGCTTGCTATGGAGACGGCACTTACTGCTGTAAACGCAAGCATCTACACCTTGACAAAACTCTGAGTCTCTATACTCTAAGACTACTATACACACCACCCGTCTACAATCCTTGGAAGCCAAAATTGACTGTATTGCTTGGAAAATGATCACTGATGTTACAGATCATATCCTGGACCCCTCTATAAATGTACGACCTAATGATATGCCCAGCCAAACTACCTTGACTACACATGTGACCGAGATTTCTCCTAAAGTGCCCTCACCTCAGTCTATCAATTCAACTACTCCCCTTTCACCTTTGTCTGAAGACCAGTCTAACCTACAGCACTCCCCAATAGAGATAATTGAAACCTCTAATTCTGAGCTACCTCTGTTTGATGTATTCCAGGCAAGACATCAAGTTAGGGAAAAAAAAGAAATAGAAAAAAATACGAAATTTCTACAAATACGAACAACAAAAAGAAAAAAAACGACCTGCCCAAATGCAAAAAATGTCAACCAAAAAACAAAGAAGTTCATAGATAATTTAACAATTCCTAAGAATAAACACCCGTCTTCTATCTCCGAATCTGTTACCAAAGACTTTGAATGTGCTAATCTACCCAAGCATCCTTTACCTGCTCTCTCTCCTGCGAGTCATGTCAAAGTAAGGTAGATGAATGTGCTACGAATGTGAATAAAAGTAATGTTACCAATGATTGTCTGCTGCTTCCAAACCAAATTCTGTTTGATTCTGCTGGCATCAATGATGAACTCATTAACCTATCGGTCTACTCCACTCATTCACTACTCATGGTGGACATCGTACATCAGAGCCTCCATGCCCCCCAAATTGTGTGAAACCTAAACAAGTCTTTTGCGTCAACTTAGATATTGACCTACCGGCCTTCAAGACCCTGGACCAGAAATGTGCAGCCTCATTAGGTGCGTCTTTAAACGTTGATGAACCATCCTCTCAATCAGTCTATCCCATCTTTCCAAAAATCGCATCTACCCAGTCAATTGTGAATGAAGTACAGGCCACATCTGAGGAGCTAGCTACAAATGTGCTTATTCTCCCTATTATTAATTCATCTGTGCTAAACTCAGTAACTGTAACTGTGATACCCTGACTCTCACAATGCTCGATAGACTGCGCTGTGATCCCTATCCCATTATTGACAATCTTTCAATCTATCCCAGAGTTGGAACAAATTGGATCAGATGACATTGAAGCAATTAGGTTTCTCCAGCATGGGGTCTGGCATGGATTCACATGCTCATGAATATTCCCCGTCGTCAGGCTGGGAATCCTCGGTAAAGAAAAAACCAGTATCAGTTTCGTTTCTGATCTGTCTTTCGTAGTAATAACCAATCACTGGTCTCTGCGTCATACTGACCACAGCCAATGACTGCCCTCTACCTAAGCACCGCCTCTGGCAGCCATCTTCAGATTTTTACCGCACGTTCATGTGTTGGGATCCTCGTGCTATTGCTCTCGAGCGTTAGTGCTATTTTTTCGCGCTTTTTCTCAAAAACTTCGATTCTTTCGGTCAAAAGAGCCTCAAGCTCCACCGATCCTACATCCGATCAACGGGGACCCGTGTCGGATTCATCTGTGCCCCTCAAGGGTGAAGATTTCGTCGAGCTACACTTCGGAGGACTCCAGAAGCTTCTCAGGCCCGGTCTCGGAGATGGCCCAGGAGAAGGGAAGCTCGACGCCCGGAAAGCTGTTCAGGGCCTGCCCTGGATGCCAGCTGCAGAACGTCTTCAAGGAGGACGAACACTCTTTCTGCCTTTACTGCCTTCATGGGGACAAGACGCACGTGGAGAAGGACTGTGCGTTTTGCGGCAACATGTCGGAACGGACCATGAAGGACCGCCATCAACGTCTCGCCAGCTGGCTGGAGGGTAAGAGCCCGTCTGGCGAGAAGAAGAAGAAATCTGAGCGGTCTTCTAAGACCTTTGAGGGCGCCCCGGCGACGGGGGCCCAACATAAGGCCAAGCACCGCGAGTCCGCTGGCACCGGGAGCGCCGAACGGTCGGGCTCTACGGGCGCCAGGCAGGGCGCACCCTCCCCGGCACCATCAACCACGAGCCAACGCTCTGGGTCGGGTAAGAGGAAGGCCGAGCACCCGGCGAAGCTCCTGGAGAGACCCCGGTCGAGCTCTAAGGCAGAGGAGGAGCGTGGCAGTGCCCCCTCCCTCAAGGATAAGGCGGTGAGCGCACCTAAGGTGGTGAAGGCCTTGATCCATTCGACCAAGCCCTCTATCGAAACGGTTGCGGCGGCCCTGGCCCAGCCTGTGGAGGCTGCACCAGTGGTGGCGGCCTCGGGGCCCAGAATCTCCCTGCCTCCTCGGAGGGAGTCTTCTTTCGTGCCCATCGATAGGACCCCCGTGAAACCCTCCGTGGGGAAGAAGGGGGGGCAGGGCGTCGTCGTAGATTCGGCCTCAACCTCAGAAGAGGAACTGATCGAGGTCTTAAGCCACGGCCTGGGCGTGGAACAAGACCAGCCCGTCGGAATGGGCCCCGACGCAGGTGACGACGACGACATCGTCGAGGATACCGACGGGGCTCCTGCTCGCCCGTCGGATTCCCCTCTGCCAGCGCCGCAAGACAACTCAGCGGCCATTTTGTTGGCTATACAGTCCTTATGCTCCGAGATAAGGACGAGACTACCGTTACCGACGGAGGAACCTCTCCCGTCGGGGGATCCAGAACCGGGACCTTCTGGTGTTCCCCCTACCAAGAAAAGAAGGATCCATCCACCGCCTCCTTTTCAACCGTCGCGCCCCGTCCAGCCCTCCTCCCCGTCCACCCGAGGGGATGATACGGGGACTGACACGGCAGCGACGGGTACGGACGACGAGGCATACGACGAGGATTTTCCGTCGTCGCCTCCCACCAGGGCTTCTCCGCCCGACGAGATTGGATCGTTCCACTCAATGATCGCCAGGGCATCCGAGCTTTTCCAACTCTGCCCTGAGGAGAAGAAAAAGGAAGGCTTCCTTTACCAACGGCACGAGACCAAGAGGAAGACGGTCCTCGCAGTGCCTCTGTTGGACGACATTTGGGATGAGGGCCTTTCCCTCCTCAAGAACCCTTCCACGACGCCAGCGAAAAGAGACCGGTACGAGAAAAAGTACCGGGTCCCGGACTCGGCCCCCCTATGCCTCCGGGCGCAGCCTACCCCGGACTCCGTCGTCTCCGCGGCAGCCAGGAAGAAAGCGGGGGGGGGTGCGGCCTCCGCGTCGACTTCCCCGCCGGACGGCGAGGGAAAGAAATTGGATGCCATGGGACGCAGAGTCATCTCGTCGGCGGCGACGACGATTAAAGCGGCCAACGCCTTGGCTATCGTGGCCCGCTACGACAGGGAACTCTGGTACAAGATAGCTCCCCTGCTGGATTTTCTGCCGGACGACAAGAGGGCGGAGGCCCTTGAGATCCTGCAGGAAGGTGAGGTGGCCTCGGACCACGCCATCACCGTGGCGACGGACATCGCCGACACTGGGTTCCGCCAGATGGGCAACGGCGTTTGCCTTCGACGTCGCGGATGGCTCAAGGCTACGGACTTTCGGCAGGACGTCCAGACTAGGGTCCTGGACATGCCCTTCGACGGGAACAACCTGTTTGGGAAGACAGTGGACGATTCCCTTCAGGCCATCAAGGCGGATACTGAGACGGCCCGGGCCCTTGGAGTACTGCAGCAACGGCGGACGCCCTTTCGGAGCGGCGGAGGCAAGGGCGCCTCCAAAGGTTCCGGCGGCGGTTTCGCTTCCTACCGTCAAGCGGCCCGCTCGTCGTCGCAAGAGGCCTACAGAGGACGAGGCAAGTCTGGCGGCCCCCGCCGTCGTCGCCAAGGAGGCCAAGGCGGCAAGGCCGCGTCCAAGCAGGATTGAACCGGCCGTGGGGTCGGGCCCCCACCGAAGCACCCCGGTGGGAGGCCGGCTGGCGGGCTTCGTCAGCGCGTGGGAGTCCATCTCCACCGACCGTTGGGTGCTGGACGCCCTGGCCCGGGGCCACGCGCTCGAGTTTCAAAGAAGGTGCCCGTGCGTCCCCCCCGTGGCCAGGAAAGAACTTCACGTCCCTCAACTTCTCCTGGAGGTAAAGGCGATGCTCAGAAAGGGCGCCATCGAACTCGTCCCAAAGAGGCTTCGGGGCTCCGGAGTCTACTCGCGTTACTTCCTCGTGAAGAAGAAGACGGGAGGATGGCGCCCCATCCTGGACCTGCGACGCCTGAACAAGTTCATCAAGGCGCAGAAGTTCCGGATGGTCACCCTCCAGCACGTCCTGGGTCAGCTGGAGGAAGGAGACTTCCTATCGTCGTTGGATTTGGAGGATGCCTACTTCCACATTCCCATCCTAAAGGGGCACCGAAAATTCCTCAGATTCGTGGTCCAAGGGCGTCATTACCAGTTCAAAGCCCTTCCCTTCGGACTGCGGTCGGCACCCAGGGTTTTCACCAAGTGCCTCGCACCGGTGGCGGCGCAGCTGCGCCGCGAGGGGATTCACGTCTACCCCTACCTGGACGACTGGCTCATCCGCGCCAAGACGAGGGAGCTCGCCGTGGTCCACACGGCAAGGACCGTCCAACTCCTCACGGACCTGGGATTCTCCGTGAACTACGCCAAATCCCACCTGGTGCCCGCGCAAGTCGCACTGTTTCTGGGAGCGAGGCTCGACACAGTGTCCCTTCTGGCCTCCCCGTCGGAGGAGAGGACCAGGACCATCTTGGGCAAGGTGCAACGGATGTTGGTGGCCGACGCGGCCAAGGTGAGGTCCATCAAGTCCCTCCTCGGGATGATGTCTTCCTGCATCTACCTCATTCCCATGTGCAGGCTCCGGATGCGCCCGTTGCAAGAGTTCCTGGATGCGCGCTGGATCCAGACGACGGGCAGCTTCGAGGAAAGGATCAAGCTCGACGAGAGTTTCCGACGAGCGATACGGTGGTGGGGCACCCGCGCGCATCTGACGGCGGGCATGGACTTCCAGACCCCAGCCCACCAGGTGACTGTGACCACGGATGCCTCCCTAGAAGGGTGGGGAGCGCACACCGAAAATCTGCACGCAAGGGGACTCTGGCTCCCGACGGAGAAGTCCCTGCATATCAACGTCCTGGAGCTCCGTGCAGTGTTTTGGGCCCTCAGGTCCTTCCTTCCGTCCCTCAAGGGCAAGGTGGTGAGGATCTTCACCGACAACACCACCACCATGTTTTACATCAGGAAACAGGGCGGAACCAGGTCCCCAGCGCTGTCCAAGGAGGCGCAGGACCTGTGGCATTGGGCCGTCGCCCAAGGGATTCTTCTGGTGCCGTTTCATCTGGCAGGGATAAAAAACACCATCGCCGACTCACTCAGCAGGGAGCTGCGCTCGTGCCACGAGTGGGAACTACGGCAGGATCTGGTGGATCGCCTCTTCCGACGGTGGGGCACACCCCAGATCGACCTGTTCGCGACGGCGACGAACACCAAGTGCCGGAGGTTCGCCAGCAGGTTTCCCCAGACGAGGAGCATGGGCGATGCTTTCTCGTTCCCCTGGGAGGGCCTGTTCCTCTACGCGTTCCCTCCCTTGCCTCTGCTAATCCGGCTCGTCAACCAACTCAAGAGGTCACGGTGCAGGATGATCCTCGTCGCACCTGCGTGGCCGAGGCAGATATGGTTCCCGGACCTTCTGGACTTGTCGGCGTCCCCGCCAATCAAGCTGCCGGCGGACGCGGATCTACTCTCCAGGGAAGGAGGCGCCATCCTCCACCACGACCCGAAGTCGCTGAACTTGCAGGCCTGGCTCCTGCAGCGCTAGAGTTTGGAGGATACGACATACCGGCCGATTGCAGAGAGGTTCTTGCAAAGGCCAGGGCGTCCTCGACTCTTAAATGCTACGGACACAAATGGAAGAGGTTCTCTGTCTGGTGCCACGCACAGAAGATTAACCCTCTACGGATTACGGCTCCCCAAGTGCTGCCGTACCTGCTGACGCTGGCCAAAGCTGGTCTGGCACACGCGTCCATCAAGATTCATCTTGCTGCGATCTCCCGATACACCAGAACCACGGGCCGGACGTCCTTGTGGTCTCATCGTCTGGTGAAAGAGTTCATGAAGGGACTGTTCAGATCGTTCCCGCCGGTGAAGGCTCCGGCCCCGGCGTGGGAGCTCAACGTGGTGCTGACCAAACTCATGGGACCTCCGTTCGAGCCTCTGCACTCGGCCCCGTTGAAGTTTCTATCGTGGAAAACAGCTTTTCTCGTGGCCATCACCTCCGCACGACGAGTGGGAGAGATCCAGGCCCTTTCCTGCAAGGCCCCGTACTTGACTTTCCACGACACGAGGGTAGTGCTCAGGACGCACCCCTCCTTCATGCCCAAGGTACCGTCGGACTTTCATCTCAACGAACCCTTGGTGTTACCTGTGTTCTTCCCGTCGCCTTCGTCGCCGGCTGAGAGGACTTTGCACTCGCTGGATGTAGCTAGAGCGCTGAAGTTCTACGTGGACCGCACGAAAGGTTTTCGGAAGACGTCACAACTCTTTGTGAACTTTGGACCTGTCAATCAGGGGAAGGCTCTCTCGAAGGCTTCCATCTCCAGATGGCTCTCCGGCTGTATCATGTACTGTCACCGGTTGGCAAACCGACCGCTGCCTGGCCGTCCGAGAGCCCATTCCACCAGAGCGATCGCAGCTACCACGGCGTTCCTATCTGGTGTGCCCCTGCTGGACATATGCAGGGCTGCTACGTGGAGGTCGACGCACACCTTCACGAAATTCTACTGCGTCGACCGGGATTCCAGGGAGGAGTCCAGGGTCGGCCAAGCAGTGCTGCGCAACCTGTTCGCCTGAGGTGAGCCTGGTGAGGAGGTAAGATGCTTAATGTTGAGTTGATGTGATGCTTAATGTTGAGCCTTTGCCACCTCCCGTGGTTGTGCATGTGTGTACTGCTATGTATTCTTTATTCATGAGCATGTGAATCCATGCCAGACCCCATGCTGGAGAAGGAACAAGTTACTTACCTGTAACTGTTGTTCTCCAGCATGGGTCTGGCATGGATTCACATGCGAACCCTCCCGCCTACCCCTCTGCGGCTCTTCACTTGGTCATACTGCCACTTCACGTGCTTCCAAATCTGAAGATGGCTGCCAGAGGCGGTGCTTAGGTAGAGGGCAGTCATTGGCTGTGGTCAGTATGACGCAGAGACCAGTGATTGGTTATTACTACGAAAGACAGATCAGAAACGAAACTGATACTGGTTTTTTCTTTACCGAGGATTCCCAGCCTGACGACGGGGAATATTCATGAGCATGTGAATCCATGCCAGACCCATGCTGGAGAACAACAGTTACAGGTAAGTAACTTGTTCCTTCTAGAAAGCTCCAACTTTGATACAGTGGAATTGAATATACATTCTAAAATCGTGAAAAACATAGTGTGGCAGACCAGAGATAGTCTGAAAAGAAATGGCATTCGGATTGAAATTTGGAAGCAAAAATTACTTGTAAACCAACCAGAGGACAATCCGATTCAACCTCAGTGGCCCCTACCTTTAGGAAACAGCCAAACTCAGCAACCTCCTGTGCTCACTTGTGGCAGATGCATGGGACACATCCCTCCTGCATCTCAACATACTAAACATCTCCCTTCACCCCAGCCCATCTCTCAATGGACTTGGATATCAAAAGCCATCCAAGCCCTCACCTCCCCCACCACTCCCCCCAAGGAATTCTCAACAATAGCGTAGTATCCCAATCCCATGCCTGCTCTTTAGCAGTATGCAACACAGGTTTTTCCCATCTCCTCTCCCCTAAAGCAAAGAATCTTAATCTCTATGACATCGTCATGTTACAGGAAACCCGGCTCACATCTAAGCCACTTTGGCCTGATAATCTAGCCTGGGTACCAGCAATAAAAGCCCTGAGAGGGCGACCTGCCGCGGGGCTCTTCATTGCTGTTAAGATCAGTGCGCAGCTCCAAATAGAAAAATGTCAATCTCTGCACCATGGTATCCAGTTAATTAAAATTATTTCTTCAAACACCACCTATCTTCTCTATCCGAAATTGGGGATATTAAATATTTACTGGAATCCCCTAACCTCCGATGAAACTCTTTTTCTTTCTAAAATCGAGTCTAGACTTCATCTAATTTTATTAGACTCCCAAATTATTACTACCATCATTGCAGGAGATTTTAACATGAATTGTCTCACAACAAGTACTTTACAATTCAAATCCAGAGCAGTCAAATGGATGTCTCTCATGAAAATTAAAGGATTTACTATGCTAAATGGTTCTTTGAGCGAAGACAGTCCTCCAGCCCCTACTTGGTCGAGAGGCACTTACTCTTCCACTCTCGAATATGTTTTTATATCAAACAATGCGAATAAACAAATTGCCTCTTTTAAAGTAACTCTGAATACTGCAAGTGATCATCTAGTACTAGAAGTACATTGTGTTAGGAAAATTTGAATACAATTTGAATGCAGTACCCACTGGGAACACTACAAACAACTATGAGTAACAGGTATAGGCAACCCAACCTTTGGTATAAACTTGTACTACACAGTTTTGGTAGCGTGTTGAGCGGCCAGGCTTATGTCAAGAGGGGAAATGTGAGCTGCAGTGGAGTTACACAAAGATTCACAGTTAAAGGTATTCAAATAAACTCTTACACCCAAGGATTCGTGCATAAGCAATTAATAATTTATTTATCAGTCAGTTATTCAGGCTTCTTCAGAAGAGAGCAATAGAATAGTAACACACAAATATACTTCAATACTGTACACCTTGAGTTTCTGAATCAGACAAGACCCTTTTGGGATGGCCCACAGACACAACCTACCCCCACAAGTGACGTCAGTAAAAAGGGTGCTGGGGACATTAATACCTTAGTGTTGGCATTCAGAATACTCTTTAAAAGTTGGTAAAAGGCAAAGGGTATTAGAACACAAGAGCACACAAATATTCTTAAGCAGTGAAGATACTTTTAGAGTTCACTAGAAGAGTCATTCAATTCAATAGGCTAAGCCAAAGTCAATGGGCAAAAGTCTTGGATAGGAGAAAGCACTTCTGGTAAGTAATGGAAAGGTCTTTGCACAAGTTCTTAGGAGTCTTTGAAGAAAAGAATCAAATGTAGGGCCACAAGCTAATTAGACTTGTGAGTTGTGGAAGACAAGCACCTCTATAGTAAGAGCTAAGTACTCTTAGACTTGTTTTACAGTACCTTTTTAAAGAAGAAAAGATGCAGCTGATGACTTCTGTTCCTGTGCAGCTCTGCAGATCTCACTGTTCCTGGCCCTCAGTCGTGGGGACAAGAGGGAGGACGTCGGGGGACTCCTGCACTGTACGGGCACCGTCAAAACTGCCAACTGGCAAACTTTACTTTGAGTGGCTGTTTCACGTTTCAGCTCCATGTGGTACAGCAAATAGCAATAAGCGTGGTTCCTGGCTGTCAAGGTGGACTGACCTGACTTCTGGGGTTGCGCACTCTGCTGAGGGGGGCTCAGGCTTTGTCAATCCTGTTTCATAGGAGTCCGGAGGCTCTTCCAAAAAGCTTTAGGCCAGCTTAAAATTAACACACACAATCTGGTGTCCCTCTCCCTGGCTATTCGGCTCCTGCAGCAACTCTGAGGAAATTCAACCATATCTGAGATGGGTGTCCAGGAGGCTTACTTTGGAGTTCATTGGTCCACCAACTCAAAGGGAGAAGTCGTCCTTGCAGGGGCTTCTCCGTCGATGCGAACTTGGCAAGTAGCCACTGCAGCAGGGCTTCACCGGGCAAACCAACGGTCCAGGAGTTGCAGCAGGCGTCCTCTTGAAGCTCTTCTTCGGTTCCTTCGTCCAGTGGTCGACTCTGCCTTCCAAGCCAAAAGACTCACCTTTTATTCAGTTCTCTCCCATTCATTCCAGCCTAGCTGTCACCCAGCAGGGTGGCTGTCCTTGCCGGACAGTCAGCCAACCAATCACCACAGAGTGTATTTGGGTCTCCTAGGAGACTAAGCACAAGGAGTTTCGGGCCCCTCCCTCACTTCCTGCCTATCCCAGACACTCTGGAGCCAGATGCAGGTTTCACTCCTGAAGCCCTCCAAAGGCAATGAACAAAGAGACCAAACCTGGTTTGGCGTGCAGAGAAAAACTCTAGGAGGACCTTTCCATAAAGACATGGCGAAAAACAAAGACCGGGGATCACTTTAGCAAGGATGGCTGCACCCCATTTTGAAAAAGATGGCTCCTGTGGTTAACGTTACCAGGTCCATGAACAGTCGCGGTAAATGCAAACCTTGGTAGTTCAAAATTAAACCACTGCCACCAGTCATTTCAATGAGGAAAGGGTAACATAAACAATTTTACATGAGCATTTAGACACAGGGGATACTAAGTAACCGCTCCAGTACTCTATTGTAAGATAGGGTGTGCTGAGTCTAGCAAGTATAATGCTAAGTTAAGTCAATTTCACTTTACTGCTCTGAGAAACAGTAGTTTATCCCAGAGAAGGTATTGAAACCTTGGGAAATCTAAAACACTTCCCTGTGCCACTGGACTGAAGGTGCTGTGTGACACAATTGTAAAAGATGATGCCTATGAAGTGTGTTAGGATTCATAACCAAAAAGAAACACAGAGGTACAATTCACATAAAAATACACAAGAGAGTGGGAAAAAAGGGTCACACTATCCAGGTTAAAAAAATCAAGTCCTCAAAATCCAGCAAAGTTGCTGGGGGTCTCTAAGGTGGAGGGAATTAGCACATTTTTGAGAATTTTCCCTTAACACATTGGATCCCCCATATCGTAGCAGCCTCTAGTTTCTACAAACAACCAATTACACTTAATCATGCTAGAAATTGCCTCTTATGGCGCCCACCTCAAATAGCAACTCTAACAGACTATTTAAATCAAGCTCCCACAAGTAAGACTCCATCTCAGGACATCAACTATATTGACTATTTGCAAGTAATCATACAGAAAACTCAAAACTGGAATCTTCCATCCTTTAAGCATAAACATATTCACCTCCCAGAAATTTAAAATCTTTAAAAAAAACTCTGCAAGGCCTTGAGAACCCTTTACACCGTTACTCAGGTGGAACAAAGAGTTATATTGAGAACCAAATATAGAAATCAAATTAAACAAATGATAACAAATAGAAAGCAAATAGATGCTGAGAACATGTTAAAAGCTATAATGATGAAATCAGCTACAGAATTTAATAAATAATACCACCACTACTGCTAATCAATCACTAGCACTAAACACTATTGGTGAATAAGAGTGAATCTCGTTTTATTATGATGGACTGCTCCACAATCCTGGCACAGACATACCAACTCCCCATATGCAACCACCTGATCTTTCCAAAGTAACATTCGACAAATTAGTTATTATCCTATTAATCAAGAAGCTGAGCCCATTACGTGCCCCAGGACCTGACAGTCTGACTAATGTGACCCTAAAAGCTCACACCTCCGAATCGGTGACTTTTCTGGAAATAATATTCAATTAAATTATCCGATCTGGGCATCTTCCCTCTTCCTGGCAAGAATCTATTATCATACCTGTCTTCAAAAAAGGTGACGGGAACAATCCTAGCAATTATAAACCTACAGCCCTCCTCGACGTGCCTGGGAAAATCTTCGCCAGACTAATTCTATGTGAACTGAAATGGCTGAACGACAATATTCATCTTGAGTCACATCAATCAAGCTTTTATTAAAGGTGTAGTAACTGGTCTAAACCTATTGATCCTGTCCACAATCAAAAAACAAGCTATTTATAATAAGCAGCCTGTTTTTATAGCTCTGATTGATTTTAAACAAGCGTTCGATTCAGTTTCACAGGAACTAGTATGGACAAAGCTTTTAAATGTGAAATGTCCTACGCACATAATTTATTTAATTCGTCATTTTTTATTCTTGTACGTCTATTAGTCAAGTTAACCACTGATGGTATTTTATCAGATATTCCGACCAACAAAGAACTGAAATAAGGCTGTATATTTGCCTCTGAATTATTTAACTTTTATATTAATGTTATAAATACAGCCTTTCAGTCAGTTCGTTCATTCTCTCCTAAATTAGGCACGGCAGAGATAACGTGGCTTCTCTGTGCTGATGATTTGGTTATTCTAGACAAAACCCCAATAGGCCTACAGAGGAAATTAACTGACTTAGGTAACTATGCAAATGCCAATCATCTAAATATAAACACTTCTAAATCTAATATCTTGATCTTTCACCATCACCTGCCGAAATCTGACTATAGATTTAACTGGACACTGTGCAAAGCTTCAGTGATTCAGACATCTCAATACAAATATCTTGGGGTAAGTATGAACACTCACCCTCAGATCAAACCGTATAAACTGGAACTTATAAATAGAATGAAACTTCTTACAACTCAAGGTAAAGCACTCCAGCGGATATATGGTAAACTGTCATAGATGTCGGCCATAATGTATTACAAGCAGCAAGTAGTACTGATTATTGCCTATGGAGCTCAATCGAAAATCCCGACCAGTTCACCAAGATGGGACGTGCTATAAGGTGCATTTTGGAAGAGATTTCTATCTCTCCCTCTAAGTACTCCAATCCCCATTATCACATATGAGCTGGGCCTTATATCTTTATCAGCGATAGTATCCTGGCAAACACTAGCTGCATACAAGAAATGTCTCCTCTCCACGCTGAATGAAAATAATCTGTTTCAAATATTAAAATCAGCTCTGTTGTCTACAGAGCCTTGCCCCCTCCAAGTATGGAAAAAACTATGTCATTTCCTCCTACAGGACTCTGACATCACAACTAAATTTATTATTAGAGTCTCCTGATAAGGCAAAGATGAAGATCTGGCTCTGGGACTGGAGTATGACATGGGAAACCTGCAATATGTATGATCATTTTAAAGCAGGAGCCTTCCTACTTAAACTAATGAACCAATTGCCATCCTATTCACTCAAGTTCCCAGACCAGAGCTACGGCAATGCTCTTTTACGAATTTGTCTGAATCTATGGCCAACGAAAGTAAGATTTGCCACGATCTCAAATGAATACCTTGTGTAGGTTTTGTAAATGTCTCAACCTCAAGAAACCGTCCAGCATTTCATGACTGAATGTTCGTCCCAATAGAACAACGAAATCTAGCGTTTTTTAAATATCTTAAAGAATTCAAATTACTAACTAAAATAAAAGTGGGTTTATATATTCAATGCAACTGAAGTATCACTAAATATTGCGGCAGTTCAATTTCTTCTAGCTTTAAACCTACTTGAAAATCATGACTTCATTTGACCTCCTTCATCAAAATAAAGATCTCATATAATGATACATCATGAAAATCAACTTAAAGACCGTTAATAAGTGTATATGTGAAAGATTGTGATGTCTATACTGGTTCAATCATGATTACAAACTATTGTTTCCCATAACCCTATTGTTCGAAATGGTGTCCTAATTTTATCGCTCATATGTTTTTAATTGAATATTTTAAATGTTCTCCAGCATGGGGTCTGGCATGGATTCACATGCTCATGAATATTCCCCGTCGTCAGGCTGGGAATCCTCGGTAAAGAAAAAACCAGTATCAGTTTCGTTTCTGATCTGTCTTTCGTAGTAATAACCAATCACTGGTCTCTGCGTCATACTGACCACAGCCAATGACTGCCCTCTACCTAAGCACCGCCTCTGGCAGCCATCTTCAGATTTTTACCGCACGTTCATGTGTTGGGATCCTCGTGCTATTGCTCTCGAGCGTTAGTGCTATTTTTTTTCACGTTTTTTCTCAAAAACTTCGTTTTTTCGGTCAAAAGAGCCTCAAGCTCCACCGACCCTCCATCCGATCAACGGGGACCTGTGTCGGATTCGTCTGCGCCCCTCAAGGGTGAAGATTTCGTCGAGCTACGCTTTTGGAGGACTCCAGAAGCTTCTCAGGCCCGGACATGGCCCAGGAGAAGGGAAGCTCGACGCCCGGAAAGCTGTTCAGGATCTGCCCTGGATGCCAGCTGCAGAACGTCTTTAAGGAGGACGAACACTCCTTTTGTCTCTACTGCTTACATGAGGACAAGACGCACGTGGAGAAGGACTGCGCGTTTTGCGGCAATATGTCGGAGCGGACCATGAAGGACCGCCATCAACGTCTCGCCAACTGGCTGGAAGGGAAGAGCCCGTCAGGCGAGAAGAAGAGGAAGAAATCCGAGCGGTCTTCTAAGACCTTTGAGGACGCCCCGGCGACGGGGGTCCAACACAAGGCCAAGCACCGCGTGTCCGCTGGCACCGGGAGCGCCGAACGGTCGGGCTCTACGGGCGCCAGGCAGGGCGCACCCTCCCCGGCACCTTCAGCCACGAGCCAACGCTCTGGGTCGGGTAAGAGGAAGGGCGAGCACCCGGCGAAGCTCCTGGAGAGGCCCCGGTCGAGCTCGAAGGCCCCATCGGAGGGAGAGCGAGGCAGTGTCCCCCCCCCTCAAGGATAAGGAGGTGAGCGCACCTAAGGTGGTGAAGGCCTTAATCCATCCGGCCAAGCCCTCTATCGATACTGTCGCGGCGGCCCTGGCTCAGCCTGTGGAGGCTACACCAGTGGTGGCGACCTCGGGGCTCAGAGTCTCCCTGCCACCTTGGAGGGAGTCCTCTTTTGTGCCCATCGATAGGACCCCCGTGAAATCCCCGGCGGGGAAGAAAAAGGGGGGGCAGGGCGTCGTCGTAGATTCGGCCTCAACCTCGGAGGAAGAGCTGATTGAGGTCTTAAGCCACGGCCTTGGCGTGGAAGAAGACCGGCCCGTCGGGATGGATCCCGACGCAGTTGACAACATCGTCGAGGGTGCCGACGGGGCCCCTGATCGCCCGTCGGATTCCCCTCTGCCAGCGCCGCAAGACAACTCGGCGGCCATTTTGTTGGCTATACAGTCCTTATGTTCAGAGATAAGGACGAGACTACCGTTGCCGACGGAGGAACCTCTCCCGTCGGGGGATCCTGAACCGGGACCTTCTGGTGTTCCCCCGCCCAAGAAAAGAAGGATTCACCCTCCACCTCCTTTTCAGCCGTCGCGCCCCGTCCAGCCCTCCTCCCCGTCCACCCGAAGGGATGATACGGGGACTGACACGGCAGCGACGGGTACGGACGACGAGGTATACGACGAGGATCTACCGTCGTCACCTCCCACCAGGGCTTCTCCGCCCGACGAGATTGGATCGTTCCACTCCATGATCGCCACGGCATCCGAGCTTTTCCAACTCTGCCCCGAGGAGAAGAAAAAGGAAGGATTCCTTTATCAACGGCGCAGCGAGGCCAAGAGGAAGACTGTCCTCGCGGTGCCTCTACTGGACGACATTTGGGATGAGGGCCTCGCCCTCCTCAAGAACCCTTCCACGACGCCAGCTAGAAGAGACCGGTACGAGAAGAAGTACCGGGTCCCGGACGCGGCCCCCTTGTGCCTCCGGGCGCAGCCTACCCCGGACTCCTTCGTCTCCGCGGCGGCCAGGAAGAAAGCGGGGGGGGGGGGTGCGGCCTCCACATCGACTTCCCCACCGGACGGCGAGGGAAAGAAATTGGACGCTATGGGACGCAGGGTCATCTCGTCTGCAGCGACGACGATTAAAGCGGCCAACGCCTTGGCTATCGTGGCCCGCTACGACAGGGAGCTATGGTACAAACTGGCTCCCCTGCTGGACTTCCTACCGGACGACAAGAGGGCGGATGCCCTGGAGATCCTACAGGAAGGTGAGGTGGCGTCGGACCACGCCATCACTATTGCGACGGACATCGCCGACACTGGGTTTCGCCAGTTGGGCAACGGCGTGTGCCTTAGGCGGCGTGGATGGCTCAAGGCTACGGACTTCCGTCAAGACGTACAGACCAGAGTCCTGGACATGCCGTTCGATGGGAACAACCTGTTTGGGAAAACAGTGGACGATTCCCTTCAGGCCATTAAAGCGGACACTGAGACGGCCCGGGCCCTTGGGGTTCTGCAGCAATGACGGACGCCCTTTCGGAGCAGCGGAGGCAAGGGCGCCTCCAAAGGTTCCGGCGGCGGTTTCTCCACCTACCTCCTGAGACGCTCGTCGTCTCAGGAGGCCTACAGAGGACAAGGCAAGTCTGGCGGACCCCGCCGTCGTCGCCAAGGAGGTCAAGGCGGCAAAGCCTCGTCGAAACAGGATTGAACCGGCCGTGGGGTCGGGCCCCCGCCGAAGCACCCCGGTGGGAGGCCGGCTGGCGAGCTTCGTCAGCGTGTGGGAGTCCATCTCCACCGACCGTTGGGTGCTGGACGCCTTAGCCCGGGGCCACGCGCTCGAGTTTCAAAAAAGGTGCCCGCGCGCCCCCCCCCGTGGCCAGGAAAGAGCTTCACGTCCCTCAGCTTCTCCTGGAGGTAAAGGCGATGCTCAGGAAGGGCGCCATCAAACCCGTCCCAAAGAGGCTTCGGGGCTCCGGAGTTTACTCGATATACTTCCTCGTGAAGAAGAAGACGGGAGGATGGCGCCCCATCCTAGACCTGCGACGTCTGAACAAGTTCATCAAGGCGCAGAAGTTCCGGATGGTCACCCTCCAGCACGTCCTGGGTCAGCTGGAGGAAGGAGACTTCCTGTCGTCGTTGGATTTGGAGGATGCCTACTTCCATATTCCCATCCTAAAGGGGCACCGAAAATTCCTCAGGTTTGTGGTCCAAGGGCGTCACTACCAGTTCAAAGCCCTCCCCTTCGGACTACGGTCGGCACCCAGGGTATTCACCAAGTGCCTTGCACCGGTGGCGGCGCAGCTGCGCCGCGAGGGGATCCACGTCTACCCCTACCTGGACGACTGGCTCATCCGAGCCAAGACGAGGGAGCTCGCCGTGGAGCACACGGCAAGGACCGTCCAACTTCTCACGGACCTGGGATTCTCCGTGAACTACGCCAAGACCCGCTCAAAACGCACTGTTTCTGGGAGCGAAGCTCGACACAGTGTCCCTTCTGGCCTCCCCGTCGGAGGAAAGGACCAGGTCCATCCTGGGCAAGGTACAGCGGATGTTGGTTTCCGACGCGGCCAAGGTGAGGTCCATCAAGTCCCTCCTCGGAATGATGTCTTCTTGCATCTACCTCATTCCCATGTGCAGGCTCCGGATGCGCCCGTTGCAGGATTTCCTGGACGGGCGCTGGTACCAAACGACGGGCGGCTTCGAGGGGAGGATCACACTCGACGAGAGTTTTCCGCCGAGCGGTCCGGTGGTGGGGCAACCGCGCGCATCTGACGGCGGGCATGAACTTCCAGACCCCAGACCACCAGGAGACAGTGACCACGGATGCCTCCCTGGAAGGGTGGGGAGCGCACACCGAAAATCTGCACGCTAGAGGCCTTTGGCTCCCGACGGAGAAGTCCCTCCATATCAACGTCCTGGAGCTCCGTGCAGTGTTCTGGGCCCTCAGGTCCTTCCTTCCGTCCCTCAAGGGCAAGGTGGTGAGGATCTTCACCGACAACACCACCACCATGTTTTACATCAGGAAACAGGGCGGAACCAGGTCCCCAGCACTGTCCAAGGAGGCGCAGGACCTGTGGCATTGGGCCTTCGCCCAAAGGATGTTTCTGGTGCCGTTTCATCTGGCAGGGATAAAAAACACCATCGCCGACTCACTCAGCAGGGAGCTGCGCTCGTGCCACGAGTGGGAACTACGGCAGGATCTAGTGGATCGCCTCTTCCGACGGGGCACACCCCAGATCGACCTGTTCGCGACGGCGACGAACTCCAAGTGCCGGAGGTTCGCCAGCAGATTTCCCCAGGCGAGGAGCATGGGCGATGCTTTCTCGTTCCCCTAGGAAGGCCTGTTCCTCTACGCGTTCCCTCCTTTGCCACTGCTAATCCGGCTCGTCAACCAGCTCAAGAGGTCACGGTGCAGGATGATCCTCGTCGCACCTGCGTGGCCGAGGCAGATATGGTTCCCGGACCTTCTGGACTTGTCAGCGTCCCCGCCAATCAAGCTTCCGGTGGACGCGGATCTACTGTCCAGGGAAGGAGGCGCCATCCTCCACCACGACCCGAAATCGCTGAACTTGCAGGCCTGGCTCCTGCAGCTCTAGAGTTTGGAGGATACGACATACCGGCCGACTGCAGAGAGGTTCTTGCAAAGGCCAGGGCGTCCTCGACTCTTAAATGCTACGGACACAAATGGAAGAGGTTCTCTGTCTGGTGCTACGCACAGAAGATTAACCCTCTACGGATTACGGCTCCCCAGGTACTGCCGTACCTGCTGACGCTGGCCAAAGCTGGACTGGCACACGCGTCCATCAAGATTCATCTTGCTGCGATCTCCCGATACACCAGAACCACGGGCCGGACGTCCTTGTGGTCTCATCGTCTGGTGAAAGAGTTCATGAAGGGACTGTTCAGATCGTTCCCGCCGGTGAAGGCTCCGGCCCCGGCGTGGGAGCTCAACGTGGTGCTGACCAAGCTCATGGGACCACCGTTCGAGCCTCTGCACTCGGCCCCGTTGAAGTTTCTGTCGTGGAAAACAGCATTTCTTGTGGCCATCACCTCTGCACGACGGGTGGGAGAGATCCAGGCCCTTTCCTGCAAGGCCCCATACTTGACTTTTCACGACACGAGGGTGGTGCTCAGGACGCACCCCTCCTTCATGCCCAAGGTACCGTCGGACTTCCATCTCAACGAACCCTTGGTGTTGCCTGTGTACTTCCCGTCGCCTTCGTCGCCGGCTGAGAGGACTTTGCACTCGCTGGATGTGGCTAGAGCGCTGAAGTTCTACGTGGACCGCACAAAGTGTTTTCGGAAGACGTCACAACTCTTTGTGAACTTTGGACCTGTCAATCAGGTGAAGGCTCTCTTGAAGGCTTCCATTTCCAGATGGCTCTCCAGCTGTATCATGTACTGTCATCGGTTGGCAAACCGACCGCTGCCTGGCCGTCCGAGAGCCCATTCCACCAGAGCGATCGCAGCTACCACGGCGTTCCTTTCTGGTGTGCCCCTGCTGGACATATGCAGGGCTGCTACATGGAGGTCGACGCACACCTTCACGAAATTCTACTGCGTCGATCGGGATTCCAGGGAGGAGTCCAGGGTCGGCCAAGCAGTGCTGCGCAACCTGTTCGCCTGAGGTGAGCCTGGTGAGGAGGTAAGATGCTTAATGTTGAGTTTGATGTACTGCTTAATGTTGAGCCTTTGCCACCTCCCGTGGTTGTGCATGTGTGTACTGCTATGTATTCTTTATTCATGAGCATGTGAATCCATGCCAGACCCCATGCTGGAGAAGGAACAAGTTACTTACCTGTAACTGTTGTTCTCCAGCATGGGTCTGGCATGGATTCACATGCGAACCCTCCCGCCTACCCCTCTGCGGCTCTTCACTTGGTCATACTGCCACTTCACGTGCTTCCAAATCTGAAGATGGCTGCCAGAGGCGGTGCTTAGGTAGAGGGCAGTCATTGGCTGTGGTCAGTATGACGCAGAGACCAGTGATTGGTTATTACTACCAAAGACAGATCAGAAACGAAACTGATACTGGTTTTTTCTTTACCGAGGATTCCCAGCCTGAAGACGGGGAATATTCATGAGCATGTGAATCCATGCCAGACCCATGCTGGAGAACAACAGTTACAGGTAAGTAACTTGTTCCATATATGTTATGGTTTGCATGTTAAGAATGTGCTCTTATATGAATAATCCATGTACCCACTCTTATCTAATTATTTCAATATGTTTTGCCACACTATATTTCTCTTAATTCTAAGACACGTGAAAAACGAACTACTGTCGTTCGAAGATCATGTACCTGTATTTTTATAACCCTGTTTTATCAACTGTGCATTTTAAAAGATATATCTCATGGTTTTAAAACTTGGTATATACTGAATTTTAAGTACTTGCTTTTATATGATTACTCTCATACTCTTATTTCCCGTCCCCTTTCCGCCATACGGCATTGGGCGTCCCTTTGAAGGGACGGAAGACGGAACCTTTTTCAAAAGGAAAAACCTTCTACCCCTTTAAATTTAGAGGCACGTGTGGGTGCAGTTCTGGGAGCATGCGCTGCCCTGACTTTGCCCCTGGCGGCACACCTCAGTTCCCTTGTCGCGTCGATGGTAACAGGCCGAATTCACCAGCGCTCCTGGGTTTGGCTCCGGCCTTGTAATTCCACGTGTGGATACTACTTCTTCTGTCTTTTTCTCATTCTAGATAATCGGTCCTCCGGCATCACACTCCTCCCCGGCGCATATCGACTTCCACAGGGTTCAGCAGGTGTCCATCCTGCGACGGGCTCTTTTCCAACTTCAGACCCCCACGCCCTCTGCCTACAATGCCTTTGCCCAGACCATGGTCGGCAAGCTTGTACAGCGTGCAACGCCCTGTCATCGTGGTCTCTGAAGAACAGGCAAGCCATGTGGAGAGAGTTTTTCCAGAAGTCGCCTCTAGAGGACCTCAAGGACTTTGTCAAACTGCGATCCAGGCCCAAGGTAGGGCCTCTATTCTCCATCGCACCCGGCAAGGGAGACTCCTTTCCAAGAACTCTCCCACGCGGGAGGGACCGCTCCGGTTCTCGTACCGGCATGTGCACCGAGGCTACCCCACCTACCGGCCTCCTGGTTGAGGGATCCTCGGATCCTCCCGGTGACAGTGCTGAGGGACCTGAAGGTTCTTGTACCGGGTCTTCACCTGAGGGGCTACACCCTTGTACCAGCTTTATGTCCGAGGGGCCACGTTCTAATACCAGCAATAGGTCCGAGGGGGCACCTAAATGCAGCTCTTCCGGCCCCTGTGCAGAGGGCGTCCCACCTACTGTAGGCCTGAGGAGCAGGGTAAGCCTTGCGATCCACACGTGAGAGTCCTGGAGGAGGCTGGGCCCAGCAAACCGAGCAACACGACGCAGGCACGTGGCAGGCAGCTCGAAAAGATGGCCACCGTGCCAGACATCAGCACCCGTCCGACGCCTTTCCAGGAATTCGGCGAGGAACGAGTGTCAAGGTGGGAATGGCCTCAACCAGGTACGTGGCCTACAGCCTATTCTTCATTTGCGCAGGGCAGGTTCCCTCTGCGACCGTATGGGCAGGGCATGCAGCGGCTCCAGTAGCCTCCTGCTACCCCGTCAATACCCCCTACCACCTACTCCAGCCTTTGAGGACAGGTTCTTGAGAGGTTGCTCGGGCTCATGAAGCCTCCTCGGATGGCGCCATCAGGGACGTTCTCCCCCCAATGCTTCCACCACCTCGGGCTCCTCCACCGGCACCCCCGGCCCCGGCGCAGACTTTGCCTCTGGCCCCCCAGCTGATTCCTCAGGTGGTTCCGTACCGGCCTCCTCCACAGCCTCCGGCTCCGGTCCCGGCATTCCAACCCCCGGCTCCCGCTACTCCTCCATCGGCGCAGGATCCTCCTGACCCACAGGACACAGATGAGGAGGAGGACCCTGACACATCCTTCTCAGCAAAGGCTTTCCCCGAAACGTCTTGCAGGGCTGGCTGAGTACCTGAGCCTTCATCAAACCGAGGTCGAGCAACCAGCAGAGTGGGTCCTCTCTGAAGTCCTCACACGACAGCCCTCTGCCAAAACGTGAATTCCACTGTAGACCGATGTAGTCTCCCTTGCCAAAAAGGGTTGGCTCAAGCCCCACTCTGTCTAGCCGGCCAATTGATGCCTGGACGCCAAGTACAGGCAGATGGAGGGGGATATACTCTTGCTATCGGCCCATCGTCATCCCCACTCCTCGGTGATCGCTGCAGCATCACTATACTCCACGCCTCAGTCGTCCTCTGCCTCCTCTGCGGCGCTGCTAGACAAGGAGGGGGAAGATCTTGGAGGCATACGGGAAGAAGCTGTATTCCAACACGTACTTGCATCTTTGTCAGGCCAACGCTGATGGCTGCTAACCAAAGGTTATGGTGGGAAATTGCGGACTTCCTCCGGGAACTGCCTATGCAGAGCCAATCACGTTTCAAGGCAGGACTGGCTGAGGCCAAGCTGTTGGTGCAGGATCTTATGGAGTCCACTGTGGCCCATATCGACACCTCTGGCCGTGCCATCTGTATCGCCACGGACATGAGAAGGACAGCTTGGCTACGTGCAACGAATTCAACCTGGATGTCCAGGAAAGCATATTAGACCTGTTGTTCGAGGGGTGGGGGGGGGCGTCTTCCACTCCACCACAGACAAGGAGCTGGACAAAAAGAAAAACAGCTCACAAAGAGCCAAGTCTTTATCCATCCTGACAAAGACCACGCCCGAATCGTACATCCAGTCACAGCAGCGCTCTGACAAGGGTTGTACGTACGGAGGGTTCCCCAGCTTCCAAGAACGGAGGTCCCGGCAGCCAGACCACTCGTTGACCCCAAATCGGCACAAGCAACAAAAAGGGGGCTGGGGGTGCGGGGGAGTAAGGGCTTTTTCCAGTCTCCCTCCTCCGCCTTGGCCTCGGATGGAAAGAAGGCATGACACGCCCCTCCGGGTCCACGTGTCTCCAGTGGGGAGCAGGCTTGCACTTCATGCACATTTCTGGTGCCAGAATTCTGTAAACTCCTGGATCCTCTCTGTAGTATCGACGGGGTACCGCCTACCCATCCCAGCCTCTCCTCCCTCCTCCCCTCCACTCTCTCAAGTTGTGACAGCAACTCTTCAGACGGAGGTCCGCTCGCTCGTAGAGAACCAGGCAGTGGAGGAAGTCCCACCCTCCCAGCGAGGCTTTGGCTTTTACTCCAGGATTTTCGCCATTCAGAAAAAGAAACAGACGGGCCTGAGAGTTGTGCTGGACCTTTCCACCCTCAAACTCTCCTTAACTCTACAAAAATTCAAGATGGTTACTTGAGCTTTTATAGCAGAGACATTGTGCAAGGGAGACTGGATGTGCTCCCTGGATCTGAAAGATGCGTATCTACAAGTCCCAATTTGGCAGCCCCAATGTTCTTTCCTCTGGTTCAGGATCATGGGCTACCATTTCGAATTCAAGGTCCTTCCTTTTGGCCTCAACTCAGCCCCCAGGGTCTTTACCAGACTCAAATACTGTGGCTGCCCTCCTCAGAGCCTCCACGTCTACCCATACCTCGACGACTGGCGCGTCAGGGCTACATCTCCGGAAGCGGTTCACCACTCTTCCCATGTTCTTATGAGTACCCTGCACGATCTCGGCTTTTCACTCAATCTCAAGAAGTCGCAGCTACAGCCCACACAGAATCTGACATTCTTGGGCCTCATCTGGGACACGTGCTCCGAGAGGATGTTTCCGTCGGAGGACAAGATCACGGCCATCGAGGGCCTCGGCTCACTTCCTCAGGAGAGAAGCGACCTCGGCCTGGTGGTACCAACATCTCCTGGGTCTCTTGGCAGCGGTCCTATTAGCCGTCACGCACACAAGACTAAGGATGAGGAGGATTCAGCTGCACTTCGCAGCATCATGCAACCAGGAGCAACGCTCTCAATCCGAGATGATCAACGTTTCTCCATCTCTCCACCCAGACCTCACATGGTGGTCCAGGGACTGCAACCTACGGATGGGCAAGCCCTTCTGGCCTCCCACCACGCAGGTCACCATCACCCCGTGGTGACCATCAGCTCGAGTGCTGGGGAGCCACCCTGCACAGCATCCACTGCATCTGGACTCAACTGGAGCAGGAGTACCACATCAATTGCTTGGAGCTGAACGCCATCTGGCTAGTGCTCGGAGCATTCCTTCCACTTCTCAGGGACAAGGTTGTCCTCATCCAGACAGACAACTCAACCACAATGTAGTATATGAACAAGCAGGGAGGCACCAGATCCCTTCCACTGTGCAGACTGACAGTCAGCATGTGGGAGTGGGCCCTGGAAAATGACATCTACCTCACGGCAGTCCACCTGGTCTTCTGGATACAACCTTTTGAGTCGATACCGTGCAATTACTGTCTTGCACAGGATCATGAGGAGGTAAAGTGGTGAGCTTGCAAGTTCTTTAAAGCTAAAACACCAAAGCGTCGCCGTAAAAACCATTGGGTTGCGTACACAGTGCAGACTGTGGCATCCACTGTGTTTTCCGCTGCAGAAAAATTCTTGAAGCTGACCAAAACACTGTTGATTTTGAAACCGAAACAGAAGGAGCCCACAAGTAGGGAAGCTTTGGGTTCCCATCAGTCTCTACCTCGCTTCATAGCGTAGTCAACAGGCCTAGCTGTGGAGACTACCTACAGCGACAAAAAGGCTGTCCGCATAAAGCAGAAACACAGCTCTCACATGGGCCTTTCAAATTTGGCGGTCGAGGATTCGACGCTCAGTAAATCTAAAAATGAGTGGCACAAAACACTGTTCCTTTCAGCGTCAATGCCCAAACCTAAAACGGAAATAAATGCTCAGCATCAAGTGGCGCTCACTCGTCTCAGGTTCTGAAACTTTGAGGCCTTGAAACACACTTCTTAGACGCTGATTAAAGGTGGGTTGGAGAAAACACAAACACAAGGACTCACTGTAAACTAAAGCTGAGGTACCCCTATCAGGCGCTCTTAAGAAAAAAATGTATAACTCAACACACTGAATTAGAAGAGGAGGACATTATGTTTCCAACGGACTCCTCAAAAGAATGGATGAAGGGATGGTTCCAAAAGACTACTGATTAGATGTCCTCATTCATGCAGCATCAGTACGGAGAAGGAGTCCATCGCGGACCTGAGAACGTGAAGGCGAGAAGCCGACAGAGATAACAGTCCTGAGCCAGAGCCGAGCCCAACCAACGGCCCCTCCCAAGTAAGAGGTAGCTAGGGGACCGGGAGAAGCAGGAGGCCCGTGGGATATCGCTCTATATAAGAGAAATCTTGTCCCATTCAGACGAGCGATCAAGCAGGTTTGAAGTTGTGTGATGGGAGTTAGAGACAACTAACGAGTGACACAGAGAGAGAAGAGACTTATTATATGAAGCTGTCCCCTCATCCCAGTACAAAGGATGAGTTATCAAATATGGAACAAAATCAGGTAAGAAGTGAAATGCCTAGAAGAGAAGGGCTGAGTTCACACCAGTGGTTTATGACCAATAAGCAGCGAGATACTCAACCCAGGGGTTAAAAGCCTAGAAGAGAGGCGCTTAACCCATACGGCTGGGATGTAACTAGTCAGATTAGAGACATCATAAAACTAAAGATTGATGAGAATATAAGCTTAGAAAGGGGCAGAGGAAACCCTGATCAAGTACTCCTGAAGGGAAGATCTGGGAAGAAACTACAAATAATACGCAAAGTATTAAGAACGGCTATTTTGAAGGACATTCTAAAAGGAGACAACAGAAGGAACGAGAACGAAAAGTGTTCTTGAGGAGCTACAAGAATTGATTGCAGAGACTATCTTCTCTACCAAGAGGGTGTATAATTCAAGACAATATTGAATGAACTGAAGGAGAGACCAGGCGAAGGCAAATCATTCTGTTGGTCTATTTAAGTTAGTTAGTGGCAGGGCCAGATAGGAGGATAGTCTGGATGGAGCACATATTTTCGTTTGGACTTCCTTGACAAACAACGAGCCCTTTAGTGATGAAAAGTTAGGCCTTATAATTTTCATTGAAAGAAATTGAAATATGTCTTCTGAGTGCCTGACTCCTTCTTCTGACACGCCACAGGAAACATTCCATTTTAAATCATATGTAGATGACTGGTTAATATCAGGGAACAGCCCTCAACAATGTCACCTGCATATAGAGGCCACAATCGATCTGTTGCACAACCCAGGGCTTTCATCAACTGGATAAAATCCAGACTAGTACCAAGCCAGAAAAAACTGTTTCTAGGGGCCATAATAGATACACAATTGGCACTAGTCTGCCTTTCCAGCGAAAGGGTACAACAGCTTCTAAGCTAAATCCCCTGTTACATAACTGACTATCAGATAAGTCAAATAGGTAATGCCTGCTGTTCAGCATGATGGCATCTTGCATCATCATTGTACCACATGGCAGACTCAAAAAGCATCCAGTACAGCAATGGCTATCAGAGCAGTGATCTCAAGCAGAGGGTGAATGGGACAAACTAGTGGAGGTATTGCTCACACTGGTATTGGCACTACAATGGTGGACAAAGGAAAACATGCTGAAAGAGAAACTTTTTTAAATAACCATTATAACAGAAGCTTCTCTAACAGGTTGGGGGCCTCGTTGCTTACACATCTCAGTTTAGGGAGCATGGCCAGCTCCACTAAAGAAACTGCACATAAACAAACTGGACCTTGTAGTTGTCAAGAGGGTGCTGCGTAGCATCCAAAGGCAGTTGATAGGGAAGAACGATCTTGTTGCAACAGACAGATGAACAGCCATGTTTTACACCAACAAACAGGACAGGAAGCACTTCCCATAGTTGTTCAATATCGCACAAAGCATTTGGAGGGGGTGTCTACAACGGTCAATACACCTCCAAACGAATCATGTTCCTGGGGACCTCAACTGTCTAGCAGACAGTTTGAGCAGAACACAGGTGCAGGAACATGAGTGGAGACTAAACTCAGAGGTACTCAAACTAATTTTTGATCAGTGGGGTCAGCCAACAGTAGACCTTTTTGCAACTGGAGAAAAAGAATGCAAAATGGCCAAGTTTTCTAGCATGGGGTCTGGCATGGATTCACATGCTCATGAATATTCCCTGTTGTCAGGATGGGATTCCTCAGTAAAAGAAAAACAGTTTCACTTTCGCTTACAAACTGTATTTCTCCTCTAAACCAATCACCCGAGCTCTGGGTCATACTGCCCGCAGCCAATTACAGTGCTCTCCCTAAACCCCTCCTCTGGCAGCCATCTTCAGATTTTTACTGCACGTTTCAGTGTTGGGAGTCATTGAGATGTTCTCTGAGCTATTTTCACTATTTCACAGAAAAGTTATATTTTTGTTCCATCGAGGCCTGCATGCTCCTATCTTCATCGGCCGCAACAGGGATCTGTTGTCGATGAAGGTGCGTGCCCTTCAAGGGCGATTGTTCATCGAAGTTTCTGGAAGGCTGTCTGAGGCCTACTTCGACCATGATGGAGGAGAAAAGGGAGGGAAGTACACTTTTCAGGCCCTGCACCCTATGCGCACTAAGGGACATCTTCTTGGAGGACAAACATTTAAAGGTTGTATACTGCCTGCATCCGGACTACAACGAGGATGGGTGCGAGATATGCCTGGGCTTCTCAAAGAAGATGAAGAAAGACTGGTATAGCAGGCTGGTGGCATGGCTCAAGTCGAGCAAGGCCTCAGACCCATGCTCCGAGCATGGTCATGCCTCACCCAGGACCGGTCGGTCCGAGGAGCAGTCTTCCTCCGGGATGAGGTTGAAGTCCTTTGAGGATGCCCCATCCGTAGGGATCCAAGACAAGGCCAAGAACCACAAGACCGATTCCGCCGGGTTCGCCGCTGATGTGTGTCCCAGGTCGGATAGACTGTGTTCGCTGTCACTGTCCACCTCCTTTGCTAGCCTGCCATCAGGTTCCTCCTCAGAGAGGAAGTCCTCCACCCCAGCCAAGTTACGGGGGAAATCGGAGAAACAAAGGCCGGAAGAAGAGGAGAAGGCCTCACAGGCTCATCAGGCGCATCCGAAGACGCTGTCGACATCCTCTGTCGACCGCTACAGCGGGTGGTACCGATCCGACAAGGGTGGTCCCTACACGGCAGAGCGTCCTTTCCTCCCAGGTGTGACACGGCCTCCGAGGCATTGGCGATGACTGCGGGCACCCCTGGAAGGGGGGGCACTGGTTCCGGTCCTGGTACAAGTCCCTCATGAGGGGGAAAAAGGCGTTTGGGGGGCATGGAGGCCCTAAAGCAGCCCTTCAGGGTTTACGTTCAGCCAATGGACATCTCTTCCACTACGGACGACGACCAAGCATCCATCCACGGCGGCGCAGGGCCTACCACTCCATCATTCCCTCTTCAGCCGAGGGACATATCCATGGACATCCTGTCAACTCTCCACACCCTAGTGACAGAGATCCAGAAAAGGTTGCCTTCAGCACTGGCACCTGTTGTTCTGCAGGCCCCTGACCAGCCTCCACGTAAGAAGAGGAAGCGCTGCATCAGCCTCCTCCACCACGTCGGGACCAGACTCGACTAGCAGACTCGGATATACACACGGACACTGGTATGGAGATGGCCACGGAAACCGACGAGGATGTGGACTTTGTCCCGGCAGACAGTGAATCACCGTACCTGGATGCCCCTCATAGAGGCTCTCCCCCCCCGACGAGGTGGGATCATTCCACTCAATCTCCAAGGCCTCTGAGGTGTTCCAACTGGTGCCCAAGGAAACCAAATAGGAAGGCTTCAGCGACGGGAGTCCAAGAGGAAGACGATCATGGCTGTGAAAGGGGCCCCTAGGGGTCCCTCGTGGTATGGAAACAAGGCAGTGACCATACACAAAAAGATGCGCCAGACACGAGGTTTCACATTCCCAATGCTAGGGTTTATTGCAAGCAAAAGATAGTATCAATTGGCCAATTCTGATCTCACGCCCCGCGACGTGAGTTTCCTAGACCTCGAGGGACCCAAGAGAGCGAATTATGTACATCAGTTACATATATACAAAATGCATATCATACAATCAGCAAAGTCATGTTCAACACCCCTCTGTATTAAGTTCCTTTGAACTCGGGATGACGATGGACATATCCGACGAGTATGACGATTATAATGCTTTCGATGTCTATTCTAGTAACAATGTGCAATTTAGAAAGTGTGGAGGCATCTTTTAGAACACAGTGGTTCTGTTCTTGGAAGCAATCTGTACACGGGGGAAGAGCCACATTCCAAGCTTTGCTATCTATGATGTACTATTTGTGTCCTGGGAGCCGACACGTTCTAAAGGGTTTTGCGAAGGGGGGCCGTAAGAGAAGCATAATTCAAGCCTTTAACTGTATTATTCTAACATATTCTACCATCGTACGAGACTGGCTGGCAGCTGTGAAGTGATTAAATGCCCTGCAGCTTCCTCCCAAGGCTACAGAGAGGGAGCGTGGGCATTCCTCTCTGGGCTACTCATGAGGAGTTCAGCGAACTCTTCAGTCCCGCGACCTTGTCCTTTCATATTCAGACAACAATGTTAACAGTTGAGCAGAGTAAGCAGAATCCGCAAGAATTGCAAGCTGCAAAGCAGTTTTTAGACAGAAAGCAATGAGCAATGGTTAACAAGCAAAATGGCGATTGTTACTACATTTAAAATGGCCGCTCGTCGGTCAAGCATAGCAGTTCATATTTCTCCAATTCGGTGCATAAAACGGTTGGCCCACGGCCATCAAGTTACGTCTATCATTCAAATGAAGGGTATTCATTTTTCCAGATTGACAAACCCTCCTTTTGGCTGTGTGCCAAACGTCTTATTTATTCATTGTATCCTCCTCTTCTGAGGAGGAGTCTGGGGTATCTGCATCTGAATCATTTCCATCATTAATGTCTATCCCATGAATTGTTCTACTATTTTTGTTTCCTCAGTGTCTCTGTTATTCCGGCCATGCGTTTGTTTTCCTCTCAACACCATGTGCATACATCCCTTAGTACATCCATCAGTTATTTCGGTGCATATTATTAGTAAGCATTGTATGCAACAGCAGCATGTTATGAATATCCTGAGTACCATCATTAGTATCGAAATTAACTTCCATCCTCTGACTATCTTGTCCCGATACGACCAGGAGCTTTGGTCCGAGCTAGGCCCTATCCTGGAATTCCTTCCAGACGACAAGAAAACCGAGGCTCTTGCCCTTCCAGGAAGGGGAGGTGCGTCGGACCATGCCATTACAGTGGCACTAAACTTCGCGCGACTCGGGTTTCCGGCAAATGGGGAAACAGTGTTTGCCTTCATCAGCAGGGATGGTTCAAGCCCACTAACTTTCACCAAGGCATTATGCAATGTTACTGTACATACCGTTCGACTGCAATAATCTGTTTGGGAAGGCGGTTGACGGATCCCTTCAAGCCATAAAAACTGATATGGAGACAGCATGTTCCTTTGGTGCTCTGCAGCGGTATCGCTTGTCGTCTTTTCGCTCCTCTAGTGGAAAATCAAGCAGATCATCCAAGGGATACTCCACGTCGTACAGGCAACCTCCCCAATATTCCACACAGGAAGCCTACAGGGGTCGCTCCCAGGCCTACGGTAGCGGAGGTCAGCATCACCGTCGCCCACAGGGCAGGGGACCGGCGCTCAAGCAAGCCTGAAAAGGCCAAGACGTCGAGCTCCCACTTGTGCACCCCGGTGGGAGGCCAGCTAACGAGGTTCGTCAGCAAGTAGAAGATGCTTACCATCGACAGATGGCTGCTGGATGCTCTCGCCCTGAGACACACCTAGGAGTTCCAACGCAGGTGCCCTTGTATTCCACCGGTTCCCCATCAGGAGCAGCACATCCCTCAGCTCTTGGAAGAAGTGCGAGCCATGTTACGGAAAAGGTCTTTCATGTCCCCATCCACAGGAAACATCGTAAGTTCCTAAGATTCGTGGTACAAGGCCAACACTACCAGTTCAAGGCCCCACTATTCGGCGTCGGCCCGAAGAGTGTTCACAAAATGCCTGGCCCTGGTGGCGCCCATCGGCGTCTGCAGGCCATACATGTATACCTGGACGATTGGCTGATACCCGCCCGCTCCCGGGAACTGGCCGACAAGCACACGAAGGAGGCAGTCCGGCTACTGACAGAGCTGGGCTTCTCCGTAAACTATCTGAAGTCCTGCTTAACGCCATCGCCGAACGCACTGTTGTGATGCCAGAAATGCATCGGAGGGACAGCGCCTCTGTATCCTTGTCCTTTATTCCTTTTTATCATAGGTTCTGTCTTGTTTTCCACACAGGACTTCGTGTGGGACTGCTGGCGGTGCGGCTCTTCCTCTTTTTGGTTTGGTGAACAGACCCTTGGGATACCCTGATGGCACCCATGGGTGGGGTACACCCCTAGTGTATGTTTTTGGGTACCTGTGTGTGGTCTACAGAGCAGGGTATGGGTTGATGGCATCTCCATGCTGAATTTGACAGGTGCTCTGAGTTGCCTCCATTTTGGGATACCCAGGTTCTGCCATATGAATCAGGGGATTCCTGATAGGGACAAGATGGCCCCTGTAGCCTCTTGTTTTCTATCGCCTGTTACCTTGTTTTCCCGAAGCCCCAGGAAGCCCCGACTCTGTCCCTTACCCTGACTGGCTGTTGGGTGGAAGTTCCATATATGGTATTGCGGGGAATTCCAGGCCAGACTGGCTAGTGCCTTCCCAATGACTGTATGTTGTGAGTACGCCCTTGGGGTGGAACCTGGGTGAATGGAGTGTGTGACAAATGTGCATTTCATGTTATGGGTGTCTAGTATCTGGTGTGTGACACAAAGACTGAGACAGCTCTGCCCGAAACTGGTGTTAATGCAGTGTGGAGTACTGAATGGTTGGGTACTTGTCCGAATCCACATTCCGTGTTGTGAGTGTCTGGATGGAGAAGAATGGCCTGAATGCACTATGGGCCTGAGTGCCTGCCTGCCTGAATGCCCTTCTGAATGATTGGTTGCCTGAGTGTGACCCAGCAGAGTAAATGAGAGACCAACCGTATATCTGGGGACCTCTCACTGATGGAAATTGTTCGGAAGCTGAAGTTGAAACTTGATGCTTATCCTTGAAGCCCACTGGAGGAAGAAAATTGCTGCTGCTTTCCTTCTCCAATCTGAAAGCTCTGTGACTGTCGAGGAACTGATCTAAGAGAGGACCTGGCTAGGGGACGTCTTCCCGAGCTACGAGGGACCATCGTGCACCAGCTAATCTTCACCAAGGCTCCCTGGAAGTCAGACCCTCGAAAGGCTGCCGACCGGAGACGGGGACCTCCGTGGAGACTGAAGTGAAGCGCCCGGACATTGAAATCCATCACCGTCGACAGATTCAGAGGTATCACTGTAACCTTGTTGATCCGAGCTGCAACGCTCCATTGCCTAAGACACTTTGAATCAAGGACTCCCTTGCTCATCACCGTCGACATCTTTCGTCCTGCCGGAGAAAGTCAAGGCCGCCGACGACCAAGGAGAATACGCCGGTGGGTTTCCTGCCACCCGAAGACCTCGAAGATGCCAATGAAGATCCGGAAGCCAGCGTGGTCGAGTCCGGTTCGACTACCCGACGCCCTTGCTGGGCATACAGTTCTTCATTTGCTTCCCTTTGCGGCAACGACCACTTGTCATTGAGGTGCACTGCAGGCCTCACCGTTGCAGGATGTTTTCGACTGATGGTCAGCAAGCTCCACAAAGACCGAAGCTGCTGCGTCGACAACAGTGTTCACCTCTTCTTCAAGAAATTTTGATGTGTGGCTCCTGCCTTAAAGGGAGTTCACTCAAGAAGGATCCGTTGACGATTCATCGAAGATCTCTGCTAAACCATGTACATTGGGGTAGTAGAACATTTCTAGAAGGGAACAAAACTGTGGTAAACAATATATGGACTGGGCTTGTCAGTATATCTTATTTACAGGTTGCCCAAGGGGGGGGGGGATCCTCACACAGAACGGTGTCGGGTGGTAGCGACCCCATATTCTGCCAATTGCTTAGCTACTTGTTTCTCTCCTCTGCCTGATGTTGGTTCACATTGCTATTAGACTTGTATATTATCGCAACTGTCGCCAGTTCGTACATTTTAAAGGAGTCAAGAATGAATTGTGGTACCACAGAGATATTGTATATATTTATCATTATAGAATTGCCTGAGCACAAAGTGTGTTATTGTATGTGTATAAGACTTGAACCGTATTTATATAAAGAGCTGTGTTATCACTAACATAGTGTGTGGATATTTCTTTGTGAGTGCTTGGGAACTACACTGTACTTAAGAACCAGCACGCATCACCACCTAAAAGCTAAGCCTTGATTGCTCGTCCATTGGTACCAAGAATGGAGAATCTTCGCTGGGGTCCTCTTTGCTTCTACTTTGCCTTATTTAAGACAGGAGTACAGAAACCCCCCTCCAGTCTTTACACTGGTGGCAGTAGTGGTGTGCTAATGGTTTTAAGAATCAGTGTGTAACCCTGCCACTTACAAAATATCCACACTAGATAACAAAATTACAAGCAATGGAATCTGTTGCAAAGGTAAATTGACTCGGATGAGCTTTGAGGCTCTCCAGAGTGCTTGTGAAGCCAGGAAGCTAGACTTTGAATATAAGTCTAGGGCTGAGCTGATAGCTGCCCTGGTGGACTACCAGACTGAGGGTGAAACTCTTGATGAAGGGGGGGTGTAACGCTCACCTGGTTCCCACGGAGGCGCGGCGTCGAAGGCGCAGACCTCTGAAGATGGACAGGAAGGGCCCCTCTATTCTGGCTTCCCTGGCTCGTTGGATACCTTCCTTGGGGTTTGGAAGGATGAGTTCTCCATCCTGCTTCTGATGCAGGGGCGCGTTGAAACCCAGTTACTTCACTGGATTGAGGATTGATGGGAGTTCAGGTAAGCTTGACTGTTCAGGTAAGGCGCTGTAAAAGTTCTGTTCAAAAGTTCAAGCTTAATAATAATGTTTGTTGTCAAATTGCAGCAAGCGCCAATGCTTATGTCTTTTTCCCCTTGGGGGCCGGGGTTCGGAGTGCCGGAGATATGGCGCCGACCCGAAGTGAAACAGTTCTGGATGAGCGCTCAGGTAATGTCTTTGCATTCGCTCATTCAAGGTCTTTGTCTTTTTTCCCCATAGGGGCCGGGGTCCAGAGATGCCAGGAAGCGGCAGGACCCGAAATGCAGTGAGAATAATCCAACAGGTAAGACTTAAAAGGAAACTGAACTTTCCTTATTCCTTTTCTCCCTCTCACCTTTGTTCTTGTCTTTTTTTCCTCTAGGCGCCGGGGCGTAGCTGAATCCGGAAGATCGCTGCTGGAGATGGAAGCGCCTTGCAAAGGTGAGTAAAATGCAGCGCTGCAGCGATTGAAACAAAATGCCTTTAAAATGATGTCTTCCTTTTCAGGCCCGTTGGAGAAATGACTCCGGGATGCAGATTTAGCAGGTAAGGGCTTTTCTTCTCCTATTCTCTTCCTTTCTCCCCTTGCAGGTGTTCCAGGGTGCTGGCAGGCGTGGCTGAAGTCAGGATGCAGGAGCTGACACGGTGAGCGTCCAGCTGCTTGGTGCAGAACAACGCGAAGCACGTGTGGCTGTTCGGGTGGGGTTTAAATAGCCTTGGAAGAAGTTCCTGGTATGTATCCTTCCACCAATCAGGTATGTATCCTTCCCCGACCACAACCGGGTGGTGAAGTAGTCCTACAGGTAAAGTAGTCCCATTCAGGCCTCAAGAGGGCCTGGATGAAGCAGCAAGGTCTGCATCAGGTAAGTGTGCACCCAAGCAACACATATCCTCTTCTATGAGCCTGGCGACTAAGGCGCCAGGACTGGGGTCCGCTATGAGCCTGGCGCCTAAGGCGCCAGGACTGAGTCCAAAGGGCCCCGACTTGGGCCCGCTGAGACTTCCCTGGGGAAAATGTCTGCCTGCCTCTGGGGTTGCTGGGCCCGGCCTGGCTCCTTGGAGGTAGGCATCATGAAAGGGGGAGATGCAACCAATGCGGACCCTGCCCCTGGGGTTGTTACTGAATCTATGTCTCAGATTGCCACCTCTGCTGGTGCCTCTATTTCGAAACCCTGCACTGCTCTTCAGGGGGAGGCCCTGAAGATTGAACTTTTAAAATTGGAGCGACAACGGAACACTTAGCCTTTCAATACAAGAAAATGGAAACAGAAGCAGAGTTGAAAAAAGAAAAGTTGGCGCAACAAGTGATACTCAAAGATAGGGACACTGAGCATCAGAAAATCCCGCTGGAGAGAGCTAGAGTGGAGACTTCAGGGAAACCAATGAGAGTGTCAGGTCCCCTGCCAAAAAGTCTATGAAAGATTTGGTTGGTGTGTATGTGGAGGGTTCTGATATCCTCCAATGGATTGAAGCGTTTGAAATGGCTTGTGGAATCCATGCTCTTGATAAAGAGATTGGGCTAAGTGTTTGTTAAGCAGAGTGCCTCAGACTGGCTATGACTGTATTCTGAAACTGAGTGTGGAAGAAAGGGGTCAGTATGAGTGCATGACATTTGCTTTTATTGCCAAGTTTGGCAAGACACCTACCCAATACCTTAAAAGGTTCAGGGACTTTAAAAAATGAGAGAATGTGTCTTGGATTGACTGGGTAAGTGCTGCACATATGAACATGATGGGGTGGATTGATTGTTACAAAGTGAAAACGTTTGTTTAATTGTCCCACCTTTTGTTTTCTGAGCATTTTTCTGAATCCTGTTCACCAGAGCTGCGTCAGTATGTTGCTGACCAGAACATTTTGGATCCCTTTAAACTGGCCAGGCTGGCTGAGTAGTGGGTCTCCCACCGGGTGTCCCCTAAGGAACCCAGTGGGAAGGACAAGGACAAAGAAAAGGGGAGTCCCAAAAGCATTCAGGTAGGTAAATCAAAACCTTCCTCTCCTAAGACCCAAAAATCTAGTTGGGATAAGTCTTATGTGGGTGGGAGTAAGAGTAGTGGTCCGCCTGCTGAAAAGCAGGGTCCCATAGGCTCCAGTATTGTACCCCGCATTGCTGCCACTGCACTGTGGGGCTCTGGACCACAAGAAGGGTGACCCCAAGTGTGAAGGTAAGGCACTTGGAGTCCAGGCTATTAGCCTGACCTGCCCTTACCCCATGCCTGAGGTGGAGGCCACTGTCCTCCCCTCCTCTACAGGGATCACATTCGGTGCTCCTGTAGAGATTTCCCTAATGTCCCTTGGGGCCTGGGACCAGTACGCAGAAGTACTGGCTACAATCCCACAGAACACACAGATTTTTGAGAAGTCTCCTCCTAAATGGCCAGCCTTTTACTGGTTTTGAGAGACAATTGGGCAAGCATGACAGTGGTGGACAGGACCCTGCTCAGGCCAGAGGACTATGTAGGTGCTCCTCTGAGAACTATCAGGTTAGCTGGTGGGCCTCCCAAATGATCGCCTGTTGCCCTAGTCACAATCAGGATTGGAGACAAAACATCCAATTAATATCCAAAGAAAAACTTCCTGTCCTGGTTCAGAACAATGTACCTGCTAACATTTTGTTAGGCAATGATCTAGTGGAGTTGGGGTTGATCTCGGATGGTCTCCCACTGACTGCTGCGGCAGTCACTAAGTCGCAGGTAACATCGGGTACCCAAGCCAAAGGGGAGACCCAAGGCAAGACTGAAAAGTAAGAAGGCAACCTCTGTGGAGGGGGCTCCTTCTCTTCCTGCTGCTTCAGCAGCACCCACTGGGATTCATGCTCTGGACGGGCTGAGTCCATTGGTAAACCCAAACTCAACTCCTAAGGGTGAAGAGCCAGAAGAACCTCCTGCGGGAGAGGTACTCAACCCAGAGTGTCACCCTGACCTTCAATGCCTGCTGGCTGAAGGAGGGTCCTCTAGGGGAGACTTCTGTAAGGGACAGGGAGAGTGCCACTCTCTCGAGGGTCTGCAAAAACAGGCCCAGGCACAAGGAGAAGTGCCTGGGACCTTCAAGATCTATTGGGAGGGTGAGCTCCTTTTGTAGTGAACCCACTAAGCCTAAACCTTGGGCCCTCAAGAGGTTGGTGGTACCCCAGGTTTACAAACCCTTACTACTGCAATTAGCGCATGATGTGCCCTTAGCTGGTCATCTTGGGACCAAGAAGACTAAGCAGAGGCTCTCTGCTCATTTCTACTGGCCCCGGATAGGAGCAGAAGTGGTGTCCCACTGCAGGACCTGCCCCAATTGTCAGTTGTCTGGCAAGTCTGGAGGCAGTGTCATTGCCCCACTGCAGCCGTTGCTAGTGGTTGGCACACCATTTGATAGGGTAGGCATCAACATTGTCGGTTCTCTTGACCCTCCCACTTCAGGTGGACATCGGTTCATCCTTGTCTTGGTAGATCATGCCATCAGGTACCCTGAGGCTATACCCCTTCGGACTGTTATTGCCAAGATGGTTGCAAGGGCTCTCCTGGGCATTTTTACCTGAGTTGAATTACCTAAAGAGGTTGTCTCTGACAGAGGATCCAACTTCATGTCGAATTACATGAAAGCGATGTGGAAAGAGTGCGGGGTAACCTACAAGTTCTCCACCTCCTACCATCCCCAGACCAATGGCCTGGGGGAGAGATTTAACAAAACTCTCAAGGGCAGGCTGGGTGCTTTGGAAGAGCCCCTAAGGAGGAAATGGGATCTCCTCCTACCATGCCTGCTGTTTGCTTACATAGAGGTACCTCAAGAGGGTGTTGGTTTAAGCCCTTTGAGTTACTCTTTGGACATCCCGTGAGGGGGCCCCTTGCCTTGATCAGAGAAGGTTTGGAAGCCACCCCTCCAGGTCCTGCCAAGCAAGTGGGGGACTATGTGTTAGGACTCAGATGGAGGATGACACAGATGATGGGCCAGGCAACAGCAAACCTTAAGGCAAGCCAGGAATTGAAAAAGTACTGGCATGACCTTAAAGCATCACAAGTGGATTGTACTCAGGACAGGAGATCCTTGTGATGGAGCCTATCAAGCCTCAAGCATTGGCAGATAAGTGGACTGGACCCTTAAGGATAATCTCGAAGATGGGCGAAGTCAATTATCTGGTTGACATCAGAGTCCCTTGGATAGCCCCTCAGGTTTTCCACGTCAACAGGCTCAAGCCTTTCCATAGGCAAGAAGAAGTTTCATGTCTCTTGCTAGCTTCAGAGCAAGAAGGGGATGAGAGTGAGCCCCTTTCGGATTTGCTGCATAGCAATCCCCAGGATGGCTCAGTGGAGGGAGTGCATCTCTCTCCAGATGTAACACCAGAGCAGCACAGGGCCTGCAGGGCTTTGCTCTGGCAGTATGCCCATCTGTTCTCACTGACAACAGGCCGCACCCCGTGGTGCAGGCATGAAATTGACACGGGTGACAGTGTGCCTGTCAAAAGCAGGTACTATCGGATCTCAGACACTGTGAAGAACCACATCCAGTTTGAGGTCGCAAGATGTTGGATCTGGGTGTTAGTGAACCCTCAACCAGTCCCTGGTCCAGGTTAGTGGTCCTGGTCCACAAGGTAAGCTCCCAGGCAGGTACCAAGGATTGGTGGTTCTGTGTGAACTACAGAGGAGTCAATGCCATCACCAAAACTGACGCGCACCCATTGCCGATGAGCTTGTGGACATCATAGGTGCTGCCAAATTTGTGAGCACCTTTGATCTTACCTCAGGCTATTGGCAAATAGCTCTGATGGGCCATTCCAAAGAAAAGACTGCATTCTCAACACCTGCAGGGCTCTACCAGTTTAGAGTCTTGCCTTTTGGGTTGAAAAATGCACCTGACACCTTCCAAAGATTAGTCAACCATGCACTCAGTGGGCTGGAGGCCTTTTGTGTGGCCTACCTAGACGACATTGCTGTATACAGTTCCACTTGGGAAGAGCATTTGACTCATTTGGATAAGATGTTGCAGGCCTTGAAAAGGGCTAACCTAACTATCACAGCCACCAAGTGCCAGATAGCTCATGGGAAAGTTATGTATCTTGGTCATGAGGTAGGAGGGGTTCGAATCCAACCTCTCCCCAGTAAGGTACAGGATGTACATGACTGGGAGACTGCTCAAACCCAGGTCAGACGCTTTTTGGGCCTCACTGCGTATTACCGCAACTTCATGGTGTACTATGGTGGACTATGGCACCATAGCTGCACCTCGACAGCTCTGACTTCGCCCAAACAACCGAGGAAGGTTAATTGGACGGAAGACTGTCAAAAGGCCTTTGATGGCTTGAAGGAAAGTCTGTGTAGGGCACCTGTGTTGTGTGCGCCTGACAACAGCAAAACCTTTATCATTCAAATTGATGCCTGAGACACCGGAATTAGATCAGTCTACTCCCAGTTAGATGGCAGAGGAAGAGAAAATCCAATCATATTCATCAGTAGACAAATCAACGGTAGAGAACTTAGGTGGGTTACTGTTAAAAAGGAATGTTTTAGCATAGTTTGGAGCGTTAGGCGTTTTAGGCCCTACCTTACGGGGTCTACCTTCGAGGTCCAAACAGACCACAAACCCCTGAAGGTTGCAAGGTTGCAAGGTAAGTTACTTTGTTGTCCTTGTTCAATTTGTTATGTATTGTAATTTGTCTTTATATATGCCCAGCATTTTGGTACCTTCGACAACGTGCTTTCATCTGCACACGATCCCTCTGTAGCAAAGTATTCACTCTGCTTTTACAAGTTCTGCCTTAATGCCAGTAAGACTGAGATTCTACTCATCGGCACCCCAACTCCCTCCTTCCCTGCAGCTCTCTGGCCAGCCTCTCTTGGCCCTCTTCCTGCTCCCACCAGCAAGGCTAAAAACCTTGGGGTCATCTTCGACTCTGCACTCTCCTTCTCCCCTCACATCTCTGATGTCTCTAAGAAGTCACACTACCAGCTACACCTCCTCAGAGGTATTCTTCCTTTCCTCTCCTTCCCCCAGAAGCTCATTGTCTCGAGAGCTCTGGTCCTCTCTAAAGTGGACTACTGTAACAGCCTCTATCTAAATCTGCCTGCCTCTACTCTCCGCCCTCTGCAACTTATCCAGAACAGGACTGCAAGACTTGTCCTTGGCCTCCAGCCCATGGACCGTATCTCTCCAGGGCTGAAATCTCTGCACTGGCTCCCAGTGGCTGCGAGGATTAAATTAAAAATCCTCTGCATTGTACACAAGACCTTCTGGGGCCTGGGGCCGCAATACCTTCAACTCTCTCTTCCTAAATATCTTCCTTCTCGAGCTCTTTGCTCATCCACCTCCAACTCCCTCAGGGTCAGTTGCTTCTCCAAGCAACGAGTTGGTGGCAGATCACTCTCTTTGGCAGGAGCCTCTCTCTGGAACAGCTTTCCTGCCTCCCTGAAACTCGAGGAGAACCATCTCAGGTTCCAGAAGCACCTCAAAACCTTCCTCTTTGCTTCTGCTTTCTATCCCCCTCTCCCCTGCTGAACTCCCTACTGAGACTGCGCTGGTTACCTGGCCACCCTTCTGATCACTGGCTCAGGCCTGTCAATTGCCCACCTGCACTGCCCCCTGGCAGCCCCTGCACTGGTGGACTGTTTTCTGTACCCCTTCAGTCCCCCTACCAGCACTTACGCCTGCACTTGCCACCAGCTGGCCGTTATTTATCTTATTTATTCCACTTTCCCATATACTGCACTTTTCCCTCTCCCTTCCCCCTCGCACTTTTCCTTTCCCCCATTCCCATGCATGTGCGCGATCTGAATGACACCTGGCCTAGTAGGATCGTTGTCTGTCCCCCCCTCTTTGTTTCCCCCCTTGCCTCCTCTCACCTTGAAACACTTGTGTATAGGCGCGTTATAAATACCATATATCATATCAAGTTAACACGTCATAATGTTTATCCGTTTGCAAATAGTCTAATCGGAGACCTTCGAAAACGTGCCTTTCATTCACGTGACCACTCTGATACAAAATATCCTTACACGTAGCATCAAACACTGGCAAATCGGGTTTCTGTTTGTCTTGCAACTCACTGGTTGCTTTGATGAGAGTTCCTGCAACTCAGATCTTCCGGCCTTTGAATCGTTTCTTAAGGGATCCACCTCCTGCCACTCAGGCACTCCTGGGTCAGCTTATGGCCCCAGGAGATCGAGCACCTTGAGCAATAGGAAAAAGGGCAGCCTTCCAACATGGCTCCCCTTTCACGCTTTCATTGGTTCCACAGAGCCCCATCTCCCAGGCCACTCTTCCCTGAACCATAAGCGTGATGCACATGGACAGCTCCTTGCTGTTCTTCTAGGCCTCTCTGCTGCTGTAAATTCACTGCCAATGCTCCTGTCACCATTCCCTCACTTATTTCAGGCTGCAGGTGCCAGTTCACAATTAACTCTGCCTGACCCTCATTAAGGGGAGCCTCTTTTAAACCAGTCTCCCATAATAACCATTCATTTTTGGCATTGTCCGGCACTGCTGTGACTTCCCCCACCCCCACTGGTGAAATGTGATTGGAAATGCCCAGGGGGGAGTTCAGGTGCCGAGGGAAGGCGGTTGAAGTTGTGGATCATATCCTTGATCTGGGAACAAACAACCCTTCAGGTGTAGTCTCTAGAACTCTGTCAGCGATCAAATCCTCTATTGAGGGCCTGCTTTGTCTGATTCTCTCTTAACTGCTGACGTTTACCAATGTTTAAAGCCCTCACACTTTTTTTTAGAGAGGAAAGAAGCTTAGTGGGCTGGCCTGCGGACATGTTGTATTCATAATCTCTGGTACTGCAAATCCCTTACAGCTTTGCTAAGCCAGCCAACAAAACAAAGCTATCACAAAGCTGAGCAGAAACAATGAGACACACACTGAAGATTCTCAAACTAAAAGAAACACGTTTATTGGGGATAGGTAAACCATTTGGGACACCCTCTCTGTGGCTTTCACTAAGGCAAAAAGTCTCTAGGTGCACGTAAATGTTTTTTTCGCAGTAACAGAAGTCTCTCAATCCAGTGTCCCCCTCTTGTTTAATTATGAATGCTCAGCCATTCACAGTCTGGGGTGTTGAAGTGGCCAAATATTTGCTTGTTTCCTGGTTTTTCGGATGGAGTGTGCGACATCCTGTCCTGGTTTCTTTGGTCTTCAAGAGACTTTCCTACTGTGTCTCAGGGCCAGGGTGCGATCTCATGTTAGGTGTTTACAACTGCAAGAGGGGGAGTTGGGAACGCCAACCACCGGGGATCTTCCTAACGCAATATTCCATATGTAACGAACATAGATGCCCATGATATTGCTAGCCATTGTGAGAGAGGTCATAGACAATAGTGTAACAAACTGAAGTGGGAGAATGGAAGAACAGGCTCCCGCCCTTCCCCTCTCGCGCTTGGCCTAGAGGATCACGGCCTAGACACCCGCCACGAGAGGAGTTTGCCTATCTACCAGACGACCAAATACCCTGGTACAGGAACATACGGATGTGCCCACCTACCTGCCCAGCAGCCCGCCCTGTCCATGCCGACACCTGCGGCATGGATCAACTCGACTAAACCTACACGTCGTTAGAGATGCCATGACAACCTAGCCAACGATCAGCACACCTGTGCAAACATGCACACCGGACACTCCCACACCAATCCACACGAAGAACATACTCAGTGCTATGACGTAGGCGACAGACATACCCACGGACGTGCATCTTTATTATTTTCCACATAGGCTCTCAAAATGCAGAAACGCAAGACGCATAATGAACTTATCTAAAAAAGGCTTGCTCACGCTTCTTCTAAGAACCATGTACCATAATGAAGAATATAACGGAGACACGATACTGAGGATAGAGCAATATGATACCGTAACCTAAAGCGCTCTGCATCAAACGGTTCCACCTATGCACCAGGCCCAAGTAGGCCGCAAGCAAAAGCTTCCATGAACATTGAATGAGCAAGAGCTCGGTTACTGACCCTGCAAAATGAGCCCGGCGAAAGCACACCGCCAAGGGCACGATGTTGCAATCTCGCACGCCGCAAGCCGACGCCAAGGTCGCACCTGCAGGATAAACCAGGCACACAGTAGGAAAAACAATATTAATTGTGTTGAATTTTGCCTCAAACACAGTCCAACCTCACGTGACAAAGCCAAACTTGACGGGATGCCAAGCCCAGGAGGAAGGAGACGCCTGAATCCCACGTTTCAAGACACAGGCAGATACAATTAAAAGACTCATTGGACATCTGCAGCAGTGGGAGTAGTCGACCTCCCAACATACGAATGAATCCTCACATTGTTTACACCTACCCATAGTAAAACATTGTTGCAAATGACAGGTGCACCGCGAGCTGGGAACAGCGATAGTCCCAGACTGGGAGGCTCGCGAGCGGACCAATCAGAACATGGGGTTCTTATCACTGACGCCATTAACATTGACCAATCCTCAGAGGTCTTCATGTAACAGTTTTCATGTATCAAATTGAAGGGACAGCCCAGGTATACCACCTGACTAACCCTCAACCACTAACACCGTTCTCTATATGTATGCTATACTAACCCTACCACTCGAGTAACCAATCCGGAGTGGAGATAAGTTTTTTGCTAAACTTTCCAAGATGACGCAAGTAGCGCGTCATACTAAGGTAAAAAGGGCCTGCGAGCCCCAAAATTGTGTGTGTCAGGACGGACGCGTACGCTCCTTGACCCATCCCTGCCGTTTTGTCTAATAAACAGCAGAGTCACCTTGCTTCTTGCGTGTGTCTCATACTCTAACTCTTGTGGGATATACGGGAGGAGTTGGGGCGTCCCTGCCCGGAGGTCTGCGGACGGCCCGGCCGACCCCGGCAGAATTTCCCCCCCGACAAGTTGGAGGCACTGCTGAGATCTGTTTAAGAGCTGCTTTTTATTTTTATTTTTTTCCAAGTACTCCCGTTGCGAGGAGGCCCGGCTGCGCGGCCCCCTCTGCCGCTGCCCCCTTTTGAGGACTACAGGACCATCGCGGAACTGCGAGAAGACCGGACAGCGCAATCCGGATAGTGGCCCTCGGGAGCCGGTTGAGAAGTATCCCGCCCGCGGTTGGCGAGTGTCCAGACGTAGTCCAGACGAGGGGAGGTGGCGAGCTGCTTGGAGGGGTGCACGCAGTCGAGCGGCCCCACATCAAGAGAACTTGGTGAGTATGCCACGCCCAACAAGCAATGTGAAATTGTGAGGGAGGGGGGAGGAATTGAATAGGGGAGGTGGGAGGTGTTGCACAGGTGCGCGGCGAAGGTCTGATAATTTAGTGTTGGAAATGAAATGAATGGTAGCCGGACGAGTGCGAGAGCAGTCCGCTACGTTACGGGAGAAAAGGGGGCAGAGCACGAAAACATCACGTGCGGCCGCTCGTAGACACTGATTCGCCTAGGTCGCGACCGCGTGTAAGGGTGTGTGTGTGTGTGGTTTCCTACGATTTGGCAATTATTGATCAATGAGTAGATGAGGATCCCTATTGTTCGAGCAGGAAACTCGATAGATAGATGACGTTTCCCTGTAGGCGGTAGCTAGCTGGTTGCCCAATACGGAAGATAATTGGCTGGTTAAGCCCTCCTGTCGAGGGGCGTATCACACGCGAGGCGACGCAGCGTGCGCAGTCTGATTATATTATTGATTACCTTGCTCCAGGAGTGACAGGAAGACAGCTGTGGGGTTAACGGGGATAGATTGCAAGTGTATCTTGGACTTAGAGAATATATGAAGAACTTACCAGTAGTTTGAAGAGATCGGTGACGTCACCAGCAGGGCTTACATAGGACATCTCGAGAACCAGACATCTTTTATTTTTGAGTGGCGGGGAGGAGAGCTGTGTTAAGGGCGTGGAAACGGAGGTATACGGTAATGCGTTGATCGGGGGAAGGCGAAAGGAGGTACGTGGCTGCGCACGGAGAACGCCGGCCACGGCAAGTGCAGAGGAGGGAGGAGGAGCAAGTGAAAGTAGGACGGCGGTATAAGAACGTCATAAGGGGCACGCAGCCGCAGGGGGCTGCGTGCGCTCCGGCCGCAGGGGGCCGTAAGGGTGTTGTATGAAGGAAGAAACTAAAGAAAAAAAAATATACAAATGTAAATATTATATTTTACTAATTTTTCCTTAGCGGGCTATCGCAAGTCCCCATATTTACGGGACCAGGTAAAAGATATAAGGCTGTACATTGTAAACTGCTAGTGAGATAACTGCTACCAAATAGGGGAAGAGTAACGAGTGGAGCGCTACTATGTCATACGGGACAGGATCAGGGGGGTGGGGGAACACCCTCACTACCCCACTACAGCACATATGTAAAACACTATCACCCTATAGAGAGAAATTGATCAAGTACAGCATAGAATGGACACAGGGGACGGACAACAAAATGACGACACCATGGCCGCCTAACGGTAGCTTCGATCCATATACCCAACACTCACTATTAAACCATCTGCACAATACATACAAGGGGAAGAAGTTAACGCACCATGTGGAGGTGTTTAACTTATGGAGGATGTTCCAAGGGTCCCGACCAGGACCAAATGGAATGTTCACTGTGGGGGAAATACCGGAAGAAAAAGAGATTAAGGAGGAAGGAGAGAATGGGAAAAAGGGGAGTGAAGACCCAAAGAACACGGGGAACGGACGAGAGGGAGGAGAAAAGAATAATAACTCAAAGGAAAATGAAATAAAAAAGGAACCAAGCAACGATATACCCCTAGCAAAGGTAGTGAAAACAGAGGGAGGGGGGTTGTACCCTTTAAGAGAATTAGGAGAAATAGAAAGAGGACAGTTAAGGGCGGCTGAGGGGTACTCGAACCCGGCATACAGCCCGGCACCGTTTGTGGCTCATAGGAAGATGCCAGGAGGGGAGGACTGGAGAACAAACTGTGGAAATAGGAAATGATGAGTGGGTAGCTGCGCAGATACTATTAAAATTACGAGGTTCATTAACAGGAGAAGAGAAGGAGGTAGTAAGGAAAACAGACGAGGATAACACCAGGGAGAGTGGAATGAGAGGGGAAGAGCTGTTACGGCAGAAGGAAGAGATTTTGGAGGAACGACTAGCAGAGTTAAGGGATGAGCAGAATGAACCGATCAAACAGCTCGAGAGGGAGGAAAGAGAGAGAGCGAGGGAAAGGAAAGAAGGTAAGAACGAATTGGAAAAAATAAGGGAACGAACTGAGGAGCAAAGGAGAGAAGCTGAAAGGTTAAAAGCAGCAGCAGAAAGGGTATCAAGAGCAGTGCTACGAGAGAGGAAAAGGGAAGAAGAAGAGAAAGAAAGAGAAATGGCAATGTGGAAGAAGAGATTACTATCAGAAACGACTAAGAAATACGAAGAAGGGAGGGTGATAGAGAGTATATTAGAAAGGGAGAGGGTGAGATGGGAAAGGAAGAAAGAGGATGAAAGGATATTGGAAAAGGTGAGTAGTGAAGTAATGGAGGAATTAAAAAGGAAAAGGGAGGAAACTGGCAGGGAGGTGGAGGAGAGAAATGAAGGAGAAAGAGAAGATAGGAGAAGGGAGAGTGAAGTAAGGGGGTATGTATATAGAGACACAGAAGTAGCAACAACATCAGCGCAAAGGGGAGCGGTTGGTAAAGGAGAAAAGGGAGAACCGGACCTAATAGACTTAAAAACAGTAACAATCAAGGGAAAAAAGACAGAGTGGGGGGTGCCGTTTATGAATGACTTTTGTAGTGAGGAAGAAGAAGGAATGGAGAAGGAAGGAAGAAACAGTGAAAGGGAAAGCCTAGATAAACTATACATCACCCGGACCAACACAGACTCACCATGGATCCGTAGGAGAAAGGATGAACTGGAGAGAAGTGAGAAGGAAGAGCAAGGAATAGCGGAAAGACAGACACATGAAGCCACACCGTCACCATCACACCCTCTCCCATCCCACCCTACATGCTCAAACACCTCACGCTCATTACGTACAATTAAACTTGCGCCCTTCACAGACGAATTGACACCCTATGTAGGTCGGCTTAGAGACCTCCCTAGACGCAGGCAGGAAGGACGAATACACATGCCCACATTAAATACAGGAAATGATGGAAGAAGGGGAAAAGATGGAGAAGAAAGAGTTACGAGCAGGGGAAATACGGACGAAATTGACGATGTAGGAGAGAGGGAAGAAGAGGAGGGGTGTGAGGACTCGATTTTATGGAACCCAAAGGGTAAAACGAGACACAACTTAATGCCACTTCTGGAGAGGGGAGGTGTTAGACCAAAGTACGTCCCTTGGAAGCATACAGACAAAGAAAATATAAAGTGCAGGCTCCCATCATTAAGTGGAGGTGCGGGTAAATGGATATATGAAATGGAAAAACACACCGCAGGACAGAAACTGGCAGTGGGAGATGTAAAGGGCCTTCTAATATCGATATTAGGGGTTGCAGCGGATGACATTTGGAAGAGAGCGGGATTCCCTGGGGTAACAATAGTAAACACATCACACGATGGGGCACCATTCGCAAAATGCAGACATGCACTATGGCAGGCACTGAGGGTACAGTACCCAGACACATCAGACATAGGAGCAATTACTTCACGCAAGATGCGTGAGAACGAAGATCCTGTTGATTATATCCAGGAAATCCAAGAGAGGTGGTGCATGGAAACTAGAGAACAATGGGACAAAACACCAGCAATATTTTATCATATACTAGTACAAGGGCTCCCAGAAGGAGTTCAGAAACAACTGAAGAAAGTAGTGGGAATGGAAGCAAAAGCATGGCCAGAAATACAACTGACAATAGTGCATCATTGCAGGACATGGCAAGGAAAAATGAAACAAAAGGAAGAGGACAGGAAAACGGAAGAGGCTAATCTAGTACAGAAAAAACTTACTAAATACACAATGGAAGCGGCACTAATAACTACACCGACAACAATGACCCAAAGCCCCACACAAGTAGTGGCTGCACAAGATCCCTCCCAAATACCACCCTCACAGACTATAACACAACAGGTGCCGCCACTCCAACCATACACCACCAACATGGGAGGAGGATACTCAATGCCAGGAGCTGGGTATTATAATTACAACAGGGGAAGAGGAGGAATTATGAGACGGAGAGGATACGGATATAACACACAACAACAGGTGGGGGGCCTTAGAAATTCCTACCCCACCGGGTACCCAGCATACCAGGACAACACAGGAAGCTTTCCATGGCAGAACAGGGAACCACCGGTGTGTTGGATTTGTGGATTGGTGGGCCACATGTCACATACGTGTAGAGTGAGACCAGGCACACCGTTGTGGAATGAGCAGGGACAACAAGAGCTCCCACAGGAACAGCAGGGCATCCAGCAACAGCAGACATTGCAACAGGCAAATGGACAGCAACAACTAGTAACACAACAACAGCCACGGACATACCCACCGCCTCAACAACAGGTAGCGATTACACAACAACCCCTAGCACAGCAAGTACAGCCACCTACACAAGTCCAAGACCATAACATAACCTCAACCAATACCCAACTACAGCAAACACAACTGGGTAGGGTGACAGTGCTGGGACACAACCCTTACACGGGAAGTGGTCAATCATTATACCCCCAATAGGACAGCCCACAGACGACCTTGGTGTGTCCTATCCTGTCGGTAACACCCAATAGTGCGGAGGAACCACGCATAGAGGTAACGATAGGTGACAAAAAATTATCATTCCTTGTTGACACCAGGGTGACCCGGTCTTGCATAAGGGAAGGTAAATTTAAGATGTCAGGTGAAGCCATGAACACCCAAGGATTCTCTGGGGCTAGGGGGTTGGTTCCCTTTACTGTTAACATTCCCTTATCTATAGGGGATTATGACATGTCAGTCCCACTTTTATATTCCAGGGCCTCACCAGTAAATATAATGGGGAGGGACATAATGAGCAGGTTGAATATGACAATCTCCTTTACGGAGGACGGCATAATTTGCTCCACTCCAGGAATTAACATGCTCACAGCGCGACAGATCATGCAGGCATACTGTGGACAGACAGTGATTAGGGCTGAGCAGTAGATGGTGAACTGTTCCAGTACGGGACAGACATGGCATTTGCATGGATGCCAGGGATAGAGGGAAAGATCTGGAGGAGGCCAGCAGCCTACTTGTTTAGACCAGAAACGCCAGCTAACGAACCAGAAGGAAAGGTGATTTCGGTGGACATAGAGAGCATCATAGCAACCGCTGATTACATTGCAGTGCATGCCCAAGACAGAGAAGGAAGAGCGTGGAGGGCAGTGATAGCATTAGCAGAGGGATGTAGACTTACCCAGGTGTCAGATGAGGAGCTCTTCTCAGGAGAAAAGGAAGAAGGTGAAATGGTATTTATGATGAGTGTGGAAATATGGCTAAAATTGGCGTACAAACAAGTAGCACAGAAAATTGCAATGGCACTTGAGGCACCCACATCCACCCCAGTTCCCTTCTTTGAGGAGGATATGACAAAAGTACCCACATCATTATGGACTACTAGCCCCTATGACGTGTGGTGCATAAAAAGTATAGGGGGAGTAAGGATGAAATTGAAAAAAGGTGCAATACTCCCCAGAGTGAAACAGTACCCACTATCAAAAGAGGCAGATGAGGGCATATATGAAACCATAACGGCCCTTATAGATAATGGCATATTGGTCCCCTCAGAATCACCATGTAACACGGCTGTATACCCAGTGCGCAAGGCTAAAGGGGGGTCTACCCCATAGCCGCAAACCCGGCCACAATATTGTAAGGCATTCCAGCAGAAGCATCACGATTTACAGTGATCGACCTTAAAAATGTTTTTTTCTCAATACCATTGCACCCAGACTCACAAGATCTGACAAGCTTCACTTACAGAAACACAAAGTGGAAACACACCAGAATGCCACAAGGGTATTGCGAATCACCCTCAATTTTCAACAGAGTAATACAGATGGATTTGGGTAACATTGAAGTGGAAAGCACAGTGTTGCAGTATGTCGACGACATAATAATTTGCAGTACAAACGAAAGAACATTCAGAGAGGACTCATTAAAGATGCTGACAATATTGGCTGAAAAAGGTTACAAGGTAGACATGGAAAAGTTACAGTACTGTCAAGAACAGGTACTTTACATTGGTCAGCTCATATCCCAACATGGAAGAAAGATTGCACCACAAAGAGCACAGGCCATTTCAAAAACACCAGTGCCACAAACAGTGAGGGAACTGCAGCAGTTCCTGGGTCTGTGCAACTACTGTAGAGCATGGGTATTTGATTACAGTTCATACATAGGACCCCTGCTTGAGGTGTTAAAGGAAGCTATGAAGGGGAGAAAAAGTTGGGGTGGACAATGGAAATGAAAGAGGCTTTTGATGAATTGAAAGATGCGATATCAACTGCTCCGGTACTGGCATCCCCAGACTATGAGCGACAATTCTTTATATTTTCACATTGTGACTCAGCAGTAATGAAAGCAGTGTTGGCTCAAAAAACAAGCATGGGCTACAAACCAGTAGCATTTTACAGCGGCCACTTAGATCCTGTGATGTTAGGCCATTTCCCTTGCGAACAAGGTCTCACCGCAGCTGCTTTTGCGGTAGAGAAAGCATCAGCAATCACCATGGGGTGCCCAACTACACTGTTTGTGGAACATGCACTATTTGCGATATTGAATAAACCTAAGTCCACCCTAACCACGCAAAGGGCATCAGGTTATGAGATCATCTTATCCAGAGCTGAACTATCAATTGCTAGATGTAGCACGGTCAACCCTGCAAGGTTCCTAGCAGAAGTAATTGAGGAAGGAGATTATGCCCACGACTGTACGCAAATAACTGAAATGTACTCATGTACTAGAAAGATTGAAGAGAACGCACTAGAGGGAGGTGAGCTCCTGTTCATTGATGGGTCATCAACTATCGACCAAAGGGATGGTATAAGGAGGACTGGGGCAGCAGTGGTAAAAATGATGGAGGTACCGGTGTGTGTGGCAATGAAATGTGTACAACTACCACAGCATTATTCCGCTCAAGCAGCAGAATTAATTGCACTAATCTTGGCGTTGAAGGAAAGCTTTGACAAACGAGTGACCATATATTCCGACAGCGCATATGTTGCGTCCACTGTCCACTCAGGGCTGTCGAAATGGAGAAGAAGAGGGTTTAGGAGAGCTGATGGCACTCCAGTGCAACATGCCCTCCTATTGGCTGAACTAATTGAAGCAATAAATGACCCCCAAGAATTAGCTTTGGTCAAATGCACCGCACACACCAATGGTGAAGACCACATTTCAAAAGGGAATGCAGCAGCAGACGCACATGCAAAGTATGCTGCATATTTTGGTGAGATATGGAACCCCCCAGAGTCACAGAGAGGGAGAGGGAGGGGAATGGCTAAGGAGATGTTGATAAGAGAAGGGTACACCCATCTCCCAGCCACACAGATAATGGAGCTACAAGCGGCTGCACCAATGACAGAAAAAGAAAAATGGGTAAAAAGAGGATGCACAATGTCACCAACTGACGCACTATGGCGCCAGGGTGACACTGGAAAGATTGTAATACCACTGGCACTATTGAACACCGCCCTGAGCCAACTACACCACCCAGCCCACAAAGGCAAGGAAGTAATTGCAGCACGAATTAGGGAAGACTGGTTCTGCCCCGAGTTAAATTCTCATGTGTCAAATTTTATCAGCAATTGTCTCAGATGCCAACAGTTTACGGCCGGTCACACTCTGAAGGTGATAAGAGGTACTATACCCCGGCCAGAGGGACCCTTCCGACATCTCCATATTGACTATGTTGATATGATCAACGTATGTCAAGGAAATAGGTATATGATTGTAGTAGTATGCCCATTCTCGAGGTGGATTGAAGCAGGGCCCTGTTCACACCCAGATGCATTCAGAGCAGCTAAATTCCTAGTGAGGGAGGTCTTCCCCAGGTGGGGAGTGTACGGGGTACTGCGGTCAGATAATGGCCCACATTTCGCAAACGAAATGTTCCAGCACATCACATACTTGCTGAACATCAAGCATAAATTTGCATGTGCATACCACCCACAGGCCAACGGTATATGTGAACGCCTGAATGGCCTATTAAAGGAGGCAATTGCAAAAATACAGCAAACAACAAAGAAGAGTTGGTTGTATTGCCTTCCACTAGCCCTATTTGAGCTAAGGAATAGACCAGGTTCCGACCACCACCTCACCCCTCATGAGGTGGTTACCGGACGTCAAATGCGCCTTCCCCTAACGCCAACATCAAGAGCATTTACCGACCACGAGAGTACTGCAAATGTCCTTGGTGATGAAATGTACCAATATGTGTCTTCTTTGATAACTAGTGTAGTGTTTGTGTCTCAACAGCTCGAGCGCACGCGGGGCGGGTCTAACAGCGATCAACAAGAAGACGTGGATAAAGAATTGGAAAAGGAAAGACTGTGCAAAGTTGCTAAAGGTGACCACGTACTACTTCGCAATTTCAACAGAAAGTGGAACAGCCCACGCTTCACTGGCCCCCATCTGGTAGAGGAGGTATCAACGAGAGCAGTAAACCTACAGGACAAACGTGCCTGGAACCACCTACATGACATAAAGATCTATAAACTCCAGACCCGCCCCACCGCCACCGACAGGGCCACTGGAAGAACAACAACAGCGTCACCAACGGAGGAAGAGACTTCTACCACAACTAACGGCCTAAGTGTCCCCATACCCTGCCACCCCTCAGATTCCCCAGAGACAACTACTAGAAAAAAAGGGGTGATCCCTATACCGCCCACCCCATGGTTACACGATTAAAGAGTAAAGAGACTCCCGCCAGTTGAGCCCCAGACCCTCTGCCCATTGACCCCCTACCCACTGTAATAATAACTGAACTGGACATTGTCTTACACATATACACATGTAAACACCTGAATGTTCTCTTTCTTTTCTCTCGCACATGCAGGTACAGCGTATTATTGTACTACTAAGAAAGTAGATAACTAACCAATTCACTGCCCAGGAGTAGATGGTACCCTTAGACGATAACTACCTGGAAGAATTGTCACACCAATTTGTATATGAAATAAAAAGGCCAACGTACCTGAAAAGAAGGAGGGTACGTGTCTACTACACAGCATTCCTCTTGGCCATAGAACATTCAATGCCCCACCTCCAACCATACTTGCCTGCCCTAAGAGATAGATCGCTTAGATTGGCGTGGGAACAGCTCTTAGCCTGGGCACTGAATGACTACTTGATAGGGAGAGCTTAAAAATGACAACTAACACTAATAACAAGCATATTAAGAATTTTCAGGTGGGCAACTGTAACGTCGCAAGAATAAGCTGCCGGACTGCAGCAAGGTAAGAGCAAAATGCCGGTGAAATTAGCATTTGTATTAAAATTGATAGGGATTTTAATGATCACCGGGTTCTTGGCTGCCTCTCTATGGCAGTACAGCTATGCTATCAATATTATTGCTGTACCCAAACCTAATACACCCCCACCCCCAGCTGCAATAGGTGTTACGTCAGGTGGTACTAGTAAAATCCCCCACAAGGAAAATAGAGTTAAACGCAGCACATACTCAGATAATAAAGGTATTGACAACTACATACAAGATTCAGCACACATCTCAAACAACATATGGTACCAACACATGACCCACATAGGTAAGCAGACAACAGAAGACAGCTGCTACGTTTGCTCATTGATCCCATACGCCATGAGCGCTTCTCGAACATTTGTTGCCACGGAGATAGATGAAAAAATAGCACGATGTATAATATACCTGGCACTGTTCCAGACGAAAGGAAGATTTCAAGGGACAGTGGTGCAACTGGTGTGGAAAACACGAGATACATATCCATGTGGAAACAACTTCCTCAAGACTTATTTGAGTTACCACAAGAGAGGTTTATATGCTGAAGGATTCAGATACATAACAAGTGGTCCTGAAAAAGGAGAAACAAAGAAAGTAACACTACGGTACCTACCATGTGATTGGTACGCCACTGAAGTCCCTGGTAAAAACGGATGTTGGGAAAGACCACTGATGATAATAACAGGGAAGGTGTACATGAACAACAAATGGGACATAGGAGTGGTTGGCAGCAACATGGTAACAAGAGAAAATATTTCAACTATTGATGGACACAACCATAGATGTTGGATGACTTGGGTCAAGTACGTACCCATGGTCACGTGGATGGAGAAGGATGAAGACCCAATAACAATACTGCCGCTAACTGCGCCTATGGTATGCTACCAACATAAAGGACAGGTGGACGTAGGATACAACACCAACCGTGAAAGCGTGATGGAGTTACCTGAGGGGGGAGCAGGAACAGCAGTAGTAATGGACCATTACTGGGCCTGTGGAGACAAGGCGTACCTCACACTGCCCCCTTTGTGGAATGGTGTATGCACTATAGTACACATTAATGTACCATCACTAGTGGTACCCCAGAAACATGTGAATATGGCGAATTTCCCCAAGATGGATGAAGGGAACAAAAGGAAGAAGAGATCTGCACAGCCTCGGAAAGGGCCAGAGAACCGACGCAACGGCAACAACATTGTCCTCAACAGAAGGAAAAGACAAGGAGAACCTCTGACAGGAAATTACCTGTGGGGAAGGTCGGAAACAGCACTCACCTCATTTCCGCCGAAACACAGACTATTCAGCAGAGCAGCTATATTCTTCTCCTCAATAATACATCCTGGACTGCAGTCCTACGCAAATGCAAAATGGCTCCAGATAACTAGGTGGGAACTAATGATGAAAATTAACTCTACAGTAAATGGATTCAACGCAATAAAAGAGGAATTGCGAGCAGTAAGAATGGTTGCACTACAGAACAGATATGTACTGGACCTCCTCACAGCAATGGAAGGAGGAGTTTGCGCAAGGATAGGACAATCATGCTGCACATTCATCCCTGCCAACGATGCTGACAATGGTACACTGACAGAAGCAGTTTTACAATTGGCCCAGATGCACTCAAAAATGATGGATGAAAGTAAAGGTGTGAGAAAGGATGAGAGCTGGTTTTCAATATTATGGTCATGGATGCCATCTTGGCTGTCAGGTGGACTGAAGATTATAGTTGGATGTACTATTTTGGCTGGAGCTACACTGATCATAATAAGATTTTGGAAGGCCCGGAAGGCACGCACCACAGACGAGATGGTTGGTATGCACCTCTTGATGCCAACAGATGACGGCAAACACACAGGCACAATCATAAAAGAGAGAGAGAAGTTGCGCAACCAGATCATCACCAACCACCTGGACCCACCATCTGTGAAGCTCGAAAACCCAAGGAGCTACATAGGGAAATGGGTATACTGCACTCCTGGAGGAACCTGTGCATATATGTATTGGTCATTTGAAGACCATGTTAACCACTATGGACATTTGGGAGGAATAACTAAAATATGGAGATTAAGAGGAGATAAAGAAAAGGATATGTTTGTGGTCGACAAGTCGACCAGAGGGGGGACTGAAGTGGGAGAATGGAAGAACAGACTCCCGCCCTTCCCCTCTCGCGCTTGGCCTAGAGGATCACGGCCTAGACACCCGCCACAAGAGGAGTTTGCCTATCTACCAGACAACCAAATACCCTGGTACAGGAACATACTAATGTGCCCACCTACCTGCCCAGCAGCCCACCCTGTGGCACCTGCACCTGCGGCATGGATCAACTCGACTAAACCTACACGTCGTTAGAGATGCCATGACGACCTAGCCAACGGTCAGCACACTTGTGCAAACATGCACACCGGACACTCCCACACCAATCCACACGAAGAACATACTCAGTGCTATGACGTAGGCGACAGACATACCCACGGACGTGCATCTTTATTATTTTCCACATAGGCTCTCAAAATGCAGAAATGCAAGACGCATAATGAACTTATCTAAAAAAGGCTTGCTCACGCTTCTTCTAAGAACCATGTACCATAATGAAGAATATAACAGAGACACGATACTGAGGATAGAGCAATATGATACCGTAACCTAAAGCGCTCTGCATCAAACGGTTCCACCTATGCACCAGGCCCAAGTAGGCCGCAAGCAAAAGCTTCCATGAACATTGAATGAGCAAGAGCTCGGTTGCTGACCCTGCAAAATGAGCCCGGCGAAAGCACACCGCCAAGGGCACGATGTTGCAATCTCACACGCCGCAAGCCGACGCCAAGGTCGCACCTGCAAGATAAACCAGGCACACAGTAGGAAAAACAATATTAATTGTGTTGAATTTTGCCTCAAACACGGTCCCACCTCACGTGACAAAGCCAAACTTGACAGGATGCCAAGCCCAGGAGGAAGGAGACGCCTGAATCCCACGTTTCAAGACACAGGCAGATACAATTAAAAGACTCATTGGACATCTGCAGCAGTGGGAGTAGTCGACCTCCCAACATACGAATGAATCCTCACTATGTTTACACCTACCCATAGTAAAACATTGTTGCAAATGACAGGTGCACCGCGAGCTGGGAACAGCGATAGTCCCAGACTGGGAGGCTCGCGAGCGGACCAATCAGAACATGGGGTTCTTATCACTGACGCCATTAACATTGACCAATCCTCAGAAGTCTTCATGTAACAATTTTCATGTATCAAATTGAAGGGACAGCCCAGGTATACCACCTGACTAACCCTCAACCACTAACACCGTTCTCTATATGTATGCTATACTAACCCTACCCCTCGAGTAACCAATCCGGAGTGGAGATAGGTTTTTTGCTAAACTTTCCAAGATGACGCAAGTAGCGCGTCATACTAAGGTAAAAAGGGCCTGCGAGCCCCACAATTGTGTGTCAGGACGGACGCGTACGCTCCTTGACCCATCCCTGCCGTTTTGTCTAATAAACAGCAGAGTCACCTTGCTTCTTGCGTGTGTCTCATACTCTATCTCTTTTGGGATATACGGGAGGAGTTGGGGCCTCCCTGCCCGGAGGTCTGCGGACGGCCCGGCCGACCCCGGCAGAATTTCCCCCCGACAAAGCCCCCACAATCTGGCTACCCTCATAAGCTTGTTTGTATTAGGTTTGGTTGGGAGGGGGTCTTCACACAAACACACTATTACCCATAAAAGGACAAAGGAAAATAGACTAATGTACTATTGGAAAGTTTGGCGGCAATATTGGCCACAAAACTGAAAACAAGAAGGGGATTAAATGTCCCGGGCTTCATCACAAGATACCCGAATACACTGGCCATCTTGGTTGTCAGGAACAATTTCATCCCCACCTAGTCTGACAGCATTGCTCAGCAATTTAGAAAAGGCACGCACTAACTGGCATTCATGGTGCAGAGTTCTTCCCTCTGCTTCTAAATCCAGATTAACCAGTGGTCACAACCTCCACTCTGGAATAGTAAGTGAACTAACTGAATCGTCGTGTAACATCTGAGCGAGAAAGACTTGCATGTTTAAGCTTTAACCATGCCACATTAGAAAGATCCTCCCCACTCAAGGACATTTGAACTAACTCAAACTACATTATTTCTTGCCATATAATTGTGATAATAGTGACATACGTGAATACAACTTTGATAGCTTAAACATTGCCCACAGAACTTTGCCAGCAGAACTTCCTAAACCAGCATGCGCAGCCTACCCAATGAGCACAAAACATTGTAAATGGAACTTTACTAATAATCTGCAAGTCGGCCACAGAAGCCAGCGCTAGCTGGTCTGCACTTTTAAGTCATTGAATCTAGCTTTCTTAAGGGGCTTCTATTGAATCTAGCTTTCTTAAGGGGCTTCTTTCTTTCACTCTCCTCATGCTCCAGCAACATGTAACTAACATTTTGAGAGGAAATTATCAAGAGGAAGAGATCATCAGAATACTCATAGTGACTTCTCGGTTACATTTTGGGAGGTGCTGCACAACAAATGCATCAGGGTGCAAGCAAGCTAGTCCCATGAGTGAGCAGGCAGTTACTCTGAGAATATTGTTTTGCATCACACGCACTCATTTTCCCCATTGGCTGTACCAACCAAGGCAAAAGGAATTCCAGCCTGGGATTCAGATTTCCCTGCAGACTCCCCACATAAGATGTTACAGGAGGCTGAAGGGCCACCATGCGAAGCACCAAAGGTTCCACCAGGGTTCGAGCCACGTAGACTGGTCTGCAAGCTGTTTTCAGTGTCCAATGTCTTTTCCCTGTCTGGGAGACCCAGCTCTGTATTGCACCAGCACTCTTTCCCCTACCTACTTGACGATTTGAGACAATCTCATTGCCAAGGGATCCTCCACTTCCTTGAAGCTTCAACATGCTCATTCCTACTCCTCCCTCACGTCCTTCTCACATGATGGTAGGGTGGTTGTGTATTCTTTGATGTACATTCTGGCCTTTTCTGGGTGTGGTCTCTCCACCTCTCATGCTGTAAGATATCTTCCAAACTCCTTCATCGTGTGTCCTTTGATCCTTTGGCTTTTCATCCACCTCCTGATCTTTCGCACGCTTCTCCTTATTATGCTCCTCTTTCTCCTTTAATTTCTACCTCCCAACCTATACCTTAGTTGTCAGCTCTCATTACTCTTCCTCTCCTTGCCACTCCCTTCCCTCCAGACTTTCTCTTCAGCCTTCTTCGTTTCTCTTCAGATTCACCACCTCCTCTCTGTCCTCCTATGTCCATCCTTCTGCACTGCAGCTCCAATGTCTCCAATTGCCCAACACTTTTGACAACACTTGGGCCTTACCTGGAAGCCTGATCTCACTTCCAGGGACCTCCCTCACTCAATTGGGCTCAGTTGATTGGGGTGTGGAATGCAGGTTGTCATTTGTTACTCTATTGTGGACCATGGGTTTCCTAACACCCCATTGGCTCTATAACTTTACTGCGTAGGACCATGGTCCAAGCTATCAAATTGGTTCACCACCATCTGTTTTCCAGTTTGGAAATGTGTGAGGAGGAACAAGCACAGCTGAGCTATGTGCTTAACGCTTTCGACCCGTCCTTACCAGCACATGCACTGGAAGCAGAAAACAGTGGGATACCTGAGCGGGGGGATTCGTGCAAAACAGTTTGATTTCCCCCTTCACTACTGTTTGGCATGTTGCTCTTCCTTTTCAATCTGCCAGGGTCTTGTGGGGCAATCATCATACTGGGATAAGGGGTGACTTGGGGGTTCTGCAGGGAAGGTGGTGTTGTCAAGAGGTACCCCATATCTCAATGGTCCTTTATATGATGTGGATTCTGTTTCATGTGACATGTCTGTGTGTGGTGGGGCAAGCCAAGGAATACATTCCACGCTGGGTCCAGCATCACTCAGCTGCGCACCTAGCCTCCATGGTAAGACCACCCTTGCCATTATTTTAAATTCAGCTGGAAATTGTGCCTTTTTTCTTCTACTATATTGTGGGCTTATATTCTTTCCACGGAGCTGATGCCCCAGAACTATGACTCTAAGGTGTGTAATCCTTGGGCATTTTATGAATGTAACAGGGACCATAGCATCCTTGGCATGTTCGCTATATTTATGAGAGTCTTTGAGCATTCTGGTCTAACTTGTCAGTTTCACTTTTGAACCCCAGTTAGATGAGGGTGCTTATTTGCAGGTATTGTGTGTGTTAAATGTAAAGAATACATACACCCTAGCATGTGTAACACTCACTCACTGTATGTCATTAGATGACTTCCTTGCTTGGGCATTGGACCTCCCCACGGGGTATTACAGGGGGGGACAGGTACCACTCTGAGCGAGGACATGTTTGGGCCGATGGTTTTCTGAGCAGGATCCATTGGTCACATTCTTTGGTCCCCATCACAAGACAGGGAAGGGGGCGTCGCAGTGCTCCAGTGTGTGACAATCCCATTGACCATAACCTCCCCAGCCCTCCAAGAGCTGAACGCAGGACCATCCTGATAATCTTGATCCTTACCCTTTTCCCTCCCCTTGCAAGACTGTGTAGGACAATAAAAGGGATCTAAGAGTGCTTGATGCTCACTCTAAGCAGACCTAAACTCCTAACTAGAGAATGCTACAATATTCAACCAAGCATTAAGATACAATCCAATATGCTCAGATACAACAGACAGGGATAAAACCTACAAACGTAGAGATCAGATTCATAAACCGTGGATACCACCACAGAATTGTGGACAGCCCAATTCACAGGGCAACACGCATCACCCGGAACGACCTCTTAGAATACAGAGCGAAAGAGATACAAACCCAGGTGCCACATACAATCCAGAGTTGGAAAGACCTCTGCAAGACTGTGAAGAAGCTCCAACCCATTCTGCAACAAGTTGAATGCCTAAGAGAAGTTTTCCCTGAGATGCCCTTGCTTGCTTTCAGACAACCAGCCAATCCGAAGGGAATGAGGGCAAGAAGCACACTATGGAACCTTACAGAAACAAAACATGTCTAACCAATCCACACATCAACATTTCAGAGTCCATCAAGATACCCCACATGGGGCAGGACTACTAAATTACTGCACATTTTTAATACAATGACAAAGGGTTTTAACAGACATCACTGTTTCTTTAGTCACTTTCCCAACTAACAGACTCTCACTTTCTCCATCCATAGAGATGCAGGATTCACAACCTTCACATCTGACACTTTCCATCATTTTTCCCAAAGCGTCCATGAGCCTCCAACTGACATTGTACCAGCCCCACCAGCCTCTCTAAGTTAATGGGCATCCTTACGACCATGCCGGTCCAGTAACAACGGTGCCGGTAAGCCTAACGGCTCCATTGTTACCGACCTGGCATACCGACTCTTGCCGACTCTGCGGGCGTGTGCCGTCCCGCCTGCCAGGGTCAGACCTGGTGGGCGGAACGACACCTGTCCGCAGAGTTTCACGGAAGCACCGGCACCGTTGTTAATGGTTCCGGTGCTTCCGTGATCCCCATTCCCATTAAGTCCTGTGGGACTCAGTAGGAATTGGGATTTACAATTACCGGTGCCTGACTTCCCAGACCGCTGGGGCTGTAATGCCTTGGTGTTTCCAGCAAGCCAGGCGCCCGTTAAATGTGCAAGTCTGGCGGCAACCTTGTTGGGCAGAAACCTGTCCAGTTCCATTAGGGACCATTGCAAAAGGCTTAAGACTACAGGTGTTGGCAGTAAACCCAATTGGTAGCAGTCTGTACCACCCAGATTTACCTGGTAGCTGTGGCTGAGCAGCCAGACTTCTCTCAAGAAGAGTTAGACAGTATATAGGGTATACAAGATGGGTGCCAAAATACAGTAACACAAGCAAACACTGACCAGAGCTTTGGTATCAAAGTATATAATTATTTATTTAAAGACACACTTCGAAACACTCCAGCACTATTATTGTAAGAAAGTTCAAAACACAGTCACTATTAATATATATACATCCCTTATTCCTTATTAGACAAGTCTTGGTTAACACCACTTATTTTCAGACAGAGGTGAGCGCTTAACTAAAGATAGCACTCCAATAAGTTATCAAAAAAGGGAGGGAAAAGGCAGAAATTAGAAAAGCACACACCACAATACTTTAGAAGCACTCAGCAAGGCAGGAAAGTCAAAGTCTACTTGTGAGCAAAAAGTTCAGAGGCCCGGCTCCCTCTTAGAGAGAGTAGAACACCAATGCGCCCAAGATCACAGTTTAAAAGGCTTGAACAGTCTTGTAGAGAGTTTAAAAAGGAATTAGTTCAGCTCAGAAAAGTTCAGTTAGCCAGCCTAGAGCCAGCCCAAGTGGTAAGATGAAGATTTATGAAACACCCCACACAGACCGTTGCGAGGGAGGCCAGGCAGACACAGTACCTTGAAAGTGGAGGGAATCCTCCAGCGGGGGTAGTTGTTCCTGGCAGTGGGTGCAAGTCGCGGCATCGTCCAGAGGAAGAGCAGATCTCGACGTGGAGGAAAGCTGAAGGTCGTTGCACTGCCAGGGAAGAAACCAGCTGCGGAGTTGTCCGGTTAAAAGGTACTACCCTTTTATTCGCGGTAGTGGTAAAACGTGGTATCCCGGTTGCCGGGGTGCTTGGCACAGGCAAGGCGGCCACGAGATGATCCGGGAAGGCGAAAAGGCGGGAAAACTGGTTATCCCCACCAGTCAAACGAAGAAGACTCTTCGGGATGAAGATCTCTGTCGTTGGAAGAAGTGGTGAGTCGGTTCAGCAGGGGTCCACCGGTGGTGTCGTCGTTGCTGGTCGGCTCAGCTTCTCCCTCTTCTGATTCTTTGGTCCTGTGGTGACGTCTGAAGTCCCAGTCCCAAAAGCCCTGCTTTTATGCAGAAAACCCCCATTAATCAGTCCTAGCTGTCACTCAAACATGCTAAGTGGTGAGCCGGGCGGCTCACCACTGGGCCAATCACACAAGAGTGCGACTTGAGTTGCCGAGACAACTAAGTCCAGGGTGCCTAAACCCCCCCCCCTCCCACACATCCTGTATACCCAGACAGAGTGGCACCACTTTTGGAGGCTTCTGTGTAGAAGCCCGCCAAAAAGTGGAACAAACGGCTCGACTTGGGTTGGAGTTACAGAGGAAAACACAAACGCCATTTTAAAACCGAGTCCTGGGGAAAAGACCCAACGGGGGGAATAAATATTAAATAAATAACCCGGCGGTATCTTTAAGATTGCACCAAAAAGTGGTGCGTTTAAAATGAATGGGAAAATCCCATAGTAAATATTCTTAAGGAATATTTTGCGTGGTAACCACTGCCACCAGCCAGAAACTCGATGAGGGGGGACTGCACAGTGCCCCCTCGAAAAACAGACCCAGGGGCAATCTAATTACCCATACCAGTACTTCCACAATATGATGGTTTGTACTGGTTCTGTTCCCAATTTAAGACTAGTAAAGTCAATGGTGACTTTACATGCCCTGGGAGACAGTAGTCAGTCCCAGGGTATGGAGTCTATGTTTGGGGGTCACTATGACACCCCTGTGTTACTGCACTGAGGGTGCTGTGTAACACAATCACCAAAAACCACATGAAACCCTATGGAGTAAAAGACCCCATAGCCCATAAAACACATTTCAAAGTCAAAGGATATCTCAAATCATGTCTAAGAGTGGGAGAAAAAGAGTCTCACTCTTAGCAGGAGAAAATAATAAACCCCGAAAATCCATCAAGGCTGCTGGGGGACTCACTAGGTTTGGGAAATTAGCCTTAACAGAGAATTCTCCCTAACAAACCTGCCGGTTTTACCAGTACTGTTACAGCTGGACTTGTGATGAGGCCCAATGACTCATATCCATACTCCCTCCAACCCAAACACTTTCCACTCAAAATGCCCCAGCCCAAAAGCTTTCCAAAGACATGTCAGTGCCCTTGTTACAAGTAAGTCAAAACCCACCCTTTCCTCATGATTGTGATGTAACCCAATCCTAATATGGTATTTGACACAAACCTACCACGCTGCATTCCATGAGTCGTAGGCCCAATTTATTTATTTATTGTGCATTTGTAAGGCGCTTATACATCAAGTAAATTGTCTTTCAAATCGCCCACAGGGCAACAGGGAGGGGGCATGGGAATGAAGAACATATACAACAAAGAAATATAGAGGCGGACCTGCATGACTGGTTGTGGTCTCCCCTCTTTCGGCTTTGCAGAGGCTCAAGCCTGATATGTGGATTATTGTGCTACCACTGATCTTGCAACGGGTCGGCCTGAAAGACAGAGTTTCAACTGGTCTGCACCTACCATGACTGACACTATCCCATTCCCTCCTGCCTTCCTAAGAGCACTCCAACAGGGTGGGCTGTGTTTCTTTTTTGTCCCTTCTCTTCAGTTCCAGTGACCCCTTTCCCACTGAACAAAGTGTTCCATTTGGACATTGAAGACTACAATGTGTGTGGGAGTTCAACATCTAATGCATTCCTCTTTGAGTAAAACTACAAATCAAGCACATAAGCAGGCACAGATGAAGAAAAAAATATTTCCAGGAGGGGCTGTTTGAACTGTAATGATGTAATGTTTTTGAAAGACTTCATTCCATCCCCGCCTGGTGAAGTTGTGAATTACCACGAAAGATTGCAAATAAATTACTCTACTAGCATAATTATGGTTTTGACTCGTTGTTTTCCTTTGGCTACACACTCTATTCATTACTTAGCTAACACGGCGCAAATATATATTGATTATTTAATAAAAAAATTAAAAGAAATTCCTGGAAACATGATGTGTTTAACTAGAACAGGAGGGAATGCACCTGAATGAATATCCTGCATGAACACAACATTTAAACAGATGTACATCATGTGCTTCTCTTATTATGGAATACTGATTTTTCTGGAGCTTGTGGATCTGCTTAGATCACATGTTCTGCATAGTCCGACATCTAGTGGAAGTCGCAGAGTATTACAAGATTTGTTTTCGAAACTCGAAAACAGACGTCGACGGGGCGTGTTTAGTAATACCATCCCTAGTGTGACATGTACTGTGCCCATGGTCCTTCATGCGTCAAGGTCTCTCAGATTGTTTTTCTCTGCCATCGAAGTCTGTTGCGAATGCAGAGTTCTTTTCTAGGCTGATGCCTTTGAATTACTAAAGTTATATTCCTTTCCTTTATTTTCACCTCGCTGCATGTCTGTTCATCCTTTCGTTGGCTCCGGACGAACACTCATGGCGTAGACGACTCATCGATCAGCGGCCTTACAGGCGTCTTCGGTCTTCTGCCCTTGACAGTAGGGAGAGAGGGGGGTGGTTGTCTATACTGACTCCTTTTAGATAATGCTTATTCCCTTTCTCCTATTTTCGCTCAACTGCCCTGGTTAAACGTAATGGACAAGACCCCATTTAAATGTTGTCCCTTCCGCCATCGTAAATATCCGTGGAAAGACACGCACCGACTGTGCAACCACTGTCTCCCGAGGGATAAAGCTGAAAAGCACTTTAAATCTTGGCAGCTTTTCCGGCCAAAGACCAAGAAAGATCGGCAGATGAAACTTTGGGTCGCTCGCGCTATTTAGGACGAGGCTTCCATAGATGGGACGGAAGATTCCAGCAAGGGCAGTTTCGGGGTCATGAGTGACACAGAGGGCAATAGGGATCTGTCCGGACTGACTGTGAAGGCCCTCGACTCGAAGAAGCAGTCCAGCGGCCCTGTGATGGATGAGACACCCGGCGGCGACGGCACACACAAAGACGCTAAGCACATACACAGCCCACCCTCAACAGCATCGTTGAGCATCAAGGCCCATGCGGTGACCAGGGATAAAGCCTCAGGTTCTTCACTGTCCTATGGGCCATCGCGCAAGCTTTCGCCTGTCGACAGTTCCCAAAAGCGAAAAGCAATGGTTGGTTCGGATACTGCATACAAAAAGGCCCTCCTTTCGCGTGCCGAAGAACCGGCGTCAGAAGGTATTTCGGCGTCTCCTAAAGAAGTGCCAAAAAAACGAATGCCGCAAATTCAAGCATTAATTAAAAAACACGTTAGCGGTTCACTACTAAAGGCAAGGTTGCCGAATAAATTTCGATTCCCCTCACCCCCAAGGCCACCCAAAAGAGGTTTCTATTCCCTTAGACACCATCTCAGGCTATGCGCCATAAGGATGCCATTCCCACTAAAGATGCCACTCCCTCCAAGGGCCATTTCATCTCAGGCTTCCCACAAGAATGTCATTATACACCAGAACTATTTAATACAATTCTTAGAGTGTCCTGTTTCATGAATTTCATGGACGAACACCCCAACCAACTAATGGCACTTAGAATGTCTCACAGCCAGGGACTTCGACAGAGCCCACCCCCTTCCCAAAAATGTCCCGCCTTGATCCACAGCTGAGAACCTCTGCTCTAAGCATGCCGGCCTCGGCTTCCCAAGAAACCACTTATAACCAAGACTCATATTATGATGACCAGGCAGGATCTCAGCTGACCTCTATAGCCAAGATCAAGACCAGTACTACGATAATGACGATGACTATATCTATAATTTTCCATCGAAAAGCATATTCATTGAATGAATTTCAATGGATTTCCAACTCAGACCTTTAAAATAGATGTATGTTTGGGTTGGAAATTCAATGAGTTGAGGAAAGGGTTCATTTTTGAAAATGGGGGTGAGGTTAGGGAACTGGACCCCTGTGAGTTGAGGGGGTTTGGGCCCCCCCAAATTAACAATAAACACTACAAATTGGAGGGAGCTGTCCAGTGCTGAAATGCATTATAGATATCAGTACTGGACAAGGGTTAATTTTTGAAAATGGGGGTTGGCAGGTTAGGGAAAGGGGACCCCTGGGGATTTGGGGGGACAATAAACACCACAAGTTAGTGGGAGCCCTCCAGTGCTGAAATACATTATATATTTCAGCACTGGACAGCTCCCTCTGACTGGTGTAGTGTGCACTTTCATTTTATTTTCTAGGACTGGGGACCTTTATTTTATTTTATTGCCCCCCCCCCAATAAAATAAAAGTGCACACAAGTTAGATGTAGCTGTCCAGATTTCAGCACTGGACAGCTCCATATAACGTTAAAATGTTATACATGGTCCATCGACTTTCCATGCAAAAAATGTAGTGTTTATATACCGAAACCCTTTTCGATGAAAGGGTTTCGATGCATAAACACTTTACACTTTACGTATGGTAATTCGAAGGAACATTTTTTGTTGCATAAGTTTTGATGCATTCCATTTTCGAAGGAATGCATTAGATGGAAAGACTAGTAACCACTTCATGCAACCTCATGTCAGAAACAATCATTCTGAGGGACTTTGATGTGTGAAAGACCATGGGTACAGTACACATCACGCTAGGGATAGGATTATTAATCACGTCGTGTCGATGTCTGTTTTCAAGTTTCGAAAACAAATCTTGTAATACTCTGTGACTTCCACTAGATGTCAGACTATGCAGAACATGTGAATCTAAGCAGATACAAGCACCAGGAATATGATTACGGTGAGTAATGTATCACATACGTTGTATAATTGTACTCTTTTTGTTATATTTCTCTAGGAAGGCTCTGCAAGAGGTATTCACTTTAGCAGATCTAGACCATGCAAATGTTGTTCGTTATTATTCCTCCTGGAAAGACACAGCTTATTTTGATGATGATACTAGTGACTCCGCCACTAAAGCAAGGTAAATATTCCCCATTACTGTCAAACTGTTAGGCATTTTGCCATTTGCTTGCTGTGAGGTTTATGGTGTGGACATATTTCTTTCAAAAACCTCCCTGGTAGTGGAGGGAGCCATGATCTAATTGTAAGACTGAGAGACCTACCCTGCCACTCTAACATGAGGCACTTTGTTATTCACTGTTCCTACCTGTTTTACCCAATTATTTCTCTGTTGCCTTATCTGAAGCCTTTTTCGAAACATAAATCCTATTTGTGAGCATTAGGGAGCTTGGTTTCCCAGTGTTTGGGTATTCCATGTAGCTGTTATTTTCACATGTGTCTCCTTGCACACTTGGCTGTGAGAGCCCTGCTTATTATTGTTAGCCTTTTTGTAATTTATTTGGTACCACTTGCTGTATTCCCGTGCCTGTCAATATATGGAACTTTAAGAAGGACACAGTTGAGTGACAAGGGGACGGCTCTTTAAAGAGCATGAGACAAAGGTTTACTGCTATACACAGAGTTGGGGTAAAAACCTGGTCCCTCCTCACTGCCACCTTCTCCCTCAGAGCCATGACTGGCTCTGGATTACTTTGTGGCAGTCCTCCCCCTGTTGACAAGGCCAGAATTCTGGCCTTGTAACACTAGCCATTATGTGATCTGTCGAGATCTTAAAATATTCCTTCACAGGTGGTGCTTCTAGTTCCTCACTGGGGATTGATATTTGACTTGGTTGGCCATGAATAGGACCACTATCCTCCACATTGTCATGTGGTTCCTAGTCTTGCAACCTTCTACTTTTACCATCAAATATCAGCAAGGGGGACTTCCAGGCAAGCGCAGACACTTAAAGTAGTCTAATTGGGAGCTTTGTGGCCATTGCATGCTCGGCTGTCCCCATCTCCACCAGAGTCAGTCCAAACCCTGAAAACTAGTGAAGTGAAGAGGGATTGCAGTTACCTCACTGAACAGGTCCATAGCTGCAAGAAGGGTGAGGATGCTGCAATATATAATGGATAGAGCCCCGGTCCCGCAGAAATAGTCAAGTAAGGCGTATCAGATCGTTGTCTGAATATGAGGTCACCGCTGGTCCAATTCCACCAAGAGTTTTTTCTGATTGGGGACCAGCCAACCTCCACAAGAGAAGGTTATCTCTGGTGGAATGCAGCAATGCTGGGCCACACACTAAAGAAGCAGTTTTCTTTACCGGGGCGCCCAGGGTGTAATGTGGTGCTTTGAATGGAGCAGTTGGTGGTGGATCAACTCTCTGTTCCTATTGGCGAACCCCCTGTCCCCTGGCCTGTGCCAACATTAACCATTGACGTGCTGGTCAGTTAGCACAAAGAATTGTAGGGGAATGCTGACAGCTTAGGGGTTAGTAATTTGCTTCTCCAACGTGGCTCCTTTCCCATTTACTTTCAATGATTCCTTGCTCAGTGGGATGTGAAAAGGATCAGTAGACTGGGGACAGTGACGTCTGTGGCCTAGCTGTATGTGAGCAGGGGTTGTTGGGGCGTCCTGCCCCCGCCAAAGGTAGGGAAGTTTAGGTTGTAGGGTCATGGGTAACTCCTCAGGATTATTGTTTCCCGTTTGGTGTATGCTTACCAGTGGTTTCCTTCTAGTTCTGGAGCAAAGAGTCAAGAGTCAAGTCTTGAGTAGTTTTCTGAATTCCGATGATCCCTTGTGTTGCATATGTTATTTGGTAGGTCATTACATTTTATTTCTGCCAGTTGACAGAAAGATGATACTCCAAATGTTCTTTTATTGTATGGTTTTGGTGGCAAGCGAATGTCGTTGCTTGATCTGCGTGGCTTGTCGGATGGTAGACGGTTATTTTCTCATTTAGGAACTCTGCTCCTAGGCCGTGGGTTGTTCTGTGCGTTATGCACATTGTTTTAAACTTTATTCGCTGTTTCATTTGTACCAGTGTAGCATTTTCAGCGCTGTGGTAATGTGTTCTCTTCATGGTAGTTTGAGCAAGAGTCTGGCGCAGCATTTTGGATGCGCTGAAGTTTCTTTAATAGTCGTTCTGGCATTCCTGGGTATAGGCTGTTGGTGTAGTATACTCTGGACATGATGAGTGCGATGATAGTGAGTGTTTTGTGGGTGAAGGAGAGGAATGGTAGGATCCTTTAGGAAGAAACATTTCTTGATTATAGCCTTTACTTGTGGCTCAAGTGTTCGCTCATTGTCCATCAAGACTCTCAGGTTCTAAACTATCGTTGATGGAGTCTGTGCTGTTCCTAGTTCCGTCGGCCATGGGATGTAGTGATCGTTTCCCCCACTTTTAGATATGCTTGTAATGTCTGTTTTGCCCGGGTTGAGTTTGAGGCTGTTAGTGTTCATCCAGCCGTAGAGTTCTTGTAGGCAGTCTTCCAGCGTTGAGTTTCCTTCCTGTGTATCTTGTATTTTGTAGACGATCTATGTGTCATCAGTGTAGTTGTAGTGCGTGAGGCTGTTTTTTGCTGAGCTTGATTAGTGGCGTTAGGTATATGTTGAAAAGCAATGGGTATACGGTGGATTCTCTTGGAGTGGATTTGAAAGGTTTGATCCATATAGATTCTGTTCTGTTTGTTAGGAAGGATTTAATCCATAGTAGGTCTAGGTCGGTGATTGCTATTTCTTCCAATCTCCTTTGAGGATGTCATGGTTGACTGTGTCAAATGATGCAGAGAGATCCAGAAGTATTAGAGCTGGGCTTTTGTCCGAGTCTGCATTAGCCTTTAGGTCTTCCCAGATTGAGAGCAGTGCCGTTTCCAACCCCCTCATCGGTCTGAAGCCTACTTCTGGTTGACCCAGCAGTAGGTGTTCTCCCATGAATTTTTGTGTTATTTTATAGAAGTGTGTTTTGAGTAGTTTCGCTGGGTACGGGATGTTAGCGATGCGTCTGTAGTTGGAGATGTCCTCCACGTTTCCTGCTGTGTCCCTGAGGAACGGCTTGATGCATGCTGATTTGAATGATCTAGGTACTTTCCCTGTTGAAAGTGATTGGTTGAAAAGGTTTCTGTAGTGTTCCATAGGTGTTCCTTGTGTGAGGATTGATTTGTGTATGTCTGGTGGGGAGGGATCCATGGGGGAGCCAGCTTTGTTGCTATTGCTTAACAGCTTGACGAATGTGTCTGCTGATATTTGGGGAAAGCTTCGGAGTTTGTTCTGGCGATCCTCGGATGGCTGGCTAGGTTACATGTTGTAGTTGCTTGGTCTGCTTTTTATGATTTGCTGGATGGTGCCTATTTTGTTTTTGAAGTGGTCTGCGAGGACGTTGCATAGTTCCAGTGAGGGTATCAGTGTGTTGTTGCATCTAGTGGGGGTTTCTAATTTCTTTTAGGATTTTAAACAGTTCTTTTTGGGTGTTGGCAACTTTGGTGATTCTGTTGTCATAGTATTTCTTTTTGGCCCTATGGATTTCCTTTTTGTATGAGTGGATTTGTCATTGGAATTGGAATTTCCTCCCCAAGTCAGTTTTTTTCCCTCCATTCTAGTTCCAGCTTTCTGTTTTTTGTTTTCATGATGCTGAGTAGCGAGTTAAACCATTTTGCTGTTGCTCTTTTGTGCCATGGAGTGAAAGGTTTTTCTTTGGAGATCTTGTCTATTGTCCTGGGGATCCGTTGGTGAAGTTTTTCTGTTTTTCTATCAAGGTCAACTTCATCCAGAGTCGCTGCCAGTGGTTTGTTTATTTAAAGTAGTTCTACTAGGTTGCTATTTTTGATGGTCCTCCAGTTTCTTTTCATGATAGTCGGCAGTTTGACAGGTTTTTTGGCAGTTGATTGACTAGTGTGATCAGAAAGAGGATAATGAGGTGGTCGCTCCAGAGCATCTGTATTGGTGGCGCATTGGTGATGAGGTTTTTTGTCGGGACGATTGCGTCTAGTGTATGTCCCGCTGCGTGAGTTGCTCCTTTGACCAATCTGATGTAGTTTCATTGTCTTCAGTTGTTTGGCTAGTGATTTTTGTGTGTTAGCGGTTTCTTCGTCAAACCAGATGTTGACGTCTCAAAGGATAATTAGGCGTTCCTGCTATATGGCTAGGTTGGTGATGCCTTGAATAAAGGCACCCAGGAAGGTTGCAACGTATGTTGGTGGTCTGTATACCAAGATGAATTTGAGGCTTGTTTTGGGGTTTGCGGTTAAGCGAAGGATTAGGGATTCACAGTTTTTGCCATTTGATTGTGAGCACTTGAAGTTGACAGGGAGGCAGTTATGGAGTATAATTTTGTAATTGTCATCTAGCCATATTTCGGTTAGGAATAAGATGTCGATACCTTTGTCGCACACGAGGACATAAATCTCGGAGGCATTCTTGGACATTGATCTAGCGTTGATTAGTTTGCAATGGATCTTTTTGACTTAGGTTTGTTTTTTTGATCCTTGTCTTGTCTTGCGGTTGTTTAGTTTGATTGCTTATGTGTTGTTGTTGTCGATTGGTTGGTGATCCGTGGAGTCTGCTTCGTCGTAAAGGCGGTCTGTTAGATTGATGGTTGGGTTGATTAATTCTTCTGTTTTATAGTCTTCTATATTTTGATGGGCCTGCTGATGGTACCCGTGTGTTTTTGTGATGTACGGAGTGAGGCCTTTGGTGTTGTACCTTTCTCTTCTGGGGTCTTCTTTTTTTTTGTGGGGTTCCAGTTGGTTGCCAGCGTGTCGGGACCTGTTGGTGGCGTTGGAGTTTCGAGGTGCTGTGGTTGTTGCGAGGTGTGGTGTAAGATATAGGGATTTTTCCCTTCTTATGATGTTTGTTCGGTTGGCTGTAGTGTTTGTTGGGGTGCATTCTGTATTCGGAACTGTTTCTCTTGGAGGAGGGTGAGGGTGTGGATCAGATTGGTTTGTTCCTTGTTCCGATTTTCTTTGGCGGCATCTAGCTTTGTCCCTGGGCATTTTGTAGTCCTTGATAGTAGGAAGGTTAGTGTATTGAGGTTACAGAGGCGGTGGCCCACCTGTAGGGCCTTGTGTGGTTTGGTTGGTTTCTACTATTGCAATGTGATAGCTGGATGCACTCTATGGTTGGTTGTTCAATTAGATGGTTAGGTTCTGGTGCTCCACTATCTATGGATTGACGGTCTAGGTGGGCTCTGGCGGGTTACTGCGTGTTGTAAGAGGGAGGCGCAGTTGGATATGCAAGGTGGGTGACGGGTTCATGGTTAACTTGGGCAGTGACCTGGCTATCGTTACTAGCTTTCAGTGGTTGCTTGCCGTTCCTGGGTGAAGGGCGGGCCTAGGATTCGCAGATGGTAGGGAGTGGGCAACGCACTTAAATTGAGATTCCTAGATAGGGGGAGAAGAAGGCCTAGGTTTCACAAACTGGTAGACAAGGCAGAGCACACCTAGATTTGAGATTCCTAGAAAGTGGGAGAAAAGGTTTCACAAAATGGCAGTCAATGAGAAAAACACACCTAGATTTGGGATTCCTAGATAATCGGAGAAAAGGCCTAGATTTCACAGAATGGCAGTTAATGAAAAAACACGCCTAGATTTGAGATACCTAGATACTGGGAGAAAGGCCTAGGTTTCACAAAATGGCAGTCAATGAGAAAACGCACCTAGATTCGAGATTCTAGATACTGGGAGAAAAGGCATAGGTTTCACAAAATGGCAGTCAATGGGAAAACGCGCCTAGATTTTAGATTTCTAGATAATGGTAGAAAGGCCTGTGTTTCAGCCTACAATGGATGCTTCCAGTTTGGCCTGTAAATTAGGTGCACACTGGACTTCTCAGAGTGTGTCCTCAGTGTGCATGTTTAGTGGGTGGAGTACTTATCACAGGAGGGGGAGGTTTAGGATGGGGTGAGCGTTAACGTAGTAATCACTACCAGTAGTTCCCTCTACCTTGTCTGTTGACACAGGTTGACGGCTGTCCGGTCCTCTTTTTCTACTTGTGGATACTATCCGAGTTTGCTTATCCTGTTTGTGGGTGGAATTATATTTCGGCAACCCCCTGGATGAGTCGGGGTGGGAGCAAGGGAGCTTGTTGGCAGCTGCTTAGGCAATAGACTTGGCCTCCCCCTGCAGTCGGCTATGAGCTTCCGAGCACTGCTTTACCTGTTGCTTGAGCCAAATGTGGGGTGGGGACGGGCAGAGGGGTAAGGGGCACAGGTGGTTTGTTGTAAATGTGCAGGATTTAGGGTTAGGTGGCCATGAATGGTGCTTATGCTTACTCGTAGGTGGCAGCCTGCTTCCCTGTGGACACCTGAAGACACCATTTGGGGCTGCTTATACAGGACCTGTCCTTTGCCTCAGGGTCCTTAGCCGAGAGGGCTGCCAGGCAGGAGGGCTGCTCTTGTGCTGGAACTGAAAAAGGGCTGTAGGTTCTATCACCGAGTTGAGGGACTGGAGGGAGGTGGTAACCCGGAAGAGTGTGGGGAAGGGGCACACACTCACCTCGCAGAGCTAAATAACAATGTGGTGTGCAGGCCACGAACCACAGGGTTAGGCCCTTGCTGTAGATGACGCAGGGCTGACCAATCAGTGTAGGAGGGAGGGATCAGAGGCTGGCCGGAGAGTTAGAAGGAGGGAGCTGGTGTCAGGGAAGGGGAGAGGGCTCAGGAAACACGCAGAGCACTTGGCATGCCAAAAGAAATAATTAACCCAAAAACAACAGGCCGATGTTAAGACTAGAGGGTCAGTGGCACGGGGGCACACACTCACTTCGCAGAGCTAAAGAACAACGTGGTGTGCAGGCCACTAACAGTGGCGGTAGGCCCCCATATGAGGGACTTTTTTCTGTTCAACTTTTAAAAAAAATCTTTTATTTAATGCGTTCAGTTATAAAACCTTTCGCATCGTACACAAATATAACAAACATAACCAATATACATCTGTCCAATCACTAAAAATACAATCAAAGATGTTTTCCATTTCTCCAGCATGGGGTCTGGCATGGATTCACATGCTCATGAATATTCCCCGTCGTCAGGCTGGGAATCCTCGGTAAAGAAAAAACCAGTATCAGTTTCGTTTCTGATCTGTCTTTCGTAGTAATAACCAATCACTGGTCTCTGCGTCATACTGACCACAGCCAATGACTGCCCTCTACCTAAGCACCGCCTCTGGCAGCCATCTTCAGATTTTTACCGCACGTTCATGTGTTGGGATCCTCGTGCTATTGCTCTCGAGCGTTAGTGCTATTTTTTCACGTTTTTTCTCAAAAAACTTCTTGTTTTCGGTCAAAAGAGCCTCAAGCTCCACCGACTCTCCATCCGATCAACGGGGACCCGTGTCGGATTCGTCTGCGCCCCTCAAGGGTGAAGATTTCGTCGAGCTACGCTTTTGGAGGACTCCAGAAGTTTCTCAGGCTCGGACATGGCCCAGGAGAAGGGATGCTCGACGCCCGGAAAGCTGTTCAGGGTCTGCCCTGGATGCCAGCTGCAGAACGTCTTTAAGGAGGACGAACACTCCTTTTGTCTCTACTGCTTACATGAGGACAAGACGCACGTGGAGAAGGACTGTGCGTTTTGCGGCAACATGTCGGAGCGGACCATGAAGGACCGCCATCAACGTCTCGCCAACTGGCTAGAAGGGAAGAGCCCGTCAGGCGAGAAGAAGAGGAAGAAATCCGAGCGGTCTTCTAAGACCTTTGAGGACGCCCCGGCGACGGGGGTCCAACACAAGGCAAAGCACCGCGAGTCCGCTGGCACCGGGAGCGCCGAACGGTCGGGCTCTACGGGCGCCAGGCAGGGCGCACCCTCCCCGGCACCATCAACCACGAGCCAACGCTCTGGGTCGGGTAAGAGGAAGGCCGAGCACCCGGCGAAGCTCCTGGAGAGGCCCCGGTCGAGCTCGAAGGCCCCATCGGAGGGGGAGCGAGGCAGTGCCCCCCCCCTCAAGGATAAGGCGGTGAGCGCACCTAAGGTGGTGAAGGCCTTAATCCATCCGGCCAAACCCTCTATCGAAACTGTCGTGGCGGCCCTGGCTCAGCCTGTGGGGGCTACACCAGTGGTGGCGACCTCGGGGCTCAGAGTCTCCCTGCCACCTCGGAGGGAGTCCTCTTTTGTGCCAATCGATAGGGCCCCCGTGAAATCCCCCGTGGGGAAGAAAAAGGGGGGGGCAGGGCGTCGTCGTAGATTCGGCCTCAACCTCGGAGGAGGAGCTGGTCGAAGTCTTAAGCCACGGCCTCGGCGTGGAAGAAGACCGGCCCGTCGGGATGGATCCCGACGCAGGCGACGACGACGACATCGAGGGTACCGACGGGGCCCCTGATCGCCCGTCGGATCCCCCTCTGCCAGCGCCGCGAGACAGCTCGGCGGCCATTTTGTTGGCTATACAGTCCTTATGCTCAGAGATAAGGACGAGACTACCGTTGCCGACGGAACCTCTCCCGTCGGGGGACCCAGAACCGGGACCTTCTGGTGTTCCCCCTACCAAGAAAAGAAGGATCCACCCTCCGCCTCCTTTTCAGCCGTCGCGCCCCTTCCAGCCCTCCTCCCCGTCCACCCGAGGGGATGATACGGGGACTGACACGGCAGCGACGGGTACGGACGACGAGGTATACGACGAGGATGTACCGTCGTCGCCTCCCACCAGGGCTTCTCCGCCCGACGAGATTGGATCGTTCCACTCCATGATCTCCAGGGCATCCGAGCTTTTTCAACTCTGCCCTGAGGAGAAGAAGGAGGAAGGTTTCCTTTATCAGCGGCGCGAGGCCAAGAGGAAGACGGTCCTCTCAGTGCCTCTATTGGACGACATTTGGGATGAGGGCCTCACCCTCCTCAAGAACCCTTCCACGACGCCAGCTAGAAGAGACCGGTACGAGAAGAAGTACCGGGTCCCGGACACGGCCCCCCTGTGCCTCCGGGCGCAGCCTACCCCGGACTCCGTCGTCTCCGCGGCGGCCAGGAAGAAAGCGGGGGGGGGTGCGGCCTCCACATCGACTTCCCCACCGGACGGTGAGGGAAAGAAATTGGACGCTATGGGACGCAGAGTCATCTCGTCGGCAGCGACGACGATTAAAGCGGCCAACGCCTTTGCTATCGTGGCCCGCTACGACAGGGAGCTCTGGTACAAACTGGCTCCCCTGCTGGACTTCCTGCCGGACGACAAGAGGACAGAGGCCCTGGAGATCCTGCAGGAAGGTGAGGTGGCTTCGGACCACGCCATTACCGTCGCGACGGACATTGCCGACACTGGGTTCCGCCAGTTAGGCAACGGCGTTTGCCTTAGGCGGCGTGGATGGCTCAAGGCTACGGACTTCCGTCAAGACGTTCAGACCAGAGTCCTGGACATGCCCTTCGATGGGGACAACCTGTTTGGCAAAACAGTGGACGATTCCCTTCAGGCCATTAAAGCGGACACTGAGACGGCCCGGGCCCTGGGAGTTCTGCAGCAACGACGGACGCCCTTTCGGAGCAGCGGAGGCAAGGGCGCCTCCAAAGGTTCCGGCGGCGGTTTTTCCACCTACCGTCAAGCGGCCCGCTCGTCGTCTCAGGAAGCCTACAGAGGACGAGGCAAGTCTGGCGGACTCCGCCGTCGTCGCCAAGGAGGTCGAGGCGGAAAAGCCTCGTCCAAGCAGGATTGAACCGACCGTGGGGTCGGGCCCCCACCGAAGCACCCCGGTAGGAGGCCGGCTGGCGAGCTTCATCAGCGTGTGGGAGTCCATCTCCACCGACCGTTGGGTGCTGGACGCCTTGGCCCGGGGCCACGCGCTCGAATTTCAAAGAAGGTGTCCGCGCGTCCCCCCCGTGGCCAGGAAAGAACTTCACGTCCCTCAACTTCTCCTGGAGGTAAAGGCGATGCTGAGGAAGGGCGCCATCGAACTCGTCACAAAGAGACTTCGGGGCTCCAGAGTTTACTCGAGATACTTCCTCGTGAAGAAGAAGACGGGGGGATGGCGCCCCATCCTGGACCTGCGACGTCTGAACAAGTTCATCAAGGCGCAAAAGTTCCGGATGGTCACCCTCCAGCACGTCCTGGGTCAGCTGGAGGAAGGAGATTTCCTGTCGTCGTTGGATTTGGAGGATGCCTACTTCCATGTTCCCATCCTAAAGGGGCACCGAAAATTCCTCAGGTTTGTGGTCCAAGGGCGTCATTACCAGTTCAAAACCCTCCCCTTCGGACTACGGTCGGCACCCAGGGTATTCACCAAGTGCCTTGCACCGGTGGCGGCGCAGCTGCGCCGCGAGGGGATCCACGTCTACCCCTACCTGGACGACTGGCTCATCCGAGCCAAGTCGAGGGAGCTCGCCCGGGATCACACGGCAAGGACCGTCCGACTTCTCACGGACCTGGGATTCTCCGTGAACTACGCCAAGTCTCACCTGGTACCCACGCAAAACGCACTGTTTCTGGGAGCGAAGCTCGACACAGTGTCTCTTCTGGCCTCCCCGTCGGAGGAAAGGACCAGGTCCATCCTGGGCAAGGTACAGCGGATGTTGGTTTCCGACGCGGCCAAGGTGAGGTCCATCAAGTCCCTCCTCGGAATGATGTCTTCCTGCATCTACCTCATTCCCATGTGCAGGCTCCGGATGCGCCCGTTGCAGGAGTTCCTGGACGCGCGCTGGATCCAAACGACGGGCAGCTTCGAGGAGAGGATCACACTCGACGAGAGTTTCCGCCGAGCAGTCCGGTGGTGGGGCAGCCGCACGCATCTGACGGCGGGCATGGACTTCCAGACCCCAGATCACCAGGAGACAGTGACCACCGATGCCTCCCTGGAAGGGTGGGGAGCGCACACCGAAAATCTGCATGCGAAAGGCCTTTGGCTCCCGACGGAGAAGTCCCTCCATATCAACGTCCTGGAGCTCCGTGCAGTGTTCTGGGCCCTCAGGTCCTTCCTTCCGTCCCTCAAGGGCAAGGTGGTGAGGATCTTCACCGACAACACCACCACCATGTTTTACATCAGGAAACAGGGCGGAACCAGGTCCCCAGCGCTGTCCAAGGAGGCGCAGGACCTGTGGCATTGGGCCGTCGCCCAAAGGATGTTTCTGGTGCCGTTTCATCTGGCAGGGATAAAAAACACCATCGCCGACTCACTCAGCAGGGAGCTGCGCTCGTGCCACGAGTGGGAACTACGGCAGGATCTAGTGGATCGCCTCTTCCGACGGTGGGGCACACCCCAGATCGACCTGTTCGCGACGGCGACGAACTCCAAGTGCCGGAGGTTCGCCAGCAGGTTTCCCCAGGCGAGGAGCATGGGCGATGCTTTCTCGTTCCCCTGGGAGGGCCTGTTCCTCTACGAGTTCCCTCCTTTGCCACTGCTAATCCGGCTCGTCAACCAGCTCAAGAGGTCACGGTGCAGGATGATCCTCGTCGCACCTGCGTGGCCGAGGCAGATATGGTTCCCGGACCTTCTGGACTTGTCAGCGTCCCCGCCAATCAAGCTGCCGGTGGACGCGGATCTTCTCTCCAGGGAAGGAGGCGCCATCCTCCACCACGACCCGGAATCGCTGAACTTGCAGGCCTGGCTCCTGCAGCGCTAGAGTTTGGAGGATACGACATACCGGCCGACTGCAGAGAGGTTCTTGCAAAGGCCAGGGCGTCCTCGACTCTTAAATGCTACGGACACAAATGGAAGAGGTTCTCTGTCTGGTGCCACGCACAGAAGATTAACCCTCTACGGATTACGGCTCCCCAGGTACTGCCGTACCTACTGACGCTGGCCAAAGCTGGACTGGCACACGCGTCCATCAAGATTCATCTTGCGGCGATCTCCCGATACACCAGAAACACGGGCCGGACGTCCTTGTGGTCTCATCATCTGGTGAAAGAGTTCATGAAGGGACTGTTCAGATCATTCCCGCCGGTGAAGGCTCCGGCCCCGGCGTGGGAGCTCAACGTGGTGCTGACCAAGCTCATGGGACCTCCGTTTGAGCCTCTGCACTCGGCCCCGTTGAAGTTTCTGTCGTGGAAAGCAGCGTTTCTTGTGGCCATCACCTCCGCACGACGGGTGGGAGAGATCCAGGCCCTTTCATGCAAGGCCCCGTACTTGACTTTTCGCGACACGAGGGTAGTGCTCAGGACGCACCCCTCCTCCATGCCCAAGGTACCGTCGGACTTCCATCTCAACGAACCCTTGGTGTTGCCTGTGTTCTTCCCGTCGCCTTCGTCGCCGGCTGAGAGGACTTTGCACTCGCTGGATGTGGCTAGAGCGCTGAAGTTCTACGTGGACCGCACGAAGTGTTTTCGGAAGACGTCACAACTCTTTGTGAACTTTGGACCTGTCAATCAGGGGAAGGCTCTCTCGAAGGCTTCCATTTCCAGATGGCTCTCCGGCTGTATCATGTACTGTCATCGGTTGGCAAACCGACCGCTGCCTGGCCGTCCGAGAGCCCATTCCACCAGAGCGATCGCAGCTACCACGGCGTTCCTTTCTGGTGTGCCCCTGCTGGACATATGCAGGGCTGCTACGTGGAGGTCGACGCACACCTTCACGAAATTCTACTGCGTCGATCGGGATTCCAGGGAGGAGTCCAGGGTCGGCCAAGCAGTGCTGCGCAACCTGTTCGCCTGAGGTGAGCCTGGTGAGGAGGTAAGATGCTTAATGTTGAGTTTGATGTACTGCTTAATGTTGAGCCTTTGCCACCTCCCGTGGTTGTGCATGTGTGTACTGCTATGTATTCTTTATTCATGAGCATGTGAATCCATGCCAGACCCCATGCTGGAGAAGGAACAAGTTACTTACCTGTAACTGTTGTTCTCCAGCATGGGTCTGGCATGGATTCACATGCGAACCCTCCCGCCTACCCCTCTGCGGCTCTTCACTTGGTCATACTGCCACTTAACGTGCTTCTAAATCTGAAGATGGCTGCCAGAGGCGGTGCTTAGGTAGAGGGCAGTCATTGGCTGTGGTCAGTATGACGCAGAGACCAGTGATTGGTTATTACTACGAAAGACAGATCAGAAACGAAACTGATACTGGTTTTTTCTTTACCGAGGATTCCCAGCCTGACGACGGGGAATATTCATGAGCATGTGAATCCATGCCAGACCCATGCTGGAGAACAACAGTTACAGGTAAGTAACTTGTTCCTTATACCCTAATTCATCAGCAATAATACGCAGTTAAACACAATACCATAAAACAATTACCAATAGTTCTCATTCATCACGATTCGTTCAGCCTTAAAACATACATCTAAAACCTACTGCACTCTTAGGTTTGCATCTAAATAAATTATTATTCCCTGCCACATCCTAAATAATGCTAGGTTTAGTTGCATTTCATTCACCGTTAAGCATTCTCTCCAGAAAGACATTGGTTTTATAGTGTCTGTATCATGTACAAATTCTCCCAACAAGGACATGTATACTGGACCCCAAGATATTACACCTCGTCATTACATGTCTATTAGATTCAATGACATGCTTAACCATGCACATCCTACACTACCTCTCTCATACAGGATTCACTTTCTAGGTCCTGTTACCCCAAGCGTGTGTAGCTGATTGAATCGCATCAAGAGAACAAACCTACATAACACAGGAGAAGGAGTGAGTTGCAGGTATTTTTGTGGTTGTAGGAAGGTTGTTTGACATCCCAAATAATCTTTGTACGTTTTTATATTCCTCAGATGTTCGAGATTACATCTCCAATCCTATTCTTTAAGCCTGCTGCAGAATTCTCTAATTAGCTGATGGTAATCTGTATCTAGATTCGGGGTCTGCTTGATTGTTTTAAATATATCTCTATTCAATGTTACAAACTCTCTAGCAGCATAGCCATTATGGGCCTTCATATTGTCTCTTAAGAATGAGAGCAGAGGGCACTTGGGAGTTGTTAACTCTTTTAAATATATGATTCCTCATCTCAGATAGATGTGTCCTCTTACAGAATTCAGCCCCAGCTCTATTCTTGTACTCTCCCTGGGCGCACACTGAGGTAACCCTAAAATGTGCCTCCAGATTTTACCTTCAATTAATTTCATCCATTTCATGTTAGTAATAAACATCCCTTCTAGTCCATAGGTAAGCACAGGGATAATACTTTGTTTATATATTAGTATGACTCATCGGAGGCTATGATCAGATGTGGTAACAACAATTTTTTTTTGGCATTGCAGCTAGGGCTTTTTTTAATGTCATCATATCCAGATGTTTTTATCATTACTCGCATGAAGGCCCAGATATTTGTACACTGCTACCTGCTCTATACAGCCATGCTCCAGCTGCAGATATCGACCTGTATTCTGGCTCTTTCCCACTCTCATTAACTTGGTGTTTTCATGGTTTGTAGTCAATCCGTTCTCCTTTGAGAATCGTTTTAGCTCGTTAGCAGCTCTTATAAGCCCAACCAATGTGTGGTCCATCAGGACCACATAACTGGCTATGATAGCCACCGTCTATGATAGCACACAACCTTGTTTCAGACCTTTCGATGTTGTCAACTGTGCAGGCCCCCATGCTGTCCAACCTGACCCTGATCCCGCAATGTTCCAGTTTAACCCACAAACGCCTGTCTACAGTGTTGAAGGCTGCTTTATAATTTATGTATATCATATTCAACGGGGGGAAATCACGCTGCAAAGCCATAGATTTCAGACTGTTTGAGTAATATATTGTGGGACGTAGTGGAGCCAGCCCTAAAGCCAGTTTGAAAAGGTCCTAAAATCTGTTGTTCTTCAACCCCTCTTTTTGATTCTTTTAATAAGATTGTGGCAAAAATCTGCCTGGCACATCAAGCAGTGATGGTAACCTGTAGTTACTGGGTTCAGTATGCATGTTTTATTTATAGATGGGAATAAATATTGCCCATCTCTACAAGTCCGGGATGTGGCCTTCCACACATACTATCTCAAATAGTGAGAGTAGGACATCACCCCACCCCTCAGGGTTATTCATCAAAACCATATTTGCTAGGCCATCTGGCTCTGGAGCTCTTGATCTTTTTAGCTTTTTTATGATTTCTTCAATGGTAACATTATTGAAAGTTAAGTGAGTGAGAATCTTTATTTTGAATGAATAAAAGCTATAAAAAGTAGAACCATAATAATCATACAATACCGTAAAAATGGTCATTCTATAAAATTGTACATAATTATGAAGAAAAGCCTTAGCTATAGTTCAATTAAAACAAATCTGTAAAATAATAAATATGTGTTCAAATTCCCATAGCCATCATTTAATAATAATATAGGCAGGCTACCTCCAAACTTGCAAAAAAATCTGGCACCCGCGAATGTGCAATTACCGGGTCAAGCCGAGTTTGGTGGACCCGGTAATTGTCCATTCGCAGGTGCCGGTAATAATGGACTCCCATTCCCATTCGGCCCCATAGGGCTGAATGGGAATGGGGAGGGTGGTAGCACCAGTACCGTTAATAAAGGTACCTGTGTTACCATCATGTTCTGCTCGCGGGTGCCAGTACGGCCACCAGGTCAGACCTGGTGGCTGCAAGGTCACCCACAAGCAGAACTCGTAGTATGGCGGTACGGTAGCAACGGTGCCGGTAGCGATACCGGCGCCGTTGTTGCCTTACCGTGGTACTTGTAATGATAGAAATGCAGACAAAATATTTGCTACAGTGCCACCTCCTAGTAATAAAAGAAGAATTTACATAAACACGTTAAAATAACCCCAATTCATATTTCACAGATCTATGTAAGCGTTTCCTGATTTTCCACAGACGCCATGCTGCTGGTTTAACAAGCCTATAACGGACCGCGCAAAGGAAAAGCGAAGTCAATGAATTGGCCACTACTGTCCTAACAGCTAGTAATGAGACGTGTATGAACGACATGCGCACAAGTTTACCGCGGTTGCATGACTGAATACAACTGAAATCACAGCGTGAAATAAACATACGCCACACCAACCTTAAGAAAGGACACTGAATAGCAGATGTCTGACGACATTATAATCTGTCATTTCTAGACAAGGAAATTAAACCAGTCTATCAAGTTGACAGGCTAAACAGAATGCCTTCAACTCATAAAAGGAATATTAAAACCTTAAGAAAATTTGTTCCGATTCGGCTTGCCTAAAACAGAAGTGGGCTGAAATAAATTTACTAAAGAAGGGGTATTGTGATTTAATATAACACCAGAAAATTTACATTATCGTCCTGATGACGGCTACATCTGCAAAACAGGCACTAGGGATAGTGCCCCATTAATTGCATTAAGCCGAAACATATGTCGACCATCCTATAGGCTTCAAACATCTAAGCTCATGTGACAGAGATTAGATTTGTTTACCTCTGCAATTACCTATCTCGTGATTATGCAACTTCAGTTTGTACAACACACTGAAAATAAATGAATTTTGATTTCAGTTTCAAAAAATCTATTTACTTTCACGTACTAACCTCACTTCTTTAGAATTGAATGAGATGGAGGATTTTTTAACATCTTTGATTTAGCAATTTTATGTTGTTTTTGCATAACACTTTTTTAAAATAAGTTTTGAATAAAATATGTACTTTGAATATGTATTTTGCTTTGGTATTGAGTCACTTACAATGATGAGCCTCGTTTCAAAATATCCTTTCTGAAAGCTGTATGTTCTAGATGGTACACTAACTGTTAAGAAGTCGTGTTGAGAACAGGGTAACTGCCTTCTATGTTCTCTTTGTTCATAGATCTATGTAATGCATGGAATTAATTGTTAATACTATCAACTAATCAAGCCTGTTATAAAAACCTTGAAGACCACAGCTCAACTAAATCTTACTTTTCGATCATCGGTTTCTTTTTTGTGGTCTCCAAGCATCTCTAATAAATAGTGACAAAGACCAGGCTATGGCGAGGGATACTGCATCCAGTAAAAAGTACAGGACTGGACAGTACTGCCTAAAGCCCCTACCCTTAAGTAACGGAACCAAGTTCTTCCTCCTAAAATTGTCATACACAGGGAAAAATAGGAGGAAGTGCACCATATCCTCGAAGCCAGCCTGGCACATTGGACATTTAGCCTCTAGGCTCCGGCCCGGATTCTTGCTGAAGACCTGACTTAGCAATAGGTACTCAAACCATGCTCTTGTAAGGGGCGCCCTTTGAAATGTATAGTTTGACCAAGTAAGATGGTCCTTAATGATGTTACTTGATATGATTATCAGTGTTCATTAGTGGGTTTCATTATCTCCTGAGTTTCTATGGCCTCAAAAACCCATTCCTTTTTCTTTTTGACAAAGCGGCATACACTCATATTTATTGAGCTGGATTATCAAACAGATTGATGGCATAAATATTACCAAACATCTTCCTTATGTTAATCAGCCACCCAATTTTGTTCATATCCTTTTTTCCCAACAAATCAACATGGTCTGAGTTATCATAGACATTATTTATTTTATTTATTTATTTATTTGGATTTGTAGAGCGCACATCTGCCCGGGGGCATCGTGGCGCTAAGAATTCTTACTTGTTACAGGCATACATGGTGAGTATACAGATATACAGATTAGCATAGACGCGTTTTTTCATACATTTGCTGTTATTTCCATAATTACAGTGGTGAGAATACAGGTGAGGCGGGGTTAGTGGAACAGCGTGGTTTTGAGTAGTCTACGGAAGGCATGGTATGATTTTTCGCTTCTTAAGGCGGTGGGGAGTGCGTTCCAATTTTTGGGTGCTAGGTGTTGGAAGCTGGACCCTCCGGCTTTGCTTCTTTTGAAAGTGGGTACATATGTTTGGTTGGTCAGGTGTGACCTAGTAGGTCTAGAGGAGGTATGGAGGGTGATCCTTTCAGAAAGATAGGGTGGGGCATTAGCAGAGAGGCATCTGTGTGTGATGGCCATGGATTTAAATAGTATGCGTTCTTTTATAGGTAGCCAATGTGCTTCTTTTCTGGCTTGGGAGATGTGCTCCCTTTTTGGAATGCTTAGGGCTGCTCTTAGAGCATTGTTTTGTGTGACTTGCATTTTTTTAATGTTTTGTGCAGATGTGCCCAGGAAGAGGGCGTTGCAGTAGTCCAATTTGGTACCTACTGTGGCTCTGGCTACATTCAGGCAGTTTTTAGGGGATAGGAAGGGTTTAACGGCGTTGATTATCTTAGTGGTTAATGCAGCAGAGGAGGCTACGGCATTGACTTGCCGTGTCATGGAGAGAGTGGAGTCGAGGTATACTCCTAGCGTTTTTACCGCAGTCGAGACTGTGATGGTGCAGTTATCGACGTTAAAGGATTTGTATAGAGGCGGGAGTTTATTTAGTGTTTCTTTGGTGCCAACTAGTAGGATCTCTGTTTTGTCCCCGTTAAGGCAGAGTCCGTTGGCTGCCATCCAGGTTTGAATGGCTGTGTATATTTTAGTTAGTGCTGCGGCGTCTTGTTCATATAAGCCAGTAAGGGGGAGCAGGACTTGGGTGTCGTCAGCATAGTTGGTGTAAGCTATGTGGTGATGGTCGAGGTCATTGAACAGAGGGAGGGTGAAAATGTTGTATAGGGTGGGTGCAGTGCAGGATCCTTGTGGGACGCCACAGTGGATGGTGGTTGGGGTAGCGTTTGCAGATTCAGAAAAGACTTTCATAAGTCGACCCTCTAGGAAGGATTTGACCCAGGAGACGGCTTCCGGCGAGAAGTGAGCTTCATTTTTAAGTTGTGTGCCTAGAATGTCATGATTGACCAAGTCGAAGGCAGCAGATAGGTCTAATAGTAGGAGGAGAGCCGGTTTGCCTTTGTCCATGATGTCATTAAGTTGAATTTTAAGGTCTAGAAGGGCAGATTCGGTCCCATGCCCCGGGCGGAAGCCCGATTGCCTTTTGCCTAAGATGTGGTTTTCTTCAAGGTAGTGCTGTATTTGTGAGTAGGCGACTTTGTCGAGGATCTTGAGCAGGAAGGGAACTGTTGTAATGGGTCTATAGTTGTTGGCGTTTTCTGGATCTAGAGTGGGTTTCTTGAGAAGGGGGCGCACCCAGGCTTCTTTTAGGCTAGTTGGGACTGAGTTAGAGTTGAAGGATGCATTAATGAAGGATTTGAGGAATGGTGCTAGTGTCTCAACACAGTCTTTGACTAGTTTGGCGGGGCAAGCGTCGCCTTTGCAGTTGGAGGGTTTGATTCTGTTAACGATATCGATTACCTCTTTTTCTGAGACTTCTCTAAATTTAAAGGGTGTGATGTGACTTATCTTTTTGTTCTCAATCACTGTTTCCTTAGGGGATGCAGCTAAGATTTGCTGAGTGAGATTTTTGTGATGGGTTAGGATTTTGGCTTGGAGGAGTTCGATTTTTTTTAGAAGGGCGGTTTGTATGGTGTTACACCAGGCTTGGTCCTTGACAATCTCTTGTGACTTAGTGGCCGGTGTGGAGAGTTCCTTGAAGATGGCGAAGAGCTCTTTGGATTCTGAGGTGGCGTTGGAGATTCTTTCATTATATGATGCAGATTTGGCTGCTATGATGCTTTTTTTGTATTGGGTGGCCAGTGATTTGTAGGACGATAGTGAGGAGGCATTGGGTGCTTTTTGCCATACGTTGAGGGCTTTGCGTTTTTTAGTTCGTAGTTCTTTTAGTTCTGTTGAGAACCACGTATTGGAGTGTTTGGAGTTTTTGGATTTTTTCTTTTGTAGGGGGGAGATGATGTCAATGGCAGTGCTAATGGTGGTTTTGTAGATATCTGCCAGTGCAGCTGGGTCAGATGAGGCAGGGAGGTTGTTCGTGAGAGGAGCTAGGTAGGGTGTGATGCTTTCTTTGGTGAGGTTCTTGGCGCTCCTGGCCATGGCTGGGGGTGCAGGTGAGAGTTTAGTTACCAAGTTGATAGGTAGGGGGATGAAGAAGTGAATGAGAAAGTGGTCGTGGTGGAGCTGATGTCGATGCCGCAGTTGTGGTCAACTACCCAGTCAAGAGTGCGCCCTTTACTGTGGGTAGGTTGGAGAACTCTTTGTACAAAGCCCATTTCTTGGAGAGCTTGTGCTAGCTTAGTGGATGGTTTATCTTTCTGGTCGTGGAGCCCCAAGTTGAGGTCTCCTAGGAGAATGGTTTTTGTAGTGGTTTTAAGGTTTTCACCTAGCAGGTGTGTGAGGTTGTCTTGGAAATCCAGTAAAGGGCCTGGTGGGCGATATACTAGATTGAGAGTGATGGTGGTGTTGTGAGATAGTGCGATCTTGGCAGATAGAGAGTCAATGTTATCCCCTAGTTTGGAGGGAGTTTGTCTTAATTCAAGGTGGTCTTTGACTATGAGTGCCACTCCTCCACCTGTAGATAATGTTCTGTCCTGTCTGAGGATGGAGTATCCTGGTGGAATGGCTAGTGAGATGGCTGGGCCGGCGGCGTTGTGTAGCCAGGTTTCGGTGATGGCATTGGGTTAGACCATACACGAAGACAGAAAAGGGTGGGTTCCAGGGACAGTAAATCCTCAAGGAAACTCGAACCTAGCTCCCTATGCAGAGCAACATTTGGGGCAGAAACCTTTTGGACCTTTTTAATGATATTTAAGGGTTGCTGCTAATGTTGTTTAACCTAGCAATCCCCCCATCAATGTTTTCATAAGTGAGGCCTGTTTAATAGAGTGGGCGTCCCCAGTAGATTTCCCATGGAAGCAAATACCAAGATAATCAAACTGGGTCACTCTAGAGACTGCAATCACTTGACACCATACTGGAGGGAATTTATGGTTTCATTTTTTCCCACAACACATCATTACTGCCGACTTATCCGAATTCACTTGCAAATCCAGGTCTCTCATACAAACAGCAAATTTGTTGAACAAGACCTGTAAGGCTCTCAGTGTTTGGGCAATGAGAACCGTGCCATTAGCGTAAATCAGGGCTGGAATTGACAACCCTTGGGACATCTGCATTAATCGTCCAGCTTTTCTAATAAGTTGTTGGTACACAGGGAAAACAGAGCGCCAAACACACCCCAGCCTAACCCCTTAGCCAATCGCAAGCTATGGGGTACAATGGCCCCTGCTACCTGATTTGATATATGCCTCATTATTACTATGTAGAATATCTAAAATATCCAAAATAGTAGGCGGGCAGTAAAAGGACCTGAGCCTGTGCCATAATTTACTGCGATTGACTTTATTAAAGGCCGTGCTCAGGTCCGTGTAAGCAAGATAAATGTTCTTTTTTTTAAATGTACAAGCAGTGAGCAATTATCATATGGAGGTTTAAACCCTGTTCCATGGTACCCAGCTTAGGCCTAAACCCTAGTTGAATGGGTGACGGGATAGCCTGTTCAGTTACCCAAACTTCCATTTTGTTGAGGAGACATTTCCCAAATAATTTGAAACTAGTGTTTAGTAGGGAAATCAGCCAATATGATGTGGGACTTTTCCTGCATCCCTTTTTAAAAATAGGGATGATGATGATGGCTCTTGTCCATTCTCTTGGTATTATATTTGATTCCATTATGACATTAAACAGAATCGCCAGGATAGGGCCCCCGACTTCAATGCTATATTGATAGTACCCCATTCAAACTTTTGTAACATTGATCACTTCATTATACGTGAATCTGATTTCAACATTATACATTTCCTCTTGAGCCATATTTGTTGCAAAGAAAAACCATGCATCCTCCTCACCTATCTGAGCTGTGTAGACATTACTTAAATGCTCTAGTCATCTTTTGTCTGAAATACTTGTCTCCAGTCCGGTCAACTGCTCGTTATAGATCGGGCCACTATTTACTGCTTTCCAAACCTTTTGTAATCAGTTGGCATCATTACGAGTTTGGAGGTAAGTCACGGCCCTTACCGGCATGGAGCAAATACCGTGTCCGTGCAAGGCCGCTATTAGAGGCCGATTACGAATACGCGGGTACGAGCTTTGCGCCATGCTGGTAATGACCTTACCGCCCTGCCGTTAAAGGGTGAAAAATCGCCCTTTCCGGCATAACGCGAAGTTCAGATAGCTCCACCGCCATCCAAGCCATCAGCATTAGCGGTGACTGCTATTAGCGGTGATCGCTAATAAGCGGAACCGGAAGTAGCGTCATCGCACAGGAACGGGAAAGAGCATGGCGGCCATCTTTAAAAACACAATCCATTGCCATCCTCTGTAACCTGGACCCATATCGCTACCACACCTCTACCACAACTCTACCTCTACCTGCAGCATCTCACAATGCCCAAGGCACTCAAAAAAAGTGCAGAGCACTTGCGCAATGAGCGCTTCTCACCAGAGGAGTTGAACATGCTGGCCGAGACACTGGCCGAAAATGGGGATGTCGTCTTCTCCACCAACATGTCTCGACCTGCAGTGCAGCGGAAGAAGGAGATATGGGCGGAGGTGGCGCGGAAAGTGAGCGCCGTTGGCACCACCCCACGCACACCGAAAGATGTCCGGAAGCGCTGGGACGACCTGCGCTTACGCGTACGCAACATCCTCGTGGCCAACCGTAACCAGGGGATGGCAACAGGTGGTGGTGCAGACTCCCCCATAAAGATGCAACCCTGGGAGGAGATCTGTGTAAGCACCATCAGGATGGAGGCTATTGAGGGAGTGGGGGACATGGAGCGAGGAACCCCGTCATCGGCTGATGCAGGTAGGTGTCCCAAATGAAACACTGTAAAGAACAACACGATGATGTCTCCCTGAACTGACAGTGCAATGATGAAAAGCAGGGTCAACCAGACACATTTTTGCAAGACTGCCTACAAGCAGTGCACAGCTCCATCTTGTCCACATGCATGATGCACCCCATATATGTTTCATCCCAGACACATCCCTGCATCACCCACCCAAAAGCCAAGCAACCCGTATGTCACTACCCCAATGCCAATCACCTGCCATTCCATAGAAATGCAGCTACCCCACTGCATGCCTGATGCATGTAGACCCATCACTAATGCTCTCCCTCTCTTGGTCCCCCACAGGCACGCAATCAGACAGCGATGACCAGGACCCCAGGGAGGATGCTGCAACACCACACAAGACACCCAGGGGCATGGAGGGATCTAACCGGCCCTCAACATCAAGGGGAAGAGGGCAACCTGGACTACCACGCAAGGGCAAGACAACCCGAGAACCTACAGCACCAATGTGCACTACGGCCACCACCACAGCACCCACACCAGCCACCAACACACAGGAGCCAGTGGCTGAAGCCCACTGTATCGGCAGCCAGCAGTATTGTTGGGGAGACAGCTGCCACAGCAGCCGTGTCCGATGACGAGGCGGATAGTCTGACACATGCCACAACTACCGCTACAAGCCCCCGCAGTCACCACACCTCTCCCCTTCCAGCATACACAACAGCCATGAGCTGTCTCCTGGGGAGTCATGGCCCTGTAGTTTCAGCCCCACGCCAAGCATGCATGAGGAACCAACCATGTCGGTAGCACCTCATACATTCATCTGTCTCCGGAACAGCCAAGAGGGAATCGGGGCAATCCAGCAGCGGCAGGAGGAGCTGACAGGGCTGTTGACACAGCACATCAACGAATGTGGCCAGGCAAGAAAGGAGATAAGGGAGTGTGCATCATCCCTCAAATCTGCAATTGAGACTACCTCAAAAGACATATGCAGTGAATTGGCAGCTGTGAGTCAGGTCCTCACCCAAATGGTGGCAGCATTGGAGGCCATGCGTCCGGCACTGGTGGCAGAACAACCTGGGTCATCCTCAAATGCTAGCTCCACTAAGTCCAGCCCCCTGCGTAGGTCTGGCCGGAACCTGCGCAGGTCGTACAGGGGTCCACCTGATGCCGGAAGAGGAGAAGGGGTGTAGGTTCAAGCAGGCATTCTGCACTCATGTAGACTTATGGTGCATGCCAGTGCACACCATGTGTGGGGAAGTTGAGGGGGGAGGGGAGGGGGAGAGGGTAGTTGGGGGAGTTGAGGGGGCGAGGGTGTATGGGGGAATTGAGGGGGTAGAGGGTGTGTGGGGGAGTTGGGGGTGAGATGGTGTGTGTGGGGGAGTTGAGGGGGGAGGGGGTACAGGGTGTGTGGGGTGGAGGGCTTGTGCACTTGATATGTTGAATTTTCTGAATACACCTGTTGTGAAATCTGAATTCACATGTGCGGACATTGCTTATTGTGTATGTGTGCTTTATTGGTGAACAGTCTACAGTGTCCATGTCCCTGACACACCCAGTGCCCTGAGTCCCACCTCCATGTCACACTCCCGATCCATGTGTGCTAGAAACATTGGTTAATCAGAGTCTGACGCATGGCACGTCCCTCCTGTGCAACGCTGCCTCCCTGAAGTGCAGCCCCATCTCCACCCTCCTCATCGTCAGGTAGTTGCAGTTCAGCTTCAGGGGGCAGAGGCACATTCCGTCTGATGCACATATTGTGTAGCATGACACTTGCCATAACGATCTTGCCCACCTTCTCATGGCCGTACAGGAGTGCCCCACCAGACCTGCTGAGGCAGCGAACCGTGCCTTCAAGAGGCCAAATGTCTGCTCAATCACCACACGGGTACGTGTATGTGCACGATTGTAGTCCTCCTCGTGCCTGTTATGCGGGTTCCGGACTGGGGTAAGGAGCCACCTCTTCAAGGGATAGCCTGCATCACCTGCATGTGGGCAACAATGATTATGTGTAAGTTATCACAATATATGGGACCTGTATCAATAACACCATAGCATGCATTTATTTCCTGTTTGCACCCACAGATCCATGCATGAATAGAGGCACATGATGTGACTGCTATGTGTGTATTCCTCTTATCGACAGGTGTGCGCGCCATTGTGTAGTGGGCGCAGGGGGGGGGGTTCTATTCCTTGTTAGTGCTCATGCACTGTGGTAGTCCACGCTGGTTGTTCCCATGATCTGGGTGATGTGCAGTGATTTGTATGCTTTAATCCTGTCACCGTTGATGGCAGCCTCATGATGATCTCATTGTGCACGACAAATGGTGACATGCTGTTTTGGTGGACCTCTGTGTTGGTGTAGGGGTGTGTTCATGTATTTTGCTCTCATGTGGCTCCTTTGTAAGCAGTAATGGAGACCTGTCCTTTTTGATGATGGTATTTGGTGCTGTGCATTGGCCATCCTAATTGCTTGTCGCTGCATTGTGTTGTGGGAGCTACGGTCTGATTATGTGCAGTGTACATGTTGATGGCTATGGAATGGTTGTAGCACTGCATCATTTTCGTAGTAGGGCAGCTTACGTCTTGCATTTTGGGGTCAGGTGTCGGGTCAAGTGTGGCCTGCTTTGGGGTATGAGCATGGTCCATCCTCTCAGGCACTCTCAGCTAGGTGAAGTATGCATCTCCCCCCCCCATCTCAGCCAGGTGAAGTATGCATCTCACCCCCCAATCACCTACCCACATCGCATTGCCATGAGCCTGACATGCAACTCACCGAGTAGCCAGGATCTGTGCCCTGCGTGTCGCTCCATGTAGCGTGGTATCATGGAGTTCCGCATGACCATTGAATCATGGGTTGATCCTGGAAATCGGGCACAACAATGTGTGATGATCTTGTTTGAGTCACATACCATTTGCACGTTGATGGAGTGGTGTAACTTACGGTTGCGGTACACTGCCTCCATGGCATGTGGGACCACCAATTCAACATGGGTGCAGTCGATGGCGCCAATGCAACCAGGGATGCCGGCCAGTGAATGGAAACCAACTTTGGTGTTGGAGATCTCCTGGGCTGTCCGTGGTAGGAAAATGTGGTTGCCTGTGTGCTTCAGGAGGGCATCGAGCACTTGGTTCAGTGTATGTGAAAATAATGGTTGTGTGCTGGTAGGTGCCTGTGGCCAGGAAGTGGAGCACAGACACTACCTTCAGTAGAGGTGGAATGGCGGTGCGTATTTCAATCAGGCTGACAATGTCGTTACGTATCATGTCCACAATGGTGGTGATGGTGTCCCGCTCCAGACGGTACAGGGTGTGGATCTGCTCAGAGGTTAGGTTGAATGGACTGGCTCTGATGCGAGGGATTGGGGGCTGCCTCCGTGGTACCACTGGCTGCAGTGGTGGGGCATGCTGGGCCTGCCTCACCCTCCTTCTCCTCCTGCGTCTCCTCTGTGCTGCCTGTTGTTATTGCAGCAGTTCCACTGCAATCATGTCCTCCAGCCCCAGCATTGCTAGTAGTATTGGAATCATTTTGGTGTGTGACTGGGTGTGAGAAGGGGTGGGGTGTGCTCCTTTTGTGCTGGCCCAGTCTATATTGCCTCCACCCGTGCTGATTGTGTGCACCTGTGGCAGTTGGGAACACTGCACATGGCCGTTTACGGGTGGTCCGCGATGCCGGTATTTACTCCATGCCGGTAAGGTACTTTTCGGGCTCCAGTAGGCCGTTATTTCCATGTCCGCCTGACTTGTGATGTCCTCCTGTTTACACCATACCGGTATTGCCGGCATGAGGGGTCGCGTGCCCGTGCCCATGCCGCTATTAGAAGCACTGTTATTTACGGTGCCGCTAATAGCGGGTTGGCGGTTCATAATAGCCCGGAGCGGTAAGCGATGCCGGTAATCCTTTACCGGCATCGTTTTTCCCTTACCTCCAACCTTGTAATGACCCCCATTGTCTTTACTGACTGTCTCTAATTTGTCATATACCTGGCGATCCAGGGTTATTTTCCGTTTTCTAATCTGGCATGTATAATGTGCACTGGCCCGAACAATCTCCCCCTTGGGGGTCTCTTTCTTTTTGACTAGGCGTATCAATTGGCTGTCACCTTACAATCGTTGTTGAACCAGCCAACCTTGGTACCTTTCCTTGGCTTATTTGGCTGCACGTTTATATAGCTGTCTTCGATATCCCCCATTATTCTCATACAAATCTGTACAATCACTGGCAGGTTATTGTCAGGATTTAGTAAGGTCAAAAAACATGCCATGTTTTCCCTCCTAATTAATTTGGTTGAGTCTTCCCTTCTAAGTCTTTTCTGTAGTATTTGCCTGACAGGACTTCTCTGTTAGATGTTCAAATGTATTCCCCATTGCTTCCAAACCTCCCCACTTCAAAGCCAAGACAAGGGCATAATGATCACTGAACAAATCTGAATTAACTCAGAAATTCTTAACCGTACTCCACATATTGGTAATGATAAGGAAGTAATCGATCATAGAGCTTCCTCTCTTGCCCCTAAAAGTAACCGCACCTGGAATAACATCCTGGAATCTACTGTTTGTGGTTCCCAGACCAGTTTCCATCAACCACTACCAAAACTTAAACCCTGCTCCACACATTCCCGAATCCACCATCTGGAGGGACATCCAGTAACACAATCTTCTCTAAGTCAAAAAGACCTGTTAGGCCATTACCCAACCTTAATTTAAGATCCCCACCACATACAATCATTACCTGGTGCCATCCTGGTTGCAGCTCTTTTTCCCAAATGGACACCCAAGTGAATCATTTTACAGGCAAAAGAGCGCTTAACGAGAGTTGCCAGCCCACCACAATATCTCCCACATTTGCCCTTCTTAGCCTTTAGTTGATAGATGGTATAACCATCCCTCCCCCTTCTGATGTCTCTTGTAGGAGGATAATCTTGGACTTGTTCAATACTTGTTTGATGTTATTATCAATTAGTTTGCCCTTAGCTCCTGCAATGTTCCAGGATATAATAGATACATCCACTGTGTGATTAGGTGCACTCAAGTCATTATTTTGGCATTTAGAAATATAGGAAAAAGGCATCTGGGATGACCAGAGATCATTACCTAAAAGAGCTGGATTAGGGACACATTATTTTATTTTATTTTTTATGTATTGCATTTGTTACAACGCCCAAACCCTCGGGTATCACAGCGTTGTTGCAGTCATCATACAAACAAATTCAACAGTAGTCAATTACATCCAGTGAGACACATACATAGGTACATAGGTTAATACATTTGCATGGTCACTTTCATTATTTACAGATTCTAGTAGCAGCCAGCCCTAGGGAGGCATCTAACTGGGCCTACGGTGGGTAGATAGTTTAGAATGTGTGGTTTAACTAGTATTGGTTGAATAGCATGGTTTTTAGTACTTTTTTGAAGCAATGGAAGGAGTTTTCAATTTTGATGTTTAGTGGAAGCTCGTTCCAGAGTTTCGGGGCCAATTATTAGGAAGCTGCTGCCTCCTGCTCTGGAAGTTTTGAAGCTGTGGACCGCAAGGAGCGACTTTTTATTGGATGTGAGCGTTCTATTGGAATATTTTTCACTTAATATATTATTTAAATAGATGGGGCTTTGTTAGTAAGGCATTTGTGGGTAACACAAAGTGATTTGAAAATGATTCTAGCCTTGATGGGTAACCAATGAGTCTCCCTCCTAATGTTGGAGATATGGTCGAACTTCTTGATTCCTAAGGCTGCTCGTAACGCTTTGTTTTGCATTAATTGTAATTTCCCTAGGTTGGATTTGGTGGTCCCTAGTAGGAGTACATTACAGCAATCCAATTTAGATAGTATTAAGGCTCTGGCTAGCGTGAGGTACTGGCGACTCAGGGCAATCAATTTGGAAGTGTAGGATGTGGATGATGCGAAAGCGCTTACATGTCTGGTCATTGATGGATTAGCATCTAAAAAAACTCCTAGAGTTTTTACCTGTTTTGATACTGGTATCAGAGAACCATCAATGTTGCTAGATGAATAGTCTGAATGGAGGGCGCTGATTTTAGTTTGGAAGCCCACAGTGAGAATCTGTTTTCTCATTTTTAAGGCAGAGGCTATTCAGAACCATTCAGTTTTGTATTATTGCCTAAATCTTGTTCATGATCATCGTGTCCTGGACATAATCCCCTGAAAGCGGGATGAGGATCTGGGTGTCATCAGCGAAATTGGTGTAGATGACTCCCATGGCATCCAAAGCCAAGAAGAGGAGCTTAGTGTACGCATTGTATAATGTGGGCGAGAGACAGGACCCTTGGGGTACCCCAATGGGGACTGGTATGGGATCAGCGGCCTCTTTACCAATGCTTACTATAGACGTACGTTCAGCTAGAAAGGATTTCACCCAGAGAGTGGCATCTTTAGAGAAACAGAAGTCATTAGCTAGTGTGTCACACAGTTTATCATGGTACACTAAGTCAAATGCTGCAGATAAGTCTAACATAACAGCTGTAGTATACAAAGTTTTCCTGAGTCCCTGATTGGGTCTATCTGGATTTTCAAATCCAGGAGTGCTGTTTCTGTGCTGTGGTTGGGCCTGAATCCTGATTGTCTTGCTCAGACGAGCTGATTTTGTTCAAGATGGGCTTGAATTTGATTATAGGCTATTTTATCAATAATTTTAAGCAAAAACGGTACAATGGTTATTGGTCGGTAATTAGTGGGTGCTGTTGCATCAAGAGATGGTTTTTTCATTAGTGGGGTCACCCACGCTGCTTTTATACTGGCCGGGACAGAACTAGTTTTGAATGAGGCGTTCACGAAGTTTGTGATAATAGGGGTAAGGAGAGGGGTGCAAAGTTTAACTAGGTGGGCTGGGAAGTTGTCCCTTTACAATTTGAGACTTGTAATGTAGAGATAGCGCCTGCCACTATGTCTTGTGTCACTGGGGTGAATTGGAATTGCGGATTTACTTTTTCCTTAGTCTTAATGAGATTGGTATTCAAATCATTTTTATCGGCTTACATTTTTCTTTTAGTGAGCATTTTATTTTGGAGTAGTTTGATTTTGGAGGCTAACACATTTTGGATTTTAGTGTACCATTCCTTACTGAAGTTGGCAGTAGAAGTAACTTGGATTGGGTTTTCCAATTCTTTGAGAATAGAGAAGAGCTCTTTAGAGTTGGAGGAGGTGTTGCTAATACAAGTGTTATATACCTTAGCTTTGTGGGTTATGATTGCTGCTTTGTAGATTTTGTTGGTAGCTCTGAAGGCGTTGGCTGAGCCTGTTGTAGGGGATTTTTCGTTAATATGTTCGAGCAATCTTTTAGTTCGTCTCAGCAAGAAGACGAATTCCTCATTAAACCAGAAACGTGTTCGCTTGTCAGCACGTTGTGTTTTGGTTGTTAATGGTGCTACTGTGCCAGGAGATGGGTTGTTGCTAGTGGTCGTGTTAGAGGTCAGCGGATCGGTTATGATAGGAGCTAGATTCTCTGCTGTTAGCTTACGAGTATTTCTTGTTTGGGAAGTATCAGCTACCTTAGTCAACGAAGGGCTTAACTCATTTCTAGCGAGGCAAAAGTGATGCTGTGGTGGTCAGTCTAATCAAGGGGTACAATTAACTCAATGGATATTTTAGAATTAAGCGTAAGTATCCAATCCAATGTTTGATATGGGTGGGGGCATTCACAGACTGTATAAAATTAATATCTTTGAGTTCAGTATGTAGGGCTTCTGCTTTAGTGTCCTGCTTATCGTTAGAACCTAAATTGATTGATTTTCATTTGTACGTTTCGGTCCATCGTTAGTCAGTCCGTCTCTTCTATTGATAACAAGGGGTCAAATCTATTAGACAGTACCAAATTACTTTGCACCTTTGACTCATTCAAAATCTTTCCCCCTGTATTTACCCCCGAGTTAACCACTACTTTATCATTTCTAGTTGGATGTCCTCGAGGTCTATGATATAAATCACCTCAACGCTGCCCTGTTAAGGTTTTCCTCACCTCAGACACAAGATTAAAATTAGGATAGGAAAAAGATAACGGAACCATCCTAGACGAATGGTTTATTGATGGGCAGGAACCTCTATATTACGCTCTTTAGGGGTGGCTAATTGTGAAGTTTCAAACTTGCTACTATTATTAGCAGAAGGAATAGCTTTTTCCTGGTTAGTAAAATCCTTAAAAGGCCGTTTTAAGCTTCTCGCCTCGTTCTTAGTTTGTCTGACCATATCATCCAAAACATTTAGGAAAGTAAAAAGCGTAGATTTAAACTTTTAAAAAAAATCCCATATAGGCTGCAAAGAATCCTTTAAAATCTTTTCAGCACTGAAATGATCCACTAGCGTATTCACTACTGTTAGGCTAACATCCTGGGCAAGGCCAGAGCTTAGCCCAGACAGGTCAACTAAACTTTAATTACTTAGCTTTTCTTCCAAAGCGTGGCCCCCGCTGAGATCCAGCCATCACATTTCTTATCCCATTAGTTTCCTGCAAAGTGTGCCGTACATTATCTGGCCCTATAAGGGGAACAGAATTGTCAGATTGGCTATGCCAGTAGTCTACCCCAAGAGGTCCTGCACCTTCAACTACAGCTGCAGATTCCACTTCTATATCAACTTCTTCCAAACTTTATTTCCTGCTATCTCTGTTCTTGTTGGTAGAATTATTTGCCCGAGAAACACCCTAAGTACCTTCAGCTTCCATTAATGGGACTATTTCTTGTGTGTTAGACAGACATAATCTTGTTGCCATTCATTCTTTATCTACATGATTTTCTTTTCCAGTTTACCGGATATATCCCATAAATAAGTATCAAGTAATGACTGCAAATTCGTTTTTTCGCAGGGTTACATTCCGTCTGGCATGGATTCACATGCTCATGAATATTCCCCGTCGTCAGGTTGGGAACCCTCGGCAAAGAAAACATGGTTTCAGTTTCATTTCTGAACTGTCTTTCTCCCAGCAACCGTCTCTGGGTCATACTGCCCCCAGCCAATGACTGCCCTCCACCTAAGCCCCTCCTCTGGAAACCGTCTTCAGATTTTTACCGCACGTTCAAGTGTTGGGAGTCCTTGTGCTTTGCTCTCGAGCTTTTACTGCATTTTCGCGCTTTTGGAAGAGTTTACTCTATTTTTCAGTCAATCGAGCCTTGCGCTCCATTGATCAACCCTCCGATTAACGGGGACCCGTTTGTCGGATTCTTCAACACCCCTCAAGGGCAGATTTCGTCGAGTTTCTTCGTGGAGGCTTCCAGAAGATTCTTCAGGCCTACGCCGTGTGGACCAGGACGACCACCATGTCAGAGGAGAAGAAGGCTTTGACTCCCCTTTTCAAGCTTTGTTCCGACTGCGGCTTACGGAATGTCTTCTCAGAGGAAATTCTTCAGGAAGGCAAGGTGGCGTCGGACCACGCCATCATGGTGGACACGGACGTCGCGTTTGGCTTCATCGTCGTGGCTGACTCAAGGCCACCAACTTCCGTCAGGACGTCCAGGTGAGAGTGTGGGACATGCCCTTCGACTGGTATATCCCGGGAAGGCTGTAGATGAGTCTCTACAGGCCATCTAAAGGCCATCGAGGCGGATATGGAGACGGCACGTGCCCTGGGCATGCTTCAACAGCGACGGCCGTCCTTTCAGTCCTCAGGAGGCAAGTCCCAAGGATCTTCCAAGGGTTTCGGCGGGAGCGCCTCTGCTTACCGCAGGCCCCCCCGCTAGTCACCCCAGGAGGCCTACAGAGGCCGTTGCAAGGCCGGTGGTGGACGTTGTCACCAGGGACCCCAAGGCGGCCCGTCTATGTCCAAGCAAGATTGAACCGGCCGTGTCATCGGGCCCCCACCTGAGCACCCTGGTGGGAGGCCGGCTGGCGAACTTCGTCGGCATGAGGAACACCATCTCCACCGACAGTTGGGTGCTGGACACACCCTGGAATTTCAACCGAAGTGTCCACCGATACCACCAGTGGCCCGTCAGGGAAATCGCATCCCTCAGCTGCTGCTGGAGGTGATGGCCATGCTAAAGCAAGGTGCAATAGGGCTGGTTCCAAAGTGGCTCTGGAGTATATTCAAGGTACTTCCTTGTTAGAAAGAACACCTGGGGATGGAGGCCCAACCTGAACCTCCATCGTGTAAACAAATACATCAAGCACCAGAAGTTCCAAATGGTCACTCTTCGGCATGTACTCGGACAACTGGAAGAGGGAAACTTTCTGTCGTTCTTGGACTTTGAGGACGTGTACTTCCACATCCCGATTCACAAGGGACACCGCATGTTTCTACGCTTTGTCGTTCAGGTGAAGCACTACCAGTTCAAGGCGCTTCCCTTCGGATTGAAATCAGTGCCAAGGGTTTTCTCCAAGTGCCTGGCGCCGGTGGCAGCTCAACTGCGGCTTCAAGGAATCCACGTCTACCCTTACTTGGACAACTGGCTCATCCGGGCCCCCTCGATAAACATCGCCGTCGACAACAAGGAGAAGACCGTCCACCTGCTGACGGACCTGGGGTTCTCAGTGAACTATGCCAAGTCCTGCTTGACGCCATTGCAGGTCGCCCGGTTCCTGGGATCCCGACTCGACAGTGTCCTGCCTGTCATCCCTGTCGGAGGAGAGCGTGGCAGCCTTCCTGGGTAAGGTGCAGCGGCTGCTCGCTCTGAAGATCGCCACGGTAAGGTCCATCAAGTCCCTGATCGGCATGATGTCATGCATTTACCTCATCTGACTCTGCAGGCTACGGATGCGGCCACTGCAGGAGTTCCTTGAAGCCCATTGGGTTCAGGTTTCCTGAAGCTTCCAGGACAAGATTGCTCTCGACAAGGGGTTCCGTCGGGCGATAGGATGATGGGGAGAGCGCTCTCATCTGACCGGAGGCACGGATTTTCAGATCTCACCACACCAGGCGACGGTGACAACGGACGCTTCCCTGGAGGGATGGTGAGCTCACACCGGAAGTCTTCAACCCAGAGGCCTGTGGCTACCCTGTGGCTACCGGAGGAGAAGACGTTGCACATCAGCGTGCTGGAAATGAGGCCAGTGTTTTGGGCCCTCAAGTCATTCCTTCTGTCCCACAAGGGCAAGGTGGTGCGGGTCTTCACGGACAATACCACCACAATGTTTTACATCAGAAAGCAGGGGGGCACCAGATCCCCAGCGCTCTCCAGAGAGGCGCAGGACCTGTGGCACTGGGCTGTCGCCCAGAGGATGTTCCTCATTCCATTTAATCTGGCAGGAGTAAAGAACACCGCCGCCGACTCTCTCAGTAGGGAGCTACGCTCTTGCCACAAATGGGAACTTCGGCAGGACCTAGTGAACCTCCTGTTTCGCAGAGGGGGCATTCCCCAGATCGATCTGTTTGTGACGGTGGCGAACACCAAGTGCTGGAGGTTCGCCAGCATGTTTCCCCAGCCGGGGAGAATGAGGGACGCTTTGTCATTCCGCTAGGACGTCCTGTTTATCTATGCGTTGCCTCTTTTGCCGTTGTTTCTTCAACTCATCAATCTACTCAAACAGTCCCAGCGCAAGATGATCCTCGTCGCACCGGAGGGGCCAAGGCAGATCTGGTACCCAGACCTTCTCAACTTGTCAGCGTCCCCTCCAGTCAAGCTTTCAGTGGTCACAGATCTTCTTGCCAGGGAAGGAGGCGCAATTCTGCACCACAAGCGAGGATTGCTGAACCTGAAGGCCTGACTCCTGCAGCGTTAGCGTTCGGGGTCTACGATCTCCCAGCGCACTGCAAGGATGTGCTCGCCAAGGTCAGAGCATCATCTACTCTGAAATGTTAAGGGCATAAATGGAAGAGGTTCGCCGTCTGGTGCCATGCACAGAAGATCGACCCTCTACGAGTCACGGCTCCGCAGGTGCTTCCTTATTTGCTGTCATTGGCCGAAACAGGACTGGTCCATGCCGCCATCAAAGTTCATCTGGCGGGTATCTCCCACTACACCAGATCACCAGGACGGTTATCGTTGTGGTTGCACCGCCTGGTTAATGAGTTCATCAAAGGATTGTTCCGTTTGTTCCCGCCGGTGAAGGCTCCGGCCCCAGCGTGGGAACTCAATGTGGTGCTGACTAGGCTCATGGGCCCTCCATTCGAACCTATGCAGACAGTTCCACTGAAGTTCTTGTCGTGGAAGACGGCGTTCCTCGTGGCCATCACCTCTGCACGACGGGTGGTTGAGATTCAGGCACTGTCCTGTAAGCCACCTTACTTGACTTTTCACAATACTAGGGTGGTGTTGCGGACGCACCCCTCCTTCATGCCCAAGGTGCCGTCGGACTTTAATCTAAACGAGCCCTTGGTGTTACCTGTGTTTTTACCACCACCTTTGTCGCCGGCTGAAAGGACTTTGCACTCGCTGGATGTGACTAGAGCGCTGAAGTTCTATGTGGACCGCACAAAGAGTTTCTGGAAGATGTCGCAACTTGTTGTGAACTTTGGCCCTCTCCAAGGCTTCCATTTCCAGGTGGCTCCCCGGCTGCATCACCCATTGTCATCGGTTGGCCAACCGACTGCTTCCTGGCCGTCTGAGAGCCCATTCCACCAGAGCGATCGCTGCTACAACGGCGTTCCTGTCTGGGGTACCCCTGCTGGACATCTGCAGGGCTGCTACGTGGAGGTAGACGCACACCTTCACAAGATTCTACTGCGTGAACAGGGATTCCAGGGAGGAGTCTAGAGTCCTCCAAGCAGTGTTGCGCAACCTGTTCGCTTGAAGGTGAGTCTGGTGAGGTGGTAAGAGATGCTTATGTTGAGCCTTGCTACCTCCCGTGGTTGTGCATGTGTGTACTGCTATGTATTCTTTATTCATGAGCATGTGAATCCATGCCAGACCCCACGCTGGAGAAGGAACAAGTTACTTACCTATAACTATTGTTCTCCAGCATGGGTCTGGCATGGATTCACATAAGAACCCTCCCGCCTTCCCTTCTGCAACTCTTCTCTTGGTCCTACAGCCACTTTACGTGCTAACAAATCTGAAGATGGCTGCCAGAGGAGGGGCCTAGGTGGAGGGCAGTCATTGGCTGGGGGCAGTATGACCCAGAGACCAGTGATTGGTTGTTGGGAGAAAGATAGTTCAGAAATGAAACTGAAACTGATTTTTTCTTTACTAAGGATTCCCAGCCTGACAACGGGGGATATTCATGACCATGTGAATCCATGCCTGACCCATGTCAAGGCACGTCTGAATGGCTTGAGGGGCTGCCCGAGTCTGTCTTCCCCTCCTTTGCCTGCTGCAAGATGTGACCTTCTGACTTGTAGCGACTTGTGGCATGTAGCTTGATACGAGTGCCTTGAAGAAAAGTTAAGCAGCAGCAAATGGTAGAGGAGCAAGGTATCAAAGGGTCAAAGAGGCATAGTTCACACAGTTCATAAGATAGTTCTCCACAGGAAAGCGTGTATAGTTGTTTATAAAATGTTATTCGGAAACAGCGTTAGGCGGTAGGTAACAAGAGATAATCATGAGATAATCAAATCTCACCAGCGCTCCGTGGCAAATATGCTTAAGCCTGGAAGTGTTTTAGTGCGGGGAAACAATGCAGGTTGTGACAGATGGATGACATTAATGACAGTACCATAATGATGAGTCCTGACAAGGAGCTGGGGTGGAAAAACTTTGGCCACAAGCTTTGTTATATCATGCGCTATAGTGGAAAGAAAACCAACCAACAAAACATAATGATATTACAACACAAATATTTTGGGGAACAAGGGATCAGGTGAGCGGGGACCCTACTCCCACGTAGGGCCAACTCGAGGCTGATCCCTGCCGCCCATCGTATACAAGCTTGTGACATTTTGTGGACCCAGCGTGTGAGCTGTGCCGGTTTATCTTCTTTGTTTTTGAATTACTTTTTCCAGTTCAATCTTCTTTCATGCGCTGACTCCATTGCTTCGCCAACGGCATTCATCTTCCAACAAGATGTCTTCCTGCTTTTTCTTGCTTTGGGACATATGTAAACATTCCTTTAGCTCTTATGACCCACTTGTGATATGGCCCTTTGAGAGGCGCTATTAATTTTTTATCCTCAGAGGTGGATCCTGGAGCTTTGGCTTGCCTTCAACCGGTTTTCAGCTTTGGGGAATTGTCTTTTCCTTGCACCCTTTATGGGAGGCGTTTTGCCTTTTCCCACTGTATTTAGGCATTCCTTTTGCTCTCTGATCCACTTGGGATATGGCCCCTTGTGAGGCGCTATTAATTTGTATCCTCAGAGATGGGGTCTCAAGCTTTGGCTTGGCACTCCTTTTGCGCTATGATCCACTCCTTCTAATACCCTCTCATTGTTCTCCTTATCTTTCTTTTCCCGTCTCTCCTGTGATCTTGTCTCTTTTGTTGCTCACTTCACTCATTACTCTCTGCTTCTCTTTCCTTCCCTACCCCCTCCTCTCCTCTCCTTTCTTATTTGCAAATTGTTCTAAATGCTGATTTTATGGTTTGATTCATGTATATTGTTTTGTTTCTACTGTTCCTTGTTTTATGTGTTTCTGTTGTTAACTGTAAAGCGCCTTGGATTAAGGCGCTATATAAAACAATAAATTACAAATACAAATAAAAATACACTTGGGCTATGGCCCCTTATGAGGCATTATTCATTTTTTATCCTCAGAGGTGGATTCTTGTGCTTTGGCTTGGCATTCCTTTTCCTCTATGATCCACTTGGGATTTGGCCCTTTGTGAAGCGTTAATAATTATTTATTCAGTGATTGATTCCTGGGCTTCGGCTTTAGGGATTGCTTTTCCCATGCATCCTGGGGAGGCATTTTGCCTTTCCCCACTGCTGTGCACCTTTTCCTTGTATTGAGGCATATGCCAGCCTTCATTTTGCCCTATGATCCATTTGTGATTTGGCCCCTTGCGAGGCGTTATTAATTATTTATCCTCAGCGGTGAATTCTTGAGCTTCAGCTTTCATCAAGCTTGATTCGAGTTGGCATTTTGCAACCCGCCCCTGTGGTTTGCTTATTTAATTATTCCAGTGTGGCATTTGCTGGGCTTCAGCTTCCATTAATCTTTTACCTCAAGTTTGGCAACCTGCCCGTGTGATTTGGTTATTTTAATTAATTCCAGCGAAGCATTTACCAGGCTTCAGCTTTGATCAAACGTGACCTCAAGTTTGGCAACCTGCCCATGTAGTTTGGTTATTTAATTAACTCCCAAACGTCATTTGCTGGGCATCAGTTTTCCTCATACTTTTACCTCAGGTTTGGCAACCTGCCCATGTGATTTGGTTAATTAATTCCATTGAGGCAAGATCAAACTTCCTTCTTTGAGACTACCTGTGAAACCTATACCTTTTTAATTGGTGCCTGCTCTATTCCGTGACTTTTTTATTTTTCAATTGGAACCTGTCCTAGTTTAGCCCCCATTCACAATTCGATAATATGTACATTTAGAGGGAGATTTATTTTGTATTATTGCTGCCTCTCTCGCTGTGAGGACGGCGGCAGGCCCTGCTCCAGCACGTGCTGAGGACAGGGGGGAATGAAGACTGGGGGTTGCCTGCCCTCCTCAGATATAGGCCAAAATTGGCCTGGGGGCAGGTCGTCCCCGTTGAAGCATCAAAAGCCCTTTGTCCCCCATCCCCTGGGTGGGAGCAGGGCCTTTGATGTGGGTGTCGGGGGCAGGGGCTGGCAAGCTGTCATCTGCCCCCTGTCATTTACTTGCAGTACCGGCGCCCAGAAGTCTGGGTCCCTTTTGCTGGGGCATGGTGGCCCACCCTGCACACCCAAATGCTAATGGGCAAGCACCTGGTAGGTGCTATCCATGTCCTGGACCCACTACAATTCCCCCTCCCATCTTATGCCCCTGGGCCTCCCATCTCCGTGGGGTTGGGGGGGGGTGTAAAAAAGCTTGCTACACGACAATAAGGGTACACAGAAAAAACAGCCAGCTTCTCCTTGGGCTCCAGCATGTATTGAGCACGTATTCAGGAAATCTCTCCCGGGTCACCTCTGACCTGTGAAACAACCACAAACATTCAAAAAAGAAGTGCAGCAAGACCCTACCACACTGCAAGTCTCAGCCAGAACAGCTCAGACAGCCCCTGCCTCGCTGCCCGCTCTTGCTCTATTCTTGCTCGATTCAAGGACTGTTATGAGAGCGTGAGCCCCTCCTCTCCAGACACACCAATGCACGCTGAGTTCAGCTGAAAAGTGCTTAAACAGCCCCCCTAGCTCTGCTTTTGCTCAATTCAAGAACTGTTATGTGAGCGTGAGCCCTGTTACGAAGTGAGGCGTGGTGTACGCATGCACGACGCCTGGTCTTGGGTCGCGCATGTGCATTGAATGAAGGAAGAACCCGGTTCGGCAGTTGCCGCCGGGATCCTGTTGCATGCAGACCTGCCTCAGAGTATTCCTATCAGGTACCGCGGCGGTGGAGCCATCATACGAAGGGGGCCCGGGGCACACATTAGCCTAACACTGGCGATGAAGACGCCGCAGTGGGGAGAGAGACTCTCAGAATCGAACACTTCATTTCCTGAGCCTTCTCTCGGTGCCCACTAGCTGCGTCACCCACGCGGTGCACGTGGAGCCGCTATTTTGGAATCCTGATGGTTGCTGCCCATCACAGGGTGCTTATGTGCCGTCAAGGACAATTTTTGGAGCCTTCAAGGCTAATTAAAACACCATTTAACAATGTTGGAGCCTTTAAGGCTAATTTATGGACAATTTGCTAATATGGATATTGTGAGGCAGTGTTTTTCGTTTGGATTACTTCAAGTTGTCTTCCATGGACAGATAGTGTGTGGGTGCTTCCTGGCTGGGAGTTCAAGGGCAATCTGCTGAAGTGGATCAGGCAAAAGGGTATGAGGTCACCAGAATTCCAGGGACTGCGTGGTTCTGTTTACTTATGCTCAGTGCCTTCCTGAGCAAGTTGGCCTTTCTGCTGGCAGGTGCTCACCCTTTTTCCCTGGTAGGGGGACATATTTCTTCGCCATCATCCTTCTACATCTCAAGGGTGGGGCACCCTCAGCGCTGGACTCAGTACGGACAACTACTCCTGGACTCCCGCTGCTTCTATCAGCTGCGCCCTGCGGACTTGCGGCCTCTGAGGACGTGGGAGGTACCTGTGTGGTCCGCAGCCATGGTGGACAATGCGAACGCCGATCAAGGTGTCGGGGCCCCGCCTCTGCAAGGTGCACAGCCTTCAGCCAGGCCTGTTCCGAGGTAGCAAGGTACTCTCACTCCCATGCCTGAATTTGACATGTCTGGTCCTCCATCCAAATTAGGCCTGAGGTGGCTCTTGTGGGTTAAGAAGCTGAAGATATATTTCTGGGCCACAGGGGAGACGGATGACGAGACAAAGGTGGCGACGCTGCTGTATGCGGCCGGTTCCGAAGTCCATAGGATGTTCAAGTCGTTGAACCCACCTGCTTTCACGTATCTGGCTGTGAAGGACGCCCTCAAAGAACATTTCCTTCCATTGGTCAACCAGGACTTTGATCTTTTCGTCATGTGCAGTGAGAAGCAACGCGAGGACGAGACTCTTGATCACTTCTGTGGGATGCTGCACCATCTGGCTAGCACGTGCCAGTGGGAGAATGTCGGAGGGTATGGTCCGGAAACAACTCCTCCAGGGCTGAAGCTCGGGGAAGCTTCGGCATCAGGTACTCGGCGAACAAGGGCTGACGCTAGCGCAGATCCTCGATATGGGCAGGTCGTATGAACTGGCTGACAGCCATGCCGCCAGAATGGATGCAGCAGCGAAGCCAGGGAGGAGTGAGGAAGCCTATGCCCTCTGGCGGATAGCGAATAATACTCCCCAACGGCCGAGGTGGACCCAAACGAAGAGTGACGTGTCACAGAGAACTGCCTCGCCACAGCTGTGTCAGAAATGCGGGTATGACCTCCCACACTCTGAGTGCCCCGCAAAAGCAAGGGTATGTGGACGCTGTGGGACCACTGGTCATTTTTCCAGGATGTGCCGGGCGGCAAACTCAGTAACAGTATCACGAGGCCCAAGCAGATCCAACAGTAATGGCACCCGCAAACTGAAGAATATAGCGGCCATGCAACAGGAGCTCTAGGAGCTGGACCTCGCGGAAGAAGAGGAGAAGGAAGAAATATTTTTCATATCAAATATTGATTCCATCTCCAAGAAGCGAAGGCAGCCCACATGTGTGGTGGAGATATGTGACACCCCTACCCCGGTGTTTATCGACATGGGTGCGTCAGTGGGTGTAATGGCCACACAGCACTACGAGGCTCTACCAGGACCCCCAGCATTGGCTGACACCAAAGCTAGAATATACTCCTTCGGGGGTGATCAACCCATTCCACTACAAGGGGTGTTCACAACATCCATCACGCACGCCAACCATTCGATCAAGGCGAAGTTCTTTGAGATGAATGTCAGCCCACATTCTCTCTTGAGTTGCGTAGCATCGGAAGCGTTGGACATAGTGCACTTTGCGTTCTCGGTGTACCAGGCAGACATCCACGTTATTACCCAAAGGTTTGCGGACCTATTCGAAGGAGTAGGCAAGCTAAAAGGGGTACCCATCCGCCTACATATTGATGAGTCAGTGAGACTGACGGCGTTGAAGCACCAACGCATTCCATTTCACCTGCAGGCGCAGCAGGAGCAGGAACTTCAAAACCTTGTGGATTTGGACATTATCGAGAGGGTGCAAGGGCCCACTCCGTGGGTATCTTCCATTGTCGTGGCGACCAAACCCAAGCAGCCGGGGGCAGTGCGCATCTGCGTGGACATGAGGCTGCCCAAAGGCGCCATCAAGAGGGAACGGCATCGGATGCCAACGCTGGACGATGTGGTGGGGGAACTGCAGGGTGCCAAGGTATTCTCTAAGCTAGACCTGCGCACGGGCTACCACCAGCTTGAGCTGCATCCAGACTCCCGCTATATCACCACCATCGCCACCCATAATGTCCTGTATCAGTACAAAAGGATGAGTATTGGAATTTCCTCGGCCGCAGAGGTGTTCCAAAGCGTGATATGGGGTGCTCTCGCTGGACTAAAAGGGGTAATCGACCTGAGCAATGACATCCTGGTGTATGCCAACTCTGAAACCGAGCACATGATCAGGCTGGATAAGGCGTTGGAGAGGATCTGCGATATGGGGCTGACCCTGCATCAGGAAAAATGTGAGTTTCTAAAGGAGAAAATCAAATTTTTCGGCTTCATTTTCCACTCCGTAGGGATATCACCAGACCCTCAGAAGGTCAAAAACATAAGGGATGCTAGGCCCCCAGACACTCCCTCCGAGGTAAGCAGCTTCATAGGGATGTTGAATTACTGAAGAAGGACGATGAGTGGACATGGTGAAAGGAGGAGCAGAATGCTTTTGATACCATCAAGGCCGCAATCACCGGGGGAAGAAACCATGGCCTTTTTTCGACCTCAAGAAGGAATCTGATCTGGTCGTCGACGCCAGCCCCATAGGTCTAGGGGTGCTGCTCCTGCAGCCTGACCTTCAAGGACAAATCTGGCCCATCGCGTACACCAATAAGGCTCTTGCGGAGATCGAGCAATAGTACTCCCAAATTGAGAGGAAGGCACTGGCTGTGGGGCTGCAAGCATTTTTGAATCTACATTCTGGGCAAGCCGGTTATCTTCACTGATCACAAGCCTCTGATCCCTATCATGACTGGGGCATCCTCCAAACCGCCTCAGAGGATCGAAAGGTGGATGCTCACCCTTACGGAATACGGGGTGAAGTTGCAGTATAGGCCGGGCACGCACAACCCGGCGGACTACCTGTCCCGCCATCCCAGGGGTGACGGCTTGCAGGAAGGACAGCCACAGCTGGAAGATGTCTGTGCTGAGGTCATGAGACATGTCGTGGAGGCAGCCATGCCAATAGCCCTAAAGTTGAAGGAGGTGGTCGAAGCCTCAAAGGCCGATAGGTGTTTTCGGATGATCGAAAATGCCATGGGCAGCAGAGACTGGAAATTGGCCCTAGTGGACATATCCAGGAGAGAAACTGATGCTCAAAATGACCTACAGGCACTGTTGTGGGCTCGTCACAAGTTATCGGTGTCGGATGAAAGACTGCTACTCAGGGGGAGGTAGATTGTGATCCCGAGAGCATTGGTGGAGAGGGTCCTGGAGCTTGCCCACACTGGCCATCAGGGCACGGGCAAAACTAAGGCGTGGTTGAGAGCCAAAGTCTGGTTCCCGGACCTCGAGAGGAAGGTTGACGAGTTTGTGCACCGGTGCCTCTGGTGTCAAGCTGCTGCACCAGTGATTAAAGAACCGCACATCGAGTCCATGGAAAGGAGCGACGAGCCCTGGGGCATGGTACATGCTGATTCTGGTTCCACGGGACAGGACAGGGCATGTACTTTCTAGTGCTCATTAACCAATGGTCCCGTAACCCGGAGGTGGAGTTGGTGGAGTCCCCGTCCAGTGACCAGACCATCCAGGCCATGGACAAGATCTTTACAACCCATGGATTTCCAAACGAGTTGTGTTCGGACAATGGACCCCCGTTTCAGGTCCGCTAGTTTGCCGTTTTTATGGACGAATGTGGGATCACACACAGGAAAGTCATGCCTGGGTGGGCGAGAGTAAATGGGGAGGTGGAACGCTTTATGCAAACTCTGAATAAGGTGTTCTGGATCACTCGGGGCTAAGGGGGGGGAATTGGAAAGGAACCTCTCCCACTTTCTCTGCGAGTATCGATCCACGCCCCATCAGTCAACAGGGGAGGCCCCCGCGAAAGTCATGTTCATCCGGTGTTCGAGGGGTTTGATACTGGAGACGGAGAACGACCTCCCGAGGTCATTGACAACCAAAAGGTCCTGGAAGAGAGGAGAACGCGCAATGACCGTGAAAACATCCGAAGGCATCTGAAGCTGGCCAGCATTGCGGTGGGTGACGCTGTCATTGTTCGCAATAGGCACCCGGAAGGGAAACTCCCTCAACTATGAGCCCACCACCATGGACGTGACTCATGTTAACGGATCGATAGTGACGTCGTCCGACAGAAGAGGAACAGTCACAGGGAACTCTTGTTTCTTTAAAAAGGTGGACACCCGGGAGATCCCTGAGGTGCCCTGGGAATGTGTGCCACCGATTCACACCTCCAGCGCAGCACCGAGGCTCGAAGAGGACACTGGAGACCCTACTCCAGAGGAACATCCTTGAGTGGAGAGAAGAGAGGAGGGGCAATACCCCCACCGTGAAGGACGAAGATGCCTGACCTGGTTCCAGCACTACATTCTGGACCCTAGTTCCTGTGGGCAAAAGGGGGTGGTAACAGCCCACGTTGGGCTCCACCTTATGTTATATACTGTGTTTTCACTTATGTGTCACGTTGACATGTTACTCTAAGTTTTGGTAATGGTCATGTTTGTTTGTTATGAAAAAGGAGGGATGTTTACTAAGTGAGGCATGGTGTACGCCTGGTCATGGATCGTGCATGCGCATTGAATAAAGGAGGAGGCCGGCTCGGCAGTTGCCGCCGGGATCCCGTTGCATGCAGACCTGCCTCGGAGTATTCCTTCCAGGTACCGGGGCGGGGTAGCCATGATACGGAGGGGGCCCGGGGCACACATTAGCCTCATAACAAGCCCCTCCTCTCCAGACACACCTCCATCCTCCAGTGCACGCAGAGTTCAGCTGAAAACAGCTTAAACAGCCCGCTCTCGCTATGCTTTTGCTCATTTCAAGAACTGTTATGAGTGTGAGCCCCTCCTCTCCAGACACACCCCCAATGCACTCCGAGTTCAGCTGAAAAAGTCTGCCTCGCTATCCGCTCTCTCTCCTTAAGTTTAAAGGGAGTACCGGATATTTCAATGCTGTCTTCCTTCCAACAACTGTTTCCTCCATATGTTATATTTATAAAGTACCTTCCTCATCGATGCGGTTAATTTATATTCCTGTCTTATGCTCCCTGGTTTCCTTAAAGGCCCTCCACAATCTCTTGGAGTCACCCTTTTGGAGTATGGGTATCCCTAGCATATGCTGCGGCTGGGAATTTTTTATGGGGAATCTCCATACCTTTACCCAGTTATTATATTTAGACTTCAGTGTTTTTATTTGTGCTTGTGCCATTTCCAAGCCAGGAACCAGTTTCTTGATGCTCGCTAGCGCTTGGCCCCACTTATCGCTGGTGGCGTCGCTAGGGGGAACGCTGGGGGGCCCGTGCCCCCCCCTCTGAAATCCTGTGCACCCGGGACGCCCCCCCCACCTTGTGCCCCCCTACCAAAGGCGAGCAGTGACTGTGTTCTCTGTTCGTGGTGCTATTTGTGACACTTGAGACCTGCCAGGCTTCTGCACAGCGACCTCCAAAGTGTGCAGAGCAGTTTACAGCCCCTCCCATCAGAATGTAGCTCACAAAACTGCTAATGGTGGGCCATTGGTCACTGAATATTTTCTTGCCTGCATTCTGATGGCAGGGGAAGTGCAATGGGGTGTGGGTAGTTGGTGTGTAAAAAAAAAAAAAAAAAAAAAAAAAAAAGTCCCTCCCCCCACACTTTTGTCTGTGGCCCCCCTACTTTTGTCTGTGGCCCCCTCTGTGCCCCTCCTAAATTTTATTCCTGGCAACGCCACTGCTTATTGTATGGTCATGCCTTTTACCTTCTCTATAGATATACCTATTACCCGAAATGCCCAGCTTTGATGTTAATTGTGTATACCAGTTAATAATGTCGGTCGACGATGAGATGACACTATTACATATATGGATAGCCTCCTTGCCCAGTATCAACATGTTCATTTCGCTAAGGTTTTTACCAATCCAGTTGATTTTATTTTTCCCTGTATTTATCTCGATATCCTGACCATTTTTTGTTGAGGCAACCTCCGTTTCAGCTACAGCAGCAGATTCAATGACACATGATCATTACACTGATTACATTTTATGTTCAAGCTCTTAACGATTTTTCTATCTCACTATCTGATTAATGGTGTTACACACCACATAGGGATCCAAAAACCACTTAGAGCCCGCTCACCCCACGCAACTACTTCCAATAAACAACCCAAAATGACGATTCCGGTCCTCAGCTCACTTAGACGCTCCAGACTTAGATCACGGACTGTCAGCACGTTAGGCTCGCCGACTAGGAACCCCACTAAAATTAAGCAAACAAAACAAATCCCTCTACTAGGATTCGTAAGAACCCAAAGACTCAGATCCCGATTCTTAAACCACTCTAGCACAACTGCCCCCTCCTCCTCTGCTATTATAGGAAGCTCACTTCCATTAGTGACCCAGCCTAAACGCCCTAAAAGGATCACCACAACCAAACAACAAGCTCTTATCATAGGGACCGCCAACTCACTCCCACCCAATCCAAGAACCACCCCCTCCTTCACACATCAAAGCAGTACTCATTAATGCACGGTCTATACCGGCTCACGCCACAGAAATACAGGACTATATTACTGAACAACAACTTAACCTACTTATAGTGATGGAAACCTGGCTCCACCAAGCTTCCGGACCCTCACTCTCTATTGCCATTCCTCCAAATTATACCATCCTTAGGACTGATAGAATGAAATCAGTAGGTGGGGGAGTAGCTATTATTGATAAAACCCATCTTAAAATAAGAACCTGCCTTATTGAGAACCCAGACGGCTACGAAGTCCTACTAGCCAAATTAGCTACTAATCATAAAAAATACTATAAACATAATAACCATTTACAGAGATCCTAACGCCAAATCCCAACCAGAAATAGATATACAACTTCTACTAACGCCACTAATTAAACCAAACACAAAATGCCTAGTCTTAGGGGACTTGAATTTAGGATTCAATGATACCCAAGACCATAAAGCAGAAGCACTACACAGTGCACTCAAAGACATGGCATTCACAAAACTAGTGAATGCCCCTACCCATACAAAAGGGAGAACATTAGATTGGATACCACCACTCAATACCGTAGTATCCATAGACTCTTATCAACCCGATTCCTTAGTCAGACCATCACAGTATACATTTCTCTATTTTGTGCGACGAACCAGATCTACCTAAAACTGTCATCAAGGTATCTTATGTAACGAGAAACATCCGGAAACTCACAGCAGAAAACCTCAACCCTATACTAGCCACCTCCCTTAACAACATCATCATCAATACTGAAAACCCCCGTGCCCTAGCTGAAACCTATCATAACTGTCTAACTAGCAAAATTGATACCCTAGCACCTTGTGTTAACAAAACCAAACGCAAGGAAAAAAATTCCTCCTTATGGTTTAACGAGGAACTAGTCTCTCTCAGACGGATCCAAAGATCGCTAGAACACTGGCTAAATAAAACCCATACCTTAGAAGCTATGGAAGCTTTCAACTCTGCAAACAAAATCTATAAATCAGCTATCGTTGCTCATAAATCAGATGCCTTCAACACCAGAATTAGCAACGCCTCCTCCGATAGCAAAGAACTGTTCACTATACTCAGGGAGTTAGAGAATCCGATTCCTATGATCAACCCAGTCCAACCAAGTAAAGAATGGTGCAACACCATCCAAGATGCCCTGTCTTCAAAAATCAAACTATTACAAAATAAAATCATCTCCAAAAGAAATCTCCTATCTGATAAGCCTCCTATGTCTAACCAAATCTCCAAGATCATAGAAGATACCACCCCCCCTTCAATTTTAAACCAGTCTCCTACGATGTAGTACTTAATACTATATCCAAACTCAAAGCTTCAAATTGCAAAGGAGATAACTTTCCAGCACACCTAATCAAATTATGCGCCCCTACTCACACCCATAATCACTAATTTCGTGAACGCCTCCTTCCATACTTATCAGGTCCCAGCCAGCATTAAAGCTGCATGGGTCACCCCTCTACTAAAAAAAACGACATTAGATCCATTAGTGCCTACGAACTACAGGCCCATAAGGACCGTCCCTTTCCTACTTAAAATCGACAAAATAGCCTACAACCAAATACAATCCCACCTCGAACAAAATAACTTAATAGGAGCTAGACAATCTGGCTTTACACCCAACCACAGTACGGAGACAGCCCTCTTGGACTTAAAAATCCAACTGGACTGCATTAGAGACTCAGGCAAATTAGCCACTCTACTGCTACTGGATCTATCAGCAGCATTCGACCTGGTAGACCATGACAAGCTATGCAACACCCTAAAAAAAGATTTAAATTTTTACAGTAACGCTACTCAGTGGATCAAATCCTTTTTAACGGACCGCACATCCAGAGTTGCCATTGGAAACTATGCAGCGGACCCCATAGTAGTACCTATAGGAGTCCCCCAGGGTTCCTGCCTCTCGCCAACCCTTTACAATGCATATACTAAACTCCTTTTCTCGGCTCTTGACGATATGGGTGTCATCTACACTAATTTTGCAGATGACACACAGATCCTCATCCCCATTACCTGGGACTACACCCAAGATACTGACACCATCAATAAAGTCTATGCCATAATTCAAAATTGGATGGCCCTAAATAGTCTCTGCCTTAACGATGAGAAAACGGAGGTCCTCATCGTGGACTCCCAAAAAAGAATAAGCACCCTCCACTCTAACTACTCTCACAGCAACATTGATGTTACACAAATCCCAGTACTCAAACAAGTTAAAACGCTTGGTGATTACATAGATGCCAACCTCACTATGCACAAACAAATAACAACTCTCTCCTCGTCCACAGCCAAACTTATCGCACTTAGCCGCCAATTTCTTACCCCAACAAATTGCATAACCTTGGCCAGAGCACTGATTTTAACGAAATTGGACTTCTGTAACATCCTCTTCCTAGGAACCTCCAAAACCAACATGAATAAACTCCAACTTTTACAAAACAAAGCCCTGAGAGCGGCTCTAGGCATAAAGAAATCCGATCATATTTCTAGCATCAGAAGAGAAAACCATTGGCTGCCAAGTGAAGCAAGACTCATCTTCAAAACACTCAGCACAGTCTACAAATGTATCACCAATAAAGCGCCCAGCTACCTCAATAACACCATCAAGAAAAAAATCTCCTGCAGGACATTGAGATCTAATAAACTGGCCCTCTTGGAAGTTCCTCATTACAAATACAGTAGAGCAGGAGGAAGTAGCCCCATCGCACTGGAACGTACTACCCCTTAGTATCAAAAATGAGGACTCTCTACCAAGATTCAAAAAAGCACTGAAAACCTGGCTTCTCAATAAATATTAACCCTCACCAGTCCCCCCACCTTAGTACCAGAATGCTTCAGATTACTTAATTTCTTTGAACTAAACACTAAATGTAATCACATGGTCGGCATGAACCTCCAGGGGTCACCTCTTGATCTGCAACGTGTTCAAACAAAGTGTGACCTACTACTGTGACCAACTGTACCTTAGTATAAGAAAGTTGACCCCATGACTTATTGCAATTCAGGATAAAAATATTGTTTATGATTGTAACTGTAACACTATATATAAAAATGCCACAATGTATATGAAACTTCGCCGTGATACCCACGGGTCTGGGCGAGTAACAAATGTAATAAATAAAATAATAATGCTGCTGCGATTTATTTAAAAAAAACTGGCTAATGTGGCCTTCTTGTTTTCTGTTTGCCAACAGTAGTAACCGTGAGAATCCTCCTTTGTCCTAAAATTCAGCATTACGTACCCCCAATCTTTTATGAATCTGCACCATTGCATCCCCTGTTCATTAGATTTATGCTGTTTCATGTTGCAAATTGCCATAATGTTAACTGTTCCATCAGTTTTTGCATCATCCACACAATGGGTGTTAAAGTCGCCCCAATTAACACTGGCATATTGCCATTGATCATATTCCACTCAGCAAGTATTTCACATATGATGCCCTCAATCTTGCACGTAAGTATTCCCCCTATAGGGTCATAGACAATATTAATATCTTCCCCTGGCCCTTCTTGTTGCTAAAGGTGACCTCTACCGCCTGATGTTAGGTTGGCTATCCAGGAATTGCACTAAGCATGCATTCATATCCTTAACAACACCTATTAACATCCCACCCGAGGGTCTCCCCATTCTTCCCTGAATCGCCCGGGCTTGAAGTATTGAATATCCATGTATGTATATAGGGGCTAACAATCATCTCTCCTGTATCACAAAGATATCACTATCATACAGGATTGTATGTCCACCCAGTGCCTTCCCGGGGGGGGGGGGGGGGGGGGGGAGATAGCTCAGCGGGTTGAGCATTCGCTGGTGCGATCTGAGCGTGATCTGCAGGTCGCACGTTCGAATCCCGGCAAGGCCAACTCAGCATTTCATCCTTCCGAGGTCGATAAATGAGTACCAATTTCGGTTGGGTGATATTGTATGTAAATATGTGCTCTGTAAAGCGCTTTGGATTAAGGCGCTATATAATAACACATCATTATCATCAATAAAATGATTGTGGACCCATGTGTTACATGATAACAATTATGGTCTATTACTCAGATTTGCGGATAGAAAGCCTGTTAGCCAATCCCACTCTTGAGCTCCAGCCGTGCGCTCCCCCTCCACCGTCTCACTCACCACTGTCCTCCCCTTCTTAGTCATAGCAATTTTTAGGCCACCACCCATCATCGGATGGTGGAGGGTGATTAAGGACTTGTCGACTAACCCATCCCTGAGGATTATCATCAACCAAAATCACTCTACCGTCCTCTATCCTTCGGATTAGAATGTCCACATCATAACCCATCTTCAAGAAGCCTGGTAGGTCAGATCTAACCAAGTCAGTTGTCACACGTGAACAGCAGTGGACCTTCGAAGTAGGAACATCCATGTTCTTGATTAACTCGATGAGTTCAAAGTCACTAGATTTTAAAACGCGTAGTTGCGGGATTTAGTGGAGTAGTTGTGAAATATGTAATCTTTGCTGACTGAGAACAAATATCTTCTAATTTACTTCTTGACTTTTTCGATACGTTTTCTTTATCGGGCTTTCATTGATGGCTACCGCAGATTTACTCAGTTGAACCGGGACCTTATCCTGTAAAGTTTTATCTGGTGCAGAGCAGCTTTCCAACTCTGTAGGAGCCTCTTTAAATGTTAGGGCACTGATATAGTTATCAGCATGCTCCTTGTTTTCATTACGGTTGTCTGCAGCAGTTATTAACCAACTAGTGAGTGTGCTGTTTCCTGCTTGCTCTTTTTTGTTTTCTTTTGGCTTTCCTGCTGGCCTTTTTAGAGCCCCATGTAGGTCGGTACCCTCCTACGTTTGGGTCGAGGTTGTCAAGGCTCAGATCTTGCTGCCTATTACTGTTTTTTGCTTTTAATAAGGCAATCCTTTTCAATCGACTCTCAGCTAATGCGTTGGCAGCAGACAATCACTGCTTTCGTGGTGGTACCTTCAGCAGTAGTATACCTATACCCGAATTGCCATCACAATTATCAGGCCCTAAAAGGAGGTGCACACCGTCTTTCGAATGTGCCATAGCGATTAAAGTACTTACACCAATGGTCACAGAGTGACTAGACTGGACGTCACAGGAGGATTTCTTAAAGTCTGTACATTAAAGTGCTCTCTTTTCAATTCGGGAGGTGTGGAAATCCTAAGAAAATTGTGTATATGTGAAAATACGAACTTTGTGTTAAAGTGGATCTGAGCCCGGCAGATGGGGGGTCCAAGGTGAACAGTAAATCACCTGAGACCAGTGTGCATAGGAGAATCCTAGAAGGAAAGGAACTTTATTATTTGTTTGTTGCATCAGGCCCTCTGTAAGAAGAGACTTTTGGACAGAAGGCCATGATGTTAAAGTTTTGAACTGCACCCTCGTGCTAGAGAAGCCCAGAGACTGTGCTAAACTCGAGTGTGCCACCTTGTCCCGTGCTGAAAACGTGTGGAAGGAAAGCCAACAGCTTGACTATCCTAACATATAATTTCTTGAACTTTTTCCTTTTGCGTAACATCGTTTCCCACACTATTTGTATTTGAAGGTAAGGATTTTCAATGGATTTATTAGTATAGACCCTTTTATTTTGACAAGACACCACTAGGACTGGGTTATTATTTTTTTATGGTTGTAGCTGTTGGGGAGTGTGATGCTGGAAATGCATCGGAGGGACAGGACCTCCGTATTCTTGTCCTTTACTGTTTTTTATCGTGTGTTCTGTCGTGTTTTCCGCGCAGAAGTTCATGTGGGACTCCTGCTGGTGCAGCTCTCTCTCTTTTGGTTTGGTAAACGGACCCGTGGGATACCCTTATGGCACCCATGGGTGGGGATACAACCCTGTGCCCCCAGTGTATGTTTTTGGGCACCTGTGGGTGGCCCGCAGAGCAGGGTATGGGCTGGTGGCATCTCCATGCTGAAATTGACAGGTGCGCGGAGTATCCTCCATTTTGGGATACCCCGGCCCTGCCATTGGGATCAGTTGATTCCTGATGGAAAACAAGATGGCACCTGTGGCCTCTTGCTTTCTATTACCCATTACCTTGTTTTCCCAAAGTCCTGAGAAGCCCTGACTCTGTCCCTTCCCCCTGGCTGGCTGTTGGGTGGAAATGCCATATATGGTGGTGTTGTGAAGGCGTATGTTGTGGGTACCTCCTGTGGGTGGGACCTGGGTGAATAGAGTGTGTGACGAATATGCATTCTGTGTTGTGGATGTCTAGTATCTGGTGGATGACACAATGACTGAGACAGCCGTGCCCGAAACCGGTATGAATGCAGCTGGAGTGTTGAATGGCTCGGTACTTGTCCCAATACACATAACTTGTTGTGAGTGTCTGGAGAGAAGTGAATGGCCTGAATACCGCGTGTGCCTGATTGGCTGCCTGCCTGCATGAATGCCCTTAGTCGTGATTGGATGCTTGAGTGTGACCCAGCGGAATGAATGGGAGATCAACAGTATATCTGGGGACGTCTCACTGCTAGGAATCGTGTTCAGAAGCTGAAGTCCACTACGACGAGTAACTGGAGTAACTGAAGCTTGACCTTGAAGCCCCGCTGGACGAGAAGAAGTGCTGTTGCTCTCCTTCACAATCTGAAAGCTGCTGTGCCTCCAAGGACTGACCCAGAGAGGACCTGGTAAGGCGCCCTCATCCCGAGCTACGAGGGACCATCGTGCACAGCTGATCTTTGTCAAAGCTCCCTGGTAGACAGACCGCCGATCCCAGATGGGCACTGCCGCAGAATCTCAAAGAGAAGCACTCAGACTGTTGTCCGCCACTGTCGACGACCGCCGCCGGCGACCGGAGCCGCCGTGCTCCCGTTTGCCTAAGAACTTCAATTGATCATCGGATGCTCTCGTCTGCATCGTCGCCCGCTTTTCTCTCGCTGGAGAAGGCCCGACCGTCGACGAGCATCCGCCGGTGGGTTTCCCGCCACCTAAAGACCACCGAGACGCCGACGACTCGACGCCCTTGCTGGGCCACAGTTCTTCATCATCTCTTTGCGGTCCAGAACTATCGTCACCGAGGTGCCCCGCACGCCTCTTTCTTGCAGGACGCCAACGCACGGTCGTCGACGAACACTGCTAGGAACGAAGCTGCCACTTCACTGCCGTAGTTCAACCTGTTCACCGTCGGGCGTTCGACGACCCGTGACTCCTGCCTTAAAGGGAGGGCACTCAAGAAGGGCCGTCGATTCCCCGACACCGAACGCCAAGTTCCCCCTAAGCCTCTCGACGATCCGTGGCTCCTGCTTTAAAGGGAGTCACTCAAGAAGGATCGGTCGACGCATCTTCGGAGAACTCTACTCCACCAGGTACATTGGGGGGGTAAAACCTTACTAGGAGGGAATAAGACTATTGAACAATACATGGACTGGGCTTGTGCTATATATCTTTATTTACAGGTTGCCCAGGTGGGGGGGATCCCCACACAGAGCTATGTCTAGGTAACGGGGCCAGCATCCTGCCTATTGTTTCAACCATCTTACGTTCCTGCCTATCTCTATTGCTGGTTTCCTCGTTATTGATCTGTGTGACATTTTAACCGTACAGTTGATGCACTTTAATGAGATTCCATAACATTGGTGCTACCACTTTAGAATTGTATATATTTATCATTATTGACTTCCGAGTACAAAGTGCGTTATTGTGATCGTGTACATACCTTTGAATATTAATTATATAAAGACTGTCTTTTCAGTAATACAGTGTGTGGACATTCCTTTGTGGGGGTTCGGGGACTACACTGGACTTAAGAACCAGCCCGCAACACCTCCTGAGAAGCTAGGCCTTGATTGCCCCTCCATTGCTACCTTATAGAGAATCTTGGCTGGGGTCTTCTGTGCCTCTCCTCTACCATATAGAGAGCAGAAGTACAGACACCCCCTACCAGTCTTTACAGGGAGAATGTTCATGTCTGTGCCAATTTCCTTTAACCTTAGAGACCCCCAACTCTATTTCTGGACTCAGGGCTTTTTAATTTTTACTTCTGAGTGAGAGGGTCCTTTTCTCACTCACTCATGTGTTTTCCTGACTATGATCTTCTGTGTTCCTTACTGTTTTATGGAGTCTGGTAAACTCCATAGGCATCTGCTTTTGCATTGTGACACACAGCACCTTTTGTGCAGTGCCATTGAGAAGTCCCTTGGCCTTTTCTTAAGGTTTAACTACCTTTTCTTGGGTTAACTACTGTTCCCAAGAATTGTAAGATGATGCCTGTCTTACTTACCTTTACTTTATGGGTCCAGCACACACCACCCTATGTGGAGTGCTGGGAGGTTACATAGTAACTCTTTTAACCCATTCTTCATGTAACATTTTGTTCCACTAACTCACTTGAATGGCTGGTGGCAGTCTTTTCTTTTTTTCTACCTGGTGACATGTATCTGCAAGCTAATCCTCAGCTGCAGTACATCCCCCAAAGGTGACCATTTTCACAAAATGTCCCCTGCCTTCTTTCTTTTCCGTTTCTTGTCTGTTAGTTTCTTCTGGGGGGTTTGCCCTGTTGTTTGAATCAGGTTTGAGTCCTTTGTGTGTTTTGCCTTTGGCAGGCTTCAGCCTTGAAGCCCGCCCAGGCTCCAGTGTGTCTGGAAAGGCAGGAAGTAAGGGAGGGTCCCGAAACCTCCCTGTACTTTGTCTCTAGGTGTGCCTGAGTGAAACCAGTTTCTATTGTCCGGCTGGCTGTCATTGAGGAGAGCCACCCTGCTGTGTAATTGACAGCCTAGGGCTCTGGATGAATGGGAACTTGCATAACAAGGTTGTTGGGACTAGAGGCAGAGTCCACAACTGAAGGACAATATCCGAAGCAGAAGACGAGAGAAGACACAGAAGCACCCTCATGGACCGTAAAGTCCCCGGTGAAGCCCTGCAGCTGTGCTGACCCTGTATTCGAATCGACAGGGAAGACCTGTATGCAACAACTTCCTCCCTTAGGCTGGTAGTACCAACTAGCCTCAAGACTAACTCTATTTTGGTGCAACCCCTGACTTGCTGCAGAATCCCGGGGTACCTCGACCACCTGTGAGTGCATTGTCTTCCAAAGTGCGAATCCGGCCAAAACTTCGTGGCCATCCAGAGCATCCTACAGAAGCAGGAAATCCATGTCCAGAGTCCCCTCACCAGAGTCCAGGACCAAGTGATCAAGGAAGTTCTAACCAGAGCCGTTCGCTCTTCTTTGGTGCTGAGAAAAAGGGGCCAAAACCACAAAGAGCTGCAGAATCGACGGAAATCCATTGCTGCTGAGTCCCTCTCTCAGGTGCTGCCACAGGAGCCCGCCAGACGTCCTCCCTTTCGTCACCACGACCAACGACTGGGAACAAGGGTCTGCTGCATTGCATCCAGAAGCCATCCACCTGGAATAACTTCTTCAGTTCAAAGGTTCTGTGGGGCTTGGAGTATATCCTTTTGCCATTTGGGGTGCTTTCTACCTTTGGGGGTGCTATTTAACCCTACTCTGAGTTGACCTCAACTCACTTGAACTGGCCTTTCAGCTTGTGCTTTCTAAAGGTGACTCCTCTTGAGTTGCTGTGATTTCTTTTTGAGCGGTGACCATTTAAGAACATTTTTCTAAGAAGAAGAGCATCAGAACTTTGACTTTGCCCATTGACTTTGGCTGTTCTGACTCCCCAGAGGCCTCCTTCTGAACCTATTGGCTTTGACAGTGCGTGTTCCCTCACAGGCATTAAATGTTGAACACTTTAATGCTGGGATAAAAGACTGTCTACATCCCTTTCGGAGAATCTAACTGTTTTTATAAAATATCAGTATGTTCTGGTCTAACACTAACCTTTCCCTCCTTAATAACTCAATACTACAAAGGTGATACAAAATAAGGGTTATACTGACCTCAAATTACGTCACCTCTGGGTTCTGGAAAATGTGCAACATATGAATGAATTCCTCACCTGCTTTATTGATCACTTTTTGAATTAATTCCTCACTTGGGATGAATGTTACTGCTTTTTAAGGAATGCTTTAAATATCTTTGTGTATAAATAAATAATGTATTATATAACTTTAAGTGTGTAAATGTTCACTTGGATACCCGTATTTACTGATTTGATTGTACAGCTCTACAGCTCACATTACCCCTCTTAAGATAAGCCTGGCTGCTCAGTCACACTACCAACTTGTGTAGCAGAGGCCTATATTAAAAAAGATGGGTTACCTACTACCAAGAGATAAGTCTTGTGTAGTCCCACACCAGTTGGACTGCACTAATTCTTACCTAACAGTAGCTTGCTCCCATCTTTAGATTTAGGATTTGATAGGTCTTTTTGAAACCCAATTGAAGTTCAATAAACACTCTTGAACTGTAATGTCACTTGTGTCTGTCTTACTGTTAATACCATGCATTGTCTACAGTTACCAGTTAGGACCCTTTGGACAATACTGGCTATGTGACATTTGGATACCCCACCCCATATTTTATCAAAAGTAAACATTTGTTTGTGGGTTTGTGGCAAGGGGAAGCATTGTTCCTTATACAATTCCACACCGTTTCAACAATCTGCACCAAATGTTGCATAGTTACCTGTTAGGACCCTCTGGACATTACTGGATACATGACATTTGGACACCCCACACACCTTTCCGTGGATTTTAGCAAAATGCTACATTTGTTTGTGGGTTTGTGGCTTGGCGAAGCGTTGTTCCTTGTACAATTCCACACTGTTTCACCATTCTACCTGTTAGGACCCTGCGGATATTACTGGCTACATAACATTTGGACACCCCACCCCTTTCCCTGTATTTCAGCATCTTCACACATGAGACGGTTGCCTGAAATCTGCGAAACATCAATGTGGTTGTAGAAGGACCGGTCCTCAACCCTAGAATGCACGGTTTCTGGGACATATGCACCACAATAAACTGCACCACTCCAGGGTGAGGCAACAGGTGGGGAAAGAGCACAGTAGGTCCCAGAATGCAGCAGCACACCAACAATCGCCTCCCCCCAATGTCTGCTCCGGGGTATGTCAGCCAGCCACACACACCCAATCAGTGAAGTTTACTTCAGCGTGCAACGCACATCAAGCGATATGCGAATCAGAACAGCAACCTACAGGATCATTGATTTTCAACAATTGATGAGTGTTTTCATGTGTTTGCACAGAACCCGTTCAGAGAACAGGTACTTTTTGCTAGTTATTAATAAAAGTCTATGGGCCTCATTATAACTGTGCCGGTCTGGTAAAAACAGTGCCGGTAAGCCTACCGGCACCGTTGTTACCAGACCGGCACAGTACAACTCTGTGGGCAGGTGCCGTCCCGCCCGCCAGGGTCAGACCTGCCGAGCGGAACGGCACCTGCCCGCAGAGTTTCACAGAAGCACCGGCACCGTTATTAACTGTGTATTAAATGTATTAACTGTGGCAGTGCTTCCGTGGTCCCCATTCCCTTTGAGCCCTATGTACCATTTTACCATTACCATTTTACCATTTTGTAACCTGGTCTTCATGATGTCCTTGCGCTTCATATACTGCAACTGTTATGCCAACCTTTTTGTAACCGGTTGCTACAAACCTACGCGCTTTATCTTCTGTACTGTATCTGCAACACATTAAAGTGCCCAGATGCCCCAGGGTTAGGTTGCGCTATACAAATAATAAACTAAACATAAGTGGAAATACATAGATTAAGGACAGCCAACATTGGACAGTTTTAAGTGCAGGTAGACGGTACGGCCAACTGTGTTCGGGACGTGACCATTGTGGGTGAAGTCCTAGAATTGATGCATGGGAAGTGAGGGACAGAGGCAGGTTAGAGGCGAGGGAAAAATGTTTGCTAGCAGGAAGATGAGAGTTAGGTTAAAAGGGTAACTCGGAGGCGAGGAGGTAGGCTTTTAATTTGGTTTTGAACAAATCCATGTGGACTGTTTCTCGGATGTCCGGGGGAAGAGAATTCCATGCAAGTGGAGCAAGAAGAGGGAAAGAGCGGAAGGGAGGGTGAGGAGCCACAAGAGTAGTCGAGGAGGCATAGCAGAGATAACGAGAAGGGCTTTAGAGTTGGCTAGAGGAGGATAGATACAGTGATGCCTTACTGTGGATAGATTTGTGAACCAAGTGAAGAAATTCAAATCTTGCCCTGTTTTGCATCATCAGCCGCCCAGCCTGATGACGGTCTGAGGAAGTTGGTGTGAAGGGAGGGGGTTGAAGGAGAGTCCTGGTAGCGAAGTTAATGATCTTGTCCAGAGGACAGAAAGCATAATTGAGAAGATCAAAGAGGATGCTAGCATGGTAATCCAGTTTACAGAAGACAAGAGTGAAGAGATGCTTGGCATTGTTGAAAGGAAGGAGGTGCCTGATTTTCCTACTATTTAGGAGGTTGAGGCGAGCTGCTGTTCCAGTTTTCTAGATCAAAGTAGAGAAGGTGTAAGAAGGGTCATAGATGACGCTGAGGTTTCCAGCTGAAGAGGAGTAGGGCGGAGTGTCAGATGGGAGTTGGATAGGCATAGGAAGAGATGTGAGTGATTTTTTGGCAGGGAAGAAGAGTACCTCTGTTTTGGAAGAGTTTAACATCAAAGTGTGTGCAGCCATCCAAAATTGAATGGCAGAGAGATAGTTTGATAGAGATCAGAGGAGAGGTCAGGAAAAGAGAAGATTTGGGTGTCGTCCATGAAGAGATGGTATGAGAATCCAAAGGAGGAGATTAGTGCAGAAGTTTAGAGTGTAAAGAGGAGCGGACCGAAGACAGTCTATATCCAGAATCATGTCACCATTGTGTCTGAGTCTTACTTCTACACCTTTACAGCAGACTGTACTTTCTTGACGTTTTTGGCTTTTGATGGGGCTTGGGACGGGAGAGGACTGTGTTAAGCTCCTCTGCAAGAAAGTGATTGGAAATACATCACTTATTGGCAATGTTTCTTGGATGAATGACACCCTCTATTAGAATGGCTGATACATATTACCACTGACAAATGGTCTGCATTTAGTCACAATTCTCTTTTTCACATGTTTGTGAGTTTGTTGATGTTAAATCTTGTTAGATCAGCAGTAGAGCGAATGATTTTCGGCTTCTCAGATCTTCCTCTCAGAAAATGCGACATGGAGAGGGAACCACAATTTAAGTCTTTGGTTTCTTGGTGGCCGGCTTGTTTTGATTTCAGAAGATCTTAGAAGTTAAATTGATGTCAATTAATGTTGAAGAACGTCATTTCCTCTCTTAAAGATCACTGTTTTTGCCTGCATTGGTACAAAGGCCAGCCAGTATCGTTCACCAGCAACGGCCCATTTATTTAAGGAAGATGGAAGTAGGTTTCTGCACAGATGTTCTGTGCTTCATTTCAATACAACTTTTTAAATGAACGGTAGCAGCACTGCCCTTTAGTTCGCGGTTCCCGTTTAGCTTGGGCAAAGTACTGAAGGACAAGGAAGGGTGATTAATCAAAATTAGGAGACAGGTCAATGATTTTCACTTTACCACTTGCTCCATTTATGCCCCCACTGAAGATCAGACCTTTTCCCTCTCTGATGTCTACTCAAAACCTAGCACACTTACACAGAGAGAGTTAATTCTCTGGGAAGAGTTTTTAAATATATATATTTCTCTTTTATTAGTTTTAAAAATACCAACATAACACAAACCCAAAACAATAATCACAGCTTCTCAAGCATGCGATCTTACATGGATTCACATGCTCATGAATATTCCCAGTTGTCAGGCTGGGAATCCTCTGTAGCAGTTTTGCTTTAAAGCTAAAAACTGCTTGTCGCTTTTACAGCCTATTGCTGTCACTTTGGGTGATACTGCCCAATCCAATGGCATCTGTCCTCCTCAGCTCTACCCCAAGTGGCTATATTCAGATTTTTCCCACACGTTTTCATGTTGGGTGTCCTCGCATTTTGCTCCTCGAAGATCTCGATATTTGTTCTATTTTTGTGAAATTTCTTCATTGTTTTTCATCAGCTGGTGACCTCTGGTGGCAGGAACCTATTGCCGGTTAAGATCCATTCCATCGTCGGAACGTTTTTCTTCGTGCAAGGCCTTCTCCTTGGACTTGGGCCTTCACCACGCAGTATAGCGGATGCCAGCAAGAGGAGTCTCTTCAGGGCCTGCTCCAAGTGCAACCTGAAGAGTGCCTTCCTGGATGGTAGGCATGATCATTGTCTCTACAGCTTGCACCCAGACCACGATGAGGACAACTGTTCCATCTGTAAGTCCTTCTTTTCCAAAATTCGGCGGGATCGTCAAAGAAGGTTGGTGATGTGGCTAGAGGAGGGTGCCAAGGCCTCTGACACGGCCTCAGTGCGAAGTCATGCCTCTTGCCGGGTCAGCAGATCAGTTGAGCATACTCCCTCTAGTAAGAAGTTGAGATCTGTTGAGGGCACTTCCCTGGGTAAGAGACCTAAAAAGGACAAGAAGTCCCATGCTCCAAATTAATCTCCGTCGACGGCTCCCCAGGCTCCATCTACGACTGCCGGGCCCACTGCCACAACTCTGGTGGCCTCATCGTCAGAAAAATATTGCACGTCGACGACCTCATCGATGGGTCGTGCACCATCGATGGGCGGAGCACGGTCCACAAGCAGTCACTCCAAAGGTCACGTTCATGTTCGTATCCCATCATCGAAGCTTAAGTCTCCGTTAGAGTTCACGACCAAGTCATCGTCACTGGTCCCTCGACCGAAATAGTCCACCACCTAGTTGACAGAAATCTTCACCTGCCAGCTCATCGGCGACTGCAGCTACATCTAAGGCTGTTCCGTCCACGGCCACATCGACTACAGTAACTGTCCACAAGGTTGCTCTACCTCCACAGCTGCCCTCATTCGGCCCATCTTCAGCTCTGTTGACGACACCACAGCCTCTGGTCATTGCCTTCTTCACCAGGGCTGCGAATCTGGACAAAGATGCAGCCAGCTCTCTCCATTCTCCCAAGGCACAACCACTGTTCGCCCTGTCGTTGGTGGGTTCTCCAGGAGCGTTACCTCATGCTCGATTACTGCATGCAGGCACTCTCCCTGACAAGCCTCCAGGGTCTTTCTCCTCTGATGTGGCAGAGGTCACGAATTCTCCTGACCCCAATCTTCCTAGACCTCATTGCTCTTCACAGCCACAACCAACTCCACAAACTGCACCCTTGCCTGCTGCTCCTCAACAAGCCTTACCAACTGTGTCTTTGCCCACGCCCCCATGTGAACAGCATCTAGAGACGTGTCCTTGGACATCCTGTCTACTCTGCACACCTTGCTTTCCGAGCTGCACAACAGCTCCCCAGACCCTATTGCCCGCTCCCTCTGGGAGTCCACCATTACCCTTAGGGCCGAGTCCATATTCGTTGCCTCCTCCTCATCCATCTATGCCTCTGCCTAGGCCGTTTTCCGTCACTTTGGCTACCCTCATGGACACAGGTACTAATCTGGATACTGAAATCTCACAAAGTACTCAAAATACAGGCAAGTTTAAGGACCTGATTCCGGCTGATGGCGAGCCCCCTGACGTGAATCTGCCTTCCAGGTACTCTCCACCGGATGAGTTTGGCTCCTTTCATGCACTGTTGACCCGTGCAGCAAAATGATTGGACCTGGTCCCTGAACAGAAGGAGGGTTTCCTTTTCCAGGAGAGAAAGTCCTCTAAGAAATCAATTGTGTCAATCCCCCGCTCAATGACATATGGGAAGATGGCTTATTGGTCATGAAAACACTTTTCTCTGCCTCTTCGAAAGAAGGATCGCCTAGAGAAGAAGTGCAGAATATCGTATTCTGCCCCGAAATTTCTTTGTTCCCAACCTTCACCTGACTGTGATTTCTGCTGCAGCGAGGAAAAGGTCCACTAACCCCTCCCCTCCTCTCCATGCATGGTTCCACCGGACCAAGTGGGTAAGAAGTTGGATGAGTTTGGGAAACGCATCATCACCGTCACCGCCTCCAACATTAAAGTGAGTAATGCTTTAGCTATACTCTCCAGATACGATACGATATGGAGCTATGGTTTAAGCTGGGACCCATATTAGACTCCCGGGGGGCAAGAAGAAAGAGGCGTTGCCGTTATTTCACGAGAGTGAGGTTGCCTCTGATCACACGATTTCAGTCACTCTAGACATTGCAGATTCAGGTTTCCGGCAAATGGGCAACAGAGCAGTGCTCCGCAGGCAAGGCTGGTTGAAGGCCACTAACCTTTGCACTGAGGTCCAATCGAAGCTTATTGATAACTTCCAGGGTGGCTGAGAGGAAATGACTTGCTTCCGGTACATCCTCTGACAAACTAGCCGGCCGCCTGCTCCAAAGGCAATACCGGCTCTCTGTCCGCACCAAGGAGAGAGCCTACATCCAAGCCCGCGTCTCTGCGGCTTCTAACAATTTGGCTGAAACTCTTTAAAATCTGCAAGGAGCTGGCCAATCCTGCTGCAGTTTCTACCTCTCCTGTCCCCTCCAAGGCCTTCTGCACGGCCCTGGCTTCTCATTTCATATCTAAAACCCAGGACATCCTTTCCTCTCTCTCTCCCTCTCCCTGCTCTTCCTCTGGCTCTTCTTCAGCCACCTCTCCTCCCTCCTTCTCTGCCTTTCCCCTTTTCTCCTCAGACAAGGTTTCTAGACAAGTCTGATGTATGACAATTCCATCAAAACAGGTTCATCCCTGTTCCTCCAAAACCATCAAGGAACACATTGACTCCCTGGCTCCTGCTCTGGCTGATTTCTGCAATCACTCCTTCGCAACTAGAGTCTCCCCCTCCCCCTGAAGCACGCCCTTGTGACCCTCTTTTTAAGAAACCCTCTGCCGACCCTTCCTGCCCGGCTAACTATCGTCCAATCTCCATCACTCCTTTGCTGGGCAAACTCCTGGAAAAGCTGGCCATCTCCCAGCTTAATCTTCACTCTGAATCTGTTGGTTGTTTCCATGACCATCAGTCTGGATTCAGAGCTGCCAGAAGCACGGGTACTGCTCATGTGAACATCTGTGAAGACCTGCTCTCCAACCGCGATTCCAACTCCCCCTGTGTCCTCATCTTACTTGATCTCTCTTCTGCCTTTGACACGGTCAACCATGCCATCCTGCTCGACCGTCTCCGCGATAACCTGGGTATCACCGATCAGGCCCTGGCTTGGTTGACCTCCTTCCTCTCTGATCGACCCTGCCAGGTCGAACTTGGGTCCTTCCTCTCCTCTATCTCTACCTATGGTGTTCCCCAGGGGTCTAATCTCTCTCCCTGGATGTTCAACCAATACCTGGCACTTCTTGCCTACTGCATTGCCGCTCTCTGCCCCAACTTCCAGTACTATGCGGATGACGCTCAGCTCATTTTCAGGCTCCCTTCAGCCACCTCTTCTCCCTCTCTCATCTCTGATTGTCTGTCCGCCATCCAGGAGTGATGTACCGCCAATGATCTCTGCCTTAATGCCAGTAAGACCGAGATACTCCTCATCGGCACACCTGCTCTCTCCTTTCCTGTTACTCTCTGGCTGGCCTCTCTTGGCCCTCTTCCTGTTCCCACCTTTGAGGCTAAAACCCTTGGTGTCATCTTCAACTCAACACTTTCCTTCTCTCCTCACATCTCTGACATCTGTAAGAAGTCACACTACCAGCTTCTTCCTCAGAGGTATTCTTCCTTTCTCCAGCATGGGGTCTGGCATGGATTCACATGCTCAAGAATATTCCCCGTCGTCAGGCTGGGAATCCTCGGTAAAGAAAAAAATCAGTTTCAGTTTCGTTTCTGAACTGTCTTTCTACTAGTAACCAATCAATGGTCTCTGGGTCATACTGCCCGCAGCCAATGACTGCCCTCTACCTAAGTCCCTCCTCTGGCAGCCATCTTCAGGTTTTTACCGCACGTTCAAGTGTTGGGAGTCCTAATGCTATAGCTCCCTAGCTTTTACTGTGTTTTGCCTTTTTCCAAAGAGTTTTCTCTTATTTTTCAGTCAATTCGAGCCTCAAGCTCCACCGACTCTTCTGTCGATCAACAGGGACCCGTTTCAGAATTTTTCTACACCCCTCAAGGGTGAATTTCCGCCGAGTTTCTCTTCTTGGGGGATTCCTGAAGATCTTTGAGGCCTACTCCGCGTGGACATGGCCCAGGACAAAGGAGACTCAACGCCTACTGGATCCAAGCTGTTTAGGAACTGCCCTGGATGTGGATTACAGAATGTCTTTAAGGAGGATGAGCACTCCCAGTGCCTCTACTGCCTTCACGACGACAAGTCCCACTTGGAGGAGGACTGCGCATTCTGTAAGAACATGTCCGCCCGGACCTTGAAGGAACGTCAGACTCGACTCACTAACTGGCTGCAAGGGAAGAGCCCAGCAGCAGGTGAGAAGAAGAAGAAGTCCGAGCGGTCTTCTAAGACCTTTGAGGGCTCTCCGGCGATGGGGGCCCAACATAAGGCAAAGCAGAGCGAGTCCGCGGGCACCGGGAGCGCCGTTGGTTCGAGCTCCTTGGCTGCAATGCAGGGCGCAATGTCCCCGACGCCATCAACCACGAGCCAACACTCTGGCTCGGGGAAAAGGAAGTCGGAGAACCCGGGTAAGCTTCGGGAGAAGCCCCGGTTGATCCTGACGGAGAAAACCAAGGGGGGGGGGCGAGGCGGTGAGCCTCCCCCTAAGGTGAAGGCCCCAGACGCAGCAAAGGTCGTGAAGGCCCTGATTCACCCGGCGAAGGCCTCAATTGAAGGAGTCATGGCAGCCCTGGCGAAGCCTGTAGAGGCTACCCCAGTGGAATCGACTTCTGGCCCTAGAGTTTCCCTGCCACCCCAGAGGGAATCATCTTTTCAACCTTTCGAGAAGACCCCCATGAAACCCTGGGACGAGAAAGGGGGGGCGGGGCACGGTAGCCATAACGGACACAGATACCACCTCCGAAGATGAGCTGGCTAGTGTCAAAAAGATCCTGGACAAGAAGTTCGAGGAAGTCCGGTCCCACAGGAGGGATCCCGACGAGGCGGACGAAGAAAGCAACAGTGGAGCCGATGAGGAGCCGCAGGCCGTGGAGATGACTGAGGATCCCACACCCTAGCAGTCGCAACCAATGCCTATGCCACAGAACAACTCGGGAGCAATCTTGATGGTTATCCAGACCCTGTGTATGGAAATAAGGACAAGGTTGCCCTTACCAGCGGCGCCTGGACCGTCGGGGAGCCCACCGAGCAAGCAGAGGCGAATCCATCCTCCCCTGCCTTTCCAGCCTTCACCTCCTTCCCCTCCCCCGAGGGATGAGACGGGAGCGGAGACGGCGATGACGGGGACGGACGACAACAGTGGTGACGATGGGAAGGATCTTCCATCGCCCCCTGCCCTGGCCTCCCCTCCCGACAAAATTGGCTCCTTTCACGCCATGATCACCAGGGCATCGGAGCTCTTCCAGCTTTGTCCCGAAGAGCAGAAGGAGGGCTCCCTCTACCAACGACGGGAGGCCAAGAGGAAGACAGCCCGCTCCGTACCGTTACTGGACGACATCTGGGATGAGGACTATCACTGCTCAAGAACCCGTCCACGGCTCCTGCCAAGAGGGACCGTATGAGTAGTAGTACCGGGCCCCAGATTCCGCCCCGATCTGCCTCAGAGCTCTGCCATCCCCAGATTCAGTGGTCTCTGCGGCAGCCAAGAAGAAATCGGCAGGGGTGACTGCATCAACTTCCACTTCCCCACCGGACGGCGAGGGGAAGAGGCTGGACGCCATGGGACGAGTCATCTCGTCGGCGGCGATGACCATCAAAGCGACCAACGCCCTCGCGATCGTGGCACGCTACGACAGGGAGCTGTGATTCAAGATCGCTCCCCTCCTGGATTTCCTGCCAGACAAGAGGGCAGAGGCCCTTGAAATCCTACGGGAAGGCGAGGTGGCGTCGGACCACGCCATCACGGTGGCCACGAACATCGCCGACACTGGTTTTTGCCAGATGGGCAACAGCGTTTGCCTTCGCCGGCGCGGTTGGCTCAAGGCCACTGACTTCCGTCAGGACGTTCAGACCAGGGTACTGGACATGCCCTTCAACAGGAAAACTATCTCAGCAAGGCAGTGGACGAGTCACAGCAGGCCATAAAGGCGGACACAGAGACGGCCGCGCCTTGGGTTCTCTCCATCAACGACAGCCGTCCTTTCGGACCCCCGTAGGCAAGTCTCATGGTGCCTCCATGATTTGGTGGCGGTTCCACGTTGTACCGTCAAGCGGCCCGATCATCATCTCAGGAGGCCTACAGAGGCCACAGCAAGGCCGGAGGACATCGGCGGCGTCGCCAAGGAGGCCAAGGCGGCAGGGCTGCAGCAAAGCAAGATTGAAACGGCCGTGACTTCGGGCTCCCACCCAAGCACCCCGGTGGGAGGCCAGCTGGTGAAATTCGTCAGCGTGTGGGAGTCCATCTCCACTGACAGTTGGGTGCTGGATGCTCTGGCCCACGGGCACACTCTGGAATTCCAAAGAAAGTGTTCAGTCTACCACCTGTGGCCAGGAAGGAAACCCATGTGCCACAGCTACTTCTGGAGGTACGAGCAATGCTAAAAAAGGGCACGATAGAACTTGTCCCGAAGAGGCTCCGGGGCTCTGGAGTATACTCGCAGTACTTGCTCGTCCGAAAGAAGACCGGCGGTTGGCGACCCATCCTGGACCTTCGCCGCCTCAACAAATACATCAAGTCCCAGAAGTTCAGGATGGTCACCCTCCAGCACGTGCTAGGACAGCTGGAGGAGGGCGACTTCCTATCGTCGCTGGACTTGGAGGATGCCTACTTCCACATCCCAATAGACAAGGGACATCGAAAGTTCCTACGATTCATAGTCCAAGTTCGACACTACCAGTTCAAGGCCCTACCCTTCGGTTTGAAGTCGGCGCTGAGGATCTTCACCAAGTGCCTCGCACCGGTGGCGGCGCGGCTGCGTCGGCAGGGGATCCACGTATCCCCCTACCTGGACGATTGGCTCATCCGAGCAAAGTCAAGAGAACTCGCCGTCGATCATACGGCAAAGACCGTCCGACTGCTCACGGATCTGGGATTCTCTATCAACTTCGCAAAATCCCACTTGGTACTGTTGCAAGAGGCCCTGTTCCTGGGAGCCAGACTCGATACAGTGGCGCGATTGGCTTCACCGTCGGAGGAAAGGACGAAAGTCATCCTGGGCAAGGTACAACGGCTGTTGACCATGGACATGGCCAGGGCGAGGTCCATCAAGTCCCTACTCGGCATGATGTTATTGTGCATCTATCTCGTGCGCGTATGCAGGTTATGGATGCGAACACTGAAGGAGATCCTCGACACCCGTTGGATGCAAGCAGGGGGCAGATTCGAAGACAAGATCTCCCTCAACGAGACGTTCCGCCAAGCGATCCGATGGTGGGGCAACCGCGCGAATCTAGCGGTGGGTATGGACTTCCAGACCCCGACACATCAGGAAACGGTGACGACGGATGCCTCCCTGGAAAGATGGGGAGCGCACACCAGAGATCTCCACGCAAGAGGCCTTTGGCTCCCAGAGGAGAGGTCACTACACATCAATGTCATGGAGCTCCGAGCTGTGTTCTGGGCCCTCAGGTCGTTCCTCCCTTCCCTCAAGGGCAAGGTGTTGAGGGTCTTCACCGACAACACCACCACGATGTTCTACATCCGGAAGCAAGGGGGCACCAGATCCCTAGCCCTATCCAAGAAAGCGCAGGATCTGTGACACTGGGCGGTTGCCCACGGGTTGTTCCTGGTACCCTTCCACCTGGCAGGAGTTAAGAATACTGTTGCCGACTCACTCAGCAGGGAGCTGTGGGAACTCCGGCAGGACCAGGTGGATCTGATATTCCGACGATGAGGCAATCCCCAGATAGATCTCTTTGCGATGGCGACGAACACCAAGTGCTGGAGGTTCGCCTGCAGGTTTCCCCAGTCGGGGAGCATGGGCGATGCATTCTCCTTCCCCTGGGACGGTCTGTTCTGTATGCATTCCCACCGTTGCCGTTGCTTCTGCGACTCATTAGTCAACTCAGACGATCCCGGTGCAGGATGATCCTTGTCACACCAGCGTGGCCGAGGCAGATATGGTTCCCAGACCTTCTGGACTTGTCAGCGTTCCCCCCCCCCCCCAGTCAAACTGCCGACGGACGCAGATCTTCTCGCCAGGGAAGGAGGCGCCATCCTACCTCACGACCCAGGATCGCTGAACCTGCAGGCCTGGCTCCTGCAAAACTAGAGTTCGGAGGCTACGATATCCTGGCAGACTGCAAGGAGGTCCTTGCAAAGGCCAGTGTGTCCTCGACTCTTAAGTGCTGTGGGCATAAATGGAAGAGGTTCTCTGTCTGGTGCCGTGCACAGAAGATCAACCCTCTACGGATTACGGTCCCTCAAGTGCTGCTGTACTTGCTATCGCTGGCCAAGACGGGGCTGGTGCATGCCTCCATCAAGATCCATCTGGCGGCTATCTCTCGCTACACCAGAACTCCGGGGCGGTCGTCGCTGTGGTCTAACCGCCTGGTGAAGGAGTTCATGAAAGGACTGTTCATCTCATTCCCGCCAGTGAAGGCTCCGGCCCGGGAGCTCAACGTGGTGCTGACCAGACTCATGGGCCCGCCATTCGAGCTGCTGCATTCGGCACCGTTGAAGTTCCTATCGTGGAAGACAGCCTTTCTTGTGGCCATCACCTCCGCATGACGAGTGGGAGAGATCCAGGCCCTCTCCTGTAAACCGCCATACCTGACATTCCAAGAGACAAGGGTAGTGCTGAGGACGCACCCCTCCTTCATGCCCAAGGTGCCATCGGACTTCCATCTCAACGAGCCCTTGATGTTACCTATTTGCTTCCTGACGCCTTTGTCGCCGGCTGAGAGGTCTTTGCACTCGTTGGATGTGGCTAGAGCGCTGAAGTTATACATGGACCGCACGAAGAGTTTTCGGAAGACGTCACAACTGTTTGTGAACTTTGAACCTGTGAACCAGGGGAAGGCCCTCTCGAAGGCTTCCATTTCCAGATGGCTCTCCGGCTGCATCATGCACTGTCACCGGTTGACAAACCGACATTGCCCGGCCGTCCGAGAGCCCATTCGACCAGATCGATCGCTGCTACCACGGCGTTCCTATCTGGTGTGCCCCTGCTGGACATCTGCAGGGCTGCTACCTGGAGGTCGACGCACACCTTCACGAGATTCTACTGCATCGACCGGGATTCCAGGGAGGAGTCCAGAGTCGGCCAGGCAGTGCTGCGCAACCTGTTCGCTTGAAGGTGAGCCTGGTGAGGAGGTAAGAGATGCTTAATGTTGAGTTGTTGAAATGCTTAATGTTGAGCCTCGCCACCTCCCGTGGTTGTGCATGTGTGTACTGCTATGTATTCCTGTATTCATGAGCATGTGAATCCATGCCAGACCCCATGCTGGAGAAGGAACAAGTTACTTACCTGTAACTGTTCTCCAGCATGGGTCTGGCATGGATTCACATGCAAACCCTCCCACCTACCCCTCTGCGGCTCTTCTCTTGGTCCTACTGCCACTTTACGAGCTACCAAATCTGAAGATGGCTGCCAGAGGAGTGTCTTAGGATGGCAGTCATTGGCTGGGGGCAGTATGACCCAGAGACCAGTGACTGGTTACTAGTAGAAAGATAGTTCAGAAATGAAACTGAAACTGATTTTTTTCTTTACCGAGGATTCCCAGCCTGACGACGGGGAATATTTATGAGCATGTGAATCCATGCCAGATCCATGCTGGAGAACAACAGTTACAGGTAAGTAACTTGTTCCTTCCTCTCTTTCCCCCAGAAGCTCACTGTCTCCAGATCTCTGGTTCTCTCTAGGCTGGACTAGTGTAACAGCCGCCTTCTAAATCTACCTGCCTCTACTCTCCGCCCTCTGCAACTCATCCAAAACAAAACTGAGAGACTTGTCCTTGGCCTCAAGCCCAGGCATCGTATCTGTCCAGGCTCGAAATCTCTCCACTGGCTCCCAGTGGCAGAGAGGATTAAGACATATTGAGGCCATAAGAGGACGTGCCTCTGCATATCTAAATTTAAAGGGCAAGACATGTTTTTCTGTTGAAAAAGGTTCAATTTCCCGTCCCCAGCGACGGATGCCCATATAGTATGGAGGAAAGGGGACGGGACGTTGGAGTATTTCTCTTGGTGCATCTTGTGTATTACCCTTTTCAACAGTCGGGTTGGAGGAAAAGCGTGAGCAAATATTCCTGACTAACTGGTCCACAGTACGTACACCCTGGATCCATTCTGTGCAAACCTTGAGGTGTCATTTAGGCATTTGGAGTTTTCTTTTGTAGCGAGGGACACCCATACAGTATGGAGGAAAGGGGACTATGAACTAGGAGTATGTTAGTCACTACGGTGAGTAATTTATAATTGATCAATGATCCTGATAACTCCTATGAGTGTTGGTCATATGTGGTTTTCACACCTCCTCAAAATGTTCATCTGCCCACCGATAAAACGCTAATTTCCTTACACCATGTTCTCACAGAATCTGGCTTTAATCCTTCATTCTCAACCACAGGTAACCAATTTAGAAGCTTGGCTCCTGAAGTCATGGAATTCGATCACCTCAATTTGCCTGCCAGATTCATGAAAATTCTAAAATAGGTCTGTAAACCCAACACTAGACACTGCTATTTTAACAAATGGAAACAACTTGTGGTATGGTGTCAAATCAAAAGTCAACCCTATCAACTGTTCTCCTTCGCATATAGTGCACTGCCTGTTGCACATATTAGACTCTGGTCTTGTTTGTATCCATTAAAGGCCCACCTCATAGCTCTGTCTACTTATTCCTCTTCTCAGAGTAAAATCTCGTGGTAGAGAGTGCCTGTCGTCAAACCCTTCATGTTAGGAGTCAAATTACTTAACCTGACAATTGCAAACCCACCCCCTGGTCGCGAAGTAAATATTCTCCAGCATGGGGTCTGGCATGGATTCACATGCTAATGAATATTCCCCGTCGTCAGGCTGGGAATCCTCGGTAAAGAAAAAAATCAGTATCAGTTTCGTTTCTGATCTGTCTTTCTTAGTAGTAACCAATCACTGGTCTCTGGGTCATACTGCCCCCAGCCAATGACTGCCCTCTCCCTAAGCCCCGCCCCTGGCAGCCATCCTCAGATTTTTACTGCACGTTCAAGTGTTGGGAGTCCTTGTACTATAGCTCTCGAGCTTAAATGCGTTTTGTGTTTTTTCAACGAGTTTTATCTCATTTTTTCGGTCAGTCGAGCCTCAAGCTCCACCGTTTCTACTTCCGATCAACAGGGACCCGTTTCGGAATTTTCTATGCCCCTCAAGGGTGAAGTTTTCGTTGAGCTATGCTTCTTGGAGGATTCCAGAAGATCTGAGGCCTACCTCGTGGACATGGCCCAGGACAAGGGACACACGGATCCAAGCTGTTCAGGATCTGCCCTGGATGCGGATTACAGAATGTTTTCAAGGAAGATGAGCATTCAAGATGTCTTTACTGCCTTCATGAAGTCAAAACGCACGTGGAGAAGGACTTTGCGTTTTGCAAGAACTTGTCGGAACGGACTATGAGGGATCGTCTGATCCGTCTCGCCAGCTGGCTGGAGAAGGGCCCAGCAGGTGAGAAGAAGAAGTCGTCAGAGCGGTCTTCTAAGTCCTGTGAGGGCGCCACAGCGACGGGGGCCCAACAGAAGGCAAAGCACTGCAAGTCTGCGGGCACCGGGAGCGCCTAAGGGTCGGGCTCCTCGGCTGCCAGGCATGGCACGCTTTCACTGACGCCATCAACCACGAGCCAACGCTCTGGCTCGGGGAAGAGAAAATCAGGGAACCCGGGTAATCTTCTGGAGAGGTCCTGGTTGATCCCGAAGGAACCAGCCGAGGAGGAGCGAGGCGGTGACCCTCCCCCCAAGGTGAAGGCCTCAAGCGCGCCTAAGGTGGTTAGGGCCTTGATTCACCCGGTTAAGGCCTCTATCGAGGGATTTGTAGCGGCCCTAGCGAAGCCTGTGGAGGCTACACCAGTGGAGGGGACCTCGGGGCCCAGAGTTTCCCTGCCACCACGGAGGGAATCCTCTTTCCAGCCCATCGATAAGACCCCTGTGAGAACCCCGGTGGAAAAAGAGGGGGGGGGGGTCGGTGGCCGTCACGGACACATATACAGCCTCTGAGGAGGAACTGGTGGAGGCTGTGAAAGCCCTCAACAAGAAGTTTGAGGAGGTCCGGTCCCACAGGAGGAATCCCGACAAGGCACACGAAGAAAGCAACGGTGGCCCCGACGAGCTCCCTGTGGAGAAGGAGCAACCGTCGCGCCCGTCGCAACCCGAGCCTCAGGACAACTCGGGAGCCATCTTGATGGCAATCCAGGCCTTATACACGGAGATAAGGACAAGATTGCCCCTAACCCCGACGGATGACCCAGCAGACCCGGGCCAGTTGGGAAGCCCTCCAAACAAACGGAGGAGAGTTCATCCACCCCCGCCCTTCCAGCCTTCGCGGCCCACTCAGCCTTCATCTCCTTCCCCTGATCCAAGGGACGACACAGGAACGGATACTGCCACGACTGGGATGACGGTGGTGACGACGGGATGGGCTTTCCGTCACCAATCCCTCGGGCCTCCCCGCCCAACGAAATTGTCTCTTTCCACGCCATGATTGCCAGGGCATCCGAGCTTTTCCAGCTCTGCCCCAAGGAAACCAACTCACTCCGTTCGTTTCCTTTACCAACAGCGTGGGGCCAAGAGGAAGACCTCTTGGTGATGTTGCTGGATGATATCTGGGGCGAGGGACTTGCCCTATTGAAGAACCCGTCCACGACGCCTGCCAAGAGGGATTGGTACGAGAAGAAGTACTGGGTCCCGTATTCCGCCCCTCTGTGCCTTAGGGCACAGCTGACCCCAGATTCGGTAGTTTCAGCGGCGGCCAAGAAGAAAGCGGGGGGGGGGTGACGACTTCAACTTCAACCTCACCACCGGACGGCGAGGGGAAGAAACTGGACACCATGGGATGACGAGTCATCTCATCCGCGGCGACGACGATCAAGGCAGCCAACGCCCTTGCGATTGTGGCCCGCTACGACAGGGAGTTGTGTTTCAAGATCGCTCCCCTACTGGACTTCCTCCCGGACGACAAGAGGGCAGAGGCACAGGAGATCCTTCAGGAAGGTGAGGTGGCTTCGGACCACGCCATAACGGTGGCCACGAATATTGCTGACACCGGTTTCCGCCAGTTGGGCAACAGTGTTTGCCTTCGACGACGGGGGTGGCTCAAGGCAACAGATTTCCACCAGGACATGCAAACCAAAGTTTTGGACATGCCCTTCGACGGGAACAACCTGTTTGGAAAGACAGTGGATGAGTCACTTCAGGCCATCAAGACCGACACAGAGACGGCTCAGGCCTTCGGAGTTCTGCAGCAATGACGGCCGCCCTTTCGGAACTCCGGAGCCAAGCAAGGTGCCTCCAAAGGATTCGGCGGTGGCTCCTCGACGTCCCGTCAGGCGGCCCGCTCCTCATTGCAGGAGGCCTACAGAGGACGAGGCAAGTCAGGCGGATCTCGCCGTCATCGCCAGGGAGGCCAAGGCGGCCAGGCTGCCGCAAAGCAAGACTGAACCGGCCGTAGCATCGGGCCCCCACCTGAGCACCCCGGTGGGAGGCCGGCCGGCTGGCGAAGTTCGTCAGCATGTGGGAGTCCATCTCCACCGACCGTTGTGTGCTGGATGCCTTCGCCCACGGGCACACTCAAATTTCTAAGAAAGTGACCCTGCATTCCTCCCGTGGGCAGGAAGGAGAACCACGTCCCTCAACTGCTGTTAGAAGTAAGGGCGATGCTTAAGAAAGAAGCCATCAAGCTTGTCCCAAAGAGGCTCCGGGGCTCCGGAGTATAATCAAGATACTTCCTCGTCAGAAAGAAGACAGGCGGATGGCGCCCCATCCTGGACCTACGGCGATTAAACAAGTACATCAAGGCACAGAAGTTCTGGATGGTCACCCTCCAGCACGTACTGGGACAGCTGGAGGAAGGCGACTTCCTATCGCCGTTTGACTTGGAGGATGCATACTTTCACATCCCCATTCTAAAAGGACACCGAAAGTTTCTCAGGTTCGTGGTCCAAGGACGGCACTACCAATTCAAGGCCCTCCCATTCGGTTTGAAGTCGGTGCCCAGGGTATTCTCCAAGTGCCTGGCACCAGTGGCGGCGTGGCTGCACCTGCAGGGGATCCACGTCTACCCCTACCTGGACGACTAGCTCATCCGAGCAAGGACAAGGGAACTCGCCGCCGAGCACACAGCGAAGACCGTCCAGCTGCTCACGGATCTGGGATTCTCCAACTTCCCCAAATCCCATCTGGTAACGTCGCAAGTCGCACTGTTTCTGGGAGCCAAGCTCGATACAGTAGCGCGATTGGCCTCGCCGTCGGAGGTAAGGATGAAGGCCACCCTGGGCAAGGGGCAGCGTCTGCTGGCCACGGACGTGGCCAGGGTGAGGTCCATCAAGTCCCTCCTTGGGACGATGTCCTCATGCATCTACCTGGTGCGCCTGTGCAGGCTACGGATGTGTCCTCTACAGGAGTTCCTCGACGCCCGTTGATGCAAGCGGCGGGCAGTTTCGAGGACAAGATCCCGCTCAACAAGGTTTTCTGCCAAGCAATTAGGTGGTGGGGCACCCGCGCGCATTTCACGGCGGGCGCAGACTTTCAGGCCCCGACACGCCAGGAGACGGTGATGACGGATGCCTCCCTGGAGGGATGGGGAGCGCACACCGGAGATCTTCACGCGAGAGGCCTTTGGCTTCTGGAGGAGAGGTCACTCCACATCAACATCCTGGAGCTCTGAGCAGTGTTCTGGGCCCTCAGGTCGTTTCTCCCATCCATCAAGGGCACGGTGGTGAGGATCTTCACCGACAACACCACCACAATGTTCTACATCCGGAAGCAGGGAGGCACCAGATACCCAGCCCTGTCCAAGGAGGCCCAGGATCTGTGGTACTGGGCCATTGCCCAGGGGATGTTTCTGGTGCCCTTACACCTGTCAGGAATAAAGAACACCATCGCCGACTCACTCAGCAGGGAGCTACGCTCGTGCCACGAGTGGGAACTGCGTCAGGATCAAGTGGATCGTCTTTTCCAATGATGGGGCAAACCCCAGATCGACGTTTTCGCGACGGCGATGAAATCCAAGTGCCCGAGGTTCGCCAGCAGGTTTACCCAGCCGGGGAGCATGGGCGATGCTTTCTCGTTCCCCTGGGACGGCCTGTTCCTGTATGCGTTCCGTCCGTTGCCGTTGCTGCTGCGACTCATCAACCAACTCAAGAGGTCCTGGTGCAGGATGATCCTCGTCGCACCGGCGTGGCCGAGACAGATCTGGTTCCCGGACCTTCTGGACTTGTCGGCGTCCCCCAGACAAGCTGGTGGCGGACGCAGATCTTCTCTCCAGAGAAGGAGGCGCCATCCTCCATCATGACCCGGAGTCGCTGAACTTGCAGCCTTGGCCCCTGCAGCACTAGAGTTTGGAGAGTACGATATCCCGGCGGACTGCAAGGAGGTGCTTGCAAAGGCCAGGGCGTCCTCAACTCTCAAGTGCTACGGACACAAGTGGAGGAGGTTCTCTGTCTGGTGCCGTGCACAGAAGATTAACCCTCTGCGAATTACGGCCCCTTAAGTGCTGTAGTATCTGCTGTCGTTGGCCAAGGCTGGACTAGCGCATGCTTCCATCAAGATTCATCTTGCTGCGATTTCCCGATACACTAGAACTACAGGACGATCATCCCTGTGGTCCCATCGCCTGGTGAAGGAATTTATGAAAGGACTGTTCCTGTCATTCCCGCCGGGGAAGGCTCTGGCCCCGGCGTGGGAGCTCAACGTGGTGCTGACCAGGCTCATGGGGCCGCCATTCGAGCCTTTGCATTCGGCGCTGTTGAAGTTCCTGTGATGGAAGACAGCGTTCCTGGTGGCCATCACCTCCGCACAACGGGTGGGAGAGATTCAGGCCCTATCCTGCAAGCCTCCATACTTGACTTTTCACGAGACGAGGGTAGTGCTTAGGACGCACCCCTCCTTCATGCCCAATGTGCCGTCGGACTTCTATCTCAATGAGCCCTTGGTGTTGCCAGTTTTCTTCCCGTCGCCATGGTCGCCGGCCGAGAGGACTTTGCACTCGCTGGATGTAGCTTGAGCGCTGAAGTTCTACGTGGACATCACAGCTTTTTGTGAACTTTGGACCTGTGAACCAAGGGAAGGCCCTCTCGAAGGCTTCCATTTCCAGATGGCTCTCCGGCTGTATCATGCTGTCACCGGTTGGCAAACCGACCATTGCCCGGTGGTCCGAGAGCCCATTCGACCAGAGCGATCGCTTCTATCACGGCGTTCTTGTCTGGTGTGCCCCTGCTGGACATCTGCAGGGCTGCTACGTGGAGGTCGACGCACACCTTCACGAGATTCTACTTTGTCGACTGGGATTCCAGAGAGGAGTCCAGGGTCGGCCAAGCAGTGCTACGCAACCTGTTCGCCTGAAGGTGGGCCTCGTGAGGAGGTAAGAGTTGCTTAATGTTCAGTTTATGTAATGCTTAATGTTGAGCCTTGCCACCTCCCGTGGTTGTGAATGTGTGTACTGCTATGTATTCTTATATTCATGTGAATCCATGCCAGACCCCATGCTGGAGAAGGAATAAGTTACTTACCTGTAACTGTTGTTCTCCAGCATGGGTATGGCATGGATTCACATGCGAACCCTCCCTTCTACCCCTCTGTGGCTCTTCACTTGGTCATACTGCCACTTTACGTGCTACGAAATCTGAAGATGGCTGCCAGGGGCAGGGCTTAGGGAGAGGGCAGTCATTGGCTGGGGGCATTATGAACCAGAAACCAGTGATTGGTTACTACTAAGAAAGACAGATCAGAAACGAAACTGATACTGATTTTTTTCTTTACCGAGGATTCTCAGCCTGACGACGGAGAATATTCATGAGCTTGTGAAACCATGCCAGACCCATGCTGGAGAACAACAGTTACAGGTAAGTAACTTGTTCCATATATATATATATATATATATATATATATATATATATATATATATATATATATATATATATAGCCATTACACTAGCACATGGCATAGTTAGTTAAGACGAATAGTCTACGCAGTTTCAGAAAACATTTGTCAATAATTGTGAGGCTGGAAATGCCTTATGGAGGGACAGGACCTCTTATCCCTTGTCCTACCATTTCTCTGTGTGTGTTTTCTCTGTTTTCTGCCACTGAGGTCCAGCCTGGCCCTCCGGCAGTGCAGCTCTTCATGTTTTCCTTTTGGTGAACAACACCCATGGGATACCCTTATGGCATCCATGGGTGGAGGTGCCATCTGGTTCCCCTTATGTGTGTTTCTGGGCACCTGCGTGTTGCCCACAGAGCCGGGTATGGGCTGGTGGCAGTTACATGCTGACTTGGCAGTGGCTTCGAGTGTCCGCCATTTTTGGGACACCCAGGCCCTGCCATTGGATTCAATGGATTCCTGCAAGAAGGCAAGCTGGCCCATGTGGCCTCTTGGATTCTATTGCGTTTTATCTTGTTTTCCAAAGTCCTGTGAACCCCTGACTCTTTCCCTTCCTCCTGACTGGCTGTTGGGTGGAAATACCATACATGGCTCTGGGGCTGGCTCCTGTCAGACTGACTGGAGACTGGAGCCTTCCCAGGGGTTGTCTTGTGGGTATACCCTAGGGGTTAGACCTGTGTGAATGGAGTCTGAAGTGAACTTACATTCTGTGTTATGGGTGTATGGTTTCTGTGTGTGACACAATGCCTGAGACAGCCCGACTCAAATTGACACGAATGCTGTATAGTGTGCTGAAAGGCTGTGTACTTGCCCCAATCAACATTCTATGTTATGGGCGTCTGGGTTGAGTGAATGGCCTGAATGCCTGTGAGCCTGATTGGCTTCCTCCATGCATGAATACCCTTCTGCGTGATTGGTTGACTGAGCCTGGCTCAACCTGAGTGAATGTGGACTAAATGTGTATAACAGGGGACCTGTCACTCAACAATTTGTTCAGAAGCTGAAGTCGAAGTTGACGCAAGAAGCTGGTCCTTGAATCCCAGCTAGAGGAGAAGTCTGCTGCTGCATTTTCTTTGTGTAATCCAAAAGCTGTGTTGTTCCAAGGACTGATCCAGAAAGGACCTGCTTAGGAGACCTATCCCAGAGCTACGAGGGACCATTGTGCAACCTGCTACTCTTCATCCAAAGTGCCCTAAAAGCAAGTCTTGTGTGCCTGCCGTCCGGAGAAGGGGTCTTCCTGAGTCATGAAGAGGAGTGCCCGGACATCTTGAGCCGAAAAAGTCCATTGGTGTCACCAAGGGACCGGCGGAGCGTTCGTGACCACTGGAAGCCCATTGCTGTCTAACGCCCAGAAGAGGGGGTACCGTGGCACAGTGGTACCTGACAACCGGAGCGGCGACATTTCCAAACTGCCTAAGAATACTTCAGGGGACATCCTTGCCATCATCACTGACCACTTTTTCCCGCCGGAGAAGGTCCATGGTCGCTGAGTGCTGAGGAAGGTCCGCCTGTGGGTTTCGCCTCACCAGAATCCAACGAAGACCTCGTGTGGGTCTGTAGTCCACTACAGTGGTCGAGTCCAGGTCGCCAGAAGCCGTCCAGAGGCCGGTGCTGCGGCAGCAGCACTGAAGGACCGAAAGTTGGAAAACTGCAATATTTCAAAACCCAACACCAAAATTGACCTACCCACCCGTCACCGACAGAAGTGATCGAATGTCCCCATGGGCTTTATTCTCATCTGCCAAGCCTTTCAGCTGCCCACAGCAAGTTTCATCTTCCCTGGACTTCCACATTCTGAGAAATCATCGACCAACGGAGAGCTCTGCGAAAAGCAAAACTGCTGCACTTAAGAAAGACTTTGGTTCCATTTTTCTTCTTGGACTCGGCATCCCATTGGGTCCTTCTTCCAAGGGGGGTCCAGCATCAAAGGGAATTGTTGAGTGTAACCGAGAAACTCTGCCACTTCGCCTGCCAATGCACCAAAGATACTGTCACGAGGAAGAGCATCTCCTAGCCTCGGGTGTCGTCCAGGGGTCCCAAATCTGTCTTGGATTCTGTTGTCTGGCGGCCTCTCAGGTACTTTGGGGGTGGTGGAACCTTTAAGAAGAAAGTAGAGGGTTATTGAACCTTTTTAGACTGGGCTGCAAAATACAAGATAAGTTCTCCAGCATGGGGTCTGGCATGGATTCACATGCTCATGAATATTCCCCGTAGTCAGGCTGGGAATCCTCGGTAAAGAAAAATCAGTAACAGTTTCGTTTCTGATCTGTCTTTCGTAGTAGTAACCAATCACTGATCTCTGCGTCATACTGACCACAGCCAATGACTGCCATCTCCCTAAGCCCCGCCTATGGCAGCCATCTTCAGATTTTTACCGCACGTTCATGTTTTGGGATCCTCGTGCTATTGCTCTAGAGCTGTAGTGCGTTTTCGCACTTTTTCATAGGAAAATTCTCTCTTTTTTCGGTCAAAAGAGCCTCAAGCTCCACAGTTTCTTTATCCGATCAACGGGGACCCGTGTCGGATTCCTCTACGCCCCTCAAGGGTGAAGATTTCGTCGAGCCACGCTTTTGGAGGACTCCAGAAGTTTCTCAGGCCCATCTCGAACATGGCCCAGGAGAAGGGAAGCTCGACGCCCGGAATGCTGTTCAGGGTCTTCCCTGGATGCCAGCTTCAGAATGTCTTTAAGGAGGACGAACACTCCCTTTGCCTCTACTGCCTGCATGAGGACAAGACGCACGTGGAGAAGGACTGTGCGTTTTGCGGCAATATGTCGGAGCGGACCATGAAGGACCGCCATCTGCGTCTCGCCAACTGGCTGGAAGGGAAGTGCCCGTCCGGCGAGAAAAAGAAGAAGTCATGGCGGTCTTCTAAGACCTTTGACGGGCGCCCCGGCGACAGGGGCCCAACAGAAGGCCAAGCACCGCGAGTCCGCTGGCACCAGGAGCGCCGAACGGTCAGGCTCTACGGTTGCCAGGCAGGGCGCATCCTCCCCGGCGCCATCAACCACGAGCCAACGCTCTGGCTCGGGTAAGAGGAAGGCCGAGCACCCGGCGAAGCTCCTGGAGAGACCCCGGTCGAGCTCAAAGGCCCCATCGGAGGGGGAGCGAGGCGGTGACCCTCCTCCCAAGGAGAAGGCGGTGAGCGCACCTAAGGTGGTGAAAGCCTTGATCCACCCTGCCAAGGCCTCTATCGAGACAGTCACGGCGGCCCTGGCTCAGCCCGTGGAGGCTACACCAGTGGAGGCGACTTCGGGGCTCAGAGTCTCCCTGCCACCGCGGAGGGAGTCCTCTTTCAAGCCCATCGACAGGACCCCCGTGAAACCTCCGACGGAGAAGAAAAAGGGGGGGCAGGAGGTCGTCGTGGATTCGGCCTCAACCTCTGAAGAGGAGCTGATCGAAGTCTTAAGCCACGGCATTGGCGTGGAAGAAGACCAGCCCGTCTGGAGGGACCCCGACGTAGGAGACGACGAGAACGTCGAGGGTGCCGACGAGGCTCCTGACCGCCCATCGGAATCCCCTCAACCAGTGCCGCAAGTCAACTCGGTGGCCATTTTGTTGGCTATACAGTCCTTACGCTCGGAGATGAGGACGAGATTGCCGTTACCACCAACGGAGGAACCGCTCCCGACGGGGGACCCGGAGCCAGGCCCTTCTGGGAGCCCTCCTCCTAAGAGAAGAAGGATTCATCCTCCACCTCCTTTTCAATCATTGCGCCCTGCTCAGCCCTCCTCCCCGTCCACGACCCGTGGGGATGATACGGGGACGGACACGGCCACGACGGGTACAGACGGCGAGGTTTACGACGAGGATCTTCCGTCGTCACCTCCTCCCCGGGCTTCCCCGCACAACGAGATTGGATCGTTTCATGCCATGATCGCCAGGGCATCTGCGCTTTTCCAGCTCTGCCCGGAAGAGAAGAAGGAAGGTTTCCTTTATCAACGGCGCGAGTCCAAGAGGAAGACGGTCCTCGCTGTACCTCTACTAGACGATATCTGGGATGAGGGTCTCGCCCTCCTTAAGAACCCATCCACAACGCCTGCGAGAAGGGATCTGTACGAGAAGTAGTACCGGGTCCCGGACGCGGCCCCCTTGTGCCTTAGGGCACAGCCGACCCCGGACTCGGTCGTCTCCGCGGAGGCCAGGAAGAAAGCGAGGGGGGCTTCGGCCTCTACGTCAACCTCCCCCCGGACGGCGAGGGAAAGAAATTGGACACGATGGGACGCAGAGTCATCTCATCGGCAGCGACGACGATTAAGGCTGCCAACGCCTTAGCTATCGTAGCCCGTTACGACAGGGATTTGTGGTACAAGATCGCCCCCCTGCTGGACTTCCTACCGGACGACAAGAAGGCGGAGGCCCTAGAGATCTTGCAGGAAGGAGAAGTGGCGTTGGACCACGCCATTACGATAGCGACGGACATCGCTGACACTGGATTTCGGCAGTTGGGAAACGGCGTGTGCCTTAGACGGCGTGGATGGCTCAAGGCAACGGACTTCCGGCAGGACGTGCAGACCAGAGTTTTGGACATGCCATTCGACGGGAGCAACCTGTTTGGGAAAACAGTGGACGATTCCCTACAAGCCATCAAGACGGACACGGAGACGGCCCGGGCTCTTGGTGTTCTCCAGCAACGACGGCCGCCCTTTCGGAGCGCCGGGGGCAAGCAGGGTGCCTCCAAAGGTTCCGGCGGCGGATATTCCACCTACCGTCAAGCGGCCCGTTCGTCGTCACAGGAAGCCTACAGGGGACGAGGCAAGTCAGGCAGACCCCGCCGTTGTGGCCAGGGAGGACAAGGCGGCAAAGCCTCGTCGAAGCAGGACTGAACCGGCCGCGGGGTCGGGCCCCCACCGAAGCATCCCGGTGGGAGGCCGGCTGGCGAACTTCGTCAGCGTGTGGGAGTCCATCTCCACCGACCGTTGGGTGCTGGACGCCCTGGCCCAGGGTCATGCGCTCGAGTTTCTAAAGAAGTGCCCGCGCGTCCCCCCTGTGGCCAGGAAGGAACATCACGTCCCTCAACTTCTCTTGGAGGTAAAGGCGATGCTCAAGAAAGGTGCCATCAAGCTCGTCCCAAAGAGGCTTTGGGGCTCCGGAGTTTACTCAAGAAACTTCCTCCTGAAGAAGAAGACAGGAGGATGGCGTCCCATCCTGGACCTACGACGACTGAACAAATTCATCAAGGCACAGAAGTTCCAGATGGTCACCCTCCAGCACGTCCTGGGTCAACTGGAGGAGGGCGATTTCCTGTCGTTGTTTGATTTGGAGGATGCTTACTTCCATATCCTCATCTTAAAGGGACACCGAAAGTTTCTCAGATTCGTGGTCCAAGGGCGTCACTACCAGTTCAGAGCCCTTCCCTTCGGATTGAGGTCGGCACCCAGGGTGTTCACCAAGTGCCTCGCACCGGTGGCGGCGCGGCTGCGCCTGGAGGGGATCCACGTCTACCCCTACCTGGACGACTGGCTCATCCGAGCAAAGACAAAGGAGCTCGCCGCGGAGTACACGGCGAGGACCGTCCAACTACTCACGGACTTGGGATTCTCCATAAACTACGCCAAGTCCCACCTGGTGCCCGCGCAAGACGCACTGTTTCTGGGAGCGAAACTCGACACAGTGGCGCTTCTGGCCTCTCCGTCGGAGGAAAGGACGAGGGCCATCTTGGGCAAGGTGCAGCAGATGCTGGTTGCGGACGCGGCCAGGGTGAGGTCCATCAAATCCCTCCTCGGAATGATCTCTTCTTGCATTTATCTCATCCGCCTGTGCAGGCTTCGGATGCGCCCATTACAGGAGTTCCTGGACGCTCGCTGGATCCAGACGACGGGCAGCTTCGAGGACAGGATCACACTCGACGAGAGCTTCCGACGAGCGATCCGGTGGTGGGGCACCCGCGCGCATCTGACGGCGGGCATGGACTTCCAGACCCCGGCCCACCAGAAGACAGTGACCACGGATGCCTCCCTGGAAGGGTGGGGAGCGCACACCGAAAATCTGCACGCGAGGGGCCTTTGGCTGCCGACGGAGAAGTCCCTCCATATCAACGTCCTGGAGCTCTGTGCAGTGTTTTGGGCCCTCAGGTCCTTTCTTCCGTCCCTCAAGGGCAAGGTGGTGAGGATCTTCACTGACAACACCACCACCATGTTCTACATCAGGAAGCAGGGCGGTACCAGATCCCCAGCCCTGTCCAAGGGGGCGCAGGATCTGTGGCATTGGGCCGTCACCCAAGGGATATTTCTGGTGCCGTTTCATCTGGCAGGAATAAAAAACACCATCGCCGACTCGCTCAGCAGAGAGCTGCGCTCGTGCCACGAGTGGGAATTAGGACAGGATCTAGTGGACTGCCTCTTCCGACGGTGGGGCACACCCCAGATCGATAGTGCCGGAGGTTCGCCAGCAGATTTCCCCAGCCGAGGAGCATGGGCAATGCTTTCTCGATCCCCTGGGAGGGCCTGTTCCTATACGCGTTCCCTCCATTGCCGTTGCTGATCCGGCTCATCAACCAGCTCAAGAGGTCACGGTGCAGGATGATCCTTGTTGCACCTGCGTGGCCGAGGCAGATATGGTTCCCGGACCTTCTGGACTTGTCAGCGTCCCCGTCAATCAAGCTGCCAGTGGACGCGGATCTTCTCTCCAGGGAAGGAGGCGCCATCCTCCATCACGACCCGAAGTTGCTGAACTTGCAGGCCTGGCTCCTGCAGCTTTAGAGTTTGGAGGTTACGATATACCGGCCGACTGCAGAGAGGTTCTTGCAAAGGCCAGGGCGTCCTCAACTCTTAAATGCTACGGACACAAATGGAAGAGGTTCTCTGTCTGGTGCCACGTACAGAAGATTAACCCTCTACGGATTACGGCTCCTTAAGTACTGCCGTACCTGCTGATGCTGGCCAAGGCTGGTCTGGCGCACGCTTCCATCAAGATTCATCTTGCTGCAATCTCCCGATACACCAGAACCACGGGCCGGACGTCTTTGTGGTCTCATCGTCTGGTGAAAGAATTCATGAAGGGACTGTTCAGATCGTTCCCGCCGGTGAAGGCTCCGGCCCCGGCGTGGGAGCTCAACGTGGTGCTGACCAAGCTCATGGGACCTCCGTTCGAGCCTCTGCACTCAGCTCTGTTGAAGTTCTTGTCGTGGAAAACAGCGTTTCTTGTGGCCATCACCTCCGCACAACGGGAGGGAGAGATCCAGGCCCTTTCCTGCAAGCCCCCGTACTTGACTTTTCACGACACAAGGGTAGTGCTCAGGACGCACCCCTCCTTCATGCCCAAGGTGCCGTCGGACTTCCACCTCAACGAGCCCTTGGTGTTGCCTGTTTTCTTCCCGTCGCCGGCTGAAAGGACTTTGCACTCCCTGGATGCGGCTAGAGCGCTGAAGTTCTACGTGGACCGCATGAAGAGTTTTCGGAAGACGTCACAACTTTTTGTGAACTTTGGACCTGTCAATCAGGGAAAGGCTCTCTCAAAGGCTTCCATTTCCAGATAGCTCTCCGGCTGTATCATGTACTGTCATCGGTTGGCAAACCGACCGCTGCCTGGCCGTCCGAGAGCCCATTCCACCAGAGCGATTGCAGCTACCACGGCGTTCCTATCTGGTGTGCCCCTGCCGGACATCTGCAGGGCTGCTACGTGGAAGTCGACGCACAACTTCACGAAATTCTACTGCGTCGACCGGGATTCCAGGGAGGAGTCCAGGGTCGGCCAAGCAGTGCTGCGCAACCTGTTCGCCTAAGGTGAGCCTGGTGAGAAGGTAAGAGATGCTTAATGTTGAGTTGTGGTATTGCTTAATGTTGAGCCTGTTGCCACCTCCCGTGGTTGTGCATGTGTGTACTGCTATGTATTCTTTTATTCATGAGCATGTGAATCCATGCCAGACCCCATGCTGGAGAAGGAACAAGTTACTTACCTGTAACTGTTGTTCTCCAGCATGGGTCTGGCATGGATTCACATGCCAACCCTCCCGCCTACCCTTCTGCGGCTCTTCACTTGGTCATACTGCCACTTCACGTGCTACCAAATCTGAAGATGGCTGCCAGAGGCGGGGCTTAGGGTGATGGCAGTCATTGGCTGTGGTCAGTATGACACAGAGATCAGTGATTGGTTACTACTACGAAAGACAGATCAGAAACGAAACTGATACTGATTTTTCTTAACCGAGGATTCCCAGCCTGACGACCGGGAATATTCATGAGCATGTGAGTCCATGCCAGACCCATGCTGGAGAACAACAGTTACAGGTAAGTAACTTGTTCCGTACTCTCTAACCTTTCCATTACAGGTTGCCCCGGTGAGGGGGATCCTCACACAGAATTATTTATCTAGCCTAAAAAAAGCATTCAGTCACTTCATAACTAACCTGCCTTTCTTCCCTAATCTATGCTGTTATACCTCACTTAAGAATGCACATGCATGTTTAACTCCAACTTCTAAAATGCATGAATTGTTTCTTTTTATGTTATGGTGAAATATGCAAGGTAATCCATGTTGAGAAAAAAATTGGGATATACACCGATTTATAGCCATTGTAGCATGAAGCATGATTCATTTTGCGATGATTGGCATTTCCACACATTATTATTATTATTATTATTATTATTATTATTATTATCATCCAACCTTTACATTCAGCTAAGCTTGCAAACGGTTTCTTATTGGAAAAGAAAAAATGTACTAATTTCTTTACATAATTTTGTTCCTTTCATGTACCCCAAGTTATTCCTTACATCAGGAATTTTGCCACTTCCATGATAATCAACAACTTTTTGAACTGTTGCAACCCATTTGCCACTGTAATATCCATGCTATTGAACATTTATATTTTTTAATGGTAGACTTTTAAGCATTCGTCTAACAAAGTTCATGCCAAAAAATCCAGAGATCTTGAAAAATGAACCCTCCACTCCCACACTTTCTGTATTTAAAAAAACACAATTACAAAATATACCTTCAGGATATTTAACAGGTTGAAACTAACAAATATAATATACACATTTTCTGGCACATGCAAAAATTTAAATTACCACGTTTTAACTGCAACACTTTAATAATACTTAGCTAGTCTTCCATTTTTTATTAACTGCAAATGGTAACGTGTATAAGTTCTCTGTGCACACCACTTGTGTTTTTAATTGTTGATTTAATCTGTACTTAAATTAATGTTATTAGACATTTGCGTTTAACACATAACGTACCAGCATGTACTTGGGTCCTTACGTAAATATGACCTGAAGAAATATGCCTACCTTAAATGACACACAACCATTTATGCCGCAAACTACATATACTTGCTTTATGAAAAATACACAAAAATAATGTTTTAAAAATTTGCACTTTCAAACAAGAAACAAGTACGATGGCATACATAATTGTTTTAAAAACAAAATGTACACACTCCCAATTAATAATCAATTACACCATTATATTTCAAACTACATCCATACTGCTTAATTAATTCACACTTAAGTTGCTGTTACACCAAAAAGTAGGCTGTTACACTTGTACATTAGCTTACGCACATGCAAACAAATAACTAGTGTGCATACATACTGTAAACCACTCCCATGCTGCTACGTAAAGAAACTGAGTTTATATTACTATGTACAAACGTGCAATCAATAAATAACTACATTGCATTCTAAATTACCCCTATGCTGTTTATTTAATACACTGAAGGCCCAATTACACTAGAAAGTACTACACTGCACATATTAATCTGCATACGCATGTGCAGCCAATACATCACTGTGCGTGCATGCATACTGTAAACTATGCCCTTTTTACTATGCCGCAGGGCTTACCTTGTTGAATGGAAAAATAAGAACATATCCCTGCTGAAAAATGCCTGCCAATGAACATACGAAAACACTCCGTCACACTTCGTTTTTAACAAACGCACATGCCGTTTATGCATGCAACCATGGCTCCTAAAAATATTGAACCGTTCTCTTGAACATATTTCGAAGTGCAGACGTAAAGTAAGTACACCTTTTTTAAAAAAATTAAAATTAAACATTTATTTTAATAGGACTTTATAGGTTTTATTTATTTAGAAAAATTAAGTTATTCATTTTTTATTGCAGCAAATTGAAGAATTAACCATTTGTACCACACAGCTCAGGAGGCAGGTTGGTAAATGGTCTATTTTTACCATTTATATTTGAGTGAATGGAGTACACAGTTATGTGTTAATAACATTAAAAAAATGTCACAAATTTACAAAAAATTGTAAAATTTAGGCATTAAGACCCTCTCCGGCATGCCGGATCAGACGTTATTGGCCCGGGGACCCTCATAAACGCTGTCACTAAGCTCAGGCCTTTATCTCGGGCCGCAGGACGATAACATCTAATCCGGCCCGCCGCAGAGGGTCTTAATGCCTAAATATTACTTTTTTTTATAAAACATTGTTTACATGTAAAATATAAAAGGTGCAGAGTACTTTACAATAAATACAATTTTTTTCAAATAATTAATTGCTTAAATTATTATGATTGCATATACAAATATTACAATGCTTACATGCACATTAACATACACATGTTTCACTACTGTAGCAATGTGCACTTTACTTTAAATTAAAACATTTAATGTACAACAGAGTCCAACTCTGATTAATAAGGTGAATGAAGAAAACAACATAAACATCCTCATCATAAATCTAATAAGTAAAAGCTACTTTCATTACCATAACAAAAATATAATTAAAACATTTAAATGTAAGGAAAGTCAAACACACTTATTCTTTATTTTATTTCAGCTGGAAAACGCAAACACGTAAAAAACCTAAGAAAGAAAGAAAACAAACTTCATAAGTAAAAACACCACAACCATTACAGGAGAACGGAAATTAAATAAATGGCAAACATGTTGCTTTTAGAGAACAATCTAAAGAAAATATCACAAGAAAACCCCATGACGGGTAGTTTTTACTTCTGAGAGAAATATTACCTTCCAGTGGATATCATCTAGAAACAACAATTAAAGAACATAATACAGTGCTTCAGAAATGCATAGAAGACATTGACTTTACAATTTCCACTAAAACATCCCAAAGTTCAGCCACATCTGTGTGCCTTTTAAAATGTTTGTATTCAGCACTAGTCCAAGGAATATAACATGGTAAGTCTATTTTAACATATTATCATTAATAACAGATTAGTGGCTGCCAGGTTCATGAGTATGTTTGACCTCATAGCAGGGTACTAGCAGGATGGCCTAATTGATCAAGCAGAGGAACGGTCAGTAATCACCACAGAAGGGCACTATCAGTTGACTACCTTTCGGTTAAACAATGCCCCAGCCACCTTTTTGAGGATGGTAAATCGGGTATTGTTGGGACTGGAGGACTTCAGCATTGCCCATCTAGATGACGTTGCCGTATTCTGCCATACCTGGGAAGACAATCTATCTAATCTGAAACGGGTGCTTCCAGCCATGCTGAATACTGGCTTGACTATCAAGGCCTCCAAATGCCATATACACAGTAAACTGTGACTTACCTAGGAATTCAAGTGGGTGGCAGTAAGAAGCAGCCTCTCCAGGTTTAACTCCAGGCAGTGGTGGTTTGGGACATCCTCCCTACCCAGACTTCTTGGGCCTCGCAGGTTATCACAGGACTTTTATGATGGTGTATGGGACACCTGCCCTTCCCCTGATTGGTACTGTGTCAAAAAAGTTGCCAAAGAAGGTCACTTGGGCCTCTGTCTGTCAGACATCCTTCAGACAGGCTTGAAGGATAGCCTGTGCAAGGCCCCAGTTCTAAAAATCCTGGGCTACGGGCAGTAATTCATAATACAGAATTGGGGCAGGATGAGCACATCTCAACTCTGAAATTGTAGAACTGTGTGCATAGCTAAGTAGGCACTTGACCGCGACTGGGCCACAATTGAGAAGGAGGCTTTTGCCATAGTTTGGGCAGTGCTCAATTTGAAATCCTATTTCGCTTCACTGTACAAATGGACCCCAGGCGTCTTCGCTGACATATGGCCATGCAGGGAGAGAATCGCAAGTTATTGCATTGTGTCATACCCCTACAGGAATTGGACGTGGACATCCAACACAAAGCTGAGTCATAGCACACCAATGCAGATGGCCTCAGTAGGTATTTTCGCCAGGATGATGTGCCAGACTCTTAGAAGGGTATGTCTCCTCAAACTTTGTGGCTTGGGGGCCTGTAAAAGACTGCCATCTTGCAAAGATGTCAAAACACCGGCTTTTTAATGAAATATGAAATTATCCGCATTTAGGTCACATCCGGTGGCTTGATCCATGACTCTTGTGGGTGGTTCACGTTATTCACACTATTTGTAACAGTAATCTTGGTGGCTAGAGCATTGTGGGCGCTCTCTCTCTCTCTCTCTCTCTCTCTCTCTCTCTCTCTCTCTCTCTCTCTCTCTCTCTGTCTCTCTGTCTCTCTGTCTCTCTGTCTCTCTGTCTCTCTCTCTCTCTCCCACACTCTCTCTCTCACTCTCTCTCTCTCTCTCACACTCTCTCTCTCTCTCTGTCTGTCTCTCTGTCTCTCATCTCCCTTGGGCTACCCTCCCTAGCGCAAGCATCCATAACATCTAGATTAGTACTATGGATCAGTAACCCCTACTGTATGAGGATGCCTTGGGCTACCGGGGAACTCCCTTGGGGGATGTCTCTCTTGCCTCTGTCCGATACTTCCTAACTTTCCCTATGCTGGACTGTGGTTAGTGTTCTAAGAGGTGGGAACGTGCCTGCACTTGCCATGTTGGATTCAATTTAATAATCTCACATGGGCCTGTCCCTGCCTCCTCACACTCGTATCCTCTGCTAGTCTCCACCCGCTACTCTTTCTATCCCTCCAATTTTTTTCTCTTCCTAGGTTTCGCCTTCACCCTTTGATATTGCTCTCCATCTCGCAATCTACTACTCTCCTCGTACCACTCCACTACTCTACTCCTACCCCTCAGACATCCTGCCTTTCACTCTATATCAATCACTTCACATTTTCACTCTATACTAGATTTCTCTACTCACCACACAGTCATGCCTAGTCACACTACAGAACCTCCAATTACATTAATCCAATACATCTCTACCAATCTCCAAATGTCACCATTCCTTCCCTCCTGCTGTTCTCCTGGTCCTTCACCTCCTCTCCTACTGACATCATCTGTGTAACCCACGACTTCCGGCTCTCCTTTTTTTTTGTCCTCCTCTTTCGTGTTGGTCCTCTGCCCGTTCTTGTCTCTCCTTTCGGGGGGGGTCAGGTGTGTCTGAGTGCTGGTGGGTGAGACCGAACTAAGTTCTGCTCCTGTAATACTGAAACATTGTGGCGTTTACTCGAGTTAGGAGAGGAGGACCGGAAGTCGAGACGCTTTGGTGACAGTCTGGAGATGGCCAGAGCTGATCTCCAGCACGGCCTGCATTGTCTTGAAGGACACCCATTTTCTCAACGTGAGGTCGCAATGCCGGGTTGCACGCCTCGCTGGTATTAAGATACTTCCCTGGGCTGGCGCTGTCACAGTCGTCCCAGTGGCGGAGTGTCGATTCCCGCCTAAACGGGGCCGCTACCTCGCGAGATGTTGCTTGGACCCAGGGTTCCAAGGTGGTCTATTGAGATAAACTAGGACTTGGGAGGCCTGCATGCACCCATGTAGGCACTTGGGAAAGGGTATGCCTACTTCTGCTCCCCTTTGGGTTTTTGAGAAACACTCCTCCCTCCATACCCGACATGGCCACCTCTTGAGTTTGTCACAGCTTGAAGCACTCTCTTGCATGGCTTCTTCGTGTCTTTACAGGTGCTTGTCGGTCTATTTCATATTGCTTCTTGGTGCTATACAAGTGATGACTTACTGAATGTAATTGTTTATTACTCTTACGTCCCGTCCCCTTTCCTCCATACTGTACGGGCGTCCCTTGCGAGGGACGGGAGACAGAACCTTTTTCACCAGAATAAACCTTCTTCCCCTTTAAATTTAGAGGGGTGCGGCCCTGGGCGCGTGGGCTCCCCTGACTCTGCCCATCGGCGCCACTCCCCAGTCCCCTTTTCCGCACCGACGGGAACGGGCCAAATTCACAGGCGCTCCTGGGTTTGGCTTCGGCCATGTAATTCCACGCACGGATACTTCTTCTCTTCTGTCTTTTTGTCCTTTTATCATTCAGGTTCTCGGTCCTCAGGTGTCATGCTCCTCCCCGGCACATGTCGACTTCTAAAGGCTTCAGCAGGTGTCCATCTTGCGACAGGCTCTTTCCAACTTCAGACCCCCACGCCCTCTGCCTACGTTGCCTTGGCCCAGACCACGGCTGGCAAGCTTGTACCGTGTGCGACCTGCTTTCCTCGAGGTCTCTGAAGGACGGACTAGCCAGGTGGAGGGAGCTCTTCCAGATCGCCTCCAGAGGACCTGAAGGATTTTGTCAATCATCGATCCAGGCCCAGGGTAGAGCCACTCTTTTCCAGCGCAACCTGCAAGGGAGACTCCTTTCAGGGACTCGCCCGCGCAGGAGGAAGCGCTCAGGTTCTCATACCAGCACGAGTACCGAGGCTAAGTGAACTACCGGCCGCAAGGCCGAGGGGTCAGTGGATCCTCCCGGTGACAGTGCTGATTGACTGGAAGATCCTCTTACCGGGTCTTCACCCGAGGGGCTACTCCCTAGTACCGGACTGAGGTCTGAGGGGGCACCTGTACGCATCACGTAGACCGCAGGGGCGACTCCTCCCTCAGTAAGCACAAGATCGGGAGGACCTTTCAGGTCCTAATACCAGTGCAGGTACCGAGGTTGCTACAGCTACCAGCCATCTGGCTGAGGGGTCACCAGATCCTACCGGAAACTGCGCTGAGTGCGCCGCAATGCTCCATTACCGGGCCTATGCCCTAGTACCGGACAGATGTCCGAGGGGGTGCCTGTACGCACCATGTACCCCGCAAAAGCAACTCCTTCACTAAGGGCAGGAGCGGGAGGGACCTTTCAGGTCCTGGTACCAGGGCAGGTACCAGGGCTACTACAGCTACCAGCCATCAGGCCGAGGGGCCGCAAGGTTCTATTACCGGGCCTACGTCCTAGTACCGGACAGATGTCTGAGGGTGCGTCTGTTACCAGCACTACCGGCGACCTCACCAAGGGCAATCTGCCTACTAGGCCCGTCCTGAAGTGCAGGGTAGGCCTCAACTGCCAGGAGTCTTGGAAGAGGCGGGGCCCACCGCGGCAAAGACCCAGACACAGGCAACACGGTATGCCGCCCAACAAAATAGCCGCCGGGCCAGATAAAATGGCGGCTCATCTGACACCATCCCCCTTTGGGGAACGGGTAGGGGAACAAGTTTCCATGTGGGACTGGTCTTCACTAAGTACGGAGCCCACGGCATACCCTTCATCGTTGCAGGGCCGATTCACCCCGCAGACAGAAGTGGGTACAGGCCGCAGCACCCTCAATGCCCCGCGCCTCCAAGCGCTCCCTGGCCTGTGAAGACGGGTTTTCTTGAGAAGCCATGACCCTCATGAGGTCTCCGCAGATGGGTATCATCCTCAAGGAGGTGGTCAGGGACATACTCCCTCTGGTTTTGTCGCTAGAACCCTGGGCCACTCCTTGGTTCCGGCCCCAGCTGCCCATGCCAGTACCCACTACACCGGCTCCCATGCCTCCAACGGCCTTGGCAGCCCGACAGTTTCCTTCTCAGCAGCCGGCTCGGGTCCGCACAGCTTAAACCCCATTCGGCGCAGCCTACCACCAGGCGCCTCCACGCTAAGTTTAGGCAGCGGGAAGGGCCCCTTTGCTGTCGGCACTCTCACAGCCACACTCCTTGGCCACTTCCAGCGCATCGCCAGGCACGCTCCAAGATAGGACTGCCGGAGGCCAAAATTAGTTGCGCAGGACGTAATGGCGAACACCTAGTAGGCACACATTGACACCTCAGGCCCATCGGTCCTTTCGTAAACTCAGGATCATGGGGCTTCCATTTCCTATACAAGGTCTACTCTCTAGCCTCAATTCAGACCCCAGGGTCTGTACAGGCTGGATGAACGTGTGGCAGCCCTTCTGGGGGCCCAGGGTCACCACGCCTATCCATGCCTAGACTGGCTCTTCAGGACAAGGTCTCCTGAGGCAGTTCCCCACACTGCCTCTGCCCTTAGGCTTCCACTACACGAGTTGGGATTTTCGATCAATCTCAATAAGTCACAGCTAGAGCCCAGGCAGACTCTAACGCTCCTCGGCCTCATCTGAGATACGAGCTTCAAAGAAAAGTCCCCTCAAAGGTCAAGATCACAGCCATCAGAGGCCCATTGGGCATTTTCTCAGCAGAGCAGTGACCTCGGCATGGTGATACCAACGCCTAAATTGTAGTTGCACTACACCTCCTGGTTGCTCTCCGCCACAACCTAGTCGGGTAGAGCAGGGACATCAACTGACAGGCAGGCCCTTTCGTCAGCCAGCTGCGCAGGTTACTTTCACCACGGACTCATCCCTAACTGGATGAGAAGCTACCTTGGACTACCACATTGTCCACGGTGAGGGTTCGGTCAGGAGCAGGTGGCCCACGTCAAATTCGGTTAGGCAGTATTAAGGAACTTGTTTTCTTAAGGAGGGTCACCTCTCCACCCTGTGGCTACGTTCAGTTGTAATTGCCCATACAGTATGGAGGAAAGGGGACGGGACGTAAAGAGTAATTACAAGTTACTCACGGTAGTGACTAACGTACTCTTAGTACATAGTCCCCTTTACTCCCTACGTGCCACCATCCTCCCCCTCTAATTAAACTGGTGTCACTTAGGCAATTGTAATATTGTCAATGCCTCAGTGGGGACAGAGGAGTAGCGCTGGTGGGCGGAGTCAGGGGAGCCCCCACGCGCCTCTAAATTTAAAAGGGAAGAAGGTTTTTTCTGGTGAAAAAGGTTCTGTCTCCTGTCCCTCGCAAGGGACACCCATACAGTATGGAGGAAAGGGGACTATGGGCTAAGAGTACGTTAGGCACTACGGTGAGTAACTTTTCATTTTTTGTTAGGTACTTGACCTTGCCCATTATGTTTGATGGTGTAAGGAAAATGTAAGGATTCCCACTAGTGCTGTGATGCTTTTCAGGTTTCAGAGAGTGATTTAATAGTACCTTCAGGAGTCCTTTGTGCTAGTACTCGTAAATCTGGATTTTGCCCAGGAGCTTATGCTGGACTAGCACTGTAATGCAGATTAATTAATTCCATTGCTGTTCTGACGTTTGTGCTAACCATTCGTATAGTTGTGCACCGCTTTATGAATTTGTTCTTGAGCCTGTCCTTCATGAAAATAAATAAACCACTGACCCACAGATCTTGTTGTCTATCATCCTTGTGTTTAACTGAACCCCCAAAGTTTTTTTGAGGGATTGATATATGATGTGATATGGCATTTATAACGCGCCTATACACAAGTGTTTCTAGGCGCAACAAGACAAGGAGGGGGAAACAGAGGGAGGACAAAACAACGATGTTAATAGGCCTTGTGTGTATGCAGGGAAGTGGAAAGGGAGAAGTGCAAAGGAGGGGGACAGAGGAGTGAGAAGTACAGGTAAACAAAAGTGCAGCCAGCGGGTGGCTCAGTGCAGGTAAATCAGAAAGTGCAGCCAAGGCATGGCTCAAAGTGCAGAGAGAAGGGACTGTAGGGTTACAGATACAGACCACAAGTGCTGAGTGATCCAAGAGGCAGCACAAGGTGCAACTGGAACATGCAGGGACCTGGGCCCAAGTTCAGAGGGTGGCCAGGTGACCAGTGGGTGGAGCAGTCGGGTCATCAGCAGGGGAGAGGAAGAGAGAAGGCGGAAGCGAAGAGGAAGGTCTGGAGTTGCTTCCGGAACCAGAGGTGGTTCTGCTCAAGTTTGAGGGAAGCTGTTCCAGAGGGAGGCCGAAGATCGAGTTTCTGCCCCCAACTCTCTGATTAGAAAAGCGACTGACCCTCAGAGAGATGAAGGTGGATGAGCGGGAGAACTCGAGAAGGGAGATGTTTAGGAAGAGAGAGTTGGAGGTAGTGCGGTCCCAGGCCCACAAAAGTCTTGTGGACGGTGCAGAGGGTCTTGAACTTGATCCTTGCTGCCACTGGGATCCAATGAAGAGATTTCAGAGTTGGAGAGATACGATCCCTGGGTTTCATGCCAAGGACAAGTCTTGAAGTCCTGTTCTGGATAGGTTGTAGAGGACAGAGAGTAGAGGCAGAAAGATTTAGAAAGAGGCTGTTGCAGTAGTCCAGCCTAGAGAGGACCAGAGCTCTGGAGACAGTGAGCATCTGGGGGAAAGTGAGGAAAGTAAAAATGTCTCTGAGGGGGTGCATCTGATAGTTTGACTTCTTAGAGACATCGGAGATGTGAGAAGGGAAGGAGAGGGTGGAGTCGAAGATGACCCCAAGGTTTTTCGCCTCACAGGTAGTAGCAGGAAGAGGGCCCAAAGTGGCCAGCCAGAGACAGACAGGAAAAGAGGGAGCTGGTATTTCGATGAGGAGATTCTCCGTCTTATTGGCATAAAGGCAGAGATCATTGGCGGCACACCACTCCTGAATTGCAGACAGACAGTCTGGAATGAGATAAGGAGTACAGGCAGCTGAGGGGAGCCTGAAAGAGAGCTGGGTGTCATCTGCATAACAATAAAAGTTGGAACAGAGAGCAGCGATGCTGTGGGCAAGAGGTGCCAGCTATTGGTTGAACAGCCAGGGAGAAAGGTTAAAACCCTGGATAACACAACAGGTAGAGAGAGAGATAGAAGAGAGGAAGGGCCCCAGCTGAACCTGAGAGGGCCGATCAGTGAGAAAGGAGGTCAGCCAGGCCAGGGCCTGGTCATTGATGCACAGGTTATCACGGAGGCGATTGAGAAGGATGGCATGGTTGACCGTATCAAATGCAGAAGAAAGATCGAGGAGAAGGAGAACAGAAGGAAGGTTAGAGTCAAGGTTAGAGAGCAGGTCTTCACGGATGTTCTGGAGAGCAGTTTCCGTGCTTCCGGCCGCTCTGAAGCCAGACTGGTGGTCATGGAGACAACCAACAGATTCAGTGTGCAGATTAGGCTGGGAGATGGCCAGCTTTTCCAAGAGTTTGCCCAGGAAAGAAGTGATGGAGATCGGGCGATAGTTAGCCGGAGAGGAAGGATCGGCTTAGGTTTTCTTTCGGCTTTATAAGGTGGTGCACAAGGGATTGCTTAAGGGGGGAGATCAAGGTTCCAGTGGCCAAAAGAGTGATTGCAGAAATCGGCCAAGGCTGGAGCAAGGGTGTCGATGTGGTCGTTGATGGTTCTGGATGAACAGGAAATAACCTGTTTTGATGAGACTTTCATAGATTGAACTGGTCTAGAAACATCATCAGGGGTGAACAAGAGAAAGCAAGAGAAGGGAGGAGGAGAGGTGGCCACAGGCAGGCCAGGATTGGAGGCATGGTAGGAATTGGGAGAGGGTGGACAGGATGTCCTTTTTATTGATGAAATGAGAAGCCAAGGCAATACAGAGGGCCTGGGAGAGAACAGGAGAGATAAAGACTGCAGCACGATCAGTCTGCTCCTTGCAGACTTTGAGAGTTTGGACGAGTTGTTAGATGCCACAGAGACACGCGCTTGGATATGGGCTCTCTTCTTGGCGAGGACAGAGAGTCTGTACTGCCTTTGGAGCAGGCAGCAGGCCAGTTTGTCAGAGGGTGCACATGTTGCCCTCCACTTTCTCTCAGCCACCCTGCACTTGCCTTTGAGTGTGACGTAGGTCGGAGTCGTACCAAGAGTTGCACTTGGATTTGGGCTTCAAGCAGATCCTCATGACGGGGGAAAGTACATCCAGAGTGTCAGAGATAGAAAGATGAAGGTTAGATAGTGTCAGGATGTGAGTCAGCCAAAGGTGCAGAAGGAGGAGAGACAGTAACAGCGAAAGCCTCAACTCACACACGCTTCATGGGTTGGATGACAGAGAAGGTAGGTGCCATTGCTGGAGTCGTCTTGGCCTGAGGGGTAGAGAGCGAGAGATTATTGTGTGACCTTATTTTTCAAGGGGGTCATTATTAGGGGTTAGCAAGCCCCCAAGTTCATGTTCGGTGGAAACATTTTATTTATTTCCTTTAGGTCTTAGGACAGATTGTTGTGCCCCTCTCCTGGGAGTACTCCGCTTATATTAAACTAAAATGTGGTCTGCACATGAGGTTCCCCATGACAAAGGATGCAAACAATATTGAAACTAGCATGCACATTACCCATGGTTCATAGTATCTTGCACAGTATAGTTTACTCCCCATTTGAAGAATGGTTATCAAACCTTTTCATCAACATTTGTACCAGACATTATCAAAGCTATCCATGCAAATGTTATTCTGAAATGATGCAGAATCTTTATGTACATTTTCTGTTTAATTACTGAGCTTACATTTTTGGTTTAAATCTACATGCAGTGAGAACCAAGGGACATTGTGTGAAGGCCTTTTCATCCAAATGGAACTTTGTGAAAAGGGAACCTTAAAAGACTGGATTAATGACCGGCGGGGAAAGGAGAACGACAAGTCCCAAGCATTGGTAATATTTCAGCAAATCGCTGAGGGAGTGAAATACATTCACTCAAAACAACTAATTCATAGAGATCTCAAGGTAAAAAAGAAATTTATATATAATTATTTTTGCAATTAATATTTTCCTAACTATCACAATAATAGGATTGTTTTTGTATGTTGCACTGCATTTGTAAAGCACATAATCTGCCATTTACATGACATCCTTTTGCTGATGGCTGACTGGTATGTGTGGGGAACACAGGGTAGGATTCTTTAGCAGAATGTGGTTCTGGTGGCTGTCAGTTACTCTCTTTAGAGCTATGTAGAAGGCTTAGTACCTACACCCTTCTCCAACACCTCTGCAAGTGGCATGGGATATGAGAAGCAGAAACAAAGGTTTTGTCTGATAATTGTTGTGTGTGGAATTTTCTTTTTTTTGGGTAAGCACGAGTTGTGTTTTTCTTTACTTTCATTTCATCATTTGTATCGCGCCTTTCACCATGGGTATGGTTCCAAGGCACTGTAGGTTGAATGCCCTCGGAGGGACCGAAGTCCCAAGTATGGCAAAGTTAGGAGGTGCTAGTATGCGTGTGTGCATAATGGTCATTAAAGGTTATGAGGGCTTGGCCGATTTCCTCCTAGCCACCCATGTCTTCTTGGCATGTGTATGGGTTGAGAGAGGTTCACTGGGGAAATAAGCTGGGGGGGGTGTGTAAGAGGATAGTCAGTTATATGTGTATCTACAGTTCAAATGTCTTGCTGCAAAAGGTAGCTACAATCTTATGCAGACATGTTGTGCAAAGTCTCATTTCAGTTGTATATGCAAGCAGATGCGTGCAGAAGTGTGGCCGGGCCTTTGGCTAATTTGAAAGCGCATAGTGCGAGAGGAAAAATGCATTGGTTATAATCGAGAGAAAGCCTAGAAATTATACATTGGGCAAATCCTGAAACATCTGGATTTATAAATTATGGTGGACGCATGCATTCAGCTATCATTAAGTGGCTACATTCAGGACCCCACTTAACCGTAAAGGCAGCATTCTGCCAACACCTACATTCCATATAGTGGAACCCATTCTACAATCAACTAGAATCCATAACTTGGTTGTCCTCATGCTCTTGACTAAGTGCAGCACCCTAGTCATTTACACAACCATTCCAAGTGCTATACAAAGGCTAATCGAAAGTGGATGGGGCAATTACACTGGAACCAGCTGTGCTCATCAATAGGGTATCTGCTGCAGACAGTGGTGCAGTTAAGGACCCTGTGCCCAAAGTGTCCTGGTATGCACTGAAACGCCAACAGGCAGCTTATTATAGTGACAGCTACCCCAGGCACTGCTTTACCGCACTGACGGGTCATTATAGTGAACACATTCACCCGACATAAGGGTGTGAACATAAGAATTATTTTCAGCCTGGAAGAAGATTGAGAGGTCGAAACACGTGTTGGCTGTTTGTTGTTAGATTAAATTTGTGTTTTTCTTGAAAATCAGTTTGGATCAGCGCAGTGTAGTTGTGTACTTCTTTAGAATACATGCTTTGTAAAGGTTATCACACAGATCCACTGGTGCAAAGCTACAATCTATGCAATACAATGATTACCCTCACGTTGTGCAGAGTGGGTGTATCTAGGCTCGACCTGTTATGTCTGAAAGTCTCTTGGGTAAGGCAGACATTAGTAGGCATTTTACCTTGCTAGTATCCTGTATGGTGGTTTCAGTCGTTGTATGGTTCATAGATCCCATTCTGCCTTGTTACATATGGGCAAGATTACTTCGATTTGAGGTTTCAGTGCTGTGGTGTACATTGTGAAGTGTGATTGAGGCATGTTTAGCGAGGGGTCAGACTTGTAGATGTACTGATCTGGAGGTGAAGTTCCCTATAATGTGGGCCTTTTTTTCTTCTTATCCATTGAAGTTAGCATGTGACCACTTATTTGCAGTGCTAACAAGTGTGTTGTTGCCTCTACATGGCAGATTGCAACTGAAGGCAGCTATTCACTTTGATGAGGAGCAGCTTGTGTCTATTGGGTTGCCCGTTGCAGATTGTGGTAGTGTGTGGTATTTTGGACACGAGTATCTGAGTGCTTTGTCTGTAGTCAATAATAACATTTGAAGTTATACTTTGGCAAATGTGGTCCTTTAAGGGTCTGTCATGTTAAAATGGGAGTGAAAACTTTGCCATGTGATATTTAAGTGGGAGGGCAACTAGCAGGGCAACAATTTCAATTCAACATTGAGTATTCTAAGAGATTAGGTGAAAAATCAGTGTCTGGGGATTTGTAGTACAAGCTGACATTTTTGGTATTTGCTTAAACATTTGCAGTTCTGGTAAAGGGGTGCATTGGTGTCATGTGCATTTGTGCATGTAGCGTGCAATATACCAAGTTCATGTGTGTGTGATTTGTGGGCTATATTGAATGTATGATGTATGTGCGGGGTATAAGGTGTTTGATTTGTGTGTGTGAGGTCTGAGCATGTGTGCCTTGCAAGGCGTGTGACAGTCCAGTGTGAAAAATAACATGCATTACTTATGTACCTTCTGGATTGTATAGATGTCAGCCGTTGTAGATTGTTCAGGTTCTTGTGAGGCGAGATTTGCAATATGGTGGTCTTGTTGCGGGTGTCAGGCGGAATCCACCTACCCTTTGCAAAGAGCCAGCATTACCTGGCCAAGCCCATGAAAACAGGCTATCACTTAGTTTCCTTTGTTCAACTAATAGTAGTTATGTTCACACAAAATACATTATATATCTCCTGAAACGTAGGTAACAATGTTAGTACATGTTCGGTTAAGTAATTCAGGTTTAAATACTCTAGTCTCAAGCCTTTGAGGGGAGTTTAATTTAGTGATTCATCTGCGAGGTATGTTCAACCATATGGTTATCTGCGACTTTTGAATTACCATAGGGTCCACTGGGAGCATAGTAAGGCCTATGTTCATGCAAACATAAGTTATTCTTTTTTCAAAACAAATAGTGTAAGACATGTATAGGCTTCTGGTTGGCTGAGCGGGATAGTGGTCCTGATGATCCATGGTCTCCAACAGTAAATAGAGTTCCATCGTGTGACAGGCTATTAGATATGACCCTGTCAGTGGGCTGCATGGACCCCTCTCAACCTGGGGTAGGCGGCCTATTAGGGTACAGCCAGTGCCGTTCCTTTCCCAGTGGTGGTGTGGGGGAGTTGCGAAGGGCCCAATTCCCTGGCTCCCCACAGTGCTTGAAGATGCTACAGGCCTATCAGCACCACTGTCCTTGCCTATGAACCTATCAGCTTCTGTCGTGGCCAGTTCTCTTTTTCTTCCTTTTAAGAACACCTGAGCGTTTGTGAAGACCTAGTGTCTGCGAAGCTTGACAGAAATCCCAGAGCCAAAGAAGCAAGCAGCGAGAGACCAGAACTGCAACTCCCAGAATGCACCTGGGTGCAGCCTCGAAAGCCCGGCCTGGGAATAGAGTTGTGACCAAAATCGGAATGAACTGAAATGGCTCCTTTCCAAAAGTAATGACACCCAACAACTAACCCCCCTACCCCAATGGACCCCAGAGTGATGGGGGGATAACAGCCTACGAGCTGAGGGTGGAAAGGGAGTGCAGGGGAACAAGACCCAGAAATCCTCTGCAAACCAATTTGGAAGCAAAGCTCAACAAAGTTTGGAGAGAATCACAGGAAACTCAAGCAGCCTGCACAAGAATGGAAACAGGGTGCATGACAGCCTTTTTAAAGACTTCCAGGGAAGTCTTGGCCCCAAGTGAATAGCTGGTGTATATGGCGAATGGGAGACCAGGGAAGGGTTTAGACCGGGTGAACCAGGCTATAAAAAGCCAGTCGGTGTAGAGTAGAGTAGGGAAAAGGGTGTTTGGTTGAGGTCAGCAGCAGAGGGGGTGAACCAAGAGACCAGCAAGTGTGGTGTTGTAGGTGGAGAAGGATTGCAAGGAGACTCTTGGAGTGCTGTGAGGGAGTGAAGTTAAGCTTTTTTGAGAGAGGAGAGGAGAGGAAAAAAAATGGAAATTGGCGGGTGGAGAGAGCAGTTGGAGGGTTGAGACAAGAGAAACCAGAGAGAACAGTAAGACCAGTGGAAGGAGTGTGGAGAGAGGCAAGGAAGGGGGAGGGAGTTGTGAGAGGAGACAAGTGAGTGAGGACAACTTGAGTCAGCCATCACTAAAGGTCAGAGTAAAAGCAGACTACCCTGATAGATCCCTGATGGAGAGGTGGATCTGGCCACTGCCTTTAGGCCCTCCCTTAGGGAAAGAGACAGTAGGGGTACCCTGCAGTAGTTTTCTGATACTAAAACTCATTGCAGTGGAGTAGGGAAGCATGGGCTAGGGAGGTGGGAAGCTCACTTGGAGGTCAAGGCAAGTTGCAGGGACCACTGCTAGTCTGGTAACCCATTTTAGTTGCACATACCTATGTTTATAATAAAAAGCTAACACTATTAGTTCTTGCCATGAGGTTCTTTGAGCAGCAAAGTGTCACAAATTGTAAAAATCGCGCCAACATTATAGAATAGACCTTGATACAAGACTACTTAGTCACTTTCCTGAACATCTGACAAGGGGTGGGAACCTCTTGTTCGTGTACTTTATAATGTTTCTGGCCCTGGCCATTCAGTGGTACAGTTCTGCTGAAAGTGAGAGGCAAACTGTTCCAGTTGTTGCATTCTAATGCTTCAGCAGCAGTTCAGGTGAATCTGGTGAAGATCTTCAAACGTGCAAGGCAGCTATGGAGCCCAAAATGATGCTGGTTTGCTAGAACTCAGAAGGTTAGGATGCGGTGCCACGATCTGGTAAGGTGGCGAGGCAGTTCTGGTAGTGGAAGGATCAGGCTTGGTGCAGTGTCAACAGTTCAGGGAGGAGACACACTCCTCTGGAATCAATGCTCATTTTAAGTTCTTATGAGTAGTTTGGTTTAATTTATCAGTCGTTAGCAGCTGCAAATCTCGTTAGGTGTGGGTTGTCAATGCACTCAATGCCAGGATCCAAGTGGAATAATGTTGTTACAACTTGTTGCAGAGTACATGAACCTGATAATTCCTTGATCACCTTGTCTACCCTGAGAAGACTACACAGGTTAAGGGTAGAGGGAACAGTAACAATAACTCCAGATTCAGGGTCTATAAACGTCACATAGGGTTAACAGTGATATCTAGAACAAGAACCAAAACAAAAGGAGAACAGGATTTAAACCTCCTTTGGCATTCTCCCTCCACCAAATATCAGTAGCCTCCGTGCTTCCCTTGACTCTCGCTGGAAACCCCTGAAAAGAAAAAGCTGTGGCATGCACTTTAGAGCAAGGGATGGTGCACCCAGGTTTGTGGCGCACATGCTCCACCTTTCATCTTTCCTCCTCTTCATCTGATCAACGTCTCAGTGAAGAACCCTCTGCAGGGTTTTAGCATCTTTTGGGTACACTGGTAAGTGGGTGGGGACTATGTGGGAGAAATTAATTTGGGAGGTTTGCGTTTTTTGGAGACACTAGGCTAAAGTTAAGGGAGAAACAAAAAGGTATTCTGTCCCTAGCCCCAAACACCTGACAAAACCATGTTTGTTGTCCTGACTGGCATTAGTCCAGAAAGGCCCACTTAAGACAGCACCTGAAAAAGTAAGAGTGAAGTTTGAGGTGGCTCAGCCTGCCAACCAGCATACTAAGGGAGTCGAAATGAGAGCCTGTGGTCTTCCTATTGCAGGCAGTCCTTAATCAAACGTTTAAGCTTCCCATAACCCTTAGGGCTTTGCTTATGGGAATGTGCCCTGCACTCCTCTTTCAATTCCCATATCCTTATTGCATATGGTAAACAACATAGCTATCTGACAGAGAGCGAGAAAGAAACACATGATGTGACTGTGGCACAGTGAGAAACTGAAATAGCAGCTACATCAACTAGCTATTGCATTCACAGGTAGGAGAGCATTATATGTTTGATATGGGCACCATAGGCAAGGTACATAAATTAGACTATTATGGATCTCATAAATGGTGTTTGGCATGGTATGGAGTAAGAGTGACGTAAGATAACATGCATATCAGATAAAAGCCTGTAAAATGACATTTGAGAGATCCAAAGAGTAGCTAATCATTATCGGCAAAGGATGCTGATGTGTAATGACACCTTAAAAGTGTGATTCAGATCAATTTGAAATTTGCATTAAAAACTGAGTAACATAACATCAAATGAATAGCACATAAACCTCTATAAAATAACATTTTCGAGGTCCAAGCGTAGCACTTCATCATCAGCAGTGTACCAAGGAGAGAGTGCACGTTAAGTGTGACCTGTGAAGTTCAAAATACACATTATAAGCAAAGTAATGTAGCAGAATACAAAGCTCTGCAAGATGACAGTTTAGTGGACCAAAAGTAGACCCTCTATCAACAAAGTATACAATGAGGAAGGAAATCTTAAAAGTGGGATTCTGTGAAATTCGAAATTTGCAAAAAAAGCTTAGTCATGTGACACAACATAAAATAGACAGCACATAAAACTACTCTATAATATGACATTTTAGAGTTCAAGAAGTAGCCCCTCACTATCACCAGAGTACACTGATGAGGAATGCCACCTTAATGATTTGGTGAGGTGTGAAATTTGCATAATTAATGAGGAGGTAGTTATTTAAAAAAAAATCAACTGCTTGAAAACAGGTCAGAACTATGTTCTCATTGGGAATATAATGGCAAGTCATAACATGCAAACCATATGAACATCAGATACTATGGCCAGATGTAACTTCACTTATCACTTGTTTTGGGAAGGAGAGAGGGTCTTCTTACGCTCCTAGGCAATACTGCATGAGAAATAAACAGTAGAGGGCACATCCAAGGAGTAGGGGGGAGGTGGGTGCACATGGGGGATGGTGCACTATTGCCTTACTGCATGCATTACATGCTATATAAGTAGATGCAGGTATAAACGCCATTTTAGCTAACGGCAGCCATGTTATAACCTAGGCCCAAGCACAGTGAACTGCATTATGTGTTAGTATTGGATCCCCTGCATGAGCGCGGACATCGCCCCCACCCTGGGAAGGCTTCAGAAATCCAGAAAATTCTCCAATGTCCTAGAAGTTACAGGCTCTCGCGCCTTGGGAAGTATGTGTCCTGCAAGGTCAAGAGAAGGGAGCAGAGCGCCTCGTGGCAGCACCATCCCATGGAACAGATAGCCAGCCCTCCTGCCCCCAGTCATCCCCACATGAGAAATACAGCTTTGCAATGCTTTCATCCCCAGACTCCCGCCTGCCACAGTACCATCCAAGCCCAGACTACCGACTATAAAACATTTGCACCCCTCAGTCGATCACTAAGATCAGAAAGTAAGGCTATAGTGCCTTCATATATGCCTAACGTGAATTGTGCAGCGAGGTGCAGTGTGGAGCCAAATGATAGCCCAAAACAAAGGTGGAGGACCTTGGGAGTTGCTGATCTGTCTGGGAGTGAATGAAAATGTGAGTTAGTGTGACCTCGGTTCTCCCCCTGAGCTCATCTCTGTATCTGCCAGGTGCATAGTTACAACGATAAAATAACATTGTTTTCCTTAGTAGCTAATTAATTGTCAGGCCAACTTCACCGCGGATGACGAGCCCAGCAGCGCCCATGTGGACGAAGATGGACCAATGGACTGGCATCCCATATGGAGCAGGCCTCCATGTATAGGGCTCTGCCAATTAGTATTGTATAATTGTACTATATGTAATTGCATCATCAGTGATGTTGCTTGTGCTTATAATGTGCTGCACATGCCTACTGAGACCAGAACATTCACGGTCAGCAGAGTTCTTTGCTGATGTATTCCTATTTTGTAGGAATAAATACTTGTTATCCTTGCAAGCGGTGTCTTGGGCCTTTTTTTCCCTAGCGGGTTGTATTTTTTTCTGGTGTGAGCATGCAGGGGCGCGCCTTCACTTGTCAACTTTGTAAATGCGCCCTTTTGTGTGGAATGTTTGTTTTTACTATTGCCAGGTCTTACAGGTTCCAAGGCCTATTTTATGGCAGGCATTTTGACAAGTTTCAGGGATCAGCTAGTGTCATTCCAGCTCTTATATTCATGTAATTGCCATGCCGTCTTTGTTACATTGTATAACCTCTTTTATACTTTCATGTGTTATTTGGACACTGACCTCCATTACAAGATGTTTTCCGTAGATGTAAGGGAGTTGCGTTTGCTTGGCAGTTAAATTATGTTTATTCATCCCCTCCACATCTTGCAAAGCTCACATTAGTAAATTTGCCCTCATGGAAAGGATTTGCACATATCTCTTTTAGGGCGATTGAATACTTCCCGATTACCTTTCTCCTATTGCGATTGTCCACTTTCACTTTTTCACATAACCTATACTTGGCTCGGTCCCTTCTGACATTTAGCTTGGCCTTTCCAGATCATATACCCTACAGCGGATGTCTAAACACCCTACATGACGGTTGTTGCCTCCGCACTTGAAGGGCTTCCTGAGCACTTCTTGGGCCCACTGCACAACCATGATTCCATTCATTCCAGTATTGCATCACTGTATAGAAGCACGACTACTCATGCAATCCTATTGCTTGCTAAGGCAGTTTTTTTACGGCCCCCTGTTGAGGGCTGTGCAATCACTAATCCATGGGTGGGGCAAATGAACCAGCCAAAGAGATCTTAAAGTTAGTTAGTGTGACATAAGGATGATGCTTAAATCTCATGAAGTGATAGCAGGCGGGCACAAAGGTGCAAAGAAGGCCACATACTTATCAGTAGAAAAAGACACTATACTGATATATATTTTTTACTATGCATGTATTATGTTACACATATTAAACTGTCAGTTCAAATAAGTACTTGAGCTCATAACGGACAGTATAACACAGTGCACAGTATTTTCTAAAAACAGTAAAGATATTGGAAGACTTTCCTTGCCCCTATACTCAAAGTGGGTCCACTATCTTCAGGTAGTCCCACAGCATACAGTGACGGGCGGTGGGAAGAAACCAGGCATTTTAACAAATAGTTAAACATTCATAGTGCCTGCACTAAATATAATGCATCGTCCTACCCAAGTCCTATTTCATATTGTACCTACCTAAAAGAAGACACATAACATATGATAAGTGGTGCGACGAAAAGTCGATCAGACATTTTTGCACACAGTAACACTAGTCATACAGGTCCCTCGGCCAATACCAACAATACACGTTATTTCTGTCTCTCTGTGGCATAGTATTTTAATACAGATGCACATAAAACAGTCAAAGACAGGGCTATAGGGTGGGAACAGTTACAAAATACAGCCAAAGGCCCAAATAATTCCAGATACATTTTAGACATCATTACCATTACCATTGCAAATCACTTCTGGGAAAAATAGTCACGCAATCACCAACATTACATATAGTGAACGTCTTCATTTGTTGTCAAAGAAGTGTAGACCATGACTTTAAAAATGCATCTAAAATCACAGGTAAGTGCTAAAAATCTAGTACCTGGTCGAGAGCTCCCTGAACCCCAGCAGAGTACATGAAAAATGTCCAGGTACAGGAGAGTTCCAAGGTGAGTAGAAAGTCCCATCAAGTTAAAGGGGATAAGGTCAGTAGTCCAGCCATGTGTATGTGGAAAAAGAAGGTAGGTCTGTTTTACTCCACAGGCTGAATTTGGTGGCAAACAAACCCACGGAGGACCAGAGGAGACTCCAATGAAGAGGTCCAGAGGATGGTTAACGGTAGACTCCCAATGTTATTCAATTAGGAAATGTAAGTAAAGGCTTGCTTTCAAAAAGCCTCAACCCTGTACCAAAGGGACCCCTAAGGAGGAATATCAGGGATAGGTGCCCACCGCAGGACCCGGAGGTAAGTACTCATACTTTTGGTTTTGAGAATTGACGGTTCCAGCAGCAAGAAACAACCCGCAAAGTACAGGGCTTCTTCTGAGCTGTGGATTATAAGGATTCAGTTGCCAGGGACTTGAACCTTGAGCCAATAAGGGCCTAGACGACCAAAAGAAAGTATGAACTGCCTTCCTATGATGGAGCCCCTCATGCCAGTAATGAAAATACCTGGTGAGGAAGATGCAAGGAAGACGAGGGAGCCCAGCAAACAGGTTTCCTATGGCTCGGGGGACAAAGGAGGGTGGCCTAACCGAAGAAGCTGGTACTATGGTGGATCGAACTGTGGAGGCCACCCAGGATGGCCCAAGGGGCAGATTAGGCAATGTAGTGGTGTCCCACCACCCATCGAGGCAACAAAATGTACCAGCACCAAGGTGATTGATACTGGCAGTAAATGCAGGAAGCAGCAGTAAAGTGGCCTGGAGGTGTTTGTTTCCCAGCATGGACTCAATATGTAAATGAATTCAGCAAGAGGAAACAGTAAGCCCGGGGTGGACTTCTAGCATCAGAAAACCCCAAACAAAATGCTTCTTAGCCACTGCATCCATATGAGGGCCTAAAAATGCAGCGACCGTGTGAAGTCGCTCAGAAGAAAAGTAAATCTTATGCTTTAAAAACAAGACGGATAGAAAGGGCTGGGTTGCTGCGTATACATCACTAGTCATAGGGGCTGGCCAAAGCAAGCCCTCCAATCACAAGAGTGGGCTGGGGACTAAGCGGTCAGTTGGCCAACCAATCTGGTTGGACCTCAGAACTGTCACTCGGCGCAGGCCACCCCAATAGGATGTTAAATGCAGAGCCCAGGGACTAATACTCATCTAACCAGTACAAATCAGTATGGAACCTGCCATGTGGGCTCAGAAAGAGCCCAAATGGTCAGAACTGCCATTTTTAGCCTGGCTCGTGGTTCTCAAGAACAAAGGAAGTCCTAAAATACAAAAGGGCTAATAGCAGGACACCAATGGCTACCAAAATGAACATTTGTCTGCCAATATGATAAACTATTTGTACTAGAGCTGCCACCAGCCTACTCCCTAAAACCAGTTGTATGTGATCTAATCAAGCTACAGCACAAAGGCTGTGCTAAGGAAATCAGCCCTTGTACAGGGAGTCTTTTGGGGTACCCAGGACCATATACTCTAAGTGAAAAAGGGTTGCAATGAAATATGGGATAGGGGTGACCCTGGGGCCTGCCTGCTTCTACCTGCTCTCTGATGGAGGGACTGGGGGAGGCAGACAGGGGAACCCCTAAAGTTAGGGAAATGTTTACTTTTTTCAACTTTCCCTCCATTGATTTCAAGGGAATCCCAGCATATCTGTCTATGACTTGGTATCCTGGCTGCTTTCTTTTAGGGTGTGTTCTTTTTTGCCTCATCTTCTCAACTCACTTGTTTTGGGTGTATTTTGGGTGTAGTTTTCAGTTCCTAAAACTGACAGTACATGGAGTGTTTGTCCCCATTTACCTTTTCCTGTGTTTTAACTTTGCAACACAATCCACTGTCAGTTGTGTGTTACAAGAACACTTTAGCCCTCATTACAAGTTAGGTGGCATTTCAACAGTTAATCCACCAAAATACCACCAAACGGATTTACTGTTAACACCACTTGGTCCGGCGGAATTTCTGACGGATTACAATTGGTGGTAGACAGTGTTAGTCCCCATTAATAGGATTACATGTGGATTTCGGCAGAATTACTGCCGGTGGTAATTCCGCTGGTGGTAACTCATGTTACCACTGCATTACCAAGTTTTTGGCCACACTGCTGAACTCATAATGGGGTGTCCCTTTTTCTTTTTTCTGTCAAGCAAAATCCATGTTTCGATAACTTTTATTGGACTACCAAAATATTATGCTAAGATTGTAGTTCTATAAACTTTCGAAATCCCAGGGACCTCTTAATCATATGATGGTTTCAAAATAAATTAATAACAAAAGAAAACACGCACAGAACTGGCCATCACGTTTGCTTGAAACAAAGGCAAACCATTTTCCCACTTTAAATTCCATTGGAGATAGGGAAAAACAGTATGCCAGGAATTCAGTCTCGCATGGCCCCTTTATCTCAAGGGTCATAAATTGGAAACAAAACAGACACATGTTCAAACACTGGGAGGCAGTTCACTTCGCTGGGAAGTTATATTTCAAGCAAATGTTTTGCATGTGCGTAATGTTTAAATGCTGTGACGAATCCCAGGTTGTCGTTGCTACTTCTGTAGGGGGAGCCCCTTCCCATGAGGCCAGGGAGGTGAGACTGCTATGTGATAGTTCCCCTGGGGGTGGTACTCAGTGGGTGGATCTCATGGGAGGGGAAGCCCCCATAGTACCAGTGACAACTACTATGAGAGAACACAGTATCCACCGAACACTCACACCTCCCCTTCAACCTATCTCACTCCACCCCTACCCTCCTATTCCATATACTTCTGTAACATGCAGGAAGTAGAAAGGACTGAGACGAGGAAGAATAGGGGTAATTATAATGAAGATATAAGCCAAGAAACTGTGACAAGGAAGCGGGGCGGATCAGCAGGGATCAAACAGAAGAACTGGAGTGAACAGTCTAGTCTCCAACGGTGTCCAGTCAAATGGTCGAAAACAAAGGATCGAATGACCATTTGATCGGCAGTCAAATGATCGAGAAAAAAGTGGTCGATTTTTTTATTTATTTATATATATATTTTCGTTTGGGTTCGTAAAATGTTTTTAATAAAGAAAACGGGGGGCCCCCTCCCCCCATTTAAAAAAAAAAAAAAAAAATCAACCCTTTTTTTTCAATCATTTTACTGTCGATCAAAAGGCATTCGATCCTTTTGTTTTCGACCATTTAACTGGCAACCGTCTCCAACTACAGACCATATTTGAAACTGACATAAAAACTGACAACTGACTCATCCAAATGGAAGATGCTCCGGATAGGAACCACGAGAGGAACCGGTGCTCAGCGAGGAGAGCAACAGAAGCAGACCCAGGCGCTGAGATGCTGAAGTGGCGGTCTCTAAACACTGCAGTGCAATAAAATATGTCGCAGAGTTTCCACCTTATCTGGCAAAGAACAAAATCTGCACAATCTCAAGGGCCTGGGTATTTTGTTCCTAGCACCTGTTATTTCCTTAGTCTGCAACAGGTTTAACCTCCGCCTCATCGCTCTAAATCGCCAAGATCTTCCTGCGGATTTACTCTTCAGGACAGGTTCCCACTGCTCTGACATCAATCAGCAAGTCTGCGCATATATGATATGTTCTAACTCTGCCAATAGTGTCTATCCAGTCCCATTCCTCGAGTCTCCTTTTGAGAACATTTGGTTGGTACAAGGTTATATCCATGGAGATTCCATACCCCTCACAAGATGGTATGACACCCGTTGTTCTCCCAACTGTTTAAGGCATTCCAGGATTTTTTGTCAAGCAACAACTTTAGCATCTACCAAATCGAGCCTACTTTGCACAAACATTTTTCCTCAACAAGGAGAGATTCTTCCAATTGAGATCAAATTGAATGGAGGATAAACCTAGCTCGTAGCGGATGTCAGCCGCGGGTACTCCATTAGGGAATTGCAGTACTTTTCTCCAAAACAGCCCCTACAAGGCATCCCAGTACAAGGTTACTGGGAGACCAAAGTTCTCGCCGCCATAAGTTATAGTTGGTAGGACCTTCATCTTGTAAAATGTAAAGACTAGAGTCAAGGAAAAATGGCCGAATTTGCGATTCACCCCACAAGCTTGGGTGGCTAACATTAGCATTTTGGAGCGATAATAACTTTGAGACTCGATTTTATTCGGTAGTTCAAACAATTTGCAGCCCAGGTAGCAGAAGTTTGACACTCTATCCAGGGACAGGCCATTCACATTCCACGTTCCAGCGAAAGGTCTTATACTTTTGTTTCATCCCTGGTCTGAATGAAAGTATCTTAAAAAAAAATGTTATGTTGATACTTAACTTGTTTTGATCCGCATACACTACCAAAGTGTCCAACTTATGCTGTAGGCCTATTGGAGTGTAATCAAATAAAACAAGATCATCCGCATACAACAAATAATCCAAGTTAAAGTTAGCCAAAGATGGGGAGAAATGGGGAGAAATTGCAGATGTTCTGAAAGATCTCTGCAAGATCTGAGCGAAAAAGACTAAAGAGTGGCTGGTCCAAGACGCACCCCTGCTTGAGGCCGCGCATGGTAGCAATAGTCGTTGACCGTTTACCCTAAGTGTTAAGGCACACTCTAATAGAAGTGTTAGAATGTAAAGCCACAAGGATCCCAAGCAAGTCGTCCGGTCACCCCCACTGTCTGGGTTTAGTCCACAAGCTGGCTCGATCTACACTGTTGAATGCCATGGAGAAGTCGATAAATGCCATATATTGGTCTCAACCTCAGCATGGCTTCCTTTTTCAATATGCCCAGAATGAAAATATAGGCATTAGTGCCGGTTGCCTTCCTGAAACCCGTCTGCAGCAGCTCTAGTCTCCCTGCACCACAAGCCCAGTCAGTCAGTTCCCTCAGGACGATAGCATTGATTTTTGCAGGGACATATAGAAGTGCAATGGGCCTGTAGTTGGACGGAAGCAATCGTTGACCCTTTTTGTAGATCGTGACAATGATGGATTTTGCCCACGATTTTGGCATACTATCTGGCAAAGTTATTTGACCAAAAATGATGCCCAAGATGTGCGCCCACAGGTAAGGGTCAATTTTTAACACTGCATTGGACAGACCATCAGGCCCTGCCACTCGAGAGTTCTTACCTTGCTCCCCAATAGGGTTGATCAAGGCACGTGAAAGCGGTTGGGCAAAGTTGTTGATCGTATGCCAGAAGGAGCTAATATCCTTAGATTTAACCAGCTGCAGAATCTTGGAAGCATCATTCAACAGCATATCATATTTATGAAATCTGAGCCATTGTCTATATTTAAGCTTCAAGGACCTTTGTTGTTCAGCATCCGAAAGTGAACAGAGGCGTAAAGTACGCCTCAAGTCCCCTTTCTTTAACTGAATTACAAGGTCATAGACATGGTTCCTTAATACACTTCTTGGCTGGTCGAGGCGAGAGATAAGTGCATAGATTTGCTCCAAAATGTCAATGTATGGGACAGTTAACAGAGCCACCTCATGTTTCTATGTGGAAAAAGATGGAGAAGTACAACTTAGAAGTTCTCCATAGTCTCCCTATTCCAGATCACCCTATTTTTCCCAGACTTCGCCCGATGCCTGGTCATAGGTGAATCTACCCTCTTCCAATTTTCCCACCTTCCAGACCAAAGATAAGGGGTTGTGGTTGCTAACTTCAGTTTTCTTAATTGTCAGGGAGATGACATTCTGTAAAATTTCACCCTAGGCAAAGAAGTAGTCCAAGATACTACTCTAACTACCTCAATGCCATGTTGGATTGGGAGATATGTCACCCGTCACCATACCATTCCCCATGTTTAATTCCCAGGCATTCATAAGCTCCCTCCATGCACTTCCACGCTTCCTTGCCATCAGGCTATGGCGCTAGACATGCTCAAGCCAAAGGGCTCCAAACAAAACAAGTTAAGATCGAAACACACCAGGATAGAGTTACAGTTTATTCAGTCTGCCAGACATAAATCAAATCTTCAATTGCATCAAATAAAGCATCTTGTGTAATCGCATTGGCGTTCCAGTAAAGATTAACTATCATAGTCAAAGACTTCTCGGAGTACATCTCCTTGTCCCAGGTTAACTCCATTGCTTGTACAAATGCATTCAGAGTTGCATAAGAAGCGGCTATTACTCCAATGCCATTCCGAATCCCAAACAAAAGCCCAGAAGTCAGTCTTCCTTTGTACCCCTTATAGGCTGGATTCAGCAAGCAATTATATCCATCCACAATTGGGGGCTCCAGGAGCCAACATTCCTGAACACAAAAGAAGCCTGCTTCAAAAATAGGCGAAACCGAAGTGGAGCGCAACCTGACATAAACCCTTGAGTTTCATGAAACACAATTGAATGGTTTAGTCGCTAAAGCCCTGCTCGCTTACAGTTGCTAATGACTACGCGCATTCAAACAAGCCGCTATCCAATTCCAGTGCATGCCATCCTGAGATTCCACATTTCCTATTAAATGGCTAGTAGCTTATCTGCCAACAGAGTCATCCATTGAGCATGTTATCGTTAAGATAGGAGGACACTGCAACACCTTTGCTACCTGATCAATACAATGAGTGACATGCTTATCAACAGGAATGGGCAAGCTAGACGTTTGTAGGTTACTGGAATAGGCAACAATAGAGAAGCCCCATGATCTCAAATGGGCCGTATGAATGGGTCCAAAACCAGATGGGAACCAAAGAAGAGAATAACCTTATCCAGTCTGAGGTTGTTCCAAAACTTCACCTGCTGGATGTCAGCTGAGACAAGATGTGATAGCGTAGGTACTTTAGTTAGTAGCTTTAGAACTGCTGACCTATTTAATGTCATGTGGACACAGTCTTTCAACTCTCAAGTTTAAAGCAATAACAAATTTGGAGATGCCGACTTGGAGGTAACAGTGCCTCTACTTGACCTTTATTTAGAAGTTGAGCACGTCGCTCCTCCATAGTTGTAAACTGGAGTGGGACTCCTGTCACCCACTTAGCGATGGTCAAACCTCTGAATACCCCAGCGCCGTTCTTCACACACTCTGGGGGGGGGCTTTGAGGGACATCAGGCAGTGCAGGGCACACATAGGTCGCTTCTTGCATGGAAGACAAACCCTGAGTCAGGAACTGGGAGATACAGGGGTTCCACTGCACCAAACCAACCCCACCCAGGCTAGCTATTCCAGCGTCTCCACCACCTTCGTCATAGTTATTTAAACCTTCTCTGTAATTGACCTCTTCCCTAGCTTCAGTCAGAGCTTGGCTCGTGGTTAAATCAATTTTTGATGATGATACAGGTTTCGGTGCAGACTGCCCTTTGTCCATATATTGTTGCTCAGGCTGTAATTGCTGCAAAGGCAATGGAGGCGCAGAAGTGTTAAATTGTGCAAGAATTGTCTTGAGCCCCTACCCACATTCTTATCAAGACCTTTCCTGTTTTTAGGTTTCTTAGTGGCCAAGGTTGGTGGTGTGCTCTCTAACCTCTGCTTCCTTGGTTTGGCTCCAGCTGGCTTATTTACCTTCTTAGCCCTAGCGTTACAAACCCCAAAATTGCAAAGGGCTCACAGGGTTTAGGCGCAGAAACTGCTTGAGCAGGATTACAGAAGGTCACGTCCCCCCTCCCTTCTATCGAAGGGGCCTCGGCTGTTTGCATAACATCGGAGTCGATACGGACCGACGTCTCCGCCATGATCCCCTCAGAATCTTCCAAGAAACTGGCTGCTGCATCTGCTAGTTGCTGCAAGCAGCAACCTCCTGCTTCTTCACTTTCAACAAGGGTCGAAGGTTGATGGACTACCGCCAATGAGGGTAAGCCCTGCACCACTATTCTTGGAGGAGAGGTAGGCCGATTCACTAAATAAACCGCTGATTCCACCGAGGACCCTTTAAAAAGGAGTCCACAAATGACAGTTTATAATTTGGAACAGATAACTGGTGGGTGTTAGCTCGGACAGCCACCAGGACTAGCTCCTGCTGGTCATATTGAGCCTTAAGGTCAGCCTGCAAAGCCAGATAGAGGTTACAATGGTCCACTGGCCTTTTAGGAGAGAATGCCCTTTCGCCCTCTATCACATTAATAGGGTGATCCTTGGTGAGCGAATCAGGTTTCAAGGGCAACAAGAGCGCAGGAGCTGAGTGGGAAGCCCCCAAGGTTTCCAGAAAATATTTCACTGGGATAAGGGATGGAGACAACAGCCTAGAATTGAGAAAACAAGCCTCATTTAGGCCGTTGTCAAAGGGGTGCAAAAAGGAAACAATTGTGATGGGACCCATGTGATTCTCAGCCACAATAGTTTTAGACATGGGAATGGGGGACCAAACGCCCTCTTCATTGAAAAAATAAAACAAGTTCCAAGTCTGTAATTTCTTTAAGGATTTCCTGTTCCTTGGTGAGGAGGGCCAACAAAGTAATTCTCCACTAAATTCCCCTCACTGACTGCTCCAGTCACTATATTAGTGCCCTTCTTTAATCCTCCTGCAGCAGAAAATGGCCCTTTATTAGAGTCGTTCTGAAAGGAAAAGGATTGAAAGTGAAATATCAGAGGCTCTGGGTTCACCACAGTGACCCTCAGAGGGGCTGACTTTGGGGGGCCCTTAATAGTAATATTGAGCTTAGGTATAGACACTTGGTGACATGCGTGAAAACTGACTTGCTTCAGCACAGGAGAGGATACCAGAGGAACAGAGTCCAGTAACAGTTTCTGTAAATGCTGGGGGAGAAGGATTCCAACAGCCCCCAACCCGGCCTTCGAATGGATGTGTCCTCCCACGTATTCCTCATCTTGGATATATTTGTATCTTCAGCTTTGCTGCTTCGGAAATTCTTTTTCACACCAGGGGGCGCAGTGCTCGATGTCGCTGCGTCGATGTCCCTCCTCGATGGCTGCCATCGATCGTCAACGTCATCCACAGTATAATGGGCTCGAGCTGCACCCGTTGGCTTCAGTTCTGTTTTTCCGACAGCTTTCGCTTCGTGTGTATGAAAACGGCGCTTCAGTTCTTCGACAAGGCCTTCCTCATCAAATCTTTCCATGCCCAAAACTGGCTTTAAAAAGACTCAGAAATGCGGGCAGAAGATGTCTATCACTGACCCCCATCGAGTTGACCTTTGGTGCTTAGGTCCGGACCATCAAGTTGACAAATGTGGTTCCTGTCAGGCCATGACCAACAAAGCTCTCAAGGAACGAAGAGGTAAATTGGCAGTGGGCGGGGAATCCTCAAAGTCTTCTTTGAGAAAAAAAGAAAGACTCTGTAGAGTCTAGTAGTAAATCACGCGTAAATCGAAGAAATCTAGGTCGAGGAGTAGGTCTGGAAAATAGTCCTTCTTTTTCAAAAAAGTCGAAGAAGAGGCATCACCCATCTCCCTCTTCCTCTTCTTTGTGTTCTGATCTTGATGGTCGTGCAGATTATTGAACCTCCGTCCCCAAGTACCGCACAGACAGAAAGGATACACTGTCTGTGCAATCTTTGAGGCCACAGGCGTGTTGAGCCGTCAATCAGGTAGCAGGAACGCCGGAAGGACCCCTGACCGCTGCAAGGCAATGGTTAATGGTTAAACAGGAGCAGTGCAATTGATACTGGTAACAATCGGTATTGACAAGGCTTACCCAGGAGTGTTGCAAGTAGGGTCCTAAATGTGGTAAGAGCCACAGATTGTTGGTGGTGGTGAAATAGGCGTTCTGCACGGCTAGAAGGTGGGACACAACTGGGTCTGATGTAGAAGGACAAGCAAAGCAAGAAGGTCAAAACCAAGTTCCAAGATACTAGATTCAGAGAGGATAATCCAAAGGCAGTCCAAGAGAGTTCCAAGGTCAAGGTGCCGGGGAAACAAGGTGGAATCCAAGAAACAGAAATCCGAGGGGCAGGCAAGACCAATCCAAAGAACAGTCCGAGGTCGCAAAAATCCGTAATCAGAAACAGGAAAACCAAAGCGCTACACAATCCTCAAGAGATCAGCTGTGAAGCGCTGTAACCACGTTGCCAAGATGCTTTTAAACTGATTCAGTAACCACGTGATGTGTCTCACGGACATGTGAGACGTGATGTGATCACGTGGTCACAGGACGCTGGATGTTCGTTGCCGTGGGAGTCTGTGGGCGTAACCAGCCGTGAGCGCGCCTCCATGGTAACTGCCAGCGAAACAAAGGACGGTAGACGCCGGGGCTACAGGCTGGTGTCCTCCTACGCCAGGCAAACTGCTGGTTCTTTCTATGTGCAGGGACTGCTCTTGTTGTTAGGTGTGGTGTGGGGCTTGTGGTTGTGCGGTTCTTAATGGGGCGAGCAACGGGAGACGTGACAGAGCCCCCCCTCAAAGGCCCACGACCCCGTGGGCTGGACGGGTTATCCCGATGAAAGCGAGCAATCAGGCGTGGGGCATGGACGTCCCGGGAGGGAACCCAGGAGCGTTCTTCAGGGCCATACCCCAACCAGTCAACCAAATACTGGAGGCAACCCCTGCAGAGAAGCGAACCCAGAATAGCACTGATCTCATACGTATCCGGGGAGGACACAGAAACAGGGGCAGGAGATTGGACCAACCGGGTGGCAGAAAGACAGGGCTTGAGTAGGGAAGTGTGGAACACTGGGTGGATATGCCAGGAAGAGGGAATTGAGAGCCGTAGGGCTACCGGGTTCAGAACATGTGAAATCTTGTAGGGACCGACAAACCGGGGTAACAGTTTCCGGCAACCAGGGATCCGCAAATGGCGAGTCGACAGCCAAACACGGTCCCCAACCTGATAAACAGGAGCCGCCACCCGTTTCTTGTCGGCCTTGGTTTTCATAGAGGCTTGGGCTTCCCGCAAATGAACCAGTGTCTGGGCATGGATAGATTGCAGATCCCGAGCACAGAAATTGGCGGCGGGAGTGGAGGAGGAAGAGAAATCGGGGAGATGGAGAGAACGAGGATGCTGCCCATAGAGCGAATAGAAGGGGGAGAACCCGGTGGACGAATGCCAGGCATTGTTGTATGCGAATTCGGCCAAATGGAGCAGGTTCAACCATGTATCCTGATACTGAAGGGTCCGGCATCGCAGGTACTGCTCGAGAGCCTGGTTTACCCTCTCGGTCTGGCCATCGCTCTCCGGGTGGTAGGCTGAGGAGAAGCGGGCATCAATGCCAAGGATCTTGGTAAGGGCCTGCCAAAAACGGGATGTGAACTGCGTACCGCGATCGGATACAATGACTTGTGGAAGACCAAAGAGACAGAAGATCGACTTGAAAAATAGTTGGGCCAGTATAGGGGCTGACGGAATCCCGTGACAAGGAATGAAACGGGCCATCTTAGTATAGGAATCGACTACCACCCAGATGGAATTGTACCCTTGTCTGCGAGGCAAATCTGTAATGAGGTCCATAGAGACCGTATGCCATGGTCTGGGAGGAATAAGTAGGGGTTGAAGGAGACCCACGGGACGACCCCTGCGTGTCTTGCACTGTGCACAGATGGAGCAAGTGTTTACATAATGTATCACGTCGCGTCTCATAGATGGCCACCAACACCATCGCTTTAGTAACTCCAAGGTGCGATGCTGTCCAGGGGGTCCATTGATGGCCGCGTCGTGAGACCAAGCAAGTGCCTGGTTACGTACATCGCTAGTGGGGAGGAATAACTTATCATGTATGAAGGGCAACCCTTCCTGAAGAACCAAATCCCATTCTTTTAGTGCTTGTGGATGATGTGAAACCCAGTGTCGGATGAGAGTTAGCATGGAGGGAGAAGGAGTGCACATGGATATGACATGACCTTTGTTCAGAAGGGTATCTGGGTATAGGGGCAAAGAATCCCCTCCGGGCGAGCGAGATAAAGCATCGGCCTTACCATGTGAAAGCCCTGGTCTATGTTTTACCACAAAGTCATAGGCGGCAAAAAACAGGTGCCAACGCACTTGTCTGCTGTTCAAACATTTCAGGGAGGCCAGGTCTTGCAGGTTTTTGTGATCTGTGTAAACCACGGTTTGATGTTTGGCCCCAATGAGATGGTGTCGCCATGTCAGTAATGCATCCTTAATGGCCAGTAGCTCCTTCTCGGTGACTATGTAATGGGACTCGGAAGGTGTACATTTCCTTGAGTGGAATGCTACGGGATGCAACTGACCCGTGGAGGGACAGGGTTGGGAGAGCACTGCGCCTAATGCAAAGGAAGAGGCATCGGCCTCCACAACAAACGGAAGTTCGGGGTCGAGATGCTGTAGTATAGGAGCTGTGGTGAACCTAGCTTTGAGTGTATCAAAAGAACGCTGATGTTCTGAGGTCCAACAAGACTGGACCCGAGGACTGGTCAAGGCAGTCAGTGGTGAAACAATGGATGAAAAACCGGCAATGAAACGCCGATAAAAGTTGGCAAAGCCCAAAAACGACTGGAGCTGTTTGAGATAGGTCGGAGCGGGCCAGTCGATGATGGAACAGACTTTGGACATGTTCATGGATAGACCGCCAGGTGTAATAAGAAAGCCTAGGAACCCTACTTCCCTAGTATGAAACACACATTTCTCGGGTTTGGCGTACAAGGAATGTCTTTTTAGCCGAGTTAGGACTTCTGTGACATGGCCTATGTGTTCCTCCAGTGAGGATGAAAATATCAATATATCGTCTAGGTAGGCCACAACAAAAACGTCTTAAGACGTCAGAGAATACCTCATTAACAAAACGTTGAAACGTAGCGGGGGCATTGCAGAGACCGAAAGGCATTACAGTATACTCGAACAGCCCTTGTCGAGTACAGAATGCCGTCTTCCACTCGTCTCCGCTACGCATACGAACCAAGTTGTACGCCCCCCGAAGATCCAACTTAGTAAAGATGGATGCCTTTGTCAAGCGGTCTAATAGCGTGGAGATGAGGGGTAAGGGATACCGATTCTTGTTGGTAACGGTGTTCAATCGTCTGTAATCAACACAGGGACGTAAGTCACCCTCTTTCTTGGGCACAAAAAAAATCGGACTAGCAGCTGGAGAGCTAGAGGGTCGTATGTGACCTAAGCGTAGGGCTCGTTGGATGTATTCCTTGAGTACTAACTCTTCCAATGGAGATAAGGAGTATATTCTGCCCTTTGATATAGTTGCCCCAGGAACCAAATCAATGGGGCAATCATAGGGTCGATGCGGTGGTAAGCCTTCTGCCGTGACTTTGTCAAAAACCTCTCGGAATTCATGATAGACAGTGGGAATCCCAGCTGTAATAGCCCCCACAGTATGTGGGACGTTCATAGATGGATCTGTCTCCTCAAGGCTGGCGGAGACTATAGCCCCAAGGACAGTGGCCGGGGATGAAATCGTAGCGGACTCGATCAAACAGAAGTGTTGGCAAACTTCAGATTTCAAAGGTGACCTGTCCATTGCCCCAGTTAATCAAGGGATTGTGTTGTTTGAGCCATGGAATGTCTAAAATGATACCGAACTGCGGCGTGGAAATGAGGTCAAACGCTAGTGTCTCTTGGTGAGTGCCCTGAATCACCACTAACATGGGAGCGGTCTGGTACTCAATGGGACCAGAGACAAGTGAGGTATCATCGACCGCTTGTACCGGCTCTGGATACTTTTTCTTGATCAAGGGTAGATTAAGGTCGTGAGCCAGCGAAATATCAATAAAGCAGCCAGTGGCCCCAGAGTCAATCACAATCTGTACTGAGTGTACCAAATCTCCGGCTGGCTTCAGCTGGGCCTGGACCGTAATCGGTCTGATGGGACCAAATGCAGGTTCATTGGAGGTCAGAGAAGGACTCGCCCGTACCCCCATGCCTAAGGGTGAGCCTTCTGAAAACCCGATGTTTTATTTTTAGGGCGGCAAGGACATTCTTTAACATGGTGCCCTAAAGTACCACAGTAGAAACAGGCGTTATCGGTTCTCCGACATTCCCGTTCGGCCTGAGTGATGGGACTCCGGATCCCGCCAATTTGCATGGGTTCCGGAGCAGAGACGAATGGGGCTGGGGGTGTCTGATTGGAAAAAGCCGTCTCTGCTTTCCTCTCAGACCTGCGAGCGTCCACCTGTAGGGCCAGATCCACTAACTCAGGGAAGATTGAGGGAAGAGCAGGCACTACAGAAAGAGTGTCTTTCATGTGGCTACAGAGACCACGGTAGAACACTATGGCTTTCTTTTCTTCAGGCCACGAGGTCTCTGCAGCCAGTTGATTGAAACGGGTGATGTAATCAATCAGAGGTTGTTTTCCCTGTGTAAGATCAAGCAATTCCAGGTCTCGGAATTGTGCCTTATACCTGGTGTCAAACACTTTTGCCATTTCTGTCACCAATAGATCGAAATTGTATAGAGCAGGGTGATCACTCTCTAATAATGGGTTCGCTCAAATGGCCGCTACACCTGACAGGTGAGAAAGAAGGAAAGCTGCCTTGGTAACAGAGTCAGGAAAAAGTTGGGGTCTACACAAGAAGTGAAGTTTGCACTGGTTGAGAAAGGTACGATATTTCCTGGGATCCCCCTGATAACGTTCGGGGGCAGCAAGAGGAAAGGAGGTTGGAAGAACCACTGGAGTGGGGATTGTGGTTGCTGTGGACGGATCTGCAGGCAGATCTGGGGGGGGTGGGGTCGCCGAACTCGGCATCTGCGGGTAAAGGGGCACGTGTGCTTTGTAGGGCATCAAGTCTATGGTGGATAGCTGTTGTGGCTGCGGCCATGTCGGTCCTAAGGGCCGCAACCGCTTGCATTAGAGCGGCCACAGGGTCCCCGGAGGAGGTATCCATACTCTGGACGACCAGGAAGGCTTCACAGTCTGTTCTGATCTTGATGGTCGTGCAGATTATTGAACCTCCGTCCCCAAGTACCGCACAGACAGAAAGGATACACTGTCTGTGCAATCTTTGAGGCCACAGGTGTGTTGAGCCGTCAATCAGGTAGCAGGAACGCCGGAAGGACCCCTGACCGCTGCAAGGCAATGGTTTATGGTTAAACAGTGCAATTGATACTGGTAACAATCAATATTGACAAGGCTTACCCAGAAGTGTTGCAAGTAGGGTCCTAAATGTGGTAAGAGCCACAGATTGTTGGTCGTGGTGAAATAGGCGTTCTGCACAGCTAGAAGGTGGGACACACCTGGGTCTGATGTAGAAGGTTCAGCAAAGCAAGAAGGTCAAAACCAAGTTCCAAGATACTAGATTCAGAGAGGATAATCCAAAGGCAGTCCAAGAGAGTTCCAAGGTCAAGGTGCCGGGGAAACAAGGTAGAATCCAAGAAACAGAAATCCGAGGGGCAAGCAAGACAAATCCAAAGAACAGTCCAAGGTCGCAAAAATCTGTGATCAGAAACAGGAAAACCAAAGCGCTACACAATTCTCAAGAAATCAGCTGTGAAGCGCTGTAACCACGTTGCCAAGATGCCTTTAAACTGATTCAGTAACCACGTGATGTGTCTCACGGACGTGTGAGACGTGACGTGATCACGTGGTCACGGGACGCTAGATGTTCGTTGCCGTGGGAGTCTCCGTGGGCGTGACCAGCCGTGAGCGCGCCTCCATGGTAACTGCCAGCGAAACAAAGGACGGTAGACGCCGGGGCTACAGGCTGGTGTCCTCCTACGCCAGGCAAACTGCTGGTTCTTTCTATGTGCAGGGACTGCTCTTGTTGTTAGGTGTGGTGTGGGGCTTGTGGTTGTGCGGTTCTTAATGGGGCGAGCAACGGGAGACGTGACACTTTGCCATCGTCCGATACAGGGATTATCACCTGCCCTTCAAAGCATGATTCCCCTAGAAAGTGGGAGGCTTTCAGAGCATCAATGATGCAGATCTTTGAGAACGCGGCCCACACACCATCGAAGAAATTGTGTGAAGACCATACCCCGGCTCATTCTAAAAGTGACGGAGGGAGGTCAGAGACCAAATATGTAAAATCTGGCAAAAAATCGTTGAGGGTGTCATCGAGAGAAACCTCTCCGACACCTCATAAAAAAAAGCCAAACAGGCCTACCGGTGCAGAAATCGGAGGCAACACCCGACAAAATGGCGTCAGGTGCCCAACCACCATCAAAGTCGGTGTCGAAGTTCTCCTCAACGCCTCTGTCGAAGGCTTACTCAACGCCAGTATCGAAGGTAGCGTTGACGGCTTACTCAACAGCACTTACATCGAAGGCTCCTTCAACCATGTCGAGGCCTGTGTCGTCAAGGCCAATGCAGATTCCAACACCAATATCGACCCCTTTGGCGAAGGCAAGGTCTAACATCCTCAGGTAAAATTTATCACCATGTGCCTAGGCAAGATTTTTTCAAATCTATGGCGTCTATGAAGAACAATCCTCTGAAGAGGATATTTCCTTCTGGTGTAAGATTAGGAACAAGAGATGTTCCTGAGGAACTAATTGATCCTCACTCCAAAATGGCTGACCTATATGAATGTCTGCAAAACAGCTAGTGGACTGGACACGTCTCCTGAATTGGATTTTGACAAACCTGACCCTGCTGACCATGAAGACTCCGGATATGGGAGACTTATGAATAAGGTGGTAGAATTCATGGGGTGGAATAGAAATTCCCCTATTTACGAGCAAGGTGACATGACCGACCTTCTCAGTAAAGGTCCTCAAAAGGATCCTGTCCTTCCCATTCACACAGCACTTCAAAAGAATGTTATGACCGCATTGGGAAACCCCGGATTCAGGACCAGCGGTGAACAGAAATTTCACAAGTAAGTATAGGCCCTCTTCTTCTGACCCTGAATACTTAACCAAATATCCTTCACCTGAGATCTTAGAGGTCCAGACAGCCACATCCACTAGACATTCGGCATACCCTTCAATTCCTCCAGATAGGGATGATAAAAAAATGGATGCCTGGTCTCGCAAGATCTTCTCTTTGGGCAGCATTGCCCTAAAGTCAACACATGTGGCTGGCACCCTTGCAAGATTCACATACAACCTGTGGGATTTTATGACTGCAGCGGCTGAACACATTCCTGAAGTCACTTAGACATAAGACAACCTCAACAACACTCCTACTCAGGCTTGTCTTCCTGGAGGGGTCGTCCTTTTTGATTCTACTCCTCCTTTGGGAGAGGAAAGGGACAGGTTAGTCGAAGAGGACAGCAAAGAAAAATTCCTCATGGTGGAAGAGGAAAGAGTGCTAGATCAACCTCAGCAGCGGCAACTGTCCCCCTCAGCAGCTTCTGCAGCAACTGCAAAGCCACTCTGAGATCTTGACCCACGAGACCCCGGTGGGAGGCAGGATCTCTCAACATCTGAATGAATGGCGGGGGCATTACTTCAGATGCCTGGGCACTGGAAACAGTGGCCCAAGGTTACTGCCTTCCCTTTCAACAGAGACCCATCTTGGACTTAAGACACTTGAATAAGTTCCTCAGGAAGGACAAGTTCAAGATGGTAACCCTTTCTCAGATCCTTCAGGCTTACTTTCATGGGCCGATCCATCTCAAACACAGGAATTACCTGAGGTTCATGGTTGGCGGTTCTCACCATCAGTTTCAAGTTCTGCCATTCGGGCTGACCTCCGCCAGAGGGTTTTCACCAAGCTGATGTCGGTAGTGGCAGCAAGTCTAAGGAGAATGGGGATTCATGTCTACCCTTACCTGGACGATTGGCTAATAAGGATGAGTTCACCCGAACAAGCCCAGCAACATCTGTCCATGACCTGCCACTTCTTACACTAACTGGGCTTCTCCCTCAATTACGAGAAGTCACAAATAATACCATTCCAAAAGCTCCAGTTCATTGGAGCGGTTCTGGATACTTCCTCAGGGAAAGCCTCACCTCCTGAAGAGAGAGCTCTACACATTCTGCAGATGGTGACAAAAGTCCAAAATGCCCAGCGTCTGCCGGCCTTCGATTTTCTGAGGTTGTTTGGTCTCATGGCATCCTGCATTTTTCTGGTGCCAGAGGCCCGTTTGAGAATGGGATCCCTTCAATGGCCCCTCAAGACTCAATGGTCCCAATACTCAGGGGGGTATGTCAGATCTTCTGCGAGTTCTAGGCAGAGTGGCTCAAGAACTGCTATGGTGGCCTTGCAAGGACAATATCCTCAAGGGGGAATGTTTTTGGCAACCATGGCCGGAGATAACAATAGTGACAGACGCCTCACTCACGGGGTGGGGAGCCCACGCCAACGATCTGACAATTAGCGGCCATTGGTCTCCATCGGAGTCCAAACTACACATCAACCTGTTGGAGCTAAGGCCGATCAGACTAGCGCTGAAGGCCTTTCTGCCCTCAGTACGGGGAAAGAATGTCCTGATATTGACAGACAATACAGTGGCCAAGTACTACCTCAACAAGAGAGGGGTTGTAGGGCCACTGCCTCTGTGCAGTGAGGCAATGCATCTCTGGTTCTGGTCTATACAAGAGGGAATCTCTCTGTCGGTAGTTCATCTTGCCGGACAGAAGAACACAACAGCGGACGCCCTGAGCAGGCAGAGCACACTCTCCCACGAGTGGGAGCTAGCTCAGGAAGTCCTTCAAGAGATATTTGCCCTTTGGGGACCCCCTTAAGTGGATCTGTTTGCCACCAGTTTCAACCTTAAGTGCGACCAGTATTGGTCAAGTCTATTTCCTCCAAGAGGAGCTCTAGGAGATGCGTTTGTGGTGGAGTGGGAATTTCCGCTTCTGTACGTCTTTCCTCCAGTCCCCGTTATTCCCCACGTAATCAGGAGGTTGAGAAAGTTCAGGAAAACCATGATCCTATTTGCCGCGTATTGGGCCAGGAGAACGGGGTACCAGGACCTTCTGGACATGTCCATCTGCCCTCCAATACGTCTTCCACAAAGAGAGGATCTCCTCTCGCAAGAGGAAGGTCGGGTTCTCCATCCAGAGGTCAAGACACTCAACCTTCAACCGTGGTTTATGAGTGGCTGAGATGTAAGGATTGGGACCTCCCGGACGACGTATGGAGATTTTGCTTTCGGCCAGAAGGCCAGCAACAAAGTCCTTGTACCGGTGTTGTTGGAACAAGTTCAGTAACTGGTGCAGGGACAAGAATGTGGATCCATTCCTGTGTATTACTCCTATGGTAATTTCTTTCCTATTACACTTGGCCTATTTGGGACTCCAGGTTGGCACGATAAAAGGATACTTGGCAGCGCTATCTATTATTAAGCACTCCTCAAAAGAAGTGTCTTAATTCAAGCTGCCCTTGGTTATTCAGTTCCTGAAAGGGCTCACAAATGTGTACCCTCCAACCCCACTTCAGGTACCCGTTTGGGATTTAAATTTAGTTTTAAAGTTCCTTACATGTATTCCATTTGAGCCATTGCACTCTTGCCCACTAAGGCTCCTTACTTAAAAACAATACTTCTAGTGGCAATTACATCAGCCCGCAGAGTGAGTGAGTTACAGGCTCTCTTGTAAGTGTTATGGGTCGACGTTCACCTCATCCTGTGTGCAAAACCCGGCCACCTGCATCCCTAGCACTTCGGTTTCCAGTGCAGCTACCAGGAAGGTTAGGAGGTTCGTGGCGCTTCCCAAAAGGATACAGCATCATGCTGCTCCATTCTATGCACGATGGCAGCTGCCGTGGAAGTTAGCAACTTGAAAACTACACTTCCCAGAAAACCTGGCTCCGTGCGGTAGTTCGGCAGTAGAGCCTCATGTTGGCTTGCCCTGCCTCTCTCACTGATGTAGTCCGTGGATGCAGCCGGGACGCTGCTTCTGTTTACAGCTACTCCCGGCATTTAGAAGTTCCTTCTTCGAGTGCCAAACCCCTTTTGTCTCTTTACGGAATCGACTCGGATTGTTTACTGAACCCGCTATTGGAATTCCCTTGTTGACTTACCTTCCTGTGTACCGAACCTCTGTTTTTCTTCCACGGACGCCGCTAGAAAAAGTTTTGTCTTTGTTTTCGCCTGCAAGTGTACCGGAACCCTGTTTTCTCCCGGACTTCTCTTCTACACGCTTTTGCCATAGTCCCTGTCCGCTAGTGTGCCAGACCTTGCCTGCCTTCGACTTACCTATCTCTGGAACTGCCATCCCGACTGGTTGTTACCTTCATTCTTCGTTCACCAGTGGTAAGACTTTTTGCCTCACGAACGGAACGTTTGAATTGAACTTTGTTTTTCCTGTGCACTTAAGGACGCTCTGCAGCTGTGCACCATCCCGAATCCAGTGCGACCCTCGTGCCGCCCGGGTATTAGTATCCTACTAACATTTACCTTTTTCTTATTTTATCCCTGTCGTTGTGTTCTGAACTGCTCAAACCCTCCAGTCCTTCTCCACTGGTAAGATCCTGTCCACCTCATGAATTGTGTCATAGTTTAAATCAGTTAGGTGCTAAGTCTTGTTATATTCCTAGGTGATTCCCGGTAGTGTGCCGTTCTTCCATTCTACGGGGGGAAAAAGCTCAGGTATTCCATCAATTAGTAAGGCTTACAGGGGACAAGTGTTACCTTCGTATTACTTACTTGTTGTTCTTTCCTTTACAGCCTGGTTCGTGGCGGTGCGTTCGCCCCCGCCCTTCTGGGTGATCAGACCCCTTGTCTGGTTAATTACAGCAAGAGGTCATATCATTTTGAAGGTCTTATTCCCTCACAGAGAGGAGGCTTGGGTAGAGGCTCTACCCAAAGCTCTTCAAGCAACTTCCTGGGCTTTGGATACTCCCCGGTTCCACGCACTCATCTCACCGGTGAGTAACAGTAAGCCTCCTCACACCATTTTTAATAAGGACAAGATTACTCTTAAAGTCAAACCCTCTTTTTTGACAAAAATAGTCTGACTTTCACCTGTGCAAAAAATCACGTTACCTTCTTTTTATCCTCCTCTCATGCAAGTAAGGAGGAAGAAAGCCTACACAGGCTGGACCCTAAAAGGGCTCTCAGTTTCTATATTTCCAGATTGGCAACATTTCGGATATACTGTAAATAATTCGGGCATAGCAGTAACCAAACGGATACTATCCAGATGGATAATTTTGGCAATTACTGAATGTTACAGATTAGCTGGAAATGATCCTCCACATGGGCTAAGGGCTCATTCAACTAGGGGTATGGCAACTTCAACAGCTCTTCAGAGGGGTGTCCCGGTGCAGGACATTTGTGCAGTGGCCACTTGGTCGTCTATGCACACCTTTGTGAAGCACTATTCTCTAGATTCAACATCATCACAAGGGGGTCATTTTGCCAAAGCCGTCCTTCATACAGTCCATGATTCATATTTTCTGGTACTCCCTCCTCCAAATGCATATTGTTTTGGGAGCCTATCTAAAATGAGGAATACGTGGGAGGACACAATCCATTCAAATAACACGTTACTTACCAACTGTAATGTTCTTTCGATTGGGTGGTCCTCCCACGTATTCCTCATCGACCCTCCCAGCCTACCCCGCCGTACAGTTTACGTCAATTGCACTCTGAATTCCTTGAGAGATAGAGGTCTAAGAACGCCTAGTCAACTACTCAGCTGGGTGTATCGAAAAAACAGAACTGAAACCAACAGGCGCAGCTTGAGCCCTTTATACTGCGGATGACGTCGACAATCGCCAGCAGCCATTGAGGGACATCGACGCAGTGACCTCGAGCACAGCGCCCCCTGGTGTGACATTTTTTTTCCAAAGCAGCAAAGCTGAAGATACAAATATATCTGAAGATACGAATATATCTAAGATGAGGAATACGTGGGAGGAACATCCAATCGAAAGAACGTTACAGTTGGTAAGTAACTTGTTTGTCTCCATGATCGGCAGATGGATGTCCGAAATGACAGGAGGATTCGTCAATTTAACCTCCAAAGCAAAAGTGGAACTTTCCATTGTTGGTTCTGGTATAGATTTGCCTAGGTCTGCGGTCCGTTGGCCAACCGGATTTAAAGAGAAATAGGATGTCAACTGATTTTTTGGCAAAGGTAACAGACAAGGGCCAGAGGAGTTGAGCACTGCGAGCGCGACGTTGTGGGTATGAAGGTTGTAAGTAGTCATGGCAAGAGATGGTGCAAGCAAGTCGGGACAAAATGCAAAGCGCCACGTACTTCAAAGGACCTGGGGCGCTTAGATGTAGTTCAAGTTGTTCAAGAGTTTCGAGTACTCACGGACCCCCAATGGCCACATACCACGCCAGCCACCAACTGCCAATAACTGCAGGACTCTGCAGCGCTCCAGGATATAATGGGTTTTTAAACCCGCTCCACCTCCAAGGTAGCAATAGTGAACAGACTGCTCCGAAGCCAGCTCCTTCCAAACTGCCAGTAATTGCAGGACTACCCACACCTTCACGAAATTCTACTGCTTTGACACAGGTTCCAGGGAGGAGTCCTGGGTTGGCCAAACAGTGCTCTGCAACCTGTTTGTTTGAGTTGGGTCTGTTCCAGGAGTAAGTGCATTGCTTCTGTTGAGTCTTGCCACCTTCTGTGGTTGTGTATATGAACTGCTGTGTAATCATATTCATGAGCATGTAAATCCATGCAAGACCTCATGCTGGAGAAGGTACAAGTAACTTACCTTTAACTCTTGTTCTCCAGCATGGTTCTTGCATGGATCACATGCAAACCCTCCCTCCTTTCCCTCTCTGGCTCTTCTTGGTTCATACTGCCACTTTACGTGCACTACCAAATCTGATGATGGCCACCGGGGGTGGGGAGAGCTTAGGAGCATGAGTGTCACTGGCTGGGGGCAGTATGGCCCGAACGAAAACTGCTTTTTTTGCTGAGGATTCCCAGCCTGATTAAGGAGAATATTCATAAGCATGTGAATGGCTGCAAGACCCATGCTGGAGAACAGTTACAGGTAAGCAAGTTGTACCTTACTGTAACCTATTAGTCCCTTATATGGCTACGGACTTGATGTGAGATTAATCTCCCGCTACCTCCTTTTTGAAACCCTGTCTTTTCCTTTTTTTTAATTTTTGTATTAATATAGTGGGCCTCATTACACGGACGGCGGTAAGGGTTAACGGTCACCGTTAATGGTACCGGTGACAGTTAACCCTTATCGCCTTACTACGAGGTCCCTTTGCGGGTTGGAGACTTTAACGCCTGCTTTTTGCAGGCGTTAAAAACCAACCCGCAAAGGGACCAGGGAGCTAATTACGGTACGGCAATTTGCGGTGCCGTAATTAGCACCTTCCCCATTCCCATTATGCCCTATGGGGCAAACATGGGAATGGGGGAAGGGCAATGGGGGAAGGGGGAATTACCGCCCCACCAACCTTGGAATAGGGCGGTGATTCCCCTTTCCTCCAAGGCGGTGCCAGTATTTTACCGGCATGGACCAAGGTGCTATTAGCACCTTGGTCCACCGCCGTCTGTGTAATGAGGCCCAGTGTGTTATAGTTTCACAAAGAAAACTTTTCACACTTACATCTTAAAATTAAAATTCACATATTTCACTTAAACAACTTCTACCATTCTTTAAAATTCCATTTACATAAATGATATTCACAAATCAGAACAATAAGTATAAAAGACATAACAAATATAACAAAATTAAACACAAACGGAATGCAACCACAAAGGAACCTAGTTCATATTATGCAATTAGCTAATTCCACTTATTCCAAATAATTCACAAAAATATCATATTCTTAAATCAGTGATACACATAATCTGATCCTCCTAATAACAAATTAAGGAGATTGTAATCTCAGGCATTTACTACAATTAAACTTCACTTTTTATCACTGTTATAACCGTTCATGTTCTGGACAAGTTCATCTTCGATTTTAACCAAGAGCGGAGCCAAAGCACACAAAAGCAATGTGAGGATTACTCATACATTTCTGCCATAACATTTCACGATAGGAAATAGAATTTCCAACATTTTTGTCTCCCAAACATGTGATTCTTTCATTCTCAAAATCCATTGGCTAATCCGTTCTTTTGTGTGTAATTGATTGAGTCTAAAACGCATATAAGTTTCACATACTTTGAAGTCTGGGAAACATTCTATGTACATCAACCTGGGAGCTTTTTTATGTGTATATAAGGCAAATTCTCTATACATCCGATAGGAGCCAGCTTTATCCTGAGCCTCGACCCAATCCATTTGGTTTAACATTTTTTTACAGTAACCTGCTCTCGTTAATGTATCTTCTGAGGTGATATTAATTCGCATAAAGGCGAGTTCCATTCTTTTTTTTAAAACAATACGATAGATGCAGGATTGTCTGCTACCAACATTTTCGCAAACTCAACATAAATGGAGTTTCTAGGTGGACTTAGCATTTTAGAATACAAACTTATTTGTTGCCATAGAAAACGTGAGGCTAGACTTGACAAGCCCAATTCTATGCGTATACACGCATTAGGAATTGAATTAGCCAAGCCCAACACTTGTTTCCAGATGCGTCCTTGAACAGAATTTAACAAATCATCAATGTTGTGCAGGCAGCAATCTAAGTTGTATAAAATTATCGGTTCAATCTTTAATAGGTAGAATTGAAGGGCCGGATTTAAAGAAAATGTACAGTATTTTCGATAGATTATTTTCAGAAGAGAAACAAATGGTCTAACTTTGTTATCATTATGTTCCAGTGTTTTTTGGAAAAATCATTTGAGAAATCAAAACCTAAATATTTGATCATTGAAATTCTCTCCAATTTGTGGCCATTTAGGGTCAAAGTATAATGTGGAGTCTTTTTTGTTCTTGACAGAATAAGTCTTTTCCTTTCTTTCTTTGTTATTATTCTGTATTCTCCTCTAAACTCAGTTTGCTCAGTTTGGCTACTGGCTTGTTTTGTTGTTGATTAAAAATGGTAAATAAAGTTAAGCTAAAAAACAAATAGAGCCAAAACACGTGAAAAACTACAGGACTGAATGGAATTGTGCGGCTACTAGTGTAGCAGGGACCCCTCAGTGTGACTGGCCAGCATCAAGTGGCTTCCCCTGGCCCGAACTTCCCGCAATGAGAGAGCTGCAGGGGACTCTGCTTTGCCAACACACCCCACTCTTGATATTCTGCCATTTCAGGCTTCCACTGTGGGGACCAAAGCTGCAGCCTTTCTCAGCTTTTCCCAGAAAGGGAGTTAAAACCTGGAACCCATTGGCCATGAGATTTTTCACCTCTGTTAGTTTGCCCCTTAACAATAGTGAATTCCTTGTGCATGCTCAGCTCGTTCTTCACACTTTGTGGAACATGGTGAAGGAGGTAGCTGACAACTTACCTTGTGTGATACAGACCGGGTTTAAGGAGTAGGTCAATGACTGCAATGAGGTTGCCAATTAAATAGTACAGGTGGGCAAACTATGTGGCATACTTGATCAACTCTTGTACTGTTGTCAGGAGGCATTCCTGGATGCGCACCTAAGTATTTGCATCAGAACGTTCAAACAATACTCTTGGAATTGTCTTTTGATGTGGCCAAACATTTTGGTTCTAAAGCTGGCCGAATCCTTATAGAAGTTTTAAGGCATCCATAGCCACGACCATATCCCTTGAACTGGCTGGCGGTTTAACAGCCCCCAATTTCCTTATCCACACCTCAGTCCATCCCCTCTTTTGCCAACATGGGTCATATGTCTCAGGACAACACCAGCTGCATTTCAAGCACCCATGTAGAGGGAGAGATGAGCATAGATACAACATTTCCACCTCCTCAGCTTCCTCCTCCACCCCAGCCCCATATTAACTTAACTTTTCCCATATTTCACCAGTGGGGTAGAGGGGTTGTCCCACTTTGTGCCGAATGATCAACGCATCAGAAGCCTGAGGCTTGCAGATTGTATCTCAGAGATACTGCTTCTCTTTCCTCCGCTTCAGACCTGAAAAACCTTCTTCCTTGACCTGCCCACCCTTGGATGCCTTCCGGCTGAAGGAAAACTAGCATAAGCCATGATTGAAATTGAGCCTGCTAGCAAGATTGCGATTGAGTGGTGGTCCCATTATGTTTTATTTGGTGCTGAAGAAAGACTGGAGTCTGCCACCTATCCTTGTTCTGAGGCTGCTGAACTTGTACTTGTGCAAGTCTCATCTTTGCTCATATCCTTCAAGACTGACTTGTGACCCTGAATCTTCCAGAAGCCTTTATTTCACATGTCAATCCACCAAATGCATAGGAAACACCTGAGGTTTGTGGTTGGGTACACCTGCTACTCGTTTGCTGCCCTGTCCTTCACAACCTGCTTTCACTAAACTATTGGCTTTAGGGAGTCCATGTGGCACAATTTATACTGCATGTGCCGTCTGTTGAACGACTTGGGCTTTTCCAGCATTTTTGTAAAGTCTCACCCGCATAGCCCCACCGCAAATAATCTGGTTCATCAGTGCGGATCTGGACGCATGCTAAAACAGAGGCTTTCTGCCCGAGGAACATGTGAGCAACCACTTCCAGGTAGTCCAGCAGTTGTATCCCAACCTCGGATCCTGACTTCAGCCTTCTAGGTTTCATGGCCTCCTATGTCTTATTGGTGCCAGAGGCCTGGTTGCACATGAAGGAAAAATCCCAGTTTTGAGACTGCGCCCAGAATGGCATTCTACGCCCGTTCTGGAGACTTGGCGGTTACGCGATCAGACGCGAGAATAGTTCCTAGGGCTCGAACCCAAGATTGGATGAGTGACTACCATTTGCTTTAACCTATTAAGGGAAAATAAGCCCTGATTTGAAAAAGGTCCTTAAAGGACCGAAACACTTGTCATCCTAAAGGGCATTCAATTAATAAATAATGTTTTCAAAATTGGGCGCAGTCTCAAAACTGGGATTTTTCCTTTTTGCCTTAAACACTTTACATGTGGTTTTCACTTGGCTTAACCACTACCCAAGGGGAAGCGACCAAAGGTGAAATTCATTAGGGAGAAAAACTCATTATCACCTATTCATCAGAAGAAATATGTCGCCATGTTAGACCTGACCAGCATAGCCAAGCTCCTGTTAAACTGGTTGCACATGAAGTTGCTTCATTGTATACCATGCTGCTAGTGGTCTCAGTTTGAGGGCATCATATTTGGAACCCGTACACGTATCTAGAAGTGTGACCCAGGACCTTCTGTAATGGGCCATCAGAAAAAACTTGCAAAGGGGGGAGCATTTTCAGCAACCTTGGCCTCGGGTGACTGTGTTCACAGACGCCTCATTGAAAGGCTTGTGTGCTCACCTGGGGCGGTTTCTGTGTTCTCAAAAGGAAATAAGAGAGCATATCAAGCTCCTGGGACTACATGCCATTAGACGGGTCCTTGTAGCTTTTGTTCCTTCGGTGTCAAGTAGTTATGTCCAGATCCTGCTGGGTAATGCTGTGGCCTGTTCATCTTCTATATTGGTATATGTCAACTGTAAGTGTGAACGTTTTTTTGTAAACCAAACCACAATAAAAAATAATTAAAAAAAACACTGGACATATATCACCTCAACAAGAGGGGTGATGTAGAACTGCTGCCTCTGTGCAGAAAGGTAATGTGACTATTGTTCTATCAGGTTATCCGTAGAAATTATCGAATTAAAAACAAACAAAGAAGAAATTACTATATTTTGTAACCTATGTTTTTCGGAATTTTGAGTTCTTTTTAATAACCTATAGGTGTGGGGTAGGGCAAAGGTATTAGTTACGGTAGGGAGTTGACGGGGGCTCCCCCCGCATTATTAGAAACAAAACATTGCAGTTATTTCACCTTTTGAATTATTTCATCCGATCATTTCATGGTAAGCCCTCTATCAGCAGCTCATCCGGCTGGGTCAAAAATTGTTTTCACAGATGCCCTGAGCTGATCTGTGTACGGCATCCACAAGTGGGAACTGTGTTAGAAAGTCCTGGATAAGATCTTGGTCTCTCAGTTGGGAACCCTCAAGTGGACCTCTTTGCCTCCAGTGTCAACCCAAACTTCCAGTCGTTCTGCTTCAGGGAGTTCTGGTGGACGATAGTATGTAGAGTGAAACAATGATCGCCTCTATTTATTCCCTTTGTTTGCTGTCCTTTCAGGGGGCTGAGGATGTTTGGGTTCACCCTCATCCTGATTGCTCCAGGCTGGACCCTGAAGACGTGGCACCAGGAATTTCTGGACTTGTCCATCTGCCCTCTCTAGTCTTGGAGGATCCCCTGTACCAGTCCCAGGGCAATCCTGGCCAGTCTCAGCCTTCGTGTTTGGCTGCTGAGAGGCTGTGGTACAAAGGTTGGTATCTGTCTGAGGTCCTGGATATGCTGCTTTCAGTTTATGCCTAGAGGTGGCATACTTTCTCTGGCTAGTGCCAAGGGGAGGGTCTAAATCCCTTGACTTGTCTTCCTTCTTCTGTTCTTAGTTTTCTGCTTTCCTTGCCCAAAAGGCCTGCTGATTAGCGCTATTTAGGTTGCATAGCTGCTATTTCGGTCTTTAAGTGGACTCCTGAGCAGTGTTCCTTCATCACTATCCCTAGTGTTGCGTTGTTTTTGAGATGGGTTAACCAACCAGTCTAGTCTCCTGTGTGCCAGTTTGTTTCTGCAGAAGATTTGAATTTTTTTCCCTGCATTTTTAATGGTGACTCTGTTTGAGACTTTGAATTGCGTTTATTGACCCACAAGCGATTTTCCAGATTGCCATCACTTCAAGGAGGTGAGTGAGTGAGATGCACTCTCAATCAGTGAAACCTCCCTAATTTATCTTTTCCAAGGATGTCCTTCTTTAAGGGTGAGGAAATCCTTCTTTACTAAGGTGCAGTCATATTTTCATCTTTCCCAGAAGATACATCCTCTGATCTACTTCCCTCTCTTCAAACCAGGCAGAGGAGATGCTTCATCTTCTGGAACCCAATTGGGCGCTGAGGTACTATCAACCTGATTCATGGAATTATTTGCGTGTAAAACGGGATTTTCGTGCCATTCTGCCCGCAAATGCCCGTTTGTTTGTCAAACAGGGATATGCGTGCAGAAAGGGACGCAAATCCCTGTTTTAAAGACAAATAATTCCATGAATCAGGGCCTATGTCTCTCAGGCAAGGCTCAACAGAAAGGACACCAACTCTTTGTCATCTTTGCCAGTGCTGAGGTGGACAGGGCAGTTACCAAGCAGACCCTCCCCAGATGGATTTTGCCTTGAATCTCTGTATGCTACGATCTGGCAGACAAAGAGGTGCCTGTGGGCCTTATTGCTTACTCTACCAGAGGCCTCGCGAAAACCTCTACTCTGCATGGGGGTGTCCCTGGTGTAGATCTCTTGTCCGGCGGCTATGTGGGCACTATTGCACACGTTTGCCAAGCACTTTTGCCTGGATTCCTTATCTGGTCAAAGGGCAGACCTCAGGATTCCTCTTTCTAAGAGCTCAGTGTTAAATCTCAGTTTCCATTCAGCATTTTTGAGTTACGCAGAGACATTTTGTAATACAAACCATGTTTTATTTGCTCCAGCAGGGTGACTATTGAATGTATATAAAAGGCTGGATAGTATGAGTAGAGTTGCACTACGGGGAGATAGTTTATGAGGTTATCTCATCAAATCCATCCCTGTAATTCAGAAACTTTCCTAAAACGTTCCTATACATGTGGTCTGCTTATTCTCTCAAATGGACCTACTGTAATCAGGTACATGAGACTTTAATGGGCGGAACAAAAATAAGTATTCCTTGAATAAAGTTTTGAGTCTCTTTAAATTAAAAACAATACCTGTGCAGCTACAGTCGGCCACATACAGAGAAAACTTTAGCCGCGCCCCAGAGAAACAATGGCCAGCATACCAGTGAATCCAGCAATGCTGTTGGTCAGGTAAAAGTTCACTTTTAGGGTTTATGCCCACTCTGCCAGCCCCAGTGTGGAACTACCTCTACTCACTTCAGGGGGCCAGACGAGTAGTCAGGTCTGCAAAACTCTTGATCTGTAGCTCAACATATAACACAGCTTCAGAGAGAATAAGGCCCAGGTCTTCCTTTTCCCTCTCCTTATTTCAGTAGCATTAGCAGCAAGTTTGTTTGAGTAGACCCGAGGCTGGCATTCAAACAGGACACTCCATGAAGAGACATCACGTTTGGTTATCTGTTGTTCCTTGGAATACCAGAGCCTCCTGATAAATCAAGAAACAGGTATCTAAAATACAATGGCCCTCATTACGACCCTGGCGGAAATCGAAAAACGATGGCGGAAATGCAATACCGCCATCGAATAGCGCTCGGTGTGACTATGACCCGTCACCGTAAAGTACGATGCCATTAGCGACACCGTAGTGAACGCCAACGCTAACTGCACCAAGTACGCGCGCGCGCGCCATGCCAAACCGTAATTAGCACCATGGCGCAAGGGTACGCGAATTCCGACCCTAGCGGACATGTACTTAACGCCATCAAGCACGGCGGAAAGTACCATTCCGCCATGGTGAGAAGTACGGCATCGCGAATCAACCGTAAACGGCCCCACTGAGTGCCTGTACACCGCTCCCTGGCCACATAGTACAACTCCCCGTAGGTGCAACGAAGTCACAATGCAACCAGTGAAATGTACAAGTCACCCATGCATGCCAACGAACAAAAGAATCACAAGAGGGGCCAATGGGAGCTGCAGGGCACAGATGGCACGAATACAGAAGCTATACCAATGGACATGACCCCAGTCTCCCACCAAGAAACGCACGCAAACACAGGCACCTGTGACCAGCAATATTCCGATAAACACATCATTCCACCAATCCACCTGGCTGACCGGCATCTGTTACACAAAACCTAATCCCCCGCCCCTGAGCATGACATCATCCAAACAGTCATATTGGCAGCCCTCACCCCTGACCTCACTGGGCTTCGTAGGCAAACGCGCCCAGCACAGTACCACGCAACTATACTCCGAAGCTGGAACCCAATGCAGATCTCCTCACAATACATCGCTCCCCAAATAGGAATATGCCACATCACTTGCAAAGAAGAACGCTACACGGCCCATATCAGAATAGAAATTTAATGCACAACAAATTCACCAAGCCCATACAGCCATTAGGCCATGAACTCCAAAACACATTTCACCATTGTGGGCTGCAGCCGCAATAAATGACCAGCTACTTCTTGTGTGACGCCCTGTTCCTTCATGGTACACAGGGGCTACATTCTCGTACGAAAAGGCAACATGGAAGCGCCTAGAACCGCAGGGCCGTCCCAATAGGGAGGCACTAGTCCAGCTGAAAGGCCGAAATGTTGCTCCGAGCCACTAGTACTGCGTAAGGGCATGTGGCCCATTGGCGATCGTCCCATAAGATCGTAATGCTGCTCCACTGATTAACACGAAGCAGCAGGTGTCGGGAGTAAAACCCATCTGCAGGAGTGGCATACAGATGGCAGTGGCAAAAGGGGAGGAGATACCTGTCAACCAAAAGAAAAGAAAAAGAAAAGAATGGCCATCAGAACTACATTCGAACAACTCACTTCAATGATCACACTAGATCCACAGCCATATGCATGCTAGCCCACTCCAAAGGATCATCACCACCCCAAAACCACTTGCGACTCATAACTATCCATATCGAGGTGAAAACACCATCACAAACGAGTGTACCTGTGCATGCGTCTGTGAAAACAGAATCCATCAGATGGGATTGGTAACGTGCATGGACACAAGTGTCTGAAGGCGCGTCGAGACAGGGAGGGCTCAACAAGGCCAAATAGACGATGGTCCCACTATGGCAGCCCTGCATCACATAGCGCAGGGGAGGCGGACAGATTCCAAGAAGCCCTGTACATGGCAAACACCGTATCAAATCATCTGCCCATGCATCCATTCATCATTCCCTCATCCCGTAATGATAACTCCTGTTTCCATACTCACATAACATGTGAGAATTCCATTGAGTCTGTGCGTTATGCAGCCTGCAAAATCCACTGTGCCCCAGCCCGTAATTCCAGTGTTGTGAAGTAACATGTATTTGGGAACGTCCGGCCTCATCATCCACTTCGCTATTGCGCATCCCAAACTATTCATATCAATCATTGCATCCTCGCCATGGCCCCTGTCCCAAGGACACTGAACAATAGAACGTTATATTTGCAGTCAGACCTGTGGGCATCTCCTCGCCGATAGCTGAAGACCGAAAGCGCCGCCCTTCGAATTCCTCATTTGCAACATCACGTCGAAAAGGCATCTGTGGCCGCTTGAAATCACAAATTAATCCATCTAGTGCGGCTGTGTGTGAAAATGGCAACTGCCTTCACTCACAAATGGGAGGCCCCGCCCGTCGGTGAACCTCGGTACAGTGATGCATGAGGGTCCACCGTTACTCGAGTACTACCACTGACCCTTCACAAGTCTGTTCGCGACTGCAAAGAATGCATGTGAAACAATGGGACCATAGCCGAATGAACATATCAACCAATGTTACACGGCCATCGGGTACTAATACATGATTGTAATAGCAAGATGCCATTCCTCGAATTGCAGCGTTGTGTGCGGGACGTGCTCGCCCAAAGGGGAGAGCAGCTTGCACAGGTGGAATGAATCACCACAGGTGGAGGCCATACAGCCTGAAAACACATAAATTGCACACCCAGTCTCCTCCCACAACCACACCCACTCCGAAATGCTACCGGCAGGACTCGCGATGTTGGCCCTGGGGGACCTGATAGCACTGCAAGTACTCCAACTCCAAGAAGAAGACGAACACCAACTACAACCGGCCGCACGGAGGAGACGCAGGAGGAGGAGGAGGGCAAGGCAGGGCCAGCAAGGGCTGCCAGCACAGCCACTACCACCACGCAGGCAGCCCGCAATCCCACGCCTCCGAGCACATCCGTTCAACCTCACTGATGAGCAGATCCACACCCTCTACCGTTTGGACCGGGACACCATAGCCGCCATTGTGGACATGACACAGGCTGACCTTGTCAGCATGAAAGATAGCCCAACCGCCATCCCACCCCTACTGAAGGTGGTGTCTGTACTCCACTTCCTGGCCACAGGCACCTACCAGCACACAGTCGGACAGTTGCATGGCATTTCTCAGCCACTGTTCTCACGGACACTATTGCAAGTGCTCGATGCCCTCCTGCAGCACGCAGACGACTACATCTCTCTACCACGCTCGGAGCAGGAAATTACCAACACAAAAGTGGGATTCCATGCACTTGGCGGCATACCGGGTTGCATTGGTGCCATCGACTGCACCCATGTGGAATTGGTCGTCCCACATGCCATGGAGGCCCAGTACCGCAACCCAAAACAATTTCATTCCCTGAATGTACAAATGGTGTGTGACTCCAACAGGATCATTACACATTGTTGTGCCCGATTCCCTGGATCAACCCATGATTCCATGGTCTTGAGGAACTCTACAATACCACGCTACATGGAGCGACACGCAGGGAACAGATCCTGGCTACTCGGTGAGTCTCATTTCATGCATGATGATGTGGGGTATGTGATGCGGCAATGACCTGGCAGGAAGGGGGGGGGGGTGCGTACGTAGCAATGGCATTCCACATAATTCGTTTATCGTCCACATACAGGTGATGCCGGATATCCACTGAAGAGATGGCTCCTCACACCAGTCCGGAACCCACGGGACCAGCATGAGGAGGACTACAACCATGCCCACTCACGTACCCGTGTAGTCATTGAACAGGCATTCGGCCTACTGAAGACTCGTTTCCAGTGCCTCAGCAGGTCTGGCGGGGCACTCCTGTACCGCCATGAGAAGGTTGCAAAGATGGTGATGGCATGTGTCATGCTCCACAACATGTGCGTACATAGAAATGTGCCCATGCCCCCTGACGCAGAACTGCAAGCACCTGAAGATGGTCATGATGAGGGTGGGGATGTGGCAGCACCTCAAGGAGTCTGCGAGGCACAGGAGGGCCGTGAAATTCGTCAGCATCTCATAGATGCATGCTTCTAGCACTCACGCCTGGTGGCTGATACATGGACACGGGACTCGTGGCACTGTGTGTGTCTGGTACATGCACAATATGGACTGTACGCCTATGATGGCCTAGTACACAAAGATCATTGTCCACACATCTCATTGTTTGATCGTGCATTGTTTATGGCATATGTGATATCATGTGGAACACCCTATCGACCCGCCACCCAAGTGAGCCCAACACACCCCCTCCACCCTCCCACCTCCCCCCCGAACACCAGTGTCCAAAGATGCTCATTGTCAGTGGGCAGTCGCTATTGCAAGCCCCCTGTGCGGGTATCAGGGGCACCCCTGCCTGTGGAGCGCAGGTTCCTCCCAGATCTACGTTGGGGGCTGCCCTGGACGGAACTTGCAACGGATGATGTCTCTGCCTGCTCACGTCCATGCATGTCCCTAAGGGTTTGTGAGAGCTCAGTGAGCACACGGCGCACTGCGGCAAGTTCGGCACATACGTCTTTGGACGTCGCATGCAGTTCCCCCCTGAGGCTCTCGGTGCTTCTCTCCATTTGGACTCTCAGGCTCTCGGTGCTACTCTCCATTTGGACTCTCAGGCTCTCGGTGCTACTCTCCATTTGTGCCCTAAGTGTCTCAGTTGATGTTTCTATGTCTGCCTTAGTGCCCCCACATCCATCGGCATGGTCCTTGAGGAGCGTGGCCAGTTGCTGCTGTTGCACGATTAACTGGTCGAGGGACTGTTGCCTCTGCTGGGCCATGGCCATTTGCGGTGGTGTCACAGAGGGGCTGTTCGCCTCATGTTGCCCTGCCACAGGGCTTGTGGGGGATGGCCAGTCGTCGTCTTGTGGGTGCCCCTGCGTGGTATCCTCATGGTGTACGGGATGGAACAGACAGGGGGATTGGGACAGGTCATGGATGGATCTGACTTCGACATCCCCGTCTTCTGTGTCGGAGCATGCTGCCATTAATGGGGTGTCACCTATGGTGCTGCTGCCACCAGAGGCAGTACCTTCTGTGGCATCCATTGGGGGGACCTGTGGTGGTGCTGTTGTGGGCATGCTGGCTGCTGGGGTGCCTGTTGATGTTCCCTCCTGTGTGCTGCCACTTGATATGTGCTGCTGCCGTGTCTTGATGCGTGCAGCTGAGGTGGAGGGTCTTTGGCCGTCGGTCTTGGCCCTCTTTGCAGGTGTGCTGGTAGGGGTGTCCTGGAGCTCGTCGTTTGGATCGGACCCTGTGGTGGAGTAAAGGAGGGCGAGCGTTATTAATGGGTCTGTGGGAATTGGAATGGCAATGTATCACATGCATTGGGGTGGTACCTGAGGGTGATTTGGGTCGGGGCCTTGGAGGTGCTTTCATTTGTGTGTGGAGTGAGGGTGCAGTTGTTTGGCAGCCTGCAGTTAGGGTGTGCCTGCTGCACGTGTAGTGGGTGTTTTTGGGGTTTTTACTTATTTATGTATTTATTGTGTGTTTTAAAGTGCGCTATCAGGCCAATGTGTGTGGACGTTCTCCTGGCCATGTGTTGCTGTTGCGCTATGTGGCACATGTGAGTCACATGATTGGACATTGTGGATTTGGCATGGTTTTATTTGGGCCACCTACCTGATTCTCCGGATGTCTGCACTCCTTTCTCCATCCCTCCGACTCCCTCTATGCTCTCCATTCCAATGGTGGAGGCACAGATTTCTTCCCAGGGGGTCAACTTGATGGGTGATTCCGACCCTCCCCCGGTGGCTGTGGCAATGTTGCGGTTGGCAGAAAGTATGCTACGGACGCGTATCCGCAGGCCGTCCCACCGCTTCCTGCATTGCTGTGGGTTGCGGGGTGCGGTCCCCACCGCACTTACCCGCTGTGCCACCAGGGCCCATATGGCCTTCTTGTTCGCAAGTGCCGTCCTGGTCATTTGCGTGGAGAAGACGGCGGCGGCATTCTCCTGGAGGGTCTCTGTGAGTACGGTGAGTTCCTCACGGGAGAAGTGGACCTGCCGCTTGCGGTCGCACGCTTTCTTCGCTACTTTTCCCATTTTTCTTGGTTTCACTAGGGTGGATGACGGGTTGGGATGTGTCTCAGGGTGGTGTTTTTAGTGGTTGTGTGTATTTTGTGGTTTTATAGGTGTACGGGGTGTTGTTTCCCGTTCCGGGCCCATGTTTTTACTTCCGTTTCCGTAGATTTACGGTCGCCGTACTTTCCGGTTGGCGCTCACTGCGGTGTCCGCTATGATGGGTGGCGGTATTGCACCTAGGGCGCCGTACGGCGGCGGTGTGGGCCGTTTTGGGGTCATTTCCGCCATCGCGGACTTTGCACTTCCGCCATGGCGTGGTGCTCGTGCCCGATGGGTCGGAATGGGCCGCACTTTGCTCCATCGTGCAATTGCGGAAACGCTATTTACGCTGTGGCGGTCCGGTCAGTCACTTTCCGCAAGGGTCGTAATGAGGGCCAATGGCTGGGCTATACACATCGGTGCCTCCTGACTGGACGTGAGCCTCAGACCGGAAAAGATAGGTGCCGGTGAGCTTTAGCATGCCTTTACATAGGTAAAACCCGAGACATGTAGAATAGGACGCTTGGTGGAAGGCCTGAGATGAGTATCAAGACGCTGATTAGAACAGTCCCTCTAGACTCGTGTCTCTTTCTCTCATTCCACTGGCTCCCTTCCTTCCAGCCTCTTGTCAACATTCTATCACCTCTGGCCTCCACCATCACGCCTATTGGCAGCTGCGCCACAGGAATCTGAATGGAGGGATCCATTTAAGGTGCATTCCACGATTGTGCACATGTATGTTCTGCACGGCAGAGGTACCTGATGGTTAACACCTATTTCTAGGTACTGTCTGGCAGGATACCATGCACCTTCTCAGTTGCTCCATATCCTCTGCCAGAATTACTTAAGGAGACCTTTCTGGTGTCCTGTTCTCTCTCTCCTATTCTGCATTACACAGGGCTTTCAAGAATAGATAACGGGCACACGACCCTAGAGTAGAAAACAGATACCAGACTCTAATAGGACAAAACATTTCAAAAAGGTAATAAACCCCTGTGTTCTTTGAACGACTGGGGCTTCAATTCAACCAAATATCTGCAACTTTTTAGGCATTTGTCCCACATCATATTTGAAAACGTATTTTTTATTTTCAGTTGTTGGAATCCTTCTTTTCATGTTGTAATGCACGTAAATCAAAATGTGCCTTACATTATCATGGATTGTATGCACTGTATCCTTTTACCTCTCATTCTTCTCTATGTGCTGTGACTCTTACCCAGCCATCACCCATACTGACAACCTGTTACAACCCTTTAGAAGCCTCAAACTCTGTCTTGCATCAAAGACTGCCAAAGCTACAGTAGCCCATGAAAGAACAGTTGTGAAAAACACAGCAAACTTACAAAGAGAACCTTGGACAAAGCAGATTTGGTGAACTTCACTGTTTACATAACCAGCTATCTGAGACACCAGGACATATGATGGAGTCTGTAATTGTGGGGGTTACACTTTCTATGAATAACTGACATTCACTGTTGGTTTAATGGTAGGAAAGCCAGCATGCTCTTCTCTTGTGATAGGTTTGCTCATGGGGCAGAGCGAGAATCGGGGTACTCATGCAAGGGTTATGGAGGCAGAGACTGACAATAGCAAACAGCAGACTGAACTGAAATTCAAAATGGCGGACATCTCCTTGCAAGGTTTTGGTCCACAGAGCCGCGTATCAACTGGACACAGATGTGGAAAACTTTAAAATCCGTCAACCAATCCCTACACTCAGCCTCCAGCATCACAGATGAGCGTGGTTCAGAATGCACAGACACAGTAGACTGGCTCATATTGTTATAAAAAGAACCTGGAGTCAAAGCTGCATGTATGTTTTGGAAGGAGGACTGCGGTGGTGAACTGCAGAGGTGGTAAGCAAAGAAGAACAATTGGGAGAGGGATATAAGTAAGAGGAGATGAAAAGCAGAAAGGAGAGAGGAAAGACCTGGAGAGAGGAGTATAAAGTGGTAGAGGTTTAGACAGAATGGAGAGCGTAAAGACCTGGAGAGAAGAGTTGCGAGTGAATTAGATAAGCAGTTGAAAGACAGATAGAGGAGGAGGCAAGTAAAAACCAAGCAGAGAAGTAGAAGAGAGTACAGAAGGAAGAAAGAACATGATCGCCCTTTGGAGAAGAACAAAAGTTAAGGGGAGGCAAGGAGGCCCAATCGGAACTTCACTGAGGAAGATCAGGAAGGGTTCAGAGAGAGAGTGAAGTAGAGCAAGAGGTTCAGGAGTCTAGAGAGGACCAGTGGAAGGTGTGACTTACCACCTTGTACTTACAAGGACTGTGGCAGCATCAGCTGCTCATACCCAGGATCTCGCACCTGCAGCCCCCTAGACCAAGTGGGTTCTGGCAAAGCATGCCCCATGTGTGGAGTTGCCTGAAACAAGCCTTGCAACTCAAGTCTGGCAGGTGGAGAGGACCACCTAGAGAACTCTGCATTTTGACTGAGCCAAGAAAAAATAGGTGAGAGACACTTAAAACCCCATTAACTGTAAGTGACTTGCATTTGACCTCTAGGAGGTGGAACTGCAGAGCAGTCTTGGGGGCAGACTGATGGTCTACAGTCCTCAAACAAGTTGCAATTGCTTACTTTTGATTTCTTTAAAGATGCTCATTCATTAACTCAACCCATGTGTTGTAAAATAAACCAGATTGAACCTGACTTTGGGTGCCATGAGGCATCCTTTGAACCCCTTCTGTGACAGTGCTCTCTCAACCCCATTTATTTTCTGGACAGGTTTTAACTCTCATCCCCTGGGCTGTCTCTTGATCGCATTCTCTCAGCTGTTATCACTCCCTTCCTTTAGGGTCCCTCCTCCACACATTGTGTGACACATGAAGTTAAAGGAACGTTGTCACTTGTGAATTCAGATAATTTCTTGGAGCTTTTCGCAAACTTGATTGACATGACCCTATTTTCTAGAATACTCATAGTTTGGCCATTGCATGATCCCACCATCCTAAATTATGACTTTTAATTGATCTGGCTCCCTCCTCTGACCATGTCACAGGTTTTGAAATTCCAACCCTTGGTTTGTGAAAAACCGCACTAGCATTCCATTTTATCACTAACAAGTGTCAAAGGTCAATTTGAATTTTCTTGTACTGCATAGTAACTTTTAATCTTCAAAATAATCAGACGTTTGAAAATGAATGTGGACCACATTATTCTCACTCATATTTTTGTAATTGTCCTTTTTAGCCATCAAACATATTTTTAGCTGAGGAAATGAAAATCAAAATTGGTGATTTTGGCCTGGTAACTTCAAGTAATTCTGATCGAGACAGGACCAGAGGCGTGGGAACAACAACGTATATGAGTCCTGAACAAAAGGTAAAACTCGTTTTAAAATTGTTCTTTTTCAAGAATTAGATTTTTCTTTCCGCTTCTCTCCCTCCTCACACCGGTTGGTATATGCACTTGTGCTTTTTTTAAAAGAATGTTCTTTTTCAGGCTCGACGTGTGTAAACGGATATAACAAAGTCAAAAGGTAGGTACAAAGCTTCACAGGAATTATAAAGCAAGGCAACTGCGTTCTGTGAGATTAAATGTCAGATGACAACACATGAGGAAGATTCCCCAGCTTCAAGCCATTGCCTGCTCACTCTTCTTTAACTCCAACCCTGCAATCAAAATATAACTAAATGTTTCAGCACAGGGGGACTAAAGGTCTGAAATTGTTTTAAGCAAATAGAAAAATGGGAACCAGGTTTGCAAATGTGTTCGGACCCTCTCATCCACCACAGCCGACAGCTTTTCCATTACTTGACTGTCCCAAACCTTGGTTCACCAAATAGGAATTTTACTGATCCAAAGTTAGGCAGGCTGCTTTCAAGAGATATGTAATGAGTTCCACTGTGTGGCTGGCACTGGGTAAGAACTCCCTGCTTGGGGACGCTATTGAGCAGCAAAGTCAGCATGGCGGCTTGAGCTCTGCGCCGATCAGGTGCTTCTTGCTGTTTATTTCCAGATCCAAGCTGCAGATTGGGCTCTGCTGACCCTTGCTATATCGCTGCTTCTGGCCAGAGGGCAGAGATCCTACTGACAGCGAGATCCTCTGTGGCTTTCCTGAGGGCTGCTTAGCCTGGCCTGCTGCAGTACCCTGCTGCAGCCTTTGCCTGGCACAGAGATGGTGAGAAGCGGGGTAGAGGGGCTGACTTCCCCGTGACGGTGTGTGGCCGCACCGGGGTGCCCCGGATGAGGAGACGTGGCAAACCTTTGTCGCAGTGACACCATTGGAGACCTGCCTGAGGTGAACGCAGCATGCTGGTAGCTTTTATTTTCAATGCCCTGGGGGGAGAAGCCGGCAGCGATATCGAGCTGCACTCCAGTGGTTGTTGGCAAACCCCGGAGCGGATTGACGCCAGCTGTACTGTGCTATGAGGGGCTGGCTGGTCTGGTGACAGATAGGGCGGCTGGGTGAGTGCCTGTCATGATGCCTACCTCTAAGGAGCCAGGCCGGGCCCAGCAACCCCAGAGGCAGACATCATTTTCCCCAGGGAAGTCTCAGCGGGCCCAAGTCGGGGCCTTTTGGACTCAGTCCTGGCGCCTTAGGCGCCAGGCTCATAGCGGACCCCAGTCCTGGCGCCTTAGGCGCCAGGCTCATAGAAGAGGATATGTGTTTAAGTGCTTGGGTGCACACTTACCAGATGCAGACCTTGCTGCTTCATCCAGGCCCTCTTGAGGCCTGAATGGGACTACTTAACCTGTAGGACTACTTCACCACCCGGGTGTGGTCGGGGAAGGATACATACCTGATTGGTGGAAGGATACATACCAGGAACCTCTTCCAAGGCTATTTAAACCCCACCCGAACAGCCACACATGCTTCGCGTTGTTCTGCACCCAGCAGCTGGACGCTCACCGTGTCAGCTCCTGCATCCTGACTTCAGCCACGCCTGCCAGCACCCTGGAACACCTGCAAGGGGAGAAAGGAAGAGAATAGGAGAAGAAAAGCCCTTACCTGCTAAATCTGCATCCCGGAGTCATTTCTCCAACGGCCCTGAAAAGGAAGACATCATTTTAAAGGCATTTCGTTTCGATCGCTGCAGCGCTGCATTTTACTCACCTTTGCAAGGCGCTTCCATCTTCAGCAGCGATCTTCCGGATTCAGCTACGCCCTGGCGCCTAGAGGAAAAAAGACAAGAACAAAGGTGAGAGGGAGAAAAGGAATAAGGAAAGCTCAGTTTCCTTTTAAGTCCTACCTGTTGGATTATTCCCACTGCATTTCGGGTCCTGCCGCTTCCTGGCATCTCCGGACCCCGGCCCCTATGGGGAAAAAAGACAAAGACATTGAATGAGCAAATGCAAAGACATTACCTGAGCGCTCATCCAGAACTGTTTCACTTCGGGTCGGCGCCATATCTCCGGCACTCCGAACCCCGGCCCCTAAGGGGAAAAAGACATAAGCATTAGCGCTTGCTGCAATTAGACAACGAACATTATTATTAAGCTTGAACTTTTGAACAGAACTTTTACAGCGCCTTACCTGAACAGTCAAGCTTACCTGAACTCCCATCAATCCCCAATCCAGTGAAGTAACTGGGTTTCAACGCGCCCCTGCATCAGAAGCAGGATGGAGAGCTCATCCTTCCAAACCCTAAGGAGGGTATCCAACGAGCCAGGGAAGCCAGAATAGAGGGGCCCTTCCTGTCCATCTTCAGAGTTCTGCGCCTTCGACGCCGCGCCTCCGTGGGAACCAGGTGAGCGTTACAGAACGCGAAGCGTTACCACAATTTCCCACCTGGGCGCTATGGAGACTTCCGAGACAGATCAGCTGGCCCATCTTTTAGGGGAATTACGGGCAGAAGTGCACTCAGTCCGCCAGGAGACTAATGCTCTCAGAAGGGAACTAATCCTATCCAAGGAAAGAACTGATGATCTGGCCAAAAGGTTATTGCAGGGCCAGGCAGAGCACACTCCTTTACCTGTTTCCAGAGATATTTCTACAACAATGGGTTCGAATAACCCGGTACAAATCAATCTACCTGGACACATGCCTTTGGCCCCGCCGGAACGTTTTGCGGGGGATCCCAAGAAATATGCCGTTTTTATGAACCAATGCCGTTTACGCTTTTTATGCAGGCCCGGGGCCTTCCCCAACGACCAGACCAAAGTAGCCTTTGTACTATCTTACCTCAGTGGCTGTGCTGCCGATTGGTCTATTCCATTGGTAAATCAGGATGATCCCATTCTCCGGGATTTCCAGGGCTTCCAGGCCAGCATGGAAAGATTGTTCGCTCGACACTCGCAGGGACAGGCCCTTGACAAAGAACTGCTATCCTTACGACAAGGTAATCAGGATCTTTTGTCCTATATCGCCACCTTTAATAGACTAGTTGTGGAAACCGGATGGCCTGAAAACAAAAGGATCACATTGTTTCATCGAGGCCTGCGCGGAGAGCTTAAAGATGTTATAGCTCAGATAGTAGATCCACCCCAGGCCTGCGCAGACTACATAGACTTAGTGGTTCAACTTGATCACAGACTTCAAAATAGAAAAGCAGATCAGCTCAAGTATGAAACCAGAGCACCTATCAAGACCCACGTTAACTCCAAGAGTACTGACGTTTCCGAACCTATGCAAATTGGCAGTGTTAAAGGACCATTAACGCAGAAGGAACGAGAGAGAAGGCGACAAATGCAACTTTGTCTGTATTGCGGAACTTCCGGTCACTTTCTTCAAAGTTGTCCAGTTAAATCACCCAAGAAGGTGGTTGGAGCCAATGATAACGAGTTATTGACACCTGGTTCGGGAAACGACCTAGCCCGACAAGCGTAGGGGTCCGCTTGCCGAGCTTGAAAACAAACTCTTTGACCTCGCATTTTGTCATGCCAATGGTGCTTGTGAACCCAAAACAGCCTCAGCAGTTGCATGCTATAAAAGCATACATAGACAGTGGAGCTATTGGAAATTACATAGACCGTGAATTGGCTTCCAGGATTAAGCTTCCTCTCCGCCCGAAAGTAACCCAAGATGTAATTACTACAGTTGATGGAACCGAAATAGCCTCAGGGCCTGTAACGCATTCCACAGTTGAAATCACTCTGGTGGGTCAGGTCGGACATCGGGAAGCAATCGTGTTTGACGTGATCAAGGCCCCACAATTTCAAATACTTCTTGGAATCCCTTGGTTAGAAACACATAATCCGAGAATAGACTGGCGAGCAAAGAAGATAACTTTTCCTGATTGTGAACCAACCTGTTACCCAAGGAATCCAGCTATGGGTCTAGCCTCTGTAACTTCCACCCCTGTACAGCTACCATCTGAATACCAAGAATTCCAAGACGTTTTTCAGAAAGAGCAGGCTAACACCTTACCTCCCCATCGATCTTACGATTGCCAAATCGACTTGGTACCCAATGCACAACTACCTTGTAGTAGGATTTATGCTCTTACTGAACCTGAGAACCTGCATTTGCGCCAGTATTTGGATCAATACCTGGCCAATGGTTTCATTCGCCCATCAAAGTCACCAGTCTCTTCCGCTTTGTTCTTCGTACCTAAAAAGGAAGGAGACCTTAGGGCCTGTATTGACTACCGCGCCCTAAATCAGATAACGATTAAGAATCATTACCCTTTGCCCCTGATACCTGAGCTTATCGACCAAGCAAAAGATGCTCGTGTGTACACCAAGCTAGATCTCCGAGGAGCTTACCACCTGGTACGTATAAAAGAGGGCGACGAGTGGAAGACTGCATTCCGCACCAAATTTGGGCTCTTCGAATATCAAGTAATGCCCTTCGGTTTGTGCAACGCACCTGCCGCCTTTCAGTACTTCATGAATGATGTTCTTCGGGAACTTATCGATGTTTGTGTCATCGTTTATATTGACGACATCCTGGTGTATTCCTCCTCAGAATCTGATCACAGAAACCATGTTAGGGCAGTTCTTGAGAAATTGCGCCAGCACAAATTATTTGCCAAGCTCGAAAAATGCGTTTTTCATACCACAGAAGTGGAGTTTCTAGGATTCATCCTGACACCTCAAGGAATCCGAATGGACTCGCGGAAAGTGGACGCCATTCTCAAATGGCCATCTCCTAGCTCTGTGAAGGGAGTCCAAAGCATGCTTGGCTTTGCCAATTTCTATCGAAGGTTCATCCCGGAATTTTCTCGAACTGTTCAACCCATCACAGCTCTCCTAAAGAAAAACAAACGCTTTGAATGGACTCTTGAGGCTATACACGCCTTTCAGGACCTGAAAACCAAATTCACCTCTGCACCTGCATTGAAGCACCCGCGCCCAGATCTCCCTTACATCGTGGAAACCGATGCATCCAGTTCGGCCATGGGAGCTGTCCTGTCGCAAAGAGACCCAGAAACTAACCAACTACACCCTGTAGCCTTTTGGTCCAGAAAATTCTCTCCACCTGAACTCAATTACGCAATTACCGACAAAGAACTACTGGCTATTAAATCAGCTTTCAAGGCTTGGCGTCACTATCTTCTCGGTGCAAGACACACCATCACCGTAATTACGGACCACAGAAATTTGCAGTATTTAAAGACGGCCAAAGCTCAATCTTCGCGACAACTCCGATGGGCTTTATTCTTTGCGGAATTTGATTTTGTAATTACCTATCGCCCTGGCTGCAAGAATGGTAAGGCAGATGCCTTATCCCGGATAGGCATGGAAGAACCCAATTCGAGTTTAGAACCTGTGCCAATCATACCGGAACAAAGAATTCTGGGCTTGACTTCATTGCAAACCATTGAGGACATCCAAGCTCAAGTAAAACAGCTTTTTGACTCTTCTGCCTTACTGGAATGGAGTCAAAAGGGTCCTCACTACACCGTTAAGGATGATTTACCCTACTTCCAAGAGCGGTTATTTCTGCCAAGTAAAGAATTGCAGGAACTTGTCATTACCCGTCATCATGAATCATTAATGGAAGGACACCCCGGTATCGCGAAAACAGAAGAAAAGATCAAACGCCACTTCTGGTGGCCTTCTTGGAGAAAAGACATAAAGTCATTTGTGTTGTCTTGCGGAATCTGTGCCCAAAATAAGAGTCAAAAGAAAAGGCCAGCCGGCCTACTTCAACCTTTGGACATTCCACCAGCACCTTGGCACACCTTGTCAATGGACTTTATAACTGACCTGCCTCCTTGTGGTGGTTACAACACGATTCTCGTAATAGTGGATCTATTCTCCAAAATGGCCCATTTTATCCCTTCAAAAAGGATTGCCGTCAGCTTCCACCTTGGTCAAGGAATTTATGGAAAATATAGTGCGGTTACATGGTTTCCCTTCCATATTAGTCTCAGACCGTGGAAGTCAATTTATCTCCCACTTTTGGAAGAAATGTTGCCAACTAGCACAAATAGACCTGCGGTTATCCACCAGCCACCACCCCCAGACCGACGGACAAACCGAGAGAACCAATCAGACTCTCGAGCAATATCTGCGGTGCATGTTACACCAATCCGAGTTGAATTGGAAGGACATCCTTTGGATTGCAGAATATGCATACAACAATTCAGTGCATTCTGGAACCGGACAGACTCATTTTTATACCCTGTATGGTCACCATCCTCGGACCTCTGACCTAGATCCACCTCTGACCCTGGAGATGCCTGCAGTAAATCACCTACATTCCACAATAACCCAAGCCTTCAAAGAAGCTACAACCCACTTACAGCAAGCCAAGAAAAAGTATAAAGAAAACGCTGATTTGCACCGAAGTAAAACTCCTCCTTACCAAGTAGGAGATCAGGTATGGCTAGCAACTAAACATCTACCCCTCAAGGGTCAGCGAACTTTTAATCCCAGATTCATTGGGCCTTACCCCATCAAAGCTATTATCAACCCAGTGGCCTTTAAACTCGATTTACCATCCAACATGCGGATTCATCCCTTTTTTCACGCATCTCTTCTAAAACCAGTACAACCTGGAACCAGACTGTCTGAGCCCCCAGGCCCTGTCCAAATTGATGGAGAATTAGAATTCGAAGTGAAAGACATTTTAGATTCCAAGATAGTTAAGTCGAAACTCTTCTATCTTGTTGATTGGAAAGGATATGGACCTCAGGAAAGATCTTGGGAACCCAGTAACTATGTTCACGCACCACGATTAATTCAAAGATTCCATCGAAGATTCCCGCACAAACCAAAACCCCCGGAGGAAAAGACCTTGGGAGGGGCTTTGAGGAGGGGTACTGTCATGATGCCTACCTCTAAGGAGCCAGGCCGGGCCCAGCAACCCCAGAGGCAGACATCATTTTCCCCAGGGAAGTCTCAGCGGGCCCAAGTCGGGGCCCTTTGGACTCAGTCCTGGCGCCTTAGGCGCCAGGCTCATAGCGGACCCCAGTCCTGGCGCCTTAGGCGCCAGGCTCATAGAAGAGGATATGTGTTTAAGTGCTTGGGTGCACACTTACCTGATGTAGACCTTGCTGCTTCATCCAGGCCCTCTTGAGGCCTGAATGGGACTACTTAACCTGTAGGACTACTTCACCACCCGGGTGTGGTCGGGGAAGGATCCATACCTGATTGGTGGAAGGATACATACCAGGAACTTCTTCCAAGGCTATTTAAACCCCACCCGAACAGCCACACATGCTTCGCGTTGTTCTGCACCCAGCAGCTGGACGCTCACTGTGTCAGCTCCTGCATCCTGACTTCAGCCACGCCTGCCAGCACCCTGGAACACCTGCAAGGGGAGAAAGGAAGAGAATAGGAGAAGAAAAGTCCTTACCTGCTAAATCTGCATCCCGGAGTCATTTCTCCAACGGCCCTGAAAAGGAAGACATCATTTTAAAGGCATTTCGTTTCGATAGCTGCAGCGCTGCATTTTACTCACCTTTGCAAGGCGCTTCCATCTTCAGCAGCGATCTTCCGGATTCAGCTACGCCCTGGCGCCTAGAGGAAAAAAGACAAGAACAAAGGTGAGGGGGAGAAAAGGAATAAGGAAAGCTCAGTTTCCTTTTAAGTCTTACCTGTTGGATTATTCCCACTGCATTTCGGGTCCTGCCGCTTCCTGGCATCTCCGGACCCCGGCCCCTATGGGGAAAAAAGACAAAGACATTGAATGAGCGAATGCAAAGACATTACCTGAGCGCTCATCCAGAACTGTTTCACTTCGGGTCGGCGCCATATCTCCGGCACTCCGAACCCCGGCCCCTAAGGGGAAAAAGACATAAGCATTAGCGCTTGCTGCAATTAGACAACAAACATTATTATTAAGCTTGAACTTTTGAACAGAACTTTTACAGCGCCTTACCTGAACAGTCAAGCTTACCTGAACTCCCATCAATCCCCAATCCAGTGAAGTAACTGGGTTTCAACGCGCCCCTGCATCAGAAGCAGGATGGAGAGCTCATCCTTCCAAACCCTAAGGAGGGTATCCAACGAGCCAGGGAAGCCAGAATAGAGGGGCCCTTCCTGTCCATCTTCAGAGTTCTGCGCCTTCGACGCCGCGCCTCCGTGGGAACCAGGTGAGCGTTACAGTGCCTTGGAGGTGACGCAGGTCGCTGGTGTGGCCTGGGACAACATTCTGTTCCCTTCTTTCTCTTTGCTGTTGGGCACTACTGCAACAGCCAGCATTTCATAAGTGCAGAATTTATTTACGTGAGGGGCTCAGGTTTCCGACACCCCAGGTGTGGAGCACCCACATTATTGGTCTGAGTGTGCTGAGGGGCGGGTGGTTGTAGCACTGTGGCCCCCAATACTGCTAAATTGGGCAGGGTGTGCGTTGACCCTGCAGGCTACTCATTTGGATCTTACATAATGTGCAGCGCATTGGGATAGCCTCATCTGTGTTCTCCCAGGACCTGGTGGCATCACGGATATGCTCTGGCTTCTGTAGGTCCCTCTTGGTTCCGAGGCTTGGTGGTGGCTAGCGGTAAGGGGGGCCCCTGCTGCATACTTCAGCGTCCAAGGCTAGGGGTGTTGGCTTGTGCCCTCTATTTGAAATGGCGGTGTTGTGGAGAGACTACATTGCTTATGACTTGCTGCTCTCTTTACTATATAAGGGTGATCATCCCTGGTATTGAGCACACCCGGCATGACAAAAGGGGCCGGCAGCAAGAAAGGTGGGAGCATGGACCGGTTCACGAAGTCCACCCCCAGGCCAACTCCTAGCACCTCAGCCTTGATAGACTCGTCTGGAGTGCCCTCGGCCGTGGTAGCCACCGCCCAAGTCAATATGCAGCAGATCCTAGAGACAATTTTGCACGGGTTTGCATCAGTGAATAAAAAAACTAGATGACATCAACACCAACGTTGCTATCCTTTGCACCCAGTTGGAGAGAGAAACGATGCTGATTACGGAGGTGGAAGCTCGGATTAGTACGATGGAGGATGATGTTGCAGCCCTGCAGTCCATCGTTGCTACTTTGTCAAGGGATCAGAAGTCAGTGAAGGCGAAATGCGACGACCTAGAGTCTAGGATGCGCAGAAACAATATCTGTATGATGGGAGTCCCGTAGCAGGCACTATGGGAGAACATGGAGGGGGGCGGTTGAGGATCTGCTCCACACTTCACGGTGGAGCACGCCCACAGAGCTCTCACTGTGAAACCTAAATCTGGTGACTATCCCAGGCCCATCATTGCACGTATCATGAACTATCGCAACCGCAGTTTAATTTTTGGATGTGCCAGGGAGAAAAAGGAGCTGCATCTGGACTCCCAGGTGATTCATATTTACCTGGACTTCACAGTGATAGTCCAGCAGCAGCGGCATACAGTTCTGAGAGCTAAGAAACTGCTTTGTGAAAGAAATATCCCCTATGCAATGCTCTTCCCGGCAACCTTCACTTTAATAACAATTCACGGTGCCAGAGGAGGCGGTTTCATTCATTGAATCTAGTGCTGGGGGTAGAAAAGCCTCTGGGAAGCACTGATTCTCCAGCATGGGGTCTGGCATGGATTCACATGCTCATGAATATTCCCCGTCGTCAGGCTGGGAATCCTCGGTAAAGAAAAAACCAGTATCAGTTTCATTTCTGATCTGTCTTTCATAGTAATAACCAATCACTGGTCTCTGCGTCATACTGACCACAGCCAATGACTGCCCTCTACCTAAACACCGCCTCTGGCAGCCATCTTCAGATTTTTACCGCACGTTCATGTGTTGGGATCCTCGTGCTATTGCTCTCGAGCGTTAGTGCTATTTTTTCACGTTTTTTCTCAAAAACTTCGTTTTTTCGGTCAAAAGAGCCTCAAGCTCCACCGACTCTCCATCCGATCAACGGGGACCCGTGTCGGATTCGTCTGCGCTCCTCAAGGGTGAAGATTTCGTCGAGCTACGCTTTTGGAGGACTCCAGAAGTTTCTCAGGCCCGGACATGGCCCAGGAGAAGGGATGCTCGACGCCCGGAAAGCTGTTCAGGGTCTGCCCTGGATGCCAGCTGCAGAACGTCTTTAAGGAGGACGAACACTCCTTTTGTCTCTACTGCTTACATGAGGACAAGACGCACGGGGAGAAGGACTGTGCGTTTTGCGGCAACATGTCGGAGCGGACCATGAAGGACCGCCATCAACGTCTCGCCAACTGGCTGGAAGGGAAGAGCCCGTCAGGCCAGAAGAAGAAGAAGAAGTCCGAGCGGTCTTCTAAGACCTTTGAGGACGCCCCGGCGACGGGGGTCCAACACAAGGCAAAGCACCGCGAGTCCGCTGGCACCGGGAGCGCCGAACGGTCGGGCTCTACGGGCGCCAGGCAGGGCGCACCCTCCCCGGCACCATCAACCACGAGCCAACGCTCTGGGTCGGGTAAGAGGAAGGCCGAGCACCCGGCGAAGCTCCTGGAGAGGCCCCGGTCGAGCTCGAAGGTCCCATCGGAGGGGGAGCGAGGCAGTGTCCCCCCCCTCAAGGATAAGGCGGTGAGCGCACCTAAGGTGGTGAAGGCCTTAATCCATCCGGCCAAGCCCTCTATCGAAACTGTCGTGGCGGCCCTGGCTCAGCCTGTGGGGGCTACACCAGTGGTGGCGACCTCGGGGCTCAGAGTCTCCCTGCCACCTCGGAGGGAGTCCTCTTTTGTGCCCATCGATAGGGCCCCCGTGAAATCCCCCGTGGGGAAGAAAAAGGGGGGGCAGGGCGTCGTTGTAGATTCGGCCTCAACCTCGGAGGAGGAGCTGGTCGAAGTCTTAAGCCACGGCCTCGGCGTGGAAGAAGACCGGCCCGTCGGGATGGATCCCGACGCAGGTGACGACGACATCATCGAGGGTACCGACGGGGCCCCTGATCGCCCGTCGGATTCCCCTCTGCCAGCGCCGCGAGACAACTCGGCGGCCATTTTGTTGGCTATACAGTCCTTATGCTCAGAGATAAGGACGAGACTACCGTTGCCGACGGAACCTCTCCCGTCGGGGGACCCAGAACCGTGACCTTCTGGTGTTCCCCCTACCAAGAAAAGAAGGATCCACCCTCCGCCTCCTTTTCAGCCGTCGCGCCCCTTCCAGCCCTCCTCCCCGTCCACCCGAGGGGATGATACGGGGACTGACACGGCAGCGACGGGTACGGACGACGAGGTATACGACGAGGATGTACCGTCGTCGCCTCCCACCAGGGCTTCTCCGCCCGACGAGATTGGATCGTTCCACTCCATGATCACCAGGGCATCCGAGCTTTTCCAACTCTGCCCTGAGGAGAAGAAGGAAGGTTTCCTTTATCAGCGGCGCGAGGCCAAGAGGAAGACGGTCCTCTCAGTGCCTCTATTGGACGACATTTGGGATGAGGGCCTCACCCTCCTCAAGAACCCTTCCACGACGCCAGCTAGAAGAGACCGGTACGAGAAGAAGTACCGGGTCCCGGACACGGCCCCCCTGTGCCTCCGGGCGCAGCCTACCCCGGACTCCGTCGTCTCCGCGGCGGCCAGGAAAAAAGCAGGGGGGGGTGCGGCCTCCACATCGACTTCCCCACCGGACGGCGAGGGAAAGAAATTGGACGCTATGGGACGCAGAGTCATCTCGTCTGCGGCGACGACGATTAAAGCGGCCAACGCCTTGGCTATCGTGGCCCGCTACGACAGGGAGCTCTGGTACAAACTGGCTCCCCTACTGGACTTCTTGCCGGACGACAAGAGGGCAGAGGCCCTGGAGATCCTGCAGGAAGGTGAGGTGGCTTCGGACCACGCCATTACCGTTGCGACGGACATCGCCGACACTGGGTTCCGCCAGTTGGGCAACGGCGTTTGCCTTAGGCGGCGTGGATGGCTCAAGGCTACGGACTTCCGTCAAGACGTTCAGACCAGAGTCCTGGACATGCCCTTCGATGGGAACAACCTGTTTGGGAAAACAGTGGACGATTCCCTTCAGGCCATTAAAGCGGACACCGAGACGCCCCGGGCCCTTGGAGTTCTGCAACAACGACGGACGCCCTTTCGGAGCAGCGGAGGCAAGGGCGCCTCCAAAAGTTCAGGCGGCGGTTTCTCCACCTACCGTCAAGCGGCCCGCTCGTCGGCTCAGGAGGCCTACAGAGGACGAGGCAAGTCTGGCGGACCCCGCCGTCGTCGCCAAGGAGGTCAAGGCGGCAAAGCCTTGTCGAAGCAGGATTGAACCGACCGTGGGGTCGGGCCCCCACCGAAGCACCCCGGTGGGAGGCCGGCTGGTGAGCTTCGTCAGCGTGTGGGAGTCCATCTCCACCGACCGTTGGGTGCTGGACGCCTTGGCCCGGGGCCACGCGCTCGAGTTTCAAAGAAGGTGTCCGCGCGTCCCCCCCGTGGCCAGGAAAGAACTTCACGTCCCTCAACTTCTCCTGGAGGTAAAGGCGATGCTGAGGAAGGGCGCCATCGAACTCGTCCCAAAGAGACTTCGGGGCTCCGGAGTTTACTCGATATACTTCCTCGTGAAGAAGACGGGGGGATGGCGCCCCATCCTGGACCTGCAACGTCTGAACAAGTTCATCAAGGCGCAAAAGTTCCGGATGGTCACCCTCCAGCACGTCCTGGGTCAGCTGGAGGAAGGAGACTTCCTGTCGTCGTTGGATTTGGAGGATGCCTACTTCCATATTCCCATCCTAAAGGGGCACCGAAAATTCCTCAGGTTTGTGGTCCAAGGGCGTCACTACCAGTTCAAAGCCCTCCCCTTCGGACTACGGTCGGCCCCCAGGGTATTCACCAAGTGCCTTGCACCGGTGGCTGCGCAGCTGCGCCGCGAGGGGATCCACGTCTACCCCTACCTGGACGACTGGCTCATCCGAGCCAAGACGAGGGAGCTCGCCCTGGATCACACGGCAAGGACCGTCCGACTTCTCACGGACCTGGGATTCTCCGTGAACTACGCCAAGTCTCACCTGGTACCCGCGCAAAACGCACTGTTTCTGGGAGCGAAGCTCGACACAGTGTCTCTTCTGGCCTCCCCGTCGGAGGAAAGGACCAGGTCCATCCTGGGCAAGGTACAGCGGATGTTGGTTTCCGACGCGGCCAAGGTGAGGTCCATCAAGTCCCTCCTCGGAATGATGTCTTCCTGCATCTACCTCATTCCCATGTGCAGGCTCCGGATGCGCCCGTTGCAGGAGTTCCTGGACGCGCGCTGGATCCAAACGACGGGCAGCTTCGAGGAGAGGATCACACTCGACGAGAGTTTCCGCCGAACGGTCCGGTGGTGGGGCAACCGCACGCATCTGACGGCGGGCATGGACTTCCAGACCCCAGACCACCAGGAGACAGTGACCACCGATGCCTCCCTGGAAGGGTGGGGAGCGCACACCGGAAATCTGCACGCGAGAGGCCTTTGGCTCCCGACGGAGAAGTCCCTCCATATCAACGTCCTGGAGCTCCGTGCAGTGTTCTGGGCCCTCAGGTCCTTCCTTCCGTCCCTCAAGGGCAAGGTGGTGAGGATCTTCACCGACAACACCACCACCATGTTTTACATCAGGAAACAGGGCGGAACCAGGTCCCCAGCGCTGTCCAAGGAGGCGCAGGACCTGTGGCATTGGGCCGTCGCCCAAAGGATGTTTCTGGTGCCGTTTCATCTGGCAGGGATAAAAAACACCATCGCCGACTCACTCAGCAGGGAGCTGCGCTCGTGCCACGAGTGGGAACTACGGCAGGATCTAGTGGACCGCCTCTTCCGACGGTGGGGCACACCCCAGATCGACCTGTTCGCGACGGCGACGAACTCCAAGTGCCGGAGGTTCGCCAGCAGGTTTCCCCAGGCGAGGAGCATGGGCGATGCCTTCTCGTTCCCCTGGGAGGGCCTGTTCCTCTACGCGTTCCCTCCTTTGCCACTGCTAATCCGGCTCGTCAACCGGCTCAAGAGGTCACGGTGCAGGATGATCCTCGTCGCACCTGCGTGGCCGAGGCAGTTATGGTTCCCGGACCTTCTGGACTTGTCAGCGTCCCCGCCAATCAAGCTGCCGGTGGACGCGGATCTACTCTCCAGGGAAGGAGGCGCCATCCTCCACCACGACCCGAAATCGCTGAACTTGCAGGCCTGGCTCCTGCAGCGCTAGAGTTTGGAGGATACGACATACCGGCCGACTGCAGAGAGGTTCTTGCAAAGGCCAGGGCGTCCTCGACTCTTAAATGCTACGGACACAAATGGAAGAGGTGCTCTGTCTGGTGCCACGCACAGAAGATTAACCCTCTACGGATTACGGCTCCCCAGGTACTGCCGTACCTGCTGACGCTGGCCAAAGCTGGACTGGCACACGCGTCCATCAAGATTCATCTTGCTGCGATCTCCCGATACACCAGAACCACGGGCCGGACGTCCTTGTGGTCTCATCGTCTGGTGAAAGAGTTCATGAAGGGACTGTTCAGATCGTTCCCGCCGGTGAAGGCTCCGGCCCCGGCGTGGGAGCTCAACGTGGTGCTGACCAAGCTCATGGGACCTCCGTTCGAGCCTCTGCACTCGGCCCCGTTGAAGTTTCTGTCGTGGAAAACAGCGTTTCTTGTGGCCATCACCTCCGCACGACGGGTGGGAGAGATCCAGGCCCTTTCATGCAAGGCCCCGTACTTGACTTTTCACAACACAAGGGTAGTGCTCAGGACGCACCCCTCCTTCATGCCCAAGGTACCGTCGGACTTCCATCTCAACGAACCCTTGGTGTTGCCTGTGTTCTTCCCGTCGCCTTCGTCGCCGGCTGAGAGGACTTTGCACTCGCTGGATGTGGCTAGAGCGCTGAAGTTCTACGTGGACCGCACGAAGTGTTTTCGGAAGACGTCACAACTCTTTGTGAATTTTGGACCTGTCAATCAGGGGAAGGCTCTCTCGAAGGCTTCCATTTCCAGATGGCTCTCCGGCTGTATCATGTACTGTCATCGGTTGGCAAACCGACCGCTGCCTGGCCGTCCGAGAGCCCATTCCACCAGAGCGATCGCAGCTACCACGGCGTTCCTTTCTGGTGTGCCCCTGCTGGACATATGCAGGGCTGCTACGTGGAGGTCGACGCACACCTTCACGAAATTCTACTGCGTCGATCGGGATTCCAGGGAGGAGTCCAAGGTCGGCCAAGCAGTGCTGCGCAACCTGTTCGCCTGAGGTGAGCCTGGTGAGGAGGTAAGATGCTTAATGTTGAGTTTGATGTACTGCTTAATGTTGAGCCGTTGCCACCTCCCGTGGTTGTGCATGTGTGTACTGCTATGTATTCTTTATTCATGAGCATGTGAATCCATGCCAGACCCCATGCTGGAGAAGGAACAAGTTACTTACCTGTAACTGTTGTTCTCCAGCATGGGTCTGGCATGGATTCACATGCGAACCCTCCCGCCTACCCCTCTGCGGCTCTTCACTTGGTCATACTGCCACTTCACGTGCTTCCAAATCTGAAGATGGCTGCCATAGGCGGTGCTTAGGTAGAGGGCAGTCATTGGCTGTGGTCAGTATGACGCAGAGACCAGTGATTGGTTATTACTACGAAAGACAGATCAGAAACGAAACTGATACTGGTTTTTTCTTTACCGAGGATTCCCAGCCTGACGACGGGGAATATTCATGAGCATGTGAATCCATGCCAGACCCATGCTGGAGAACAACAGTTACAGGTAAGTAACTTGTTCCTTCTTGCTTGTAAGCTGTATAGTGCATGATATCGCTATGATCTGTTATTGTATGAATTCTTTGTAATGTGCTGAATGTTGAGTCCGGTTCCGCAGCTCCATCCTTGATTAACTCTCCGTTGTTGGCGATTGGTGGCCAACACTGCGTAGCAACGGTTTTCCACTTTGCAAGTGCAAATGTTGTGGGTGTTGATGTGTTGGTGGGGGGGTTCTGTGCTGCCGTTGTTTGGGGGGATGGGATAGGTAATCAGAGTTTGCGACAGTTGAAAACACTCGGTGATGGATGGCAAGGGACGGAGGCAAGGTTTGCTGTCTACAGGTTGTTGTAATGGTCTGTCTGGGTCGATATGGCTGTGCCCCCTAGGATGACCTGTCCTGTAAGCCTTCTTAGCTGGAAAGTCAGCGTACTGGGCAACCCGGTTAAGGCCCGAAGAAGTGTCTCCTATGTTAATCAGAAGGGTGCTAAGGTTCTCTTTGTGTAGGAGACACATGCCCTGAGGTGACAGGCCATATAGCCTTTTTACCGGACTGGGGGCCCCAATGGTACTACACTACTTATTCTTCATATGCAAAGGGGGTGATGGCTCTTATTCATTGTTATCTTCACTTGTGCATTTAGATACCAAGGTCGATGATGAGGGGGGGGGTGATATGTACTGATGCACAGCATATTGCAAAGACGAGTAGAGCTGCTGGTTAATGTATGTGGCCGTAATGTAGACAATCGCTTATTTTATGATGGAGTATTTCAGTTGTGCGCAGTATACCATAGATCATACCATAGATTATTCGGAAACTTCAAGGCCTAAGAATGATTACTGTATTCCCTTGTTCCCTTCCCGCCTTGAAGCACTTTGAAGCACTCCACCTGTGTGTAAGCGCTGTATAAATAAACTATTACAATTTACCCCATGGCTGAGATACTTTGTGGGGGGGATTTTAACACCATTCTTGACCCCTCCCTTGATCGCACGGACACGGTTGTTAGAGCAGCCATAAGGGCCGCCTTGTGCATAGGCTCTCATATGGAAGCCATGAATCTTTCACGCCTGCCGTACACTCCACAGTGCCATTCGTAAGTATTCATTTTATTCGACTTCCTCTCCTTTCGCCTACAGCTCCGGGGAATCCTCTGCTGCCATTTAGGTCCACGGGGCGGCATTGTGCATGCAGGGTCATCTGAACTTCTAGGTAAGCCCAGCAGGGTTATCTATCTATTGCAAGTCAAGTTCAGTGGCACTTCCGAGCGGAGTGCATTTGGGGGCATTGTAAGCTGTTTAACTTGTGTGCACATAGTAACACACTTCTAGCGTTATTACAATTCTGTGGCCACAGAGTGCGCACGTTGCCCAGTTGGGCACTTCTGTTCTTGCATTATGGCCTCTGCCTTCGCTCGCCATCCCGGCACCGGAGCGCCTCACCTTCCTCGACCACTACACCTGAAGTGATTGGCTCAAATCTACATTTTACGGCCAGTAGGACAGCCGGCAGGCGTGTGAGCTGGCCCACTCCCCCATCTCGTCCCTCGCAGCACCTCACGCTCCACCACCTCTCAGCCACATGGAACAGCTACCCAGCATGCAGCCTGCCACCTCACGAACTTGTGCCCCTAGAACTTTGCTCCCCCACCAAGAATACCTCTGACTCACATATCTGTTGAAGTCAGTTGTGCCCATGCCATTCTGCCTCTCTGTTTACTATATCCCTTCTCCTTAATGCATTTCTGTGCTTTTTGGTCTTTCAAATCCTGGTGCGTTTTTAACTCCTCACCCCCTTTTTGCATTGCATTTCTGTGCCTTTTGATAATTCGAATCCTCGTGCGTTTTTTTCAACTCTTCGCCCCCATTATGTATTACATTTCTTTGCCTTTTGGTGTGTTCTTAACAAATCTTCAGCCCCATTTTTGGTACTCAAGTTTTTCTATTGCATCTGTGTACTTTTTGGCTACTAGGCTGCCTGGTGAATTTATGTTTGTGCTGTGCAGTCTATCTTCCATCCTATCTCTCCACCACCCTTATGGCACACGCCATCTGCCCTATCACAACTGCTATACTATCATCGATCCTCCCTCTCTTACAAATTCTGGAAGGAAAAAGTAAAAAAAATACATCCTGACCACTAACCCCGGCTTACCCATTGCAGAGACCTACATCAGCGCAACTTCCAGACAGATTGTCACTGATATCCTCTTTTCTGTCCCCTCTCCTGATCTTTGGACTTCTCGTTTTAACTCTTCTCTCTCTCCTCCACCCATTAATGGTGGCACTAGATGGGAAGTACTCTTGGCGGGCTTCTCATCATCCAGGTGTATCATTAATGTCTGTCGCAATGGCACTATCATGGCTCATGGTCCTCAACCCAACCTCCTCCTCTCCGAACAGTGCTTGCTGTCCCTCACCAACTTCCTTCCCACACCTACTACTCCTTCTTCCCCTCTATCTGTCCCCCCTCCTCAGACTGGTTTACCATGCCCCTGTACCCCTCATCGGAAACCTTCAAAGGCAGTTACCTGTTGCATAAAGCCACGCTCAAATGCTCGCTCCGCTTACAAACACTCTGCGGACATCTGCCTCCTCCTTGAAGACATTGACCTCGATATCCTTGCTCTTACCGAGACGTGGTTCAATGCCAGCTCAGTCACTGCTTTTGACGCCCTTTTCCCTGAAGGCTACAAGCCTTGCGCTAACCGTGCTGGTGGTGAGGTTGCCATGTTTTTTCAATAGGTGGGTCCCTTCTTCCCTTATACCCACCCAGCCATACTCCTCCTTTGAGAGCCTGGTCTGCAAGCTGTCCATCTCTCCCACTTCCTCCCTGACCATTGCCACTATCTACAGGCCTCCTGGCTCCATCACCCTGTTCCTCTACGGAATGGGCTGATTGTTCCTCCTCTCTCCTCACATCTACATCTAAACTCCTTTTCCTGGGTAACTTCAGCATCCACCTTGACTCCTCAATCATGGCATCCACTCTCTTCCGTGACCTCTGTACCTCACTCTCCCTCTCCATTCTCCACTCTGGTCCTACCCACTTGGCTGTGGACACTCCCAATGCCTTGATCCACACTGTTTGTTTTGCTCTCTGCCCCACTCACCACCCAATCTCCTGGTCAGACCACTCCCTCCTCTCCTCTCACCGGGGTCCTCTCTGCTGGGCTGACAGCACCTCCCTCAGCTCTGCCAACCTTTTTCACGGGCATCAGTCCGATGAAACGAGTGTCAGCTACTGCCTTCACATCCACCTTCATACCTGTCTCACCCCCCCACAACAGACTCTACCTCTGACTCCGCTCTCTGCATCCTCCATCGTGCCATCACTAACATTCTCAACATTCTTGCCCCAGTCAAGAGGATCTGCCTGAAACCTGCTACCAAGCGTATCACCAAGCGTATCACCTCGTGAACTTGCAGCCCTGAAATGCAAGTGCAGAGCTGCCGAACGAAGTGGCACACCTCAGGCTCACCCTCTGACAAACTGGCCTGTCGCCTTCTCCAAAGTCAGTACAGAGACTCAATTTGTTCCAAGAAATGGGCCCACATCCAGGCTCGAGTCTCTGGTGCATCCAACAGCACATCTGAACTCTTTAAAATCTGCAAGGAACTAGCCAACACTTCAGCATTCTCCACCTCACCTCTTCCCTCTCAGGCCCTCTGCAATGCATTGGCCACACACTTCACCGCAAAAACTCAGGACATCCTGAGCACTGTCTCTTCCTTTCCCCCCCCCCTCGCCTGCCCCTTCCCCCTCACCTATGGCCTCCCATTCCCCCTCTGCCTTTCTCTCCTCCTTTTCTCCTATCACATCCGATGAGGTCACTAGAGTTGTCTGCTCTATGAAGGTCTCCTCTAAACAGCTCTCCCCCTGTTCTTCCAGAACTATTAAGCACAATATCGTCTCTCTTGCCCCTGCACTTGCTGATTTCTGCAATCACTGTTTTGCTACTGGGTCTTTCCCCTCTTCCCTCAAGCACTCTCTTATGTGCCCCCTCCTAAAAAATCATTCTGCTGCCCTCTTGTGTCTGGCCAGCTGCCGCCCCATCTCCATCACCCCCTTCCTTCAGAAACTCTTGGATAAAATGGCCTTCCCCCAACGGACCCAGCACACTGAGCTTGTTGGTTACCTACACCATCATCAATCTGGATTTCGAGCACCCATAGGCACTGAAACTGCTCTCCTGCACACCCGTGAAGAACTGCTCACATCTCTTGATTCTAACTCTCCAGCTGTTCTCCTTCTACTTGATCTCTCCTCTGCATTTGATACGGTTTCCCACTCCATCCTCATAAAACGGCTACACAATACTCTTGGTATCTCAGAGCGGGCACTGAACTGGCTGACCTCCTTCCTCACTGACCGTTCCTACCAGGTTATCCTAGGCTGTTTCTCGTTTCCCACGTGTATCTCGCTGGCTCTTTAACATCTATCTTGCTCCGCTTGCACAACTAATTTCTACTTTCTCCCCCTACTTCCAGTGTTATGCAGATGACACCCAACTCTTCAAACTTCCCTCTGATACTCTCCTTACTTCCTTCATCATTCCTCACTGCCTATCTGCCATCTTGTCCTGTTGTGCCTCAAATGATCTCTGCCTCAACGCCAGCAAGGCTGTGATCCTTCCCATTGGGACTCCTGCTCCCTCTTTCTTCCCTTCACTCTGGCCGCCCTCTGTGGGCTCCCGCCACCCTCTATGGGCTCCCATCCTTCCCCTTCATCTTATGCCAGAAACCTTGGAGTCATCCTTGACTCCTCTCTTTTCTTCCTCACATCAAGGACCTTGCCAAGAAGGCCCACTTTTAACTCCACCTCCTTAAAGGAATCTTTCCTTTCCTCACTTTCCCCCAAGAAGCTCAATGTCTCTAGAGCTCTGGTACTCAGTAGACTGGACTACTGCAACAGCCCCTTCCTTAATCTACCCTCTTCCTCTCTACATCCCCTCCAGCTTATCCAGAACAGGGCTGCAAGACATATCCTTGGCCTCAAGCCCAGGGACCCCATCTCTCCAGCCCTAAAATCTCTTCACTGGCTCCCACTTGCTGCAAGGATCAAATTCAAATCCCTCTGCATCTTCCATAAGGCTGTCTGGGGCCACGCTATCTAAAACTGGCTCTCACCAAATACTGTCCCTCCAGATCTTTAATTTCCTCCTGTGCCAACGCTGTGCCTCAAGCGCTTCTCTAAACAGTGAGCTGGTGGCCGATCTTATTCCTCGGCTGGCTCCCTCTTCTGGAACAGCCTCTCCCTTCCTCTCCGTCTTGAGCCGAATGTCCTCAAATTCCAGAAGCTCCTCAAGACTTTCCTTTTCACCTTCTTTCCCCCTCTCCCTTCCTTGCTAAATCCCACAGTCGCTGAGATTGGTGACCAGGGCCCTTATGTGTCCTTCTGGGTCCTGGCCTCCGCCCTCCCCCTTCAATAGCCTTCAGCCTCCGCCCGCTCCCAGCACTTGCCTTTGGGCGCCCACTAGCCCGTGGTATCTCACAGGCCTGCAATAATTGTATTGGCAGTTGACCACTCTTACCAAGTGATCTCCGTCAGGCACTTAACAGCTGCTTGCAACTTACTCCTGAGCACTTCCCGCTGAGATACTCCTAGCACTTACCCCTTCCCTCATTCCTTCTCTCTCTCTGCACTTGCATGTTCTGAATGCTCACAAGGCCTAGTAGGACTACCTCTCTCTTTCTTCATTGTCAGTATATTTGCCTTTCATTCCTATTTTCCCTCCCTGTTGCCCTGTGGGCGTTTTGAACACAATTTACCTGATGTATAAGCTTCTCCAGCATGGGGTCTGGCATGGATTCACATGCTCATGAATATTCCCCGTCGTCAGGCTGGGAATCCTCAGTAAAGAAAAATCAGTATCAGTTTCGTTTCTGGTCTGTCTTTCATAGTAGTAACCATTCACTGATCTCTGCGTCATACTGACCACAGCCAATGTCTGCCATCTCCCTAAGCCCCACCTCTGGCAGCCATCTTCAGATTTTTACCGCACGTTCAAGTGTTGGGATCCTCGTGCTATTGCTCTCGAGCTTTAGTGCTTTTTTCGCGCTTTTCTTAGGAAAATTTTCTCTTTTTCGGTCAAAAGAGCCTCAAGCTCCACCGTTTCTTTATCCGATCAACGGGGACCCGTGTCGGATTCTTCTACGCCCCTCAAGGGTGAAGATTTCATCGAGCCACGCTTTTGGAGGACTCCAGAAGTTTCTCAGGCCCAGCTCAATCATGGCCCAGGAGAAGGGAAGCTCGACGCCCGGAAAGCTGTTCAGGGTCTGCCCTGGATGCCAGCTTCAGAATGTCTTTAAGGAGGATGAACACTCCCTTTGCCTCTACTGCCTACATGAGGACAAGACACACGTGGAGAAGGACTGTGCGTTTTGCGGCAATATGTCAGAGCAGACCATGAAGGACCGCCATCTGCGTCTCGCCAACTGGCTGGAAGGGAAGAGCCCGTCAGGCGAGAAGAAGAAGAAGAAGTCCGAGCGGTCTTCTAAGACCTTTGAGGGCGCCCCGGCGACGGGGGTCCAACAGAAGGCCAAGCACCGTGAGTCTGCTTGCACCGGGAGCGTCGAACGGTCGGGCTCTACGGGCGCCAGGCAGGGCGCATCCTCCCCGGCGCCATCAACCACGAGCCAACACTCTGGCTCGGGTAAGAGGAAGGCCGAGCACCCGGCGAAGCTCCTAGAGAGACCCCGGTCGAGCTCGAAGGCCCCATCGGAGGGGGAGCGAGGCGGTGACCCTCCCCCCAAGGAGAAGGCGGTGAGCGCACCTAAGGTGGTGAAAGCCTTAATCCACCCGGCCAAGGCCTCTATCGAGACAGTCGCGGCGGCCCTGGCTCAGACTGTGGAGGCTACACCAGTGGTGGCGACCTCGGGGCCCAGAGTCTCCCTGCCACCGTGGAGGGAGTCCTCTTTCATGCCCATCGACAGGACCCCCATGAAACCTCAGACAGAGAAGAAAAAGGGGGGGCAGGAGGTCGTTGTGGATTCGGCCTCAACCTCTGAGGAGGAGCTGATCGAAGTCTTAAGCCACAGCGTTGGCGTGGAAGAAGACCAGCCCGTTGGGAGGGACCCCGACGTAGGAGACGACGAGAACGTCGAGGGTGCCGACGGGGCTCCTGACCGCCCGTCGGACTCCCCTCAACCAGTGCCGCAAGACAACTCGGCGGCTATTTTGTTGGCTATACAGTCCTTATGCTCGGAGATAAGGACGAGATTGCCGTTACCACCAACGGAGGAACCTCTCCCGACGGGGGACCCGGAGCCAGGCCCTTCTGGGAGCCCTCCTCCTAAGAGAAGAAGGATTCATCCTCCACCTCCTTTTCAACCATCGCGCCCTGCTCAGCCCTCCTCCCCGTCCACGACCCGTGGGGATGATACGGGGACTGACACGGCCACGACGGGCACAGACGACGAGGTTTACGACGAGGATCTCCCGTCGTCACCTCCTTCCCGGGCTTCCCCGCCCGACAAGATTGGATCGTTTCATGCCATGATCGCTAGGGCATCCGAGCTTTTCCAGCTCTGCCCAGAAGAGAAGAAGGAAGGTTTCCTTTATCAACGGCGCGAGACCAAGAGGAAGACGGTCCTCGCTGTACCTCTACTGGATGATATCTGGGATGAGGGTCTCGCCCTTCTCAAGAACCCATCCACAACACCTGCGAGAAGGGATCAGTACGAGAAGAAGTACCGGGTCCTGGACGCGGCCCCCTTGTGCCTTCGGGCACAGCCGACCCCGGACTCGGTCGTCTCCGCGGCGGCCAGGAAGAAAGCGGGGGGGGGGCCTCGGCCTCTACGTCAACCTCCCCGCCGGACGGCGAGGGAAAGAAATTGGACACGATGGGACGCAGAGTCATCTCATCGGGAGCGACGACGATTAAGGCTGCCAACGCCTTGGCTATCATAGCCCGCTACGACAGGGAGTTGTTGTACAAGATCGCCCCCCTGCTGGACTTCTTACCAGACGACAAGAGGGCGGAGGCCCTAGAGATCTTGCAGGAAGGAGAAGTGGCGTCGGACCACGCCATTACGATAGCGACGGACATCGCTGACACTGGATTTCGCCAGTTGGGCAACGGCGTGTGCCTTAGACGGCATGGATGGCTCAAGGCAACTGACTTCCGTCAGGACGTGCAGACCAGAGTCTTGGACATGCCGTTCGACGGGAGCAACCTGTTTGGGAAAACAGTGGACGATTCCCTACAAGCCATCAAGACGGACACGGAGACGGCCCGGGCTCTTGGTGTTCTCCAGCAACGACGGCCGCCCTTTCGGAGCGGCGGAGGCAAGCAGGGTGCCTCCAAAGGTTCCGGCGGCGGATTTTCCACCTATCGTCAAGCGGCCCGTTCGTCATCACAGGAAGCCTACAGGGGATGAGGCAAGTCGGGCGGACCCCGCCGTCGTCGCCAAGGAGGACAAGGCGGCAAAGCCTTGTCGAAGCAGGACTGAACCGGCCGTGGGGTCGGGCCCCCACCGAAGCACCCCGGTGGGAGGCCGGCTGGCGAGCTTCGTCAGCGTGTGGGAGTCCATCTCCACCGACCGTTGGGTGCTGGACGCCCTGGCCCAGGGTCACACGCTCGAGTTTCTAAAGAAGTGCCCGCGCGTCCCCCCCGTGGCCAGGAAGGAACATCACGTCCCTCAACTTCTCTTGGAGGTAAAGGCAATGCTCAAGAAAGGCGCCATCGAGCTCATCCCAAAGAGGCTTTGGGGCTCCGGAGTTTACTCAAGATACTTCCTCGTGAAGAAGAAGACGGGAGGATGGCGTCCCATCCTGGACCTACGACGACTGAACAAATTCATCAAGGCACAGAAGTTCCGGATGGTCACCGTCCAGCACGTCCTGGGTCAACTGGAGGAGGGCGATTTCCTGTCGTCGTTGGATTTGGAGGATGCCTACTTCCATATCCCCATCCTAAAGGGACACCGAAAGTTTCTCAGATTCGTGGTCCAAGGGCGTCACTACCAGTTCAGAGCACTTCCCTTCGGATTGAGGTCGGCACCCAGGGTGTTCACCAAGTGCCTCGCACCGGTGGCGGCGCGGCTGCGCCTGGAGGGGATCCACGTCTACCCCTACCTGGACGACTGGCTCATCCGAGCAAAGACAAAGGAGCTCGCCGCGGAGCACACGGCGAGGACCGTTCAACTACTCACGTACCTGGGATTCTCCATAAACTACGCCAAGTCCCACCTGGTGCCCGCTCAAGACGCACTGTTTCTGGGAGCGAAGCTCGACACAGTGGTGCTTCTGGCCTCTCCGTCGGAGGAAAGTACGAGGGTCATCTTGGGCAAGGTGCAGCGGATGCTGGTTGCGGACGCGGCCAGGGTGAGGTCCATCAAATCCCTCCTCGGAATGATGTCTTCTTGCATTTATCTCATCCGCCTGTGCAGGCTTCGGATGCGCCCGTTACAGAAGTTCCTGGACGCTCGCTGGATCCAGACGACGGGCAGCTTCGAGGACAGGATCACACTCGACGAGCGCTTCCGATGAGCGATCCGGTGGTGGGGCACCCGCGCGCATCTGACGGCGGGCATGGACTTCCAGACCCCGGGCCACCAGAAGACAGTGACCACGGATGCCTCCCTGGAAGGGTGGGGAGCGCACACCGAAAATCTGCACGCGAGGGGCCTTTGGCTGCCGACGGAGAAATACCTCCATATCAATGTGCTGGAACTCTGTGCAGTGTTCTGGGCCCTCAGGTCCTTTCTCCCGTCCCTCAAGGGCAAGGTGGTGAGGATCTTCACCGACAACACCACCACCATGTTCTACATCAGGAAGCAGGGTGGTACCAGATCCCCAGCCCTGTCCAAGGAGGCTCAGGATCTGCGGCATTGGGCCGTCGCCCAAGGGATGTTTCTGGTGCCGTTTCATCTGGCAGGGATAAAAAACACCATCGCTGACTTGCTCAGCAGAGAGCTGCGCTCGTGCCAAGAGTGGGAACTACGACAGGATCTAGTGGACCGCCTCTTCCGACGGTGGGGCACACCCCAGATCGATCTGTTCGCGACGGCGACAAACTCCAAGTGCCGGAGGTTCGCCAGCAGGTTTCCCCAGCCGAGGAGCATGGGCGATGCTTTCTCGTTCCCCTGGGAGGGCCTGTTGCTATATGCGTTCCCTCCATTGCCGCTGCTGATCCGGCTCATCAACCAGCTCAAGAGGTCACGGTGCCGGATGACCTTCGACGCACCTGCGTGGCCGAGGCAGATATGGTTCCCGGACCTTCTGAACTTGTCAGCGTCCCCGTCAATCAAGCTGCCAGTGGACGCGGATCTTCTCTCCAGGGAAGGAGGCGCCATCCTCCATCACGACCCGAAGTCGCTGAACTTGCAGGCCTGGCTCCTGCAGCGTTAGAGTTTGGAGGTTACGACATTCCGGCTGACTGCAGAGAGGTTCTTGCAAAGGCCAGGGCGTCCTCGACTCTTAAATGCTACGGACACAAATGGAAGAGGTTCTCTGTCTGGTGCCACGCAGAGAAGATTAACCCTCTACGGATTACGGCTCCTAAAGTACTGCCGTACCTGCTGACGCTGGCCAAAGCTGGACTGGCGCACGCTTCCATCAAGATTCATCTTGCTGCGATCTGCCGATAACCAGAACCACGGGACGGACGTCTTTGTGGTCTCATCGTCTGGTGAAAGAATTCATGAAGGGACTGTTCAGATCGTTCCCGCCGGTGAAGGCCCCGGCCCCGGCGTGGGAGCTCAACGTGGTGCAGACCAAGCTCATGGGACCTCCGTTTGAGCCTCTGCACTCAGCTCCGTTGAAGTTCTTGTCGTGGAAAACAGCGTTTCTTGTGGCCATCACCTCCGCACGACGGGTGGGAGAGATCCGGGCCCTTTCCTGCAAGCCCCCGTACTTGACTTTTCACGACACGAGGGTAGTGCTCAGGACGCACCCCTCCTTCATGCCCAAGGTGCCGTCGGACTTCCACCTCAACGAACCCTTGGTGTTGCCTGTTTTCTTCCCGTCGCCTTCGTCGCCGGCTGAAAGGACTTTGCACTCGCTGGATGTGGCTAGAGCGCTGAAGTTCTACGTGGACCGCACGAAGAGTTTTCGGAAGATGTCACAACTTTTTGTGAACTTTGGACCTGTCAATCAGGGGAAGGCTCTCTCGAAGGCTGTATCATGTACTGTCATCGGTTGGCAAACCGACCGCTGCCTGGCCGTCCGAGAGCCCATTCCACCAGAGCGGTCGCAGCTACCACGGCGTTCCTATCTGGTGTGCCCTTGCTGGACATCTGCAGGGCTGCTACGTGGAGGTCGACGCACACCTTCACGAAATTCTACTGCGTCGATCGGGATTCCAGGGATGAGTCCAGGGTCGGCCAAGCAGTGCTGCGCAACCTGTTCGCCTAAGGTGAGCCTGGTGAGGAGGTAAGAATTGCTTAATGTTGAGTTTTGGATGTAATGCTTAATGTTGAGCCTGTTGCCACCTCCCGTGGTTGTGCATGTGTGTACTGCTATGTATTCTTTTATTCATGAGCATGTGAATCCATGCCAGACCCCATGCTGGAGAAGGAACAAGTTACTTACCTGTAACTGTTGTTCTCCAGCATGGGTCTGGCATGGATTCACATGCTAACCCTCCCGCCTACCCCTCCGGCTCTTCACTTGGTCATACTGCCACTTCACGTACTACCAAATATGAAGATGGCTGCCAGAGGCGGGGCTTAGGGAGATGGCAGTCATTGGCTGTGGTCAGTATGACGCAGAGATCAGTGATTGGTTACTACTACGAAAGACAGATCAGAAACAAAACTGATACTGATTTTTCTTTACCGAGGATTCCCAGCCTGACGACGGGGAACATTCATGAGCATGTGAATCCATGCCAGACCCATGCTGGAGAACAACAGTTACAGGTAAGTAACTTGTTCCGTCTTACAAATGCACAATAAATACAAATAAAAATTTGTCTGTGCACAATATGCATTCTCGTATAGATTATTGGCTAGTGACAAGTTCTCTTTTGAATAAGGTGGTGTGCTTCGAAATCCTGCCGTGCACTTTATCGGATCATGCTCCCATAGAGCTGGATGTGGAGATTATCCCTGGGAGTGCGCTTTGCCCACTGTTGTGATTTAAGCCAGCAGTACTACTGGACACGCAATTTTTGCAAAACTTGCTGGAACAGGTCTGCTCCTTCGATATCAATGAGAACACGGTGGACTCAGTTGCATGCACAAATGATTCTTTCATAAGATGCCCCAGTGGACAGGGACAAATGTCAGCAGACCCAGAAGCTGGGCATTCCAACAGGGTGGAGTGAGGGGGTGGCACATCAGCCACCCTCTGCAGCAACCATGGGACAGGGCACCCCTGTGTGTTACAGCAGCAGGAATGGTTGGCAATTGACCTATCCAAGTGCCATGCACACCACACCCCTGCTGGTACACCCTGTGCCAGCGCGATTGTGGTGCGTGAGCAACCACGACACTGTGCTGCAGTCACAACAGTATGTTGCGGTCCCAGTTGGCCTGTTGTTATGGCAGGCAAGACACAGGGAAGTAAACACCCCCGACATGGGCATAGCTAGCCAATCACTATACCACAGCACAACCCTGCTGGCTGCACAGCAATGCCCCATAGAGCCATGCCAGTGTAATGGAGTAAGCCACCACACCCACAAGCTGAGTGCCACTCGGGAAGGGGATGTGGGGGCATGAAGGACCGCATGCATGCATACCAAACATCAGCTTCCCCGCCTGGACACCCTGCCCTCCCGACACACAGGCCAAAGACCAACTGCCCATGTGTCCATACACATTGCTGCAACCATCCCCATAATTCTGTGCTCACATGCAATCTCTCCGGACCAACCATGCCCATCTGCCTGTAAAGACTGAAAGGGGGGGGGTTATCTGTACGTCTCCCCTCTATATGGGAAGGTAAAGGCACAGAGCACCCCAGCCAGGGCTCTCAAGTTGGTAGCAATGGACGAGCAGACAGGCTTAAGCTTTCGTGAGGCGATGCAGGCTAGTTCTGAAGTACAGTGAATCCCCAAAGCCCCCACAAAGGAATGTCCACACACTGTTGGGTGATAACACAGCTTCTTTATGTAAAATAAGATTCAGGAATATTTATATATACATTTAAATAATACTTATTTAAAGAATGGCAAATATATACACACTCTGTGGTACCACACAATACTTAATTTCAATAATAGATGCACTAATTGCAGACAGTTTTAAATAGGCATGTCAATTCCTAAGTGAGATGTATCCGCGTAGAATAGGGAAGAAAGGCAGGTTACTTGTGAACAGTGGCAGAATGCTTTCTTTAGACTAGATATACAATTATGTGTGAAGCTCCCACCGACCCCCAAACCTGGACAACCTGTAATGAAAAAGTTAGCGAGTAGCTTATCTTGTCTTTTACAGTCCAGTCCAATAATGTTCATTAACCTTCTGCTTTCTTTAAAAGGTTCTACCACCCCAAAGTACCTGGGAGGCCATAGGAGAACAGGATCCAAGACTGGACTGGACACCTGGACGACTCCTGAGGCTCGAAGATGCTCTTTGTCACAGTACATTTGGTGCCTTGGCAGGCGAAGTGGCAGAGTTTCTCGGTTTCACTCGACGATGCCCTCTGAGGATGGACCCCCCGCTTGGAAAAGGAGCCACTGGGATGCTGAATTGAGCAAGAAAAATTGAACCAAAGTCTTTCTGAAGTGCAGCAGTTTTACTCTTCGCAGTGCTCGCCTTTGTTCGACGATTTCTCAGACTGTAGAATCCTTTGCGGACGCTGCAGAGTAACATCTTTGTGACCCTTCGATGACTTCTGGCGGCGACGGGTGCATAGGTCACTTTTGGTTTAGGGTTTCGGAATATCTTGGTTTTCTGACCTTCGGTGCTGCAGCCTCAGCACGGAATTCTGGACGGCTACTGGTGACCTGGACTCGACCACTGGAGTGAACCTTGGACCCTCACCAGGTGTGGACCCTCGGGACTTCTTCGTTAGCGTCTGGTGGCAGGAAACCCACCGACGCACCTTCCTCTGCATTCAGCGACTCTGGACTCTCTCCGGCTGGAAAAAGTGGTCAGTGATAATGGCAAGGATGTCCTTTGTAATGTTCTTAGGCAGTTTGGAACTTTCGCAGCTCCAGGTGTCCAGTAGCACTATGCCAGGGTACCCCCTCTTTTGGGCAGTAGACAGCAGCGGCTTCCAGCGGTCACAAAACGCACCTTTGGACCCTGGGTGACGCCAATGGACTTCTTCGACTTGGGATGTCTGGGCACTCTTCAGGATTCACGAAGACCCCTTCTCCCGATGGCAAGCTCACAGGACTGGCTTCCAGGGCACGTCGGATGAAGAATAGCAGTTTGCACAATGGTCCCTCGTAGCTCGGGGAAAGGTCTCCTTCGCACGTCGTCTCTGGATCAGTCCTTGGAAGAACCTGGCAGCTTTTGGATTACTTGAAGAAATGCAGCAGCAGACTTTTCCTCCAGATGGGCTTCAAGGAACAGCTTCTTCTTGCTTCAGCTTCTGAACAAATTGGTAAGTGACACGTCCCCAGATATACACATCTGGTTCCCATTCACTCTGGCTGAGCCAGGGTCAGTCAGCCAATCATGCAGAAGGGCATTCATCCAGGCAGGCAGCCAATCAGGCTCACAGGCCTTTAGGCAATTCTCTCCACCCAAACACCAATAACAAAGAATGTGGTTTGGGGTAAGTACCCAGACTTTCGGCACGCTACACTGCATTCATGTCAATTGCAGTCAGGGCTGTCTCATTCATTGTGTCTCACACACAGAAACCAGACACCCATAACACAGAATCTGAATTCACGTCAGACTCCATTCATACAGGTCCCACCCCTAGGGTGTACTCGCAACACAAAGGCCCTGGGAAGGTTCCAGTCAGTCTGACAGGAGGCAGCGCCAGAGCCATATATGGTGTTTCCACCCAAAAGCCACTCAGGAGGAAGGGACAGAGCCAGGGCTTCCCAGGACTTTGGGAAAACAAGGTAAAAGGCAATAGAAACCAAGAGACCATAGGGGCCATCTTGCCTTCTGTCAGGAATCTACTGGTTCCTATGGCAGGACCCGGGTGTCCCAAAATGGAGGACACTCAGAGCCACTGCCAAGTCAGCATGTAGCTGCCACCAGCCCATACCCTGTTCTGTGGACAACACACAGATACCAAAAACACACATTAGGGGGTACAAGGTTGTACCCCCACCCATGGGTGCCATAAGGGTATTCCATGGGTGTTTTTCACCAAAAGGAAAACATGAAGATCTGCACTGCCAGAGGTCCAGGCTGGACATTAGTGGCAGACAACATAGAAAAAACACACACATAGAAGCGGTAGGGCAAGGACTAGCAAGCCCTGTCCCTCCATAAGGCATTTCCAGCATCACACTGCCCAAATATGTGGGGTCCCACTCTGTACCATAGTAAATGTGTCATGCATACCAACACACATAGGGGAACCATACCTGACAACATTTTCTATGTCCCCTACAGGCACTCACGCATCACCAGAGGCATCTGAGGAGGGCTATGGGGCAGGCCCATCTGGAAGTAGTGTGTCCAGGCCCTCAAGGTCTGCCACCACCCCGCAAAGGCGCAGACAGGTTACGCCAAGGCGGATGTCCTGCCGTGACCCACCGCAATCCAGCAGGGCCACGCTGACTCCACAGCCCACCAGAACCACTGCATGGCCCACTGCACCCACTCCCGCAGATGGAGGGGCAGACCCTGAGACCACAACGCCAGGCAGGGTGGCTGTGGAAACACAGGGGGACACCAGCATGGTGTCACTGCATATAGAAGGGCCACAAACCCCTGGGCGCATTCGTCGCCGCCAGCGTTCGTCAACACCAAAAAGCCCTTGCCGCTGCCAGTGTGCTCAGGCACCTGAGCCAGACATTGACGCACCTTCCTATGGCTCCCCTGACAAGAGCCCAGAGCCACTGCACAGCCCCCCTTCTCATATGGCACGCACCAACAAGCAGTTCAGTGCTGTAGAGGCTGGAGGAGATGGAGCGGTGACATGAGATAGAGGCAATAGGGCACACACACTCTGAACACCTGCAGGCCATACTTGACAGCAAACAAGCGGCCACTCGGAGGATTGTGCGGAACATCGCGAGGACCCGGCCCAAGACAACTGCCATTGCGGCTGCCCTGACGCTATAAGCCCAGAGGGTCAGGGAGATGACCAGAGGGGTGTCTGCACTTGCAGAGGCCATCCTCCAAAGCACGGAGTTGACAGTCTAAGATATCTGAAGGCCAGGCTCCATCCCTTCCAGTTCTATGACTCGCACAGAGAAATCCACGGTTTTAATCCACATTGAGACACTAATTTCCCTGAGTGGCCATGCTGGGGAGTTGGTGGTGGGAGGAGGGAGAGGAAATAGTGTGCTGGGGAGTTGGTGGTGGGAAGAGGCAGGGGGGATAGTGTGCTTGGGAGTCTGTGGTGGGAGGAGGGAGTGGGGATAGTTGGCACTTCATATCATTAAAACTGTTAAACTTCATCAATGCGAGGATAGTCCTGATTGTGTCATTGCTGTGTTTATTGATAGAGGTGAGTGACACACAGTCCTGTATGGCTTGTGCCATGTGAAAGTGTCAAAAGAAATTGTCGATCAGTCCCTGGCGGAATAATCTCCCATCCTTCACGTCATCTCTGGCAATGGATGCATTTGCCTCTGCCCATAGGCATTGCATCCTCAACCTCTGGGGGTGGCATGTCCACGTCAAGGGGTAGCATAACATTTCTCTTCAGGCAGATATTGTGCAGCATGGCACACACAAGCACAATTTTACCCACTTTCTCTGGAGCGTACATCAGGGCCCCGCCGGTACAGTTGAGGTAGCGTACAGCCAAAGGTACGCTCAATGCACACACGGGTCCTGCTGTGAGTGTGGTTGTAGGCATTATCCTGCTGTCTTTGTGGATCATGCACAGAGGTCATTAGGCAGGGCATCTGTGGGTATCCGGAGTCACCTGCATGGGGGCAGGCACAGGCATTAGTCACGGTGTAAGGTGTGGGGGTGGCCTTACACAATATCAGGACAATGGACATCTTGTGCATGCAAATGGCCTCCATTTCATGTCATGTGCCTATTCAATATCCGTGCATGCTGTGTCACTCGTGTCATGCATTATTTCTGCTTCACATGAACCCTTATTTAAGGTGTCTGTCAGTGACGTGCAGCTGACACGGTGGCTGTCATGTGGCAGTGTATTCCCACCGTGCATGTGGTATGCTGGGTTCCCCATGGGCCCTCCCTGAGCATCGCGTGCCAACGGGTGGCAATTGTGGGCTAGCCACACATGGGTGCATGGCTGTGGTACTGGCAGGATTATTGTTGTGTGAGGCGATGTGGCCATTTGTCAGCATTGCGTTGGTTAGTGCATGTTGCATTGTGGTACCTGTAGTCATATTGGTGTTTATAGTTGCTACTGTATGTGTACATCAGCTTCTCCATCCAGGTAAGTCTGACATGTGCAGGCTCCCTGGCCTGTACTGTGACATTGGTACGGTAGGTGATCAAGTTAGGATTTTGTATTCCCTTGTCATGCCATGCTTTGTGTAGTTATTCAACCCCACCCACCCAATTTGGACATGTACTTCGCAGCGCATTCGTGCTGGCATTTCTCCTCAGCCACTATCCAGGTCCATAGTCCTCTGTGCCTCTCCATGTATCCTGGCAGTGTGCTGTTCCGTAGAACCATGGCATTGTGGGTGGAACCAGGGTAGCGGGCACAACAGTGGTTGATGTACAGGTTGGGGTTGCAGGTCACCTGCACATTCAGGGGGTGGTAGTGCTTGCGGTTTCGGTACGCTGCTTCGTGGGCCTGGGGGACACCAATGCAACATGGGTACAGTCCAGGGCAGCGATTGCATTTGGTCAACGGCATAGAACTGCGCCTTCATGGCATTGATCTGCGCTGGGGTGGTAGGCAGTGCTATGTGGCGTTGCACTTGCCGCAGGAGGGCCTCAAGCACCTGGGCCAACACTGCACAGAATGTGGGCTGTGCTATGCTTTGATCATGGGCCACAGAGGCTGGGAGGTGCCAGTTCCAAGGAATGTTGGGACAGACACTAGCTTCAGCAGTGGGGGCACATCTGCCTGGATGTTGATCCTGCTCCCTATGTCGTCCTGTATTGTGGTGAGCAGCTCTGTTATGGTCTCCCTGTTAAGGCAGTACATGGTGACCAATTGGCTGTTGGTGAGGGTCCAGGGTGGAGGCCTAACCCTGGGGATCGGTGCACGCCTTGCTTGGGCTCTCCTCCTCCTCTCCCCCGTCACCCCCTTTACTACCTGTGCCCTGGCCTGGTTGTCCTGCCTCTCTCCTTCCAGGCATGAGCAACTGCCTGTCCCAGATCACAGTGGCTAGTGGCAGCATGGTGTTGGAAACAGTGTTTGGGGTAGGGGTGTGCCTTATGTAGCCCTCTTGAGGGGATTGGGATCACCTTTCAGACACCTGTGTTCATTTACCTCCAGCTGGAGGTAACTGCGCTGCATTTTTCCGGCAGTATTAGTGGCAGTTTTCGGCGCTAATACAGCCATACATGGACATGTGATGCAGCTGTTTTTGCGCCTAGTGTGACCGGCTGTCATAGCGCCGGCTGCAAAAGCGCCGGCTGTAATAGACCGGCTGATTTTACATTTGGTGGTATTTGCACCGGCTCATGATCCGGAGTGGTATTGACAGTGCTAATTCCGTTACCACTGCTTTTAAGGGTTACCAACCGACTTGTGATGAGACCCTAGGCCTCATCGGGGGTTGGGCGGAGTGGTAAAAATGCAGCGGTAACGCTATTACCACTGCATTACCTTTTTGCTGGAGGTAAAAACCTCCCCCTTCCGCCCATTTTTGGCGCTAATTCCACCGGCGCTAATTCCCCCATCGTTAATTGTGCCAAAAACCCCACAGAGTCCTATTGACTCCGAATAAATGGTGACTAACAGCGCCACTGCCAGTCGGGATCCAGCGCAAATTGTGCCGGACCGAGTTGCGGTAACGCTAATAGCGTTGGGCGGTATCCCGGCGCATTTACTGCTGGGATACTGCCCAGCTTGTGATGCAGCCCTTTGTCCCTTATTAAATTTGATGCAAAAGTATTTGAAAATGTCCTAGCGTCCAGGCTGTCTCCATTGATGCTCTATATGATCCATCCTGACTAGTCAGGCTTCGTTCACGGCCTTTCGACAGCCCTGAATTTGCATAGATTGTATGGTGTGATGGTGTTGACCCCTCACGATTGTAGCAGTGTCATTGGATATGAGGAAGACATTTGATAGAGTGTCCTGGCCTTTTCTATATCAGATATTGGCCAACTATGGGTTTGGGACAGAGTTTATATAGTGGGTCAGGCTCCTGTACACCTCCCCGTATGCGAGAGTGCGTGCAAACGGGTTGCTTTCTCCGGTGGTGCAGCTGGAGGGTGGCACCAGGTAGGGCTGTCTCCTGTTGCCCCTCCTTTTGTCATTGATTATTGAACCTCTTGCTTATAGGATCAGAGATAAGCATGCCAGGCCGGGTATATGGCTAGGGGAGAGGTCCGAAATTCTATGCTGATGATATACTCATATATTCAAGACCCGGAAGTTAATCTGCCCACACTGATTGGGGTAGTCGTGGATTTCGGCAGATACTCTGATTTGCACCTCAATGCTGACAAGTCAAAGATATTGCCTTTAACAGATGCAACACCTATAATGGCAGACACCTGTGGTCTTCGCTGGTCTAAGCACGGTTTTCGCTATTTGGGGATATTGATAACTAGATCAGCAGAGCAAACAGACCTTGCTTGGGTGTGCTCTGCGTTGCTGTGGACAGGTTTTAATGAGATCTACTGTGTGGGAGACTCGGTGCCAGATTGGGAACTGTGCTACTTGATGGCGCAGGTTCACTTTGCAACCTAATGGGTGGGTGCGCTGTTGGACACCCCACATGGGTGGGAGCAGAGGATGCAGATTAGCACTGCATCCTTGGTGATGCTGTTTGCCGATGTTCCATATCGGTCCTCCCATCCTTTAACCCAGTGGGGGCCACGTGGGCAGATGGCAGCGGCTTAAGGCTAGACTAGGCATTTCACCTCCCTATGATAAATAGATGGCATTGTGGGGGCTGTCAGTGATGTCACCTACAATGGATGGTGACATTGCAGGAAGTTGGCACTGCACATGTTTGTGTCCTTGGGGATTGTATGTGGGGGAGCGATTTGTGGGCTGAAATGCTGATCCCCTGCGGTGGTTATACTATTATCGCATGAGGGCTGCTTTCATGATGCGCTGGCCTATGTTCCCGGGGGAGCCTCCTTCACACCCCTGTTTGTAATATACATTATCTAACCCTGGTACCAAGAAGGATGTCTCAACACTTTACACAGGCTATGGATACTACGGCAGGAAGAAGTCTAGGAGCCAATGGTGCGCAGATCTCCAAGTAGAATTTAGTGACCAGCAATGGCAGCATATATGTAAATTGACTAAAGGAGTTTCGCTCAATTCAAAATTTTGTTTAATACAGTTTAAGACACTTAATAGGCTGTACTATCCGCCTTGCAGTATTAATAAATTTGGCCCTCTGAATACTAAGGACTACCCCAGATGTTAATGTTAAAGGATATTTGTACTGCGCACACTCACCACCGGAGTGGTCTCCTGGCGCTCTGGCAGCTCTGAAAAAAAGGGAAGGAGGGGGGCGAGTTAGTGGGAGTGAGCTGGAGAAGTGCAAGAGAGCAGTGATGTGCTGTTGGCGGCCTCAGCTCGGTGGGTCCGTTTGGCTGGGCTTGGGGTGCTTTCCATTCCCTAGCCTTCGTGTACTGTTGTGCGAGTCTGTGTGTTTTGTTTTGTTGTTGCAGTGTAGTGAAGTTTGTGCGGTTTGTTGTGCTATAGAGTTGTGGTTGTGTTTGTTTAGAGTTCAAGAGGTGTATGCAGAGGAAAAAATTGTGTGAGTTGGTTATTGATTCATGATGGTACGCTTGGTACAGGCTCGGCAGGTGAATCGTATGTCAATCATTTAATCACATTTCTATGCGCAGACCAATTTAAGAATTCCATCTAAGTGTGGCACATGCTAACATTTACAATTTTTTCTGGACGCGACACAGGCTAAACTTAAGGATTCCATCTAAGTGTGGCATATGCTAATAATCATATTTCTATCTAGATGCGACACAGGCTAAACTTAAGAATTCCTTCTAAGATGTCACGAGGTGAACGCAACATTGATTCACATTCTTTGGGAGTTCTAGGCTGGGTGGTTATTGGGCTTCGATTTGCCAGACTTTGTCGGACATACTGTGATGTCAGCTCAATCTTGAGGCACAAGACGGTTTGTTGTGGTTCATGGGTAAGATGACAATGATTAAGTGCTGGTTTCTGAATGTGGGACTGCTGCTCGCTAAGAGAACCATATTGATGCGTTGGTCCTGCAGCGGGCCGCCTACTCATAAAGATTGGCTAGACAGTGTCATGTGGGCGAATGATGCACAGGAATGGTTGGTCTTTGGTGCCACTTAGGTGCCGTCCTAAGAATGTTTGGCAGGACTTTTGTCATTTTCTTGTGCAGAATGCTGCACCTTCGAACTAATGTCTGGGTGACATGGGAAGGAATGCTGCACACAATGACATTTTTATCTGTGTGCAATGTGCTGGCGTAATGCGCTTTGCTGTACCTGTATGCTCTTATATTGTTTGGTTTGTAGTTGTCCTGCTGTCAGTTCACTAAGTGTTTAATAAATAAAAGCTTTAAAAAAACTCCCTTCCTACGGTTCACCCAGTTCAAGGACTAGCGCGTCCAGATTCAGCTGAATCCCACAGATCTGTTTTACACTGGACAGGATTTCCTTACATTATTCTTCCTCAATATAGGACAACCACATGCGCAGTGTACGACCCTGTAGTTGTGCCAAAAAAGCAGGATCATTTTGCAAACGTAATGGGGCATATAGCACCTCAGAAAAGAAAGACCTTATAGGCACATGTTCTCATTGTTGAACATCTGGATCATTTAGGGACCCAGACCCAGATGTGCTGCCAGGAATTGGGGTCCGTTATGATTTATTTCCCAAACCAGTATTGGTGTAGTGTTCTGAGAATTCAACCTTACTAGACCTGCAAAGGATATCAGTACAAATTTCGAACCAAATTTGTATGTGTTTTTGAGGCTGAGCATTAAGAATTTGACTGAGGACATCAGGGGTTTCGAGTGTCCACAGATTTCTTTGTCCTGAAGATGGCTGATGTATGTGATTTAGGCAGATTACCCAGCAGAAACTCTTAGACATGTTTAAAACTTCCAGTGGACTACAAATGCTCGACAGTTCAATGAGAATTTAATAAGGCAAATGATTGCATCATAAATGTATCATTGATATATGCCAACATTTAGAAATGGCAGTGCATTTATGGTCATTACGGCACGTTGCACTTTAGGCTGATTACTTTTTTTGACCTATCTTTTTTAAATTATTTTTCATCAATTTGCACAATATGAATGAAATCGTATGTGAATTATTGTTGGTCAAGTTGAGTGATTGGAGTGTAGGTTGGACATGTCTATGTGTGTGTACATCCATCGTGTAGTAACAGTGGAGCTATTCATTTAAAATAAGATTTTATGAATGTTTTTTGATTTTTCACTGTGTTTTTCTTATGTATGAATACAACTGTTAAATAAAGGAAATTGAGATAACAATTGGATATTGTCACTATGTGTAGGAGTTTGTTATGCTACAAAACTGGATGAATGATATGAGCGGTGGTATATGCCTTTGGGTATATAACTTTTTTCTGTCTAGGTTAATTAGCCTCACACCTTCAGCCAAACAAAGAAAGACAGGCTTGACCACATCTTTGGTGTGTATAATCTTCAGTACATCAATAAGAAATAGTTCTTCGGGAATATAGTCAATCCATTCCCAGTCCTACCCCCTATTTTTCACAATTTCCGTCCATTATGGCAGAATTTGACACACTCAGTTATACAGAAGCCCAGATACATAAGGCCATCAGTGGGCCATCCATCCTTGACGACATCCCAGCCACTGGTGGGACGGATCCCTTGGTAACAGCAGAAGGGCTACTTAGAACGAAAAAGAAGGGATTCTGCACCGAACTTCAGTCATTTACTGAAAGAATATCTGAAGTCCAACTCAATCCCCTTGGGGCTGCAAATACAGACTATGCCAGCGGTGTTCTTGGAAGACCAAAGGTATAACATTTGTTTCAGGCAAGCAGCCACTAAATTTTGTCGTGACCTAATGTTGCTCACTATTAATACTGCAGAGAGACTGGCCTCTAAACAAAAACAGGCGTTTGACATACAAAAAATAGTTTTTCTAGCTAGGGCACTTATTACAGAAGCACAAGAAAAAAAGTAATGCTGTGAACAAAGAGTGGGAGGCCTTTGAGAAATTCAACCTTTTCAAAAAATCCAATAAACTTGAGAGCGATATTGCAGCCCACTCCAAGGAGAAAGTATATCCCTATCGAGCCAGTGACTACAAAGCACCCAATTGGAACCCTCAATTCCATAATTGAGTACAGACTAATAAGTGCTGGGTCACTTTTTCGGATACTTGTTCCTCTGGTGATGACCCAGGCAATCAATAAATGCAGTCCAAACGTCCAATGGTACCACACAGAATCTTTTAGGCCGTGGCAGCACCAGAAGAAGACGTCCTCCCAGGACAGGGAACGGTGAGTTAGTGGGCTGCCTGCAGACATTCAACACCAGACAACAGAGTCATCTCTGGTAGAGGCAGTGATCTTTAATCTATGATCTATGGCATTTATAACGCGCCTCTACACAAGTGTTTCAAGGTGCGACGAGGCAAGGGAGGGAGAACAGAGGGAAGACAGAGACAACAATCTTACTAGGCCAGGTGACATTGAAATCACGCAAGTGCACGAGAGGGGGGAAAGGGAAAGTGCGGGGGGAAGGTGGAGGGGCAGTGCAGTACATAGGATCAACAGTAATAAATAAAATAGAATAAATAAAACAATAGGTAAAAAGTGCAGCCAGATTGTGGCAAGAGCGGGGGTAAGTGCAGACATCAAGTGTCAAGAGCTGGTGGGAGCTGTAGGGATACAGAAACAGCTCCCAGGTGCAGGGGTTGCCCTGGAGACAGTGCAGGTGTGCAGTAGGGGACCTGGGCCCAAGAACAGAGGGTAGCTAGATGACCAGTGCAGTTTCAGTCAGGATTTCAGCAGGGGAGATAAGGAGAGAAAGCAGAAGCAAAGAGGAAGGTCTTGAGGTACTTCTGGAACCGGAGATGGCTCTCCTCAAGTTTCAAGGAGGCAGGGAGGCTGTTCCAGAGGGAGGCCCCAGCCGAAGAAAGAGATCTACCACCAACTCCTTGCTTGGAGAAGCGACTTACCCTGAAGAAGTTGGAGGCTGATGAGTGAAGAGCTCGAGAGGGAAGATATTTAGGAAGAGAGAGTTGAGGGTATTGAGGCCCCAGGCCCCATAAGGCCTTGTGGACAATGCAGAGGGTTTTGAATGTAATCCTCGCAGCCACTTGGACTTGTGCAGAGATGTCAGTCCTGAAGAGATACTATCCCTGGCATTGAGGCCAAGGACAAGTCTCGCAGTCCTGTTCTGGATGAGTGTAGAAACAGGCAAATTAAGAAAGAGGCTGTTGCAGTAGTCCAGCCTAGAGAGCACCAGAGCTCTGGAGACAGTGAGCTTCTGGGGGAAGGAAAGCAAAGTAAGAATACCTCTGAGGAGGAGCAGCTGGTAGTGTGACTTCTTAGAGATTTCAGAGATGTGAGGAGAGAAGGAGAGTGTGGAGTTGAAGATGACCACAAGGTGGGAGAAGGAAGATGGCCAAGGCAGGCCGGCCAGAGAGCGATATGAAGGAGGGGGCAGGTGTGCCGATGAGGAAAATCTCAGTCTTACTGGCATTAAGGCAGAGATCATTGGTGGCACACCACGCCTGGATAGCAGACAGACAGTCAGAGATGAGAGAAGAAGTGGTGGCAGAGGGGAGCCTGAAAATGAGCTGTCTGTCGTCCACATAGCACTGAAAGTTGGGGCAGTGAGTGGTAATGCGGTCGACAAGGAGTGGCAGGTATTGCTTGAACAGTCAGGGAGAGAGGTTAGACCACTGGGGAACACCACAGGTAGAGAGGGCGATAGAGGAGAGGAAGGACCCAAGTTGGACCTGGGAGGGTCGATCAGAGAGGAAAGAGGTCAGCCAAACCAGGGCCTGGTCGGTTATACCCAGGTTATCACGGAGACGGTTGAGCAGGATGGCATGGTTGACCATGTCAAAGGCAGAAGAGAGATCAATTAAGATGTGAACACAGGCGGTATTGGAGTCTAGGTTTGAGAGCAGGTCTTCACGGATGTTCAGGAGAGCAGTTTCGTGCTTCTGGTAGCTCTGAAGCCAGACTGGTGGTCATGGAGATAACTAACCAATTCAGTGTGAAGATTAAGCTGGGAGATGGCCAACTCTTCCAGGATTTTGCCCAGAAAAGGGGTGATGCAGATTGGGCGGTAGTTAGCAGGGCAGGAGTGAGGGTTTCTTAAGAAGAGGGTGCACAAGGGAGTGCTCCAGGGGGAAAGGAAGACTCCAGAGGTGACGGAGTGGTTGCAGAAGTCGACCAGAGCAGGACCCAGCGTGTCAATGTGGTCCTTGATGATTTTAAGGGAACAGGGAAGAACCTGTTTTGACGAGACTTTCATAGATCAGACTTGTCTAGAAACCTCATCTGGGGAGAACAGGGGAAAGGCAGAGGAGGAGGGAGGAGGGGTGGCCACAGAAGGGCCAGAGGAAGAGCAGGGAGTAGAGGAAGGAGGAGGAGAGGAAGAGAGAGAGGACAGCATAATCTCACAGGCGCTGAAACCAGTGTCTTTAAGAAGGGCTTAACCTTTGTCCCAGCGAGTGACAACTCGTCTAATAATATGGAGTTTGAACTCATGATGTTCTATAGGACAGGAAAGCTACGGGCCTTCTTTATGAATAAAGATGATAACACCAATACTTCACTTACAGGTTTCAGACCTAAGTCATCCTTTACCCTGGGACAAAGTGAAATTCCCCCAGAAATTATAACCTTTGAAAACATGATCCTTAGGTCACTTCCGAAGGTCACAATTAACAGTGCCTACTCCAGTCATTGGTGCAATCTCAGTAGAGAGCAGAATGCAGCTTTACAATCTCTGTCTTGCAGTAGAGAAATTGTAATTAAACCAGCCAATAAGGGCAGTGGAATTGTGGTTTTAGACAGGAGTGATTACATCTGGATGGTACACACTCTAATTGAGAATGACGATCACTATTCAAAAATAGCAGTTGATCCAACAGATGATTTGATGAAAACTCTGCAGGAATTGTGCACCAGAGGCATCAAACAAGACTTCCTCACAGTGGACAAAGCCTGCTTCTTGACACCTAGAGACTGCCGGCTGCCTACTATATATGCATTGCCCAAAATCCACAAGAATAGTGAAAACCCCTCTGGGAGACCCATTGTATCTCTGTGTGTCAGTCCTAGAGCCCTGTGGTAAGTACATTGAAAAGGTTATACATGATCTGGCTGAAAATTCTTCTTCCTTTTTAAAGGACACCATTGCAATTATTAACTATTTTGAAAGACTTCTATTTGAACATGAGAATAGCCTGTTGGTCACATTGACTATATACCAATATTCCCCAAAACAAGGCCCTCAAGTGTATTGAAGAGTCGCCCTATGCAACAATTGATACCAACTGACTTTGTTCTGAGTCTATTACAAATTGCTGTGTGTCAAAACATTTTCCAATTTCTAGAGATGATATATCTACAAAAGGAGGGTACAGCCATGGGTGCAGCTTTTGCACCCAGTCTGGACAATATTTACATGGCAGAATTTGAGGACCGTTACTTTCATAATAATCCCTAAAGTAACTGTGTGCACCATTGGAAGAGGTATATCGACAATATATTCTTCATTTGTCAAGGGAGTAAATAATTGCTGGACACTTATCTCTTGGTTAAATCAGTGCAATACCAACCTAGAACTTACTTTTCATTTTGACAAGCAAAAACTGACATTTTAAGAAGACTTGTCGATAGGCCATCATGACAGGTGTATTTACACCATGTTATATCGCAAAGAAACAGACTGTAACACCATATTGCTGTACTCCATTCAACACCCACGATCCCAGTGGGATAATTTACCCTATGGCCAATTTTTACATCTCAGACGCAACTGCACCATGAACAGCGATTTTGAACATCATGCAACCCTCCTAGGAGAAAAGCCAGCAGCAAGAGGATACCCTCAAAAAACTAATGCAAAGGTCTGCCAAAAGGCCTTGTTGGACACATAGGGAACAATTTCTCAGTTCGAGGGAAAAGAAGACAAATTCAGACCGCATTGTGCGTGTCACCACTTTTTCTAAACAAGCAACCGAACTTAAGAAATTAATCAGACAGCACTGGAATCTCATCATCGGCACAGGCTCTACCACTGGTCCGCCTTTATTTGCACTCAAATGAGGAAAAAATACTACAGATAGTTTGGTCCATTTGCGGCTTCAGATGCCTGTGGCCAATTTTGCACAAAACTGGAGCCATCAGCACAAACAGGTCCTGGATCACCATGCTTGTGGAAAATGTAGTGTTTGCCAATTTACCATCAAGACACTGATATTACTCATGGAAATTTCAGCTGGCATTTACATCAGTTTACCAACTCCCAATCATTGAATGTTATATACTTCATCAGGTGTCCCTGTGAACACCTATATATTGGGATGACCACCAGAAAAGCAGTCAAACAGATAAATGAACATCAATCGCGTATCCGTACCAAAACCTTAACAGTGCTGCTAGTTCAACACCATGTGACAGCTAATCACACGCAAAATGAGATGCAGTGGTTTATAATTGACCAACTACGACAAGATGCAGGTAACTATTCTATGCTAAACAGATTATTAAAATTGGAACAGCAGTGGATACATCTCCTGGGGACACATGTGGTATGCCTCAATGAGGAAATACAATGGTCAGTACTACTCTCCTAATGATGTCAATGATCGCAGGTCGACATGGCACCAAGAAGGATTGGGGTTCCTCCTATTCTTGGTTGCCCCTTGCCCTCTCCTCTTATCTCACCTTCATTTAAGGTGGGCCTCTGCCTCACGATGCCCCATTGGACGCAGGACCCAAAGGTATAAACCTCTGAGTTGCTTTCCTGGCATGTGACTCGTTTAGTTGCTCATACGCTGGTGGTCCAAGTCATTCTTACAGACACCCAGAATGGGAGTCCGCCTAGACAAAGTCAAATGACTCTTAATTAACCACCACTATCCACGACAGATGGCAGCGTGTACGGCTCTTGAGCGTCCACAGTCAGACATTTGGTTAATTACTACCGATATGAGTTTTCAGGATCACCCCAGTTACCCTAATAACGGTGCTCCTTGACTTCACTTCAGTCTATCTCATCAACAAGTAATGCAGAGATAGTACTTCAAAGATTTCTATCGTCATTGAATTTAGATTTTTGCATTCAAGATGTAGGCTCGATGTGGCCAGAGTAAGAGCTATTTGCTCCGCAGTGTTGTAGAAATGTTTTTTTTTTAACCGTGGTCAACCGCAACATTCCTAAAGACACTGGAGATACGGGGAAGCAAAAACAACCGTCACTGCTGGCCCCATTCTGCATTCCAAGGCAAAGGAAATTACAAAACGTAAGTACGCTGGCTGCACGCTGCAGGTTGTGACGCCATAACAAAACGTTGTTACCAATCGGCACCCTATAAGCGCATTGCTAGTTAGACCTCACTTCAACCAGTCATTTGGATTCAAACAGAGGAAACTCAGAATTGTTTTCAGGCCACTCTCCAGTGCATGTGGCCGTAAGCATCAGCAATGTTAGCACACAAATTATGCATATGTGTATCCGTACAAAACACAATTGCAAGCGCTCGGTTTGGCTGAAGAGTTAGTTCTTTATTGACAGCAGCTGGCCCGACGTATCGGAAATTGGAGGCAACAACCGGCTTTGTTGCTTCCAATTTTCCATTTGCAGAGACTGGGACATCTTTTTCTTTTTCACTTATCGGTAATGTCCGCACGTGAATCATGTACATGTTTATTCATACATAACTGAATTGTAAGCAGTCGGGTTGGCTGACACGCTGGTCTATTTTTTGACAGCAGCTGGCCCGTCACATCGGAAATCGGAGGCAACAATCGGTTTTGTTGCTTCCAATTTACCGTCGACGGAAGTATGGACATCTCTTCCATTTTTCACTTAAGTATATACCCATTTTCTTCTATGTGTTTGCCATAGGTTTGGTTTTCCATGACTCAAGAATTCGACGCTGGCTCAGTCTGGAATTGATCTTGCGCCCCATGGCCTTGAACATGTGACACTTAGAATGCTCCTTAGAGCAGCCTATTTCCTCATGCTGCACATGACAATTTATGATGTACTACACACAGTCCATCCACTGATTTGACAAGTCTATTGGCATGCATCCACATTGGGGATGACTTAGAGCCCACATTTGTGCGTCCTTGGGAAGACCCAAGTGGCCTTTGGTTTGCCCTTAGATCTATGAACCTATATGGCAGTATGGTTGTGAAAAATAGGGGGTTCTCCTCCCATTGGCCTGGGCAGCATTGACCCTACACCTACTAAGAATGGTAAAAAAAAAATCCCCCCTCCCCCGTTCCGTTTTGCCAACAGGATGACTATATTGAATGTTCATTTCCTGTTATGATTAAATGGGAACACGATTCACGCATTGGAAGAATCAATTGCTTTTTTTCTTTCTTTTTCTCAAAGCGTGTACCAGCACACAACATCGCATTTCCGAAATCATCTTTATGTCCTGAAAATGGCTGGTGTATGTGACTTAGACAGATTACCCAGCAGAAACTCGAGTAGACTCGTATAAAACTTCTAATGGACAATAAATGCTCGACAGTTCAATGAGAATTGAATAAGGCAAATGATTGTATCATAAATGTTTTATTGATCTACGCCAGTATTTCTAAATTTCAGTGCATTTATTGGCCATTAAAGCACTTTGCACTTTAGGCTGATTACTTTTTTCGACCTATCTTTTTAAAATTATTTTTCATCAATTTGCACAGTATGAATGAAATCGTATGTGAATGATTGTTTGTCATGTTGAGGGATTGGCGTGTAGGTTGCATGTGTGTGTGTGTACATCCATCTTGTAGCAACAGTGGAGCTATTCATTTAAAAATAAGATTTTATGAATGTTTTTTGATTTTTCACTGTTTTTCTTCTGTAAGAATACAACTGTTAAATAAATGAAATTGAGATAACAATTGGATATTGTCACTATGTGTAGGAGTTTGTTATGCTAGAAAACTTGATGAATTCTATGAGAGATGTTATATGCCTTTGGGCATATACATTTTTTGTGTCTTGGGCCTTTGCTTCAACATCATGGCTGAGGCCACAAAGAAAAGGCTCTTCGGGGCCTGTGAGAACTGCAGCCTGAAGTACATCTTCATTGACGATTGCCACCTCGGGTGCATCTACAGCCTACATCCCGACCACAATGCGGATGAATGTTCCATTTGCTAGGCCTTTTCCTTCAAGACACATGAGGACCACCATCGGAGGTTAGTGTTGTGAATCGCGGAAGGGAAGGCCTCTGATACGGCCTCCAGGCATAGTCATACCTCTTCCAGGGTCGACAGGTCCAAAGAGCATGCGCCTCCTGACAAAAAAAGGTTGAGATTTTTCACAAATGCTTCCCTGGTGAAGATTCAGAAGTCGGTAAAATGGTCACACGCTCCAACTCCTTCGTTGCCACGGCTGTAGGACCCAGTTCGGAGAGAGGACGGTCGCCACCATCACCGGCTTTGTCAGCGTTTAGCATACCGGCAGGCGGGTGGGTTCCGTCCATGAGAAAGTCCTTGTCAAAGGGCAAGTCATCCAAGGACCGGTCAGCGGTTCCACTGTCATCAACTCCACCGTCAACACGAGCCGCGTGGATGACCTCATCCATCAGGACTGTTCCGTCAACCTCGTCTGCAAAGACTAGTCTTCAATCGACGCTTTGCCCATACCAAGGATCTCGTCCACGGCCGTCACCATTGCCACTACGATGGTTACCACGCCCAGAGTGTCCTTATCGCCTAGACCTCAAGTTGGCAGTTTCGACGGCAGTCCCATCAACAACGGCACCTTTTCCTACTCCACAGGCTCCAGTCATCGCCTCTTTTCCTAAAGGCTCAGATTTGGTGAGGAACATGCCTCCAGTTAAGGATTTTCTGCCTCGACCCACCAAGGCCACACCGCTTTTCACATTGGCCTCTCTGGGATCCCCCAGCAGGTCACCAGCATGCTACACAAGTTCAGAGGGGGACCTGCCAGAGGGTTTTTACTCTGACCAGGATGGTGATCAGGGGGAGCCTGACCCCATTGTGCCAATACCTCAGCAAGGGGTGCCATCTCACAAGCATTCTCTGTCCTTTAGCCCCTCAGTTCTGGGCCCAGCTCTGGCACCTGCACCAAGGGATATGTCTTTGGACATTTTGACCAACTTGCACACGCTGGTGGCTGAAATCCAGCAGCGACAACCCACTTCAACTCAGTTTTCCCTGTTAAGGATTTCAATCTGGCAATACTTATTTATTGTGTCTATAGGTTCAATATTCTGAGTGGTATACCACTACTATCACACCCTTCTCAACATGCCCCCCACCCCCTCCAGGTCATAATGGACCAGGAATCAGGCTGGTTGGTAAAGGTAAGTATTTATTTATTATTTAAAATTCAAATCAAACACACATTTAATATATATGGGGCAGCAATCACCAATGTGGTGACAAAACAATTCAGAAAGTAAGTAAGGCAATTGGATTTAATTATAGCAATACAGAATTGAAAACACAGGAAAAGGGACAGTTTTGGTTTGTAGAAAAGATAGCGCTTAGGTTAATATTTCCCCTTGCAAAGTTCTTAATTCACAAATGAGCAATTCTACACAGATGTCAGTAAGCAGCAGGTATTCAGGAATAAAAGAACAGTGTATAGGGTTTGAAGATAATCTTCCCTCCCAAACAAGAGAGAAAGGCGTTTTTGGAAGTTTTACACTTTTAAATTGACAGTTGAAAATGGCTTAGAAAACAATTAAAAGTGTGAAAAAATGCTTAAATTGAAATAAATTCCTATGGGAGCAACACTGAACAGGTCCTAACAAACATAAGCTACAATATGACCAACAATACACACTTAGAATCAGAATGGGAGTTTGGAAATAATTTGAATTGGAATTTACACGTGTAAAACTTTTCAAAAAAATTGCGAATTCCTGCCTAAATTTAACTATGCGACAGGTCAAATATACTGTTTCGCAATGCAGTTTTTAGTTGTGGGTGTAGCTACAGGTCTTTGGTTTAAGTGAGAGTTGAAATTAAGTCTCTATCTATAAAATTTAAGAAGTTATGCAAGTTTGAATAAGAGGCGTTTTGGAGAAAAATGGACAGAAAAACGTAAAATCGGTTTTAAATGACAGATTGGTTTTATTTAAACTATATTAATGACTAAGAAAAAGAATGCCACCCAGGAATCTCCACAGTTACACACGGCCGCTTGCAACTCTTCACGTGGTGGATACTAAGTTTTCTTTATGGGAATTACTTTATTTAAGCCAAATCACTAATGGTTTATGGTCTAGCAAAACAAATGAGAGAAATCAGCGCTAACACTAGGGATACAAACAGGGTTGCAAGAATGGTTCTGACACTATTGGAGGTTCTTAAGTTAAAGAGAGGATGGGTTGAGATTGGGGTAGGACAAGGCAAATATACTATTGGTTACTATGATTCCTGTTGATACTTAGTCCACTGTAATTTAAGATTGGACCGTCACTCAGGATCCTGCATAGATCATACTACGCAAGAACACAAACAGCCAGGTGGGGGGGGGGGGGGGGCGGCGACGCAACCTGCCTTCGCTGCAAGAGAGCAGTGGGCACCTTTTACCATATGGTCTGGGAATGTGGGGTACTGCAAGAATTTTGGACAGCGTGTTTGTCGCGCCTCTCCAGAGTGCTGGGAGCCCCAATCCCGCACGACCCCAAACTCATCCTACTGGGAATAGCAGTAGAAACAGACCTCACCAAGTACGAAAGGGCATTTCTGAGTGTGGCACTGGGGCTGGGGAAAAGGCTAACGGCATGCACCTGGGGCTCTGCGGACAGAATAAGCATCGACCGATGGTCCAATGAAATGGACAGGTGTGCCTCCCTAGAAAGACGTATCTACAAGCAAGGGGGTGCCCCCGGAAATTCCTAAAGATATGGGGGAAATGGGAGGAACAAGCATAAAATCAGGAACTGAATAGACCCTGGACAAGCCCTGCACCGACACACGGCACAGCATGCTCTGTCGTCAGCCGTAAGATCTTGGTGCTGCACCCTCGCTGTTAATTAATTACCTGCTATATAGCAAATATAACCTGTATATGTGCTATTTTTCTTGTGTTGAAAATAATAAAAAGAATTTGAAAAAAAAAAAAGATTGGACCGTCCGGTTCTGGTCATCACGGATCAGATCTACAGGTAGCAGGGCACTTCTGGCGGGATGGTCAGCTGGCCGGTTCTGGTCAATTGGACTGCACCTCAGATTGGATTGGCCCTCCTGGTCACTGGACACTGTAGATTAGCGGGATGGCGAGTTTCATCAGGCAAGCATGAATGGTAGCAAGCCAAACTGGATCAGAATTATTTCCCTGAAATTCTTTTGGGGTGGTTACAGGATTTGGGCCTAGCTGAAAAGAGTTCAGCAAATGCTGAGAACTGGGTTTTGCAAAGTAGTCTGGAATCAGGACAAGATGAAGAATTCTGGAATAGGATAAAGAAGTCAGGACCAGAGCGTCACGCGGAAATCAGGATATAGCCAGGAATCAGTCTCTGTGTGTTGTGAGGTTCCCAAATGTATTATGCCAAGTGACATCACTTAGTTTATGGTAGGGGCAGAATTGCACCCTCCGCCCCCAAGGCTGTGATAGGTCAAAGGCACTTGCCCTTTTCTGGTTGGAAGACAGAAAGAGCTGTCATATTTTATGATGTGACTTGGGAACCTCCCACAGTGATTTGGACCAAAACTTAACTTTTCCACAAATACACATTTCTATAATTATGCTCTCTAATAAAATCGGAAACATGCATTACATATTTTGTGGGTTACATTTAGATCCAACTCCTATGTCAGTGAGAGCTGGCTTTGTTTTTCTGTGGAGTTTTGTTAATTTTAATCATAAAGATTTGGCCTAACAATTCCTAATTCAGTACATATCTGTACAATCACCCCTAGAACACGGGTATACAATATTAGACTTGCAGCATTCATATTTTTGGTGAAATCAGTGTTTCGGTATAACTTTTTTTCTTATGCAGTACCAGGTTCACTCACGTCTTCAAATGTCTAGCATGATTTCAGATTCATAAGTATGTAGTTTTCACTCGTCTACTTATTTTGGCTGCCATGTTAAATGTCATGAAGTTCTGTAGCAAAATAAGCAAATTAACTCCAAATTCACAGGTCAGGTTTTTTTTCTCTTTCTTCACATGTTTGCAAATGGCCAATCCTTTGAGGTTCACTGAGAAGTCTCCCCCTCCTCTGGGAGGATGGGGTTCCAAGCCTTCTGTTATCTGTGCCTGAAGCAAAGACGAATGTCTAATGAGAACCTTTTGTTCTGAGTATGCAAGGCCTCCCCATAGCAATTAGACCTTCCTGTTAGCAGTGAGGTGCTACCCATCCCAGGCTGAAGCTGTCAAGCAGAATTGTAATTAACTCCAAGTGGGTTTTACTTTAAGTTACCTATATCTTTCATTAAAACATATAAATGAACACAGTTTGTAGTTGGTTTTTGACATTTAAAGAATTAGGCCTTTCAACAAAAACATGCTTTTAAACAGGCGATTTTGCACTTTCTTCCTGACAAACACATTTAAACTGAGTCTTTTACATCAGATTTTCCTCTGCAGCACACCCATTTTTAATTCAGCATTATTTCTGTTCGAGTGCTGGGATTTGTCTGCCGTCTGTAGATATATAACCAGCCTTTGCTTGAAGTTCTCTCTGCACAGCTGAAATTGTTACATGTTGCCATTTTTAGCCGCATTTTTCCAGTGGAATTGAAAACAATGTTGCTGGGCTGCCTTTTTCATGAAATACATTTCTTGGCAGCTGTCAGTCAGTGAGGCCTGGCTCCTCTGAGCCACCTGGATGATCTGTAACCCTTTTAAGTTCAATGGTTCACTGGAAAATGAATGGATCTAGCGCCAAAACAGCACTTTGAAGGTTGCAAAGCTGCATTTTAAAGGCATTTCTGTTTTTTTAGCCCAATTCTGCAGCCTTTCTAAATATTAAATGGAACAGAGCACAATGGCATGCTCCTGCGGTGAGAATTCTGTTTTCACCCCCACTTTGACTGTGTGGCAGGGGTGTGCACCTTTTTGTGATTGTGACCCACACGCAGTTTTGCAGGTTTTTGTGCGCACAGGGGCTAGTGCATCCATTTTTGGCTGTTTCTTTCCCCATTTGTAAAGTGGTGCAGTGGGGCACATTGGCATGGGTCAAAATATCCCACATCCCATTGCTGTTCCAACAAGGAGTCCTCATCCGGCTCCTGTTACCCTTTGGCCATTGCCGGTTGCACCGCCCCCTGTGGGGGAGGAAGCAGCTCTGACAGACGCTGATAACGTCACAACTGGTACGCAAGACACGCGTGAGTCAGATGATTATGTTCCTGCTGATGGGGAACCCTCAAACGTAGACATGCCCTCCAGAGCCTCTACTCCGGACGAGATGAGGTCCTTGATCTCTAGGGCCGTTAGAAGGTCTTCAATCTAGTGCCATAGGAAAAGAAAAAGTATGGCTTCCATTTCGAACTATGGTGGTCCTCCAAGAGGTCAGTTCCCTTGTTGGATGACATTTGGGAGAATGGCCCGTCGGTCATGAAGACCCCTAATACCACTCCTGCGAAAGGGGACCACTTGGAAAAGAAGTACCGGGTTCTGGACTCGGCCCCTAAGTGCCTCAGGTCTGACCCCTTGCCAGACTCAGTGGTCTCGGTCGCAGCTAGGAAGAGGTGCTCCAACCAGTCGTCTTCGTCTATGGTCCCTCCAGACCAAGTGGGTAAAAAGCTAGATGCAGCAGGAAAGTGCATTGTCACTACAGCAGCATCGACGATCAAGGACGGCAATGCCCTCGCCATCCTCTCAAAGTATGACCGGGAGTTATGGTACAATTTGGGGCCCATCCTCAACTTCCTCCCAGAGGATAAAACAGCCGAAACCCTACCTATGTTCCAAGAAGGGGAGGTGGCTTCCGGCCATTCGATTACAGTTGCCCCCGACATTTCTGATTCAGGCTTTCACCAGATGGGCAATGGTGTGGCCCTCCACTGCCAGGTTTGGCTCAAGGCCACCAACTTCTGCACGGATGTGCAAACAGAGGTAGTCAAAATTCCGTTCATTGGTGACAACCTCTTCGGAAAGGTAGGCAACAAGACTCAACAGGCCATTCTTTAGGCACTCGTAAGCAGAGGAGGCCGTCCTTTCACTCCTCTAAAGGGAGAGTCTCAAGATCCTCTGAGGGGTTCACCCATCCTATTACCAGCCCTCCCATTCAACCACCTTCAGGAGACTTATAGGGGACGCTCCCAGACTTACGGTGGTAGCACCCCCCATACAGGACGCCGAAGCAGGCCTGAACCGGCCCAGGACCCATTCCCCCACTCTGCACCATAGTGGGAGGCTGTTTATCACAATTATTCGATCAGTGGTGAACGATCTCCACGGACAAATGGATGCTCTATGTCCTTTAACAGGGGCACACTCTGTAATTCCAGGACCAATGCCCTATTCCTCCTGTTATATGACAAGAACTGCACCTGGCACAGCTACTAAAGGAGGTTCACGCCATGCTCAGCAAAGGGGCTATAGGACTAGTCCATTAGCACCTCTGGGGCTGCAGAGTGTACTCTAGATTCTTCCTGGCAAGGAATAAGCCAGGAGGGTGGAGACCCATTCTAGACTTGCGATCCCTGAACAAGTTCCTCAAATTTCAAAGGTTCAGGATTGTCACGTTGCTGCACGGGCTGGACCAACTGGACGAAGGAGATTTCCTGGCGATCCTTGACTTGGAGGATGCTTACTTTCACATTCATTGAAAACACTGGAAGTTCCTGAGTTTTGTCGTTCAGGGGCACCATTACCAGTTCACGGCCCTGCCCATTGGCCTGAAATTGGCCCTGAGGGTGTTCACCAAATTCATGGCGCCACAAAGGAACCCACGTCTATCCTTGCCTGCACGGTTGTCTTATCCAAGCATGATTTCATGCACTGGCATTCCGCAGAGACAATCCAGACCCTGGCTTCTCTGGGATTCTCGATTAGGAGGCCTGTGTAGTTCCATCTTAGAACACACTATTTCTGGGCACCCACCTTGACACACTCTCGCGTCTAGCGACTCATTCAGAAGAGAAGGTGAAGACCATCCAAGGATGGTCCAACGGCTATCAACCACTTCTGTTACAGCAGTACAGTCCATCAACTCCCTGCTGGGGATGATGTCCTCCTGCATCCATCTGGTTCCCTTCTGCAGACTGCAATTGAGACCCCTTCAAGAGTTTCAGAATGCCAGATGGCAGCAAGTAAACGGCATGTGGACCGACAAGATCTCCCTCAATTCAGCATTTCCCTCGGGCCCTGCAATGCTGGTCAGTTCGCCAGCATCTCTCGCAGGGCTCTCCCTTTCAGATCCTGGTTGACGGGTATGGGGGGCGGCCACAGAAGAGAAGAGAAGGAGTTGCACATCAGTATCCTGGAACTGCGGGCAGTCTTCTGGGCCCTCAAAAATGTTCAGCCTCAGCTCCAGGGGAAGGTGGTGCGATTCTTCACGGACAACACCACCACCATATTTTGTTTGTTTGTTTGTTGTTTATTTATTTATAGTGCGTGCCAGACCCAGGGGCATCAGGGCGCAAAGGATAAGGATATGTTCAACATAGTTACAGGGTGCATGGGTACATGAAATGCACAAAAATAAACTACACAGGAATATACAAAAGAACATCATATATCATACAAGTATGTACAGTGCAAATAAACTACACAGAAATATACAAAAAAATCATACATTATACAAGTGTGTACAGTGTGAATAGGATTAAGATTAAAGTGAGCGCAATACATTAGGGAAGGAGTGGACTAACCCATAATAAGCGAATCAGTAGGCAGAGGGGTGGGCGTCAAGAGCGTGTAGGTCAGGGAGTTATTTGTCATTTTCTTTTAGCCAGTTGGTCAAATTCTGTCTGAATTTGGAGAAGGGCTGGGGTTCTCTAATACCGGGAGGTAGGGAGTTCCACAGTTGCGCAGCCTTAACTGGGAAGCTGTGTCCTCCTATGGTAGAGAGTCTGAATCGTGGAACTTGGAGGCAGTTAGCGTTCGCTGTTCTTGTCGGTCTAGACAACGTTTTTTTACAGATTCGGTTCGAGAGGTATGGTGGTGCATTATTATGAAGGCACTTGTGAGTAAGGGAGGCAATCTTAAGGTGGATTTTATCAAAGGTGGGTAGCCATTTGTGTTCTCTTCTCACAGAGGAAATGCGCTCATTTCTATAGATCTTCAGAGCCGCTCTCAGAGCATTATTCTGGAGAACCTGTATTTTATGGATGGTCTGTTTATTCACTCTAATGTAGAGTGTGTTGCAGTAATCCAATTTAGACAGTATGAGTGCTCTGGCGAGCATGAGGCAACTGTCGGTGGAGAGGAATTGTTTACTGGCTCTGATAAGTTTGCATGTGAATGCGTTAGCAGAGGCTATGGAGTTGACTTGTTTAGAGAAGTTCAGTGTGGCGTCTAGCTAAAAGCCTAGGGTTTTCACTTCCTTTGCTACTTTTGTATTATTGCCATCAATAATGAAGTTGGCATAATCTGGGCTAAATTTGGATATGTAGGCAGGGGTGGCTAAGATGATAAAGTCAGTTTTGTCATCGTTCAGGCATAGACCATGGGTGGCAATCCATGCCTGAACGATGCTGTAAATTCTATTCACCAGAGCCAGATCCACAGCGTAGTCTCCTGAAAGCGGAAGGAGGATTTGGGTATTGTCTGCATAGTTCATGTAGGCGATACCCAAATGATCCATTTCGTCGAAGAGGGGCTTAGTGAATATATTGTAGAGTGTGGGTGACGCACAGGATCCCTGTGGTACACCGCAGGTTATAGGGATGGGTCTGCTGAGGCTGATGGAGAGAAGACTCTCATGGTCCGGTTACTCAGAAAAGACTCGATCGAAGTTATAGCCTCCTTAGAAAAGTGAGCTGCAGAGTCTAGGTGACTACATAAGACTGAGTGGTCAACCAAGTCAAATGCAGCCGAGAGGTCTAGAAGGAGGAGTAGGGCTGCTTGGCCTTTATCTCTAAACTCATCTATTTGGGCTTTAAGATCAATTAAGGCCGTCTCCGTGCCATGTTGGGGGCGGAAACCGGATTGACCAGATCCTAGTAAGCGGTTAGATTCCAGGAAATTCTGTATTTGAATATAGGCCACTTATCTAAAATATTTAGAAGAAATGGCAGTCGTGATGGGCCTAAAGTTTGTGGGAATGACAGGGTTGAGGGTTTGCTTCTTCAGTAATGGCAGTACTCAGGATTCTTTCAGGTTGTTTGGGACAGTACCGGTAGTGAATGAGGAGTTAATAAGTTTAGTTATAAAAGGCGAGAGTTCTCTTGCGGCATCCTTGATAAGTTGTGCCGGGCATTGGACTCCTTTAAGATCCAGTATGACCTTCTCCACCTCAATGGTCGATACTTTGGAGAAGCTAAAGTGCAATTCTTGATTATGAGGTGGTGGGGGAGCTATACTCTGAGTTTGAGGTGTTAGAGAGGCTTTCTTGTGGGCAATTTTAGTTTGTAGGTTGACGACTTGGTTAGTTAAGGCGTGTTGGATGCTGGAGCACAACTTTTTATCTTTAGTGCAATTATCTTGTGGTACAATGGGTGTTTCCAATTCTTTCAGGATACTGAACAATTCTTTGACACTAGATTTGGATTGAGATATTCTATTATTATAAGTCTCCTGTTTGGCTAGAAGGATGTCTTTCTTATATTGGGTTGAGACCTTAGTAAGGTTTAGTTTGTTTTCTGCGGTGGGGGATAGTCTCCAAGCAGTTTCAAGCTTTCTTTTAATTAGTCTGAGGTTTTTTAGTTGAGGGGTGAACCAAGAGTTAAGGTGTTTTTTTGGGTTTGCTAATCCTTAGTTTGAGCAGTGCGATATTATCGAGGGCTGAATTCATGGCTTCGTTATACTGTTCAACTAGAGAGTTTGGGTCCATGTTGTCCGGTACAGAGTTCAGTTTGGGTAATATGTGGGGCAGCAATTTTTCAGCTATGAGCTTTTTGTTCCTTGTGAGTGAAGGTGGGGCAGGCGATGACTTGGCCGTGGCAAGGTTGGTTGCCAATGTGAATAATAGGAGATGATGGTCTGTCCAAATCTGAGGAACAATGGACGTAATATTTACCTCACAATTATATTCTGCTATCCAGTCGAGGATTTGACCTTTGTTATGCGTGGGTGAGTTAACTTTCTGGGAGAACCCAAGCTCTGTCAGAGTCATAGCAATGGCGGTGGAGTGGGTATCCTTAGAATCATTGTAACCTAAGTTAAAGTCTCCTAACACTAGTGATTGGGAGGTGTTTTTTAGATTATTGGACAAGGTCGTAGAAATATCTTCCGAGAAGGTTCCAATGGGACCTGGTGGTCTGTAGATGAGAAGGATATTTAGTGTTTGTGAGTGGGCAGTGGCAATTTTGACCGTGAGACATTCACAGGATTTCATAGAAGGTGTTGTGGCAATTCTAATGTCCAAGTTGTTCTTAGATATAATTGCTATTCCTCCACCTCGAGAGATATGTCTATCTGCTCGTAATATGGTATAATTATCAGGGACTGACAGTGATAGGGCAGGGCCTGCTGCATCATGTAACCAAGATTCAGAGATGGGCAGGAAGTCCAGGTTGTCTGTTAGTATAATATCTGATATCTCGGTTGCATGGGCCACTAAAGACCTAGCGTTTATGAGAGCTCCTTTAAGGTTAGGTCGGTGGCTTTCTAATGTAGGGGTGGCGCTCAGTATGTCTTTGGTTGCCCGTTTAGTACGGTTTGGTGTGGGTCTTTTGTGGTTGGTGAAACTCGTATTGGACTCTGCAGTTACTTTCTGGAGTCGGCAATTTTTTAGGTGGTTTAGTTCAATTTTTTTGGTCGGTAACTCATGCAGTTTGGATAGGCGAGCGCGCAATCTTAAATTTCTGTCAGTAGTGCTACATGGTATCTGTAAGGTTGAGTATTCTTGGTACTGGCTCGTTTTTTGTGCCAGCGTGTCTAGCATAGTATGGCAGATGAGAGAGTTGGAGGGGTCGTAGTACAGGAAAGCATGGTGCTAGTTTTATTGAGCATCCTGTTAGTCTGTAATGCTGGTATAAGGGAAGAGGCGATATAGAACATTAACCAAACTATCTTACAAAGGGTACCTGTTCGTGGTTTGCCTAGACCGTGATTGTACATACTGGTGGCGGGTGGCAGGCAGTCCTGGGTGAGCCGGATGGGCTGCTAGTCGGCTAATTCCAGGCACGGTGTAGTAAGGTACGGGGATAGGTAGACTGGAATAGGTATATTCAAGTTAACTACCTGTTGTAATCCCAGTGGAACACAGTTAGGCTGGTTGCTTTAGACTATACTAGGATAGTTAGGGTGTATCTGGTCTGACCAGCTAATGCCAGAAACCTACCAAGGGCAAGGCGCTGACAGTAAAGTTTTACATCAGGAAGCAGGGTGGGACGCACTCCCCGCTCTCTACCGGGAGGCATAGAATCTATGGCACAGGGCCATTGCTCAACGCATGTTTCTCGTTCCATTTCACCTGGCAGGCATCCAGAAAACCATTGCAAACTCTCATCAGGGAGCTGCGCTCCTGCCTCACATGGAAGCTTCAGCAAGCATAAGTGTCTTGTCTCTTCAATGAGTGGGGTCTCCCTCAAATCAACCTCTTTATCCCCAGCCACAGAGTATAGGGGATGCCTTCCCATAACCTTGGTAGGGCTTCTTCCTGTGCACTTTTCCGCCGATTCCGCTGTTGCTACGAGTGATCAACACACTTGGATGTTGCCACTGCAGGAGGATCCTCATTGCACCGGCATGGCCCAGGCCGATCTGGTACTCTGACCTTCTCCATCTGTCGGTGGTTCTGGCCATCAGACCGGCTCCACTTCCAGACCTCTTTGCTGCCTTTATAATGCAAGAACATTCTAGCAAAGGACAGGGCCCCTCTATGCTTGCTTGCTACAAACACAAGTGAAAGCGCTTTATGGTATGGTGCTAACCACAGAAGATTTCTCTTCTGTATGTGACAGCTCTACAGCTTCTCCCGTATCTGCTCTTGCTGGCCTAGTCTGGCCTTGCCCATGCATCTATTAAGATCCAGCTGGCTGCAGTATCCAAGTACACCCTGGCTCCAGGCACGCTCTCCCTGCGGTCGTTCAAGCTCATTAAGGAGTTCCTCGAGGGCCTTTTCAGAACATTCCCTCCGGTGAAGGCTCCTGCCCCAGCTTGGGAACTAAACGTGGTACTAGACTGATGGGCCCTGCGTTTGAACCTATGCATTGTCATGGAAGAACGCTTTCCTGGTGGTGTTGCCTCGGTCACGCTGGTCGGGGAACTGCAGGCTCTCGCCTGTAGATTTGTCATTTCACTCAGCAAAGGTGGTTTTGCAAACTCATCCGGCAAAAGGTACCATCAGACTTTCATCTAAACGAGCCTTCAGTCCTGCCAGTTTTCTTTGCGAATCCTTCTTCGCCTGCTGAAAGGTCATTGCATTCGCTGGACGTTGTGCGTGCCCTGAAGTTCTATGTCGCACACACAAAGGACTTTCCAAAGACTTCTGAACTTTTCATCAATTTTGGACCTGTGGGACATGGGAAGGCCCTGAATAAGGCTTCCATCTCTAGGTGGCTCTCCAGCTGTAACATGCATTGCTATCGCCTGGCCAACAGACCGCTTACAGGCCTGCCGAGAGCTCATTCCATCAGAGACATCAAAGCAACTACAGCGTTTCTCTCTGGTGTTCCCCTGCTCGACATCTGCAGGGCTGCTACTGGAAGGTCTACCCACACCTTCCAAAGTTCAACTGTATCTACGGGGATTTCAGGGTGGAGTCCCGGGACGGAGTTAAGTCTGTTTTAGGGGTACTTTTATTGCATCTGTGAGCCTTGCCAACTCCTGTGGTTGTGTACATTGTACTGCTGTGTAATTGTATTCATGAGCGTGTAAATCCATGCAAAACCCCATGCTGGAGAAGGAACAAGTTACTTATCTATAACTCTTGTTCTACAGCATGGGTCTTGATGGGTTCACATGCGAACCCTCCCTCCTTCCCCTCTCTGGCTTTTTTTGGTAATGCTCCCACTTTAATTTATGTGCGCGACCAAATCTGAAGATGACCACCAGGGGTAGAGCTTAAGAGGACGAGAGTCATATGCTGGGGCAGTATGACGCAAGGTGGCACTGATAGGCTATGTAAGTGATGAGCAGTTTTTAGCTTAAAAGCTAAACTGCTTCAGTTTTACAGAGGATTCCCAGCCTGACGACGGGGGAATATTCATGAGCATGTGAATCCATACAAGACCCATGCTGGAGAACAAGAGTTACAGGTAAATAATTTTTTCCATTTTGCGCATTACACACTTTGTACTTCAAAAGTTAAAGATAAGTCTCAACAGTGGCCTGCCTTCTTGTCATACTATCCCTATGCTGTGTGTGCAGGTACCTATAGTGCTCCTCGAGTTGACCCCATATATTGTATTTTCCATGTTTGGTTTGGTCGCAGGAGTTAGAGTTTTGAAAGCAGGCTGAAAAATGACCAACCCACCACCAGCAGAGAACTGAGCATTCGTTGCAAACTTCACCACAGTCCTAAAAACATTTGATCCAAAGCCTAGCGTTAGGAACAGGTCATATAAAAAGAATGACTAACTGTATATTTGACATTGTGGTCTCAGTACCCTGGCACTGACAGCCCAAATAGAGAGGACTCCAATTTGTGCAGTTGTGGTGTGACACCCATAAAATGTTTAATCACTGCATGGCCAGGGGCCGTGCAGAGGAAGCACCTGTAGCGTGTAGAAAAAAATGTAAACTAAAGTTGTTCAGGGGGCAGAAAGCACCAACGCTGCATCGTATGGGGGTTGCCAAAGTAGACACCTCTGAAGCAGGAGTTGATGATCTAGTCAAAATCGGCACATCATGCTCGGGGAAAACATCAGCATCCAGAGATCAACTCAACCCAGACACCTAAAGAAAAGGAACTCATCCTCCTTGCATCTCAGAGAGACTGACCAGAAGGGCATCCCTGAACCCAACATATTGTGTGCATAAGGCTGGAGGAGTAACAATGGCCAAATTGCTGCTGAAATCAAGTGATGTCGCTGCCCAGCCAAAGCCCAAAACAAGCACCAAGGTCCATGAATTATGTAGCACAATGCTGGCGCTAAATCTCTTTATCCTCTAGATGTTGTTCTGTAGACCTCTGCATCACTTAAGAAGTTCATAACGTTCCCTTTATGAACTTGTCAATCTTCCAGATTCTTGTTGTGAATAAATATGGTATACAGGCATTGTTTTGAAAACATAGTTTCGAATGACGAAAGTTTCGGAAAAAAATGCATCAAAAAAATGCATTGTTTTTGTAGGTAAAGTTTTTTTTTTTTAAACTAAAATGGGTGTTAAGGTGTCAAAAAACAGGGGGTTAGGGGAGGGGCCATTTAAAAAAAAATGCTTTTTTTCGATGCATTTTTATTCGAAACTTTGCCATTCGAAACTATGGCTTTCGAAACTATCACTAGGAACCATAAATATTACTTTGTTAATACTTATTTGCAATACGGCCTTTGAATATATCATCTAACACTATTGTCAATTTACCAAGTGGCAGTGTGCGAGTCACCATTTTCCAAACCAATTGCACTTAATATCAAGGCCCTGTTTGGGTGGGCTTTGTGGAAGGGTGAACGCTGGATGCCTATATTACTATTACCTTTAAGGTGGTAATCAAGCGCACATGTATATATGTCGAACCCATTACACGGAATATTTAAAAGTATTTATATTCTTGACAGTTTTATGTTTCACAGTCTATGTAACTATTTGTATGTAGCTATTAAACAGTGGAGCACTGTACAAAAGACTAAAACGAGGTTTCAAGAGAGATAACGTAGTTTCTTAGGATAACAGAGGTGCGTTAAGGTCACTGGTGCTCTGAGAGAAACTGCCTCAACAGCACAGTCCTCCTGTTCCTGTCTGAATCTTAATAATAACAAGTAACTCAGGTTCCTCAAGTGATCCTGCATGTGCTGACAATTCCTAACAATCTGATAATGATACTCAAACACCAAACTCAACCTCTCCTTAATATGGCAGCATAGGGTTAATCTGGCCCCAACCTGTAGGAGCAGTTTTTGACTCTTACCATATCGCAGTAAACCCCTGTTATGCCAAACATTAATGAACACACCAAATATATATTTGTGTTCCACTATTTAATCAATTGAATAATTAAACTTCAAATGTACACATAGTGAACCAATAATGTCCAAATCTCTTAAACCTTTTTGTGTACATGTTGTAGAAAATCAATACATCCATACAATACACAACATTTATGCCGACAAGTGTTTTGCTTAGGGTTCACAATTCATCTTTTGTGGCCTCTAGTGAGCTTTTGTCCAGCCTATTGCAATCCTTTAAACTAATCTATTAATTAATCCTGAAAATCTTCACTTTTTCCAGAAGGCTAAAGTTTAACTCCTTAGTTTCTGATCAATAAATCTCTTGTATTATTTTCGTATCTTTTTCTTCTCAAAAACTCCTACAGGCCCTGATAAGCATGTGGAATCAGCATTGAGAACGCTAATTCCACGCGCTTATCAGGATCCGTAGGAGATTAATGTTGGAAGTAATAATGTTGGCATTTATATGAATGTGCTCTAGGAGGTTGTTACACAGCATTAGTGTGTGATAGACAGCCCGTCTCTGTCGAGCATTTATTTTCCAGTCATGCAGTGTTGCGGCTTCTGGAAGTGTGCTGCCCTCAGAAATGGTTTGCTTTCTTACTAAGAAAGGCGACAAATTCAAACATTTGATGTGTTGTGTGTGAATTGTAAGACAAATTATGTTCTTAATAATGCCAAACGTTATGATAACGAGAACATTAACTTACAATGCATTAACTAGTCTACAAACTCAAGTAACAGGCTGCAGTTGTACCATACCACTGATACTCATTTCAGACTTTACTGGAATTTGCACGGATTGTTTCGGGTAACAACCTATGTTTGAAGTGTCCGTAGGAGAGGAGTAACAAAAACCTCTTTTCCAATCTCTTTGAAAGAACAATTAAAAGGAGACATTGTTCTGCAATTGAAGGACTAAGTGATATATGGATGCTCGTGAAGGAGTGCTACCAGAAAACAAGATACAAGCACCTCCCCCATTGAGGTTCATTTACTAATGCTACATAGAGTCCCTAAAGAAGCACTCATTGTGGACACTACATCAGCCTCAACAATGTGAAGTTGTACTAAAAAACAAATGTATGTAATGATTTCCAGTGTTGGGGATCCCGCTGAAAATGTAATCTGGGTAGATCAGATGACGCCTGAGTGTACGTGGAAATAGAGGGCAATTCTTTGTAATTTCATGTTCTCTTTATAATAAAGTTTTTAACCAAATATATTTTTGTGTCAGTGCATTGGTATATCTGAGAATTTTTGTATCAGTTCTCGCGAGAATTATGACCAGTGTTGTACATTCTGAGCATCAGCAGTGGCATAGATGCAAACTTAAATTATTGTGTGCAGGACATTTTGAAACACAATTGCATTTTTTAATGTTTCTAATAGCTTGCTTTTTTAATCACTTCACAGAATCGTTTAGAAAAATATGGATGGGAAGTGGATATTTTCGCATTAGGATTGATATTTTTTGAAATGCTACGGCTATATCCAACTGAAAGTGAAAAATATAGGGTGAGTAATATATTAACTAGATCATTGCCTTGTGTACTCTACTGTAGGAAAGTAAAACTAAATGAAAATATGCATCTTTAAAACTAATAAGTCTCCTAATAAAAATGTGTTTTACATGAATGGTTTTGTTGATATTTTATAGAATTGTAAATTCAGAATGAATGTTTAAAATGCACTGATATGTTAGTACAACACTAATGAGTTATTGGTTACATATACTCTATTAAACAATACATAAAATGTTACATTTTGTACCATTACTGCATGCTTTCCCTCCACACTCCTGGTCTAATACATAGTGTTGGGGCATAATTCGATTTCTGGGGATTCTGCTGTTGCATTTTATGGGACCTGCACACTTTTTGCTTTTCATGGTAGTTTTCTTGGCTCTTTGACCTTATTTGTTTTGTCAGGGGGACTTCTGCTGAAGTTTCCCCTGACCACTGCAACCCTTTTTGATGTTCCCTATTTGGGTTTTTATGTCCTCACCACCATTTTGTTTATGGCACCCCTTTGCTTGTGGGGCCATTGTGCTAGCACAGACTCACTCCGAACCCACTCCTGGTCCCTTTCCAGATACAGCCCCAGAGCACATCCATTGTGCAAATGAAGTGTTCATACCACCTTTAGTCACCAAATACATTACATGACTAAGAAGGCCTTCAATAAGTTGTGCTCCACATGAATCCTGCATTTGGCCTAGGCTTGAGGCGACTCTCCAAGATGGCCGCCTTGGTCTTTGGCACTGCAGCCATGCACCTGATGCAAGCCTGGGCCCTTGTGATTGGCTGCATCACCACCTTATAGACAATCACAGTCACTGGGAGGCAGGAGCCAGCCCATTCACACAAGGCCCACATCTAAGGCCCTGTCCGTCCCTGTCGGTGCCTGCCGTGTTCCAGGCCCAACTCCTTGGCACCATTTTCGTCTTGTTTCTAAAGGCATATTCTCACTCATCGCTCCTCCTGACTGTTTTTTCCCAGATCTGCACCATGGTGTGAGTTCTGGGGCTGCCTCATCCACATAGAACCTTTTCTTCTCTGCCTTCCAAGTCTGCAATTCTGGAAATACCCCTTGCTCTATGGTGACTCTGTTCTCTGCCTTTTGCACTGTGTCTCACACCACCATCTTTCTGATTGCCAAGCTGCCCTTCCTGTATCCATGACACCTTGCAGTTGTTTGAAAATCGTACTTAACTGTGCCCCTTTGCTGCTTAGAAAGTGCCTGTTTGTTTGAAATTTGGACTTAGCTGTGCCCCTTGCTGCTTAGAGAGTGCCTGTTTGAAAACCTGCTGTTTGTTTGAAAATTGTATTTAGCTGTGCCCTTTTCTGCTTAAAAAGTGCCTGTTTGCCTGTAAATCATATTTAGCTGTGCCTGGTTGCAATATGCATATTCGCCTGAAACCACCCCCCACCCCCATGGCACCCTCTGTCCCCTACACTCTGTGTCCCACCCCCCACTGTGTCCCCCCAACCCCTCCCTCCTTTGTGTCTCCGTGCATCAGCCTGGTAAGTGTCCTCCGTGCCATTGCAGCTAACTATGACACTATCTATCTCTATCTGCTCCAACTGCTTCTCAATTTCATATCACTAAATCTGTCTGGAAGAAACTTGAGAAGGAAATATTGGGCTCAAACCCAGGCCTTACTATGGCAGACACCTATGTCACTGCTTCCGCCAGAGAGACTCTCACAGACTCCTCTTTGTCGTTCCCTCACCTGACCTATGGACCCGATACATGGTCGTCTTTCTCTCTTCTATCGCCTCTTCCCCCATTAATGGTGGCACCCGCTGGGACGTCCACCTCAACCTCTTCACCATTTCCAGGGTCGTCATCAATGGCTATCGGAATGGAACCGTCATGGTTCAGGGTCCTCAACCCAACCTTCTTCTCTTAGACAGGATATTACCTCACCTCTCAAACCTTACCTCTCCCCCTGATCATGCTCCTTTGCCCACAGTGCCTTCCTCCTCCTCTGTACAAGCTCCCTTGCCTGCTGTGCCATCTTCCGCCTCTGCACAGTCTCCCTTGCCTGCTGTGCCTTCTTCCGCCTCTGCACAGGCTCCCTTGCCTGATGTGCCTTCTTCCGCCTCTGGACAGGCATCCTGGCCTTGCCTTACTGTCCCAGCTCCCCTGTCGGCCTTGGCTCCTCCGCCATCCTCCACTATTCCTCAGACTCTCTTGCCCCGCCTTACCCCACACGGAAGGCCTTCAAAGATGGCAAGCTGCTCCATATTGCCATGCTAAACTCTCCCTCCGCTGTCAAACACTCGTCTGACATCTGCAACCTCCTTGAACGCATGGACCTTGATGCTCTCGCCATCACTGAGACATGGTCCAAGGACAGCTCTGTCACAAGCTTTCACACACTCCTCACTGAAGGATACAATATCCTCTCTGTACCCTGGCCCAAGGGGTTGGGAGGGGGAGTGGCACTGATCTTCCCAGAATGGATACCTGTGTCCTGCATCCCCACTCAGGCCTACTCCTCTTTCGAATGCCTAGTCTGCAGGCTCTCACTCTCTTCTAAATCTTCCCTCCTTATGCCCACCTTCTATCGGCCACCAGGGCAATCCACTCTCTTCCTCTCAGAATGGTCTGACTTCTCCTCTCTACTCTCCTCCTCCTCTCAACTCCCTCTGCTGGATGACCTCAATATCCATCTGGGCTCTCCTGACTCCTCAGGACTTCTCTGCAACCTATGCGATTCCTTCTCCCTCTCCCACTCTATCTTATCTTCTGGCTCCACGCACATAGCTGTCCACACTTGGGATGCTCTCATGTCTACCGACATACCTCTCTCTATCCCTCTCACTACCTCTCTCTCTTTGACAGACCACTCTCTTCAAACTTGAAGCTCTGTTCTCCTCTTGCAGAGGCTCACCTAGGCCACTCGGATTCAGTCACTAGACCCATGAAAGGAGTGACAGCGGCTGCCTTTGCCTCCACCTACTCTCCGCCTACTACTACTAATGCGGCTGACTTCCACCCTGACACAGGCCTCGCTTCCTTCAATCTCTCCATCTCCAACACCCTTGACATTCTTTCCCCTCTCATGAGGGTCCGACTGAAGCCTTCCAAAAAGAGCAACTCTTGGTACGACTGAGATCTGGCTGCCCTTAAACGTAAGTGTAGGGTAGCTGAAAGGAAATGGAATACGTCAGGTGGGCCTTCTGACAAACTGGCTTGCTTCCTCCTTCAAAGGCAATATCGACTCTGCATCCACACCAAGAAAATAGTCTTTATTCAAGCCTGCATCTCCGTGGCATCAAACAACACAGCCAAGCATTTCAAAGTCTGTAAGCAACTGGCCAATCCTACAGCAGCCTCCTCTTCTGTCCCACCCACCCAGGACCTTTGCTCCGCCCTGGCTTCTCACTTCTCCGCAAAAACCCAAGACATCCTTTCCTCTCTCACCTCCACACCACATCATACACCAACACCCTTGGAGCCTCCCTTGGCTTCTCCACCACTTCTCCTCTCTTCTCCCACTCCCATCACACCTGATGAGGTCACCAGACAAGTCCGGTCTATGAAGGCCTCGTCCAAACAGGTGGACCACGGCCCCTTCAAAACTATTAAGGACAACATTGACTCTCTCACTCCAACCTTGGCTGATCTCTGCAATCTCTCTTTTGCCACTGCAGTTTTCCCAACTTCTCTTAAGCACTCCTTTGTGCACCCTCTGCTTAAGAAACCCTCTGCTGACCCCTTCATTCCAGCAAACTACCGCCCCATCTCTAGCACCCCTTTCCTGGGCAAACTCCTGGAGAAGCTGGCTATCTCTCAGCTCACCATCTACACTGAATCTGCTGGTTGCCTCCACGACCAACAGTCTGCTTTAGAGCGTCCAGAGGCACGGAAACTGCTCTTCTGAACACCCATGAAGACCTGCTCTCAAATCTTGCCACCAACACTCCCTCTGTCCTCATTCTTCTTGACCTCTCCTCTGCCTTAGACACAGTAAACCACAATATCCTGATCGCACGTCTCCATGACACCCTAGGAATCACTGGTCAGGCGCTGGCATGGTTAACCTCCTTCCTGTCCGACCGCCCATCTGAGGTGGTACTTGGGCTCTTTCTCTCCGCTATCACTCTTTCAACCTGTGGCGTCCCCCAGGGCTCTAACCTTTCCCCCTGGTTCTTCAAGGTCTACATGGCTGCCCTGGCACGTGAGATTGCCAGTTTCTCCAGCATGGGGTCTGGCATGGATTCACATGCTCATGAATATTCCCCGTCGTCAGGCTGGGAATCCTCGGTAAAGAAAAAACCAGTATCAGTTTCGTTTCTGATCTGTCTTTCGTAGTAATAACCAATCACTGGTCTCTGCGTCATACTGACCACAGCCAATGACTGCCCTCTACCTAAGCACCGCCTCTGGCAGCCATCTTCAGATTTTTACCGCACGTTCATGTGTTGGGATCCTCGTGCTATTGCTCTCGAGCGTTAGTGCTATTTTTTCACGTTTTTTTTCAAAAACTTCGTTTTTCGGTCAAAAGAGCCTCAAGCTCCACCGACTCTCCATCCGATCAACGGGGACCCGTGTCGGATTCGTCTGCGCCCCTCAAGGGTGAAGATTTTGTCGAGCTACGCTTTTGGAGGACTCCAGAAGCTTCTCAGGCCCGGACATGGCCCAGGACAAGGGAAGCTCGACGCCCGGAAAGCTGTTCAGGATCTGCCCTGGATGCCAGCTGCAGAACGTCTTTAAGGAGGACGAACACTCCTTTTGTCTCTACTGCTTACATGAGGACAAGACGCACGTGGAGAAGGACTGTGCGTTTTGCGGCAATATGTCGGAGCGGACCATGAAGGACCGCCATCAACGTCTCGCCAACTGGCTGGAAGGGAAGAGCCCGTCAGGCGAGAAGAAGAGGAAGAAATCCGAGCGGTCTTCTAAGACCTTTGAGGACGCCCCGGCGACGGGGGTCCAACACAAGGCCAAGCACCGCGAGTCCGCTGGCACCGGGAGCGCCGAACGGTCGGGCTCTACGGGCGCCAGGCAGGGCGCACCCTCCCCGGCACCATCAGCCACGAGCCAATGCTCTGGGTCGGGTAAGAGGAAAGGCGAGCACCCGGCGAAGCTCCTGGAGAGGCCCCGGTCGAGCTCGAAGGCCCCATCGGAGGGGGAGCGAGGCAGTGTCCCCCCCCCAAGGATAAGGCGGTGAGCGCACCTAAGGTGGTGAAGGCCTTAATCCATCCGGCCAAGCCCTCTATCGATACTGTCGCGGCGGCCCTGGCTCAGCCTGTGGAGGCTACACCAGTGGTGGCGACCTCGGGGCTCAGAGTCTCCCTGCCACCTCGGAGGGAGTCCTCTTTTGTGCCCATCGATAGGACCCCCGTGAAATCCCCGGCGGGGAAGAAAAAGGGGGGGCAGGGCGTCGTCGTAGATTCGGCCTCAACCTCGGAGGAAGAGCTGATCGAGGTCTTAAGCCACGGCCTTGGCGTGGAAGAAGACCGGCCCGTCGGGATGGATCCCGACGCAGGTGACGACGACATCGTCGAGGGTGCCGACGGGGCCCCTGATCGCCCGTCGGATTCCCCTCTGCCAGCGCCGCAAGACAACTCGGCGGCCATTTTGTTGGCTATACAGTCCTTATGCTCAGAGATAAGGACGAGACTACCGTTGCCGACGGAGGAACCTCTCCCGTCGGGGGATCCTGAACCGGGACCTTCTGGTGTTCCCCTGCCCAAGAAAAGAAGGATTCACCCTCCACCTCCTTTTCAGCCGTCGCGCCCCGTCCAGCCCTCCTCCCCGTCCACCCGAGGGGATGATACGGGGACTGACACGGCAGCGACGGGTACGGACGACGAGGTATACGACGAGGATCTACCGTCGTCACCTCCCACCAGGGCTTCTCCGCCCGACGAGATTGGATCGTTCCACTCCATGATCGCCAGGGCATCCAAGCTTTTCCAACTCTGCCCTGAGGAGAAGAAAAAGGAAGGATTCCTTTATCAACGGCGCGAGGCCAAGAGGAAGACGGTCCTCGCGGTGCCTCTACTGGACGACATTTGGGATGAGGGCCTCGCCCTCCTCAAGAACCCTTCCACGACACCAGCTAGAAGAGACCGGTACGAGAAGAAGTACCGGGTCCCGGACGCGGCCCCCCTGTGCCTCCGGGCGCAGCCTACCCCGGACTCCGTCGTCTCCGCGGCGGCCAGGAAGAAAGCGGGGGGGGGGGTGCGGCCTCCACATCGACTTCCCCACCGGACGGCGAGGGAAAGAAATTGGACGCTATGGGACGCAGGGTCATCTCGTCTGCAGCGACGACGATTAAAGCGGCCAACGCCTTGGCTATCGTGGCCCGCTACGACAGGGAGCTATGGTACAAACTGGCTCCCCTGCTGGACTTCCTACCGGACGACAAGAGGGCGGATGCCCTGGAGATCCTACAGGAAGGTGAGGTGGCGTCGGACCACGCCATCACTATTGCGACGGACATCGCCGACACTGGGTTTCGCCAGTTGGGCAACGGCGTGTGCCTTAGGCGGCGTGGATGGCTCAAGGCTACGGACTTCCGTCAAGACGTACAGACCAGAGTCCTGGACATGCCGTTCGATGGGAACAACCTGTTTGGGAAAACAGTGGACGATTCCCTTCAGGCCATTAAAGCGGACACTGAGACGGCCCGGGCCCTTGGGGTTCTGCAGCAACGACGGACGCCCTTTCGGAGCAGCGGAGGCAAGGGCGCCTCCAAAGGTTCCGGCGGCGGTTTCTCCACCTACCGTCAAGCGGCCCGCTCGTCGTCTCAGGAGGCCAAACTGAGGACGAGGACGAGGCAAGTCTGGCGGACCCCGCCGTCGTCGCCAAGGAGGTCAAGGCGGCAAAGCCTCGTCGAAACAGGATTGAACCGGCCGTGGGGTCGGGCCCCCACCGAAGCACCCCGGTGGGAGGCCGGCTGGCGAGCTTCGTCAGCGTGTGGGAGTCCATCTCCACTGACCGTTGGGTGCTGGACGCCTTAGCCCGGGGCCACGCGCTCGAGTTTCAAAGAAGGTGCCCGCGCGTCCCCCCCGTGGCCAGGAAAGAGCTTCACGTCCCTCAGCTTCTCCTGGAGGTAAAGGCGATGCTCAGGAAGGGCGCCATCGAACTCGTCCCAAAGAGGCTTCGGGGCTCCGGAGTTTACTCGAGATACTTCCTCGTGAAGAAGAAGACGGGAGGATGGCGCCCCATCCTAGACCTGCGACGTCTGAACAAGTTCATCAAGGCGCAGAAGTTCCGGATGGTCACCCTCCAGCACGTCCTGGGGCAGCATGAGGAAGGAGACTTCCTGTCGTCGTTGGATTTGGAGGATGCCTACTTCCATATTCCCATCCTAAAGGGGCACCGAAAATTCCTCAGGTTTGTGGTCCAAGGGCGTCCCTACCAGTTCAAAGCCCTCCCCTTCGGACTACGGTCGGCACCCAGGGTATTCACCAAGTGCCTTGCACCGGTGGCGGCGCAGCTGCGCCGCGAGGGGATCCACGTCTACCCCTACCTGGACGACTGGCTCATCCGAGCCAAGACGAGGGAGCTTGCCGTGGAGCACACGGCAAGAACCGTCCAACTTCTCACGGACCTGGGATTCTCCGTGAACTACGCCAAGTCCCACCTGGTACCCGCGCAAAACGCACTGTTTCTGGGAGCGAAGCTCGACACAGTGTCCCTTCTGGCCTCCCCGTCGGAGGAAAGGACCAGGTCCATCCTGGGCAAGGTACAGCGGATGTTGGTTTCCGACGCGGCCAAGGTGAGGTCCATCAAGTCCCTCCTCGGAATGATGTCTTCTTGCATCTACCTCATTCCCATGTGCAGGCTCCGGATGCGCCCGTTGCAGGAGTTCCTGGACGTGCGCTGGATCCAAACGACGGGCGGCTTCGAGGAGAGGATCACACTCGACGAGAGTTTCCGCCGAGCGGTCCGGTGGTGGGGCAACCGCGCGCATCTGACGGCGGGCATGGACTTCCAGACCTCAGACCACCAGGAGACAGTGACCACGGATGCCTCCCTGGAAGGGTGGGGAGCGCACACCGAAAATCTGCACGCGAGAGGCCTTTGGCTCCCGACGGAGAAGCCCCTCCATATCAACATCCTGGAGCTCCGTGCAGTGTTCTGGGCCCTCAGGTCCTTCCTTCCGTCCCTCAAGGGCAAGGTGGTGAGGATCTTCACCGACAACACCACCACCATGTTTTACATCAGGAAACAGGGCGGAACCAGGTCCCCAGCGCTGTCCAAGGAGGCGCAGGACCTGTGGCATTGGGCCATCGCCCAAAGGATGTTTCTGGTGCCGTTTCATCTGGCAGGGATAAAAAACACCATCGCCGACTCACTCAGCAGGGAGCTGCGCTCGTGCCACGAGTGGGAACTACGGCAGGATCTAGTGGATCGCCTCTTCCGACGGTGGGGCACACCCCAGATCGACCTGTTCGCGACGTCGACGAACTCCAAGTGCCGGAGGTTCGCCAGCAGGTTTCCCCAGGCGAGGAGCATGGGCGATGCTTTCTAGTTCCCCTGGGAGGGCCTGTTCCTCTACGCGTTCCCTCCTTTGCCACTGCTAATCCGGCTCGTCAACCAGCTCAAGAGGTCACGGTGCAGGATGATCCTCGTCGCACCTGCGTGGCCGAGGCAGATATGGTTCCCGGACCTTCTGGACTTGTCAGCGTCCCCGCCAATCAAGCTGCCGGTGGACGCGGATCTACTCTCCAGGGAAGGAGGCGCCATCCTCCACCACGACCTGAAATCGCTGAACTTGCAGGCCTGGCTCCTGCAGCGCTAGAGTTTGGAGGATACGACATACCGGCCGACTGCAGAGAGGTTCTTGCAAAGGCCAGGGCGTCCTCGACTCTTAAATGCTACGGACACAAATGGAAGAGGTTCTCTGTCTGGTGCCACGCACAGAAGATTAACCTTCTACGGATTACGGCTCCCCAGGTACTGCCGTACCTGCTGACGCTGGCCAAAGCTGGACTGGCACACGCGTCCATCAAGATTCATCTTGCTGCGATCTCCCGATACACCAGAACCACGGGCTGGACGTCCTTGTGGTCTCATCGTCTGGTGAAAGAGTTCATGAAGGGACTGTTCAGATCGTTCCCGCCGGTGAAGGCTCCGGCCCCGGCGTGGGAGCTCAACGTGGTGCTGACCAAGCTCATGGGACCTCCGTTCGAGCCTCTGCACTCGGCCCCGTTGAAGTTTCTGTCGTGGAAAACAGCGTTTCTTGTGGCCATCACCTCCGCACGACGGGTGGGAGAGATCCAGGCCCTTTCCTGCAAGGCCCCGTACTTGACTTTTCACGACACGAGGGTAGTGCTCAGGACGCACCCCTCCTTCATGCCCAAGGTACCGTCGGACTTCCATCTCAACGAACCCTTGGTGTTGCCTGTGTTCTTCCCGTCGCCTTCGTCGCCGGCTGAGAGGACTTTGCTCTCGCTGGATGTGGCTTGAGCGCTGAAGTTCTACGTGGACCGCACGAAGTGTTTTCGGAAGACGTCACAACTCTTTGTGAACTTTGGACCTGTCAATCAGGGGAAGGCTCTCTCGAAGGCTTCCATTTCCAGATGGCTCTCCGGCTGTATCATGTACTGTCATCGGTTGGCAAACCGACCTCTGCCTGGCCGTCCGAGAGCCCATTCCACCAGAGCGATCGCAGCTACCACGGCGTTCCTTTCTGGTGTGCCCCTGCTGGACATATGCAGGGCTGCTACGTGGAGGTCGACGCACACCTTCACGAAATTCTACTGCGTCGATCGGGATTCCAGGGAGGAGTCCAGGGTCGGCCAAGCAGTGCTGTGCAACCTGTTCGCCTGAGGTGAGCCTGGTGAGGAGGTAAGATGCTTAATGTTGAGTTTGATGTACTGCTTAATGTTGAGCCTTTGCCACCTCCCGTGGTTGTGCATGTCTGTACTGCTATGTATTCTTTATTCATGAGCATGTGAATCCATGCCAGACCCCATGCTGGAGAAGGAACAAGTTACTTACCTGTAACTGTTGTTCTCCAGCATGGGTCTGGCATGGATTCACATGCGAACCCTCCCGCCTACCCCTCTGCGGCTCTTCACTTGGTCATACTGCCACTTCACGTGCTTCCAAATCTGAAGATGGCTGCCAGAGGCGGTGCTTAGGTAGAGGGCAGTCATTGGCTGTGGTCAGTATGACGCAGAGACCAGTGATTGGTTATTACTACGAAAGACAGATCAGAAACGAAACTGATACTGGTTTTTTCTTTACCGAGGATTCCCAGCCTGACGACGGGGAATATTCATGAGCATGTGAATCCATGCCAGACCCATGCTGGAGAACAACAGTTACAGGTAAGTAACTTGTTCCTTCACCTCTAATTTCCATTGTTATGCGGATGACAAGCAACTCTCCTTCAGGCTACCCTCAGCCACCTTCTTTACCTCGCTCATATCAGACTGGCTGTCCACAATTCAATCATGGTGTGCTGCAAATTACCTCTTTCTCAAAGCCAGTAAGACTGAGATCATTCGCATTGGGACTCCTGCTCCCACTTTCCCACTCACTCTGGCCAGCCACCCTTGGCCCTGTGGCCACACCCACATGCGAGGCAAAAAACCTTGGGGTCCTCTTCGACTCCACTCTCTCCTTCTCCACTCACATTTCAGACATCTCTCAAAAGTCCAACTCCCAGCTGCAACTCCTCAGAGTACTTTCTCTTTTCCCACCTTCCCCCCAGAGGCTCACTGTCTCCAGAGCCCTGGTTGCCTCAAGGCTTGACTACTGCAACATCCTCTCTCTCAACCTCCCTGCGTCTGCTCTTACCCAGCTTCTGACCAATTCTGTGCATCGTGTTCTCCCCTCCTCTTCACTTGTCCTCCCCCTCTCCTCTCCTGTACTGTCTGTGCACTTCCATGATCTGAACTTACCATGCCTTGAAGATCGTCTTTCCTTTCCTCCCTGTCTCCCCTCGCACATGGTGATGCCACTATGCTCTTGGAACAACATCAGAATCGTCATCAGACATATTTGTTGTTATCTACACTGTTAATTGTTCTATATGCACTTACTCTGCCTGGCAGACTGGTTATTGTTCAGAAACTCAAGGGCTCTGAATTGTCGTTTTTCTCCCTTGTTCCCTCCCTCCTTGAGCGCCTTGAAACACTTGCCTTGTGTATAGGCACTTTTTTAAAAAAAAAAATGTATTTATTTTTATTTGTAGTTGGTTTACATGAAACCTTTACAAAATTAAACATATAAAAAGAAATAAAATCATCTACATTTTCAGTAGCTTACAAATTAGTCATACTTATCCATCATAAAATTACGTTATGTACAATTCATTCACTTCTAAAAACATCACTTCCATGTACGTTACTTAGCTATCGTATTTGTCCAGTTCAATTTCATTGGTTTTTAATAAGCGGACAAGAGCGAAGATCAACGGTTTATATCTCCCTGTGATCAGTCTATTCCAAAGGTATTCAATGGCATTGTCATAATCAACATTTACAAATTTCATTAATGATAATGTTCTAACCACTTTAAAGTGTGCACGTTCTAACACCAAATGTCTTAAGGTCTCATAGGGTTCAACGCATCCCGGAAATTGGCATTTTGTCTCCTGTTTTTTGTCAGATTCGCTTCCCCAGTGCTTGATCCTTTCTCTGGTTAAGAATAGGTTCATTTTAAAGCACATGTTATACATGCACGCCCGCCCAATTACATGGGAACATGGCAATATATGAACCATTAAGATCTCTTTTGTGTGGAAATTTTGCATATTCAAAGTAATAGGATATCTTGCAATGGCCTCCAATGTGCAAGTCCAATCTTTTTCAAAGAGTTTTTGCTTTACATAGGCAGGTCTAAGGCTTAAGTCACAAGGCGTAACTTCTAATTCATTCAGTAAATTGTGCATTCTCTTATGGAACTGCGTAATGAAATTAGTGCTCTCACTCAATATAATTGCTTGATAATCTTGGTACAGAGAATTCTTAGGTGGATCGAGCATCCTAGCATAGATCGAGGGCGCCCGCCACTCTCCTCTGCATGAAAGTGATACTAGACAAAACTCATGACGAACTATGCAGTTTGGTATTGCTAAGGAAAGATGGAGAGTTGCTTTCATTAGGCGACCTTGCAATATATCCAACTGTTTACCAAAGTTGTACAAAGATATGTCATAAAGAATCACTGGCTCAACTTTTAGATTTAGAAATTCAAGCAATGGATACAACGAGAATTTACTGTACTTTAAAAATATCAGCTTCATTTGGCTGAAAAGAGGCCTGGTTTTAAGCTCAAGTCTTTTGGTCCAGATTTTGATAGACATTACATCAGATACATGATAGCCAAGATATATAATTTCAGTAGATGGTAATATATATGAACCTCGTTAAGTTTCCAGCTGTATTTTTTTTGGTTTTTTTTTCCTGCGTTGAAAACCATCATTGTTGTTTTAGTTCATTAGGTCTTAAATTATGGATGTAGGCACGAAACAGTTTCAAATAACTGCAACTTCATTTGAAGCCCAGATGGAGTTAGGTCAAACAATATGATGTCATCAGTGAATGCCAGCCAATGTAGCTTTAATGTCCCAAGTCTTACTGCAAATACCCTCATATCAGTCCATATTTTCTCAAGATCACATAGGTATAGATTAAATAATAAGGCGGCCAAGTTGCATCCTTGTTTCAGACCGAGCTGCGTGGTAATTGCTTTAGATATTTCACCTGCCACTGTAATTCTTATCGTGTATGAGGTATTAGTGTGGGGTTGAACTATCCAGTATCAGTAAGTTCGGTATACCAAGAGAGGCGAGCTTTAGCCATAGTAAATCGCGTACTACGGTATTGAAGGCATTAGACATATCTATGCACCCCATGTATACCGGACTTGCACCTTTAGTTTTAGTTCCTGCTAGAATATGGGCTATAGTAGTCTCATTAAGGCTAGTGCTCATCCCTTTTCTAAAAACCAGTTTGACACTTTGAATAGATTTCATGTGAATCAATATACTTTTCCATTTCATATAACAGCAATATGGCAAAAACTTAGCTGATGTATCCATCAAAGATATCGGCCTATAATTTTCAGGGTTTCTTGGGTCCCCTTTCTTCAGTATAGGGACAATTATTGAGGTAACCCAGGATAGTGGAATCTTCATAATTTTAAATATAACATTGAATTTTATTTTCAGAATCCCTGCCCATAGCAGCGGGTCTACCTTGTACACACAAGGAGGGATGCCATCCGGTCTTTTGCCTTTGAAAAAGATTGCTTTCCAATAGCCCACACTATTGACCAATTCAAATGAGTCAAATCGTGACAGCTAGGTAACTGAAAGTTGCAGTTCACAAAGCATCTAGGAAGAAAAAATGTAAGTTTAATATGATCTTCCCATACTTCCGCCGGAATTATATTTACTGAATGATCTATGTTACATGAAGAAGGTTGCCTTATAACTGGCCAAATTCGTTGTGTATCATGTCTACATATTGCTCTTATAAATTCTTGATTTTCTTTGATATAGGACTTACCCTTGTTTTGTCTCATTTTGTTTTTATATTGCTGTGATATTCGTTTCTTTATTAACAAATATTGGGGACCACTGAGATTATCGTGTTTTGATTTTCTCAGGTTTTTGTTCTTCTCGCGTTTCAATAGTACTGTCATAATTATATTTATGGTTATTGGACATTTGAATGGGCTTCTGCCTTGCTGTAAGATCGGCTATGACTTCCTTAATGATGTTAGATACCTATGCTTCCTTTTCATATGCCGAAAATCCCGGTTCAACCGGTATGTACTCAATTTCTACTCATTTCTCATGTATACAAGTTACCAGTTTATGACAAATGACAGGGTTCCATCTAAGTGATAAGATCCATTACAGGAAGTTGCAATAGTTTATCACTGGATGATTAAATGAAAGAATACCAATATTAATTTCAATGGGTGCATGGTCACTGTGAGAGATCCTATGAGTAATCACTGGCTTAGTTATATTCACCAGAGATTTTGATATACAGAAGAAATCTATCATGGAGGACATCGATCCACGTGACCATGAGGGTTTATATGGAATATCAATGCTGTCAACGAAACTCAACCCCAATTTTCTACGAACTGCACCCATTTTTTTCCTCTTATCTGGGCCAACTTGGAGGCTTCACATTGTTTTGCCTCAGCACCTGCTGGATTCACTAAACAGTATGAATTAAAATCGCCCCCCAAGATTATTTTAGAGAACAGGTCAAGAACCCCTACTTTTTCAAAACAGCAATCCGTCTCATCGAACATGTCCTCAATGTTAATATTTAGGGGATTCCGATATAAGGGAACAAGTAATAATACTCTATTATAACACGCCTTCAGCTTGATCACAACAGCAGTAACATATTCAGATATGTGAATTAACTTCAAGTTACAATTAAGAGAATTATTCATGGCAATAGCAAGGCCTCCCACAGGGCGACCCTCTTTTCCCTTGATTACGCGAGCACAATATGTACAATAGCCATGTAACAACAAATCATCAATTTTCATAGTTTCTTGAATAAAAATTATATTAGGAATTTGATCAGGAAGAAGCGAAGCCAACCATTCAAAAATGTTACAGAAGCCACGAGAATTCCATAAATAAATTACCAAGTCATGGTTCACTTTCTGCTAGTTATCATCATTGTTTATTTTGTTATTGAAAATTGTTTTCAGCATAGGCTTGATCCAGGCAAGCTCCATTTTATTCACCGTCAAGGAAAGCAGTTGAGATGCATAATTTTTCATTGGTCCTATCACCATTTCTTTGAATGGTGGACTCTGTGTTATGAATCAACACAAAACTTTGAATGATAAGAGTTATTATAAGTGAATTCAGCCAGTGGCAGAGATCCTTCCAATCGTCCTGTGCTGCAGAGATGTAACTCCTGAGATATCCTTCTAAAGTCTGATTTAGCCTTTCAGTTTGCCCATTGGATTGGGGGTGGTATCCAGAACTAAGAGCCCTGGATATCCCAAGAAATCGGCAAACTAATTTCCAATATTGAGAAGTGTACTGTGGGCCTCTGTCCGATATGATAGTTTCAGGTAATCCATGAAGGGAAAAGATATGTTTGACAAAAATACGTGCCATTTGAGAAGCACAGGGTATCCCAACCAAAGGGGTTGACACCAGTCCCATGGTTAGTAGTGGAAATATAGGTTCAGATCTGAAAGGATTGCTAACAGGGTGGTCCTTGCGAGACAGAGCATCTGCTCTTAAATTCTCCCTTCCGGGAATAAATGAAAACGTGATCTTGAAAGGAGAGAAAAAATGAGCCCATCTAGCTTGATGGCTGTTACAGGTCTGGGCATATTGAAGTATCCGAAGATTATGGTGGTCGGTCCGTACTTCAACCGGGAATTTGGCTCCTAAAAGTAAGTGTTGCCATTCCTCAAAGGCACGCTTAATAGCGAGAAGTTCCTTCTCCAAAAACGTGTAGTTGATCTCAGAAGGCAAAAGAGTTTTGGAGAGGAATGCTACTGGCCTCTCTTGATCCAAGTCATCTGGTTGAAGTAGGACGGCGCCTAAGGCGTGTTGGGAGGCATCAGTCTCCACGATGAATCTTCGGTTCTGGTTTGGAGTCAGAAGAATCGGTGCTGAAGTGAATAGCTCTTTAAGCTTGCGAAAGGCTTGATCAGTGACCGACAACCAAACAAACAAGACTCTTTTCTTTAGAAGATGGGTAAGTGGCTGCGTAAGTCTTGAGAATTCAGGTATGAATATCCTATAAAAGTTCGCAAACCCTATAAAGCGTTGGATATCTTTTCCTGACATAGGTGTAGGCCAGTCTCGTACAGCCGATACCTTCTCTGGGTCCATTGCTATCCCCTCGGCGGAAAGGACGTATCCCAGGTAAGTTACTTTAGATTGATGAAAAGTACACTTTTTGGGGTTACAGAACAAATGATTGTTGCAGGCGTCGAAGCACCTCTTGTAAATGTTGTATATGTTCTTGCATGGAGGAAGAAAATACAAAAATGTCGTCTAAGTAAACCACCATACTGTGTAGGAGAAGGTCGGAAAAAAGATGACCCATAAAGCGTTGGAAAATCGCAGGGGCATTAGATAGCCAAAATGGCATGACCCGGTACTGAAAATGCCCAAAAGGTGTTCTAAACGCCGTCTTCCATTCATTACCGGGCCTTATCCGTATCAGGTGGTAGGCTCCCTTTAAGTCCAATTTAGTGTATATAGTAGCCCCCTTTACTGCCTCCAGAATGTCAGGGATAAGCGGCATGGGGTACTTGTCGGGAACGGTGATCTTGTTCAAGCCACGGAAGTCGATACAGGGACATAGTTCTTTAGAATTCTTTTTGGCTACAAAGAACAATGAAGCGGCTGCTGGGGATGTAGATTCTGTGATAAATCCGTTCATCAAATTGGAGTGAAGGTATTCTCGCAAAACCTCCTTTTCATTGTTGGACAGAATATACATACGTCCAAAGGGCAGAGGTTGATCAAGTATCAGTTCGATAGCACAATCGTCTCTCCTGTGGGGAGGCAACTGATTATACTCAGAAGTCCAGAATACGTCCTGAAATTTCTCGTAGACTTTACCCCCTGGGTATTATTTGAGGCAGAAGAAGCTTCTATGGCTACCCTCTGGTGGTTTCCTATGCACTGTGTCAAAAAAACTCTGAACCAAGAAAGAATGACCCAGCGGTCCAGTTGATAAACGGGTTATGCTTCTTAAGCCAGGGTAGCCCTAAGATTATCGGATGGTGAGCTCCTCGGATTATATCCAAGGTCAGGATCTCCTCATGGGTCGAAATGGAAATTAGGATTGCTTCGGTCTGATCTTTAATGGGACCCGAGATCAGAGGGCTACCATCTATGCTTTCAACAGGAATAGGTTCCTCTTTGGAGGAACGTGGAATCTTTTGCGAAGCGGCCCAGTGATCGTCTACGAAATTTCCTGCTCCCCCACAGTCAATTAGAGCTGGAACATCTTGTAAGATAATGTATCCTATGGTGAAGGATACCTTTAATACCATCATGCTGGTGGTTGGTGCAATATGAAGAATATGAAGCTTGTGAGGAACCTCGTTCAGACTTCGGTTCCCGGACCGTGGTTCCTCTTATGACCGGGCATTGGCGTTTCCCGACCGCTGAACCGGAGCAATTGGGCATTCCTGACGGAGTGTGTATTGGCGCCACAATCCATGCACAGTCCCAGACTTCGCCTGCGACTTCTTTCCTCTGGGCTCAAAGGTCCTCGAGATGTAGACCCCAGTTGCATAGGTTCATCAGCTGGCAGAGATTTAGAGGTTGAAGGAACAAAGGACGTTCTTGTGATCCTTCCCTTCCTTCTTTCAGCCATCCTTTCCTTCATCCTGTAGTCGATTTGCATCACCAGAGCTATGAACTCCGTGAGAGTGGTGGGACGTGGAACTCGAGAGACCTTGTCTTTGAGATCTTCAGATAATCCCCTCCTGAATATCGTGACCTGCGCATCATCAGACCATGTGGTCTCACTGGCCATTTGTTTAAATTTTGTAATATATGCCAGTATGTCCAAATTACCCTGCTTGAGGTCCAGGAGATGTTCTTGTGAAGCAACTTTAATCTCCTGTCGCCCAAACATAGTACAGATACTATTACAGAAGGCTACGTGGGAGTCTAATATTGGGTTGTTGTTAGTAATTAAAGGAGTAGCCCAGGCTAATGCAGGTCCTACCATCTGGGATACCATGTAGCCAACCCGGTCTCAGTCCGTATGAAAAAAATTGGCTTTGAATGCGAATTGCACCGCACAGGCATCAAGAAATTCTTTCAACCTATGTGGGTTCCCATTGAATTTCCCACCCAGAAGAGGTCCGGGAGGTACCTCGGAACAATGGGGAATACGCGACACCGCAGCCTGTTGAGCAATCTGTTGAGAAGCATGCTGTTGTTGCTGTCTCAAGGAGGAGTTCTCCTGTTGTAGTTGCTGAACTTCACTAGTAAGGGATTGAACTGCAGCAATTAATTGTTGAATCTGTTGCTGCTGTGGATCCATCCTAGCTAATGGTCAGAAACAGAATTCCTTACCAGGGACAACTGAAAATTGAAACAGAAAAATAAACTCTCTTCTGGGCATTGCTAACTGTTATGAATTAACACAAAACTTTACTGTTTAACAATCAAAAGTGCCCCGTGTAAGGAAAACATAGAAACAAAGTTCTCTCACCTGGGAATTCGGAGCAGAATAGCAGCTACGGATGTAGAAAACAAAGATACCCAGATGGAGATGTTCTAGCTTCAGATGACTATTAGAATTCCCCCCGAGAAACACCCAAAGACCCGGCACAAAGGCCAGGGCAAGGGGAGGTTCCCAGGGAAACCCTCTTGGGGAATAAAACCCTGTGGAGCTGCTAGTGAGCGTACACTCCTGAAAACGTCCCGTGGAGGTAGATTATGCTCTCCCGGGAGTGTGGTGATGAATAGGCGTGTCTTTAAAGGATAGGCTCCAGAGTAGAAGAATCTGATTGGCTAAAGGAAAATAGTGAATAGTGAAACAAAGTGGTTAGAAATGATTCTGCCTAGTACTGGAAAAGACACCTCTAGAAGCGGAACCCTTACCAAGGGATCTGATTGTAGTAAGACTTAGAAATGAGAGTAACCGACGATCCGGTATGATCTGAAAGACTGGATACACTGGAAGGTGTAGAACAAGGGAAAATGATGAACAAACACTCAGGAGTAATTGGAAACAACCTAACCTCCAAGAGGGGAGTAGAGAACAATAGTTACCCTGAATAAACGGAGACCCTGTCTAGCTTGATGAGTGACTGAGGTTCAGAAGGGATGAGAGTACAGGATGTTGCGTCTGGAAGACGAAAACAAACTATAAGTCCGCAGGACAAGAAACCAAAAATTCTTATAAATGTCTCAGGAGAAAAGGATGCCTACCAAAGGAAACCCTAGTAACCCACACCGGTCGAAGGCGGATGTTGGAAACAAATTCTCCCAAGGCGAGTGGCTTGGGCGGCTCTGAAAGAACCCCAGAACGGGAAGGCAATGAAGCGTCCTAATGTAAACACACATAACAACAAAGATCAATTAGTTTCAATAGAAAAGTGGCAATAAGAATATATGCCCCAAAGGTAAGTCTGAGTAGAAAGAGAACCTGATTCCCTGACACGGACTCACGTAGCGTTCGCAAGCTCCTTGGAGAGTAGCAATGCGTCCTTGTCTGGGAGAAGCAGGCAGATAAACTGTCGGCGCGTCGGCCTGGCAACGTTGCAAGGCATTCTGGGGCGCGGCGACTAGACTCCTGCACATACTGCAGTGGACTGCAGGAGCCGCCATGTTGGGGACAGGCATCGCGTTAGGATAAACGCAGATAGTCATGACACTCTGCTGCTTCCTTATTGCAAGGGAGCTGGAACTGTAAGAATTCATGTGCTACTACTTTATAATTGAATGTATGCAACCTAAATCCCAACTCAAGCAATTCAGACCTAAAAGACAAGATGTATTTCAGCACACTGGCTGAAGACACTTTACAGGTCATTCTGTGATTGTATGACCTATCTAGGGAAATGTCAACAAAATCATCAGTCGTTAACATCCTTAATGGAGGGATTCGTGCCATAAGGTCCAACAGGAATTTCCTATTGATCCTTGCTTGTCCTAAAATCTGTGCTTTACCTTCCAGGCCAATTATATTAGAATCCTCACCCGGGTTCACAAAATTCCTCAATTGTTTCTCATCATGTTCTTGAGCGTTATTACTGCTAGTATTTTGGACATCTGACGGCCTTGGGGAACCCGTTCTTGTTTCGTCATCAATAGTGGTAAACCACAATACGCTCACCATACCCGCCGTATTCTTCACAGGTTGCAGTATTACTGCATGATAATCTGATTGCCTTGCATCAGATAGCGTACACTTATTTTCATAGTTCAATTCGTTAATTAATATTTCTTGAGTAATAAATCCTGACTTCAGTGCTTTTTTCAACGATTCTACTAAACTTGATTGCAACTTAGTTTCATTATTATCCATTCTTAATAGTGGCCGATTCTCATGCAGTTCTGCTGCAACTTGAGTACAGTTGTGATGGTATATTTGACTCATCACATCGGTGCACTTCCCCCCCTATAGATAAAATGGGGGGCTCAACCATAGCCCTTGACCCAGAACCATGGATCGGACCGGGCAAAGGCCCTCTAGTACCCGTCCCTGGGCCACACCTCTGAAGAGGCAGGACTGCCAACTTCAATGGAGGCAGTGCAAACATTTTGCCCGAACCTAATACTATGATGATATCCTTCACACAATGGGGAGCGTCACCTGTTATTTCTGTTTCGTCTCCAGAATATACTTTCGCATATGAGCAAAGTTTGTGCTTTTTTCCGCACATGTTCCCTCCTGTTTCACCTCGTTTTGTCCCAAGATAACCACAGGAGGATCACCTACTACGCATACACGAGTATCCTTAAATGTATGTTTCCTATCCTCCTGGATAAAATAATTGTTGATGTTCGTCTGTTTCTTTTCTACTTCAGACAATATGGAAGATTGAGGAATTTTATCTACTTTTTTTACGACTTTCCCTTTCCTTTTAACCTCACTCATATTACTATCTACCGGAGCCACTTCACCGCTTGTTTGCGCGATTATTTCAGGCCGCAGCAATGCTGGACTTTCCTTACTTAATTGTTCAACATCAATTATGTCTTCTTTGTTAGTATGGATATGTTTGGTATTCTTACTAGTTTTGTTAACTTTTAGCTTGTCACTCATTTTTTGATTACTTATTGGCTCCTTTAACTTATCGCTGGTTGGAGTATTTTTGTTACTCGCGGGCTCCTTTCCTATTCTGTCTTCTTTTTGCTCTTTTCACCGCACGCAACTGTAACTTCTTCGTGTGTCTCGATAGAAATAATCCCTTATTATCTGAAATGGTGGCTTTAGATACGTCCTCATCCATTTGTTCGATGATTTTTATTAGTGCTGACGGGCTATCCAAAGACATGCTACCATTGGGTGCACCTACAGGTGAAGGTGCATTTTTGGTGCACAAAATGTGTTGCCTCACCTCTTCAAGCACAAGTTTCATTGCATAAATATCAGCAACCAGACCACCTATGTCGAGATCCAATGCCCTAGAACATTTGGTACTATTATCAACTGTGGTTGTCCCCTGTTTAGATAAAGAGCCTGTAGGGTGATTAATATGTTCGCTAAGTTGACTTTCGGGTATGGAAGGGCAAGTCTCCCTTGCAAGGATAAAGCCTTCCAACCTATTGGTGGAAGCTCATATATCAGCCATTGCGGATTTTATCACCCTTATTTCATGATCGGTGTAGTCATGTCTTTTATCGAGTAAATCAAGTATGCAAATAATTACTGAGAATGTTTGAGGAACTTCAGGTGAGGAGGGAGAGGATGGGTTCACATTCATATCATCACTGTGCAAGGCGGCACCACTACTTAAATCATCGCCAATGGTAAGATTACACATATTGGATTTGGCAATCCCTTTATTTAATAAATCTTCTCCCTTTGTCAGATGACATTCATTAGTAATTTGTTTAGAGGGAATCACTAAAGATGGTAACAAATTTTCATTGCTGCACTTGATACCCCAAAGGGCATTTGTGTTCCGAAGACAGTCGCACCCTAACAGCCGGTACACTTTCGAATGCACTTGCGATGCAAGCACGATACGCGTGCACCGTGTTCTTAACAGGTGAGTGCACACAAACGAGGCTGTATCAGGGGGCGTGGCAAAGAGTAAATCAACATGAAATTCTATGAAAGGGAAAAAAGAGAGAAATAGAAAAAGGACGTGAGCAGCACAAGCACAATGAGTTTGTTAAATAGCAGAATCACAAACACAAAGGTGCAGCTACACAGTCCAAACAATTACTTGTGTGGTAAAAAGCAGAATATCAATCTGTGTTTTGAAGGCTTTAAGCTTCCTTTTGGTGACTAGTGGATTGCCACGCAGAGAGGCAGTAGCAGAAGGCAGACATACATCAAAGCAGCACCACAGCTCAACAGCCGGTACACTTTTGAATACACTTACGATGCTCGCGCGATGTGCATGCACCGTGTTATTAACAGGTGAGTGCACACAAATGAGGCTGTATCAGGGGGCGTGGCAAAGAGTAAATGAACAGGAAATTTTGGGTGGTAAAAACCAGAATATCAATCCGTGTTTCCAAGGCTATAAGCTTCCTCTGGGCGACTAGTGGATTGCCGCGGAGAGCAGCAGTAGCAGAAGGCAGACATACAGCAAAGCAGCACCACAGCCGGTATACTTTCGTATGCACTTATGATGCCCAGTGGTAGGCACTTTACAAATAAACATTACCTTTACCATTGTGGGTGGATCTGAGTGGTTTTTGGGGCTAGTCTGATTGGCTGCCCACCAAAGCCTTTGTGTGTGTCTGCTGTGGATTTGGATGGCTGATTAAGGCCAGTCCATGAGTGACTGTGCATATCTAAGAAAGAACCTGTGCACTCCTCAGATGAGTGAATTCTTACCCAGATTGCATCAGGATTTGCTGCTAAAATGTGCTGCTGATTTTCCACAACCAGGCTGGTTCTTATTTCTGTTATTCTTCTGCTGGACTTCCTTTGTGGGCTGTTCCTCATAACCCTCACAGCCATCCATTCGGAAACCATTCCTGGGATGCTGCAGTGCTAATTTTCCACAAAGTTCTCTTGAACCAAGCGCTTCAGGGGGGGAAGTCTCTGTTGCTCAGAAGAATGATGGGTATATCCTGGGCTGTCCTGAGTCATCTCCAACTGTTGCTCCTGCAATGTTACCATTCCTTGTTGGCTGTTTGCCCGTCTTGCCCCTCGAGCCACATGGATGCATTTGGTTAGGTTCCTACGTATTTCTGATGCCTTTTTTGTCATTGCTTCTACTTCTGGCTTGTGAGTCGCACTCCTGGGAAGATAAATTATTTTCCTATTTGTCTAGGTCGTCGCTGGTCTTTGGTTCAAGTCTCTGGGTACGAGATCCTTGTGCCAGCCCTATAAGAGAAGCCCTGTACTTTCACAATGATAGGGAATTGAATCTTCAGCGACTGGCACTATTAGTACTGTTAGTGCTTGCCTGAGGGTCCTGATATATTCTTCGGATGTCCCAAATGGGTCTTCTAGGTAGTGGGATTTTGCAGGCCACCATATGGCGACTCTACATTGACTTCTATTAGCTCAAATCTTGCTCTGCTTGCTTCCTTCTGTGGTTGTCTGGGACTCAAACCTGGGGTGGAGCTCTTAAAGGGTTCTCTTGCATGGCCAGGGGTTGGTTGCGTCCTTTTCTGCCCCTGTGGGGTAGAATAGTTACTTAACTGCCTTCCTGTATAACTGGGGCTCCACCGAAGTGACTTTTGAAGGCACTCGCCTGGACATTGACATTTTATCTGGGCCCCTGCTTGGTTCCCTGGAATTTTACACCAAAGACTAGAATTTTAGCACGTACCTAGGATTTACAGCAGATTTAAATGTAATAAATCTCTGCACTGTACTCCTACCATAGAAATGTCTTAGGACACTGGATCTTACTGTGGTTACATTGTTTCAATTCATTACTAGGGGTGCCATGATACCTGATAGGTCTTGTACTATAACTCTAAGCCTATTCTGTATTTTGATGGCCCTTTGGGCATTTTTTAGAATGTTTTAGCCCCCTTTCCTCCCATTAGATACTGTATTAAATATATTGTCTAAATGTGTAGTAACAGTGTTACTATAGAGATGATAGGTATTAGTTACTGTTAATGTGTTACATGTGTGTTTTACGTGCAACTCTATAGTGAAGAATATTTTTTTTCAGTATCTGTGTTATGCATTTTTGGGATGTTTATTTGGGAGTAACTGTACCTATCCAGAAGCCTATCTACATCCCTTGAGTGAACTCGGACTGCCCTGCCATAGCTATCAATAAAGAGAGTTTGGTCTATCTTTTGGTTGGAACCCTGAGTACCATTGGGCTAGTTGAGGCCACATCCCTCACTAGTGGGCTGATGGAAAATATCCTTACCAAGTGGATTGCAGCAGTGGAATACACAGTGGTAGGACTCAGCAACCTTCTTATATTTGTCAAAAAGACTTACCTACCTCTGCACATAAATACACTTAAAATAAGTTACCCACCCTTCATGAGTTACTTATAGGAGTAAAATGCTTTCTTACCCGTGTGCACATTTTCCTGAATTGTGTTAACCTAATTTTTCATACTGTAATTTCAAAGTAATGCTATACTTGCATCAAAGTAGGTTCCAGGGTATATTAGCAAATTGTCTGTGCTGGATGGCTTTCTCACTTTTCTGTAGGTTACTCTGAACAAAGATTGCTATACTTATGAGGGTTGGTTGTATTCATGTTGTGCACCTTTACTTTTTATTGTGCTGTTTATTTTTTTAAAACTTTATTTTTCGATTGCAATTCACAATACACACGCATGAACCACCCAGTGGTGCTGGATATACATATTATACACTTTGTTTTCTCCCATACATATATATATATAAAACAACATTACAATTTATGATATTAAACGTATGTTGCTGGAGTTAAGGCACACATTTCAGTCGGTATCATCCTCTTCCGGGTTAGGTGAGGTGGTGAGAAGGTAAGTCCTGAATGCTGACCAAATGTCTTTAGGTCTACTCAGAGAGGGGACCAGTCCTATGTACGTTTCTTCACATTCGTGGACAAATGCCAGTGATTTTAAGAATTGTTCTGCACAGGGGGCATGGGGACTCTTCCATTTTTGCAAAATACATTTTTTAGCCATCACACATGCGACGTTGAATAGCCTCCTAGTTTTTTCTGGGAATTTTCCGATGTCGCCGAACAGATATTTTTCAGGGCTAAGTTGTGCGGGAACTTGCGTAATGTCTTCCAGTATGCTTGCTACTGCCCTCCAGAATCTAATTATTTCAGGGCAGGCCCAGTACATATGGTATGAGTCAGCTTGAGGGTTACTACATTTGGGGCAGTTTGTGTTTGTGGACTCCTTGAATTTAGCCATCTTGACTGGGGTATAGTGAAGTTTATTGAGCATTTTGAATTGTATGAGTCTGAGCCCCGCATTGAGGGAGACCACCTTTGTGAGGAGGCAGCACCTGGACCATGTTCCTTCCTCTATTGTTATACCCATGTCCTCTTCCCAGGAGGACTTTATATTATTGGAGGACTTCGTGTATGTTTGGACTATGCTGTATAGTGTGGAGACTCCTATGTGGGGCTGTGAGTGAAGTGCCTGGTAACAGGGGTGCTCGGGTGGTTCAGCTGGGTATGATGGCCAGCGTTTCTTGAACGCCGCCTTCATGCGGTGATATTGTAACGTGACTAGTTGGCCCCTCCCCACTGTGTCAGCGAAGTCTTCGGGGGTGATGAAACTTCCATTGGGGAACATAGCCTTCATTGTGATGTCATAGTTCGGGATCCAGGCTTTCTGTATACCAGGCTCATACGAGGGGGCAATGCCGTAAAGTTCCATAATGGAGCTTGGGAGTCATAGGGGATATCGATGTGGAGGCGCTTGCCAATTGCAGCCCAGGCTGCGATCGTGCAAGCTACGGGGTCAAATTTGCATTCATCTTTGTAAGATGTCGCAAAGATTATAGATCGCAGGTCCGTTGGGTGGACCGAGTGCCGTTCAATGGGGACATGTGGTGCTTCTGTTGTAGGGTTCTGCCAGTATTTGGCATAATGAGCCTGAGACACAAGGTAGTACACCTCATAATCGGGCGCAGCGAAGCCTCTTGTGTCGTAGGGTTCCACCAGTTTTTCCCATTTGAGCCTGTGAGCCCCCCCGTTCCAAATGAAGGTGGTTGACAGGGACCGCAGGTTTTCACAAAAGGGTCTTCCTGGCCATATCGGGACATTATTAAAGATATATAGGAGTTTGGGGAGGATCACCGTTTTGATTACTGCTATCTGACCAGCCAGTGATATGGGCAACCTGGTCCAGATTTGGAGTTTGGTGTGGATCGTCTGTAATGTGGATTCGTAGTTATCTATATATAGTGACTGTTTGTCTCTAGATACAAGGATCCCCAGGTATCTGATGTAATCCGGGGACCATCTTAGACCGTGTGTGCGTGAAGGGCAGGGGGTGGACTGTGTCAATGGGAAGATTTCAGATTTAGCTGTATTGATTTTGTACCCTGAATGTAGAGTGAAGTCCTGTATTACTGCCAATATGGGTTCCAAGTTGTTTTCCGGTTTACATATATACATTAAGGCATCGTCCACATATAATGAGATAGATTGGTAGCTGCCGGCCAACTTGATGCCCCTCAATTCTTGTTCTCTTCTGCTTGCAGCCGCCATTGGTTCGATAGTGAGTGCGAATAGGATGGGGGAGAAGGGGCAACCCTGTCTGGTGCCCGATGTAAAATAAAGTGGGTAGAGAGGGTGCGGTTTGTTAGGACCCTAGCCTTGGCAGAGGTGTGGAGCAGCCTGACGCAGTGTGTGAAGTATGGGCCAAAGCCAAATTTTTTGAGGACCTCGAACATGTATGCCCAAGAGACGGAGTCAAATGCCTTCTCGGCGTCCAACGAGACGGCCACTGCCTGTGCATCAGGTTTGATCTGTGCCATAATTCCGAACAGTCTACGCAGATTCATTCAGGGCAGTGGATCTCGTCGGGATGAAGCCACATTGATCAGGGTGTATTAGGGAAGTCATTTTAGGGAGAAGTCTGTTTGCGAGCACTTTCGCGTATATCTTGGCATCTGTATTTATAAGGGAGAGTGGGCGATAGGACGAGCGGTCGTGGGCCAGACGTCTAGGCTTCAATAGGACCGTTATGACTGCATCAGGTATTGACTCTGGGAGGGAGCCGGAGCTCAAGGCTTCCTCCCATACATGAGTTAGTATAGGGGATAGTATTGTTGTGTATGTTTTATAGAGGTCTGAGTTTAGGCCATCTGGGCCTGGGGTTTTTCCAGCTGCCAGTGATTTAATTGCCTCAGCGATTTCCTCCTTGGTTATTTCCTGTTCAAGGACAAAGTTGTCCTCAGGTGTGAGGCTAGGGAGGTCTATCTCGTTCAAGTATGTTGAAATGTCTACCAGACTCCGTGTATCATGATTTGCGTATAGGTTGGTGTAATATTTAGTAAATTCGGCATTGATTTCTTCCTCTGTGTGTACGGGATCACCGTTGTCTGTCATGATGCTAGCGATGGGGGCATGACTGTGTTTGTTTCGTAATATACATGCCAAGTGGTGTCCTGCTCTATTTCCTTCACCGTATCTACGGGCCCTGGTCGGAGTGGACATGTATTGTAGTTCTTGGATTGCTAGCTTATTAAATCTAAGAAGGTGTGCATTGATATCAGCCAATATGTTCTTGTCGTGTGTTACACTATAATCGTTTTCAAGAGCTTTCAGGTGTGTTTCGGTCTTATTAAGGTTGGATCTGACACTTTTCAGGAGGCCAATGGTTTTTGACATAAGATTACCCCTCACCCAGACCTTAAACGTTTCCCACACCGTAGCCCATTCTCGCACCGACCCCGTGTTCAGCTGAAAGAATTCCTCCATCTCAGTTTGCAGTGATTCAACCATGTTGGGGTCCTTCAGGATATTTGGAGGCATTCTCCAGCGCGGGGACGGTCGTTTAATATTCTGGAGCGATATCTCAAGCGTAACTGGGGAATGGTCAGAGAGGGTACGTGGGAGAATTTCATAGCTCACCACAGAGCTCAGAGCTCAGCAGGAGAACGGATATGAACCAGTAGTCTATCCTGGATTCAGAGTCATGGGCTAACGAATAGAAAGTGTATTGACGGTCTGTAGGGTGCACCCCTCTCCAGGCATCGGTCAGCGCCCTGTCCTGTAGGGCCTGATGGATGGTGTTAGCGGATCTGGTGAGTGACCTTTTCGACTGGAGGACCTGTCCAATAGCACATCTGGGATAGTATTAAAGTCTCCACCCCACAGCACCCACGTGTCAGTTGTTGTGTCGATTTTGGTGAGGAGATGGGCATAAAATTCGGGGTCGTCCGTATTTGGACCGTAGGAGTTGACCAGTACCAATCTCTCCCCCGCCACTGTGCCCCATACCACTACATATCTACCCAACGGGTCGGTTTTACTTTTTTCGGTGTCGAACCCCAGCGATGGATGTATTAATGTGAGGACACCCCTGCTCTGCATCAAGTATTCAGTATAATACCTATTTTTATCCCATTGTTTCAAGATCTTCTCGTTAGTCTCTCGCAGAGCATGGGTCTCCTGAAACATTACTATGCGGACAGTGCCTGTTGATGTATGCCCCCACTTTACTGGATTTTGCTCTATTGTTCAGACCCCGGATGTTCCAAGTTAGCAGCTTAAGTGTCAACCCACTGGAAGTATGGGGTTTCTGTGCCATGTCGATAGATTAAAGACAATCTTGGGAGAACGGGATGACAATTTAGGGGGATCAGCGCATGACTTGTGACTGCATTTTTAACATTAAACACAACCGTAAACTGCTTCGCAACTTGCCCAACTGGGGCTTTCGACTTGAACGACCATACCTCTGGCTGATTAAACAGACCCAAATTCCCGGTTCCTACCCCCTCCCACACCATCTGGCCCAACTTAATGATGAGCCCCATTTAAAACCCTGTGGTTTCACTCGTGGAGGGGGGCAAGTGCTGCAACACCGCTTTCGTAGCCGAGCGCATCTCATCCGACTGTCTTTGATTGTTGGAGAATAATAAGAAGCACAAATAAAAGAACAGTTCTGCCTGTCTTTGGTGAAACGAGAATGAACGATTCGTTTGAGGTAGAAGGTGGTTCATTGCTGCGGTCAGACAGTATGCCATGTTGATTACTATACCAGCTGCTGAAGGAGATTTTGATCAGGTTCGTTCCTACCAGGAGGTAGGGGAATAGCAGATTCCACATAGGCCAATGCGGCTGCCGGAGAATCAAAGAAGTGCGCACGTCCGCCGTGTTGTATCCGTAGCTTTGCTGGAAACAATAGCGCATGTGGAACTTGTCTCATCCGCAGCTGCCGTTTGATGGATTCATAGGAACGTCTCTGGGTTTGGACCGCCTCAGAGAAGTCCGGATATATGTGTAAGTTGTCGTTGCCGTGTCTCAAAGGGCCCTTCTCCCTTGCCAGCCTCAGAACCGCGTCTCTGTCTCTGTAATTTAGAAGCTTTGCCACTATCGTGGGGCGGGGGGGCCCGGTTTTGGCGGTGGGGCCAGGGTGCGATGTGCTCATTCGTTCGACCAAGAATTGTGGAGAAAAGGAGTCAGCGCCTAGGAGGGTCCTCAAAAGGGCTTCGATTTGGGTCTCCATCGAGCCTTTGCAAAAGGATTCTGCTAAGCCGACAATGCGTATATTGTTCCTTCTCGACCTCGACTCCAAATCATCACACTTATCACGGAGTTTATTCATTTAGCTTTTCAAGACAGCAATGTCATGAGTGTTTTGGTGGGTCGAGTCTTCATTTGCACTTATTCTGTTTTTGGCATCAGTGATTCTGGCACTTTCCTTATCTACCCTGGCTTTGAGGGAGCCTATCATGGAGATAATATCGTCCAGTTTGACATTTATCGCCAGGAATCCCTTCTGGACCGTCGTCAAAAGATGGTCAAACTTGGAGTCCTCTGTAGCAGGGAAGTCAGATGTTGTCGATGGCCCCGAGGCCTCTGCGGGTGCTTGTGAGTTTGTGAAAGAATCCATCGGCCTGGTCTCCTGCCTTTGAGTGCATTTTTCCCAGGCATCACACGGGTGTCCACTTGTTAATATCCGTTGTAGTGAGGATCGTAGATGGCCACTGGGGGATGGTTCGCCTCGGACAGTGAGTGGGCCTGATGTAGTAGTTAATCTCGAAGCCGTGATTTGATACAAGGGTGCTGTCGACCCTGGGTCTGTGGAAGGTACAGTGCGCGGGGTGAGCGTTGTGGCGTGGACTGCGTTTAATTCAACAGGAGCTTCCTTTCGGGGGCCCACACGCAGTCATCAAGCAGGGTTGTTCAGTGTCCCACTCCGCTTTCCTCATTTGCCCGCGGGCCCCGTCCACAGGAGGCCCATACCACCCGCACCACGTGGTCGTGTTCACAGGCGCCCACAGGATTAGCGTCTGGGACGGCACATTTACTTTTCGTTCCCCCCCTTCTTTATGACGGCGTTCGATACCAGCAGTAGGGGTTCCACCCGACCAGGACCGCCCAGGGCCGTACAGGAGAATCCGGGTGTCTCAAGCGCCGGGGCGGGAGGACGGGGCAGGGCGCATGCAGCTCAGGTCTCACGCGAGGCACTTCTCCTACCAGAAAGGACACCGTCCTCGATGAGCGAATGTTATTTCCTATCGGGTGGCATTCGAGGCAGTCCGGGTACAGGGAGTCCGTTCCGCCCGCGGGGCCGGACCCGCCCACAGCAGGGCCCACGCTCCACCCAGAGCCGCGGCACTCGCGTTGGTTACTCCGGAGCTGAGGAGCGGCCCGGGGCCTCCTGTCCACCACCCGTCCGTATCTGGGCATGCCGGGTCCGATTTCACCCATTGTTTCTCCCGGTGGGTGCAGGATAGGTGCAATGGTCGAATCCACTGGTCCGGTAGCGCGGATGAAGGCAGATAGAGGATATAATTTTAAAAGGATAATACGCCGGAGAGGAGCTCCACTCTTAGGCGGCCATCTTGTTGCGCAACAGCGCCCCCTTCCTATGATGCTGTTTTTATATTTCATATTCCCTTCTGATAAGTATTGATAAGCATAGGTAAATAAGCTGCTGTTGTTCGATGTAGTCGGGACAGAGGAAACAAACTGCCTTGAACAGCTTATATATGGTCAGTTGCCTGCCAACTTGATCCCCGTCAACGCAGTCGTGTCGACTCGCTGAGATCAATCTAACACTCCAGTAGTTCTGAAAGTGTTGCCTTCCTGAGAAAGAGAGGCTCCAAATTGTAAAACCTCGACTAGAAGTGGCAAAACGGGAGGAAGGCACCATTCCCTACACCAGCTGCACAACATATCCCATACTGTGCAAGAACTTGTTAATATTCAGTAGTTGATTTCAAAATACCTGGCAACTGCCACCGTTCCTCTAAATCTTGAATGCCAGCAGTTTCAGCAATTCACCTTGCCCTAGCAGGTTACTTGTTCCTTTTGGGCTCGTCAACAGTGTCGAAATTCTGGGCTGAATCTGCAGAAAATCTTTCAGCATGCGAGCCAAGCAAGCGAAGGATCGAGGACACACAATGATTGCTTTCATGTGATTTATTAAGGGAATAACAAAAGTAAGGGCTCCTAATCTTGGAGAGAGGAAACCGTTGTGTCCCAACTGGAGCATATATCAACCTAATGAAGGTGGCCAGGTGAGGAGAGGGTAAGAATAAACTAAGGTTGAAAATGACACAGTGAAGTCCCAAACTTTCTTTCAGGGCTTCCCTGGAAAAACCTCTAAAGTTTTGAGGATCCTGCACCCTGCTTCTCACCAGAACAACATCCGGTCTAAGTGTCATCGGGTTTAGGCGACCCGCATTCCACTTCTCGCCAGGACACTGCCTGGCCCAAGTATGCTTTCGGCTTTGGGGGGGTGTTGTAATGTATCTTTTGTAAATACTGGGGATTAGGGTCTATGTGATGTAGATAGGATTCTGTGTAGAATGTATTGCAGTGAGTAGAACGCTAGTAAGTAATCCTTCTGTGATGCAGGCAGGAGCTTCCAAGGAATGTTCTCTTGATTTGGATTCTGTTATTGTTGCTATCGTGGTACTGAGGAAGGGCAGAGCTGGGGTTCTGCATCTATGCAACTTAACAATAAAAGCAAAAGAAACATTCTTCTGGTATGGACATCACTTCTTACATTTGGTGACAAGGATATGCTAATCTTATGGCTGCCAAAGCCACTCCGCCCCACAAGCGTAGTAGCGGCATACGTGGGACCGAAAAGTGATTAAGCTGCTCAGCCCGCCGGTGTTTCAGCGGCCCATGCAGGACACTATGGGAAGCAACAGCACGCAGCAGTATCAAATTTATAAAGGCAAATCTACTTAGTGAAGATAACTTGCCTGCCCAAAATGCTGCCATAGGAGCCCTTAATCCATGTGGTTAATCGCCATAAGCCGCGAGCAACGTGACTTCAAAGAGAGGTCCCAAATATGTTTGTACAGCACTTTCGAGGAAAATCACATCCGCGCATGCCTACAGCTGACCGCATGCACAGAAGTGCCCGACCCACAAAGGAGAGACAAGTGCACACCGCGCATGTACAGAATACATTGCACTTCGTGTGAACTACTAAGTTAAGCGAAAAGCAGCGAACAGTGCACCCACATGTAAGCGGTGAAAAAAAGATGTATCCCACCCTTACTTTGCACAGTCTAAGCTGGAATAAATTATTTGGGAGCAAACACGCGATAATTGCTTTGCGAGTGAGCTCTAAGTTGTCTCAAACCACTAATTCTAACATTTATCCACGTTGTAATGGAATTGAGCTAGTTGGAAGGAGAAGAGAAAAATCCTGTGTTTGCCTATAATCTTTAGCAAATAAGAAAAGAAATGATAATTTGAACCATAACAATTGAAAATCTTCTTAAAATCTGTATTCCATTCTTCAATGTGCATTACATAAATTCAAACAAACCATTCAACTTCATGATTCATTATGCAAAAAAGTGAAAAAGATTAAAAAGAATTATACAAACATTTAAGCAACATGACAAACAGAAATTAAAGTTTCAACGTGTGTTCTTTTAAGTGAGTTGTAAAAGAAGGAAACTTGAATATAGTTCCCTTATTGAAACCCCCTGTTGGTGGGGATGTGAGGGTACTCCTTAGCTATTTCCTGAGAATTGCTCTGATCAGTGAAAAAGAACACAATGTGGGTAAAAGTTCCAAAAAGTTATTTTTTTTCTCTTTTTGTCTTTATTTCTTCTTTGGGCTTCACTGTTGCCCTATATATGAGTCTTGTAAAGTAAAAGAATTCTTTGCCACATGTAAGCGGACCACAAGATAGACAGGAATCAAACAATAAAAGACGTGCGCAAAAAAAAAGGAAAAGGGGGGGGTGGAAACGGGTTGTGGTACAGCACACTCAGCCCTACTACTGACGTATAGAGGCACACAAAGCCATAAGGGGTACAGCAGAGTCTCTAAGGAACACCAAATATAACTCGCACTTTTAAATTATAAGTCTGCTGGACAGCAACCACTCAGGACAGGAGCGCACAGTGCATCAGTTCACAACTCCGAATATACTTTGCTCACTCTGCAAGGATTGTGGAGAGTTGTTCGGAATTGATACTTTCTGACATGGCATTGACAGGTCTACCAGGCCTGCCGGTATTTATGGCATTTCCCGGTCCGCCCAAAGTTAAGTGGGCACAGTGGAAAAAAGGATTTGTCCACTATATCAAAATAATATGTGGCAATTCATACTCAATGGATAGCAAAGTATCTCTACTAATGCATTTTTTGGGTTATGAAGGACAACATATATACGACACGCTGCCTCCTCTCCCGGATGAAGGCGATGGTGACAATATAAGTGAACTGGACAATGCTTTGAGAAAATTGGACATTCACTTTAATCCCAAAACAAGTACGATATTGGAGAGATATAATTTCAGGATTTGCATTCAAGAACAAGGGGAGAGTGTTGAAGACTAGTTATCGGCTCTAAGACATCTAGCTCTGTCATGTAAATTCAAAGAATCTTTCGATGAACACATCAGAGACCAGTTCATGATACACTGCAATAGCAAGAATATAAGGGAAGAGCTGTGCTTGAAGGACGAGCCTACACTCGAAGAAGTACTAAATATAGCAAAGAGGGTAGAGCACTCCCTAGCGTGTGCAGCGAAAATCGCCGAAAAGCAGCACAACAAAGGCAAAGTTGAAAATCTTGAACATTGGTAAGAACAAACAAAAGAAATATGGAAAGGAGAAAGCGTATGTAAGGGAGAAAACAGACGTCAAGTCCAGCAAGTGGAAGGGAGAGAGAAAAGACTATTGCGAACATCTGTGCTTCAGATGTACAAGTAATGCACACTTTGCAGCTTCGTTGTCCTGCCCAGGAAGGAAGGCGGTATGTGCCAAGTGCAAGAGGTGCGTCATTTTATGAAATGCTGCAAAAATGATCAATTTAACCAAAGGAGGGTATTATTGGTCAATGATGATGACTGCCAAGTAGCATCTGATGATGAAGAAAGTTGTAATGTTGAAAATATTACGGTCAATGTTGTGCAAGAGTCAAATAGTGATGAGTGTGAACATCCGTTTGCGGATGTAAGTGTGAATGGGAAGAATATTGTCATGATGGCTGATTCGGGTTCTAAAATATGTCAAGGGCGGTCTTTAAACAAGAAATGCAAGGTGGTATCTGTAATATATTGGTCCCTGATATAAACCCGGGAAGGTACAATCAAGACACGATTGAGCTGTTGGGATATTTCGAAGCAAAGTTTATGCTCAGAGGGAGACCTGCACAAGGGAAGGTGTACATTACAAAAAAGGGGGTGACATTACTGGGTTGGCGTGATCAGAAAAAGCTAAATGTAAGGTTAAACCCCCAACCTGGTTGATCAAGTAATGCATATTGGTACGTCCTTTGGTGACTCATATAGGGACGTATTTAAAAAAGGTGTGGGAAAGGTAAAGGGAATGCAACATCAATTTGTGTTGAAAAAGGGATTTATTCCAGTGGCTGCCAAGTTACGACCGGTGCCGTTGGCTTTGAGGGAGAATGTAAGAAAGGAGTTACAGGAATTGTTGTGCATGGGGATCATTGAGTGAGTGGGAGGTGTGGAATGGACATCTCTGTTGGTGATTGTGAAGAAAGCCTCAGGTAATTTATGGCTATGTGTGGATTTACGTGAACTTAATCCTGTGTGTTGATTGATCGCCATCCCTTGCCTAATATGGGTGAAATGGTAGCTGTAATAGGTCACAGGCATGTATTTTTAAAATTGGATATATTTATGTTTATGAAGTTTATGTAGCGCTTAAATCCAAAACGCTTTACACTATAACAACAAGATACAATAATGGAAGAAACATGTTAACAAACGTGAGACAAACCAGCGAAACAATATGTAGAACAGTTTCCTTGGATATTGGAGGTGAGGGAAAGGTGAGAAGGAAGGGAGAAGGTGTAGTAAAGGGAAGAGGAACAAAATTCAATGATGTGATATAAGGTCACTAGGATGTGAGAGGAAGGGAAGTATGGGGCCAAGGGAGAAGGGGAGGAGAGAAGGTAGGAGGTCATGGGGGGGGGGTGAAGAAGGCCTTTCAAGGAGGTGCGGAAGGAGGTGTATGTGGCGATGGGCGGATAGAGGGAGGTAAGGAGTTCCAGAGTAGGTGGGCCAAGAGCTGAAAGGAACGCAAGCGAGAAGCGGCACAAGGTGACAGGGGTACAGTGAGTAAAAAGAGGTCAGCAGAGTGGAGAGAACGAGAGGGAGTGTAAAAAGAGAGGAGAGAAGAGAGATAGGGGGGCAAGGTCATGGAGAGATTTGAAGAACAAACAGAGGAATTGAAATTTAAGTTGGGAAGGGAAGCCAGCCAAGTTGAGGGAGTGAGGAGGAAATAGTCACGAGGGCCGAGGAGGCAGAGAGTACGGAAAGAAGAGTGGTAGATGGATTTGAGGGGGGTCAGATGAGAGGCAGGGAGTCCAAAGAGGAGAGAAGAGCAGTACAAGAGACAGAGAAGATGAGGGAGGAGACTAAGAGTTTAGAAGCGTGGAAGGTGAGGGAGGATCGGATCCTGCGGATGTTGTAGAGATGGTGCCGACAGGAACGAGAGGTGAGAGAAATGTGGTGGGAGAAGGAAAGGGAGGAGTCGAAGTGGAGACCAAGATTGCGAGCATAGGTATAGATGGGGAGATAGGAAGGGGGAAAGTCGATAGGAGGAGGGGTAGGGGAATGAGTGTTAGAAGGAAAGAAGAGGACTTCCGTTTTGTCAGTTATAAGGGAGAGAAAATGGGTTGACATCCAGTTTTTAATAGCTGTAAGGCAGGAAGATAGGGAGTGATAAAGAACAGGAGTGAAAGAGAAGGAGAGAAAGTGTTGGGTGTCATCAGCCTAGAAGTGGTGGGAAATGCCAAAAGAAGAGATGACGGGAGCGAGAAGGGAGGTATAAAGAGAGAAAAGAAAAGGGCCGAGTACCATGCCTTTTGGGACACCATTGTCCAAAGGGATGTTGGAAGAGGTGCGGCCGCCCCAGGAGACAGTGTAGGAACGATTGGAGAGGTAAGAGGAAAGCCAGGTAAAGACGGGGCCTTTGAAGCCAAAGGATGAAAGAGTACTAAGGAGTAAGGGGTTATCGACGGTATCAAGGGCAGCGGACAGGTCAAGGACGATGAGGATAGAGGATTGCTTAGCATAGCGAGTAGTAAGAGGGAATTGAGCACGTAAGTGAGAGCAGTGAGGATATGGCTTCGGCATATCACCAAGTGGAATTAGAAGAAAATTGTAAAACATTATCAGTGTTTATTACCCACGAAGGGGTGTTTCAGTTTCGTAGAATGCCTTTTGACCTAGTTTCTGCGTCATCCATTTTCCAAAAGATTATGGACAAGTTATTTCAGGGAATAGGAGGTGGGTTCTGTTTTCAGGACGACATTTTGGTATGTGGAATGAATGGAGAGCAGCATGACGGAATTTTGGACAGGGTGTTAAGGATACTGGGCTGAAGGGGTATCACTTTAAGGGAGAAGAAGTGTTTATTTCGCACCCAAAAGGTTGAATATCTGAGGCATGAGATTTCAGTGCATGGGGTAAAACCCAAGAGTGCCATGGTTGCGGCGATCAAAGAAACAGTAGAACCAAATTCTAAGTCAGAGTTGCGTTCATTTTTAGGTGTGTTATTTGTCAAGAACTATGCTGAAAAAGTGGTTGAAATGAGGAAATTGCTCAAGGAAGGGGAGAAGATTGTGTATGAATGAAAAGTGTAATCAGGAATTAAAATGTCTAAAGGAGGAGATTGACCTTGCCGGTCCTTTGGGTAAATTCGACACCGGAAGGAAAAACATCATTACGGTTGACGCTAGTGATGTAGGGTTAGGTGCCGTGTTATCCCAATTGAGTGAAGAGGGTAGTGAAGAGATTATCGCCCATGCATCCAGAAGCTTGAGGGGAGCTGAGAAAGGGTATATAGTTTTGGAAAAGGAGGCTTTAGGGTGTTATTGAGCGGTTGAGAAGTTTAAGAATTTCGTGTGGATCACTGATTTTATTATTAAGGCTGATCACAGGCCTTTGAAGACCATCTTCGAGAGCAAGGGTCTAGATAAGGTGTCGAGACGGATCGCAGGTTGGGTTACCCGTTTACAGTGTCATAGGTTTGAAATGTGGGTGATGCCAGGCAAGAATAATGTGTTGACTGATTGTTTATCCAGGCTGAGTAGGAGTAGAGAAGAAAGGCAGGAGTCTGAAACCATGGAGTCGTTTTTTTCGACAAGTTATGGGGCCATAAGTAAAGAGGAGTGGTGTGATGCCCTTTTGCGTGACGATATGTTGTCAAAGGTCAAGTTGTACGTGGAGTTGGGATGGCCCTCGGAGAGGGCATTTTGGGAAGTGAAAGATGAATTAAGTTTGGTGGACGGGATTGTGTTCCATTGGGAACGTGCAGTGGTTCCTGAATGTTTTAGATCTCACATTATTGACATTGTGCATAAGGGTCATGTGGGAATTAGCAAGACCAAAGCCATTTTAAGGAGTGAGTATTGGTGGCCTGGTTTTGATAGGGAGATAGAAAGGCGATTGGAGGATTGTGTTGAGTGTGTTAAAGGATGTAAAGGTGTCCTGGCAAAAAAGCAGTCGATGATGGTAAATGACATGCCACGAAAAGTTTGGGATGATGTGGCCATGGATCTAGTGGGCCCTGTGGAGATGGGTTTTGGTCGTGCTAAGTATATTGTGGTGTTGATAGATTTGTTATCAAGGTGGAGTGAATTTAAGGTAATTAGAGAGATCACTGAAGAAAAGATAGTGGAATTCTTCCAGGAGGTTTTTGCCGGGTAAGGGAATCCCAGGAGTATTCTCACTGATAATGCATTGCAATTTACGGGTGGATGTTTTCAAGAATTTGTGAGGAATTGTGGTGTGAAACACAAACGGTCAGCGCTATACCATCCCGAAGGCAACCGGGCAGTAGAAAGAATGAATAGATGCATAATGGAAGCCATTCGCATGGCAGGTGTGTGTGGGTTAAATGAGAAAGCTGCCGTGCAGGAGAGAGTGCATGCCTTGAGGAGGGCTCCACAATCCACAATGGGAGTGTCACCATTTGAACTGATGAAAGGACGCAAAGCGTATTCAGCAGTGAGCCCGCCTTTCGTTGGCTTGGGGAGGAGATTCGGATTGTGCGGTTAAAGTCTGAAGGAGAAGAGAGAAGCATATGTGATGAGAGAGAATATGAGGAGAAGCAAAAAGGAGTTTAGGAATGAGCGCAGCGACTGGGTGAGGATTAAGAAAGGTGTGATCAGGAAGAAAGGAGATGTGGTTTATTCGGATGCGGTGGGGGTAGTGGCTGTAATGAAAGGTGCGGTGAGAGTGAGTGGTGGATATGTCTGGAACAAAAATAGGATTGCCATTGTAAGGAGGAACTGTGTTGGATAACAAGGGGAGATGTGTTGTAATGTATCTTTTGTAAATACTAGGGATTAGGGTCTGTTTGATGTAGATAGGATTCTGTGTAGAATGTATTGCAGTGAGTAGAGCACTAGTAGGTAATCCTTTTGTGATGCAGGCAGGAGCTTGCAAGGAATGTTATCTCTTGATTTGGATTCTGTTGCTATCCTGGTACTGAGGAAGGGCAGTGATGGGGTTCTGAATCTATGCAACTTGACAATAAAAGCAAAATAAATGTTCTTCTGGTGTGGGCATCTCTTCTTACAGGGGGACCAGCTTTTCATGTCTCACCAGGATGCCACCCTATGGGCTTTAATGACCTTCATTGTGCTTCTTGCCAGGACGCTGTAGGCTTAGGGGACCCGCACTCCTCTTCTTGTCGGGATGCAGCCCAACCTGAATGCCCCTTTGGTTCCTGGGTTTCTATGTTTTGACTACTTCACGTAGTCAAAACATGGCGGTGCAGAGGGGAAAAGTGTTCATAATGCTCTGCATACCAGCCCTCTCACCGCTGTGGGACCCAACTCCCTTCTTCGCAGCTCAAGCTCTCCAACACTTAATTTTTTACGGCCCTTTTAGTTCCCCCTTTTTTCTTCCTATTACCATGTGTCCCTTCTTTGCCCCTCTGGGCCCCTGCTACCTGGTCTTCCTCTACTACCTTTGATTCCTCTGCCTCTAGCTTCCATGTGTCCCCCTGGGCTTGCTAGAACTCACCCATCCTAGCCTGGTGCTTCTTAGAGTAGGTCCGGAACAATTCTAGTAAGAGAGCCTGTACCGGTTTCTCACCTCCGCCCTATAAAAAGCCACCATGAAAATAAGCGCTGAAGTCTTATCACCTCATCAGGAACATGAATCCCTGACCTCTTTTCTGCCTCTCCACCTTTGTCCTCAACCTCCTGTTCCCTTAGCTTCTCCTCTTGGAACCGTTCCCTTAGCTACTCCTCTTGGAACCTCTTCCCAACCTCCTCTGTTTTTATCTCCTGCTCAGTGGCACTTCCACCCACCTCCAGTAACTTCTCCCCAATCGCCTTGCTTCTAAACTTCTCAACGGCACATCCACCAAACTTCTGTACTCCTACGTCCCGTCCCCTTTCCTCCATCCTTATAGGACATCTCTACGTCCTGTGGGACGGGACCGGAGCACTTTGTAAAAAGCATCAAAACATTTTATTTCCATAAATTTGTCCTTCCTCTCTTTCTTGTGTGTGGCCGGACACGCGGCTGTAACACCGCCCACCTTGGCTCCGCCCCACGCATCGCCCATCAGTCCTTTTCTCTGCTCGTTCGGGACTGGATGCACTTGCATCCGCGGAAGATTTTCTTCCCTTTTTTCCTCTTTGGCTCTCGCTAGTGATCGTGTACTAGTCTGTCTATGTCGTTCAAACTAGACTTTCCACATTGTTCGTGTCAACAACGCTTCAGGAGGGCGGATCCCCATCCTCTTTGTTTAGAGTGTTTGGGTCCGGATCACCTTTGGGACTCCTGTTTTTGCTGCGACTCCCTTTTGGTCCGGACACTTCAATGTCGGTTGGAGCGGTGGGAGGAGGTGTTCCGATGAACTCCTCCTTCGCATTTTCAGGCGTTCATCGACGAAAAGAAGAAACGCCTGGTAAGAAGTTTACTTTTCAGAGCATCCCGGCCGGGGGATACCGTTGGTCGCTCTGTCACCGGGGATTGCCCTGAGGTGCCCGTTGGGCCTAATAATTGTACCAGAGTTTTCTCAGAGGGTCTCCGTAAGGGGCCTGTGGATACCGGAGCACGCTCCGAGGCCCCTGATGTGGGGTCTGTTTGTAGACCCAGTTCTACTGAGTCGTGGGGTACCGGTGCTCGCTCTGAGGCCTCTCTATCGGCTTCCCTCAAGAATAAGACCGAGGTGCGCCCCGAGGCCTTGGTTGGGCTTGGTGTCACCGAACGGATGTTCGAGGCCTGCGCAAATAAGGCTGTTACCTGACCTGGGTCTGAGGTCCCTCGTACAGAGGCTAAAGCTACCAACATTTCTGAGAGGCCTGACAAGGCCTTATCGGTGAAGGTTGTTTCTCACCGTTCCCGCTCTTGCAGCGACACCAGATCTGTTGAGGGGGCAAAGAAGAAAAGTTCTTCTTTTACTGGCAGTGCCGAGGTCCTTCCTGGGAAGGCTAATTTGTCGGTTGGTATGTCGCAGAAACATTCCAGGCCTCATAGTACCGGCTCTGCCGAGGTTCCTTATGTTAAGGCTAAAGTTAAGACTCCTGATCCATCGACAAGGACCCCAGCCTCACTTCCTTACGTGCTGCAGTTCCCCTCAGGCGATGACAAAATGGCGTCCGTTCCCGCCATGACCGCGGCAGCCATTTTGGTTGCTACCCCTACAACTATGCCATCGGCCTCCGGTGTAGGGCTTGGTTCCGTGGGTGAACATAAAGTTCCTTGTGCGCATCCTTATCGGCCAGTTTTTGATTGGAACGCCCGGATGCCCCTTACGCACAATGTTTTGTTGCCTGCGGGTTTGGCACCTTTGATTTATGTGGATACGTCGGTGGAGGGGCCGGTGTGGCACCCTTCCCCGTTACGTCCCTGGAATTCTCCTCCTCAATAGAAGCCGCCTCTGGTTACAAAACAATCCCCAGAGGACGCCTTTTTCGGTAAATTTCAAACGCTCATTCGTACCGACCCCATGAGGGAATATTTCAAAGGGCTTTTTAGGGAGATATGTCCGCCCGCGCCTCCGGCTCCACCCGTTCCTCCGGTGGTTCCGCTGGCGCCTCCCTTGCCTACGGTGCCTTCCCCGACTCTTCCGCCTTTGCCCCCATTGTCCCCCGTGGACAAGGCAGCACCCGACACGGCTCAGCAGGATCCTGACCTGTCCGATGACATGCAACGCGATCAGGACAACGAGGACCTGCCCCGCTCTATTAGAGCTTTTCATGACCAGGTACTGGACATGATGTGCTTCTTAGATGTTCCGGTGCCCGAGACATCCGCTCCGCAGGAGGGCGTGCTTTCTGGGGCGTTCACCCTGTCTCCTTTTGAGCATACCGGCCTGTTCTTGCAGAAGGACGTTCTGGCCGAGGTCCGCAGGGTCTGGGAAAAGCCACACTCTGGACTTTTCGTCAGTAAGAAAATTGATGCGCGATACAGGCTGCATTCTTCAAAAGAGGTGGCCCTGTCGTCTTGTCCGCCCCCCTCCTCCACAGTGGTGGCTGAGGCCACTTTGCAGTCCAGGCCTGCAGCATCCTCTTCCACGACGGCTACTCAGGTTCTGGGAAAGGAGGATAAGCTCTTTGACTCCCTTGGGAGAACATTTTTCGCCAACTCGGCCTTGCAGCTCAGGCAGGCCAAAGCCGAACTGGTGTTAGCAGGGGCTAATATGCGGATGTGGAAAGGTCTGTCGGAGTTTGAGGAGTTCATCCCCGGTAGAGAAGCTGGAAGACTTTAAAGGGGGATTATCCAACGCCAGGGTCTTGGCCCAGGATCTCCTGGAAGCTGCGGCTCATCACGTAGACACCTCGGCTCGGGCCTTAAGCTGGGGGTTGATACCTCACGACAGGCGTGGCTGCTTGCCACTAAATTCTCAAAAGAAGTGCAGGACAAGGAGTTGGACCTTCCTTTCAATGGTAAGGAGCTCTTTCATTCTACAACAGATGTAGATCTCACGAAGACGAAGGATAGCACTCAGACAGCTATGTCCTTTTCGGTCCTTGTTAAGACCCCTTTCAAAACCCAGAGACCATTGTCGCAAATCCGACCCTCCTCTGGCTTTAGGGGCTTCCTAGACTGGAAATCTCGCAGAGTGGATACCCCTTTGGGGAATAACGGCCTCAGCCTCCTCCTCAGGTTCAGGTGGCAACACCATCGAAAACCCTACAAAATGAGGGTTCTCCGCATTCGCACGAGACCCCGGTTTTCTTGCGTTGGGGCACACCAGAGGTGGACCTCCTTCGCTACTGCGATAAACAAGAAGCTTCCTCAGTATGCCTCCAGAGGGGGGCTGGGAGCCTCCTCTCTGGGGGATGCTCTCGAGATCCCATGGCACAACATGAGAGCTTGCACCTTCCCGGCTCTGCCTCTAGTTCACCGAGCAATTTGCAAGCTGAAGAATTCGGTGAACTGTTCCCTTCTACTCATAGCCCCGTGGTGGCCGGCCAGGTTTTGGTTCTCAGAACTTCAACACCTGTCAGTGTTTCCGCCGATCAGGTTGCCAGTGACTCCCGATCTTCTTCACCAGGGGGAACAGCAGCTGTGGCACCCCTCGCCACAATCGCTCAGTTTAGCGCATGGTGCCTGAGTTCAAGTCTTTAGAACATCTTAACTTGTCTGCAGATAACATGCGTATTATCCAGGCAGCCAGGAAACCCTCGACTAGATCCCAATACAGAAGTAAATGGCTCAGGTTCTGTCATTGGTGTTTGGAAAAACAGTTGGACCCAAGGGGGGGGCTACGATTGACACAGTGCTGTCCTTCGTATCCTTTTTAGCAGAGTCGGGTGTTCATATTCTGTCATGCAGAACTTACCTTTCAGCGGTCTCCGCTTACCTTTCTACGGACCAATGCTCTTACTCTCTGTGTAATCCAGTGGTTAAGAGGCATTTTGCAGGCTTGACATGCCTCTACCATCTAATTTGTAGTCCGCACCCACCGTTGGATCTAAATGTAGTCCGGACGGCGTTGTGCCATAAGCCTTTTGAACCAATGGCCACGGTGGACCTCAAGTACCTATCCTGGAAAGTGTCCCTTTTGGTCACCGTTACGTCAGCGAGGCGGTTGAGTGAGCTCCAGGCCTTGTCGGTGGAGTACCCCTTTTTGGTCTTTCACAAGGATAAAGTAGTCCTAAGGACAAATCCTGCTTTCCTGCCGAAGGTGGTATCTGTGTTCCATCTGAATCAGTCGATCTCCCTGCCGGTCTTTTTTCCGAACCCTGCCTCAGAGGCAGAAAGGGTTCTGTATTGTCTCGATGTCAGGAGGGCTCTTAAATTCTATCTGGACAGAACATCCGAGCTTAGGAGTTCTTCTCAACTATTTGTGACTTTTGGTAACCCTCAGGGTAAGCAGGCATCTAAGGCGACTATTTCCCGGTGGATCGCCGCCTGCATTATGGAGTCTTTCACCGTCCAAGGACGGAAGCCTCCTAGGGGTATCCCTGCACACCTGGTGCGGGGCAAGACAGGCGCGGTTGCTTTTTAGAAATATGTACCCTGGGAGTCCATCGCTAGGGCAGCTACTTGGGCCTCCCCATCTGCTTTTTGTGAGCATTATTGTCTTGACATGAGCTCAAGAGCTGATGCTCAGTTTGGTCAGGCTGTGCTGAAGAACCTTTTTCAGTAAGTCGTATTTCCATCCACCCATAGTTCCTGTTAGGAGTGCTTTGGAATCTCCCATAAGTATGGAGGAAAGGGGGCGGGACGTAGGAGTATAACCAGGTTACTCACCGTAGTGACCACCTTACTCCTAGTCCATAGTCCCCTTTCCTCCATACGCCCGCCCGCCGTCCCCTCTAATAAGGTTCCTCTGTTATTGCTAATAGGTCTCTGACCTGGCGATAGAAAAGGTCTGATGGGCGATGCGTGGGGCGGCGCCAAGGTGGGCGGGGTTACGGCCACATGCTGGGCCCAGCGCAAGAAAGAGAGGAAGGACACATTTTTGGAAAAACATTTTTGGATGCTTTTTACAAAGTGCTCTGGTCCGGTCCCACAGGACGGAGAGATGCCCCATAAGTATGGAGGAAAGGGGACTATGGACTAAGAGTAAGTTGGTCACTACGGTGAGTAATCTAGTTATAACTACTCTCAACCTTCTCAGTTCTTTTCTTCTCCTCAGAAACATCTGCACCAGCCTCCTGCAACTTCTCTCCAACCTTCTCTGTTCTTATTGCCTTTTTTAACTCTACCCCAGGTGTTTCTACCACCTTCCTTCCCTCTGGTATTACTTCCTCTGTCATTGTTACTAGTATTATTTCTCTCCACTTCACTCCTGATTTGACTTCCATCCTCCTCCCGTTTGCTGCTATTCCTTCTTTTCACTACACTCCAGATCTTACGACCTCCCTCTTTTTCTCCACTCTCCAAACTCCACTCCTCGTCTTTCCTTCACTCCCCTGAAATGCACTGCTCTCCATCACCTCCTTGCTCAAGGCTCCTTCTTCCAACTCCAAATGGTCCTTATATCTTCCCCTACAACCGCTACTCCTTGACCTGCTGGGCCTGGAGTGCTTTCTCAAATAGACCGTTAACCCCACCCCTGAGTTGGCTTTAAGTACAACAAGCCTTAACTGTGTAGGTGGGGGGGTCACTGGTGATTGGTTGACTTTACTTCCTTCCTGAGTCTCATCAGGGTTGGGATTTTCTGGGACAGAAGATATATCATGTAGTGGAACTATTTGGAATCCCACTAGTTTTCCCTTCACCTGCCTGCCTTCTGCCTATCCTTGGTCATGGTGAAGAAAGGGAGATCGTCTGGCTGGCTCCTGCAGTGCACTCAAGAGAGGGACTTGGCACCAATGGATTTCCGTCGGTTCAGCAGCTCTTTGTGGTTTTGGTGCCTTTTTCTCAGTGCCAATGAAGAATGATAAGCTCCGGTTACGATTTTCTTGATCCCTCGGTCCTGGACTCTGGTGATAGGACTCTGGACATGGACTTCTTGCTTCTGCAGAGTGCTCTGGATACCTAAGAAGACCTGGCTAGATTCGGACTTCAGAAGACAGTGCACTCACAAGTTGTTGTGGTACCCCAGGTATTAGACTTCTGCAGCCATGGAAAGTCGCAGCAAGTTGGGGGTTGTGCCAAAATAGAGTTTGTCTCAAGGCTAGTTGGTCCCACAAGCCTAAAGGAGGATGTCGTCCTTTACAGGTCTTCCCTGTCGATTCGAAAATGGGGTCAGCACAGCTGCAGGGCTTCACTGAGCACTTTGCTGTCCAGGATGGTGCCGCTGGCGTCTTCTGCTTCGGATTCTGTTCTCCAGTGGTCGACTCTGCTTCTAGTCCCAACAACCTGCCTTTTTATGCAAGTTCCCATTCAATCACAGCCATAGGCTGTCAATCACACAGCAGGGTGGTTGTCACGCAGGACAGCCAGCGGGCCAATAGTAACTGGTTTCACTCGGGCACATGTAGAGACAAAGGACAGGGAAGTTTCGGGTCCCTCCCTCACTTATTGCCTTTCCATACACAATGGAGCCTGGAAGGGTTCCAGGGCTGAAGCCTGCCAAAGGCAAACTACACAAAGGACTCAAACTTGATGCAAACAACAAGAGTAAAAGCCTAGAAGAAACTAACAAGAAATGGCAAAAAAACAAGATGGGTCAATTTTTCTAAAATGGTCACCCTTGTGGGCAGTACTGCAGCTGAGGTATCAGCCTTCAGATACATGTCACTAGGTCGTAAAAAAGAAACTACTGCCACCAGCCATTCAAGTGAGTTAGTGTAACAAAAGGTTACATGAGGAATGGGTTAAAAGAATTACTATGTAACCACCCAGCACTCCACATTAGGGTGTTGTGTGCTGGACCCATAAAGTAAAGGTAAGTAAAACAGGAGTCATCTTACTCTTCTTGGGTACAGTAGTTCACCCAAGAAAATATAGATAAACATTAGGAGAAGTCCAAGGGACTTCTCGGTGGCACTGCACAGAAGCTGCTGTGTGTCACAATGCAAAAGCAGATGCCTATGGAGTGTACCAGACTCCATAAAACAGTAAGGAACATAGTAAATCATAGGAAAACACATGAGGGAGTGAGAAAAAGGACCCACTCACTCAAGAGTAAAAAGCCCTGAGTCCAGCAGAAGAGCTGGGGGTCTCTAAGGTTAAAGGGAATTGGCACAGAAATGGAAATTCTCCCTAACACGCATCTTAAAAAGCTGTCTTAAATAAATTACTACTGAGACATTGTCTTTCCTCTATAGTATGCACAAATGTGCTCTTTCTTTCAAAAGACAATCCGCTTCATCAAATGTTTGGCGGTAGCCCTTAAATGTGGCGGTAACTTTGTTACCGCCGCATTTAAGGGTCCGCCAAATCACAGGTTTGGCTGCATTTACCCCCAGCTCTTAGCTGCCGACAGTAATTGTGCCGTAAACCCCCCATTGGGTCCAATGGACCCAATGGGGAATGAGGAATTACTGTTACTGCCAAACCCGTGATCTGGCGCTAATAGCGCCAGAGGGTTTGGCAGTATCGCTATTAGCCCGGGCGGTATACCGGCGATAATACCACCAGGATACCGCCCAAGTCGTGATGAGGCCCAATGAATGGCGAAGGATCCAGCCAGCGACTCCATACAATTCATGCGCATTTCCAGTTCTTCTCGGAATCAGGTCACCTTTTGTTATCAAACCACCTCTGGCTCCCCAGCCTGTTCTGTGTGCATGCCATTTTATATTGTCTGGTGCCTGCCTAAAAATGACTTGGCCATTCCACGCCTCCATATGTACCATCCAACATTACAGATAAGCCAACCCATCCAGGTCTCTTTTCACTAACTGATGGTAAGCTAATCCCTTATGCAAATGGTGGATATTTGGACACTAGGTCTGCCGGTATCACCTCTGGATCACAAGTGGCGGTGTAAGTCATCATTTTCTTTCTTTTTTTGTCCATGGCACTGTATGGGGCATTTTTTGGCGCAATTATCGCTGCAGTTATTGCACTGAAAATGGGCGGAAAGTCGGCACATTCACCTCCAGCTAAGAGCTGGAGGTGAATCCTCCAACTTTACCCCAAACTCATGATTGGGCGGTGCGGTAATGCAGCAGTAACGCTATTACCACCACATTTTTATTGCACCACCCAACTCCTGATGAGGCCCTTAGCCTCTGCAGGGCTCTGTTGTGTAAGGGCTTGGAAAATATAGCTTGGATCAAGGAGAAGGTTAGTATGTCCACAAACCTTGCTAGTTCTCTGAGATACGTTCGCCTGCATCAGATTGCTGACTTCAGTTCTTTATCACTTTTACTTTCCGAGCTGGAATTTCATGCATTGGTATTGAGGTATCTTCTGTAAATCCCAAGAATTCCAGTCCCTTGGCTAGGTTCAGCTCAGATTTATCCCGGGATAACAAGGCAACCTAAGCTCTACAGAATGTCTATGGCACAATTCACTTGCTCTGTGAGCACCTGAACTGTTTGCGACATGAAAATTATGTAGTCTGGGTAGATGAGCACCCTTTTCTCTCCCTCTCTCTCTGAGCGCTGTTACTACTGGCTTTAGCAGTTTGGTCAAGCATATAGGCATGCATGAGGAGACCGAAAGGCAGACTTTTGAATTCACAGGTTTGTCCTTTGTACGTTCGTTGAGTTCCCTGAGGTTTACAACTTTCCTGAAGTTTATAACAAGCTGCACCTACAGCATCTGGTATTTTCAGGCAGTCTCCCATCCAAGTACTCACCAGGCCTGACACTGCTTAGCTACTGAGATCAGACGAGATTGGGCGCATTCAGTATGGTGTGGCTGTAGTGAAAGGGCATGGGGTGTTTGACTCACCTGCAGCACCATTTTCCTTGCTGTCCCAAGGGGCCTGCTGCTGTGTGTGTCAAGCTGAAGCCATGCCCACTTTTTCATAAAGAACCGGAAACCGGCCCGCAATGGTAAAGCCCGCGGCAAAGGGTGCAGGGTGTTTGGCTCACCTGCATCACAATTTTCCTTTGTGTCCCAGGAGGCCTGCTGTTGCTGTGTGTTTCAGGCTGAAGCCACGCCCACTTTTTCATAAAGACCTGGGAACCGGCCTGCAGGAAAGGGTGCAGGGTATTTGGCTCACCTGTAACACCATTTTCCTTGCTATCCCAGGGGGCCTGCTGCGGCTGTGTGTTGGGCTGAAGCCACGCCCACTTTTTCATAAGGACCCAGGACCCGACCCGCAAGGTTGAAGCCTGCAGGAAAGGGCACAGGGTGTTTGGCTCACTGTGGGGTGTTCGGCGAACGAAGGGGTGGACGAAACCCTAAGAGTGTGGAGATGGTGAAAACTGTCTGCGGAGCGTTCTTGTCAAGTAAGGCGTTGGCTGAACACATGTCTCGTGTTACTCCCCAAGACCTGTTGCCAACCAGACTGTCATGACAGCCAACTCCCACGAGAGTCCTGTAACAATGCACACTACAGCAACATGCTCCTCACACAGTGTGGAGAAGGAAAAGACTCACTCCCTGTTAGGCAGAAACCTGTGCAGTTCCCTTGGGGAACACTGCAAAAGATTTAAGACTACAGGTAGAGCAGTAAACCCCTTTGGTAGCAGTCTGTACCACCCAGATTTACCTGGTAGCTGTGGCTGAGCAGTCAGACCTCTCTCAAGAAGAGTTAGGCAGTATGTAAAGTATACACAATATGTACCAAAACACAATAGCACAAGCAAACACTGACCAGAGCTTGGTTTCAAAAGTATATAGTTATTTATTTAAAATACACATAAGTTAAAAACACTCTAGCAAAAATATAGTAAAAGCACTTCAACACAGTTATAATGAAAGTAAATTCAATCCTTTCTCCTATCTAGACAACTCTAGGTAAACACCACTTAATTAAAACAGAGGTGAGTGCTTAACGTTAGATGACACTCTAGTAGTTTCCAAGAAAGGGAGAGAAAAAGCAGAAATGGGTTAAACACACCACTCTAAGGTCCAGAACACTTGCAATAGGCTCAAAGAAGCACAAAGTCACAGGTGAGCAAAAGTCACTAGGCAGGGCCCACTCTTAGAGTAGCCGGAGCGAAAATGTGCCCAAGATCACACTGTTAGTTAGAGATTCAAAGTCTTGCAAAGAGTCAAAAAGAGTTTAGAGTGGCTCAGAAAGTTTAGCCAAAGTGTCCCAGGCACTCCCAGGTTCGAAAGCCGGGGACTAAATCTACCCCGTACAGTCGGTAGCAAGGGAAGCCAGGCGGAACACAGTACCTTAAGCGGAAAGGATCCTCCAGCGGGGGCAGTTGTTCCAGGCAGTGGCAGCAGGGCTCGACGTCGGTCAGGGGAGAAGAAGTTCTCGCTGAAGCGCAGAAGAAGAGGGTCGTTGCACTGCCCGGGAAGAAACCAGCCGCGGAGTCCTCCGGTTAAAGGGTTGGTACCGACTTTCGCGGTATGGGGGTAAAGTGTGGTATTCCGGTTGCCGGGGTGCTTGGCACAGGCAAGGCGGCCACGAGATACCTCAAAGAACGGAAAGAAGGCGAAAACTGGTTGTCCCCACCAGTCAAGGGAAGGAGCCACTCCGTTAAGAGTTCTCCTCGGTCGTCGGGAAAAAGTGGTGAGACGGTTCAGCAGGGCTCCACCGGGTGGTGTCGTCGAAGCAGGTCGGCTCAGCTCTTCCCTCGTCGGATTCTTGGTCCTGTGGCGACTTCTGAAGTCCCAGTCCCCAAAGCCCTGCTTTTATGCAGCAAACCCCCATTCACCCAGCCTAGCTGTCACTCAAACATGCTAAGTGGTGAGCCGGGCGGCTCACCACTTGGGCCAATCAGGACGGAGTGCGACTTGAGTTACCAAGGTAACTCAGTCCAGGGTGCCTAAATCCCCCTCCACCCCTCCTAAGTACCCCAGACAGAGTGGCACCACTTTGGAGGGCTTCTGTGGAGAAGCCCGCCAAAAGTGGGACAAAGGGCTCCACTTTGGGTCAGAGTTACAGAGGCGAACACCAACGCCATTTTAGAATCAAGTTTTGGCAAAAAGTCCCAACCGGAGTTATAAAAATAAATATATAAACCGGCGGTATGTTTAAGGCTACCGTAAATAAATAATTAAATGTGTTAGCCTAAAACAATGGGAAATCCCATAGGGAAATATTCGCGGTCGAATATAAAAAGTAGTTTCCACTGCCACCAGCCAAAACTCGATCAGGGGGGACGGAGACGTGCCCCCTCGACTAACAGACCCTGGGGCAATCGAATTGCCCCAGCCAGTACGTCCACAATATGATGGTTTGTACTGGTTCTGTTCAGGATTCAAGACTAGCAAAGTCGTTGGTGACTTTACATGCCCTGGGAGACAGTAGTCAGTCCCAGGGTATGGAGTCTATGTTGGGGAGTCCCTAGGACACCCCTGGGTCACGGCACAGAGGGTGCTGTGTGACCCACATCACAAAAATACATGAGGCCCTATGGAGTAAAAGACCCCATAGCCCATTCAACACAAGGTTTGTCCAAGATAACACACTTCAACATGTCCAAGAGTGAGGGTAAAAGAGTCTCACTCTTGGCAGGAGAAAAAAATTAAACCCCAGAAATCCAGCAAAGCTGCTGGGGGACTCACTAGGTAGGGAAATTCAGCCTAAACAGAGAATTCTCCCTAACACTCGCCCCCCCCAGACTAAGGGACAGGAGGATTTAATCCACTCCTGGATGAACCTCATACCTCTAGTCGATGATATACATCCTAGAGAGTCCATCAGCATTTTGATGGTGACACCCTGACCTGTGCTCAATGGTGAAATCAAACCCTTGCAGGCAGATTGACCATCTCAATAGTTTTGGATTTTCCCCTTTCATTTGCATTAACCATCTCAAGGGTTGGTGGTCAGTCTGAATAACAAAAGTAGAACCATACAAGTATGGCCTAAACTTCTTCAGTGCCCACACAATAGCAAAGCATTCTCTTTCGATAGTTGCCCACCTTGTCTCAGGATCCTTCAGTTTCCTACTGATGAAGCAAATGGGGTGCTCCCTACCCTTCTCATCCAGTTGGCTTAGAACTGCACCTATACCTACATTGGAAGCATCAGTTTGTACAATGAAAGGTTGGTGGTAGTCAGGAGCTCTCAATACTGGAGCCTGGCAAAGAGCTCTCTTCAGTTTTTCAAAGGCCTGATTGCACTCCTCATTCCATTTTACCTTCTTAGGGAATTTGGGAGAGGAGATTACATTCAGTGGAGAAGCTATGGTCCCATAGTTCTCAATGAAATTCCTGTAATACCCAGTGAGGCCTAGAAAAGCTCTCACTTGGGTTTGAGTAGTTGGTGTTGTCCAATTTTGCACAGCTTCAATCTTGCTGGGCAAAGGCCTTATTTCTCCACCTCCTACCTCATGTCCAAGGTAGACCACTTTACTTTGACCAATCTGGCACTTACTGGCTTTGATTGTCAAATGGGCCTGTTTCAGAGCCTGCAGCACATGTCCTAGGTGGTTCACATGTTCTTCCCAGGAGTGGCTGAAGACTGCAATGTCATCCAAGTATGCCATGCAGAAATCTTCCATCCCAGCCAGAACTTGGTTCACCATCCTTTGGAATGTGGCAGGTGCATTTTTCAGTCCAAAAGGCATGACCTTAAACTGGTACAAGCCAACTGGGGTTGAAAATGCAGTTTTCTCCTTGGCATGGTCTGTCAGGGCTATTTGCCAATAGCCTGACGTCAGGTCAAATGTGCTGAGGTACTTGGCTGCACCAAGTTTATCCACCAACTCATCTGTCCTGGGCAAAGGGTGGGCATCAGTCTTGGTGACTGCATTTAGAGCTCTATAGTCCACACAGAATCTCAAGTCTTTGGATCCTGCCTTTGGTACTAACACAACTGGGCTAGACCATGGACTAGTAGAGGGTTCTATTACCCCGAGATCAAGCATCTTCTTGACCTCTCCTTTGATGTGGGCTCTGATATGTTCTGACATTCTGTATCCTCTGCTTTTGACTGGCAGACAGTCACCAGTGAGTATCTCATGCTGGCCCCAAGGGGTCAAGCCTGGTGACAGTGAGAACAGGGAGGCAAACTGATTTAACATAGATTTGCACTCCTCTTGTTGCTCAGGTGTCAGGTCTGAAGAGAGATTGACTCCTTCAACTTTTTCATCTAAAGGTACACCTCTGAGGAGATCAGGGAGGGATTCACTCTCTTCCTCCTCTGCAGCTGAAGCTAGGAGCAAGGCTCCTACATCAGGTCTGGAGATGTATGCTTTTAGTCGGTTGGTGTGGAAGACTCTAGGAGCTTCCCTGGGTCTGCCCAGATCCACCAGATAGTTGACCTCTCCAAGTTTTCCCACAACCTTGAAGGGTCCCATCCATTTGTCTTGCAAGGCCCTCTGCCTTGTTGGGAGCATAACTAGAACTAGCTGGTCTTGAGTAAACTCAACCATGTTAGCCTTCTGGTCGTGCCAATGTTTGACCAGGGCTTGACCAGCTTTCAAGTTGTCACTTGCTTCTGCCATCATGTGTGACATTCTCCTCCGGAGACCTATCACATAGTCAGTCACTCTGACTGGCTTGAGGGGAGGAGCACCTTCCAACCCCTCCTTAATCAGGGCCAATGGACCTCTGACCGGATGGCCATAGAGAAGCTCAAAGGGAGAATAACCTACTCCCTCCTGAGGGACTTCTCTATAAGCAAAGAGAAGGCATGGCAGTAGAAGGTCCCACTTTTTCTTAAGGGGTTCTTCCAAAGCACCTATCATGCTCTTCATGGTTCTGTTAAACCTTTCAACCAACCCGTTTGTCTGAGGGTGGTAGGCGGTTGAGAACTTGTAGGTAACTCCACAGGTCTTCCACATGGCCTTCATGTAGTGGGACATAAAGTTTGACCCCCTGTCAGAGATTACCTCCTTAGGAAACCCAACCCTGGTAAAAATACCAAGGAGGGCCTTAGCCACAGCCGGAGCTGTAACAGTCCTCATAGGAATGGCCTCAGGGTATCTAGTAGCATGGTCTACTACAACAAGGATAAACCTGTTGCCTGAGGAGGTTGGAGGATCAAGGGGACCAACAATGTCAATCCCTACCCTCTCAAATGGGACTCCCACAACTGGGAGAGGCACTAAAGGTGCCACATTCTTGGAACCAACCTTACCAGAAGTCTGGCAGGTATGGCAGCTCTTACAATATCTATCTACTTCAGCCCCCATCTTTGGCCAATAAAAGTAGAGTGAGAGCCTTTCCTTGGTCTTCTTGAAGCTCAAGTGGCCAGCCAAAGGTATCTCATGGGCTAGTTGTAAGAACTGTTGTCTGTTTTCTTGTGGGACTACAAGGCGTTTGTAGTCTCCAGGTTCAGACTCAGTGGGTTCACTGTAGAAGAGGCCATCTTCCCAGTGCAACCTATACTTCCCAGGCTCTTGCCCATCAGCTTGAGAAGCTGCCTGGTGGCGGAGACCTTCCAGAGTTGGACATTCTCTTTGCCCCTTACGGAAAGCAGCCCTGCTAGGCCCACCTTCTGCCAGTAAAGACTGCAGCTCAGGATGGTCCTCAGGGTCCAAATCTCCAATAAGGTTTGGGCCTCCCTCTAGCTCTTCCTCAGAGTCTAGCTCAACCACACAGGGTTGTACCTCCCTCTCAGCCTCAGCTGGAGGTGGAGTTACAGGTGTAACTTTGGACAACCTAGGGGAAGTCCTTGTTGGAAGCACTGGAGTGCTTGCTGCTGGCTTTTTCCTAGGAGTCTTGGGTTGCCCCTTTGCTCCTGATCTGGTAGTTACTGCAGTAAGTTGCTCCAGTGGTAGAGGAGTGATTTCTGTCATCATCTCCTGAGATAACCCTCTCAGGGTTTTCTCCCTTGCAGGTTTTGTGAGTTCCTGAAACCTTTTGCTAGGAGGTCTGGGGGTATGAGATACAACTCCAAGAGCTTTGAGGTCATTACCCAACAGAACCCTACCTGGCACTTCACATTGTACACTGACAGGTATTTTTACAGCCATATCATTACATTGGATGAGAACTGGTAACTGGGGACACATCTGCACAGGCCCACCAGCTAACTTGGTGAGGCATTTGGGTGCCTTAGCAACATCCTCTGCCTTGAAAAATGATTCATCCACCACAGTTATGCTGGCTCCAGTGTCCCTAATGGCAGGAGTCTCCTGACCATTCACCTGGACACTGTCCTTATAATACTCTTTAGTATTATCTGGGATAGAGTTATAGACATCTAAATTCTGTTGCTCCCACAACCCCAGAGAGACTAAAGAAACACTAGCTGAGACTCCAGTGGGTTCATCAGCTAGTAATAGAAAGTTTCCACTTGCCATAGGTACTTCCTCTTCTGGAGCGAAGGCTAAGGAGGCAAGCTGGACCCCTGAAGGTTTACCCTTACATCTGGGATCTCCTTTCACATGGTCAGTAGCCTTACAAACAAAGCATGAGCCAAAGGCTCGCTGGAATGGAGGCTTGTTCTGACCTCCTTCTGGTCTGGGACCAGAAGGTACACTAGCCTGATTTGGTTTCCCTTGTGGCTTACCCTTATAGTTTTGTTTGGGGCCCTCTTTGGAATTTGTAGTATTAGAATTCTCTTTGGAGTCCTTCTTAGACTGTTTTTCCCCATCCTTCTTCTGAGTTACCCCAGAATCCTTGTGAGTGGCCCTGTTGGCAACCCACAAGTCAGCAGCCTTAGCTAGCTTCCGGGAATCTAATTCCCTGGAATCAGCCAAGTGTTGTCTGAGCTCAGGAGAGCAGGCATCATAAATAGTCTCCAACATAAACAAATTCTTCATACCTTCATAAGTGTTCACCTTGTAACCCTTAATCCATCCCTCTAAGTTTTTCAAACATTCATTCACCCAGGTAGCCCAAGGGGTACCATCATGCTTTTTGAGGCTCCTAAACCTCTTAAGATACTGGGAAGGGGTCTTCCCAAACCTAGCTATCAAAGCTAGTTTCACACATTCATAGTCCTTCCTATCCTCCTCCCCCATCTCCATTACCACATCAGTTGCAACAGGGGGAAGCCTAGAGAACAACCAGGTGAGTAAGTCATTTCCTGTGATGTTCTGGAGCCCATGATTATATTCAAACAGAGACAACCAATCCAACACATCCAACTTAGGCTCATACATACCAACCAATTCTTTAGGCATCCGGGGTCTTTTAGGACTGGAACTTCTAGAGGAGCCAGAGAGAGAAACATTCTCAACAGATAATTTCTTCATTTCTAAGTCATACTTGAGCTCCATTTCCCTTAGCCTTAGTTCTTTGTCAGTTTGAGCATTAAGTTTCTTATACTCCAATTCTAGCTTCATTTTCTCCAGTTCAAAGTACTGAGGACTAAATGTGGGACCTGGTAAAGGTCCAGTAGGCACAGCAGGTAGAGCAGGCAGAGGCCTAGGGGGGACAGTTACAACAGCCTCACCCTCCTCTTCTGACTCTTCCTCAGAAACATCAACATTTTGCTCCATGTTAACTTCAACACTGTCATCTACAGTTGCTGGAGTGGTAGGTTCCTCTGAACCATCACCCAGACTTTGGTTAGCTAACAATCTTTCAATCAGCTCCATTTTCTTGCCCTTAGTCAGGAGATCCTTATGTTTACAGAGCACTCTTAAACAATCAGCAGTTTTGGCTGCAAGGGACTCTTGACTATAGCTTTCTATAACTGACATGTTAGAGGTTTTACTTTTTCAGTGCTAAGCTTTGTGGTTAGTTGCACTAAGGTATCTAAAGCACAATAAAATGTATACTCAATACAAATCCCACCGCTGTACACCAGTGTTAGGCAGAAACCTGTGCAGTTCCCTTGGGGAACACTGCAAAAGATTTAAGACTACAGGTAGAGCAGTAAACCCCTTTGGTAGCAGTCTGTACCACCCAGATTTACCTGGTAGCTGTGGCTGAGCAGTCAGACCTCTCTCAAGAAGAGTTAGGCAGTATGTAAAGTATACACAATATGTACCAAAACACAATAGCACAAGCAAACACTGACCAGAGCTTGGTTTCAAAAGTATATAGTTATTTATTTAAAATACACATAAGTTAAAAACACTCTAGCAAAAATATAGTAAAAGCACTTCAACACAGTTATAATGAAAGTAAATTCAATCCTTTCTCCTATCTAGACAACTCTAGGTAAACACCACTTAATTAAAACAGAGGTGAGTGCTTAACGTTAGATGACACTCTAGTAGTTTCCAAGAAAGGGAGAGAAAAAGCAGAAATGGGTTAAACACACCACTCTAAGGTCCAGAACACTTGCAATAGGCTCAAAGAAGCACAAAGTCACAGGTGAGCAAAAGTCACTAGGCAGGGCCCACTCTTAGAGTAGCCGGAGCGAAAATGTGCCCAAGATCACACTGTTAGTTAGAGATTCAAAGTCTTGCAAAGAGTCAAAAAGAGTTTAGAGTGGCTCAGAAAGTTTAGCCAAAGTGTCCCAGGCACTCCCAGGTTCGAAAGCCGGGGACTAAATCTACCCCGTACAGTCGGTAGCAAGGGAAGCCAGGCGGAACACAGTACCTTAAGCGGAAAGGATCCTCCAGCGGGGGCAGTTGTTCCAGGCAGTGGCAGCAGGGCTCGACGTCGGTCAGGGGAGAAGAAGTTCTCGCTGAAGCGCAGAAGAAGAGGGTCGTTGCACTGCCCGGGAAGAAACCAGCCGCGGAGTCCTCCGGTTAAAGGGTTGGTACCGACTTTCGCGGTATGGGGGTAAAGTGTGGTATTCCGGTTGCCGGGGTGCTTGGCACAGGCAAGGCGGCCACGAGATACCTCAAAGAACGGAAAGAAGGCGAAAACTGGTTGTCCCCACCAGTCAAGGGAAGGAGCCACTCCGTTAAGAGTTCTCCTCGGTCGTCGGGAAAAAGTGGTGAGACGGTTCAGCAGGGCTCCACCGGGTGGTGTCGTCGAAGCAGGTCGGCTCAGCTCTTCCCTCGTCGGATTCTTGGTCCTGTGGCGACTTCTGAAGTCCCAGTCCCCAAAGCCCTGCTTTTATGCAGCAAACCCCCATTCACCCAGCCTAGCTGTCACTCAAACATGCTAAGTGGTGAGCCGGGCGGCTCACCACTTGGGCCAATCAGGACGGAGTGCGACTTGAGTTACCAAGGTAACTCAGTCCAGGGTGCCTAAATCCCCCTCCACCCCTCCTAAGTACCCCAGACAGAGTGGCACCACTTTGGAGGGCTTCTGTGGAGAAGCCCGCCAAAAGTGGGACAAAGGGCTCCACTTTGGGTCAGAGTTACAGAGGCGAACACCAACGCCATTTTAGAATCAAGTTTTGGCAAAAAGTCCCAACCGGAGTTATAAAAATAAATATATAAACCGGCGGTATGTTTAAGGCTACCGTAAATAAATAATTAAATGTGTTAGCCTAAAACAATGGGAAATCCCATAGGGAAATATTCGCGGTCGAATATAAAAAGTAGTTTCCACTGCCACCAGCCAAAACTCGATCAGGGGGGACGGAGACGTGCCCCCTCGACTAACAGACCCTGGGGCAATCGAATTGCCCCAGCCAGTACGTCCACAATATGATGGTTTGTACTGGTTCTGTTCAGGATTCAAGACTAGCAAAGTCGTTGGTGACTTTACATGCCCTGGGAGACAGTAGTCAGTCCCAGGGTATGGAGTCTATGTTGGGGAGTCCCTAGGACACCCCTGGGTCACGGCACAGAGGGTGCTGTGTGACCCACATCACAAAAATACATGAGGCCCTATGGAGTAAAAGACCCCATAGCCCATTCAACACAAGGTTTGTCCAAGATAACACACTTCAACATGTCCAAGAGTGAGGGTAAAAGAGTCTCACTCTTGGCAGGAGAAAAAAATTAAACCCCAGAAATCCAGCAAAGCTGCTGGGGGACTCACTAGGTAGGGAAATTCAGCCTAAACAGAGAATTCTCCCTAACACTCCCACAGCCCGGTTAGATTCATGGGGAGGCTTACATGCTGATAAAAAAACATTAATTTGTTTTTGGATGCTAACCAAGATGTGTGGGGTGCAAAGGTCCATGCCAAATATAAAGAGCCCAAGGACAATTTGTGCATAAATATCATCAATGGAGTCAGCTCCTGTAGTCCAGCACATCACGTCCTTGATACCCCTATGGACAACGTGGCAGTGGGTTCATTAATTTCTGAGTGTTTGCCCCAAGGATTGCTTTCGGCATGCACCACGTCCCAGAGCAAGGTTTCATGGTGGAAAATTCCTATAATTAAAGCCTTTATGGAAGGGGTGAAGAGACTTCACCCCCTCTCCAACCCAGCTCCCGGATGGGACCTGAATGTTGTTTTTACCAGAATAATGGGACCTCCCTTTGAACCATTGCACAAGGCTAGCCTTAAAGCACTCACTTACAAGACTGCCTTCCTGGTGGCGATCACCTATATAAGGAGAGTTCATGCAGGCCCTTTCAGTTCAGGAGGCTTTCGTCACAATTCACAAAGAAAAGGTGATTTTGCGCAGACACCCACGCTTTGCGGGCAAATTTATCTCAAAGTTCCATGTAAACCAGTCCATCGAACTACCCACCTTTTTCCAAAACCCCACTAACGTGGCAGAAAGAAGCCTCCACACACTGGATTTAAGGAGAGCGGTTATTTACTATCTGGGAAAGACAAAGCCACTAAGGAAAACAAACAAGTTATTTGTGTCAGTGGCAGCTGGTAGAGAAGAGGACCCTGGGGCCGATTAATGGAATAAATGTGCACTGAAAAGGGGAGCGCAAGCGTGAAAATCGCAGCGCAAGCGTGAAAATCGCAGTGCACGCGTGCCAAAGCCGCGCACATCGATTCATGGAATTCAGTGCGTGTGTAACTCCTGGGATGTGCGTTAAAATAGTGGGTGGCGAACGCGGGCGCACACGTCATTAAACGGCGTGCGCTACGCGCCAGGGAAAGCGCACATAGCGCAGCGCACTCAACAGAAGTGGGCGGAACCTGGGGCGTAACACACGGAATGGGGAACAACGTGTGAAAATGTGGGCGTTACGGTGGAAGTACAGGAGGTAAATGCTCGCAACGCCCACATGCGTGCCAACAACACCTATTCATGGAATCGAACAGGGGAAAGGCGTGCGCCAAAAAAGATACCGTTTTTCGTAGCAGTGGTCGTGGGACACCGCAGGAGGAGGATAGCCAGGCCCCGCATTTTTTTACCCAGGACCAGTCTTTTTGGGATGCCTGATGACCAGGTGTATGGGAGGTATAGGTTTCCACCACACATAATCCTAGACCTGGTGAGGGAGTGGGAGGATGACCTCACATCACCCACCCTGTGCTCGCAAGCACTGAGCCCCTTGGAAAAGGTGCTCCACATACTGCACTTCTTGGCTACTGGGTCATTTCAGCAGACAAGTGCCATAGTGGGGGGGGTGTCACAGGCCACGCAGTCACGCTGCCTTCACCAGGTGTTGGCCATCATGACTGCACGCCACTCAGTCCGCAGGCACATATACATGCCCGGAACACTTGCAGAAAGGCAGGCCGTGGTCCAGGATTTTTATGGTGTGGCACACTGCCCCAAAGTGCTAGGTGCATTGATTGCACCCATGTGGCTCTAAGTCCTCCCAGGGCCACTGAGCACATATATCGAAACCGCAAGCACTGGCATTCAATCAACTTGCAGGTAGTATGTGTAGCCAATGGAATCATCACTTCAGTATATGCCAACTATCCAGGCTCAAGCCATGATAGTTTCATTTTCAGAATGTCACCCCTAAACCGGGACCTGGAAGCTGGGCGGCATGGCGACACATGGCTCATTGGTGAGTATAAATGCCTCTGCACATGCATGTACATGCATGACTAATGTGAAAACCCCACTAATGATAGCCATCATCACCTCCCCAGGGGACAGTGCCTACCCTCTGAGCACCTACATGATGACGCCAATTCAGAACCCCACCACACCCCCGAGGTAAGATACACCACAGCCCATATTGCAACCCGGGGCATAGTGGAGTGCACATTCGGAGTGCTGAAGTCACGCTTTTGCTCCCTTGACCGCTCTGGTGGGCAGCTGATATATGAGCCCCCAGTAGTGTGCAGGATCATAGTGGCAGCATGTGTCCTGCACAATTTTGCAACACGGCGGGGTGTGGCGGTGGACATGGTTGGGCCCCCACATCCCCAACCACATGCATGCCCGCTGCGCATGGGAGGTGAAAGGGCACGTGGTGAGGCAGCCCGTAACCAGCTAGTGGCAAATAACTTTACCTAAAATCCCACCCCTGCGATGTGCACACAGCCCTGGCACATACCAGCTGACAATCAATGATGATGACAAAAGGGACAGTCAACTGTCACAACCATACCAGCCTGAGATTGTTCACCTGGAAGTGTCACATTGTGTGCATCCCTAGCTACTTAAAGACACCCAATGCTGTGTCACAAAAAGCCACATATTCATGCAGCATGAACGACTACCCCCTTGCAAAATACCACATCAAAATAGTGGCATGTCACCCAACCCCTCCCCATCTCAGCTACCCAACACACCATGGCATGGCATGCAATGTGAAAGCAACCACATGAATGCATAATACATGACACAAGTGTCACAAAGTGCACTGTCCCAAATGGAAACAGGCCACAGACAATATGCTCCCAGTAATCAATCAAAAACAGCACACATGAACAAATACTTACCAGCAACACAAAACAGCAGAACAGAATGAAACAGTGGCAATATATGACGGAATAAAATTAAAGTACTGCAAGTCTCACAACCTGACTAAGGCAGCACATCGACCCCTTCCAACTGCAGAGTGTTGCTGTCAGGCAAATGTGTCAGTGTACTGCATACAACATGAACTGCATCTGCAAAGGAGAAGGGCTTGTGAAGACATGAAGAAGCTACATGTATATAAGGAGTGTAGAATCCAACAACAATCTCCACTAGGGATGTACACACAGTTTTGACTACAGACTGCCCACACAACTCATGGGAGCCCAATGTCACTGTGTAAGTTACTGTCACTTGGTCACACCGTTTGCAAGCCCATGGAAAGGGGAAGCAGGAGGTGTGTGTGTGTGTGTCAGAAACCTAAGCATCTAACCCAAAGACAGGACAAGCCTGCATGTGCCCAGCTGGAATAGTCAGTGGATGCCCACGGGAGCCACACAAAGCAACACACTGTAAAAAAAAAATATTAAAAAAACTAAAAATCAAAAATGGCCATGTGTGGACCGGGGGAGGGGGAGGCCACCCAGGAGGAACAAGGTACAGGGTGCACCCCAAAACCCACATGCGTGGATGTTGAGAAAAATAAATACCTCCATGGGCTCATGGCCTACACGGCTACGCTACAGTTGGAGAACTGCCGTCGCTGTCATCACCCTCTGCGCTACATCAGGAGGTGGCCGTGATATGGGAGGCAGCCCATGCAAAGCCCTGGTATGGTCCTCCATGGCAGCAAGCATGCGGGTCTGGAAGGATTGGTTCTGCAGGATGATGGTACGGAGATCCCCATGCAGCACCTCACGGGTAGCACGCATTTCTGCCTGCATGGCCTCGCGTGATGCCCGGATCTCCGCACGGGTTGCCGGGAGCTCAGCTGAGAGTGAACGCGTGAGCTGCTCCAGCTGCTGTTCTGACGTGAAATTCCAGGAAACCTCAAGTTTACCCAGAGTATCTCTGAGGGAGCTGTGTTCTAACCTCAGGACTTCCCTGTGGGCCTGGGACTCTACAGATATGGCTGTGCGCAGAGTCTCCAGTCCAGCCCGTCGGTCCCTGTTGGATGCCACCATGTCCTCCCTGTGCGAGTGGCAAATGGAGTCTGTTGCCTGCTGCTGGAGCTCCATCTGCCTTTCAGGGGGAGAATGGAAGTGGCCACCATATCCATTGCCTGAGCCATCATTTCACACGATGCCCCCTGTTGTGCTGGTATACTGTACATGGAGTTCTCCCACACAGTATTGGCTGGTGGCGCACGGCCACCGCGTTGGCGGGCACCACACCTGTTTGGGGCAAGGCGATCTGCACCTTGCTGTGCTGGCACTGCCTGAGACTGCAGGACTGCATTCCTCCTTTGATCTGCTGGCCCAGGAACAGGAGCAAATATTGTGGAGGGTGACCCTGCATCCGTAACCGCCAAAGGCGGACTTTCTAACACTGAAATCCCCATATAGGGGTCTACCCCCGGTGCAGGTGGGTTGAACAGAACAGCATCCCTGCCAGAAACACTCACCTGCGACGGCACATATGTCTCAATGTCCGATTCAGCATCTGATTCATAGAGGTCTGCAAAGGTGTACCCAGAGACACCCATGGACAGCATGGTCTGTAGGACTAATGGGTTTTCACCCACCACCACCCCACGTCCTCCACTGGTGCCCGGGTGTGGCTGTGATTCCTCCTGGGTCTGCACCATCTCCTCCTCCTCAACAGCATCAAGTGCCTCATCACCTGCAAAAACATGAAAGATAACAAATGGAAACAGGCATGTGCACCATAGCACACACATAGGCCTGACAAGGCAGAGATCCAGTACATAAATTACACATGTCCCACATGACAATAACCCTGGCATGCATGCACTGTCAATGAGTTGAAAGGGGAGGCAAAAAGCAGACACTGAGGACTCCAAGATGGAAAAGCAACACATGTGCTGCATGCTGGATAGCACTGGCGTCACACATTAGCCTGTGAGTGGCATGTCCAATACACATACATGACACATGCCAGCACACAGATGGCACGTAGCATAGCCATGGTACATTTGACAAGTACAGCCATATGGAAGGAAATAAGCACTGTCACCCATCCATGTGAGATGGACATCATGAGATAAAACATGCAAATTAGTGTGAGAAATCACGCAAGTGCCACGTGTTAGGCAGAAACCTGTGCAGTTCCCTTGGGGAACACTGCAAAAGATTTAAGACTACAGGTAGAGCAGTAAACCCCTTTGGTAGCAGTCTGTACCACCCAGATTTACCTGGTAGCTGTGGCTGAGCAGTCAGACTTCTCTCAAGAAGAGTTAGGCAGTATGTAAAGTATACACAATATGTACCAAAACACAATAGCACAAGCAAACACTGACCAGAGCTTGGTTTCAAAAGTATATAGTTATTTATTTAAAATACACATAAGTTAAAAACACTCTAGCAAAAATATAGTAAAAGCACTTCAACACAGTTATAATGAAAGTAGATTCAATCCTTTCTCCTATCTAGACAACTCTAAGTAAACACCACTTAATTAAAACAGAGGTGAGTGCTTAACGTTAGATGACACTCTAGTAGTTTCCAAGAAAGGGAGAGAAAAAGCAGAAATGGGTTAGACACACCACTCTAAGGTCCAGAGCACTTGCAATAGGCTTAAAGAAGAATAAAGTCACAGGTGAGCAAAAGTCACTAGGCAGGGCCCACTCTTAGAGTAGCCGGAGCGAAAATGTGCCCAAGATCACACTGTTAGTTAGAGATTCAAAGTCTTGCAAAGAGTCAAAAAGAGGTTAGAGTGGCTCAGAAAGTTTAGCCAAAGTGTCCCAGGCACTCCCAGGTTCGAAAGCCGGGGACTAAATCTACCCCGTACAGTCGGTAGCAAGGGAAGCCAGGCAGAACACAGTACCTTAAGCGGAAAGGATCCTCCAGCGGTGGCAGTTGTTCCAGGCAGTGGCAGCAGGGCTCGACGTCGGTCAGGGGAGAAGAAGTTCTCGCTGAAGAGCAGAAGAAGAGGGTCGTTGCACTGCCCGGGAAGAAACCAGCCGCGGAGTCCTCCGGTTAAAGGGTTGGTGCCGACTTTCGCGGTATGGGGGTAAAGTGTGGTATTCCGGTTGCCGGGGTGCTTGGCACAGGCAAGGCGGCCACGAGATACCTCAAAGAACGGAAAGAAGGCGAAAACTGGTTGTCCCCACCAGTCAAGGGAAGGAGCCACTCCGTTAAGAGTTCTCCTCGGTCGTCGGGAAAAAGTGGTGAGACGGTTCAGCAGGGCTCCACCGGGTGGTGTCGTCGAAGCAGGTCGGCTCAGCTCTTCCCTCGTCGGATTCTTGGTCCTGTGGCGACTTCTGAAGTCCCAGTCCCCAAAGCCCTGCTTTTATGCAGCAAACCCCCATTCACCCAGCCTAGCTGTCACTCAACCATGCTAAGTGGTGAGCCGGGCGGCTCACCACTTGGGCCAATCAGGACGGAGTGCGACTTGAGTTACCAAGGTAACTCAGTCCAGGGTGCCTAAATCCCCCTCCACCCCTCCTAAGTACCCCAGACAGAGTGGCACCACTTTGGAGGGCTTCTGTGGAGAAGCCCGCCAAAAGTGGAACAAAGGGCTCCACTTTGGGTCAGAGTTACAGAGGCGAACACCAACGCCATTTTAGAATCAAGTTTTGGCAAAAAGTCCCAACCGGAGTTATAAAAATAAATATATAAACCGGCGGTATGTTTAAGGCTACCGTAAATAAATAATTAAATGTGTTAGCCTAAAACAATGGGAAATCCCATAGGGAAATATTCGCGGTCGAATATAAAAAGTAGTTTCCACTGCCACCAGCCAAAACTCGATCAGGGGGGACGGAGACGTGCCCCCTCGACTAACAGACCCTGGGGCAATCGAATTGCCCCAGCCAGTACGTCCACAATATGATGGTTTGTACTGGTTCTGTTCAGGATTCAAGACTAGCAAAGTCTTTGGTGACTTTACATGCCCTGGGAGACAGTAGTCAGTCCCAGGGTATGGAGTCTATGTTGGGGAGTCCCTAGGACACCCCTGGGTCACGGCACAGAGGGTGCTGTGTGACCCACATCACAAAAATACATGAGGCCCTATGGAGTAAGAGACCCCATAGCCCATTCAACACAAGGTTTAACCAAGAAAACACACTTCAACATGTCCAAGAGTGAGGGTAAAAGAGTCTCACTCTTGGCAGGAGAAAAAAATTAAACCCCAGAAATCCAGCAAAGCTGCTGGGGGACTCACTAGGTAGGGAAATTCAGCCTAAACAGAGAATTCTCCCTAACACTCGCCCCCCCCAGACTAAGGGACAGGAGGATTTAATCCACTCCTGGATGAACCTCATACCTCTAGTCGATGATATACATCCTAGAGAGTCCATCAGCATTTTGATGGTGACACCTTGACCTATGTTCAATGGAGAACTCAAAGGTTTTCTTTTGCAAGCTAACGGACCTACAGACCCTTTGAGGAACATCAGTCTTTTTGTTATAGGGGATCTGGTTGACCAGTCCCTCAGAAGTTGGTACAACTTCTGAACCTATGTTAGGCTTTTTCAAGGGGTCCTTATAAAGGATTCCCTGAGATCTAGAGGGGCCTCCAAGGTTCCTCACCACCTCTCTTGTGGGAGCAGGTTGGGTCTTAGGCCTCTTGGTTGGAGGGGTTGGGGTTAGGCACTGCACCTGCTTCCCCTTCCTCTTAGATCTACCCTTACCTATTTTAGGAGTTTCCCCCCTAACATTAGGATTTGAGTTGGGGTCTTCAGTAGAAGGTCCAACAGTCTGAAGGTTTTTGGCCTTAGACTTTTCTTTTCTGGTTTTCCACCAGCACTGAGAATTACCAGTTCTCTCAGGTCCAGATAGGGGCCTAGTTGGTCTATCCACCTCTTCCTCAGAAGCAGGGGGAGTCAGAGACTCTGAGACTAGGGGAACAATGATGGAGCTTGGTTGGGGCACCCATGTTCCTAGCATACTATCCTGAAATGTGCCTGGGTTAGAGGTCAACTTACTAACACCAGGGCTTGTAGTGGGGTTCTCAGTAGAGGGTCCCACAGGCTTGGAAGGGTCCTTCAAGGTAGCCTTTCTAGCCAATTTGGTTAAGTTCTGCTTCTCCATACTGGGAGGCCTGGGGGTATGTGACACTACTCCTAGAGTTCTTAGGTCATTCCCTAACAGGACCTTCCCAGGTACCTCAGTCTGAACACTGACAGGGATCCTCACTGTCATGTTGTTACACTGAATGAGGGCTGGTAGAATAGGAACCATTTGGACAGGGCCTCCAGACATCTTAGTGGGACCTTTGGGTGCTTTGGCCACATCCTCAGGTTGAAAGAAGCTTTCATCCACTACTGTTCTGCTGGCCCCAGTGTCTCTCCTGGCAGGAGTATCCTGGCCATTGACAAGAACACTGTCCACATAATACACCTTAGAGTTAACAGGTAGGGAGTTATACACAACCCTATTCTGGGGACTAACCAGACCCATAGGCTCTAAGTTTACAGTTGCTTGAAGACCCAAGGGTTCTTCAGCAAAGAGTTCAAAGTGGGCACTAGCCATCGGTACTTCATCCTCAGGAGTGAAGGCTAAGGAGACTGTGCTGATCCCTGCAGGTTTACCCTTGCACTTGGGATCTCCTTTGATATGGTCAGTACCCTGACAGACATAGCATTGTCCAAATGCTCTCTGGAAGGGTGGCTTGTTCTGACCTCCTTCTGGCTTGTGGCCAGAAGGTACAGTAGCCTGACTAGGTTTCCCATGTGGCTTACCCTGGTTATTTTGTGGTTTGGGGCCCTCTTTGGGATAGGAATTATTAGAATTCTCTTTGGAGTCTTTTTTTGGCTGTTTCTCCCCATCCTTCTTCTGAGTTACCCCAGAATCCTTGTGAGTGGCCCTGTTGGCAACCCACAAGTCAGCAGCCTTAGCTAGCTTCCGGGAATCCAATTCCTTGGAATCAGCCAAGTGTTGTCTGAGCTCAGGAGAGCAGGCATCATAAATAGTCTCCAACATAAACAAATTCTTCATACCTTCATAAGTGTTCACCTTGTAACCCTTAATCCATCCCTCTAAGTTTTTCAAACATTCACTCACCCAGGTAGCCCAAGGGGTACCATCATGCTTTTTGAGGCTCCTAAACCTCTTAAGATACTGGGAAGGGGTCTTCCCAAACCTAGCTATCAAAGCTAGTTTCACACATTCATAGTCCTTCCTATCCTCCTCCCCCATCTCCATTACTACATCAGTTGCAACAGGGGGAAGCCTAGAGAACAACCAGGTGAGTAAGTCATTTCCTGTGATGTTCTGGAGCCCATGATTATATTCAAACAGAGACAACCAATCCAACACATCCAACTTAGGCTCATACATACCAACCAATTCTTTAGGCATCCGGGGTCTTTTAGGACTGGAACTTCTAGAGGAGCCAGAGAGAGAAACATTCTCAACAGATAATTTCTTCATTTCTAAGTCATACTTGAGCTCCATTTCCCTTAGCCTTAGTTCTTTGTCAGTTTGAGCATTAAGTTTCTTATACTCCAATTCTAGCTTCATTTTCTCTAGTTCAAAGTACTGAGGACTAAATGTGGGACCTGGTAAAGGTCCAGTAGGCACAGCAGGTAGAGCAGGCAGAGGCCTAGGGGGGACAGTTACAACAGCCTCACCCTCCTCTTCTGACTCTTCCTCAGAAACATCAACATTTTGTTCCATGTTAACTTCAACACTGTCATCTACAGTTGCTGGAGTGGTAGGTTCCTCTGAACCATCACCCAGACTTTGGTTAGCTAACAATCTTTCAATCAGCTCCATTTTCTTGCCCTTAGTCAGGAGATCCTTATGTTTACAGAGCACTCTTAAACAATCAGCAGTTTTGGCTGCAAGGGACTCTTGACTATAGCTTTCTATAACTGACATGTTAGAGGTTTTACTTTTTCAGTGCTAAGCTTTGTGGTTAGTTGCACTAAGGTATCTAAAGCACAATAAAATGTATACTCAATACAAATCCCACCGCTGTACACCAGTGTTAGGCAGAAACCTGTGCAGTTCCCTTGGGGAACACTGCAAAAGATTTAAGACTACAGGTAGAGCAGTAAACCCCTTTGGTAGCAGTCTGTACCACCCAGATTTACCTGGTAGCTGTGGCTGAGCAGTCAGACTTCTCTCAAGAAGAGTTAGGCAGTATGTAAAGTATACACAATATGTACCAAAACACAATAGCACAAGCAAACACTGACCAGAGCTTGGTTTCAAAAGTATATAGTTATTTATTTAAAATACACATAAGTTAAAAACACTCTAGCAAAAATATAGTAAAAGCACTTCAACACAGTTATAATGAAAGTAGATTCAATCCTTTCTCCTATCTAGACAACTCTAAGTAAACACCACTTAATTAAAACAGAGGTGAGTGCTTAACGTTAGATGACACTCTAGTAGTTTCCAAGAAAGGGAGAGAAAAAGCAGAAATGGGTTAGACACACCACTCTAAGGTCCAGAGCACTTGCAATAGGCTTAAAGAAGAATAAAGTCACAGGTGAGCAAAAGTCACTAGGCAGGGCCCACTCTTAGAGTAGCCGGAGCGAAAATGTGCCCAAGATCACACTGTTAGTTAGAGATTCAAAGTCTTGCAAAGAGTCAAAAAGAGGTTAGAGTGGCTCAGAAAGTTTAGCCAAAGTGTCCCAGGCACTCCCAGGTTCGAAAGCCGGGGACTAAATCTACCCCGTACAGTCGGTAGCAAGGGAAGCCAGGCAGAACACAGTACCTTAAGCGGAAAGGATCCTCCAGCGGTGGCAGTTGTTCCAGGCAGTGGCAGCAGGGCTCGACGTCGGTCAGGGGAGAAGAAGTTCTCGCTGAAGAGCAGAAGAAGAGGGTCGTTGCACTGCCCGGGAAGAAACCAGCCGCGGAGTCCTCCGGTTAAAGGGTTGGTGCCGACTTTCGCGGTATGGGGGTAAAGTGTGGTATTCCGGTTGCCGGGGTGCTTGGCACAGGCAAGGCGGCCACGAGATACCTCAAAGAACGGAAAGAAGGCGAAAACTGGTTGTCCCCACCAGTCAAGGGAAGGAGCCACTCCGTTAAGAGTTCTCCTCGGTCGTCGGGAAAAAGTGGTGAGACGGTTCAGCAGGGCTCCACCGGGTGGTGTCGTCGAAGCAGGTCGGCTCAGCTCTTCCCTCGTCGGATTCTTGGTCCTGTGGCGACTTCTGAAGTCCCAGTCCCCAAAGCCCTGCTTTTATGCAGCAAACCCCCATTCACCCAGCCTAGCTGTCACTCAACCATGCTAAGTGGTGAGCCGGGCGGCTCACCACTTGGGCCAATCAGGACGGAGTGCGACTTGAGTTACCAAGGTAACTCAGTCCAGGGTGCCTAAATCCCCCTCCACCCCTCCTAAGTACCCCAGACAGAGTGGCACCACTTTGGAGGGCTTCTGTGGAGAAGCCCGCCAAAAGTGGAACAAAGGGCTCCACTTTGGGTCAGAGTTACAGAGGCGAACACCAACGCCATTTTAGAATCAAGTTTTGGCAAAAAGTCCCAACCGGAGTTATAAAAATAAATATATAAACCGGCGGTATGTTTAAGGCTACCGTAAATAAATAATTAAATGTGTTAGCCTAAAACAATGGGAAATCCCATAGGGAAATATTCGCGGTCGAATATAAAAAGTAGTTTCCACTGCCACCAGCCAAAACTCGATCAGGGGGGACGGAGACGTGCCCCCTCGACTAACAGACCCTGGGGCAATCGAATTGCCCCAGCCAGTACGTCCACAATATGATGGTTTGTACTGGTTCTGTTCAGGATTCAAGACTAGCAAAGTCTTTGGTGACTTTACATGCCCTGGGAGACAGTAGTCAGTCCCAGGGTATGGAGTCTATGTTGGGGAGTCCCTAGGACACCCCTGGGTCACGGCACAGAGGGTGCTGTGTGACCCACATCACAAAAATACATGAGGCCCTATGGAGTAAGAGACCCCATAGCCCATTCAACACAAGGTTTAACCAAGAAAACACACTTCAACATGTCCAAGAGTGAGGGTAAAAGAGTCTCACTCTTGGCAGGAGAAAAAAATTAAACCCCAGAAATCCAGCAAAGCTGCTGGGGGACTCACTAGGTAGGGAAATTCAGCCTAAACAGAGAATTCTCCCTAACACCACACGCGGCAACAAATCCAGTGTTCAGTGATACAGTGATGGCAGGCAGATGGATACATCAATGGTTGCTCACTTCAACATGACAGAAGACAACAGTCATGTTCAACCTTCAAACAGGGTCCAAAAATGATGGTGTGCATGTCATGATGCCTACCCCCGGGCATCCAGACCAAGTCGATCAATCCCGGAAGCAGGCATCATGTTACCTGGAGCAAACCCAGCAACCCCTGTTAGGGGCTATCTGGGTACAGTCGCGCCAGGCTCATATGGGACATCAGTCCTGGCACCATAGGCGCCAGGCTCATATGTTAAAACTTACCTGAGGCAGACCATGCTGCAAGGGATCCAAGCATCCAAGCCCATGTGAGTCTTGAAGGGACTATTTTATCTTAGGGACTATTTTGTTACTCGGGTGTGGCTGTGAAGGAATACTTACCTGGGACTACTTTGAAGGCTATTTAAACCACGCCCGAAGAGCAGCACATGCTTTGCGTTATTCTGCATCCAGCAGCGTAACGCTCACCGTGTCTGCAGTCAGCATCCAGCATCCTGCCACGCACTCCTCGAGTCCAGAGCGCCTAGAAAGAAGGGAAAGAAGAAGAAAGGTTAGAACAAGAACTTTACTGGATTTCTTACCTGATTTCGGATTCAGCGCATCTTCGAACCGAAACAGACTTCATTTTAAACGCGTCGCATTGCCAGCAGCAGCGCCGTTTCTCGCAGCATCTCTACGATCCGGTGCTGTCTCCATCACCTGGTTGCCGCATTCCAGCGCCTAAGGGGGACAAGAAAACAACAAGGTGAGCCAAGGGAACAAACCAGGACAATCTCTTGCCATCATATGCTTACCTGATTTTACCACAGGAGGTATTATCCACCAGCACGCCAAATCTTCCTATTCTGCACCTGCAAGAAAAGAGAAAGCAGCGAGTTAAACCTTGGCATCATTTACCGGACAGTGTTAATAAACACAGACTCTTACCTGAACGCTTTCAGTTGCCACACGACGATCTTTTGGGTTTAAGCTGCAAAAGAAACAAGGAATTGGACAAGAGTGATTAATCGGACATTTTGAACTCATTAGAACTATATACTTACGGCCTTTCAACCGGAGGTTTTGAACCCAGAGGTTTTTTGGCTCCAAACCCAGAGGTTTGGAGCCAAGATTTGTCCAGAATTCTTCCAATATCCTCAAGCCAGTGAAGTAACTGGCCATCAACGCGCCCCTGCATTCTTCGCAGGATGGAGAGCTCATCATACAAAACTATAAGGTGAGCTTTGTGAAAGGGAATGTCAGAAGTGATAAGTGGGGACGCAGTGAGGTGTTAATACTCAAATCCACGGGTGGCTAATTCCCTTTCCCCGTCTTTAGGAGACTACTTCTACGGGTAAAGCAGACGAAGCTAGGTGGGCCAGTCCAGTCAGTCATCGCTGCACTATGCATCACGTTGGTGGAGACCGTGGCTGTCCAGTTCCACTCGACACCCCTGTGGGAGCCAGGTGAGCGTAACAGTGCAGGCCATTACTTAATCAGCCTGAATGTTGAAATCATTCCCATAACAAGGTAATAAATGTGGCCCATTGTGGGGTGTAATCTGTGACTGAAGTATGTTAAGTTAGTGGCAGTATGGGAAAAAAATGTGTGGTAAAAATGGCAAGGCTGAAAACAATCAGGCTGAATGAACATGAAAACATATTGAACAATGTTGTTGCAAGATGACAGTTGAAGGTCAACTGCAGTAATCGGGTGCAAATTTGCAACTGTGGTCAGAAGGGATACTGTCATACCCAAACCCAAGGCCGGGGAATGGTTTGGAGGGACCCATACCAGTCATGACTACACAGCCTCACCTGGCACTCAATCAGAACACATCACCCAAGCAACATACACATGGATTGCACACACATGCATGGGCACTCACCGGACAATGCTTCAAGATCTGGTAGGTCTCCCACGCCTCGGATCTGATCCTCTGTGATGAAGCCTCCAGCGACAGACCCACGTTCAGTGAGTTGGTCGTCCTCTGGTGGAGACCCGCCGCCAGTCACCAGAGTAGAGGCATGATTGGAAGCCAGCTTGTTCTTTGCTCTGCGTTTCAGGTCATTCCACCGCTTATTGCAATCATCAGCTGTGCGCTTCACAAATCCAAGGGAACTAATGCGGGTCGTGATGGTCTGCCAGTGCGCCCTACGTTGAGCAGGCATAGTCTTTCACCCTGCAGTCACCACCATTTCGCAGCTATGTGCCAACACATAGGCCACAAGTGCATCTAGTTTGGCGTCATTGAAACTAGGCTTCCTTGACGTGCTGGAGTGTGTAGCCGGGTCTGGGGTCCCAGCCTGTAGTGCAAGAGCACCCTTCTTATTCTTGGAAGGTGGTGCGAATCCTGAGTGGCTTACGCCGCTCTGGTTGGTAGGGGCAGAAGCGCAGGTGAACTGGGCACTGGAAGTTTCCAAAGGCACAATGACCAAAGGTCTCACTGCAGGCATTGGCTGCAGGGTGATGTTGGCAGGACCAACCTCTGTGTGATGGACTTGGACCGACACTGTCCCGGCTGGGTGACTCGGAACTGGGGTGGATTGAGCTGCAGCTGCCCCTGCAGCCTCCTCACCCTGGCTACTTGGGGCAGCAGATGACATTGCTGCCCCAGATCCACGTCGCCTAGTGACAGCAACTTTCACCGCCACACGTGACTTAGACTTGGTGACACGGAAGTCAGCCTGGGTGTCATCCTGTGCCGGTTCAGTTGACAATATGGGCCGGTTTAACAAGGGCTGAGCTGGGATGGTGTCAGCTATATTTCCCCCAACCATTGGGGGGGTGGGGGCATAGGTGGCCCTGATTGGTCCTCCACACACTGGCCTCTTGGGCCACCCTGCACATCCTGTCCACGTCCCCTACCGCGCCCACCTCTTTGAGCTCGGCCACCTTTGCCTCCCATACTGCTTGGTCGCCTCCCAACCATGGCATTGATGTTGTTGTGCGTATGGGAGTTGCAGTAAACAATAGTCCTGGGCAATTGGGGTGAAAGGGGTAGGGTACTAGATGGAATTCGTACCCTAGTGCTCTAGCAAGGCTGTCTGTGACCCCTGGGGGAAGATGATGGGTCACGCAACGCTCAGGCACCCCGAAAACAAAATTTAACGTGCACGCGAACCCTGGTAGACCATGTGCATGGAAAAATGAACCCGCACTACGCTGTGGCACCCAGAAACAAAATTAAGCATACGCGTGATACACGCAGCCTACAATGACCTCTGAATGGGTACGCGGCACATGGGGGCAACCACAGTTGAAAAATACGTGCACGACTCACCGTCTGCCTGGAAAAAAAACGTGAAAAAGATGCGCGTGTGCGCGTTGGCAACACCCTGCCAAAAGAAGAATTGAACGCGGTCTGAGTAAACGGGGAGTACGAACTGGAACCGTTGTGAAGTAATCGCGTGTGAACCGACAAGAAGTACAAGAATCACCCGCTCGCTCTCCACAAAAAGCATGTACAAGGAAATGGCGTCCTACGCGTACCTTTTTAAGCCAGCCCACATGTGCCACGTCACTTACGCGCGTACGCGCTAAGGGCCTTTCCTCCAATTACACGCAGTGACACTCGGACGTGCAGTTTTTTCACGTGTACAATGAACATGCACCCGTGTTGTGGGAAACGCCCATGCGCGTAACGTCACAGACGTGCTTACGCGCTAAGGGCCTTTCCTCGACTTACACGCTGATGTGCAGTTTTTTCACATGCCAAATCACTTCGTATCAAGCTGGCCACGCGACAACACACGGAAGACCACACTCCTGCCCAGAAGCCCATTTCCCTGCCCCCCCAGAGCCCCGAGCAAGCTACCATCTGCTCCTGCCTGCTGCCCACGTGCCCTGCTGTTTGGTGCCTGCACGTCAGCCATCTGCAGGGGTCCAGTTGCTGTGACCACCCCTGCTGGAACAAAAGACTCCCGACTGGGATACCATCGCTCCACAGCCCTGCCCCAGGACCCAGTTGCCCACCCACACCTGCCTCTGGGCTTGCCATGTTGGACACAACACCATCTGGCACCACTGGCAACCCCCAGCTAGAGGGCTACCAGCTTCAGTGCCAATGAAGTTGGTATCCTGGTGGAGCAAGTCCTGGGGCAGTATGATGCCCTCTTTGGAAGTTTTCGCCCCGACAATGAAGGATGGAAAAGGATCTGGATGGACATTGTGGCTGCCATCAACGTGGAGGGGGTGGCAGCCCGCGACATTCAACACGTCCGGAAGCGCTGGGAGGACTTCAGGTCCAGGACCCTCAACAAGGCCCGGCGCCTTTTGAAGGCAGCGGATGCTGAGGGGTGCCGGGTCCGCCTAACAAACAACCAGATGAGGGTCCTGGAACATATACACCCAGCGCTCCACGTCCAGGTCCTGGAGAGGCAGACCCCTCTGGAGTCGAATGGTAAGTGTACATGCGTACTGATTGGACGCTGTGCATGTTGAGGTGTGCCAGGAGTGTGCAGGTTCAACATATGTCTTTGTAGGCCCATGTATGGTTGTGTATGTACAGGGACATGAGGCGGCCACATGTGAGTCCTGTCATGTGTGAGACACATCAATGGTGTATGTGTTCAAATGCATGCTGGGCAAATGCATGTGTGGATGCACACATGTTAATATTTCTGTGTATGTACTGTGGCATGGTTGTGGTGTCACAAATGGATGCTGGTTCCAGTTGCATGTATCTGCACTATGTACATGTGCATGTGTGTGTATTTGACAAGTGTGCAACTGTGATTCAACATGGATGCATGCAACACTGACATGTAGGAGGCCGATTGGCAGATGTGACATGGATGGCGATGTTATGGCTGCGACAGGTGGTGGAGATGTACAGATGCATGTAAGTCTGGTGGCGTGTGTGCATGTGTTCTGCACTCCCCGTGTTGCATGCGACGTTGGCTCACCTTCGGCTGCTCATGCTGTTGTTGTTGTGTATGGATGGTGCTGCCTGGTGCAACATTTCTGTTGATTTGCTCATGTGTGTGAGTTGAAATGACATCTGTGTTAGGGAGTGTGATGCCATGTCTGAAGTTTGACATTTCCACTCATGTACAACTGTCATGTGTGTATCAGACCATTGTACAGTGCCCTGATGCCTGTGTTCTATCTCTCCCTGTCTGCAGCGTCAACTGATGAAGAGGGCGGAGAGGGTGCTGTGGAGCAAAGCGGCAGGGATCGCACCGCCAGCCGGAGACGCAAGGCCCAGCTCCCCTCCCATGTTGTCATCTCGTCGGGGAGTGAGGAGTCTGGTGCCGGGTCCCAGGCCGCAGCTGCCGAGGGTAGGTCCACGAGGCGGAGGTGGACTCCTCGGCAGCTGAGACTCCACAGGGTCATCCAGGTTGGTGGGGGGGGGGGGTTTGGTGGAGGAGGAGGCCATGGAAGGGACACACACGGGTCTGGAGTGGGGGATTCCACTGGTGCTAGTGGTGCAGTCCAGGGGCAGGGACAGGAGTCAGCACAGGCCGCCGCGGAGGTGCCTGTGTGTAATCCTGTCCCCAATCCTGTGACTGAATCATCCCGCACCAGCAGGGATGCCTACGTCCAGACCCGTTTTCAGGGAGGGGATGAGCGCACAACAACTGGCCTTCCTCCCTGCAGACGTGGCAATCCGGGACCGGTTGAGCCTGTCCTGGCTGGGATGGCGTTGCGTCAACAGGGCATGCGAGCTGACCTGCAGTGTTTTCGTGAAGACACTGCACGTCATCTCAGATGCCTCTTTGACCACATTGACCCACTAAGATGGGTCACCAGTGCTGGATTCCTCTGTGTGCTGGACCTTCTTCCGACCCCCCTCCTCACCTGAACCCCCTATGCGCCAGTCGTCCTCCGTGCCATCTTCCGGCCCATGTATCACCTGGGTACCCTGTGGAGTATCCTCTGACCCAGTGGCCAGGCTGGTGGAGGACACATCCCTGCCACAGTCGGGAGTCGGACGTCCAGCAGGGGTGGCCACCCCAACAACTGCACCCCAGCCGGAGGAAGACGTGCAGGCAGCAAGAGGCAGGGCACAGGCACAGCAGCAGCAGCAGGCACAAGGTGGGAGCGATGATGGCTCGGGGCCATCAACATCAGAGGGGCAGGCCTCGGCCAGAGGGCAGGAGCGCCCCGCAATGGGAGTGTCTTCCGTGTGGCAGCGGTTGGGCCAGCACATAGCTGCGGAGCGGCAGCGGGCAGAAGAGGCACGGCTCACTATGGTCAGGGCGGAGAACTCCATGCGCAGGGCCCTGAGGCGGGCCGAGTGCCTCAAGGCAATTCGCAGGGAGTTGGAGGTGGACATGGCATTGTCCCTGCGAAACCTCGGGGCCATGGAACAGGCCCGCCTCCAGGACATATACCAGGAGTTCGATGATGCCCTGGCCCGGGAAATCCAAAAGTGAGCAGTAGGACTTGCCCGCCGCCATTGTATATAGTTCGTAGTTTTAGGTTTCCTTTATCTTTTTCATTCATTTGGGGCGCTTGGACTATGCCCCACCTTTTTGTAAATAGTTCTTTATTAGGTAGTTTTTTTGCTAGTTTTCATTTCATTCGTTGGGCTCATGGACCCTGGATTACTTCTTTGTACATAGTTGAACAGTGGATTTATCGATTATTATGTTTTTCACCATGGAACAATGTATTTTACTATTTCCGTTTCCTTTGGATTTGCTTTGGTGGCCGGAGACTTTGGACACATTTTCATTTGGATTCAGACTTAATATTTTTCTTTGTGTGTTTTGGACATGCTGCATTTCATCTTTTTTAAAAAAAAATTTCATTTGATTACATTCTTTTTGCGTTCAATACATTTTGGTTTATTACTTTGTGTGGTATTCTCTCATTGGTTTCTTGCATGTCACGGTGTAGGTTTTCACAATCACCAGCACCCATTGTGTGGGTGTGACAGACATGTGTTGATGTACATTCTTGCCATTTGGGTTGCATCATGCAATGGGCATTTCAATGTGGGGTGCATGGGATACTTGGTCGGGTCTTTGCACAGGGGTGGCGTGCAGTGGGATTTGGGGGGGCCGTGAGGCCCCAGATTGTGAATCATGATGACGTGTTGGGGGTGGGAGGGACATGAGTCGGGGCCTGCTGGCAGGTGCCCGTCAATGCTGGGTGGGTGGGGCTGCAGGGGGATATGAGTTGGTGCTCACTGGTGCATGGGGACATGTGGGCTGGCTGGGGGTCATGGGCTGGGTGAATGTGCTGCCTGCGGGGCATGGCCAGTGGTGCAGGGTAGTCCCCTGTGGTATGGGCTGCCTGCAGGGCCTGGGGAGGGGGGAGAGGGCACACCTGGAGGTCCCACACTGCCCAATGCCTATCGCGTGTGATTCCCCACGTGCACCCTTCAGAATACACGTACCCCGCTCGCACAAGGCCTATCGCGTGTGATTCTCTACGCGCACCCCTCAGAATACACGTACACCGCTCGCACAAGGCCCATTGCGTGTGATCTTCAGGCGCACCCCGAAATACACATACCCCGCTCGCACAAGGCCCATCGCGTGTGATTCTCCACGCGCACCCCTCAGAATACACGTACCCCGCTCGTACAAGGCCTATCGTGTATGATTCTCCACGCGCACCCCTCAGAATACACATACCCCGCTTGCACAAGGCCTATCGCGTGTGTTTCTCCACGGCCACCCCCAAAATACACATACCCCGCTTGCACAAGGCCTATCGCGTGTGATTCTCCATGCGCACCCCTCAGAATACACATACATCGCTCGCATAAGGCCTATCACATGTGATTCTCCAGGCGCACCCCTCAGATTACAAGTATCCTGCTCCCCTAGGCCTATTGCGTGTGATTCTCCACGTGCACCCCTCAGAATACACGTACCCTGCTCGTACAAGACCTATCGCGTATGATTCTCCATGCGCACCCCTTAGAATACACGTACACCGCTCGCACAAGGCCTATCACGTGTGATTCTCCAGCTACACCCCAAAATACACGTATCCCGCTCGCACAAGGTCTATCGCGTGTGATTCTCCACGCGCACCCCTCAGAATACACGTACCCCGCTCACACAAGGCCTATCACGTGTGATTCTCCTCATGCACCCCCGAAATACACGTACCCCACTCGCACAAGGCCTATCGTGTGAGATTCTCTACGCGCATCCCTCAGAATACACGTACCCTGCTCGCATAAGGCCTATCACGTGTGATTCTCCATGCGCACCCCTCAGAATACACGTACCCCGCTCCCCAAGGCCAATCGCAACCCCTAAGTATACACGTACCCCGCTCGCACAAGGCCTATCGCGTGCGATTCTCCACACGCACCCCTCAGAATACACGTATCCTGCTCGCACAAGGCCTATCGTGTGTGATTCTCCACGCGCACCCCCGAAATACACGTATCCCGCTCGCACAAGGCCTATTGCGTGTGATTCTCCACGCGCACCCCTCAGAATACACGTACTCCGCTCGCACAAGGCCTATCACATGTGATTCTCCACGCGCACCCCTCAGATTACACGTATCCTGCTCCCCAAGGCCTATCGCGTGTGATTCTCCACGTGCACCCCTCAGAATACACGTACCCTGCTCGTACAAGGCCTATCGCGTATGATTCTCCACGCGCACCCCTTAGAATACACGTACACCGCTCGCACAAGGCCTATCACGTGTGATTCTCCAGGTACACCCCAAAATACACGTATCCCGCTCGCACAAGGTCTATCGCGTGTGATTCTCCACGCGCACCCCTCAGAATACACGTACCCCGCTCACACAAGGCCTATCACGTGTGATTCTCCTCATGCACCCCTGAAATACACGTACCCCACTCGCACAAGGCCTATCGTGTGTAATTCTCCACGCGCATCCCTCAGAATACACGTACCCTGCTCGCACAAGGCCTATCACGTGTGATTCTCCATGCGCACCCCTCAGAATACACGTACCCTGCTCCCCAAGGCCAATCGCAACCCCTCAGTATACACGTATCCCGCTCGCACAAGGCCTATCGCGTGCGATTCTCCACACGCACCCCTCAGAATACACGTATCCTGCTCGCACAAGGCCTATCGTGTGTGATTCTCCACGCGCACCCCCGAAATACACGTATCCCGCTCGCACAAGGCCTATTGCGTGTGATTCTCCACGCGCACCCCTCAGAATACACGTACTCAGCTCGCACAAGGCCTATCGCATGTGATTCTCCACGCGCACCCCTCAGAATACACTTACCGCGCTGGCACAAGGCCTATTGCGTGTGATTCTCCACACGCACCCCTCAGAATACACGTAGCCCGCTTGCACAAGGCCTATCGCATGTGATTCTCCACGCGCACACCTCAGAATACACCTAGCCCGCTCCCCAAGGCCTATCGCGTGTGAATCTACCTGCGCACCCCCCAAATGCACTGTCCCAGCCCTGTGAACTGGTGCAGGGTTAGCGCGGCCCTTTGCGCTGCATTGGGGATTTCAATACCTTATCCTTGCGCAAGGGGGGATCTTGGGGGCGTAACTGGCGCTGCAGGATGTTCTCTGCGCCAGCGCTCAAATGGCTTGTATATTCCATGAATACGCAGTGCGCCAGAATGTTGTTTGGCGCACACGGCTGGCACACGCTAGCTCTCTGCGCTGCTCGCGTGCGCTGCCTCTGCGCTAAAATTACCCTGCCTATCTCTAAATCAGCTATTTCCAAGTGGATCGTAAACTGCATCACACTGTGTTACACTCTTGCCAAGAGAAATCTACCCTTCACGCCTAGAGCACACTTGACTCGGGGCACACGGGCTGCCATAGCATTAATTGCAAACATTCCTCTAGATTCCTTTTGCAAAGCAGCAACCTGGAGTTCTGTACAAACCTTTACACAACACTACTGCCTGGATACATACTCTAGGTCTGCTTCTCAGGTGGGACAAGCGGTGCTAAGACATCTCTTTGCTACTGTTCCTTCACACATTCCACCACCATCTCTGTGAACTGCTTAGTAGTCCATGCACAGAATGTGATTCTAAGCAGATCCACAAGCATCAGAAGATATGCATTACTCACCGTAATAGCATTTCTGATGACTGTATCTGCTTAGATTCACATGCGCCCACCCTTCCTCCCCTTGTGGAGTAGAAGGAACATAGACTTCTTACACCTTCTTTCTTGTGTACTTGCTCACGCTGACTACAAGGCTCCTTCACGTCAGAAAAAATACAACCAGCGGGACCTCGACACGTGAGGGGTTTTGGGTACACTACATTTCACGTTAGGGATAGTGTTACAGTCACGCCCCTGTCGACGACCCTTTCGATCGTCGAAAGAAAGATGCAATACTCTGCGATTACCACTAGATTTTGGACAATATGAACAGCATGTGAATCTAAGCGGGTTTAAACATCAGAAATGCTATTACGTTGAGTAATGCATGCCATACTAGGCCTGACGACATTTCTCCTAGTACAAGTGCATTAAGTGGAACAGTTGAGACATAGCTCAAAAGGGGGCTACAGGAAGAAAAAGAAAAACAAACTGGAGAGTGAGGGGGACTTAGAGTGAGAATGTAGCCTCATGGAGTGAGCTGATTCAGGTGACGTTCGCGCCACACAACAGTGTCCCTGCCATGAGTGGACCACCTTGTGAATGAGTTTATCTGGATAGGTACATGGTTGTGGGAGAGTAATCTAATCCATGGGGACCGTTGGCTTGGACGAAACATAAAGGCATTGTTTACAGTTGGGGTTTGTTGGGGTGGAGGGGTTGTACGTAAGGAGAGCATGGATGCTAACTGTATTCATCAGATTCTTATGTGAAGCTGAACCTGTTTATGTTTTTGTCGACACAAATGGTTAATAAAAAGTGTTTACAAAAAAGCAATTAGAACGCAGCCCTTTACCGAGTTAATTTCACTTGTTGAATACCATCCTCAGGAACTTGTGACCTGACTTTATTGACCCTGAAACTACAGACCAATTGCCAACATCCCATATCTGTTAAAACTATTAAAATACAATGGGGCTCATTTTTGGAGTCCCCATTATTCGTACGTACGGACAGACATGCATGCAGCGTGACCCTGTAAATGACATTGATGCGCAGGAAGACATACCTTAGATGAAAAATATTTAGGAGGAAGGACTAACATTACCGGGAGGTAAATATTAAATCCTTCTAACTAGTCAGGGAAATTGAAAACATCTTTATTTGCATGTGAAGCAACCTCAGGGCTTAGGTAGACAAAGGACAAGTAGGTATAATGGTCAATACAGAATTCTCTAGAGCATTTGACGCTGTGAATCCCATTCTGGTACATTGGCTCCAATCACCTATGAACCACGATCGCCACCACCCACTGGATCATTTGCTTCCTCATAGACGAGACACAAATGGCGTCCATTTCCACTTTCTTTTCTCCAAAACCCCTATAATCTGTAGTGTCCCACACCGTGCCTCCTTCTTTCAACACATACCTCACCACCCTGGAAATCCTGATATGATTGTTAGAACTCACCCACTGCACTAAAAGTCAAAGGCAGGATTGGCAACTGATGACCAGTCCTACTTGAAAGTTGGCTACTAGCCGTAGACTGCAGGAAGATTCAAAACTGCAAGAAGCTCAACCGAGCCAATGCAGAAAGCATGACTTCTTATCATTGTTTCTAGTACCCTCCCAGAATACCGGGAGACTGGGATTACACATGAAAGCAGGACTTTCCTTGATTTTCCCAATCAATTATGTGATGAAATACTGTTTCGTCCATATGTAGCTCCTAAAACGCATCTTCACCATTTGTGTCTCTATGGTGGGGGGAGGGGGATATCTGCCTCCTCTATAAAATGTTGTGCCTCCCCTTGTGCCCTCCCTCCCCAGGCTGCAGGTGTGGGCTTGGGTTGCTGTGCTGGCTGCATCTCAATGGAGAAAGCCAGCACATAACAGAAGGGAAATGTACTTCTGGGCTGATGCCTTGGGACCAACATCATACAGTCGTTCAACCAGCGTTGCCCTCTACTACTCTAAGAGGCTTGTTTTGGAGGGGCTGTTGACATGGCCTAGATGGTTTAGGGCTTCTGTTGTGAGCAGTGGTGGAGATGATGCCAGGTATGGGGCATGTACTCTGGGTAGTGGGCAGGATGCCATCTATGGGGCTTGCGCTCTGGGTAGTGGGGTCAGAATGCCAGGCATGGGGCGTGTGCTCTGTGCAGTTGGGGCAGGACGCCAGCTATGGGGCGTGTGCTCTGGGTAGTGGGGGGCAGGATACCAGGTATGGGACTTGCAATCTTGGTGGCAGGGTGCCAGGTATTGTGCGTGGGTTCTCTGTGGTTGGGGCAGGCTACCAGGTATAGGGCTTGTGCTCTGGGAGGTGGGTGGCAGGATGCCAGCTATGGGGCTTGTGCTTTGGGTAGTGGGGGCAGCATGCCAAATATGGAGCTTGTGAATTGTGTGCTGGGGGGCTGGATTCCAGGTATGGGGCTTGCAATCTTGGTGGTGGGGGGGGGCTGGATGCCAGGTATGGGGCTTGCAATCTTGGTGGTGGGGACAGGATGACAGGTACAGTGCTTGTGCTCTGGGTGGTGAGGGGCAGGATGCCAGGTATAGGGCATGTCCTCTGGGTATTGGGGTTCAGGATGGCAGGTATCAAGTTTGCAAATTTGAGTCTGCACTTCAGATCATGTCTGTCACAGGTATCACCCCTTCTCACCTGTCTGTGTTGTTTACTGGAGCTCTTTGAAGGAGTCTTCTTGCGCACGGTTCGGGTTTTGTATAACCCCGTGCGGACGTCGTCGGGTTCCAGCGTCCGAACAGCGTTCGACTTCAGGAATGTTTAGGATGTCTGGGAAATCCAGGAAAATGAAGAAGAGTGTACTCGGAGATGGGTACACAGAGGTCCGGGAATCAGGAGCAATGAAAGGAGGGGAATGAATGAGGAAGGGAATCTAGGGACCAGGAAACCAGGAATAAAGAAGTCAGCGAGAGCGAACTACGACAGCACACGTCTAGCCAAAACAAGTGGTAGCGTTGAGACGCGCGGGGCCACAAGGGCGTGGCTTATTTGTAGAACGTGCCACGTCCGACGCTGGTAAACAACGTTCCGAGTTTGATGGCCATGTTGGGAGTACTGCAGAATGTGTCAGGGACCAGGAAGTCCAAAAGTGACGTGTCCGGCGGTTCATGACAATCTCAGGCTCCGGCGTCGGCAGGCTGCGGCAAGGCTGGCATGGCACTGTTGGAACTGGCGTTATGCTGACTGGGATTAAGTAGAGTTGTTTGAAACTGGGAAGACTATGCTTAACTGGCAGCTGGCACATTGAGGGGAACATTGCCATGTTTAAGAGAACCATGCTGTATTTAAACATTACAATTAACAAGGGGGGGGTGTCCTGGGAGAGACTCTGCCAGACATTAGTCCTGGTTACAAGAGCCTTACCCAGAGTCTCTAGCTCAATATCTTTCACAGAGAAGAAATATCCCAAACTTATCAATCTTTGTCCTGCTCTGGGGCAGTCCAGCACCGAAATGCTAGGCAATTCTCCTCTGAACAAGAGTACCAACAGCAGCCCCAGACACGTGTTTCGGTCTGGTTGAACCTCATCACTAGGGTGTAGCTGTTCCTCTCTAAGAATAGTGAGCAAGGGGTCTACGTCTGTATTCACCTAGTAACTTAGGGTGAGACGCAAAGTTACTTGAAATATGCAACATTACCCCAGGCATGTTGGCACTTTTATTAGCAACTCCCTGTAATTGAACAACGCTGGCCACTCTGTATTAATAGCAGCCTGCACCATTTGGGAAACACTAAAGCATACTTGGAGGTAACCTGGCATTTTGGTAGTAACACCTTGCAACTAATTCTGTTATATGCTGGCGCCTCCGAACACAACACTTCGTACTGCATGATGTCCTGGCACAATATTTTAAACTGGTGTAATTTATACTGACCTATGATGTGTAGTGTGCATTGTACTTACAGTTGATGCCCTCGCATCAGAAGTATTGGAATATTACATTTTTCATACATAATTTCTTGTAAATACTTAATTTTGTATGCATCTTTTCTCGAACATTGTGGTGTAGAAATGCAACATTTTTACCTGTCCTGGGTCACTTTGGGCTATTTCACCCGCATCAATGCAGGAAAAATACTCACATGACCCATTTATAGGTGGCACCCCTACGTTTGCATGCATCCCCTTCTGTGCCCCTCCAAAATAGGATTCCTGGAGACTCTGCTGATCTTCACCCGTCTTGCTTTCCCGCAAACAGCATTAACACTACTAGCTTAGGTCATTTCTGACTTCCACAGTCTAAGCTAATGTCTGAAGTACTCCCTAACCATTTTCTACACAATCTCTTGCAAAGACCAGTGGGCTGACGCTTGCTCTACTTTAGTGATCCCATCCCTTCTAAGCTCCACTACCCGAAATAGCTTCTGGGGGCAAAAAGGTTGGGCCTCAAAAGCTTGTTGTCACACTCAGAGGTTTCCTTATAATTTGGGTCGAATATTTTAAAGTTTTTGTATAACTTATAATTGTAAGCTCAGTGGTTGATTATTGGAAACACAAGCAATACCCATTTAGGGAGATGCAACTACTTTGATATACTAAAGGATGAGAGTGCTGACACAAACTTCAGATTCCACCTAATGTTGCTCAATTTTTTTTAACTTCTGGATGCATTGATACTTCTTAATTCATTGTGGCCTCATAAATAACTGCATATTTACATTAGATACAAACAAGGTAGCAGGTGCCCCTCTCTAGAAAGAACATGGCATGATAACCTGTTCTATGGTTTTTTTCCCACTTTGAGTCCGCAGCCATCGCTTTTTGCTCACTGTACTTTTCACAATGGAGGAATAACCATTTGCATATCAGTCTTTGTCCTGCCCTCAAGGGCAGTCCATCACCGAAATGCCAGGCAAACCTCCTTTGAACAAGAGTACCAACAGCAACCCCAGACACATGTTTCAGCCTTTTTGGGCTTCATCTTTGAGGTGGAGCTGTGCCTCTCTGAGCACAGTGAGCCAGGGGTCCACGTCTGTGTCCCCCCAGGTAACTTAGGGTGACCAACCCCAAGTTCCTTGCAAAACTACAAAAAAGGTAGCAAGCACCCCTTTCTACAAAGAACATGACATGATAAACCGTTCTGTTTTTTTCCCACTTTGAAAGTCCACAGCCATCTCTTTTTGCTCACTGTACTTTTCACAAAGGCTGAATACCCATTTGCATATCAGTCTTTGTCCCCCCCACAAGGGCAGTCCAGCACTGAAATGCCAAGCAAACCTCCTTTGAACAAGAGTACCAACTATTGGGGTTATTACGGGGGCCGGCAGAGTCGCACCTGGGGCCACGGACTTCCGGTTACCGGAAGGCCCCAACTCCTTCCCTGCCCAAAGAAGTCGAGGTCCACACAAGGAGCAAGCATTTCTGCAGTTTATTAGCATAAACAGGGATCATCTACATGGAGTACTCCAGGCAAAATCACACTCATTCTGGCTGCCAGTCCAGTTTTGTAGGAAAGTGACGGTGATACCTGCATCACATAGTGGGTCGCATTCCCAAACCTCTCGCCACCCAGGATTGGCTCCCTGAGTGGTAGGTCCAGTATGGGAGCATATAGTGTGTAATATTAGTGGAGGCTGCTGTGTCAGGTGGTGTGCCTGGACCATCCCTAAAAATGGTTACTTGGAAAGTGTTACATTGGAAAACACGGTGATTGGCTGGTAGATCCCGCCATCTGCCCCTAGCTCACAGTGTTCTAATTGGTCAGGCGCGGGCTCCCAAGCCTGGGACAAACTTTGTTCCCAACCCGCAAGACACCTGGTTCTGTATACAGTGTATCAGCAAAGTGTGAATATTTGACAGCGAGTAGCAATGGTGTGTGTATACTATTGCCATGAGAGCGTTCCAGTCCCAGTGTATAATGTTGCTGCGATGTTACTATTTGTTGCAAGCTCTGTCTCAGTCGTGGCTGCTTCGCCTTCCCAGCCTCTAGGTCTTGGCATCACGTCAGCTTCGGCCGAGTAACGTGTGAGACCACCGTGTGTGAGGCTTAATTACTTCAATTTGTTTTGTATTTTACATGAACAATCCTCCGCTGCGGCCGGGATCACCTTGTCTCAGTGTGTGTGGAATGTCATTTTG